>NC_138542.1:40242865-41442865 GCF_964234715.1 Podarcis melisellensis
TTCTATATTCTAATACAGAATTATATACAATTCATTTTAGTAAAAGTTCAGAAGGACTCCAACATCTATTATTAATATATATATATATATAAAACCCCACAATTTATACTTGGTGTTTTACTGGAAATGTCAACGACAATCAAACCTTTCTGCTCCAGGTACCTGCCAAGGATGTTTTAAAGCTCAGGGCCAGTCCAGACACATCTGAAGTAGGTCTAACATTTATACAGTATTTATAGAAGCCAGTCACTAAGCAAACAAGCCAGGTGGTTCTGCAGTGGGCAGTCCGCCTTCATAAATTTAACTAGGCTGAGGAGTTACACCACGTACCATACTACACCCAAGTCAAATTCCTGATTTCAAGTGGCTGCGTCTTAAGAGTAGAGGTAGAAGGTCCAGAATTACATGTATGTATCCTGTTTTCATGATACCATTAATATATAGGGACTGTCATTTTTAAATATTTACATTTTCATTTGACAAGTTGTTAGATTGTTTTGTGAATGGTTCTTCCTGTCATGATTTTGACATGTTGTTCATGAAAAGTTTTTTCTATATAATATTCAGTTTGCTAACTATAATATTTTTATTAAATGAAGATTTCGCTAATGAAGGACCAGAGTAGTTGGAAATGCATTGGACAAAAAAAAAACCTGTTTTTTTGCTCCTTGTTGCAGTTGTTTAGAGCTTCCCCCTTTTTTGTTAGCATAAGGAGTTGTAGCATACCAACCATTTTATTGGGGACAATCCCCATTTTTTGGTACCTATCTCTGGTAAATCACCAGCCCTATTTTGTCCATATTTTGTTTGGTGCTGTTTTGCCACATTACATTTTGCAGTTCTTCAAGTTTCACTGGGCCACTTAAAACGAAGCTGAGGTGAGATTTGAAAACACAGGGATGTCCCGGCACCCTGGTAATCCTCATTGCCACCACAGAATTGGTCTTCAACTGGTGAGTCAGGAACCTCTATGGGCTCATGAACTGATCTCTGGTAGGTCGCAACAGCAGCACTACCACCATACAAGTGAATGCTAGAAAGAGAGAGAGATTGGGGGGGGGGATCCCCAAAAGTATTGTGGGTGGAAGGTTGAAAAACAGAAGATTACTTTGCTACACTATGTCATATCTAGTAGTGTATATATAACAGCTACCATAATGGGCTAGGTGATCTAGCTAAAAAATATGGTATTATCACAGCCACCAAACATTCTACCAGTATTATGTCAACATGAGTCATCTATGCTATTATCAGCAGGGGCGGGAATATTTTGTGCATTCACATGATATTGAAGGGAGATTTTGATAAGAAGTTTAAGGGGGGATTTTTAAAAGGGCTTCATTATTAAGGGCACAGGAAGGTTCTTTGTGTGAAGGGACAGCAAAGGGAACATCACAAAGAAAAGGTCGAGCTGTTCTAATTGTACGCATATTCACAAAGGACAGGCACAGTGGCTGACAAATCTCCCCTGTTGACATGTTTCTTGATCCTCTTTCATCC
Organism: Podarcis melisellensis; assembly: GCF_964234715.1. NCBI lineage: Eukaryota > Metazoa > Chordata > Lepidosauria > Squamata > Lacertidae > Podarcis > Podarcis melisellensis. Next base: position 40,244,366 of record NC_138542.1, read on the forward strand.
ATTGTTCTCCCCTGAGTGAAGTGAATGCGTCAAAATGTTGAACTCAGAAGCTGGGGGGGCAGAATTAAAAATTAGGAAGAAAAGGAGAATTCAACAAACATGCCCAAAGAGCAAAGAAAATCAGTTATGCGTTGCGGCAGATCATGTTACCTTCTGTAAACTCGCTTGCTACCACTTCCCTTTGCACTGTTGAGATAAAGAAATCCCTTGGAAACATACAAAGAGGAAAAACAAGTTCCCTATTCCTGCATTCAGAAAGGAGGCTGGGAAAGTGAAAAGAGGAATTTCCACCCTTCAGTCTAAAAGGGTAGAAAAACTACCCGTGGCTTTAGCCATTGTGTTAAACAACTTCCCTGTTACACATTTTCTCATGCAGGATCATGTTTACCCGCCAAGGAAGCTGGCTGCATCAGTGATCCCTGCACACCTGCTGTTGAAACAGTAAGTACTGAGATAGAGCGTTATCAGATTCATGTGTTATGGTATCATGCTTCTGTTTATAGAATACTGCTAATTAACTCCCCATGGGTGCTTTTCAGTTTTGTGTTATAACCATTCAAAATCCTGCGAAATCAAGCTACTTTAAAATGATGGGCAGCACAACTTTAGCCTGATTAACTCTCATAAATAAGCCCCATGCTGTCCAGTGGTGCATCCGATTGCCCCTAACATTTCACCAACGTGAACAGCTCTGTGCTGATTAAGCATCAAAGTCAGGGATTGGCCAGTATAAATTTATAACTGAATCCACAGCCACAGAACAAAGTGCCTTGGTTGATTTCTGCTTCTTCATGGAAAGCTTTTAGAGCCTCTCCTGACAGCAGAACCCATTCCAATCTCTTATGCTGCCCCCTAAAACCTGGCATCAAAAGCACCCTCCCTCCAGTGAATCACAATCGGAAAGGGTGTTGGTATGCAAGTCTTTCATTGTCAAAGGGGGTTCCTTGGATTGTAGCAACACAAGGGTGTTTTTAAATATAATGTTGGCTTTCAGCATGAAATCCTTCCTTTCATCTCTGTAGATCTTTCTGCTGTGATTAAAGGATTCATAAAAAATGGAGTGCAAATCTTTTGAAGTGGGTGAAACAGTCTACCTGGAGGATCAATGTCATATTCTTGAGGTGACTGAACCACAAGAAGACAATTTGGATTTGGCAGGAAAGAGTGACTTGGGAAATATTGTCTTTTCATCCTGCGAAACCCCAGCCCCAACCAGCCCTGAGATCAAATTGTACCCTAATAATATCACCAAGAGGAGGGCCTTTAGTGACAGCCCAAATCTACTCCACGTTCCACCTGTGGAGGATGGCGATGGTGACTTCACACCTTACCAATTTAACAGACATGCTCCAGGAAGGATTTCTACTTCTCCAACTCTTAGGAGGCTACGAAACAGTACCCCATCACTCTCTCAGGTCTTCTCACTACAAAACAGCACTGAGAGTGCAAGGGGGCACAATCAGATGCCACAAACTGAATCAACTCCTCTTGCTTATCAGAGGTGCACTCTGCATTCTCAGCATTGCTCTTTGACCTCCAACTCTGGCATGCACACCGATTCACTGACACTGAAAGAAAACTCCACATTGGCTGACACACTATCAGTTCCACCACATCCTAAAGATGATTTTGTTGATGATAACACATTGCAGAACACGAGGGAGATCAGCCCTTCTTCCCTAACTAAGGAGAAACAGAATTCTCAGGAATGTGCTCAGGTAAGTAAGGCATTTCCTCGTTCTTTGGTTTGCTGTGTTTTGCTGATTGCTCAGATGGAACTGAAGACTGGTACTATAAATCACGCCATTTCCGCTCTTGGGGTTGTAATCAACTAACTTTTGCTCAGAGTAGGCCTATAGAAATTTCATGGCCATGACTAAATTAGGTCCATTAATTCCAATGCGCCGACCTTGAGTAAAACTTGGTTGACTACAGCCATTAGATTTAAGGAGAATGTGACAGTCTAATGAATATTTAGCTAGGCCAGATTGCATGTGATGCCTCTCTTTGAGAGCAGGATTAAACATGCATGTAATAGCTAAACATCTGCACATTAGGGGGCTATAAAGTGGGGCATATTTTGTTTGCTTTTACTTTTTAAACTAAACTCAGTAGGGGGTATGGTAATGAAATCTGTCCCCCGCCCTATTGCCTTTCTTCTCTGCTCTCCACTGAAGGCTTTTCTCCCCAGACTGTCTCCAATACCTGAAGTTAGCAGGGGAATTATTCCAAAGAGCAGACTGTGTGCAAGTAAGGAGGTGGAGCGGGGAGGTGATGCCCGTGTCAGAGGCGGTTTTAGGGTAGCGTGAACGGTTTGGCTGCATCGGGCGACAACACCACATGGAGTGCTGCAGCAATGATATGGAAAGGAGAGTGAGAGGTGGGCTGCGTGTGCCGAATTTTAGCATCACAGAGGGCACCACTGAAATTTGAGAGCCCAAAATCTACCACTGTCCATGCCTGACCCACCGCCATATTCTGTCTGGCCTGAAAACAAAGCTCCACCTGCCTCACTTTATAGCCAAACCAGCACACATCTAGTTGCCCATTCCTTATTTATTTCATTGAATATTTTTTCAGATATGCAGTAGCAGCCGCAATGAGAGTTCCCCTTCAAAAATAAATAGGAGCTTAAGGAGGAGGGAAAGGAGGAAACTTTATTTGGGATCGAAGGAGAAGGGTTAAACTCGCCTTCCCCAAAGTTCCAATCCTAACTAAAATGAGATGCACTTATCACCACTGTTATGCAGGTTCGGTTTTGCTTAGGGGTTGGGAACAGGTGAGTTTTGATTCTGTTCTGAAACAATTGTTTCACTAAAATGATTAAGAATTAAATTTCACTTTGCAGTTCCTTTCTTCAGCAAGAACATGCAAGGTTAAAAGTGCCATTCTTGTGCCTTTTATAAAGACTAACATAGAATGCTTTATTCTTTTTCAGGAATTACATTTGCATAAACCTAGCAGGTACGTATTTCTTTTAAAAGAAAATGGTAAAAAAGAAGCACTCCCTCGTTCATTTTTATACTTTTGTTGACTCTTACTGAACCATTAAGAGTCAAGAGTGACATATTTACTGTAGCTAGCAAGATTTGTTCTATATAAATTTAGGGGGCTAGCACTGTACCTTTCTGCCACTTTCACACCTTAATGAGAATTGCTTTATAGGCTAAAAATTGACTCTCAGGCATGCCCCAGCTATTGCTTATTGAGAAGTCTCATAAGCATCTCTTTTATTGTTGTGTTATTGTTGTGTTATTTGTTATTAATTTTTCTAGCTTTTCTAAATACATAAAAGTCACAGCCCAGAACACTGAAATCAGTGGGTATGAGGCATGTGCCTGGTTGACATCAAGACCACACTAATACTACTTATGGGCCACAAATCAAATCTTATCCATCCAGCAATCAACAGAATGCATTGTTTCTAGCAAATCTTGGAGGGGATAGCTCAGTAGGTTAGAGTGCGGTGCTGATAATGCCAAGGTTGTGGGTTCGATCCCCGTATGGGACAACTTCATATTCTTGCATTGCAGGGGTTGGGCTAGATGATCCTCAGGATCCTTTCTATGATTCTCTGTCACTTAGGTTCCACAGTGTTAAAATTTATGATAATCTCTATGTGACCTGAACACACCATAGAAGAGGGTGTGAGATTTCACTTTGCTGTTAAGGTTGACTGACCACAGCACATATTTGCTTTTTCCAAACCCGAAACATTATTGACCGTTCACAATTCTACAACGCTAGTACACCCTTACAACTAAAATAATTCAGAAAAATCAGATGTGTCTCATGGAACGTTAACCAAACAGCATCTTCTTGTTCAATATTATTTTGGGGGTCTTATGCATATTTCCGTTTCAATACAAATTTTTGGACATTCATCCATCTGTAAATCTAAGGTACACAACTCGCAAGAAAAGTCAGCAGAATAATCTTGTCACATTAGATTTTGGGGACGACTTAGTTTGCAAAACTGGCAGCAGGGCTATCAAGGCCACAAGGCCACTCTATAGCCCCACTGTGGCCTAACATGATTCAGGTCAATTCTGGACCTGACTTGATTTGCTTTGCTTAGCAAAGCCAAATCACAAAATCCACTGACAATTGCAGAAACACAAACAGAATGTGTTTAGGTCACAAATGTCATCTAAAATTGGACTTCAGCTGTGATATGTGCAATGTATCTTGCTAGCTACCTGCCATGCCAACACTACAAGGCTATCTTAGGGAAGGACAGCAAGTTCGCTTGTATAAATTCTTAACTACCTTATGTGAATGTCTTTATCTTTTAAAAAAAATCTATATGAAAATTAATATTCAGATATTACTTAAATCTTAGACATTTTTGCAGTAAGTAAATGTAATAAATAAATAAATGTGCATATCGGTACATTTTTAAGGTGTATTGTAAAATTTGTAGAATTGTAAAATCTGAAGGAAAATTGTGTTCTGATGTGCAACTTTGGTCGCTACTTAAAAATGTGAACCAAACAAAATCCTCTCCCTTCCCTACCTAATGTATTTGAATGTCATTTCTATTAAAAGGGTATAATGAATCTTCATTCCGTCATCTCACAGTTCTTTGAGATGGTGCACATGAAATAGCTGCTGTGTGGAAACCATTCTTAAATTAGCACTACAGCATCCATTGCCTTACCGTGCCAATCAGGCTGTTCTCTTCATGCCATACATTTTTTACTTTTGAAGTCTGTGATGGTTTGAAGAAACTGCCCAAGCCACTTCTTGGAGATTGTAACATTAAAGATCATGCATTATTTTCACACAGAGACATTTTCAAACAACCAGTAAAGTGGGTTTTTTGGAGGGGAGCATTGATACGGCTCCTTGCCGAGGGCACAAGGAACCCTAGGTGTGCCTCCTAGTAGTAGTAGTAGCATCATACAATGTTTGTGTTTGCCTTGCAGTCCATACAACTCAGCTGAACGGAGGCACAGCTCGGTGGTGGTGAGCTTGCCTGGATTTGAGATGTTCCCTGGAGACCTGCTGATATCAGATAGTGCAGCAGAATTCCTTTACCATTCAGCATCACTGCACAGCTCAGGTGAATACAGATGCCAATGGAAGAGATAGCCCTGTTTTTGATTCCCACCCCCCTCTCCCCATGAAGTCAAATTTACCATGAAATACTTTATCATTTCTATAGCTAACAATGTCCTTGTTTCTGTTCATTAGAATCCAAAAAGCCCTGGTGGCCATTTGCTAAAAAAGGAACTGTGAGTATTTTGCAAATCCATCTCCCGATCACAACCCCTCCCCTCCTGGGAGAAGGAAAGGCTTTCTCTCCATGCCCCAGTATTTCTTTCTCTCTCTCTCTCTCTCTCTCTCTCTCTCTCTCTCTCTCTCTCTCTCTCTCTCTCTATATATATATATATATATATATATATATATATATATATATATGGGTTTGCAGGTTTTGGTGTCCTCGGGTGTCTTGCATTCCTGTACCCGTGAAAATCTACGAAAGCATATATGGGTTTGTCTCTACCAACAGTCCCCAAAGCACATCTTTATTGCGGGACAGGTTTGGGAATGTTGTTTTGAATAAAATGTAAAGAGAGCAGATTTTTAAAAGTTGCAGACATGCACCCAAACACACTTCAGGTGTTGCTTGGACATGCAGATATTTATAAAAAAAGGAACAGGGAAACATCTCTGAGTGCCCGTGAAAGAGAGTGAGAGAGAAAGGTAACTGCTTACCTTTTCAACCTTTGGAAATGCAGCAGCTCTTGGAATCAGATGCAGATGCCTTGAGTTCTGTGCAACATTACAGCTGAGCCAGCACCTCAGCAACCACCTGTTTTTAAGCAAATTTAGGCTATATGGCTATATGGACACAGAATCCTTGCTTCTAACTTTTCCACTCTGGCACTTTTGATAGAAAGAGATTCGTGCACCACTATTGTGATGGGACGATGAGCTGCTTGTGCGTAAAATGCAAGTCCCTCAGAGTTTGATCAGGCTTTCAAACCTCTGCCTGTGACGGAGCCCCTCCAGCATGGCTGCGTCAATCACTAGTAGAATCCGAAAGTGGCTGCTTTCGGAAACGTTTCCAACATAAAAGCTCCTTAACGGAAACACGTCGTCTGGCCTCTCGGCGTGACAGTTTCCGTCGAGGTGTGGGTGTCCCTATAGGAGGTCCTGAGACCTCCCCACTGGTTTCGCTTGAAGCGTCTCTGAGCCATCCCTCCGACTCACTTTCCCTTGGAGTTCTTGCTCGCCCTCTACTGGTTCCCTCTTCCGCTGCTACTGCTCTCTCACCCTCAGTGAGCCTTTGCGCCTCCGGCGCTTTAGATGTCAGTTCCCTGACATCCACCTCCCCTCCAGGGCCCCCTTCACCCCCTCCCGTCTCCTCTCCTACTGGCGGTGAGGAGGTAAAACCCTTGAAAGAACCTCCCTCATCTTCCGACGTCGCGAACACTTCCTTCCACTTGTTGCTGTTCCTACTCTCTAGGTACTCTTCGTCATCAGAGTCCACTCCCTCTTCCAACTCCGACTCCGCGAACCCTTCCATTTCCTCTTCCTCATCTGTGGTGCCGAAATACTCCCTCCTAAACCTTGCTATCGGCTGAGGTTTCCTCGGGAACCTTTGATGGAACGTTTCTGTTAAAACCTCGTCATTGACTTCCTGCGCACTTACCCAGGTGTTTTCTGACTCCGGTTCCCCTTCCCACGCCACTAAATACTCCACCTGATTTCCCTTCCACCTGGAATCGAGGATTTCCGCTACATGGTTGCGGCGTTCCCTCTCTTCCAAGGCTGGTCCCCTGACGTGCTCCCCTTCACCTCCTCCCCTGTATGGTGACAGTAACGACCTGTGGAACACTGGGTGCAATTTCATGTGGTTGGGTAATCGGAGTTTGAAAGCTACCGGGTTGACCTGCTGAATCACCTCAAAGGGTCCCAATCTTCTGGGTCTCAGTTTCTTACACCCCCCTTTGAACGGCAACCCTTGGGTTGACAACCACACTTGATCCCCCACCCTTATGGTTTCACCTTCCCTTCTGTTCTTGTCTGCCTGCTTCTTATATTGTGCCTTAGCCCTTTCTAAGTTGAGCTGGAGCTGCTGATGGATGGCTTCCATCTCTTCTACAAAATGTTCGGCCGCTGGGACGCTCCATCTCTCCCCTCCTTCCCCTGGAAATGCCCTGGGGTGACACCCGTAATTAGCCAAAAAGGGACTCATCCCTGTGGACACATTCTCCGCATTATTGTAGGCAAATTCTGCCAACGCCAACTTTTCGACCCAATCGTTCTCTCTGTCATTGACATAACACCTAAGATATTGTTGAAGAATGCCATTTGCCCTTTCCGCCTGCCCGTTGGTTTCAGGGTGCCGGGCAGTTGAAAAATTGACTTCCACGTGTAGCAAGCTCATGAGCTTCCTCCAGAACCTGGAAGTAAATTGTTTGCCTCTATCTGAGATCACCCTCGAGGGAGCCCCGTGCAGCCTAAAGATATGTTCCACAAACAACTTCGCCGTTTCTTCCGCTGTGACTGCATGTGAGCATGCTACAAAGTGGCACATCTTAGTTAACAGGTCTACTACTACCATGATGGCTGTCTTTCCCTTGGACCTTGGCAGATCCGTCATAAAATCTATTGATATCGCTTCCCAAGGCCGTTCTGGTGTGGGTAAAGGTTCTAATAACCCTGCCGGCGCCCTTCTTTCCCCTTTGGCTCGCTGACATTGGTCACACCCTCTTACATACTCCCTTACATCCTCCCTCACCTTAGGCCACCAAAATTCCCTGGTAACCAACCACATGGTCTTGTGTTGCCCAAAATGTCCCGCCGTGGGGCTATCATGCAACTGCTTGAGTACTCTCCCCCTCAATTCACCTTCGGGTATATACAGCGCCCCTTTGTAATACAATGCCCCATTTCTTTCCTCAAAACCTCCGGGGCTCTCGCCTTCCCCCCTGAGACCTCTGAGCTTATCCTGGGCATATTCATCATTTTCCGTTTCCTCCACCAGTTCTCGTTGCCCCACCATCGCCGCCCCACACACCCAGCGGTCCTCAGGGATGACATGTCTCTCTTCGATCACCTCCTCCCCTTCCCAATATTCTGGTTTGCGTGAGAGCGCGTCCGCCCTGACGTTTTCTGGGCCTGGCACATAACAAATCTCAAAGTTAAATTTGGAGAATTCCTGTGCCCATCTCACTTGTCGTTGGTTGAGCACTCGAGCTGTTCTCCAATACTCTAAATTTTTGTGGTCGGTGCACACTTGCACCTTGTGTTGTGCCCCAATTAATAAATGTCTCCACCTCCGGAATGCTTCGTGAATGGCAAGAAGTTCCCTGTCATACACCGTGTAATTTCTCTCGGATTTATTCAGCTTCCGCGAGAAGAATGCACACGGTCTCCACTCCGACGCACTCCTCCCCGGTTGAAGAAGGACCGCCCCTACCGCCCGGTCTGATGCATCTGTTTCCACTCTCATGGGTTTTCGTAAATCCACATGCAGAAGTTGTTCTTCCGAGGCGAAAGCCCTTTTCAGTTCTTCAAAGGCTAGATCCGCCTCTGCCGTCCAAACAAATTTCTTCTTGCTGCTGAGACAGTCGGTGATGGGCGCCGTCAAGTGGGCAAAGTTCTTGATGAACTTCCGATAAAAGTTCCCAAATCCCAAGAATCTTTGCACGTCCTTCTTGGTCTTCGGTGTCTTCCATTCCAGTACCGCTTGGACCTTGCCTGGATCCATGGCCAATCCCTTGTCTGACAAGCGGTACCCCAGGAATTCCACCTCCTTGGTATGAAACTGGCACTTCTCCAGTTTCACCCACAGCTGGTTGGCTTGCAGCCTGCCCAACACTTCTCGAACGTCCCTCACATGCTGTTCCTCATTTTCCGAATACACCAACACGTCGTCTAAAAAGGCCACACAATTCTTGTAGAGCAAAGGTCCCAGAACGTGGTTTATAAAAGCTTGAAAACACGCGGAGCCCCCTTGTAGACCGAAGGGCATAACGAGGTATTCAAAGGCTCCCAAAGGGGTAAACATGGTGGTCTTCCATTCATCTCCCTTCCTTATGCGTATCAGGTTGTACGCCCCCCGCAGGTCCAGTTTTGTAAAAATCTTTCCCTTCCTTACTCTGGTCAAAATGTCATCAATTCGGGGCATAGGGAAAGCCAGAGGCTCCGACACTGCATTGAGGGCCCTGAAGTCACACACCAGTCTCGGTTTGTCTGTGTTCTTTTTGTCCACAAAAAACACTGGGCTGCCCCCCACCGCTCGGGACTCTCTGATGAAACCTCGCTTCAAGTTTTTGTCAATGAACTCCCTCAGCTCCTGCATCTCCCTGTCTGACATGGCATACAGCTTGCCTACTGGGAGTTGGGCCCCTGGGAGTAGGTTGATTTGACAGTCAAAGGGTCTATGCGGTGGCAGTTTGTCTGCTTCCCTTTCGCTGAATACGTTGCTCAGATCTGCGTATTGCGGGGGCACCTTCCCTTTGTCCATCACTTCCATCCCCGCTAGGGTGACTCTGTCTCCTCCCGAAATCTTCCCCTCCTTGCAGTGTTCTAGGCAATGCGCTGACCCAAAGGAGACCACCCTCTGATGCCAGCCCACTAGCGGATCGTGTAGCGCCAGCCAGCTCATCCCCAAAATGATGGGCGCTCTTCCCAGGATGGCCACATTAAACGCTATCTGTTCGGTGTGCCTTGCCACTCTCATTATCATCGGGACAGTCTGTTGGCTAACTTCTCCCCCCAACAGCTCTCTGCCGTCAATCGTAGTCACCTGCAAGGGGTTACTTAAAGGGATAGTCTGTATCTGGTGCTCAGCTGCAAACTCCTTACTCATGAAATTACAGGAGCTGCCTGAATCCAAAAGCGCCTTGACCTTTAGTGGGTGTCCGTTTGGCAGTTCTAGTAACACCTCTATCACTAAAGCGGGTCTGGGGGGTTCTGGCATGGGCACTTTCATTGCTCTTTGGCCTGGCTGCTGTGCCCCAACGGTGGCAGCCAGGCGTTGGCTTTTACTTGCTCCTTGCCTTCCTCTTCCTCTTTCCCAACAGCTCCTGCCATCCCTTGCCATTCCTTTCTTTGTGGGCAAACTCTGGCAAAGTGCCCTGGCTGTTGGCAGAGATAACATCTCTTGGCGCTCTTTCCCTCCTTCTTCCGCCCTTCACTGGGATTTGAAACTGCGCGCGCCCGCGCTGTTCCAACTTCCATCGGCTCTGCCGGCGGGAAAGGTGGCTCTGGAATGTCTGGAATGCGGAACTCCCTCCAACGGTCTCCTTTCCCTTCCCGCTTTTCCATAGCCCTCGCCTCCTGGCGCGCTCCTATGGCCAGCGCAGATTTGGTTAACTGGTCCATAGACTCCGCCCTGGGGCCCCGGGAAAGCTCATCTTTGACGGTTGAAGAAAGCCCCTCTTCGAAAAGCATTTGGATGGGCTCCGCCGATAGATCCCACCCCAATTTGTGAATCAACATGGTAAATTCAGTCCAGTACTCACGGACAGATCTGCTTCCTTGCTGGCAAGCCATTAACTGCCTTCGCACCACCCCCTGCTCAATATCGCTGGAAAACATCAGGTCCATGGCACGAAAAAACTTCCTCGTGTCCTTTAAGATCTCATTATTCGCTGCCATCAGGGGTCTAACCCAATCTTTCGCCCCGGATTCGAGATGGCCAATCACATACGCCACTCGCGATTCCTCGTCGGGGAAGTCATCAAACTGCAAGTTTAGAGCGTATTGCATCTCTGTTCTAAAGGCATGATAGTTCCTGGGATCCCCCCCCCCCGAATTTCTGCACCAATCCTGGCACCTTTCTGGCGAGCGGGGTGGTTTTCTCCTTTCCCTTTTCTGCATCCTGCGCCCTCCTCTCCTCAAGCCTCGCCGTTTGCAGCGCCAACTGGATCTCCAACGCCCTGTACCTGTCTTCCAGGCTTGGACCTCCTCCAGCTGCTCCTGCTCCCCCGGTTTCGGCTGGGTTGCTCATGATGCCTCTCCCTGCACAAGCTGGCTTTCGGTGACTTTCGGATTGCTGTGATGGGACGATGAGCTGCTTGTGCGTAAAATGCAAGTCCCTCAGAGTTTGATCAGGCTTTCAAACCTCTGCCTGTGACGGAGCCCCTCCAGCATGGCTGCGTCAATCACTAGTAGAATCCGAAAGTGGCTGCTTTCGGAAACGTTTCCAACATAAAAGCTCCTTAACGGAAACACGTCGTCTGGCCTCTCGGCGTGACAGTTTCCGTCGAGGTGTGGGTGTCCCTATAGGAGGTCCTGAGACCTCCCCACTGGTTTCGCTTGAAGCGTCTCTGAGCCATCCCTCCGACTCACTTTCCCTTGGAGTTCTTGCTCGCCCTCTACTGGTTCCCTCTTCCGCTGCTACTGCTCTCTCACCCTCAGTGAGCCTTTGCGCCTCCGGCGCTTTAGATGTCAGTTCCCTGACAACCATGTTTATGGAGGATGGAGAGGACATGCCCAGTGTAATTTAGGTTCCACGTCTGTCATTCTGCTGAATACAATAAATTAAGGAAATATATCTACTTAACAATGAGGGACACGGGTGGCGCTGTGGTCTAAACCACAGAGGCTAAGGCTTGCCGATCAGAAGGTCGGCAGTTCGAATCCCTGCCATTGTTCGGTCCGAGCTCCTGCCAACCTAACAGTTCGAAAGCACGTCAAAGTGCAAGTAGATAAATAAGTACCGCTCCAGTGGGAAGGTAAATGGCGTTTCTGTGCGCTGTTCTCATTTGCCAGAAGCAGCTTAGTCATGCTGGCCACATGACCCAGAAGCTGTCTGCGGACAAATGCCAGCTCCCTTGGTCTATAGAGCGAGATGAGCGTGCAACCCCAGAATCGTCTGCAACTGGACCTAACGGTCAGGGGTACATTTACCTTTACCTTTTATCTGCCTAACAATAGATATATTAGGGGAATATATCTACCTAATGAATATTGGTATGACCATCTTTCACTACAGTGGCATGCATATACTTTGTGTCAATACTGACTAATCCATTATTTTAAAATAGACTAATCTTTTATGGATCTATATTCTGTAGTTAGTAATCACATTACAATAAATTCAAAATTTGGTGCATTTTCAAAATTCAGTTTGGGGAAAGCTGTCTGCTTGCACAAATCACAATTTGAGGAAGAATCTGCAACATCCTCTGTCTGCAACATCTTCCCCATGGCTATGGATTTCACAGATTTACCCCTGCTTTTTTTGTTTTGTTTTTTGTCTTTAAACAGAGTAAAGACAAACACAAACAAATATTAGATCTGGAAAACTGTCTGTCCACAGTAACCCTCAACATACCAGATTGTAGTGATTATGAATTTCAAAGTGTCAAGGTACAAAAATGCTTCATATACTATAATGATACAATTTGTGTGTTGGTCCTCATTTTTAGTCTTCTGTTTTTCTGTTTGGTTTTCCTTAACTCTGCAATCCTATACCCACTTATTTACTGGTATATGTGGGCATAGACAGATGCGCCGCTCGCACACGCACGCACAGACAGAGTGCTTCCAGACTGTCACTATTTTGAAGGAGGGTTTCAAGTGCATACCAAAACTTTAGGTTTGTGCAATTGAAGTAGATAAAGGCACTCTGGGCTCATTCACACTTCCACATGTGCTGTGCCTAGGAAGCACAAGTCTGAGCAGTTTTATGCTTGACCCGCTCCTTTCCGAGGGAAAACCCGCTCTTTAGTGTTCAATTGGAACAAACGGCAATCCGGGGGAAACCCAACTTGACATTTGCTCTGACTTGGCACTAAAGAACTGTTTTCCCCAAGGGAAAGCAGCAGGAGAAGCGGAAACACAGATAAGCCCTCTGTCACCTTTGTGACAGCACCACAAATCCACTTTAATAAAAACTCTTCCTTCTTACAGTTAGGAAAGAGACATAGTGAAAAATGTGGGGTGGATGAATGGGAACGTGTATAAACACTCCATAAACAAACTGGGATAAATGCTCAATAAACTAGTCATCTGGAAGAAAATATACACATATGCATGAATGTATGAACTTCTCAGTAGACATACTTCTTTTTGGTGTAAATTGTTGAGTACTTCTAAGTATACTTTAAGAGTCTTTTACAATGTAACACTGAAGCAGAAGCAGAAGCCAATGGCAACCCAAACAAGGGTATTTAGCACCAACAACAGCTTCAGTGATTGAACAGAAGAGCTGTTTGTATGGAAATGTGCATAAATATTTGTGTTTGTGCTCTCAACTGATAGGGTAAAACTTGGCAGGAAATCATGAATATGCATCAGCTTGAGCCAAAAGCCATCAGTGATCAGTTAGATACTAAGAAGGAAGAAGCCTTGTGGGAGCTTTTCACAACCGAATGCACCTACCTTCTTGATCATCTCCAGGTTCTCAAAATGGTAGGCTTGGATTTCGCAACCGTTTCCTTCCCATTGTGGGGTGTTCGCTATGTCACTAGCTATCAATCTAAATGGGAAGTACCTCTGCACAACCGTTTGTTCCTGCAGGAGGCAGCCTTTACAATTAGCTTATAGCAGTAAAACACGGATCTCTGTCTTGCAGCTCACTGGAGCATATTCCGGCAAGCGTTAAAAACAGGCTACAGGTTAGAAAGTGCATTGGGCCGTTCAGCTACAGAGCCATCACTTGTTAGAAAATTGGGTCACAGACTTGGAAGGGCATCTAACCTCCAACTGATGCAGGAGATTCACTGCTCCAACTTTCCCAATAGTTGACCATCCAACTTCTGCTTTAAAAAAAAAGCTTCTCACTTTTGGCTTGCACACACAACTCTGGAATTCGTCTTTCTAACTACCAGTATGTTGAGGGAGGGGGCCCCACCCATTTCTGTCTAGCACAGAGCCACTTCCTTTGTTACCTTAATGGCCCATACTCAGAAGGTCATTACCTCACCTGGGAGCTAACCTGGCTATTCCAGGAACTGAATCTGTGCTGGATCCAGGAATTAGAAGGGGGCTCAGGCATACAGCCTCTGACCCATCTACCCCAAAATTCATAACAGCATTTAAATTCCTGAGCAAGTGAACAAAATCACTTGTTTTGAATGATAATTTGAACAAGGTTATTTCCACCATATCAGCAGTTGGGTCTTTCAAAGAGAATGTTTTCAGAGACCAGCAAAGTATTCCATGGAAAGTCCTGTTATGATGAAGATGCCTCATCCTCAAGAATATTATATGTCACTTGAATAGGTTGGCTATACCTGTTTACTAGATGTAAGGCTCACTTAGTTCAGTGAGACTTACTCCTTGGTTAATGTATAAGGATTGCAGCCTAAATGCTTTAGAATCTAAGCCATCAGGATAGCTTGATTCAAATTAATTGAGTGGCCATTTTACTGAGACAAGGAAATTGCTTTTTTCAGCTTGTCAGCAGAATTTGCAATGTTTCCTAGAATGTGACTGCTTATGCCACATGCACTGCACATGCATGAAGGGTCTGTGGGGAAAGATTTCAAGTTTCAGGGCAAGGAGGAATGAATGTTTGTTAAGTGCTAGAGGCAGGTGTATAGCAGCAAGATGTCAAATGAAGCCCACTTGTTATGTTTACTAGAGCTATAATGAACTAGGGTAAGGAATGTTTTTCGGAAAAGGAAATCTGTAGCAACCCTGGGGTTCAGGGATTTGGAGAATAAATAACTAACTAGGCATTGATGTGTTTTCTGAAGATATTTATGGATACATTAAGGTACCTGCAATGCAAGGAGTTTCTCTCGGATGTGGACTCTGGGCTACTGTTTGCCAACCTAGAGGAGTTAAATCAGGTGAGAAAACACTTTAATTTGTAGATTGACACTAAACAACATGTATCAGCACTGTGGCTTTTCATTCTACGGCTTTAATACAATAGTTAAATCAAAACTACCGTATATTAACAAGCTCAAAGCAGTGTGAGTCCTACTATTTAAATACTCCCTTTGGGAAAATTAGACATATAAGACCTGTGGAATTACATCTTCTAGTGCATTTGTCTTAAAGCAACGATGGCTCACTTATAGTCTATGTAGCAAATGTTGCATTCAAATACACAAGAAGTCATCCCTGGGTATTTGTTTGGAGTAGTGAAGCTGAATGTGATCACTATGCCTTACATTTTTCTTCCACTGAATTATAAAAGCACAGAGCTCATTTAGTGCCTTGCAGTCGAATCTTTCATACAAAGGACATCTTAAATAAGATTCTCTTACTTAGGTGAGCCTCAGTTTTGTGACCAGTTTCTTCAGTGCTATAAAGGATCACCTTGTCCAGCCTATGCCTTCCATAGATTTCGTCCCTGTGCTCACAAAGGTAAGAGTGACCACGTGTTAAGCTTAGCTGATGCATCAGTAAATGGTTAAAGAGCAGATAGAAGAGACTAGGTGTAAATGGACAGTTTTCACTGTCAAGAAATGAAACAGGGATCTGTATCAGAACTGCTGCTTTTTAACTTGTTCAGAAATGACCTAGAGTTTACACCCTGACCATGGCATTCTCCATCCACAGTTAAGTACTGTGTGTGTGTGTGTGTGTGTGTGTGTGTGTGTACACACATGCTTAAGGTTGTAGCCCCCATGAAACTACAATTCCAACTGCAATTGAGTTTGACTGACAGAGGGAAACAAGGGCAAGAGAGAAGGGAACCATTATTTCTTGGCCAGACTTTGTTTTTAAAGTATTTTCCTCTTCTCTCTGTACCTAGGGTATATAAACACCCACTTAGATAACCACTTCATATCTCCAATGAAGTAGGCTCTGGCCCACGAGAGCATAAATCACAGTACATTTCTTACAGTGCGGCCCTATGCAAGTTTAGTTGTGTTCATGGTACAATTTTGCTCATGTCTACTCGGAGTAAGTCCCATTGACTTCAGTGAGGCTTATTCTCAGGTAAGTGAGCATAGGAGTGCAGCTTTACAGCCAGGTAAATGGTTATAACATTACAGCTTTAACATTTAAGATGCCAGCATGAATTTGTTGGCTGCAAGACTACCGCTCTGGAATTCATCTTATTCTTGATTATGCGGAGGGGTTGATGAGTTTTAAGATTCAGCACCACTAAGCAAAGAACTGAGAATGACCTGAAGCAGCCAGTAAGAATGTGGAGTTAAAATTCTCCAAAAGTCCATGTCTTTTTGTAAACAAAAAATACAGTCCATCGAAAGGTATTTTAAAATTCATTTATTTCAGTGGGGATTTTCTGTAGCACGGTGCTATGTATATTTAGGCAAAAGTGAATCCCATTGACATCAGTGGAACTTATTATGAAGGTAAGTGTGGACTGGGCTACTATCTTAAGCACACACTGGAAAAAGGCTTAACTGTGGATGGATCATGCACTAGCAATGGTAACCCATCCTTACTACGAAGTAACAAGGAATTATTTGCCATCTCAGATATCTCTGATCACAGAGGGTTGTAGACAAGTACCAAAAAAAAAAAAAAAGTGCAATAAATGTATAGGCTCCTTCTGGAGGAAAGGCAAGGTATAAATCTAATAAATGAATATTTGGTCCTCACAATGCCAAGAGGGATATGCAACATTAGTCATACTGCAAGTGGACTCATTAAAATCATAGAAGCATAGAGTTGTAGAGTTGTAAGAGATCCCAAGGGCTTGCAATGGGCTTGAGTCTATTCTGAGTATAACTTAGTTTTTGATATTGCTCTCAGTGACTTACATTTTTGTCTTGTAGTATTTCCAAGGGAACCTGTGTCAGAGTCATCAGATGTACTGCCTGAATTATACCTCTGCTATCTTTTACTTGGAAAAACTGAAGAAAAGAGAAGATTTTGGGATCTATTTGAAAGTAAAGCAATTGTTTTGCTGTTATCCTTGTTCAACATTTACAGTTGTGATATTACAGCAGCATTTTTTTTCAAAGCCAGTTGCTATCATAGTTCACCGATACGGTTAAGAGTGAACTAAAGTATACATTTAATGAACTAATAATAAACATCAATACCCTCCTTGTTCATCAGAAATCACTACCTCTACTATCACCCCCCTCCACTTCATGTGGCTTATACATCAAGAAATATGTCATTTTAAAGTAAAATATGCTATTGGGGGGAATTATTGGGGATGATTTTCTTATGTCAGCCTGAACTGGGGACACTTGAGAGTGTCTGTAGGGAAGTAATGGATTTTTCTGGTATTTGGAGCCTGTGTTGTTTAGGGTTTTAAGCACTAGTGCAAGCACTTTGAATTGGGCCTAGAAATATATGGAAATCTAGTTCCTGTGATAAAGTGGGGGTGCTCTGCAACCTTTTCCACCACCACCTTGAGGCCTGTACACACAAAAGACTTATATGCATGATATTTCGCTTCCTTTTTTTTATTTAGGTGGATGATTCATCCCAATTATTACCACATTAAGTGTGAGGTATGAGAGAGGGGGGTGCATTTATTCCTCTGCTATGGGAACTGGGTTGCCATTCTGAAAGCAATGAAAATGCAGGGTTCTCATGAAATTTATTTTACTTAAGAAATGTGTAGCATACTGCTGGTTGGCGGTATGAAGCATTTTTCTGCTTACTGTCAAGAGTACACTTGTTAATCCTAATACAAAATTTATCTGTATTCGATAGTGGTGTGAACAGAACGAGCGGTGCAAACGTCTCCATCTCGCAGAGCTGCTGGTTGCCCCTTTGCACAAACTGACCCGCTACCCACTTCTCCTGAAGAATATATGGAAAAATACAGAGGCAGCCGAGAAATCTGTCATTGGTACAATTAAAGAAAAGGTGGAGAAATCTATACGTGAGTTGGAGGAGGTCTGAAACTGCATTCTTGGTTCAGAAGTTGTTTCGAGTTGTTTTCACAGTCCTACCAATAGGCAGAGTGGTATGGCTGCCTCAGGCAGCAGGTTTTATGTGGCATGAAAAGGCAGCTAGTTCTTTAATTTGTTGTGCTTGTATTTTTATACCAGGGATAGGGAGAATTGTTTGTGGGATTTCATGCCTCAGGTGCCAAAACAACTTGGCTGATGTTGTGTGCTTTGCACTTGACTTGGGTTTCGGTGGGGAGGGCCTGGGTACCATGTGCTCCTCAGCCTCATCCAACAAAAATACCTTTATTGCTCAGCATTTAGGCATGCATGAAGACTGTATGGCAAAAACTATTCCCCTAGGAACTGAAACATGAAAATACCTTCACTAGCTACAAACAAAAGTAATATTATGTAAACCAGCTCATTCCAAAGAACAGTATAAGCCTGATAACTCATATTTGGTATGAAACATGAACATTGATGCTCATACTCTTAACATCCACAGGGATGACAACACTGACTAGAATATATCAATACAGAAGGCACTCAGCTCTCCATATAGAGAATGCTAAGGCCCATATTAATGAAGGACAGAGATTTCATTTTCAGTAAGCCAACCTTGCTGCTCCATGGTGTATCTTTTCAGGAGATTTGGAAGGGAAAGTGAAATGGCTGGATAACTTCCAGAAATTTAAACAGCTACAGGAAATTATAGTTTGGCCTTCACTTTGGGATCAAGAAAAAAGATTTTTTGTTCCTGAGGTAAGCAATTTGTATTCATCCATCTTAAAAATATGTCCATAGCAGGGTCTTCTTAAATCTGCATAAAACTGTTAAAATAACATGGACAAATATTCATGGCTTAACTACCTCTAGAATGTTCTAAATACGCTCTGGAGAGGTGCCTGTACATAGACCACGCAGATCTTAGACCAGCACCCATACAAGTGAGCACTGAAAAAGTAATAAGCAAATATGGAGGGAGGGACAAGAGGGAGAGCTTTCCATGATGAGAAAATAGAGTGAGTACCGGTAATTTGGAGGACAATAAAATAATATGGGCGCTGAAGGTGGGAATGTAAATAGATTTATTTGGAAATGATTCCTGAGGAAATCAATGGGGAGGAAGCAAAAATGGAAGGGGAAAAGAAAAGAGGTAGCCCTGTTCAGGGAAGTTTTTAATGTGTGATATTTTAGTGTATTTTTGGTCTCTGTGGAAGCCACCCAGAGTGGCTGGGGAAACCCAGCCAGATGGGCGGGGTACAAATATATATATATATATATATATATATATATATATATGTATTTATTTATTTATTTATTTATTTATTTGTAATGACACAGCATTTATAAATGGATTCAGTCAGAAGGCAAGGAATTAATTTGACATTGGCCATGCTCATTTTGACATGCAGCCCTCAAAGGTGCCTGACTGAGAAAGGTTAGTCACTGCTGCTGTATAGGATTGGCTGTCAAGGTGGTATTTGTCTAACACATGTAGCCAGTCAACCAATTAAATAGTCCATTATATTATTTCTGTTACTCAGAATTTTAATTGCACTGTTACCACTTTTTATTCAAAAGTTCCATGATTATCTCTCTTTCTCCATCACCAGTGTCTCAAGAACTTATTAAGAGAAAACCCAAATGAAAACATCTTGTCACCAACAAAGAGATTTCTTGTTCATGAGGGGAGATTAACCCTAGCAGGTAAAGAGTGTTTTCTGTATCATAGTTATGTTACACAGCGAACAGAAATGTATACCTAACTCAAACTAATCTGCAAACCTAAATAGAGGATATGAATAAAAGTTGGACAAGTGCTGTATTAAGATGTTATGAACCTCCATGTTCAACATGGAAGCATAGAGTGGGGTGCATCACCTAACCTTCCCCTGGTGTCATGTCTACACCTGACATTTGCTCATACAATATGAACATCTGTAGAGAGAGGGCTTTCCTGCATAGAGCTATACATGCAAAGGCATGCCCAGAATATGGAACCTCAATCATTCAGTGTTCCAGATTCTGATGAAGGCTTTGCCTATACAACTATATGAGCAAAGGCCCCTTGCTACAGAGGTTTGTGCTCTATGTACAGACATCACAGAAGGGGTGTGTGCTGTTAGGGGGGTTACTCGGTTCAAAACCACTCCTTGCTTCCATGTTGTTGAACGTGAGTGCTCATGACACTAAAATAAGGCTGCAGGCCAACAAGGTCAAAGAATAAAAATATATTCAGAAGGAATAAAATCAGTGTGAGTGATGTCTCAGTACCACTCTTCTAGAGGAGGAAAAACAAGATGTTTAAAAGTAGGTCTTTTAAATAAATATGCTTTTCCAAAAGAGAAATATGTTAAACTTCAGTGTTTTCTGTTCATAATTAGCAGTCAAATTTGAACTAGATTGCTAAGAGTGAAGCATACAAAAGATTATTTTTTTAATCTGCTGTCTGCTTTTGAAATGAACTGGCAGGCGGTCATATACTTAAGACAGATAAAAATGTAACAGCTGATAGGCTAAGGAATGTTACAAATAATTTGACAATATATATCCCTGGTTATTTTTGCTATATAATCTGTTTGATAATCTTTTACGCGTGGGAGATTCAGTCATTTCACTAGCTCTGCTAAAAACTATTAAAATATTATGTGAGTTATGCAAGCAATAGTGATCCACCATTCTTCCAGACTACTTTGGCTGCTCATGTATTGCAAATGTTAAACAACCCAAACTACAAAGCTGAATATTTTTCATATCCAGACTTTTTAATACTAAGCAGGTGGTGATATGGGGAGCTGTTGGCTTCCTACTTCCTTTAAAATTAATCTCTGGAGCTTGAGCCACAAAACTTGAAAGTTCAGTTCTAGTCATTAAAACAAACTTCCTAGAATTCTGGAACTAGAAAAAGTATGCTTGAATCTCTTAACAAGTAATTTTCCAAATTCTTTCAGTCAAGATAAATCCAAAAGCAAAATGTAGTGACTTAAGGCAGAAAATGTGAAGTTTTGTTACCAAAAAAACAACAACCCTGTGTTTACTTTTGCGTTTATTTCTCAGAACATATGAGACTTGTTGATGTCTACCTATTTCTGTTTGATGATTTGCTGTTGATTACAAAGCCTAACCGGCACAAAAAGGTAAGAAGAAAGGAAAAGAAAGATCAGCTACAGCTGTTGTGTTCATGCACATTTTGCTCTGTAGATGCAGTAAACATTTATGTAATATTTTAAAATCCTTAAAGTACAAATGTTGAGGGAAGAGTTGTGAATTGCTGACATATCAAAGAAATGAAGAACAGACCCCGGCAATTATACGATACTTAGGGGCAGTGCCTCATAGTGGGCACATTTTGGTAACCCCTTAGGGGTAGAGGTCCATATTTTGATTTCATGCAAGTAGTCACTTGCATTTGATTTCATGCAATATGCACTTATTTTTTAAAGAAGCTGCAGTCCCTGGTGGCCCAAGCCTGGCTCCTTTTAACCCACAACCTCCTATTACCTTGTTGACTTAAATGTAAAAAGCAGACATCTGAAAGTAAAGGTAAAGGGATCCCTGACTATTAGGTCCAGTCGTGACTGACTCTGGGGTTGTGGCACTCATCTCGCTTTATTGGCCGAGGGAGCCGGCGTACAGCTTCCGGGTCATGTGGCCAGCATGACTAAGCTGCTTCTGGCGAACCAGCATGGAAACGCCATTTACCTTCCCGCTGGAGCGGTACCTATTTATCTACTTGCACTTTGAGGCGCTGTCGAACTGCTAGGTTGGCAGGACATCTGAAAGTAGACATGCTTTAAATGTACGGTGTTGATGTGACTAAGGTTTCATGTGCTTTCAGATACACTGAGGCACCATAGTTTCCTTGTATTTTAAAGAACTGCAGCATAGCAGTCCAACTGAATGCCTACTTGTTACATTTAACAAAAATTATTAGAGCTTGAAATGTGTTTATGATACAAAGCTAGTGCCATGGAACAGAAAAAATAAGCATTTTAATCTTGTGGCAATTTTGACTTAAGTTCCAAGAGCTGCCATTCACAAATTTCAGTCAAGTACTACATGTCAGAAATGCCACAACTACAATCCGGAATATAGAATGCTTAGGTAACGTATTGGTTTTCCTTTCTGTTTCAGAAATCTGTAGTTTCTGACCTGAGTTTAACACCTGTTGGCCCCTTTTTCACTCCCGAATTGCAATCTTTGCTTGAAGGTGGTGGCTACTGCACTGTGCTTGACCAGCCTATCCCATTAGACAGAATGGTAGTAAGA
Organism: Podarcis melisellensis; assembly: GCF_964234715.1. Lineage (NCBI taxonomy): Eukaryota > Metazoa > Chordata > Lepidosauria > Squamata > Lacertidae > Podarcis > Podarcis melisellensis. The sequence goes on from NC_138542.1 coordinate 40,266,388, forward strand.
AATATTGAGTCCTTCCACATAACAGGTATGTTAAATACGTTTTACATATGGCTTGGTTACATTCTTCAAATATTGAGTAGATGCATGGCATATATGTGTTGTTGTTGTTTAGTCGTGTCCAACTCTTTGTGACCCCATGGACCAGAGCATGCAAGGCACTTCTGTCTTCCACTGCCTCCCGCAGTTTAGTCAAACTCATGCTGGTAGCTTCGAGAACACTATCCAACCATCTCGTCCTCTGTCGTCCCCTTCTCCTTGTGCCCTCCATCTTTCTCAACATCAGGATCTTTTCCAGGGAGTCTTATCTTCTCATGAGGTGACCAAAGTATTGGAGCCTCAGCTTCACAATCTGTCCTTCCAGTGAGCACTCAGGGCTGATTTCCTTAAGAATGGATAGGTTTGATCTTCTTGCAGTCCATGGGACTCTCAAGAGTCTCCTCCAGCACCATAATTCCAAAGCATCAATTCTTCGGCGATCAGCCTTCTTTATGGTCCAGCTCTCACTTCCATACATCACTACTGGGAAAACCATAGCTTTTACTATACGGACCTTTGTTGGCAAGGTGATGTCTCTACTTTTTAAGATGCTGTCTAGGTTTGTCATTGCTTTTCTCCCAAGAAGCAGGCGTCTTTTAATTTCGTGGCTGCTGTCACCATCTGCAGTGATCATGGAGCCCAAGAAAGTAAAATATGGCATATATGTAGGGACAGCTATTTTCTGTGCCCATCTTAAATAGCTCTCTCTTAAAATATTTGGAACACAATACAAATAAGCCAGTTGCTACCCCTCAAGCAAAATATATTCATTTCAGTCATCCCACCTCAATTTTTCTTCAGTCTCTGGGATGTATATAGGTCCAACAGCTTACAATGGTAGTGAAGGGAATTTACATGGTAAATCAGAGAAAGTGTGCTGAAGGAAATCAATTTTGATCAGACAGACCTGCCTCACTTCAGGATTAAAGATGTAACACCACTGTCTGTGCTAAACCAACCAATGTTCAAAAGAATTTTTTTTTTAACACTTCTCATTTTACCCACTATTCTAAACTGATCAGCTGAACTCTCTTCACTCCTTTTCCTCTCCATGGATTCAGTCTTGCTCCTGTTTCTGTATAAAATTAGAATCCAAGTGAAGACCTAGCTTTTGCATTTCCCATCAATGTGATTTTATGAGACCCCTTGTGATCACTGGTTTAATATCCATCTAAATCATATCTTTATGATATGCAACTATGTCAAATTGTCAAAAAAATAAAGAACAGAAGTGTCAGCTTTGCAGGTGGCAGCTCACTATGTGTAATGGGAATTGGGGTTGCTCGTGCGTAAGTTGCCGCTACTCTTGGCCAAGTTGCCTGGTTAAACCTTTCCCTGGCTGCACAGCCCTTACTCCGCGGCTGTGTCAGTCACTGGCAGAATCCGTCAGTGGGCGTTTCCTGAACTTCTTCCAGCATAAAAGTTCTTTGACGCCAAGTCTCCGCCTAGCCTCCCTGCGCGGAAGTCTTCTGCGCAGGGTGGGCGTGGCCAGCGGAGGACCTGTGCTCTCCCCACTGGTCTCTGTGGAAGAGTCCTGGAGCCATCTCTCCGAAGCCCTCCCCTGCTCCCCTTTCTTCCTGGTGTCACGCTGATTTCCTTCCCCAGTGGAAGAGTTCCCTCTCTCCCTGCTGGGCCCTTCTCCGGCATCGCTGGGGAGCCTTACCTCCACTCCTGGCTCCGATGGCAGTTCCCTGACACTATGTAATTGTTGTTGTTTAGAAAATAGTTACACCACATAGCATGTAGTTTTATTTTCCCTAAAGCCAGAAGATTGCAGCTCACTCTCAATCCCTTATCCCTGGTTACTTGTATATCCAAAACCAAGCTTAAGTATTGTTGATATTTCATGCAGTCTAAAAGTCAATCAATGGATGCATACAATTTCCATTGAAGTAGTTCTTGTGGCCTGTTTCAAAGGTAACAGATGTTTGCTCCTTATAGAGGTCTGGAGTGAAAGCTGTGGAAGATGTCTTACCTGGAAGATGTCTTACCATGTGTCAATTGTTTTCTTAGTTTTTGGACTACGAAATGCTTTTCTAATACAGCATAGAAATCGGTTTCAGCAGTGCATAGCAGCCTTTTTACTACAAGCACAGACTGAGTCTCTCAAAGTAAGTATTTTATTTTACAAACATTAAAAAAAAATAAACACAAGCAATACACCTAAGATAATGCTAACACCGTTCCCCAAATGATTTGAGCTAGTTTATTTGTCTGTCCTGGGTACTGTCCCTACCCCACGAGAGTGAGATACCCCTTTCAAAAATATGAATAGATGCTATGGCCTAATTAGCTATATGGAAAGTATGTATCCCTACGTTACTTTTGTTATTAAATTAAAACTTCTTTTTCACCTTACAGAAAACATGGATGTCACAGATGGAAAGAGCAATATCAAATTGCACAAAGAGAGAAAATAAACCCAAAACTTCATTTTTTAGTTTACCTACTGAATCATCTGAAATTTAGTTGTGGAACCACTAGACAATGTAACAGATTTACTTTTCAAAAAAAAAAAACCAAGGCATGCAAAATGTCTGTGAACATTTTTGGAGCCTGGAAAGGTGAGACTCTGGAAACAATCTTGCTGGAACAGAATTCAGAGAAGGAAAAGAGCAACTTGGATGGTCATTATTCAAACTGTAGTGCTATGCTTATGGCCTTTGGTTCCTCACAGGATGGCTTGTTTTGGAAAATATATGTGATATGATACGGGAAAGGGAAAGAAAACTAGTGCCATTAAACCAACATCTTTAAAACTGCCTTTACAAGTTCTTCTGCAGTCAAACTGGGGTACTAGTAATCATGAGACCCGCTTAAATCAGAGTATTTTGTTTTTTGATCAAATACTACAGGGTTATGAAAGAAAGAAAATCTGCACAATTTTTTCCTTCCTCAGAAACCATTTGTCCCACCACCAAAATGTCAAACAAAGTAACAGTCTAACACTAATCTTCACAAAAACACCTCTCACATTAGATTATAGAATCACACAACCCATTTTTAAGCAGTGTGGTCACCTTGAGATTGCCTTCCTCACCTCATCAGCGCTTTGAAGAAATTTCATCAACATGATGCTACAAAGAGAGATACCTGCACAACTTGGAATGGGGTTAAACTAAGAACTGAGAAATTGTAATTTCTGGCTGTAGTGTTCCAGAAAAAAATTATCCCAACCGCCAATTAAAGCTGCGGGGTAAAATCAGTTCATACTGACTATACAACACCAAACGGAGTTGCACATACTTCTGAGGTATACACTTTTTTTGTAAAATTCTGGGTAAGAACCACACAGCTTCAGTAATTATTAGTTCAAAGAACTGTAGAATGAAGCAGAATGGCACCAATTAGAAGAGCCATTTTTATCACCTTTACCACAATTATGTTCATGATGTAACACCAAAAGGATACTACTCAACTTTGCCTGACCGCACTCTGAATTTGCAAATGAATAAAAGTGGATACAGCGACATCAAAAGCACAGCAAATTAAGTCACTGCAAGTGGTCTATTAGAAATGTCTAATTTTATTTCAGCCCAATAACAGATTAGAATACAAAAGTAACATTTCCACAAGTATCCACTCATGTTATTTCATACAGGATTAGCTGATGTAGGGTGTCACTCCTCAGCTTTCATTACTTTCCAAATGCAGAGTTTAGGGATTACAGTGCGTACTGAACTAAACTCTTTCACAATGTAAGGCACAACTACATGACCACAAGTCATAAACACACCACTGAGAGGAGGACTTGAGAGAATCCAACTGATAAAAATGGTCATGCAAGACTATCTACAGATAATGTGAGTTTAAGGGTCCAGTTGAAAAAGAAGTGCAGTGTTGTGTAGGTAAGGCTACCTTAAAACATCTGTAAATATAAGGTAAGCACAGATTTTTTCCAATTCTAATTTATACAATTATACATAAAAATCAGTAAATATTATGCACAATATTCACATCTGCGACCATAATAAACCAATCATTAAAAAGAGGCCAACAGGACAGTACACTTTGTGGCACACATCCATTATAAGCTTAATAGCATTTGTCAACTTCTTGTCTAGACTGTTGCAAACAAGAGGCTAATTTAATGGCATGTTCATGTTTAAACCAGTATCCAGTTTGCCAATATTACATACAGGTGACAAAGTCCAACAGACTTATGACCAGGACAGCTTGAACTGATGGTTTCATTCCTGTCCAACAGCTACAAGTTTGTAGAACTAAACTACATAGGTCAAAAGAGCACAAGTGAGCCTAGAATAATTGGAAACTACATTAGCATACATACCCAAATATTACATTTTTGGTGAGACAAAACACTTGGAAAATTTGGCAGTTACCACAAATCATACCTAACATTATAGTGAAGGAATCCTATCAAAATGCACTAAAGTTGAATTTCATATCAAGAGGTAGTTTAAATGAAATCTTACATAGTGGCATCAAGTGTCAGAATGAAAGGGGGGTTGTGTGTTTATTTTAAAGGGTTTTTTAATAATATTTTTATTACAAAAGTGACAAATCCTATACAAGCAGCATTTTGGACAGATTTCTATTATAAAAGGTTTCAGTGTTTGCTAACCCAACGTGACATTCTTTCTTATCCCTTTGGTGACGAGAGTTGGGATTTAACCACATGGTAGAATGTACATTGTGTGAGCACCAACACAAGGAAATCTGGATCTGCCACACCAGTCTGTTTATATATCAACAATGAACAATGTATTTAGATACTTTAAAACTCAAAGCCAGTAGTAAAACTTTTCCATATTGGGGTGTAAGGAGGGAACGATGACTAAGAAAGAAGTCTTCACTGAACTTAGTGGCTCTTTAATTGGCACACAAGAGAAAACAGATTAGTTTCCTACCATCAGATATGTTCTACTGAATTGGGTGAAAACCCTTCCATTTGCCTGCTGTACAATGACTGCATAGAATATTGCATCACTCCATTAACCAAGACAGAACAGTCAATGCTGACCAATTGCAGCACTGTAAAATTGTAACTATTTTATAAATGCATACTACTCTTAAGTAGTATACTGGTTTTAAGATTTCTAGCAGTTCAAAACAGAATGTGAACACAAACATGTCTGCTCTTAGGTATAGGGATTTTTGTATGTACTTATTGCTATGGTCTGGAAAACAGACCATCCATGTAAATTCTAGAGAAACTCAATACTAAGAAAACAAAAGCTGATACATGAACTATGGAAACCAGTCAATTAATACTACAAATGTGCAAAATTGCTATGTCCACATTTTTTGATTCTTAAGTCAAACAATGCTTGTTAAAACCATGTAAATTCCTTTGCTATATATACACGTGTCCTCTGGAACACTTAAGAATTAAAGATGCAATATTCCCAACAAAAATGAAGTTACTAGGAATTTCACTGAATGCTCATCTAAGAATACATAGCCTTGTGAACCAATTACTACAACAATTCATGCAAAACAGCTGTTTCATTTCTTGCATATTATGTTGGCTACACGAGAAAGAAAGTGCATAGTGCAAGTGACAATGCTATTATCTTCCCCTTCCTGTGGTTCTTAGGGGGCGTTTCCACTGAAGTAGCTCAAATTTCTGAACTACGGATCCAACCTTATGCTCTTTCTCTGAACAAAATGGATTATCCCTTGCCGCAACTTCTAGGGCTGCGATGTGTTGTCAATTAACAAATCAAACCACTTCAATATATTTTAACCTGTTTGAATGAGGGAGCAGATGGTTTTCAGATATTCTTTTGAATGCAAGTACTTACAAAAACTGTGACTGGCAAAGGCCTCTCCCCATTCTGTTGCACAGAACAAAGGATGGCTTTTCTAAGATGGTGCCTGCTGCAACACATGCAAGCATCATCTAAAACCAAAACACTATTTTCCTTCAAAACTTTAATTTATTCATAAGCATGTTTAATTGAATAAAACTGGTGTGATTAATCAACTAAGATTTATTTAATCAAGTAAAAGCCCTAATAATTCCCAATTACCTTAGTAGACGCTCCGGATATTACTTTACCATTTAGTCCTTTAAAAAACACACCAAATAGATGGGGGAAAGGTCTACACATGCAGCCACTGAATGATTAGATGTAAATTTGGCATATGGAGCATGCATATCCAACTCAAAAAAATTGAAGGTTTCATACATCCTATTTGTACTTGTTCATCTGGACATTTTTGAACAGATAAAGCAGCTTTATACTAAATCAGGCCATTGGATCAAATGTCGTCTCCTCCCATTGTCAGCAGCCTCTCAAAAGTTCCAGGCAAAAAAATGGTATTTGCTGGACCTGGAATGTATGAAACATTTTTTATCTTGAGGCATGAGGGATTGAATTTGGGATCTTCTGAGTGCAAAGGTTATGCTAGCCATGACCCCTCTACAAATATATTTGTGTTAAGCTGTTTGCTGTACTTCCATTTCTCAGTCTACAACATTCTTCCTTGCTGGCATCACTTCCTTCATAGCATTTTAAATAGACCACATATCCAAAAGGTGTTAATTTTAAATGTCATGCTGTATTTTAGTCACTCTAAATTCTACAAAGTACATTATTTTGTGTGATTACAATGTGCATAGAAGTATGTATATTATCCTCGCCTCTCAAATCAAAAGAAAAGTAAAAAAGGAATTACTGTGTTGGGGCTGAAAGATGACATTTCCTGCCTAAATCCAATCTTTTAATTTTAAAAGAGCAATTTCAGTACCTTTTCATTTGGACAAAACATGACACCGTTGTACTACGACTGAGATGTACCTCATTAAAGCAAGAGAAAGGCTCTTGGTGGCGGAATCTCAGTTACTTTAAAGCCATTAGCAGAACCTGGAATTTCACTTCCATTTGGCAGGGAGTTATGGCAAATCTCTAGCAAGAACTAAGAAACTGGAGACAAAAATTTACACTGAGAAAGGTGGAATTCCAAGGTGACTGCTTTCTTTCCTAATGTTGTATTTTTTAATTCCCACACTTCACAGTATTTTTTCCTGGGAACTTCCATGCAGTGTTTCCTGTGAAGGGAATTGAACAACAACAAAGATTTTATAATAATAATAATAAAATTAACTAAGCAGAAGACCTCCGAAAAGGTATGCAGCAAAAACATGGCCCAACCTCAAAAAGTTTCAGAGTAAGACCTTGCATATTAAGGATGATGTAGTCCACTTAAGTACCTTTGATATGATGAAAAGTATTCTTAGAGATGTCAAGCATACATTATACACTCGACACTTGCTTTCATTTTCAGTGAAATATATAGTGACACTGTAGTGAAACATCCTGAAAAGTTTAAAACCTCGAGACAGTTTCCCACTATCTAGGGCATTCACTGTAAGTGGAACCCCAGAGTGTGAGAAAATAAAAGAAATAAGCAAAAAAGCTGCTTGTTTGGGCCTGCTACGTATCTTTCACACTTCAATGAAGCTATTAAACTGTAACCATCCCATTAGAGCAGCAGCTTTTGATACACAAAATCCCTGCAAATGTGTTTACTTTAAAATGTGTTACTTTTAAACAAGGAAATTAGGATTAAAAAAATACATTGTTACTCCTCTGTTTAAACTTTATTTACAAGTTACTGGGGACTTATAAACTAGACACAGAAGCTCTTGTAGGATCAAAACCAAACAAGCCATAGATAATTTCAGCCTCACAAGAAGTACAATTGTTTGACTTTTTATGTATATTTTCAACAATACTATAATTTTGCCCATTGTTACAATCATCACCCAAACCAAAGAGTAGTCTGAGTGTTGTACGAAGTGCATAACAGAAACTTTATTCTAGCATAACATTTAAGAGCTGTGAGTAATTATCCTTGCAAGTCGTTGAAACAAGTATCACAGACACGAACGGGTTTCTTAGAAGAAGGCGTTAAGGCATTCTTAGCTGAGCACTCGGCACAGAAGATATTTCCACACTGTCTGCAGTGATGCTGTGAAACAGGAAAAGCAAAACAATTATATACAGGGAAAGATATAATGCCAAGCCATGGCATGAACATGCTCTCCACTCCTATGTCCTCCAAACCAACTTGTTATTGTGAACCTCGCTTTCACACTGCTCTCCTCATAATCCTGTAACTGTTTCCACCTGCAAGTATCTGTTCAAATGACAAGGGAGGAAAATGCCCATTGCCAGGCTGAGCAGACTGCATCAAGTTGTACAAAAATATACAAGGCCTGAACACGGCTTGTACTGACAAGTCTCTCACTGCATTGCTTACAAAAGAAAGCATGAGGCTTATACAAATATCTCCCTTATATAAATCTGACAGACATCACCAGAAAGTTCATTTTAAACAATCACCTTTTAAAAATGCTTGCTTAACACACATTGGCTGTAATGGCACATCAAGCTAAACCATGGTACCATATTTTTTGATGTTTAAGACTAGGTTTTTTTCGACTTCCGGAGGCGGCGCAAAACGGCAATGGCGGTCCTCTTTACTGTGTGAAGAGGGGCTCCGCGAAAAAGGGTCGTCCGCTGCGGCAAAGCGGAGACCCATTAAGACAAACCGTAGGCAGAGCGAGCCTGCGGCCGTGGGACTCGGCGGGTGCCAGAAGCCCCCCCAGAAACGAGGAAGGGACCTCGTAAGAGGCTCCGGAACGTGAACGGGGGAGCGGCGCTGTGAGTTCATCGCTCTTTTCGCGGAAGTGAAGCCGCGCTGCTGTTGCTGATGAGCGTCGACCTTTCTTCTTGAAAATCATCGGAATTGGCTGCAATTTACCCGTGAGTAAGGGGTACTAAAGATTGACTAAAGATTGATTTAAATTCGTTTAATTCGGCTGAAAACGGGAGGCGAGTAACAGGAAGTCCGCCTTCCGGTCCTGCTAATCAGAGCAAAGCAAAGAGCCCGATGTGGGCTGAAGCGCTCAAAAGAGACTTTGAAATTAGTATGAAGGGGCATTAACAGACTGTGTTTTTCTAGAAATTAAAAAGATTGAAGGATTAAATCTGTTGGTTCATTGCGCTAAGGAATCTTCCCCCTATTGTGAAGTGACGTGGAATTGAAGGGGATAACCGAGCTATCGGACTGCCAGTGTTGCAAAGGAGTACTGTCAGGCTGCTGAAACTTTTTCTTAAGTACAAATTGTTGCATTGATGGATATACTATCGCTTTAATACTGATATTGGAACCTTTCCGTTACCTTGTGGCACTATTTTGAAACAGAACTATCTGAAAGCCTCCTTTTTGAACTTGGGGACTATAAAAGTTGAAATAGGAACTTTGATGGTGGAAAAGAAACTTTCTTTCTTATGAAAACCCCCCCTAGTGGATTTGCGGAGGCATTGAGGTCTGGGAACTGTACCTTATTGGGATTTTTTGAGGTTTAATTGTTTACATTCTGGACTTGCCTTTCTCATGGATTGAAAGACTATTTGACCTTGAACAGAGGCAGCTGGGGAATGAGTGGCCCAGGGAAAACAAGAGCATCTAAAGCTAAGGAAGCTTTAGCTGAGGAAGCTAAAGAAAAGAAAAAAGATAAGAGAGCTGGGCAGCTTGTTCAAACAACGTTGACTCATCAACGCAGATCCTCGGTACCAACTGTGCTGACGGCGCAGGAGGAAGAAGTTGAAACGCTTGCAACAGAAGATATGGCAACTGGAGGAACTGATCTAGTCTTGAAACAAATTTTGGAACAACTGGCACTTTTGAATAAGAAGGTGGACGATCAGTCATCTAAAATTGACAGAGCTACATCTACTATCAGTAAGTTAACAGATCAGGTTTCCCAGCATACTCAGGCTATTGAGAAACTGCAAGGAGCTACGGCGGAGAACTACAAATTAGCTGCGGAAGCCAATCAAAAAGCTGAGCAAGCGTGCAAAAAGGTGGAGGAGATCAAAGGGGAAGTAAGACCTCTGAAAAGACAGGTAGGAGAACAGCAAGCCTACCTGTCAATGGTGGAACTGAAAAGTAAGGAATGTAATCTTAGGCTGAGGGCCGTCCCAGAGCTGGAGCAGGGCAACCTAGAGGAATTTTTGACGCAGTTGTTTTCTAAATTTTGGGGGGTTGAGGAAGATAAAGACTTCAAAATTGTGACGGCCTTCAGATTGGGAAGATCGGTTAAGAAAGACAAGTCCAGAGACTGTTTGGTTTGTTTGAGAACAAGAGAGGAAAGAGACAAGATACTAGGCCAACATTTTAAAAAATCTCTGGAAGTTGAAGGCAAAAGGGCAGAAATTTATAGAGACATTCCTAAATATTTGTTGGACCTTAGAGCCTCATATACAGACTTGGCCAAATTGTTAAGGTACAACGCAATCCCTTACAGGTGGGAATTTCCTCAAGGTCTATCATTCACCTATAAAGGAAAGAAGGTAAGAATTAAAACACCAGAGGACCACCAGAAGTTCCTACACGACAACGAGGAGGACCTCCAAAAGAGAGCTGCAGATTCTTGGCCTCCACCACCGGGATCACCACCAAGACCCGTACCATCTGGAGGCGGACCGGCACCACAGCCTTCGGGAACGGAGGACAAATTAGATACCCAACTGTGATATCTAAGAAGTAGACCAGGATGTCTCTACAGCTTCTCAGCTGGAATATAAATGGCGGGAATTCTCCAGAAAAACGGAGAAAAGTATTTCATATTTTGAAAAAAGAACAATTGGACATTATTTGCCTGCAAGAAACACATGTGACAAGACTCCACAGAAAAGTGTTAATTAACAAAAGGCTAGGCCAAGAATTTATCTCATCGGACAAAGTTAAGAAAAGAGGAGTGGTGATATATGCAAAGGAGAACTTGTCACCAAAATTCGTATTCAAAGATGAACAGGGTAGAATTTTGGCAATTGAAATTCAGACACAAGGAGAAAAGTTTTTAATTCTAGGAATATACGCCCCAAATGATGGAAAATCGGAATTTTTCAAGAAGCTGCATGAGACTATGCTGGACTATTTGGATTACAACAACATTATCATGTTGGGAGATATGAACGGCGTCGCCTCAGTGAATATGGATAAGTCGCAAAGTGCTAATATAACGAAAGACGGCAGACTACCAAAAACCTTTTTCGAAATGACTGACAATTTGGATTTGATTGATATATGGAGGATCAAGAACCCTCTAGGGAAAGAAGGAACTTTCTTTTCTGAGGCCCACATGACATGGACGCGAATCGACCAAATATGGATAACTAGAGGGCTGGCACCTAAGACCAGAAAAGTGGAAATCTGCCCAAAAACCTGCTCCGACCACAACGCTTTGAGAATGGAATTGAGATTAAATATAACCGGATCTTTCAGATGGAGAATGAACAACGCTTTGTTAAGAGATCAGGAGATTGTTAAGAAGGCCCAAAAAGTTTTAAAGGATTATTTTGAAATAAACTTAAAGACAAATGTGGAAAAAAGAACAATCTGGGACGCAAGTAAAGCAGTTATGAGAGGGTTTCTAATACAGCAGAACACGATTAAAAAAAGGCTCTGGAATGAAAAGAAGGAGAAGATTTTGGAGAAAATAAGAGAAGGAGAGAAAAAACTGAGATCCAGGCCTAAATCAAAGGAAGTATTGAGAGAAGTGAAGTTTTTCCAGGCACAATATTCGAAACTGATAAATCAAGAGGTGGAATGGAAAATTAAACAAATGAAACAAAGATCCTTTGAATCTGCTAATAAGTGCGGGAAGTTGTTGGCTTGGCAGTTGAAAAAGAGACAAAAGCTTAACACAGTTACAAATCTAGAGATTGAAGGGAGAATGGTTCAGAAACCCGAGGAAATTAGAAAGTGTTTCCAGAGATATTTCAAAGAACTTTATTCACAAAGGCCACAAAAAGGCTCGGAGGTGGACCAATTTGTCACAACTAATGGATTACAAAAAATACCCCAGGAAATGAGAGCAACCCTGAACTGTAATATTACAATCCAAGAAATTGAATGCGCCATTCAGAACCTCCAACTGGGCAAGTCTCCGGGACCTGATGGACTTACTTCCAAATATTACAAGGCATTGAAGGATTCATTGATACAACCATTGTTGGAAGTTTGTAACCAGATTATGGAGGGGAGGAAGGCACCGGAAACGTGGAAAGAAGCTTTCATCACGTTGATACCAAAATCAGAAACTGAAAAAACTCAACTTAAAAACTACCGTCCTATCTCACTCCTAAATGTGGATTACAAAATCTTTGCAGACATTTTGGCAAGCAGGTTTAAGAAAGTATTAAATGAAGTGATTCATAAGGACCAAGCAGGCTTTCTCCCTGGCAGACATTTATTTGACAACACAAGAAACATCATTGACATTTTGGAATTTTTACAGACTAACTCAAATACAAGAGCGGTGTTGATCTTTATTGATGCGGAGAAAGCCTTTGACAACATTTCTTGGATGTTTATGAAGAAAAATTTGGAAAGGATGGGAGTAGGGCGGGGGTTTGAAAATGGAATAGAAGCAATTTATTCAGAACAAAAAGCTAAATTGATAGTAAACAACGTGGTGACAGAGGAGTTCAAAATTGAAAAAGGGACACGACAGGGGTGCCCTCTATCTCCTCTGCTGTTTATTTCAGTCCTGGAGGTGCTATTGAACATGATTAGAAATGACCGGTTGGCACAGGGAATTGTGGTCGGAGAGAAACAATATAAACTGAAAGCATTTGCAGATGACTTGGTATTAACATTACAGGAGCCAGCCTCTAGTACTAAAAGAGCGTTAGAATTAATTTCTGACTTTGGTCGGGTGGCGGGATTCAAGCTGAATAAACAAAAAACTAAAGTTTTAGCAAAAAACTTGACAACTATTGAAATAGAGGAGTTCAGAAAAGAAACAGAACTAAATGTGGTTAAAAAAGTAAAGTACTTAGGGGTGTACCTGACCTCCAAAAATTTGAATTTGTTTAAGGACAATTATGAGAAATGTTGGTCAGAGATCAAAAGAGACTTGGAAACATGGTCAAGACTGAAACTTTCCTTGTTGGGCAGAATAGCTGCTATAAAGATGAATGTATTGCCGAAAATGCTATTTTTGTTTCAGGCCCTCCAGATCGTGGATAAGGTGGAATGTTTTGGAAAATGGCAGAGGGATATATCTAAATTTGTCTGGCAGGGCAAAAAGCCCCGAATAAAGTTTAAAATACTAACAGATGCGAAAGAAAGAGGGGGGTTTGCCCTGCCGGACTTGAAGTTATATTATGAATCTGCAGCCCTCTGCTGGTTGAAGGATTGGATTTTGTTGGAGAACACCGATGTCCTCGACCTGGAGGGATTTGATAATGCTTTTGGGTGGCATGCATATTTGTGGTATGACAAGGTTAAAGTTCATAAATTGTTCAAAAACCATATTGTCAGAAGGGCAATTTTTATGGTCTGGTCAAAATATAAAGACTTATTGGAGAGTAAAACTCCGAGGTGGCTCTCACCGATGGAGGCCAAAGCACGTAAAAGACTCAATATGGAGGCCCACTGGCCTAAATATTGGGAAATAATTGAAAAAATTGGAGATAAATGGAGGTTGCAGAGTATGGAAAAGTTAAAAAACAAGGTGCGAGATTGGTTGCATTATGCTCAAATTCAGGAAGTTTTTAAAGCGGACAAAAAAGTGGGTTTCCAGGAGGAAAAATCGAAACTAGAGACAGAGTTGCTTGAGCCAAAATCTAAGCTAATTTCGAGAATGTACAACTTGCTGCTTAAATGGAATACACAGGATGAGATTGTTAAATCCTCCATGATAAAGTGGGCGCAGGACTTGGGGCATAACATTATGTTTGAAGACTGGGAAAGGTTATGGAACACCGGAATGAAATTCACGGCATGTAGTGCCTTGAAGGAAAATATTATGAAAATGACATACCGGTGGTACATGACCCCAGTCAAGCTTGCAAAGATATATCACCTGTCTGATAATAAATGTTGGAAATGTAAAGAAGAGGAAGGGACATTTCTACACCTCTGGTGGACCTGCCCGAAGGTGAAGGCCTTCTGGGAGATGATACATAATGAACTAAAAAAGGTGCTTAGATTTACCGTACCCAAGAAACCGGAGGCCTTCCTCCTGGGCATGGTAGACCAGAGGGTGGCCAAGAAAGATAGAACTTTCTTTATGTACGCTACTACAGCAGCAAGGATCTTGATGGCAAAGCACTGGAAGACACAAAATCTACCCACATTGGAAGAATGGCAGACGCAGCTGATGGACTATATGGAACTGGCTGAAATGACTGGCAGAATTCGAGACTCGGGTGAAGAAGAAACGGAGGAAGTTTGGGAAAAATTTAAGGACTATTTGAAAAAGCATTATAAGTTGTATGAATGTTAAAAAATGCTCCTTTCTAGGAAAGTACAGCTTCAGTATCGGTAAATTTTTGAATTGGTAAATAAGGCACAACAAGACAGAAGTGGTGTAATGAAATAATTTTATTGTGTTGAAACTAAAAATTAATGGATTTGGAGTGAAATGTTTAGAGACCAGATATCACGATAAAATGGAAGATATATTATTATGTTTAAAATAAGTCAACAAATTGCTGAGGTTTTGGATTTACAGAGAATGCAGTGATCGGAAGATGGGGGGAGTCCATTAGATTTATGGAAACATGTATTTGCAATTTGAATTTTGAATATTACAAACCTAATAAAAATTATATTAAAAAAAAAAAGACTAGGTTTTTTTCCTGAAAAATAATGTCAAAAGCCAGGGGGCATCTTATACACAGTGTCTTCCCCCATTTTCTTAAATCTGAGTTCCCAAAATTAGGGGCCGTCTTATACATGGGGGCGTCTTATAGATGGAAAAACACAGTATATCACAGTGATCCTTGAACCCAATGTGCTCCCACCTTCCCCTCTCCTCCACAAGGGGGAGTTTCAAAATTTTGTTTCCACTTTTTTGTTAACTGTAGCTTCCTGTGTTTTCAGAATGATTAACGTGATCCACAGCCAACTTCAACAAGTCAGCTTCAAAGGCCAGAGACTGGTGTTTGTTTCTTTGAAATTAACCAGTTAATATTAAATCACTTTGTTGCACCAAACAATACAAATACTGTAGTTAAAAGAAAGCAGCAACTTCTCAACTTCTCTTCCTGGATGCATGGAAAATGGAGATGGGTATGTGAACCTGTGGTTTGTTCCAGTTCATTCACAGTACGCTAAACCATTTATTTTTTTGGAAATACAGCCACTGCTTCACTGCTGTCACAAAAATAATTCTCAACACACACACACTTCTACAGAAGATATTCCCAGACATACATACCTTTCTTACTGTTACGGAAAAACCTTTCCCACAGGCCATGCAATTCTGAACCTCATTATCTTCAGCCCATTTCCGATTCAGGGCTTGTGAATGTTTGATCTATAAAATGTAAGAGTAGAGATTTTATGAACATTAAATCGAAAACCCAAATCACATCAAAGCTACTTCATGGAAATTCAACAGCAAGTGTTATACACACCCACACAACCCAGAATTGTTGCATATAATTTTACACATAACCACATCATTCTTACCACATTTGGTTCCTCTCCTCTACCCATCTACTTGACTCCCCTGAACAACTTAGCAAAGAGCACTGTTTACTTTAATAAATTTAAAGGTAGCGCAGAGTCTGTCTTTAGGCACCAAAATGAAATACCTGCAGTGACTGGTTCTCTCTGCCTAGCTCTTGCATGGCTGCAGTAGTGTCATCCAGTTTTCTTCGTGCATCAATCAATTTGCTCTGAAGTTTTTCAATTTCTCCTTCACTTTTAAGGCACCTAAAGAAGAAACCATAATGCTATTACAATGCCGTAAACTGAGGAAAAATAAAACCATCATTCGCATGCGAATTCATACTGTTAACCTGCCCTCGGACTATTGTCAAGAAGCAAGGGTGGGAAGGGAATCGATCCTTTTGGTTTCCTTTATATTAGTGAGAGAACTATTCCATTCCAACACTTTCTGAGTTGAAGCTACATTTCAAACTGTGTGAATCCCTATTCCAACATGGTTTCAACCATACTAGTAAGGTAGCCTTCCCTTATTGTAGAAACAAATAAGACCATTAAGAAGTCTACGTTGAACAAGAACTGAGTTGGCTTCCTGTGCCAAGAGGCTAGTTATGTTCCAGGAGTAAGTCACCATATGCAATACATGCACAGGGCAGTCTAAATTTCACATAAAGGGGGGGGGGGTCAGTGTTAGAATTTTGAATTTTAGCTTCTCTGTCAATTTGGGTGATTTATTCTGACTGCATAAGCTTATTTATTTCCATTATAATTTGTTTTTAGCACAAAATTACACAATTGGAAGTTTTCCCCATTCTATTATAAAAACAGAAGTCACCACATACATACACAAAAACATATTATTCTGCCTCTAACTCACTGACTTACCTTTCTAGCAGCACTCTCCTCTCATCTTGGTTATTTTGCACTGTGGCTTCCAGTACTGCAATCTCTCCACGTAAATCATCTGTTTGTTTTTCTAATTCACTAACTCTTCTTTGGCTGCTTTGCCACTCTTTCTTCACCGTACCCAGATTTTCATTTAAAGCTGTGATCTGCATGTTGAGTTTACCCTCAGCCTCCTCATGACTTTTATATTGCTCATCTTTTTCCTTTTTCTCAGCTTGCTAAGTCAATAAAAACATTTTTTAAATGTAAGTATTCTCCTTATTCCAACAACAACAACAGGTCTGTTCAGATGATATTTTACCCCTGGGATTGTAGCCAAAGAGGGAACCACCCCATTCTGCATATCTACCTCTTCTTGCTATGGAAAAAATAATGAAATCCTGGCTAGGATCCCAAATTAGGTAACGGTAAAGGAACCCCTGACCATTAGGTCCAGTCGTGGCCGACTCTGGGGTTGCAGCGCTCATCTCGCTTTATTGGCTGAGGGAGCCGGCGTACAGTTTCCGGGTCATGTGGCCAGCATGACTAAGCCGCTTCTGACGAACCAGAGCAGCGCACAGAAACGCAGTTTACCTTCCCGCCAGAGTGGTACCTATTTATCTACTTGCACTTTGATGTGCTTTCGAACTGCTAGGTTGGCAGGAGCAGGGACCGAGCAACGGGAGCTCACCCCGTCACAGGGATTCGAACCACCGACGTTCTGATCAGCAAGTCCTAGGCTCTGGTTTAACCCACAGCGCCACCCGTGTCCCTATAGGATCCTAAATTGCTTCCCTTCATAAAAGTGACTCGAATCCAACGGCAGAAGATGGGAGTAAGTATTTTCCACCTCAGCCTTCTACAACATTGTCCCTCCAACCACCAGAGCAGATTTTTGAAATAAACAGGGGAAGCCAGTGAGAAAGGAGAAATCAGTGAAAAAAACTTTCTCTTCATTCCACCAGCAATGGTGTCTCATGAGTGGAGTTCTGCTCATGGGAAATTAGGATAGAAGCCTCTGTGTTTTTTCTTACTTTATATGGAATTCTCCCTGATACATAGTAAGTTAAATTGAGCAGGTTAAATATATTGGATTAAAAGATTCTGATAATAGATAAGAGACCATCTTGGCTGTGAGTCCTGAAAGACCTCCCTCTGCCTTGCTGGACTTTTCCACCTGACCTGGGAGGGCAGCGCCCTGAATGACTCCAGCTACAAAAGCTGAAACTGCTGAATGGATGCTTAAACATATTTAAGCATGGATACATATCAAGTACTCTCATAATAGATATACCAACCAGTTTTGCCTCAATCTCAGCACATTTCCTCTTCATTTCTTCTTCTCTCTTTTTCAACTGATCTTTGATAACTTCTTGGTTCTTTTTCTCCTGCTCAAGAGTTGAATTAATGTTATCAACTTTTCCCTGTAATTCCAGTTTCTGCTTGATCAATAGTTGTTTGGCATCCTTTAAATTTGTTATCTCCTGTTAAAAACATACAGTATTTACAATGACAAAAATAATACTTGGGTGAGAGCTAATCTGAAATCATACTATTTCCCATGAAATAGTATAATTCTCAGCACAGAACAAGACAAAAATTCAAGTGAGTTATTTTCTATATCTTAACAGGTTAAGTTTAAAAACCAGATGAATGTGTCTTTTTGCCTCATTCCTAACCATTTGCAGAACTGCTTACAATATTTTGGGGAGCTCAATTTCACATCTCAAGGGGTCGGGGGGGGGGGTTAGGAGAAGATCTGATGGCAGGCAGGAGGAGAAGCTGAATGAATGAATGAATCGATTTATTCGGTCACTGACCAGAGTGCAACATATGCAGCAGCAGAGAGCATACAAACATAAATGGACACAGTCAGCAATTGACTGGGGTGGGGGAGGAGTACATCTTATGTTACAAACGCTTTCAAAAAAACATGCTTAAACTGGCTGTTTTTATTTGAAGAAAAAGCAGCCGGGGCCCAGAGCAAGGACATGCTTCTGATTAGGCCCCATCATAATTTTATGCTGGAAATCCATTTTCCCCACCCACCACCTCAGCCCATTTCTATCTGATCCCAAAGAAGATATAGCTGCTTTTTTCTCCAAGGTATAAATGTTGCCAGTTTAATCTATAATTCGGACCTGAAAAAAAGGCACCTGTAGGAAGGATTAAACTCGGGAGGTGAAGTAAAAAGCAGCATAGCCAAATACTCACATTAATTAAAAACCAACACAAGGTCTACAGATACGGAAGGGTAAATGCAGTTGGAAGGAAAGGTGAGAAAGTTCACCAGAGTAAGTAGGCAGGGAACTTTTGAGTGAAATGGTAATACGCTGAACAAAAGAAGTGGCCCAGCATAAATAGACTAGCATCTCAACATACTTTTTCCAATTCCTGTTTGCAGGTTCTGGCTTCTTCTCTTAGTTTGGAATTTTCTTTTTCCAGTTTGGTGCTTATGTTCTGAAGCTCAGTTGTTTTAGATCTTTCGTTAGCCAGGTCCGTTTCTTTTCCAGCCTTGAAGCAGAGGAAATGGACAGGTATTTTTAAGAGACCACTTTTAACTGATTTAGAAAGCAATGATCATTTTCTGGCGGTAAAGAGCTGCCTCTTTAAAATCCTGTTCTAGTGTATTCTAGCAGTATTGATTTTGACATGGCAGAAAAGCATCGCCTTCTAACCAAATGATGACAAATCAGTCCAGCAGTGAAAACATGCATGTTTCCTCATAAATAAGTGAAACTTAACAATTGCATATAGAACCAAAGCCACATGGCATATCATCATTAAATAAAAAATAAATTACCTTGTCTTTCTGTATTTCCTGTAATAGTTTATTCTGCTCTTTCAGTTGTTGTTCTTTATTGGACACATCCTGCTCTAATGCAGATCTTGCAGTCTTAAGTTCTTTGATCAACTGATTGTGATTACTAATTTGATTTCTGTTTGAAACCAATTCTTCTTGGGCCAAAGCAAGCTTCTCCTCTGTGGACTGAATTTTTGAAAAACACAGCTAAATTTGCAGTCAGCCAGTCACAGTAGCAGATATTATTATGCATTAATGTGAAGAAACAGGAGCTGATTTTAATAGTAAAAAAAAACCTGTTAGCAATATGCAACAAAGTCCTTTCCAATCAGCTCCGAATACAAACATGAAGAAATATTATTAATAAATGCTGATACAAAATTTAGAGTGCAAATAAAAGGATTATTTTGCACTGATGCCATCGTCCCACTTCCCCTACCACAGGTCATCTGAGTCTTGGAAGGCCCTCACTTTCGATTTGGGTCTCTGCACAAGCTCCCATACAAACCACGCAAACGGCTGCAGTCATAGCTGCTTTCCTAGAGCCATTTCAAAATCTCTAGACATTGCACGGAAGTTGGGCCATTCCATTTCCCTAGTGCCAGATATGTTGTGATGTGTTTGTTCCATAGTTCTGATAAGCACAGCTGAACAGTAGATTGGGCCATAAACTATCAATTTGGCAGAGGAAACTTCAGGTATATGTTTTCCTATACACCTTCTCCCAGACAGTGAAAGAAGTAGTAGCTAAAATGATGTGAGGATGAGGAGAAAGGAAATCATTTGGGTGGGGGTGGGGAGTGAATGGAGGATGCCAAACAATATTAGTGGGGGTGGGGGAGAAGAACCTGGTCTTCTTCCCTTTGTCCCAACTTCTAATAGATCCCTAGATCACATAACTAATATTAATATATCATAAATGGCCTGAAGCACTTTTGCCCCCAACTCCATGCCTCTTGCATCTGCTGCCGGGAGCCATAAACTATGACTGACAGAAGCCATAGATCAGGTGAAGGACTCCAATATTGTAAGTCATTCTTGTTATAATTTGAATAGATTGAAATCCGCTTTGAGAACTTCAGTTAGAAGATTAGGTATAAAATTTTCTAATAAATAAATGCGGCCAGCACTGCATCTGCAGTGAAATGAGCATTTAGTACTTTAATGATCAAAGCAGGCTAACTCTCAATGAATGCAAAACAAAACCCATATATGTCCAGCATAAACCAAAAATAAAAAAACTTTAAATATGTAATATTGTTAGAGGATGATACTTCTGCTGCTGTTGGTTGTAATCCTTTCCACTAGTTGTGTTCAGGATTACATATACGGTGGCTAGAGGACTTAAGTATAAAGCTAGTTTAATTTAAAAATGTCTTAAATCCTGCTATAGCTTTAGTTATAAGGAAAATGGAAAAAAAACACAAATCAGAAGTATTTCTCCCAAATATTCCAGCAGAGGGTGCCATTATCATAGTTCAGACAACTCAGTATTTATAGGTTATTTACCCTCAAAGTTAGCACTTCATATAACAGGCACTTTATCAAGGTCTTTCTTGTTTCCTTACAAATGTTTTGCAGTGTATACACCTTAGACACTAACATTTTTTCCCCCAAAAAAAGAGCAATTGCAAGAGAGAACAGGAGCATTCCACACTGCAGTATTTTGCTGCAGATTCCACTTGTATCCTCTAATTGCCAATTTAAAAGGCACAGGATCACTACACTGCACACAGTGAGAAAAGATGCCCTATAGCCTTAAACGTGATGTAATGTACCTGAAGATCTTGTCGTGTAGCCAAGAGCTCAGATTCTTTGCCATAAAAATCCAACTGAAGTTTTTCCATGTTCTCTTGGGTCTTTTTATGTGTCTTCTGTAGCTCTCCTATCTTTTCTCTCTCTGCCATAAGCTCTTGTGCTGACAATGTTATCTGCTGCTGCAGTTTATTCTCCAGTTCTGCCTAACACACACACACACAAGAAGAGTTTTCTTTATACATAATAAAGAGTAACATGGAAACATACAAGCATGAACATTTTCTACTTGCGTTATTGCTAATATTTTCGCTGTTCAGTTTACAGAGAACTTTACAATACTTGTCCCTATAAAATAAATACCTATGGTTTATTTAATTTTGTTAAATTTATTCAGAAGACAGCAGTGTTCAGATCAATCTAAACTGGTAGCAAACCCTCTTTGTATGCTGTGGGCTCTTACCTTTTCTAAGAGAGCTGATTTCAATTCAGCTTGCTGTGTTTCATTTTGCTTTTTCTTCTGGTCAAAAGATTCCTTCAGTTCTTTCACCTTCAACTGCAACTGCTGCTCGTTCTTTTCTTTTTCTTTCAGGACACTTTGAATCTGCAGGACTTGCGCACGCGCTGAATCAAGCTCTGTTGCCAGCTGCTTGGAGATCTACACAGAGAAGAAAAGCAGAACAGTACTGTGTATTATCTTTACCAGATGTAGTATTATTTTCATGCTGCTGCTTTTAACATTATGCCTTGGAGAGGACACTGCTATGTCGTTATCCATCATCTGAGCTAAACTGAGCATTTTTTTAAAAACCCACTTTATGAATTGGGTTGTAGAAATAGAATATTGCAAGATTCCTAGGTCCGTGCTCATACTTTTCTGAGTTAACACATGAACATGAACACAACAGCTATTTAATCTTGGAGCGATCATCCACAGTTTTATTAAATGAAATCTGTTTTGGGTATAGTCTTGTGGAAAGTTAGCACTCTGTCTCCCTCTTTCCAGGTTTGATTCTAGCAAAAACTATTTGATAAAGCAATTACTGATTTCACATGCTTGCGGTCAAAAAGTCAGCATTACCCCTTCTTGCTTTTCCAGCGAGTTTTTCAGTTCATTCTGCTCTTTAGCTATAGATTCCGACTGAAGCTGGAGTTGATGTCTAGCTTCTTGACAAGATTTCTCCTGTGTGGAAAGAATGACTGGTGAGCTCGTAAAATTTCCAAAATATAGACCTTTCTCTTTTTTTGGGAAAAAAAAAATTGGGAAGTTTCAGCAATGAATTCTAACAGCTTTTAAAATCCCATTCAGTGGAAAACAATGGACAGTTTCAAAGAAACTGAGTATAATAAATAAATAGTGAAGATGATAGATAGATATAGATGATAGATAGATAGATAGATAGATAGATAGATAGATAGATAGATGATAGATAGATAGATAGATGATAGATAGATAGATAGATGATAGATAGATAGATAGATGATAGATATAGATAGATAGATAGATAGATAGATAGATAGATAGATGATAGATAGATAGATGATAGATAGATAGATAGATAGATAGATAGATAGATAGATAGATAGATAGATAGATAGATAGATAGAGATAGATAGATGATAGATAGATAGATGATAGATAGATAGATAGATAGATAGATAGATAGATAGATAGATAGATAGATATAGATAGATAGATGATAGATAGATAGATAGATAGAGATGAAAGATGATGATGATAGATGATAGATAGATAGATAGATAGATATAGATAGATGATAGATTAGATAGATAGATAGATAGATAGATAGATAGATAGATAGATAGATAGATGATAGATAGATAGATGATAGATAGACAGACAGACAGACATACTGTGTAGATCAGAACCTGGCACCACAAGGTTGGTTGTGAAAGAAACAAAGGTAATAATCTACAGCACTAATAAACAATGAGAACTTTTCTCTTTTCACAATGGACCCTTTTCATTTAACACTGTTCATAATAAAGGTCAGTAACAAAACCAGTTATGTTAGAAGCCAAGGCTGCCATCTTGTATCTACTCATGTGTTTGCCCCATTAAACTCAATGGAACTTACTTGTGAGTAGAAATGTACAGACTTGCACTGTAAGCATTTTTATACTTTTACATTTAATTGATGAGTGAGAATTAAATTTTTGGAAACAAACTTTAACAACAGTAATCAGGGGGAGGAAGGGAAACCTTTTTAAAAATAAGAACTCAATTAATTTCAAGGATTCTTTTATTGTTTTGGTTTTAAGCACTGAATCATACAATTTTTAGGGTAAAAAAATTCCTAATACAGCACCTCTGCATAGATTTGAAATCTTTGCAGCATTAAATAAAAATTTTGTGTATAACTGGTATAAAATAAGGAAAAAATATTTAATTTACACATATTAAATGTTTTAGAATGCATCACACTAAGAGAATATATTGTCATCATAAAAAAAGAAAATGAAATTCTGAGGAAAAAGCTTCTATATGCTTTCAAAAACAGAAATTTCATCAAATGTATATTACTATTGTACTCTAATGTTGGCCTACATAGAAATCAGGTAAGAGAGGAAATACGTGGATAATATCATCTTTCAAAATAGATGTGATTTTATTTTTTAAGGCATGGGTCATACTGCCCTACACCAGCTGATATCATCATATTGTTTATAATTTCTTCTAGCAGATATTACTTTCCCCCCTCAAAGCCAGCAATTTCAGTTGTCATATTCATAACAACAGGTGCTTACTCAATTTTCCTGCCGCTCATCTCCAACAGGGTACTAGGGTCACTTGCCTTTCTAAAAGGCCTCAAAACGCCCACAAGAGAGTGAAAATTGTTACTTTAGTATCTGTTTATATATAATACAACATAAGGAATTCTATATCATGTTCGGGAAAACATATGGGCATCTTTTTAAAGTTATGACAGTGTTCCTTAATTAACTGGGTTCTCCCCACTGCCAAAAACACACAGAGAGATATTTCATGCACTTTTAGTTGCATTTCTTCAGCAAACCACATCAAACAAACCTGTTTCATTACCTCTCCCAATTCTTTCCAATGCCATTCAAAAATAAATCACAGCAGATGGACATCTAATTCAGCCAGTGCCCAAAAGAACTACACACGTGCAGGCCAAGATAATACACTTAATTAGTGAAAAGCTCAATTTAGTATACTTGAGAGTATTAATTTCCCATTGTCAGCTTCACCAGTCCTGGCTTACTGCCCTAAAATCTCACAGCAAGTAGCAAAGCACAGCTAGTATTCATAGATGCAAAAATCAGTCGCACAGGAAATCTCTATTTGTTTAAAAATTCATGACTCACTATTTCTGCCACTGCTGCCTTTCCTTTCTGTTTCTCTTTTTCCAATTCATCTTTGGCTTCTTTCAAAGATTCAGTGCTTTTTGACAATTTGTCTTTGATAACTTCAAGTTCCTTTAATAGAGTATCTTTTTCCAACTTCATCTTCTGCAAATCCTCTGTCACCGCTTGCAGCCTTCCATCCAGTTCCTTGTGACGTCTGTCTGAATCTTGATGTAATTTCTCAATATCCAATTTCAGTCTTCCATTTTCTTCTTCTTGCTTCAATATCTGCTTGTTCGCTTCTTCCAGGCTATCACATTTCTTTTGTAGATCTAATTTGGTACTAGATATTCTGTACAGGGGGGGGGGGGGAATAAAACTCAAAAATAGTTCAACACTAAACTGCAGCATGAGCCAACATTCACACATAAAATATAACAAGTGGGTCACATGTGTTATCCCTTAAATAACTAATGTTTTAAGCTTTATTTTCATCTCCTGGTAGCTAAATGATATGCTGGCAGCACCAATAAACTATATATTATGAGTTGAAATGCAAATTCTAGAATGAAGAGCCATTTTGATTCAACTCTTTTCCATTTAGAAATACACAAACTCTTCCATAACTCTCCCCCCATTTTGTGGAACAGCCGTCCTGATGAGATATTACCGAGGCTCGCTATCTGAACTTTTCAGAAACAATTCAAGACATTTTTTTTCAATAAGCTTTTCAAATTGGCTTTTTTTAAAAAAATCTCCCTTATGTGCCCATTTTTTATTGTCTTTAAGGTGAAGTTGCTTTTTGTACTGCTTTTAAAACTATTTTTAGCTGTTTTGTGGTATATTGAGAAACATGTAAAAGGAAATTCATAAATAGATAAGTATTAAAATGCAGGTCTGCTTGGTCAGTTGTGTGAATTTCAACTAATCTTATTTGTATTCTTGTTGCTTATTCAAAACAATTTATTCATAAAACTTGGTACAAATAGTGAAAGCAGTTTATCATTGACATATCAATAGATCTGAATTATCTGATGAGGACAAACCAATAACAAATCCCTGCACTGCACTTGTGGAGAGCACAGCTCAGGAGCAGAGCATGTGTTTTGCACATATAAATGCCTAGGATTAATTCATGGCATCTTATAAAATGATTTTTGGTAGAAGCGCTGACAAATACATGTCTGAGGCCTTGGAGAGTCTCTGCCAATCAGAATAGGCAAAACGGAACTCGGTAGGCCAGTGGTACGGTTCACTGGACCACCACTGACCATCACTGGAAGGACATGTGTTACTGTGATGTGTCTAAGTAACTGTGGCATAAACAGAGACACCATAATGCATCTTGATCAGATGAGCAAAGCATACAGTTAGTTGTGCTGGCAGCTGGCAGCAGCAGGAGGGAGAAATGTTTCCTGCTAAAATGCAGGGCATGTGAGTTAAGGGAGCAAAAATATGTGCCGTTTCTAGCTTTCTGCACTTAAATCTCCAACCCTGCTATAATCCCAAGGTGGGGGTGAGGGAAAAGAAGAAGCATTCTGCAACAAAAATGCTTGGGGTACCCATAACACTTCAATCCAAAGTTGGAACGTAGTATGTTTTAAGATATTTAGCATACATTTCTCTTTCTCTGTCTAGTTGTTTGGTCAGTTCTGCAGCCTTCAGACTTAAGTCTGTGCATTGTTGCCTTTGCTCCTGTAGCTCCTGAAGTGCCTTTTCCTTACTTCCCATGACTTCAAGAATGTCAGATTCAAGTTTCTGAAATGGAAGATTTCAGAAGGTTAACATTTTTCACAAAATAAACTGCCACAATTTTAAGAAGTTTTTTAAAAAATAAATAAAATAAATTCCCATTCTTCTAAGTAAGCAGAGGGCAAGACTTGTTATCTTGTATAGCATATACACATGATATTTTAACGGCATGGTCTCTTTTCTTTAATCCCCCCAGTAACAGATAGAAACGAATTCAAAACCTTTCCCCACATTTAAGAAGAAGACCACAAATATTCAAAGAAATTGCCACTTTCGAGATTACTTGGGTAAGATCCTTACATACAATCCAAATATTTATCCTTAAGCAACATATCCTGCTTAAACCTGAACTTGACTTTGATCAACACCTCAGTCTCACTCACTAAAACACACTGCAGAGCAGGATATCATCTCTGCTATGTGATGTTTAGGAATCAAATATGCCTCACCCACACTGACAGTCCAGCTGTGGCACTCAATGAATAATAATAATGAAGTTACACCCAAAATGCTACTTCTGAAAAATATTCACCCTCCCCCTTCTGTCCATTTGTTCTGAAAAGAAATTGTGTTTTTATTTTGACAGATGTTGTTCCACACATATTTCAGGGAAGCTTACACAAATATTGTGATTAAATGTGAACTTGCAATTGTTATTAAAAGTGCTGTTTTTAAAACTTTGCTTTCAAAGAGGCAGTCAAATGTCAAATAACCTCCAAACTCTAGTCCTTTACTGTTGTAAAGGCAAGTACATTACTGAAGCAGTGCTACTCACTGGCTTTTGTGCCATAGCATTTTTAGGAAACCTTCATTTTCCCCCTACATCCCTTACAATTTGGAGACCTTTTCTTTTCTTTTTCCCCTTCCTTTTCTTTTTCTTTGTTCTACATTTGGTGGCCATTGAATCAGGTGAATAAAAAGTTGATCCTACCTTCAAAGCAATTCTCCACTCATACCATCCTCACTTTGCCAATGTTGATAATGCACGTATCATATATGCAGCATATGAACAAATAATAATAATAAAAAGGTTCCTAGATGCTAACCTTATGCTGACCTTCCAGTTCTTCATTTTTCTGCTCTAAATGAAGATGCTTTTCTTTGTACTCTTTAAGATTGGCTTCCAGCTGAGTACAGAATTCTTGTTTGTCATGCAGCTTAGCAGTAATCTGATCCAACTGTGTACTGACCTTATTTAGCTCCTTTTAATAAACATTGAAAAGGGTAATTTTTAGAGAATCCCTGTAACTGTCACACATGTTTAACAGCAAAAAAAAAATATTACTTTGCAGCTGAAAGCCCTTAACTAATTCATTTTTAAAGTATTAATTATTATTATTAAAATTTCCATACTGCCCTTCATCCGAAAATCACCGAGCAGTTTACAATATAAAAACACAAAAATGCATATAAAAAAATACTTCTTCTTCAAGTTTAAGAGGCCATAAATTGTTTCATTAGCCAATATGCATCAAGGAAAATTCATTCCCAGCTGAAAAATATGGGCTAGGACCCAAAGAACTGCTTAATTTTCTTCATGAGCCACCCAGAGAACTCCATTATGGGATAGATATATAAATACAACAAACAAATAAAAAAGAAGTATTAATTTCTGAATTTTACACCCACCCACACATTCATTAGCTGACTGACATTCCCACAGTGGCTTCAGACAATCCTAAAAAGTTGTGTGAATCGAGTCAAATCTGACCCATTTTCTTCCACTACAGTTCATTCACAATTGTAGTAAGTCATGTATGCATCTCCCTTCATATTTCAGTAAAAAAAATAGCTTAACAATATTGTTTTAGCAATTTCAACCATAGAGGTCATCACAGAGTTATATTATTATATACAAGATTTCCCCAAGTGATCTGGTTTTAAGCATATCAGATTATCATTGTTAATCATGAAGGCATTTTACATGACATTGTTGTTTCTCTCACCTGCTGTTTATCTTGTAATGCATTCTGGGCAGTGTCCAAGTGATTCTGGAGATCTGCTCTTTGAGCAGCTTTTGCTGCTTCTGCTGATAGAAGCAATTCAGTCTTTGCTTTTACCTGACAGAAAATTAAGCAAGTGCTTCAGTGTCAATCACTAATATTACAACAACTGCAGTTTCTTTAAACTACTTTTATTTTCCTGAGGTAAGCAGTTTACTAAGTATTCTGATACCAATTAAATCAATTATTCTTCCAAAAGATGCCACTGAAACAGAATTCATCACAGCAATTCAACTGTTCATCAATTCAGGGAAAAGCCACAATTCATCAGTTTAATTCCAAAAATGGATTGCCAGTTGTGAGTATTTTTGAAGAACTTTCCAAACGTACCTTAGTTTTTCTGAGTTTTAAACTGACTTTTAACACAGAAATGATTTAAAATTTCATAGATTCTTTTCTAAGCCTATTTTCAATTCAAAACAGAGCTAAACCAACATTCCTCCAGTATAGCATTTTTTCAGTTCCAGCGGCTGGTACAAAAAAGAAGCCCATAGAACTAACCAAACTCTGGAGAGCTTCTAACCCACAAAGCCAATAACATAAAGCAAAGTCTTTTATTACTCTGGCTCTATGTTTTCTAACCCTCTTTAGCGTATAGCAAGACAATAAAGAGACAATAATAATACTTCCTCCAACCTGCCTTGGTGTTCAATGCAAATGTAATTTGCAGGTAAATTACATGGTTCAGCAATATCGCCAGATTCAAGTCAACTACGCTTGCTGTTCATGCAAATCTTTGCTTCATTAACTATAGCAGAACTGATAGCCCCAAGCTAGCTCCTGTCATCCAGAAACGTGAAAATATTTGCTTTGAGAGATCTTTTAAAAGAAAAGAGCTTCCAAAACAAACTGACAAAACATTGCGGCAAGGTGCAAACCAAAAGGTGGGCAATGGCAATGCACAGGTGAGGAAAGAGGAAAAGGTAGGAACAGCTGGATGAGCAAATCAGAGCTCAAAAGCTATTTGAATTCTGATTAGCACTAAGGTCACATCCTTGCCATGTATTTAAAGCACATAGCATCTCTCAAAGAATCGTGCCAACTGTAGTTTAACTGATGAAGAGCAAACAACTGCAACATGCAAGTTACACAGTTACAAACTTTTTTTTAAAAAAATAGCGATGTTTGCATGGATACTGGTTTAATTTCAGGGAATTACAGAGGCAAATTTCTGAAGGTGATCAAGATAGATTGCTGTCACCAGGCTTACTGAAATTAAACTAGTATCCCTGCCCCTCATATATTTTGATTCGCATGCAGCATAAAATTAAATTACCTGCAAATCAAGTTGTATTACTTTTTCTTTGCTTTCACTTAGCTGAATATTTAGTTCACTTATAGTTGCCTCTAAGGAGAGAACGCGGTCTTGAGAGGCTCTTAGATGCGCTTTCTGCTCCTGTACTTGCTCATGCAAATTCTCTAGGGCCTGTTTATGACTTTCTGACTGGTTTTTCAGTTTTTCCGTCAGCTGAGTAACCTATAAAGAAAACAAAAGGATAATCAGAACAGGGAAACTTACAAAAATATATTGTCTACTCTATAATATGAAGACCAACGCTGACCGTTGGCCGCTCTTTTATAATTTTAGTAGGATAAGCACTACTATAGACTTCACACGTTTACCCTGCTATTACTAGAATCAAGTGCAAATTAAAGGCCGCAAAACCAATTTATAAAATTTAAGCATCAAAAGGGTAAGGGGTAAGGAAGTTGACTCAGAAGGGTCTATCTGATTATAGCCCTCCTATTAAGCTCTTTTTGAGTTCTTGGTGGAAGCTCAACTTTTGGTTGATTCCTACAAAGAAAGTCATTTTATATACACACCATACATTGGCTCTTCTCCCTAGAGGTCTGCCACACTTTGGCTCTCCATGGAGTTCTTGTGTTAACAAGAATATGAAACTGGTCGACTGTTGCAGCAAGAATAATCTTCCTTCTCCCTCTGGCAAAACATTTGTGGATTATGGACTACCATCCACTGTTTGGGCTGCTGAGGGTTTCAAGCCTTTGCCTACAGAGACACCTGAACCTCCTGATGGCATATATCAATTGCCACCTTTCTACACGTACCATGGAGATCTGTACTAAAGAAGGTGTTGGCATCTCTTCCTATTTTGCACTATGCCTAAGAAAGGATGTGAACCAAGGTGGGTGATATAATGGTATTGTTAAATGGTGTCATTTAGCCTTCACCAGGCTTTGACTGATGCCTTCCATGCATAACTAATCTGGGGGCATCTTCAGCAAGCACAATCAGGGCAGTCTTATTGCATGAATGCTATAAGGAGTGGCCTTCAGTGTTGCTAGGTTCTCTCTTATTTCTACTGACATTATTTTGCTTTCTACTTTGCTGCTACGGGAGCACAGGACTCTGACAATGTTATGCTAATTTGGCTACAGTATGCTGGTGTAGCAGTATGGGAAAAGATTGTATCAGTGTATCCACAAACAACATACTCAAGTATTTATCTTACATATACATTAGAAGGCGAAAGCATCATCTAACAGTGAATCAGATTATCACATCCAATGTGAAAATAATATGTTTAAACTACAAAATATCAGCAAGATGGGTGTCGGCACTCTATAGTATGGATAGGGCTAATATATCATTGTATGTACTGAACTATTTTTCACATATTCAAGAGTATTAAAATAACAAATTTACAAGGAAAAAAACAAGAGTCTGATCTTTTAAATGCCTAAACATTCTTTCTATTTATTTTTACTATTTCAGTCGTGACACACTTTGTGAATCGAACAGAAAAGCAACAGCTCTTTTTAAACGAACCCAGAATTCTACCTTAGAAATCTTACCTGTTCTTGCAAAGTGTGGTTCTTTTCTTGTAGCTGGTTAAGAACAGCAGTTTCTCCTTCACCGGCTTGAATTTTGGCATACAAATCCTCCCTTTCCTTTTCCAACAGGGTGATATTCTCCTTACTCTTTTGCAACAGGGCTTCAAGATTTTGGATTTTTTGATCTTTATCCCCAATCTGACGAAGCACTTGCTCCAAATCATTCTTGAGGGCGGCAAGAGAATAAAAGAGTTCAATTAATTATAACACATTTCTATTTACTTACTTACTTACTGTATTTTGATATTGCCATTTAACCATAATGGCTCCTGGCACAGTTTGCAGTAAGAACATATTAAAATGATTAAAGTCTAAAAAACAATACGTAACAGGCAACAAACCTACCCAGAGAGCCACAACAGAAGGACAATCAAAACAGTTTCAAAATGAGCAAAACACAAAACAGAATTTACTGAATCTAATACCTGACCACCCCCACCCCCCAAAAAGCGACAAGTTTTCAGTCCCTGCACTCAAAAACTGCCAAACCTTCAAAGAGGTGAAGTTCGAAAAAGCAGCCCTTCCCTGACAACGACTGCTAGCTAAGGACAACCAGATGTCCACAACTGATGATACCTCGAACAGGGCCTCATTGGAAGATCTACTACTCCCTGAAATACACAGGACCCAGATCATTTATGGATTTAAAAGTTAAGACCCATAGCTTGGATTGGGCCTCAGAAATCTAGCAGCCAATGAAGATAACTTCAGCACAGATTTTATATGGTTGACATATCATTATACCATCAGCAGATGAACATCAAAACTCTGAACCTGTTGAGGTTTTCAGTCCATCAGCTGTAATGCTTTTTTAAACTGGGGTGTCATTAATCCAATGTAAAAGTCACTGAAGCATGAATAAATGACAGGAGTAAAATCCTTGTTTTTTTGTAGTGGGCTCACCTGGTGCATCAGAGGAAATTGATATTGCCACCTCTTGTACCTACTGCCAACATGATCTTTTTTTCTAGGAGCATGAGCTCTCTTACCTGGGCTTCTCGCAGCTTTGCTGTCGTGCTTTGCTGAAGATTCTGTTGCTCCTGGTGCTGCTGTTTCATTTTATCTAACTGATGCTGCAATTCAGTTGCATTTGCTGCTTTCTCCTTTAGCTTAGAAAAATAGTCACAGACTGTTGACTGAAAACTGATAAGCACAATTCAGTAGTTTAATAGCGTTTATCATTTTGTCTAATACTGAAGCAGTTTACAATAGATACCTTTTAAATGAGTTTAGAAGACATGTATTAGGTTTGTAATAGACAAAATGAAGTATCAGTATTTCACCAGGGAATACTTTTTCTATTCCAAAAGGTGCCAAAGTACAATAAAAGTGTGTAACCTTGCATGGTGCTTTACATCTGGAAATTTGCATGTGAAAAAAAGAAAATGGCTTCTGTTTCATTAATAAGAATTTTGACATAATTAGAATTTTGCATGCTGTGCCTTAGATAACAATAACAATAATCTTCATAGGTTTACTTAAAGCCAGATAGCGACCACTGCCTTAACCCCAGGACAAATCTTGAGGGGGAAGTAAATAATAAAGACCTCTTGTTTAATCAAGGAGGACCAATACTTTGATCCATTAAAAATATATCACCTTACCTACTTTGTATGTCTTCAGATTGGAGAGAGAGGAGAGGGAACAGAATAAGGGATTTTAGAAGGCACAGTTCTTTAGCTAAGACTGAAACCATTCGGATCCCCACCCCACCCCGGTGTAGCTACAACTGAAGCACACAGGACATCCCAAAGAAGTACTGGAAGGGGAGCAGAGGGAAGAGACTGTTGGCAGCATGCAGGATGGACTACTGATCTCAGTTCAAGAGAAAGATGAACCACGGCTCTTTCCACAAATTCCAGAGAGAGATCATCTCACAGAGCCCTGTGAAGGCGATCAGTGCCTGTTCACCCTCTTTGCAGTGGCCAGTTCAATTCTGACTTCCCGTCCTCCTTTATTTTAGTACTGATTAATAATTTGTGTCCTTACTATTTTTTTTCCAAACTGTAAGTGGTCAAGAGACTTCAAAGTCTTCTCTGGATTAATTTGTCAAAGCAACATGCACATTTATAGGGTACTGGCTTATACTTTATTAAAGTTCCAACATTATGATAAAGGATATTCCAGATACCTACTATGGAACATAATTTAAAAGCTAAGCAAGAATTGCATGCTGCTTATAATTCCTACCTGCTCCTCAGCCCGTGAAAGTTTTAGCTGAAGGTCAGCCACCTGCTGTTCCTTGTCCATCAGCTTTTCACTTGACAGTTGTCTCTGCTCTTTTAGCCGGCCATGTGCTTCCCCAAGCTGATGCTCTGTCTCCAGAAGTTTATTGTGCAACTGGAGGGAGAAACTGGTCTCATTATTCTCAAAGAAAATGTTTGGCAGACACTTGGCACTTTATCTTTTAATCTGCTATACTTGCATGCAAACTCTATCAACACATCATGCAGTGGGTAACATGTATATGGTTCACATCACTGGATTGGGAACTGCGCATAAAAAGGCACTGCTTTGGCAATATTTGTTAGGCGGGAGGGACTCAAATCATTTCCTTTCAAGGATACCCCACCTAAAGAATGGGGTCAATTCCATGGCATGTTTTTATTTACTTGTTCATTTTGTATATTCTGCATATATAAGCAGCAATTGATTAGATTTCAATAACTGTGCTGTGTTATCTGTGCTGTGTTAAAGTACACAAAGGAAAGGTGGATAACACCTATAGACTGCTTCTCAAACTTTATCTAAAAAAGAGAAAGGGAATCAGAAAAAAATGGGAACCAACATACCAGACAGAGCTTGGAAATGGATTCGGCACAGAATGAACAAAGTATAATAACAATCAATTTAAAATAAAATCACTATAAGACTTTGCGTTGATGGTATTTTATACCTTGCAAATAATTTTATATTTGTAGTGAACACTAGGCATATTGCCCACATATCTTTGGGGAGTGTTGTAAAACTAAGAATTTCTGGAATCGTGTCTTGGATAACATCAAATAATTAACTGTATATGAGATTCTAAAGAACCCACTGAATATCAACTTACATTAGTTAGAGGACTGTGTTGTTAAGGGGGACATTGAAATGGCCACTATTCTGTTAGCAGCAGTTGGAATGTCAATTTCAGCTTAAGGATATCCTGCTTTGTCAGTGTGGATTTTTTGGGATTTGAGACTTACTTACAAGCTCCAACTTTACTTAATGTGTCAAAGCAAGAGAAAACAATTTATACGAAAATAAGTTAATTGAAATATGGATAACCTTCCTATTTTGGAATGAAAAAGCAGGGGATCATAAGGCCATATTGGTTCTTTGCTTTGGTTTTGTGAATTCACCTTTTTCATGCATTTTCTTTTTCTGTAATAAATATTTGTAATGATAAATGGCAAATATTTTAAAGACACACATACAAAGGCTATGTTTTTATTCAGATGTACAGTTTGTATGTGCACATATGAACTGCATTGCAGGAGGTTGGACTAGATGACCCTTGGCGTCCCTTGCAGAGCGTACAATTCTGTGAGTCTATAAAAAGGATGTCTACAATAAAGAAGCACATAAGACAAGGGAAGCCAACATAGTGCCCTTCAAATGTTGTTGGACTGCAGCTCCGATTATCTCTGCCCACTGACCCTGCTGGCTGTGGCTGGTGGAAGATGAGAGTCCAATAACATCTGGAGGGCACCATGTTGGCTACCCCTGCTACGAAACATTTGTCAGTTGTATAGCTGAGGCAAATACAGATTGCAAGACTTGAGAATGATTCTGTAAGAAATATCTCAAAGAGCCAGAGACAAACAAAGCAACCGCTTTCAAGTTTGAGGCAAGTACAATATCCCAGGGACCAAACATCCTTTCTATCTCTCTTCCATTAGAAACAGCTGGAACAGCACACTTGTCAGTGATTAGGCCTTGCCAACCACACAGTAACACACAATCTATCATGTGTTAACCATTCTCAGATTAAAGAATCAAGGCTTGCAAAATCTAACCTTATTTGAGATTGTCTGATTCTTTTTATTAAATGCCATTTTATCAGGACTATGTTCCTATGAACAGGGCCCACACATTACACCTGTGCTTTAAAGCCTATACTGGCTGTCCTACATCTTTCAACAGCCTTGTATTTAAGCACTAGACGGCAGCTCTGGACAATAAAAATCTGCCTGCAGGCAGCTGAGTTGGTGGGCAGATATGGGATAGTGTGTTCTATCCATCCCCTGAGCCCAGCATAGAAACCAAAAGGGATGTCCAAGGAGGCAAGTCTCCTCCTCCAGGCCCAACACAGCAATACAGACCTCTGTCCCTCTTCTGTCTTTCCCCAGCAAGCTAGATGTTTTTGTGGGATTATTTACAGGGTTGTCTTATAACATGCTGGGTTTATGGATGGATTTTCTAGGAGCAATAAATGAGCTAATAATTTTAAAACACTTTACAAAGGGTTAAACATGAGAAATGCATTTATAGCCTTACAGATTTGTACCAAGAACAGACTCTCCCATCACACTGGATCACACTTCTGAAATTGACCTGCAGTATCACCTTGACTATATTGTCAACAGTTTGATAAACAACTAGAAAGAGGTCTTCTCAGAGGACATTCCCTTTGGAACCTTCCTGAAATACTGTGAAGCCTTTAGTTCCGCCTTTTGAAATCAGAATTACAAAAGGTACTGGGGATTCCAGACTGGTATGATATTATTTTTTAAGTATGTTGGAATGTTTTGTGGTCTACAGGGATAATATTAAGATTCTCCATTATGAAACCTCAAGTCTGGATGGAATGCATCTCTTTGTGATGTTATCACAGAAGAATTTCAGTGAGCTGCACTTCTTTTTCTTGAAATTTATTATTCAGATCGGTATTTCTCCTACAGAAAATCATCTTATTCAAATCCTATTAATTTACAGCACACTCTATGATGATGAAATGAATTTCCAGCTGAACTCATCAGTTAAAGATGCTGTTGCTTTTACTCTTGGTTGCTACAGAGACAACTGCAAGTTCTCCAATCTAAATTCCAAACAGGATGTCAGAATCTTCAGTTCTGGCACATCACCAAAGAACATTATCAACCAATAGACTTCAATCATGCCACAAGAGGTATGTTGCACTAAAAACAGGCACAGCATGAGCACAAGTCTATTACAGGCAATTGGTTAGAAAATGGCAAACTAGCTTTTCTCCCTGGTTGTTTTTTCCTTCCTAAGAAGAACTCGCACACCACCAAAAAGGTACAGATTTGTATAAAATGTCTATATACTACTTTATATTTATAGATGAAAATTTGGAACCAGCTACTCTACACAGAAATGCAATAGACCTGGTTTGGGCATGGAAACTGCCTTGGTTGCGGTTGCAGGGAATGTCTGATCCTGTTAATTCTCCTTGATCTCTCAGCAACCTTCGATATCCATGACCATGGTATCATCCTGGAGTGGCACTGCTTTGTGCTATTTCCAGTCCTATCTGAGAGCCAGAGAACAGTGACTGGGGATTGTCCCCATAGAGCGTTTAATGTGGGCTTCCACAAGAGTTTGTTTTATCCCCCATGCTGTTCAACATCTGTATGAAACTACCAATTGGAATCATCCGAACATTATGAGAGTATTGTCATTAATATACTGATGACACACAGCTCTATTTCTTCTCACATCTGCAAATACAGTGGTATCTCGGGTTACAGACACTTCAGGTTACAGACACTTCAGGTTACAGACTCCGCTAACTCAGAAATATTACCTTGGGTTAAGAACTTTGCTTCAGGATGAAAAAAGAAATCGCACGGCGGCGGCACAGCAGCAGCGGGAGGCCCCATTAGCTAAAGTGGTGCTTCAGGTTAAGAACAGTTTCAGGTTAAGAATGGACCTCCGGAACGAATTAAGTACGTAACCAGAGGTACCACTGTATGGCAGTGGATATGCGGATTGGAGTCTACTGAGGAAATGTAGGGTCCTTACAGAGTGAGGCATTTTGGCTGAAGTGACCCAAACCGTTCACTTCACTTAAAAATTAACTGCTGTTAAACTCTGAACAGTATTTGCCTGGCAAAGCAGCAGCAGTGCAGGCCATCTTCAAGACTACCTAGCCCGCACATTCTGACATAGGCAAAAAGCCGTGCAGGAGTGTTGCTGACCATTCTGCTGCAATGGCAAAGCAGAAGTGGTGCTCCTGGAGTCCCAAACAGAAACGGGTGGGTAGGTGAGTGGCCAGGTGAGAGCATTCAAGTCTGCTCCCTCCCCTCTTCCCATAGCACTGTCAAGGCAAAAGTCTCAGTATGGCTAACAGGCAGGGTTGCCCTGCTCTTACACCACAGACCAAGCAGCCCCCACAACTTGCTTCCACTATAAGCCCCCCTTTCCTCCAATGTGGGTTACCTCAGCTGTGAATTTATGCTTTATTTTGTAATCCACATATGAATATGCATACATACACACACACACACACACACACATATATATATATATATATATATATATATATATTCATTTCTTCTGTGTGAAAAACATTCATCTTACCTGATTTAGTTCATTTTGAAGTTGTAGGCCATGTTGTTCTTTTTCCTCCCTTTGTTGTTGTAGCTGTTTGAACTCGGCCTTGAGGTGTTGGTACTTGGTCTCAGCTTCTGACAATTCTTCCTTAAGTTTCTGACTTCCCTCTCTCCTTTCATCCAATTCTTTCTGTAACCTCTGTAATGAGTCCTCAGATGCAGACAGCCTTGCCTGAAGTTGTTGACAGTCCAAGTCCTTTTGATTAAGGGTTGCTTGCAGATTTTTTTTGCCAAGTAATTCTTCATTTAGACTTTCTTCTAATTGAGTATAACCCAACTCTCTTTTTTTCAACTTTTCTGCCAGACTCTACAGTATTAGATTCATTTAAAATTAAAGTATAGGTTACTCCATTATGCTGTGAAGTTATTCTCAACTAAAATTCTTAAGAAGCGTTGACTGGTATCACGGTACCATTCTTTTACGAGGAGATAAAAAACAAAGTATGCAACAAGTAAGAAGGCCAACTGATTCAGTCTAAAACACATGCATAGTATGCTCTGCTCAGTGAATGAAATCTATGCTACAGGTATGGTTTGTGCTTGTTTCCACACAAGTGCCTTGGAAGTCTCAAAGCTGAGTAATACTCACGTGAAGCTGCTGCTGCTGCTGCAAAAAGGGCCACATCACAGATGAACATTTTACACGGTTGTGGCAGCCCAAGAAAGGTCTGCCACAAATTATAGCAGCTGCACACACAGCTCCCACATGAGCAAACGATTTTTCACTATCTCTATACCTGTTTGTAAACATCACAGCAATGCCATGTATTTCCAAATCTTGGGAGTATGGGAAAGCTGGCATGGATATGAACTCATAATTTCTATCTTTTCTCTCTCCCCAAAATCAAATGCATTCCCCTTTAAATACCAAGGGACAGTATCATGGTCTCTGTTTTCTTGTTGTGTTCTTTTAATAACAGAAAGAAAGAAAAAAGTCAAGGGGCACCTGTACCACTGAATTATTTTACTTCTGCCAGCTTCATCAACTGAGTTCTACACCTCTGAAATTCCAAGGATGCAACGTTGAGAATTTTAGCTAACCACTTGAAAATGCTAGGTTTGGTGTCAATTGACATTCTCAAATAAAGTTAATAGTTTTAGGATTCTTACCTGGTTTTTCTGTGTTAATTCATTAACGGAAGTTTGAAGCTTCTGAAGGTCCCGTACATATACTGCAACCTCCTGTGGTCCTTTGGCAAGTTCAGCTCTTAACTGATTTATAGTAGTCTTAAAAAGAAAAAGAAAAAGGTAGAAGAACAATTCACATATTTGGTTCAGTGTGTGTGTGTGCGTTCCATTAAATATGCTCAGTTTCTTGGTGGTGATCTAAACTAATAAAAACTCAGTTTCATTAGAAACTGAGTTTTTATTAGTTTAGATCACCACCAAGAAACTGAGCATATTTAATTATATCTAGAATCTCTGGAAGAGGATGCTTTGCTCCTGTAGCACTTCTTTCAATTTCTTCAGGATAAGAAGGAAACTTTGTTTCCCATTTTATTGTGGTAACCAGAAACACTTTTTCAGAAAGGAGATGGCAGTGTGCAAATTTTTTTCATAGTTATCTGATATAGATAGATACAGGACAATGTAATGCTATAAAGCTCAAAAGGTTTTACTAACTGATTACTAAATCAGTGTTTAACTTTTACATATGAAATGCAGGTCCCTTATTCTTTTACCACAATAAGTTATTATTTTAAAAAATAAAAGTTAAAAATATTGAGTGTCCTAGGGGCGGGGGCAGCATGTTTACTATCAACACGAGAAAGAGAATTTGGTGACAGAGCTCAGATCCTTGAAAGGTGTGTGTGCATGTATGAACCTATTTTGCATGTGTGTGCACTCAAATGTACTATGGCTACAAAACAGCTACCAGGATGTAGCTCGCGATGAAACTACTGGCTTTCCATAACATAAAAGTATAAGCATTCGCTACAGATAGGGTTACTTTTGGACAACTGGTCCCTTTCCATGGTCCTTTTTTGTGGTTTTACGAAGCAAGTACATCTACTTGTGATAGATGGAATTGGTTTGTCTACATTTTAACACAAGCTTTGCGAGTGGTCAGGTACCCCACTTTGTCTTTGGACAAGCAGTAGCGATTGTAGAGTGCTTCCTAGCTACTACACTTTTTGTATAAGCTCTAGCCCTTTTATTTCTATAACTTAACACCCCATTCTTCAACCCAATGAGGTTCCCAATAAATTCATATAAAGCTACATTTCTTGGCCATGAGGGACTTTGCCACGCCAATCCAAGCTGTCATAATGTATAGGATTAGCTGCTATAATGTGACTTATTATGCCATTTTTGTATTTTCCAGCTGTGTGTTTTATGCTCCACTCGTAGGCTGAACTCAGCAGGATACGGCAGCTGTACTGCTGTTCTGCTCTCCCCCTCCAGACATAATGAGGAGTACAGGACTCTTGTTCCACTGATGTTATATCAAATGAGGTTCTATGTCAAATTTCCAAGTCACTTTTTAAAACTTTGAGGACATGTTTATTTTATTTAAGTAAAAAAGGAGAGTTCATCAGGGGTAGCTCTGAGGTACCGAAGGGGGAAAACCATGCCACGTCCCCCAACACTTCCACCGATGTGACATAATAACCACAGCCTTTAGTTTTTCTTCCTCTGTAATCACACTCTGTGGCATTGTTCATCTACTTACCCGAATATTTTGCTGAATTGTTAAAGTATTTGCAAAAGGTTTGCCGAAATGTCTTTGATTTGCACACAGATACACAGTAAGTTCCCACCTGATGTAATAAGATATTGAAATGATCTTTAGAACTGAACTCAATGTGATAGGCTGGGATTTTTGTTTTTGTTTTTTTTAAAAGGATTACCTCAAGTTCCAAGACCTCCATGAGAAAGCAGCAAAAAAAATATAAAACAGATGGGTGAATGGTGAAAGAAAGCAATGATAAATGCTAGTACCACGTTAAACACAGATTTCATGAATTTCATGGATGTACTTTTAGCAGGGCTAGGCTGCAATTCTGGGGTTAAATACCACTGAATTCAATGGGGTTTACTTCTGAGCGGAAACACAGAGAGCTGCACTATCAGGCTGCAACACCTATGCACACTTACCATTGGACATATTAGGACATACTTCCAAGTAAGCATATATAAGATTAAGTTGCAAGTATTTAGATAACTCTTTGTGGGCAGCACCTTTTCAATTCAGGGACCCAGTCCCACTACAGTTTACATTCTTCGAGTAAAGAGTATTTGTTTTGCTTTTTCATACTGGTTTATGCCCATTATATATCAACGGCAGTCCTCTTTGGGTAAGGAACCCGTTACCCTCCAGATACTGTTGGCAGCCTGACCAATGCTAAGAGACAATGAGAGTTTGAGTCCAACAACATCTGACAAGCCACACGTTTCCAACCCATACTCTCTATCAGTGTTTCCCAACTGGTGGTCTGCAGACCCCAGGGGGTCTGTGGCACCATTCACGTAACTAAAACTACCATAGGTAAAGGTAAAGGGACCCCTGACCATTAGGTCCAGTCGTGGCTAATTCTGGGGTTGCAGTGCTCATCTCGCTTTATTGGCCGAGGGAGCCGGCGTACAGCTTCCGGGTCATGTGGCCAGCATGACTAAGCCACTTCTGGCAAACCAGAGCAGCACACAGAAACACCGTTTACCTTCCTGCCGGAGCGGTACCTATTTATCTACTTGCACTTTGACATGCTTTCGAACTGCTAGGTTGGCAGGAGCAGGGACCATGCAACGGGAGCTCACCCCGTTGCTGGGATTCGAACCGCCGGCCTTCTGATCAGAAAGTCCTAGGCTCTATGGTTTAACCCACAGCGCCACCTACCATAAGAGATATTAAAATTTTCAAAAGTACGGGGTGCATGGCTTAGCTTCTGAAAAACAGGGGGGGCACAATACTTCGCCAATTGGGAACCACTGCCCTATATAATCAAGTTATAAAGCATTTTTAGTATCTAGAATCCAAGAGGAAGATGAGCACAGATGACTAAAAATAACATGTCACAAACACTGAATAAATATGATAAATGCAAAACTAACAATCTAGACAGACAACTTGTTTATAGATTTTCATATAGTTGATCATCACAATCTTAAGCGCTTTTTTTGGTTAAAAAATGAGGTGCCAGTACTCATATATTGATTAAAGTGCCATGGGTGCCAGCAGAAAATGGCTCCAAGGGGGGGGGGGAGGAGAGAGAGAGATATGCCAGTACTCTGTACCAGTGGGTACTGTCACAAAAAAGCCCTGCCTAGAGATACCACCATATAATAATGAGAATAAAAATGATATTGTGAAATGGGAATTCACTTGGAAGTAGCAGTGCACACAGGCTTCCAAAGATGATATGAATTGATAATGATAACAGATTCTAGTAAAGTTTTTTTATAAAAAAAATAGAACAGTAAAGAAAAAACTCAAGAAAGAGCCCTAGATTAATATTTATTTTTACATGAGAAATATTTTTTGCTAGATACTCTACCTCTGAGGTTGAACATTCTGCTCGCAAATGATTACACTCATCTTTCAGTTTCTCAGATTCTTTCTCACGCTCCAAAGTCATCTTGTCCATCAGCATTTGAACTTGAACTAATTCCTTCTTTAAAACAGCAACATCTTCCACCCCGGGCCTCTGAAGCTTTAGAAAAATGAAAGAATGGCAAATACATCTTATGGAAATCAGAGTGGCGGCATATTTTCAATATGGTTTGCCAGAAATTTTCTGACTTGACACCTGCGATCGGGGATATTAACAGCACACAAAAAATATTCTATACTGCTCTGGCCAGATTTAGATCTGCTAAAAACCAACATGGTCACTGCATCATGTGCAATATTTCTGTATTTGAACAGTTCTAGAACAGCAAATCCAGCTTTCATTTCTAAGGTCCAGACAGTTTTAACTTCATGGGATGTCTTGACACTCAACTCCTGTTGCTACAGTGCAGTGTAACTACATCTACTGGAACTGCTCAGAGAAATTCAAAGTCATATGAAGGTTAAAA
Organism: Podarcis melisellensis; assembly: GCF_964234715.1. NCBI lineage: Eukaryota > Metazoa > Chordata > Lepidosauria > Squamata > Lacertidae > Podarcis > Podarcis melisellensis. The sequence continues at coordinate 40,308,831 of NC_138542.1, forward strand.
CTTGCAACAGCTGTGGGTAATAACTTGTATCTAGTTACTTTTTGTACTCAGGAATAGTTTCCTGGGTAGAAAATGCACTGTGCAGTTGATTAATTGTGCATACGTACTTAATTTGAATGTGGCAACAGAATGTAAAAAAAAAAAGCCATGATAAATTTAGTAAACGGGAAAAAATAAGTACAAAATTCTTACTTCCCAACAACAATTTCTCTTTCCCTTTTTCATTAGTTTTTTTTAGTTTAGGGCAAGACAACAGATTCTTACATCAGGGCCTTGTTTTGTAACATTAAAAAATCACTGTCAAAGATGAACAATAACAGCTTGTTTAAAAAATGCAGTGAAAATGATCAATAGCTGGAACTGTCCCCTTCCAATTTGGACAAAGCACAAGTAAAACATGATCACATGATAATAAGTTACCAGCTCTGTTTTCAAATCTTCGCATACACCTCTCTCTTTTTGTAGCTCTTGTGTCAAACTGGCCACTTTCTGTTCTGCAGCTTGTCGAAGGCTTGTTTCTTCATCATATTTGGCTTTAAGATCTCGTTAAGAGAAAGGTCACACAAAAGGTCATTCATTTAATTTAAACTGAAACAAGTATCGTGTTGCATAACAATTATGGACACTTACCCACAATTTCAGTGGCCAACTGTGCTGCTTTCTGTTCAAATAAATCTTTCATCTGCTTAATATTAAAGTTTTCTACATGACTCTCTTCTAGCTGCTGTTCTAATGATTCTAATTCTAAAAAGAAAGCATGTTTATTGAATATCTCAGAAGTGGAGTAATGTTTTACAGACGCCTATACTGATAAAAATAACATTTTTTCATATTAAATAGAATCTTGTCATGTGAATAAAAAATGATGCTTAACATAGTCAAATCCTAAAAAATAAGCATACAAAGCACAGGCATGTTTCACATTTACTCACAGCAATCTTGAGCACTATTATTTAAATTTATTTTCCCACATTACTCACTTAGATTATAAGGATTTCCTGCTTATTTTAACATAAATACTAAAGTGGAGGACTACAAGTAATTTCCAGAGCAAATAGATGATCAAATTAATCAAATAAACCGTGTGTTAATTGTGGTTTCCCAATTATTTAACCTGGTAGAAATTGTGGTTTATTAAATCATTAACTATAATAAGCTGCAGCAAAAAGAAATTGTTCTAAAAGGGAACAAGCTACAGGAACATGTACACTTTTACAAGAAAATTAATCTCCTTTCCTCTAATTAAAACACAGAACCAGCATGACTTTCTAGAGGTACAGAAATGGCTCCAGACAAAAGCAAAGAACAAAATTTTAGAATATTTGTCAGCTGCACTTCAAACTGATATATTTGCACTACAGCTGGTTGAGTCACTTTCTTGAAGCAGACATTATGGGGGGGAATGCTTCAAGAGATATGTGAATCATGCAATAACATTTTCTTGACAATTACATTTCTTTAACCACCACAAAACTGTGTTTAAAAAAGTATGCTACCTGTAGATGCAGCAGTTTCCAGTCCATCAGGTTTAGACTCCTTAAAAAGAAAAAAAGAAAATTTTCAGAGGTATTTAAAAATATTGCCATTTAGTTCCACACACTTAAGTTGCAAAAGTTAAGAACTGATTAAATTCAGCACATTTTATTGATCAAATTCAACAGTTACCTCTAGAGAAAAGAATGCCAAGTTGTTGTGACTAAGAATAATCCTGCACTTGAGTAAGTTACCAAGACAAATTATTTAGTACATACAAGTACTTCTATGAGTCCACACACTACACTGAGGGAACAATAAATAATGCTATGCTTTTATGTTATCTCCATTCACTTTGACAGGGCTCCACTGAAATGAATAAAGATTGTAAAGTAGTTGCATTTGTTGGGTTACTATGCATTCATTCTGCTAGGATCAAAGGGCAGAGCTGCAGGATGAAGCCCCCACGGTCTTATCCCACCTGGAACTCAAACTGCCAGAGAGAGGCAAAGCGACCAGAGAAATGAAGACAGATGCAGATAGAATCAGTAGGTGATATCAAATACTCATACTCAAGAGTAGGCTGATTGAAATCAATAAACGTAAGTAGCTAAGTCCACTGATTTCTATGGTCCTAATGCCAAGTATGACATAGCTGGATATCACCCAGTAAAAATAGAGGGGGCGGGTTTGTCTTTAATAGGATTTTGATCAGTACATGTATATCTGGTTTTCACAGGTTTTAAGACTGTGTTTAAAAAAAAAGAGCACACTTCAAGCAATTCTTCCTTAACTGGCACTGCAGAGGGGTAGAAGGAGAAGATCAGCAGAGGAAAGACAATAGAGAAGAAAAGGGTGGTAGGAGGAAAAGGAAGCTATGGGGAGGAAAGAGAACAAGATGGGAGGGAAAGGGACAGAAGACTTAAGAGAGGGGGCGGAATAGGTCCAGAATATGAATATGAAAGCTTTGTAGATGGTCATACTGTTGACACTACTACTGTATAGTTCAGGGGTGGGGAATCAGTGAACCTACAGGTGCTACTGGACTTTTAACTGCCCATCAGGGGCATTTAAGTTCAACAGTGTCTGGAGTGTCACAAGTTCCCCACTATTGGTACAGGTTAAATAAATCTATTAAATAAATCTATTAAATAAATCTATTAAATGATACACACACACACATGCAATATTCTTAAACTACTTCAGTAAATGAGTTATGGAACTAACTGAATCAGGCCACGTGCCTTACAAAAAAGGTTTTAATCTTCCATTTCAAGGATGATAACAAACTGCTTGTGGTAAACCTGCTTCAAGTATTTTTAAAGCAATTACTTGCTGCCTCTGCCCTTGAACTTTCTCTAATTCTTTCTTCAGCTCTTCAGAGTACCATCGCTCCTCCTGAGCAAAGGGAAGTTAAAAGCATTTTATGAGCTTATAGGTTTAGCAATCTTCTAATGCACTTTTTAATTTTAAACAAAGAACTGCATTCACAAGTAATGCACACTTCCAACCTTAAGTGAAGCTTGCAAGTCTTGAACTTCTTGCCGTAGTAGTGTTACATCATCTCTGAAAACATCCCATGTTAAAGAGGAGACAAATAATGTTTGAACTTGTGTTAAAACAAATTTTTGCAGTTAAATTAAATAACATTTATTTCTCTGAGAAATATTCAAACAAACTACTTTCAGTTAGTCTTCTGAATTCCAGATACAAGTTAAGCATATATCTATTAGCTCCCCCTCATATTAACCATCATATTTAGAAATGCTACACTTATTAACATAAGCACCTTAAGTCCAAACTTAAACATTGGCTTTAGCTGGACTTACTTCCTAGTTAAATAAACTTAGTACTGCAATCCAGTTTTGAAATGCATATGCAGTCATTTCTCTACATGAAGCATTAGGAAAACATCTTTTAAGAAAAAAAAATGTATTTTAAGAAAAACATATTTTAAGGGGGAAAAAGGGGAACCAGAACAGTCAATAATTACTACAACAATGATATAATATTATAGAGAGAGAAAAGCATTTTTGCGACTCCAGCAACTTGTTTTATTTATGTGTTACTTTCCAGAAAAGTCTTGAAGCAACCAACAATAAGCATAATAAAAATAAATCAATATTAAAAATTGTACACTAAAAGTTCATTCACAGAAAAATCATAAGTAGTGATGAACAATTCAAAGGCCTAGCAAGTTTTTACAAACGGTACACAAGAAAATCCCATTGTACCTTGTCTGCTACAATGAATAGCATGTAAGCTGTTGAAGATTCTAACACTGGTAGCCTTCATCCTTTCATTTAACTGAACCATTTATCTGCTGCAGATTAACATGCTTCAATATATTATTCAATGTTCAGATTACTACATGCTTAACATGCCGTTATGATAAGTTATTACTGCTTAGTGTTGCTTAGTACCTGTTTGGAGACATGTTAGTTTCTCTTCCTTGGCTTGTATCAATACCAGATTCATGAACTGCTTCATAGTGCTTAAAAAGTTCTTCAGCTGATCCATGAGACTTCATACAAAGAGGACAAATAAATCCCTGTAACATAAGGGGGAGAATTAATAGTATTCCCTTGCTTTTTATACTACTTTTAATTCATGATTCTATCTAAATATAGAATATTCTGTAACGAAACAAGAAAACTGCATTTCAACAATACAGTTTTCAAACCACTCATAAATATGAGTCAAATGAAAACTATAAATTGAGATGGATGTGCCTGCAATAGTTGCAGTAGTAAACAATAATTGTAATTTTGAATATGATAAGCAAATAATTGCTAATTCAATGCCAGACATGCAATACTTATCCACTTTGACTTTTGGAACACTTTTAACTTACATTTTAAACCTATATCACTTCTGTCATTGGGTTTGTCTACACTTCGTCTTAACATATGTATGATACTGATCCATAGGATCTTTCTGCAGAATTCAGATTCCAGACTCCAATTCAGACACTGTGCCAAAAAAAACACAGCTAAGGAAACTTACCTCTAGGCCACATTTGTATATAATGCTGAACTATGTGAGTGAAGTAAAATTAGCCCAAACAAAAACTCAAGCTCACAGACTCTGCCTTCCCCTTCCCTTCCACACTGCCAGGAGGAACACCTCTGGAACATTTAAGTTTCCATTTTATAGACGCTTGGCTTAGCCTTACATATTAAGCAGAGACAGTGATTTAAACTGCTTAGCTAAATAATACAGCTTCATAACTCCTGGATTGAAGCAGAGTCGGATTTAGGGAAGCACAACGGGTTCGGTCACACTGGGAGCGAGGCCTAGGAGTCGCCACATGGGGTGCAGCAACTATTATGCAGAATGGAAGGCGAGATGTGCGGGGTGCCAAATTTTGGAGTTGCACAGGACCCTGCTAAAGTATGAGACCCGAAGATCCACAAATGACTGTTTTAAACCATGACCTCTAATGCATACATGAGGAAGATGAACATGTTTATTTTAAATGACGATTATGGTTCATACATAATGCTATGCCAGCAATCTGCAGAAACTAAATGCTGCAAAAGTTCTTCTCCTGGCAGCACGGATGGAAGAGATGGAAGAGGGACCACTGTCCAAAGTATAAGGCAGCTCCCTATTGGCAACTGCCACACATGACTCTATTTTCAAGCTTCATGCTTTTCCTCCCACATGAATAGAAAACACTTCTAAACAGGAAACACAATGTTTGGAACTTATGAAATAGGCCAATGAGCACAGACTGCTGGCTCAGTCTTTGAAACATGCCAATGAGTGGATTTCCCATTCTCCTTGATGAAATGTTCTCTCTGAATACTGGGGTTTCTAATTCACATGTAGAGCTTTACAATGCTACAGAAGTGAGCAAGAAGCACCTACACTGAATTCTGCAAGCACACCATAACTGCTAGATTGAATAGATCATATAAGCACAACCCAACAAGCTAAGTCTACTGTAAATACACATTTGGTATAAAATGTCATTAGACTAATAATGAGGAATGAGCTCAGCAATTCCTTTTGACCTATTAAATTCTTATTACTACCTGCACCACCGCTAACTGCCAACCTCCTTTATGCTAGAAAGCCTCAGCGCCTAGAACTTGCCGATCGAAAGGTCGGCGGTTCGAATCCCTGCTGCGGGGTGCGCTCCCGCTGCTCGGTCCCAGCGCCTGCCAACCTAGCAGTTCGAAAGCACCTCCCGGTGCAAGTAGATAAATAGGGACCGCTTACCAGCGGGAAGGTAAACAGCGTTTCCGTGTGCAGCTCTGGCTCGCCAGAGCAGCGATGTCACGCTGGCCATGTGACCCGGAAGTGTCTCCGGACAGCGCTGGCCCCTGGCCTCTTAAGTGAGATGGGCGCACAACCCCAGAGTCTGTCAAGACTGGCCCGTACGGGCAGGGGTACCTTTACCTTTACCTTTAAGAATAGGTAGGTAGCATCCTTCCTATGACTTCCACTTTAAAACAAATTGTATATTCACTGTAGAGCTTACCTTACTCTTTATAATTGTATTATATGTAATTTTTAAAATTGTTTTTATATATGCAATGTTTATGTAATATATTGTAAATGTATCATAAATAACTTCAAGATGCCTCCAAGAAAACAATCCACAAAGGAAATAAATAATAGTTGTTGGGTGTGAACTATTATAACATTGTTGAAAACATGTTTTTAAAAGTATTTACCAACCCTATCAGGAAAAAAAATTGCATCATGATCAAAAAGCTGTTAAAGACACTTGTATACATGGCATTCTTCATCACTAAGAGCTGCTTCTAAGAGTACATTTTCCTTATATGCAAGTAGAATCAGGAAGTATGGGTACCTAAAATGCAGATATAGCATTCAAATGTAAGCGTCCTCCATTTTATTTGCAAACCGATCACTCAACGTTCAACCAGGCAACCGTTAGCAACTAAAATGCACAACTAAGGCTGCCGTGTTTTATACATTTAGGGCTGGATCAAACACTCCAGCTCTCTCACGCAAAAGACCAAGATTTAAAATAATAGTAAACACATTTAACATAAAAACAATGCACCGTAATCTACTTAAACTATAGGAAGACTATAAATTTAAACGTTTGTACACATTTTAATGCTGTCAACTAGCAATTTTATTCATGTGCTAAAATTTAAGAGATCACGTCGTAGTTGCTATGGTGATCCCACAAGTGATAGGCAACGATTATGTTGTTATCTAGGGCAGAGTTAACTAAACTTTTATATTAAATATTTTTTGCAAACAATATTTAATATTTAAAAACACTATATTTAGTTAGGATTTACATGGCAACATTTGGTCAAAAAGAGATGGCAACAAAAAGAAATCTCACTTGGGAGGTAATAATGGCACTTCCAACAAGCGGTCAAACTTAGCAGAAGGAGAATGAGCACAAACTAAAACATGTTTTCATAAAGGGCTATCGGCTCATACCACACAGGCTGGCTTTACAGCACAATCCTACGAATGTCCACCCATAACAAATTCCAAATGTGTCCAATAAAGCCTACTCCCTATGAAGTGTGTTTAGGATTGCAACCTTAGACATTGATAGGATGAATCCATCGGCCCCAAACAAAGCAAAAGCATGGTACAGTATTTTTAATGCTTTCTTCCAAACATTTCAGCAAAGGCATGCCTAAAAAAGGGGGGAGCTAAAATGGACTTACATGTAAGATTTAGCACTTTGATCAAGCCACTCACATTTACTGTTGTTGGCATCCGTCTGTCTCGAGAGACAATGGAGTGAAACTCCGGGGGTGAAGTCAAACTGCTGCGTTAGCAGCACCAAAGTGACCTACCCAGAGCGCAAGTCTGGGCAGTGTGTATGGAGGTCCTGGGCTGCCCAGACAACAAGACCCGCCCACCCAGCTTCACTGATGTGGTCCAAAGGAAAGCAGAGCAATACATTTGGCACCAGCTGGATGTACAAGGACTCCTAGGATTTGTGTTGGGTTTACTCCTTAGCCTTTTCTTCTCCTGAAGATATTCTGCAAGGCAGCAAAGGTTTAGGATCAGAGTTCTCCTTCTCCCAGATGGACTACCTTCCCGGGTTAACAAGTCCCCTCTGCTCCTCACTTTCTTCTACAACACCTGAAGACCGCCTTCTTGACCATTGGCCCCACTATTAGTCTTGTCTGTTCAATCCGCCAAAGCCTGTCTTTTCATGCAAGGGAAGTCCTTAACTCAATGAGAGTTTAAAACCCACCAGCTACCCTCACCTGGTTTAGCTGGCCAGTCTAAGCCTTTTCCCAAAGTGTGGCAGCTGTCACATGCTGACAGCTTCTAGGAGCCACAGGTGAGGACCAAAGGTGGACAAACTACACCATTTACTGTGCATCTTTAAAAAAAAAAAATCTGCATACTAGTATGAATGAAGCTACAGGAGAGAAGATAAACTTCCTCCATATCTGTCAATGCTAGTATGTAGAATTACACTGCAACATTCTAATTGTTGATTGTACGTGAAAACAATACCTTTTTAAAACGCACAGTGCAAAAGCTACTTGAGCTCATTCCCAGATTCTCCTGACAGTGCCTGAGTGCAATTGTTTTACTATTGATTGGTGTTTTATTAAAAAGACGAAAAAAATCACCCTTTACCATAAGAGGTAACATTTTCTAAGAGAGGTTTCACTACATACACTACAAAAAAATAATAAAAAAATCCTGACTTTTCTTCAAGTAGTAATGCCTTCCTAGTATGCCTATGAACTCTCAATAGAAAACCCCAAGCAAAACTACAGCTGCCTATGTATGAGCCATGTTGAAGGTGGTGGATTCTTCACCACTCCAGCCTTCTACAGGTTTGAAATGCTCTGGCAAAAATCTCCATCTTGGTCCGTAGCACAGACCAAGCTGCCCAATATAGCTCTATATCCAGAAACCTAGAAGCAGAATTTCTAGTGAACAAGTCTGTCAAGCCACAAACACTTAAATGGGGAAATGATTTTATATCCTGTTCTGTAAGTTCACAATGAAATATGCCGGAGAAAATTCAAGTAATGTATCAAGTTGTTCAAATAACTACATGAGGAACAAAAACATGCAAAGCTATTTTCAATATGTAAATGCCAATCTTTGATACCACAGCCATTCCACAAAAGGCAGCTGCAAATCAGAAAGAAGGAACCACAAGACACTGTCAGGACATACAATATCTGGCACTAGCCTTCTGTTATGGATATAACACCACCACCACTAAAAAAACCAACAACCACCAATACACCCTGTATATTCCTAGAGTAGGAAATATCCAGAAAAGCTGAAAGGGCCCACACCAGAGCAACCAGAAAGGAAAAGCACTTATTTTTCCAAGCATCCCAGAACCAAGCCACTGAAGCCAAATAAACAAGACCCACAGTGGCAGTAGGCAGTTCACGAAGCTCCAATCTTCTTGTTTCTATCCCAACGTGCTCTTGGTAATGTTTGGACAGATCAGTGGCAGTAACACACATTTTCATGCACACTGGACAGATGAAGCCCTGCGAAACAGTTGCTTTTAGGCATGTATATATTTTAAAACATTGGAAGCAAACTGAAAGTCAAAAAAGACAGCACAATGCTCAGATTTTCTGTGGCAGCAAATATATACAAAATATGGGATTCACCAAATGGAGAACCAAACACAACGCAAAACAACATTTTATGCAATATTGCAAGATATTCAATGCAACTAAACACTGAACATTGAAATAAGTAGGAGTAAGCATTCCTAGGCAATTTTTCCAAGGTTTAGAACAAATCTAAGTTCAATCTAAGGCAATGTATTATTGTAATACAGTACCTCTGAAGAGCTCTCATTGTTGACATCCACCGCATTTCCTGGGACTGCAGATGAATCGGAATCAGAACTCTGAGATCCAACTCTGCCCGGAGTCTGAAAACAAAAAGGCAGATGTAATATATTTCCTTACTGTATTGCAAGAAATAAATAGATATTAAATCAGTCATACTTTATAAAATCTTTTGCAACAGATGCACATGTGAATTGTTTAAATTCTCTGTTCTAAAGTAACAGGAAATTACACTAGTGCCTCCAACTATATTCAAATGTACAAACTGAGCAGGAGTGTTAGAGCTATAGCAACGAGCATACAGGTTGGCACTATCACAAAATAAGAACCTTTATCTTATTAGTAGAATGTGTAATAAAAACTATCAATCGTCCAATAATTCTCTAGGTTCCATGGATGTTTAAAGACACATGTATGTTGCCTTGGCTTCATGCATTTCCCATAAGCAACTCAGTGAAGTACTGTAGCACAAGCTTTGTTTTTAAAGCATAGATCTCGCCTTACTTATTTATTTTTTAACACAGGCATTTTGTGCATATGCTAGACACTGAACATGTTCAGTGGCATTTAAAAAAAAAACTTTTGCGGAACAGCTGAACATTTTTAAGGCCTAGTGAATGCATGGATCTTCCACCTGTCCTTCTCTAGACTGAAGCTACCATGGCAGTTAATTTTTTTCAAATATGGTAGCCATTCTACATTTTAACAGACACAGTAGTGCCATATTTTAAAGAAAATCTGATTGACAATAATGTACACAGTACTTATTTGATCTTTTTAAAGAAATCACATATAGAAAACTTTTCACTTGTAAATGAAGGAAAAGTATAGTAATCTTCATCACCACCATCATCATCAACAACAAGAGGGCAACTGGGCCATCTCAGAGTTGGGACAATTAACCTTTTTTGCCCAAGGACCACATTCAAGATTCAGCATGTGCACAACAGTGATCACGGCCAAAGTGGTTGTGCCTATGCAGAGATGCATGGGGCCTCCTACCCACCCTTTGTAACTACCTCCCATTATATATCAGACATGTGCCCTCTTTATTTTATTTCAGTGCCTACTAAAGACATTCCTCTTTCATCAAGCCTTCTATTATTCCAGCTGATAGTTGCACAGAGTTTGAATTGCTTTTATATATTGCTGTTGTTCTAATCATAATGTTTTATATATGCAACTGTTTCACAGGTTTTTATTATATTGTAAATTGTCTTATGGGAAGCAATTTTTAAATGAAATACCTAGTAATAGATGATAATAATAATGTGCACACTCACATATCACATGGATGCATAGTGTGCGCACACAAGCACGCTTCACTCACACATACACATACACTTCTCTCACACACACATACATGCAAGCAACCCTGCATATATAGGCATATATTACTCTATCCTAGCATTCTCGTCCTAGCACTGCAATGAGGCTATTTCTCTATCACAGCACTGAACTAGGAGGAGAGATTTAAAACTCTACAAAGCCCAGCACTGGGATGGAGTTTCAAATTGCATCAGTGCACATGGCTGAGATGAGAGTGCGCTGTTGGGGTGATTTCTCCCCATCTGTTTACCTTCAAAGGTACCTCTTCTTCCTCTGACTCGGCACCATTATGAAGAAGATCTTACTGCTCAGGAAGAGGAAGAAGTACTCATTCCTGTTTCCTGAGCACCTAGCAATGGCACTGTGCCAAAGGGAGAAGAGGTGCATTTGCAGATAAGAGAAGGCACACCCAATTCAGCAAGCAGGTGGAAGACTACTTGGCAGCAGTTTGGCAGGCTTCATCCAGCCCTCCCATGCATTTACTACCTCTAGCTCAGCACATCAGAGGGTACCTTTTTTGTTTTTATTTCACTTGTTATATATAAAGTTGGTCATTACCTGGGAAACCATAAGTAGATAAGGAAACAGCTAGCTGCAAACTATAACAATCTTGTAGAAATTGCACCGAGCAATAAAGTACACACATTAGAAGAACAGGCTCTTAGTGATAAAAGATACTCTTAACACATCTTGAAGATCTCACCAAATCCACAGTAAAAACGTAAGTCTTCCTTCATCAAAAACAACTAAGCTAATTACCAGCAAACTACGCAAAAATCTTCTAAGCATTCAAAGTGAGTATCAAACATCTAGGATGCAGTTTTCACCACATGATTTTAGTGTTTCATGGCACTGGCATTATAAGACTGGAGCATTCTCTTTCAATGGAGAATTCTCTTTCGGTGAGCTAAGTGACTCAACACCATTCTGAACAGCTTACAGGTAAACCCACAGAAGAGGCAAGAATCACCTTTGGTCTTCAATGAGTCAATCCACAACTGAAAAAAACCCCTCTATATTATGGTATTCTTGTTTCTATTATGTTCACTTTCAATATCTAAGTTTTACCTACAGAAGATCCTTCCTTGTCCCTTCTCCTGCTTCCATAACATCAGAACAGAAATCAGCCCTTCTTTTTCTTACTGACTGGCGTGCTGATATATTTCATATCAGTGTCAGTAACCTTTTTTCAGTCCAAAACTACATTCTCTCATGGTCAATCTTCTTTATATGTTGGGTGCATACCATCAGGGCTTGGGGAAACAGATGTTACTCTTATCTTTGGATTGTAGGCTACAGTCCAGCCAAGCAAAAGCCAGAGGTTTCCATACGTACAACTCTCCAGCCAAGCAAGAGGCATTGTTACAGTTCTACAACATTTTCCAGCATGTGTGGAGAAGGATGTGGAGCAAAGTGAGGGAAGGATGTAGCCTGGGGAAAGTCCTGAGGGGCTGCATTTGGCCCCTTGAACCAATGCTCCCCATATACCCCGGTGTATATGAAAGTATTGAAGTGTCCAAGTCAGACCATTAATGAATCTAGCTCAGTACAATCCATAGATATTTTTCCAAGCCCTGCCATCACAGATCCTTTAACTGGTGAAGTCAGGGACCGAAACTGGCATAAGCATAGCATGAGCTATGGCCTCCTCACAATATCACCATGTGATAAAGGAAATAATTAGCAAGACAGATAAGAGCAAGCATTGCCATAGCCAGGATTTTTTTGGGGGGGGCAGGCTTTTGTTTGAGGGGTAGAACCTCAGATTTGTATTGATTTTGATTGATTTAGGGGGGTGGCTGCTATGCCCATGATGGCAAGACAGTTTCGAATATAAGCAATGACCAAGATTAAGGGCAGAGCTACAGAAGACAGCCACAGTGTTCATGGACTAGCAAGATATTCAACATACGGTATGCGTTAACTTGGGTTTACAAGTCAACAGAAGAATAGGAAAGTCAAATAACTGTGCACTACCCAAGATTACTGTGGATATGAGCCTGAAAACTCTCACCACATAAACGTGAAGCAGAAATGCCACTATTCTGTACCTCTAATCCAATCCAAATAAGTTTATTGTACTAGCCATTGGCCACGGCAAATCTAAATAAAAAATACAAGCAAAAGGGGTGTTGCACCACAAATAATGGTCTTCATTTAGATCTCTGCAACTCCCTTACAGTTTACTGCTATATTGCCCAGGGTCTTCTTTCTGATCTTTTTGGCAAAAAGAGCTAATTTATGAGTCACTGAAGTATCTACATTGCTAAGAAGCCATAGGACCTTCTCTGCCAGGTGAGAAATCACCTCTATTATGTATGTTACATCTGACACATGTCAGTATTCAAGCGTATATCAAAGGTGGTGATAAAGAAGGTGATTAGCAAGAGTACAGTCGTACCTTGGTTTTCAAATAGCTTAGTTCTTGAACATTTTGGCTCCCGAACGTCGCAAACCCGGAAGTGACTGTTCCGGCTTGCAAACTATTTTTGGAAGCTGAATGTCTGGCGGGGCTTCTGCGGCTTCTGATTGGCTTCCTGCAGCCAATCAGAAGCCGTGCTTTGGAAGTTGAACAGACCAGCGGAACAGATTCCATTTGACTTCCAAGGTACGACTGTACTAGGAAGGGTGATGGTGTACTTACTCTGAAGTAATGGTCACAGTAGTAGTTCCATGTTATATATGTGTAAGTTCATATCATGAACTCATATGTGAATGTGAGACACTTCCATCTACTCAAATAAGCAAATACAATGGTAGGAGCCTCTGCCTCCCAAAAGTACTTTAAGCACCATTCAGTTTGCCACTGGTTTTAAAACTCCCCCTATCATGGAAGAGAGGAATGTTAGGTCAGTTTTTTTTATCCTAGGGTAAGAAGTCCCCATGCTTTCAGTTGAATATAATTTCAAAGACCAGGGCAGAGAGCATGGAGGATGCCATGGCTTCTGAAGGCATATTTTAGTCAGGAGCTTTTAATAGTTCCCCTAGCCCTGGGAATTACTTGACCACCATGGCAGGCTAATGTCCTATGGACTCTGTGCTACTACTAACTACTGTACTTACAAGCACAGGACTCAGCAGTGTTTGGTTTGCTAGATTTCCCCCCTTTTCATTCCTCTCCTCTCTCACAGTCCATGTCAGTGGCAAATGGCATGTGCTGCCCCAACCAGTTGTCAGCCACTGAATACACACTGCCACTATTATCCCACCTGAGAACACAGCCAACCCCAGAGGGAAGTGTACAAGATCCAAAGACATGCATACAAACATGTGCAACTTCAAACAGAGATTTAATCTGCTGCAATATTTAATAGCAGGAGCCTTGGAAGAGTCAGTGAGTAATGCCTTCCACCCTCAACAGAGACACCTCCCTGTCAGAGGGAGAAACCAGCCGTGATTAACCCCGTCAAGTGTCAGGAGGCCTTCCGCACCAGGCCAGTCTGCTAAGGCAACTGGAACCAGATGGGCAGGAGGAAGGCCGAAGCCCCTTCAGAAGCTGCCTGGGCCCCACATATTGGGGGCGGGGGAGACAAATGAGACTCCATTTCCTTCGCACTCCCCATTGCTCCCCTTCTGTAGTTCAGCCCTCCTCCCCCCCCCCCAGTAGCCCTGAACTTCCTTGCCCCCTATCCCACCCTCGTCTCGCCCCCAACCCTTTGGCTGGGACCTAAAACCTAACAGCGCACCCCACCTCCCCAAATCCCCCCCACGGGAACAGGCGTGGGTCCTGTGCCCCCTCCACGCCTCGCCAAGCGGCAGAATCGCCCGACGCCCCTGTTGCTCCAGGCCCAGCTCAGCCAGTTGCCTGGGCCACTTTCCCTGGCCATGAATGAGCAAGGGAAGAAGAAGGGCCTAATCGCACCAGCAGCTACGGCCTGGAGAAGAGGGAAGTGAGGGAAGCGCCGCCGCCGCAGCAGTGGCGGCTGGCGAGCCGGCCCCAAGGGCCAGGAAGCGGGCAGCAGCCAGGTTGCCTGCTGCTGGGATGGGCTCGTGTCTATAGGCGTGTGCGTGAGGAAGGAAAGACCCCGGTCAGGTGCCGGTTGTCTGTTCCTCGGTCAGACTCCAGGAAGTGCGGCTCCCTCCGTCCCTCCCCATGCTCCGGCTCCTGCTGCTCCAGCCCGGGCAGGCAAGCGCTGCAGCGGCGGAAGAAACGCCCTCTCGCCGCCGCCGCCGCCGCTCTCTTACCCTCTGCAAAATCCTCCTAAACATTGTGGCGGAGGTCACGTCCCCTCCAGGGCGGCGGCGGCGGCGACAAGTCCGAGCTCACCACGGCGAGCTCCCGGGAGTCATCCCCTAATCACGGGGCCACTCCAAGCCTGGCTCGCTCGCTCGGCCCGGCCCAACTCGCTCCCTGACAGAGGAGGAGGCGGAGGCGGCGCTGCCAGGACTGGGGCGGGAGCAGGAGGCGGCGCCGCGGCGGCGGCGGCAGAAGGAGGTGCCACCCTCTGGGACTGGCTGCGAGGCGGGCGGAGGCCTCGGGGCTCTTTCCTCCTCGGTGCGCCCCGCGGAGGAGCCGGGGTTTCAGGCGGGGAAGAGGGGCTGAGTTGCTCTTCGAAGTCTCTTCCGATAGGGGCGAGTAGAATTGGCGGCGCTTTCCCTCAGGCACGGCGGGAACGGCCGCTTCCTCGTCGCCGCCGTCCTCCCCTAAAGCGACGCGCGGCGGAGGGAAGAAGTTTCTCATCCTCACGCCCCACTTCTGTTGACAGGGCTTAGGCGCCCAAGGATCGCCCGTGAGGAGGAGCGGGCCCCACGATCTGCTTCCAGGACCTACCGTAATCCAGCCACGGATAGGAATCAAAACGGAAGGAAAGCGTGCTCCTAGGCATGCGTAGAGTGCTCTGATCCAGGTATGGCTCCAGCCATGTCCACACATAGGAGTTGTGGTGGCATCTCCTGAGGCCTCTATGTAGGAAAATTGAGCATATGTGAGTTTTCTGTCCAGGGCGTTCAGATATCTGAGGTAAGCCTGTAAATATCAGCCCCACACTTTCCTCTGGCCTCCTTAACTCCAGATCCCACGGGCCCACAGTCTTGCTCCACAGTCTCTGCACAGAATAAATTCTTGGATTCCATGTTCTGTGCTCTTGGGAGAACTAACCCCCTCCATTTAGTACCAGACTCGGTGAACAAGGCAAGATGCCACAAGACTCTTTGTTGTTTTAATCACCAAAGCAGTCTTGAAAACTTTACAAAGCAGTGGTTTTATGGGCGCCTGCAATTAGCAAAGAACATAAGAAGAGCCCAGCTGGATCAGACAAAAGGCCTATCTAGTCAAAAGTCCTGTTTCCCATAGTAGCAAAACAGATCCCTTTGGAAGGACCACAAACGGGACAGGAAGGTGTGAAGGAATGAAAGCATTTCAATGATTGTTGATTTTGGGGGTTGTAAAATGATTTCTTTCTGCTTTAGTTAGAGGCTGTTCTTCACTGGATGATCAAAAGATCACAGGAAGTTCTAAAGTTCCAGAGGGCTGGGGCAACCCAGACAGATGAGTGGGGTATAAATATTAGTAATTAGTATTAGCTACCCTTGAGGTTCATCCAGAGGCTGCAGCTAGGCTGCTTGTGGGGGCAGACTACAGTACTATGTAGCTGGCAAAATTAGAAGGGCAGAAACATTTAAAAAGTGGCAAATGGTGATGGAAGGAAGGGCCAGCAGCTGCAAATCTCAGTGCTATTTGTTATCTGGAGTTCTGGACTATAGAGATGACTATCTTCACTGTGGCTGTGAAGATGATGTGGGCCCAGTCAGCCTTCCTCCAAAGGGAACCATTCAAATATTTTGTTGTGACTACAGCTCCCATTGACCAGAGAGAGCAGGGGCAATGAGCAGTGATTGCCAGCACTTATGGGAGTTGTAGTTTGAATTCTCTAGGGCAAGCTGCTTGGAAAACCTGGGGAAATCCTCTTATTATAACAGCAAACCTCTTAACTGTTAAGTCACAGAATTGTAGTGAACAGGAAATGGATTTCCTAATTACTCTTGCAGCACTTTATTTGCTCTTCCTTCCAGAGAAAGTCTATCACTTTTGAGTCCTGTGACAGATGCATGGCTGTTTACTCAAAAGGAAACCCTACTGTGTCCATGACGATGGTTCTTCCCACTAAGACCAAATGATGTGAACTGCACATTCCAATGTACAGCATAGAAAGGCAGCATCTGCCTTTTGATGTGCATCCAATTAATGTATGATTTCTGAACCAATGTGTTGTACACACTTGCATCTCTTTATCTGGATCAAGGCCAGTATAACATAGGATTAAATAAAGTTGGAAAATAAGGGGAAAGGGGGAAATGCATCCTTTCAACCATTTCTTTAGTTTTCTTGAGTTTTATTCAAACAGAGCTACCAAGCTTCATTAAGGGGGAAAGTTGTATTATAAGGAAGAAGCAACTCTTTCCTAAAAGTGTATATTTTGAATTTCCTTCAAACAAAGCCATGAAGAACAAACTTTGGTTCACCACCAAACAAACCATGGAAACAAACCATGGTCCCAGGATTGCACATAGCCACAGGCCAGAGTTTGGTTTATGTCCAGGCCAGTGTGGTGTAGTGGTTAAGAGCGGTGGACTCGTAATCTGGTGAACCGGGTTCGCTTCCCTGCTCCTCCACATGCAGCTGCTGGGTGACCTTGGGCTAGTCACAGTTCTCTGAAATCTCTCAGCCTCACTCACCTCACAGAGTGTTTGTTGTGGAGGAGGAAGGGAAAGGAGATCATTAGCCGCTTTGAGACTCCTTAAGGGGAGTGAAAGGTGGGATATCAAATCCAAATTCTTATTCTTCTTCCTCTTCTTCCCCATGCAGCAGATTTATTTTAAACCATGGTTTAGCATTGCTTATGGACACAGATACTGTAATGTGAAATGTCTGTTTCAAGCCTGCTTGTAGATTGTTTTAAGTTTCATATGAAAACAGAGGAAAAACATAAATGAGGTATTAATTAGTTGTTTTGGTTCTTATTAAGTAGTTGGTATTAAAATTTACAAAAGCAATAATTAGACACCATGCAGTTTAATGAAGGTCAAAATCTTGGAATATTTTAGTAGATGACTCAGAGAAATTATATCCTCCCATTGTTCACATAGAAAAAAATAACGTTTTAGGACCCAGTGCTTCACAATTAACTCACCTCATACTACATTGAATTAAGTATTCTCTTAGAACAGAAGAACTAATTTAAATCTTCTCTAAAACTGAAAAACATTTTTTTTATCATCATTATTATTATTATTACTATGAAGTAAGAACTGTCTGCAAACATCAGACCTGAACCTCATTTCCATGAACATTATGCATGGGCCCACCTTTCCGTGGGTGTCTACTCTCAGTGTGTGAGGTACTGACATAAGAGACTCCTGCAGCTTCAAGGAAAGTGCTATATTTTAGGAATGTTGCAGATATGCCATCTAGAAAGAGCAAAACTGGGAACTGTAGCTCTGTGATGGGTCACCTAACAACTTTCAGCTCCCTTAACAAGCTACAGTTCCATGATACTTTGCAGGAAAACTGTGAGTATAAGTGTATTAAATGTATAGTGTGGGTGTGATGTCAGTTTTCAGAAAGAAAAGAAAAACTGTCAAATCACTGGATCTGACTGGCATCCCCTTGAGAATTCTTAAAGAACTCAAATGTGAAATTGCTGACATTCTAACAAAAATATGTAATTTGTCCCTAAGATTAGCCTTCATATCTGAGGACTGGAAACATCAGCAATCCAAGGGGGAATCCTGAAAATTGCAGGCAAGTTAGCTTTGCGTCTATTCTTGGTGGAAAAAAGATAGAATTTCCAAGCATATAAAAGAGCAAGTCTTGAAGAAGAAAAGCCCACCTAATGGCTGCGCCAGCCCGGACCAACATGACTTCTGCAAGGGTAAATCCTGTCTCATTCACTGTTTAGAGATTTTTGAGTGTCAACAAGCATATAGATAGAGGTGATCCAGTTGACACAGTGTACTTAGATTTTCAAAAAACTTTCAACAAAGTACCTCACCAAAGATTTCTGAATAACTTTAGAAGTAATGGTATAAGAGAAGTCCTCTTGCTGTTCAGTAACTGGTTGAGGAACAGGAAGCAGAGTGTAGGAATAAATGGACAATTCTCCTAATGTGGGATGTAGAAAGTATTTGGAGTTCAGTATTTCGACCTGTGCTTTTTAGCTTGTTTACAAATGATCTAGAGTTAGGAGTGAGCAGTGAGTTTGTTTGCTGAGCATAACCAATCGTTCAAGATGGTTAAGACTAAAAGGGATTGCAAAGGTCCAAAAGGATCTCTCCAACCTGAGTGAATAGGCAGTAAAATGGCAGGTGTAATGCAATGTAAACAAGTATAAAGTCAGCACAAAACATCTTAATTTCATATATATGCTTATGGGGTCTGAACTGGCAGTAACTGACCTGGAGCAAGACCTTGGGGTCATAGTAGATAGCTCAGTGAAGATGTCAACCCAGTATGTGGCAGCTGTGAAATAAAGCAAACTCCATGCCAGGGATCAGTAGGAAAGGAATTGAAAATGAAACTGCAGTAAGATCTATTATACAGATCTATGGTGTGACCACAGTTAGAATAATTTGTACCATTCTGGTCGACCCACCTCAAAAAGGATACAGTGGTACCTCAGGTTACAGATGCTTCAGGTTACAGACTCCACTAACCCATAAATAGTACCTTGGGTTAAGAACTTTGTTTCAGGATGAAAATGGAAATTATGCGGCGGCGGCAGGAGGCCCCATTAGCTAAAGTGGTACCTTAGGTTAAGAACAGTTTCAGGTTAAGAACAGACCTCCAGAACGAATTAAGTTCTTAACCCGAGGTACCACTGTATTGTAGAATTAGGAAAGATTCAGAAAACAGCAACCCAAAGGATCAAGGTGAAGGAGCAACTCTACTGTTAGGAAAGGGTACAACATTTGGAACTTTTTAGTTTAGAGAAAAGGCAGGTAAGAGGAGACATGATAGATGTGTGTACCATTATGTATGGTGTGAAGAAAGTGGACAGAGAAAAGGGTTTCTCCTCCTCGTCGTTCCCAGAACACCAGAAGTCATGGACATTCAATGAAATGGAATATTGGAAGCTTCAGGCAGACAAAAGAAAGTATTTCTTCACACAACATATAGTTAACCTGTGGAATTCACTCCAGCAAGAGGTTGTGATGACCAACTTGGAAGACTTTAAAATTGAATGAGACATATTCATAGAGCATAAGGCTATCAATGGTTATTTGCCCCCATAGCTGAAGCAGTCTGCCTCTGAATAGCAGCTGCTGGGTGTCAGCAAGTGGGGAGAGCTCTGTTGTGTTCAGGGGTTCAGGCTTGTGGGTTTCCATTGGGCATCAGGTTGGCCACTGTGAGAACTAGAAGCCAGACTGGAAGGGTCTTTGGCCTGATCCAGGAGGTCTATTCCGATGTTCTTTTTTTTTCTTTCTAAGTATTAGTAATAGATTCTGCCCCCAACTTTTTGCTCCAGTGTCATATCATAATCCCTTGGACATGCTGTGCTCAAGGTTTGGCAGCAGTGCCTGTGATTGACACACATGGCAGGTTTCTGGCTGCATTGTGAAGACATCCAGTACTGTATATAATTATAGATACATTGCCCTTGTCCACAAACCACTCCATCCTCTGACACCTGCATCAGCCAAGTCCCGATGTGCTTTGAAAAAAATCTACTTTGGAGGTGCATTTGTCTCCCCCACTAAATCATCTATTCCGTGATCTCATCTTTCCCTGTATTTCTGTTATTTAATGTGTGTTAATCCCTGTCACTTCTATCCTTCACCTCTTCCCTATTTTTTCTTTCTATTGGGAGGTTTTCTGAAAACAGTTCCCCCACCTGTCCATCCCCATTTCTCCTTGCAGTGGAACTCAGGTTCTATGCCTCATCCTATCTGCAGTTAGGAGTCTCTCAGTTTTATGACTGTGATTAAGACAAATGAATTCATAGCCTTTACATGTTTGCTTAGCACCACATTGTAATATCGGGGTTCCCAAACTGTTGTCTGCACGGTGTTCCATGGCACATCAATCGTGTTAAATATTCACATTTGTTTTTAATGGTATTTTAATTGCTTCTTTTATTTCTTATAATATTATTTTTGTATTCTATGCAATTCCAATTCTAATACAATTCAATATATAAGAAATCATATATAAGAAATGGGGGTTGGCCTAGGTGATCCCCCAGGGTCCCTTCCAACTGTACAATGCTGTGATTCTATATATACCTAAGATTAGAGCCCTAGACATTTTTAAAAAGTAAAATAAATGAAATAGCAGTTGTTTGACATGCAGTTTCAGATCAGCTTCCACGGGAAGGGGTTTTAAAAATTTTGAATACTGTACAGGCATACCTTGTTTTATTGTGGTTTGCTTTATTGTGCTTTGCAGATATTGCTCCTTATGAGGATGCGAGGTGCAGGCAGTCTGGCTGCTTCCAGGAGAAGGAAGCTCCCACCCTGCCACCCCTTTTCTGGCCATGGGAGTGGAGCTGAGTAAGTTTGGGGCTGAGTTTTCCCCCTCCCACCCCTGCAACCAGTGGAGCTTAGCTTAGTAGACTACAGTGTAGTGTAAGCATAACTTGTATATTTATGTTTTTGGCTGGAAAAGGGGTGGAGGGGAAGGGGGGAAGTGTCAGAAGGGGCTGGGAGGGGGGACTGTCAGCAATCCCGCCTGCCAATGCACTCGCCTTGGAAGAGCGTTCAGAGGCACAGGTTCAATGGCCTTGGGAGAGGTTACGGAGGTAGTTGGAGAGTCTTCCACAGCCTTGGGAGAGAGTGCAGCCTTCAGTATGTCACAGAACTCCTATTGTAGCATTGAGATTATACAGATGGAGAGCACACACTGTTCAAAGAAAATATTAACGCAATATTTTTGAAATGGTAGGCCTGTGCTGTGAAAGAGTAGGTCACCCTGTGCTTTTCTTTTTAAAAGATTCATAAGTGATTATTTCATGTAGTGGTAATAATAATAATAATAATAATAATAATAATAATAATAATAATTTGTCCTCAGTGTATATTCTGCCTTTCAGAATAACACTGGCAACAGATCTGAAATCTGAACTACACAGTGGAAGGATGGAGGGACTATGGGGCACACCTTTTATACAGGGAGAAGTTACTTGCCTTGGTAACACACTGAGTATGGAGAGGAAAGTCAATAGAATAATTGAAGATGAAGCCAAGACTTACATGCCTGATCAACAGGGGATGTTGTTGGTGGATAGGAAGAGGAATCAAGGAGGGGAATGCTTTTGAGGAGAGAGAAGTGGATCAGTTTTGGACAGGTTGAGTTTGAGATGGTTATGGGACATCCAAAAGAGGGGAAAAGTGGGCATATGTATTTTTAAAACTTAAAACCATGCCAAAACTGTTTGAATAAATGTGTTGCTTATCACAGACTATGACAGTCTCACCCAAATATGAGTGGTCAGATTTCTGGGTGCTAGTTTCAGCTGTCCCATGTGCTGCAAAAATATTCAAAACAGGTTTCACAGAGGCAGTAGCAAAACACAGGAAGGAAAGATGCACAGAAATGGTAATGATGGCTGCATAATATTCCCTTGAAGTCCTCATTTGTACAGTCATAAACAAATGAAACCTGACCAGGTGTCTGCTGTCAGTAGCTGATGTTGAAATGATTGGCTGCCTTAAATTGGAGCTGCAGGAGGGTAGATGATCACTCCTCAGCCACAAGAGGGTGCACACAGTCCCAAAGTAGTTTCCTTGGCTAGAGTTGTTGAGCTTTTTTAAGAAAACCCCAAAATTGTTGAACTTTTTTTTTTTTTTTTACAAAAACGCCAAAAAAGAGCTGCATGTATTCCTAGCCAGAAGAGGGTGTTTGTTTCTATAAAGCACAGTGTGAAATTAAGTTTGTCATCTCTGCTCCCAGACAGTTTACTTGGTATAAGCCGTAGGGCAGTGTGTCCGTTCAGGAAGGTCATCCACACTGAGACTCATGATGGAGCCATTTTGCTGACACTACACAGGCCTGATCTGTGCCTAGTTGAGGCTTCACCCACAGACCCCATGTACATCACTCTGAGTTGAAGAATGTTGGGACATAGACGTACTAAAATTAATAAATAAGTAACCTACTCGAAATCAAAATCATAGGGCAATACACACTCTAGTTGCCTTTCGGATGCAATGGAGCATGTAAACGGAATCTTTAAAATTATAAACTGAAGTGGAGTTACAGTGCAATGCCCTTAAAATATGTACATCTATGTGATTTCAAACCCCAGAGACACTACAGAGACATCCTAGTTTGAACTAAACTGATCCAAGCACAAAAAGGAAGGGGAAAATAGATTTCAAAAATAAAAGCAGTTATTGAAAACAGTATGTTCAGCTTGAGTTCTCTCAGTAAATAAAAACAGAGATCACAATTATAAATTTACAGTTCTGAACTCAAAAGGGGGTGGGGAAATGATTCCACTAATATATTTTCAAACTAACTCTGGCCTGTTTGTAAAGAGGTATAGCCCACCCAGCTCAGAACAATATGCAATGGATGTTTAAGTCACATGTTTTCATGGCAAAATAATATCCTTCTAATCTACAAGCAGAGTTAAGTAGGGTTCAGGTTGGCGGGATCCTGAGTGCTGCGTGATAAACACAAGAGACCCAGTAGGAGCTGGGAGCAAATTCAGCAAGATATTGTCTGCAGATCCTTCACCTATTTACTGCAACTTCCATTTTGAATTTAAGGTGTGAGATGTCAAGAAAAGAGCTAAGAATAAATTGTAAAGAAAGAATAGGAAAATATGATGAATTATAGTGAGTCATGCAATAAAGCCCTGACAGAAATACAAAATAACCTATTTGGAACTATTGTTGAAAATTTGGAATAAATAAAACCATGAGAAATGTATGCTTTCTGCTGCAGCCTGGGGAGATGACAGACAATTGGGCAACATACATTGTTGAGGAGACAGCAGACTGTAGCGAAGCTGTCTAGACAAGTAAATTACAGAAATTTATGTAGTCTCGAGAAGTAAAAAATCATTAAATTGGGTTGAGGGGTTGAATTCCTGCATATTACCCTGAAAATGTACTAATCCCAATTGCTAATGGGTGTGAAAATTCTCCAGATACAAATAATGCTTTGAAAGTGTGTCATAATAATTATTATGCCCAGGAATATTTAATTATTTCATTAATTTTCCCCTCACAGCACTTCGCTTAGAAATTAGCTGAAGTGCAGTGCTGGGCTTGGCAAATGGATAATGCTGAACTCCTGTCTCTACCATAAATATGCTTCAGGGACGCGAGTGGCGCTGTGGTGTAAACCACTGAGCCTCTGGGACTTGCCGATTGGAAGATCGGCAGTTCAAATCTGCGCAACAAGGTGAGCTCCCGTTGCTCTGTCCCAGCTTCTGCCAACCTAGCAATTCAAAAGCACACTAGTGCAAGTAGATAAATAGGTACTGCTATCACAGGAAGGTAAACAGTATTTCCATGCTCTCTGGCACTCGTCACGGTGTTCCGTTGTGCCAGAAGCAGTTTAGTCATGCTGGCCACATGACCCAGAAAGCTCTCTGTGGACAAACGCCAGCTCCTTCAACCTGAAGCGAGATGAGTGCCACACCCCATAGTCGCCTTTGACTGGACTTAACCGTCCAGGGGTCCTTTACCTTTCACCTTTAAATATGCTTCATGCACATTAAGTTCCATGTGGTAAAATATAATCAAGAGGATCACATCTGCCCCTCAACTTTTCCTTTCCCTTTTCAAAGTGATGCACACTTATCTGCCTTTTCCTTCATTTTAATAATCTTAAAAGGTTATGTGTGACTCACCAGTTTATGGTAATTAGAGGCATCTTTCTTTTATCAATAGATTATGAGCACATTGTACGCACTAATTAAGAAATTATGTGATGATAAAACATGAAAATTGAGCAGGTCCCAGGTCACAATGCTGTGTGAAAAGATGTGTTAGACAATAAGCTCAGCTGCTGAAGACAACATTCTGCTATTTGCCTTCATCTGATAGGACCAAGCAGAGGCACCATGATGTTGCTAGAGATATTTGCCATGGCAAACAGTATACATTTTCCTCCATGTCTGATTCTCAGAGGGCTTTTACTCATTCTGTATATGCAAAGCCAGGTTTTCAATAATCTTTCCTGCAGAAATATTTACAGCCTTTTCAATGTAGCTGCACTTTCACTGTCGGGCTCAGTGTGGTGCAAATGCACAACAGGTGAAAAGAGCTAGGAGAGTTTGACACCTAAAGCTGTAAACAGAATTATATAGCGAGCCCCATGACAATCTCCATCTAGCCCCCAGAATTTTCTAAACCTTTTGCCCTACCACACGCTGTTTGTTGTGCCAGAAATACATAGCATCAGCAATCAGGAAAGGTCACATCAGTGCAACAAACCCAGATCACCCGACAAAGGCATAGAGACAAGCTAAATGCCAGCATCAGGCAAGAAGGTACAGTTTACCAGGGAGTGCTAATATACATTCATGATTTTATTTGTATTCCAGCTTTCCATAGTTAAAACCAGTCTGCAACATGAAAAAAGACATACCGTAATTGCAAACATAACAAAAAATAATGAACATAAATAAAACATCAAACGGTAAAAAAACAAATTAAACAATGTCCACGTAAACCATTGGACCATAAGATCTAAAATAAAGATACAAAAAAGAAAAATCAACAACCCCTCCATGCTGCCACCGCTGCCCAAACAAAAGCCCCTAAACAATACTTCAACCCAAGAGTCTGTTCAGCAGCCTCAGCTTTTGAAGCTGGAATCAGTCAAGGCCCCACCCTCCTAGGGCAGATGAAAAAAGGCCTGCAAAGCAGGAAGCAGGTATGTTTTAGTGTTGCAGCTCCAGCCCTCTGGACTCAGAAGCAAGCTGAAATTAGACAGGCTGTTAGCATCTTGATGTTAAGGTGGCTACTGGAGATGTTTTGTGTTTGACTTGTCTGTGGGTGGCTCAGTTCCACATTACCTTTGTGGCATGGGAGCAGTTACAGTGTCACTTTATCCCAGCCAACAATGGTAAAACCAGAAGGTTTAGACCGTGTATTAAGGAGCCCAGGGCCATACATCCCATAATCAGTACAGTTTATTTACAGACAAATTAAAAAGCACCAGTCTCAAGGCTTTTTTTTTTAACCTTCCCAGCATTGTGAAAAATGTTTTCACAACATTTTTATATATGTTTAGATTCCACCCCAGATTCCTGTTTTTATACCAGTTACCAATTCTTAAGAGGATGAGTCCTCTTATCCCATGGCTGCCAAATTTTATAAGAAGCCTTTGGTGAGGGGTGTTTTTGAATGTCATAGCAAGGGGCATTGCTAGTCGTGGAGCCCAAAACATCTGCCTATTTCCCCATTTTTAAACCTTCCCTCCACCTTACAGGTGGCTGGGGGCAAAGCAGAGTGCCAGTGAGACCCCAGACAGCCACATCTTCTGTGCCCCAAGACTTTTAAGTACCCAGCAACACCGCCATGCACAAATTTATAATTCTAGAGAATCACCTCTGTTGCTGTGTTGTTTTGTGTTCCAGGCAAAAGGAGTGTGCCTCTAACACAGGGAACCTTTTCATACCTAAAGAGAAAACAAAATGCAAACGGCATTCCAAATGCCTATATTTTAAAGTGGGTTGCTGCTTATGTCTGTGTCAGTCAAACATGCATAGTGTAAAAGTTTCATAAGGCAGCCAGCAGCAAGGTGAAAGATGAAGAGATTGCTGAATAATAGAGAAGGGCATCTTCCAGACAGCTTAGGTTCATTTGAGAACAAACACAAAATATATTATACAATCTTTTCATTCCGCCAGGATAGCTCCAGCCTCCCTCAGAGCTTTCTGCCACTGAAAAAGCCATACAAACGAATGATACCTCAGTCAGCAGAGGGCTTTGAGGAGCCAAGATGCAAAGTTAAGCCAGTATTATTGAGGGAGACAAATGGGTATAGTGATTAAGACTAGAACATGGGAGACCAGGGTTCAAACTCCACTCGGCTATGAAGCTCACTGGGTTGTGCACCACCTTGAGTTCCTTGGAGAAAAGGTGGGAAATAACTGATAAATACTAAATAATAAAATATCCAGGAAGTAGGAGAGAAGCATACAGCCGAACTCCCCACTCTGAGACACACACAGAGAGAGAGAGAGAGAGAGAGAGAGAGCGCAAAACTCAACAACACTAATGTATTGCTTTGTGATCCAAGACAGTAAGGTCATGGAGCCAGTTGATCCCATAAGTGGGTGGACTGTCTGAAAGGAGGAACCCTCTCTTCTTTCTTCCTGGATTGCTTCCTGTAGCCGTATAATTTGTGGTCATAATTTTGGCAAAAACGCTAGCATATTTCAGCTAAGGATGTTGTCATAGTGAACACTACAATTTCCTGAAGAGATTACAAAATCTTGCCAAGAATTGTGCAACCCTCTCTTTTATGATGTTAAGGAATACGAAGACAGGCATCGTCAAGTCCTTCGTGCAGCCTCTGCCCTATGGCACACTTTAGGGGGAAGCAATTAAATGCAGATTTAAAAGGTATCTCCTTAATCTGGCATGATTTATTGAACAGAATGAGGGTAAACTGGGCTGCCTGAGGAGACCTGCTGTGGGGAAATGCTGTATATATGTCTTTGTGTTTTGAAGGAACAAATATATTGTGACCTCTGACTGTCAGTGTACTATTACTGTATATAGCAAGCCTGTTTAGCAGTAGCTGTTTGGCGGCAGGTTCGGAGAGGAGAAAGAGGGAGGATTGCTTTGAATATTTATTAGGTGGGGCTTGGGTCAGGTAAATTCATTCTAATTGGTCTGCGTGACAGCAGAGACTGATTGGCTGCAGATTCCAGCCAGACAGGGAGTTATGTGGCAGCTGAGGAGATGGGGGAAAGGGATTTCATGAGGGAGGTATGAGGAACAGACCAGAGAAAAGCTGAGAGGAAAACAGGCCTGGCTATCTGTACGCAATGTGTATAAAATAGACACTTGTCTAGTGAAGATCAAGAGAAGAGAAATGGTGTCTGAGTTGGTCTTAGACACTTTGCCATCCAGCTAACTAAGCACCCTGCAGCCATTTTGCCATCCCAGAATCCTTTTCAGTGTCACAAAGGACGTACATAACAGCATAGCTCTCTTGTTCCAACACAGCTGCACTCAATCCAAGAATTGTGATGTTGCAAATGGCCCACATCTCAGAGCATATGTTATTTCACTGCCACTCATAATAGTACCAGCCACCCCCAGCAACTGCTTCAAGTGTTTCTGCAATCAGGCTGGCCCTGGTTGTGATAACAGTATACCAGAAATCACTTAACTGCCGTTTCAAGACCTACCTTAGGATACATCTGAGGATACATGAAATGCTTGGAGATCTACACCTGATCCCAAATTGTTCCCTGGATATTGGGGGTGGGACTCTACTTCAGTCATTTCTTCCCACTCCCTGCCATTGACTCCCTCCTTGTCATTCTAGATCCCAACACCCAGGCTATAGGATATAATGATGTTACCACCTAGCATTGGATAATTCCTTCTGCATCTTTATTCCTATTTATATATAAATGACAAAGATAAGCAGAGAGGAGCTTACGGTCTAAATTTAAGCAGTGGGAGTGAGAGACGGGAGGAGAAGGGAAAAGGCAAGGGGGGCACAAAGCTAACAAGGAATATTTGCAAGGAAATGCAGTTTGCATGTCATTTTGGTTGGAGGCGCAATCCGTTGGTACTTGCTGAACTCAGTCACCCCGTGGAGCAGCAGGCTCTCCGGGCATGGAGAGTTAGAATGCAATTCGTGACTAATGAGTTGCCTACACTTCTTTGCTTAGTTCATGCACATCTGGGTGCAGTGGACTGTTAATCCAGCTCCATCAGAAACTGCAGGTTAATGTTTAAAGCACAGTGAGTACAATAAATCAATTACAGGACAGGACTGGGCATGCTGCAGCATACGAGGAAGAAAAAGTCTTGACACTGCACTTGACACATGGTGCCAACAAGACTAAAGTCATAGCATGATAAGGTGCCAGTGGCCCAATCTACTTGCAAATAACTTACAAGAAGGGGGGGTAGTAGAAGAGATGAATGAATTAGCTCTTTTCTGGGAGTTCAGTAGCTAACTGCAAGTATAACGTTCAAGGTTAATGTAGTCTAGCAAAAAGTCATTCATCAGATCCCCACGAGTTCAGCATGAACCCAGTAAACGAGCTGTTATCATAGATCCATATGAGAGGATGATGTAAATGAAACACCATCAATTGCTGTTATTGTTCTATATCAAATCCTTCTTGCCAGTTGCTGGTTCCACTTTTAGAATTGTAATCTAAAGCTTACAATATATACGACGTTTATTCAAGTGTTATAGATTCACATAACTCTTTATAAGGTAGGATCGAAAAGCAGGTAGTTCTCTTGTTTTGAAGGATGCAATTAGATATAAATATTTATAAGTAATTTCAGATAGACTGAGTCCTAACAGCACAGTGTGGAGGGCATGACCCAGCCACAGCTAAGCACGTAATTTAATTCTCTCTCATGTAAACCAAATGGCTTTTACTCTCTTTCACCTTGGGAAGCAATTTGCGATGACTCAGCTTTAAAATGTGACTTTTGGCTATTTGGAGCATGGACATTTTAATCAAAGCTAGTCTTCAGTTCCCTTCCTGCTTTCTCAACATTGACACCAAAGATACAGCAGGGGGCAATGACCCACTTTGCCACCATAACCCCCACAGCTTCCAGCAAGCTGGGCTATTGAAAAAAGGTCCTCATTTCAAAAATAGAGAAAGCATTTGTGCACATGTTACCATTTTAAGTGATCCACATTCTGTAGTTTTTTTTTAATGTAAGCCAGAGGGGTTCAAATGTGGCCCTTCTGTCCTCTCTATCTGGCCCTTGGGATTGTCCGCAGGCCACACACCCTTGCCCTCTCTCCTGAGGCCACAGACCCTGCTTTGAATTCCAGCTGGTGTTTTTGACTAGCTGGAATGTATCCTTGAACTCTGATAATGCCTCTTCCTTGCCTGGATGTACGAAAGAAATGGGTGTGTGAGTGTGGGTAGAAACTAGCAAACCACTGTCATGTGGCCTACAGAATGTTGCCCAGCAAGGGATGCAGTCCTCAGAATGAAAAGGTCCCTGCTCCTAGCTTTAGAGAACTACAGTTATTGCCGAAAACATGTTGAGCAGTGACAAACCAACCAGATTTAGCTTTCTACATGCAACATGTGAAGAGATTCTGCTGCAAGAGGAAATGCACTCATTTTACTGTGCAGATGTTTTCAGAATAAACTCATACCTTTCTCGTTATCATAAAGAATACGATTTATGAGCTAGGCTTCCCACACCGCATAACAGCATTATCTCTGAGTATCAGAACACCTTCAGAGGCATTTATCACTGGAACATGTGATCCTTGGTGCCTTGTAAAGCTTTTTATACTGAGAATTAGCATTGTAAAGTACTGTACAGCTACATGCCAGCCCAGTCTCCATGAGCAATGGATCATGAGGCACAACAGAGACACTGGTGTCTTTATGATATATGTTTTGTTGCACATGTCTACAACCTGAGTCTAGATGGAAGGGTTCAAAGCATTATACTCCAAGAGGGTCTCTTGCTTTTCCCATAGGTGTATCAGGCTTGGGTCTAAGGACAGAAATCAGCCATGCTCTCTTGTTTCTTTGTTACAGTCTGTCACAGTAAGTCCACATGATGCTCTTCGCGCCCCCCCCGGCCCTGCTCTTCTTCCTTGTCTCCGCTAACCCAGTGAAACAATTGCCCTCCAGCCTACATCATCCAAACTGAAACCCTAAGCCCTTTTTGTCTCTGTCCACTAACACACAGCTGGAGGAGGGGCAACACAAACACATAGGTTGTCTGGCACCGAATGTCCTGATCGCTCATCTTTTGTTAAATTAATGCAGTGCTTGTTTAGGGGTACTCTCATTTTCACTCAAGAAAATCACTATTTTATAGTTCAAATTGGGAAATATAAATACAGTAAATGGACAAAAGTACAAAGATTCACAAAATGTTTAGGGGTATGTGTTCCCCTAGGGGAAAAAAGCACTGGGTTAATGTCTTGGCCATGACCAGGTGATTACCTCATGAGGAAGTTAGCCTGTGTTGTTTCCTTCTTGAATCCCTGCTGGATCTGGGAGTTCAGTGTTTGCAGTTTAATTCTCAAACACTGATTAAATTCCAACACGTACTACATCAAGAAATGATGGGTGGCTTGCATCCACAAATTCTGGCACCCAAATCATCTTTGTTTCTCTCCCCTGCACACATTCCAGCTTGTCAGTATCCTTAAACTATGGTGCCTAGAACTGGACACAACACCCCCAGTGTGGTCTGACCAAAGCAGAATAGAGTGGTACTATTACTTCCATTGATCTGGACACTATACTTCTTTTGATGCAGTCTAGAATAACGTTAGAATTTTTTTGCTACTGCATCACAATGCTTGCATGCATGAAGGTCTGAGAAGCCACCTGGGTTCCATGATGTAAGAAAGATAATAAGATTTAAAAATGTAAGAAAATAAGTAAGAACTTGGGCTGGTTTTATCATTAGTGGTTATTTCACTGCTAGTTTTGATTGTGTTTTAAGTGCATTTGGTTAATTTTATGGATTGCTTGGTTAGACTTGGAATTTTTTCTAATAACTGTTTTAAATTATGGCATTTAATTTGAAATTGTGTGTTCATATTTTTTTTTAATCCATGCTGACTTATGCATACAGTGTCATTTAACATGACCAACTCCATATGTTGCAGTGTGGCTAAAAATTAACCGCCTGCTGACAGCTCCAAGTTGAAAATCATCCTGAAATAATGCATTTGACTGTGCTACAGGATGAAGCATGCTGGGAAGACTTTCTTCCAGTTTCCCATGCCACCTACCTCATACTATTGCCTATAGGTGATAGACTGGAACCAAGCCAGCTGTGGGGTTAATGGACTATAGGAGGAATGCAAGTGAAAGCAGGGAAGTACTAGTTATTGGTTATAGATCACTAACAAATGGCTCAGAACTGAAATGGATGTAACATCAATAGAAAGGCCCCACCAATCAAAACACAAGGCTAGGAGCTAGTCAAACCTATACATGCACCTGAAATGGTTAGGGCCATCAAAAACATAGGGACCACACAGCCCTTGTTGCTAGTAGCCCCTAGCTTCCCCATAACTTTTATTTATTGCCAATGACATGCTAGATATTAAAGTTCAGATACAGTTCAGAGAGTTTGGCTTCCTCAGAACATGAGTGCACTAGCGTTTTGCCATGTATTTACTGCCAACTATTCCCCAAGAGGACGCGGATGGCACTGTGGGTTAAACCACAGAGCCTAGGGCTTGCCGATCAGAAGGTCGGCAGTTCAAATCCCCGCAACGGGGTGAGCTCCCATTGCACGGTCCCTGCTCCTGCCAACCTAGCAGTTCGAAAGTGAAAGTAGATAAATAGGTACCGCTCCGGCGGGAAGGTAAACCGCGTCTCCGTGCGCTGCTCTGGTTCGCCAGAAGCAGCTTAGTCATGCTGGCCACATGACCCGGAAGCTGTACGCCAGCTCCCTCGGCCAATAAAGCGAGATGAGCGCCGCAACCCCAGAGTCGGCCACGTCTGGACCTAATGGTCAGGGGTCCCTTTACCTAGTCCCCAAGAGTAGCATTTGAATCCCCTGGAAATTCCCAACAGTCTTCTGAGTACCACAGAAGGACACGAGTTAAATGGTTGGTTGTTGAAAATTGTCCCCAAAGCCTAAGATTTATAGAAATAGTTTCTATGCTTATATAGAGAGAAAGTGCAATATCCATCATGCATCTCTACAAAGCAATATAGGATAGTCATTCCTAGCATGAAACAACAGAAAGTAGGAGTGGGTGTAAGTGGGGAGCCACTGTAGATAAAAAGCATATTCAACATCCCATTCAAAGCACATGGTTTGCCACACACACACCCTCCAGAATCCAGGACACTGTGGTTTGTTAAGGGTTCTGGGAATTGCAGCTCTGTAAGGGTGGAACTACAGTTCCCAGGATTCTTTGAGGGAAGTAACATGCTTTAAATGTGCATTGAATGTATATGGTGTGTGGAAAGCAGTGGTGAAGCAGGAATTATTAGAAAAGATTCTGCCAGAAAGAAAAAGTTAGTGCCACAAGCTGGTAGGGATGCTGCAGGTAGGAGGCAATCTTGCCTAAGGAGATGTAAAATTCCGTTTAAAAGAAGTTATGTGGGAAAATCAGCTCCCCTGAGATTGCAGATCTAGGTTTTAGAATATCTATCAGTGTCATGTCAAGGCAAACCTGGCAGCTGAACTCTTTCACAAGAGTTTACTGGCAAAGATTGCCTGCTTTACTGCCAAGTTGTGGAAACAGAATTAATGCCGGTTAATTGTTCCCCTTATCTAAGCCAAGGTTACGTCTTTCTTATGTCACCTCTCTTTCCTGTATTGTAATAGACCTTACTCCTTTACTATGTGTTTGCACTATTTCCCCACTCTGTTTTCAAAAAAAAACCAAGAAAAACAAAAGCAAGGATAGCTCCTGCAGAACCTATATTTTGTCATTGTCTCAGCTAAGTGCCAGAGCGTTATACCAAGTGTTTAAGACAGATCTAAAATGTTGGACACTGATTTATTCTGCTAGTAAAACTGGGAGAGTGGTGTGCATTTCTTAATTCTTACAGCAATCGAGATTTCCGATGTGCTAAATGGGTGGCTTTGTTGTGAACTCGTAACACACTTCACTCTATAATTAGGTAACTGCATGCTAGTCTAGCATTAAATTGAAATGTAGTGCAGAGGAGGGAGGCAAAGTTCTAAATATAGCCTATTTCAAACACTTAATTGGCCTGGGGGGGGGGTTCTACCTGTACTTCTGATATACTACTGCTGAAATTGGCTTGGTTATATAAGTATATCCTAAGCAAGACATTGTAAAATCTCTCAGTATATAAAATGTGTGTTTCACTGATTATTTCTTTAGATATTGTATATTTTCTAATGGCACTTCCAGATGACTTGTTTATAGAATATTCGTCCTGATTTCTTTGCTGGGAGATTAGATGATGTTGATGTTTGGGTCCTGAGGTTCTCCGCTCAAAGTTTAACTCATGAGTAGGGCTTGGCAGGACTGGCCACCAGCCTAAAACCACCATGGCACTCTCTGGTTTGCTCAAAGGACTGCAGCCTCTATAAGACCAAAAAAGAAACAGAGGAAACCATATCTACAATCTGACATGGCAAAAGCACAGCAATTGCTGCCAAAGAAGGGAGAATTATTATCTGGGTTTTGTTTTTGTTGTTTTGTCTTCTTAGCTGTAGCAAGGAGAGCAAATGTAGGCTGCATACACACCATGCTTTTAAAGCACACACCCCTCCCCAAAGAATACTGGGGACTACAGTTACCCCTCACAGAACTACAGTTTCCAGCACCTTTAACAAACTACAGTTCCCATGTTTCTGGGGGGGAGTGCTTTAAATGCATGATATATATGCAGCTGTAGAGATAAATCTATCTTCGCAAGGCACTGGCAAGAGGAAGGAATGAAAGAGGTAATGCCACCCTTTCCAACTTTCTCTAGATGGTGCCTGTCTAGAAGCATAACTGACTATGTGACTACTCTCATTGCTTGCTGCCCCTTGGTCTTTCACAAGTTGTGTTCAGATTCCCTTATACCAGCCCAGTGGCCCAGGGCACAGCAGCATATGTAACCTTCCAAATCTTCATCTCTTTCTAAGAATAAGACTCATCATGCTATGCCTCTTACATAATGAGTTGGCATGGCAAAATCTCCTCTCTCCTCGCTCCCAAAAATATATATTGCATTTTTGGGAAGTGTATCTAGCTTTGTCCACGGCATCTCCATGAGTGCATTAAGTGCTGCCTGTCAGCTAATACTTTGTAAGGGCAGTAAGAGAGAGACAATGACATCAGATGTACGCCAAAGGGAAAACGTGCCAGCGTTAGCTTTGGAAAAGAGGGGGAAAACTTTCCGAAGTATGCCGCTAATATTCATCAGACTCTTATAGACTCACAAACACACACAATAGTATGGCATTTGTTGCTGGCAAGAATTCTGCTTCTGTCACTTGGTACATGGTCGAGTGCGTCCATTAGCAAATGCAAAGTTTAAACTGGATGAGAAGTTGCAAAAGATACAAACTCTTGAGTGCAAAATTGCCAGGGCCAAGAAGGGTTGGTGTGCGCCACCAATAAGTGCCATTTATTGCTTATTATAAGTCCTATTATTTTAGCGTGCTAAAGGGGAAGCTGCTCACATTGCTCAGCAATATTTATTGTGCACACAAAGCCTTAAGAAGCTATTGAGCCACGCAGTGTGTTCATCTTGTAAACACGGATGACTGAAGGAATGTGCCCTTTGCATCAAGCCACTCATCATTTTGATGCTGTCTAAACTGAATGGCTCATTTTTAGCAGGAAAAGATCAGTCTGGCAACTGTAGGATCAATGGTCAGCTTTGGCAGAGATTGGGAAACTGATGTCGACTCGGCCACACGCTCCAGCAAAGGATGGTTCATCGTAGCCAAATGATCATCTGCTTGCTGTAGTCTCAGCAACACACACTGAAGACAGACAATTGTCTGTTTGTTTTCGGATACAGTACTTGGAAATGGCATGACAGAGGCATCATTGCCCTTAGTGTGAACATTCATCCCACAGTTCTGTGGTTTCACAAGGCTTGGAATCTGCTTAACCTGTCGACGAAAGACCAGTTGGTACACAATGAGAAATGAATTTGTATACCGCAAGAAATGATGCCTCCATGCTACCACATTAAAATCTAGCATGCCTCCCCTGTCCATGCAGACTGCTTTAAAAAGATGTTTTAGGAACAAGACAGGGAGCTTTGAAAAGCAAATAGGCAATGAATTCCTTCCTTCCAAATGAGAAGCTATGTCTTGCATATGGCTTCACGGAGCAAACTCTAGTGCAACTCAGAGCCTGCCTACACATGAGCAAGGCCACAAAGCAATCATTGTAAAGAAGACTTGGCTTTTGCCCTCTCTTTCTGTTTCCACAGATTATCTGTGCCAAAGTTTGATGACTGTATACATTTTATGGCTTGAGGTTTGGACTTCCAAAGCATGGCCCACACCTATCTAGGCTATCAGTGTTTTCACCAGAGGGCAAGCTTCTCAAGCAGAGCTTCAATGTCATCATCCCATTCCTGTGTTTACAGAGTGCTGAAAGCATTTGTGTACATACGAAAAAGAGGACCAATTCTTCTATTTTTGAAGTTGGCACATAGAAGGAACAGCCCCATGGCCCCTATGTGCATTATTAGAATGAGAGGCTCTCATTCATCCACCACACATCTGCGTGGCAAACACCAGTTTGTGGCTTTAAAAATGTACCCAAGAGCCTTGGCCATTCACAGCTCACAGATACATTTAATCACACGTTTCAGATACCCAGCTCTTTTTCCATATTTTACAATGCTCACCATGCAGACATGCAGTAAACAAATTGGAATTCATCGTTCCTGTAAGTGTGAAGCCATGATTAAAATATACATATGCTTCTGACTGGTTTTGTTAATATGCATTATGAATAAAGCACCATACGGTGTTTTCCCTGCTAATAAAGCAGACTCCTTTTATAACTAACTGGAATGTTTATTGTAGATTGTATATTCCTCTACAGTGATTTCTATCTGTAATTCTATCACTTTAAAAGATGCATTCAAATCATTCAACCCTTCTAGAGAGGAAGGGGCTAATTTTCATGAAACATGTTCCATTAAACAGGTTGCACAGATTTCTCAGGCTTTTTAATAGATCATACATTCACAGCGATGGGTGAAGAAATGCACTGTTTCTACCTTGTCTCCATTCCTTCTGTTTCTACCTGCCCACCAGCATCTAATGAGTGCCTAATAGGCACTGCCTATGCTTTGGCTAGGGCTGTGTTCAACCTGACTCATTAGTGGAGCTTTGCTGGGCGGCAGGGAAGGATTTGGGTTTTTTGTTTTGCCAAAGGCAAACCACTGGAAGGGTCACTACTAAACAGGATGGTCTCTTTGGGATGTCAAGTGGTGTGGGTGTCTTTTGGACTACTTATCAGAAAAAATTCCCTAGTGTTTGTGTGCATTTAATGAGCCTAGCTCATGGGCCACTGAGTGGTGTGGGAACAGGTTTCCCTTTGCCATTTATTGCTTGCCCTTCATTATTAGCCCTTTATTATTTGTGGCTCATCCAGTGAGATTAGTGGCCCCTGGGGACATACT
Source organism: Podarcis melisellensis (assembly GCF_964234715.1). NCBI lineage: Eukaryota > Metazoa > Chordata > Lepidosauria > Squamata > Lacertidae > Podarcis > Podarcis melisellensis. The sequence goes on from NC_138542.1 coordinate 40,345,666, forward strand.
TTTTATTGCACATTCATGATGCTATGTTCTCTTGGTGGTGTTGGGGCAGTCACACACAACCCCAGTTTCAATACTGTTTGCACCTGCAAAAGTTTTGGAGCAGTCATATTGCTTCACTTCCTGTCAATGCATATCCCATAACTTCCTGTTGAAATCCCATAACTTATTATACCACAAATGCTCTGGTTTATTTTTGTCCTGCTTCTGTTATGCTGTAGCCCATCCAGACAGCAATTATGTGATAGCACTGGGGGAGCATTGCAAAACAAACTAAAGCAGAATAAATCCACCACTATTGCACTATTATTGTGTAAGCAACATGCTTCAGAATAGACCTGCAATAAAAGTCAGCCTTGAGGGCTCTTGGGTGAATGAGCTACATCAGTTGACTCCATTCCAACCCAATAAAAGTGATTAGGGTGGGGCATATCATAAGACTTTCATTGAGAGATGGGAAGTGTTAGTTAACACTTTATTGGCTTGGATCACACATCATACTAAGCCAAACCTAGCATGAGTATATGGGTTTGCAGGCTGCCAGAGAGGAGACCCCAACCACTTTGCTCCTCCCTGGTTATATTAGGCTGTGCAATGCTGAGCTAAACCATAGTTTGGCTTAACATGTCATCTGGACATGAGGTCATGGTTTAGCTCTCAGTAGACTAACCACAAGTAGTTACCAAGATTTGTCCCATGATTTATGGATTGCAGATCTTCTGAGAGAGCTAAACCACGAGCTTGGGTTTGGGTGATACAGTGCATCAGCCAAACAAGCGGGAGCAACAAAGCAGCTGGATTCTTCTCTACAGGAGCTGGCATGTTTATTTGGTTGCACAAAGTCATGGTTTGGCTTTACAATGCCTTCTTACCATTTCCCCATTGGTTCAGGTCCAGTAGTAAAGACTCACTCCAGGTTTTATGGCCAAGACAGGTACAAGTGCCCTCAACTATTAATAGCTGTTTCCTGGTAATGGCCCACGCTGACCAGCCAGGCTGTTGCTACAGAGATCTGCCAGTTCTGAGAGCTTCCTCAAGAGAGCAATTAAAAGTTTTCCTTTTAGGCTTGTATTTGACCTTTAACAATCTTAAGAGACTCTTAGAGTACACATATTTTACTACTGCATTTATTATTAAATGAATTATGTGCTTAAATATGGTTTTTATCCTTTTTTGTGCTATGTTCTGAGAAACATTACTGAAAAGCAGATTATATAATGTGTGGTTACAAAAGCACAGCTAACAAGGAAGCATAGCTTCGTACATATGAATCTAGGTCTCCATACTAGCTTTGTATGCCTATGCAGTACAATGCTATGCACAAGTCCCATTATATCAGTGATAATTAGGATTGCAGCCAGTGTGGTACAGTGGGACCTGGCAGACAAGGTTTCAAATGCCCTTTCAGCCGTAAAGTTCGCTAAGTGACCTTGGGCCACTCACAGTCCGTCAGCCTAACCCACCTCAGAGCGTTGGTGTGAAGATAAAATTGTATACCAATCTGAGCACCTTGGAGGAAAGGTGGGATAGAAATGTAATAATAAATAACAGAATGTGTGAGTCGTCTTGAAGAAAAGGCAAAGCAGCATCATTCTCTAGATTATGACATGAGAAACTGGTGGTGTAGCATGGGGAGGGCCACAAGGGCAGTTGTTCCAGGCACAGAATTGTAAGGGGCACTAAATTTCAACACCTGGTGCTGCCTCAATACAGCTGCATGCTCTTATCACTGGTTTCTCCATACGAACCAGGAAGTGACCTCTCCAGACAAAGAAACAACTTTTCTGATCTCTGTGACTGCAATCTCCTGGGTGATGCAGACGCCATTAGGCAGTTGAATGTGCATGCATACTCCATTTCCCTCCCTTCCACCCTCCCCCTCCAAACGGCCCCGCGCACTGGCAACCTACACTACGCCACTGATGAGAAAAACTACAATGGGAGAACCATTTTTTCTGCTCCTCAAACATCTGTTTCTCGTCTCTGATCCTTAACATGCTCAGGAGAAACATCAGAAATGAACACATCCAGCTTCCAGTACAGAACAGAGGAGAGTGGAGCACAACACCCACTCTGTGCTATTATCATGTGTATAGACAGGTTTACAACAAACCTGCGAATGTGTGCTTTTGTTTTGAATGACAGGGAAAGAAGTCGCTTTATATGTCAGACAACCTTGGCTGTTTGTTATCTTGGTCTCAGTCCACATTTTAGTGAGGGACAGCATAAATCCTTTATGGCTGCATCGAACCTATTAAATGTCATGATCAGAGCTTGATAATAATTAACAGATTCTCGGATTACCCAGTTTATGGTATGATCACTCAAGAATCACTTCGTGAATCACTCAAGTCACTTCATTTCCCTGTTTAGTTCTGTAGCAAGTTTCACACCAGCTCCCAAATCAACCCAAATCACAGCATATCACTTTATTGTTATTTTTAAAATACTATGCTTCTATGCAAAAGAAAAACTATGCACATTTCTTTCAGGCTTTCAGCTCATTGCAGTCACACTTTCACGCCTTTTAAGCGGAAGTGCAAAGTGTGTTATTAAGACACACCTTGCCTTTTTGTACATTCAGCTTGGACTGGGGGTGGGGAGGCTGGATGAACCAGGCAGGGATAAAATAAACCCAAATGTGTAAAGTCACCAAGTAATATTTTATTGCTGTTTAGAGAGTTGAGTTTCTTTCTCAGGAACACTAAACCCCAAAGCCTACAGAAAACTCAGGCAATGAAAACCCTGCAACTATATCATTGCATTTTATTTTTGCCACCAGACTGGTGATGCCTGGGCATACCTGGGTTTGGTTTCCCTAGAATTGAGGTCACTTGAGACTGTGATGTCTTTGTGATATATCTACATGTATATACAGCCCAGAGGGACACAGGTGGCGCTGTGGGTTAAACCACAGGGCCTAGGACTTGCCGATCAGAAGGTTGGCAGTTTGAATGCCTGCGACGGGGTGAGCTCCCGTTGCTCGGTCCCTGCTCCTGCCAGCCTAGCAGTTCGAAAGCACAAAGTGCAAGTAGATAAATAGGTACCGCTCCAGCGGGAAGGTAAACTGTGTTTCCGTGTGCTGCTCTGGTTCGCCAGAAGCGGCTTAGTCATGCTGGCCACATGACCCGGAAGCTGTACGCTGGCTCCCTTGGCCAGTAAAGTGAGATGAGCGCCACAACCCCAGAGTCGGTCACGACTGGACCTAACGGTCAGGGGTCCCTTTACCTTTACCTATATACAGCCCAAGCATATAAAGAAAGAGCTGACAACATTAACACCTGAACACATACTGGGGCCCCTTTAGTGGGGATGGAGGAGAAATTTGGTTTGGTTCACATTTAGTGTTGAACCTAACAAATTCACACTTTTAAAAACTATATAAGGACTGTTTTGGTCCTCATATAATTTTACACTTCTCTGGATTTTGTGATGTAGTTCTCCAGCCAAACAATGTTTACAAAAATGTGTATATTGGAAGAAATGGACACAATGTGTGCATATTAAGGAAAATTGCTTGCAAAAACTGTTGATTTTCATAAGGATTTTTTAAAAAAACCAAATCTGTGCAGAAAACGTGGAGAACTGAATATTGGAGAAATGAGAAACTAAGAGTGAAATAGACAGATCCGTTCATCCCTACTCACTATGTTTCACAGCAGAATGGAGAGCCTCTCAGTCCCATAGTGCTGGAATCTCACAGAATCTCTGTGTTACCAGCTCCAGCTGCCAAGTTAGAATAGTCTCACTTGTATTGTTCTCTTACGCTCAACAATGGCATCACTTCCAGCTTGGCTGGGTAGGGAGCAGAAGGCCCGCCCATCTTCAGCTAGTACAGGATTAGTCATTCTTGTAGTCTTCTAGGTATTGTTGGTCTTCAACTCTCATCATCCCTGACATCAAAGCTGATAGCTGGAGTCCAACAACATCTGAAGGACCACAAGTTTCATGGACCTGAGGGCGAGATAGAGAAACTGACAAATTAATTAATTAAATAGTTTCTGTGGCACTGTAGTTCTGTACTCTTTAGATATGCAAAGAGACACTTCACAAACTGGATTAGAGCTATTCATTTAGCAGTCTTCTTGACAGCATCTCATCTTACAGATATAAAATCATAGGCAGGGAGAGGACCCCAAAGATGACATCTAGACCAATCCCCCACAAAACCCAATATAGCACTTGCAAATCAATTAGCGTTTAACATTGCATTTAGATAATATTATTCAGATAAAATTTAGGAATTCTGAGGGAAATTAAATGATTTTCAAATAAAATTGGCAACATTTTCTCATGGAGGAGTGGGGAGGATTCACCTTTCTAGATCTGGGTTCTAGACTCAGTCTTTGGTGTAATCCAGGTGTCTTGTGTATTATAGCCACTAGATGTCTCCATCTGAAACTTCACGCAACATAATGGGAGACTGGTAAACAGGACTAATTCAGTATTTCTGTTGCTCACAATATGTGAGCAAACAGGTAAGGGTCTGCAATATAAGAGAATGCTTTCATTCACTTAGTAGCCTGAAAAATCATCTGCTCCTGCAAGATCGCTTACAGGAAATTCCACATGTGCTGTACATTGCCTACTGAATATCACAAGGGCAATGACCTGAAAATCGACGTTTTCTGCTATTGTCTCTGAACTCTGGAATGCACTTCATTTTGCCATTTGTGAAACCATCAGTTGCTTCAGAGGTCTTCAGTCTAAAGGCACCCTTTTTATTATTTACTTGTTTGAATTCCCTGAATTCCCTGTTTGTTTTTATATGTTTTTACTGGTTTTATGCTGCATTTTCCTTCTACTTCTACTGTTTCTTGTTTGTATGTTGTACCCTGCTTAGATTTCTCAAGTATTAAAAGGTTTATATGTGTTTCTAAATAAATAAAATAAGTGAGAGCAAGCTAAGCCTGGCCATTTCACAAGACACCCACGAAACCTTGGAGTGGAAGAGGACACATTGCAACGCAACTAAACAACCTTTGGTTTCTTTTCCCTCTACTAGTCTGTCTTGCACCGCCTAACACACAGGACTGTGCAAAAAGCAAGCAAAAATGAAAGAGCATACTTCAAAATAGTATGTCTTGTTGTAAAGCCAGTAATGTAACCTAAACCTACTTTTGAAAGTTCACTGAGGCCAACTTAGAAAAGAGTTCTGAAAATAATGGGTGACTTCAGAACATGTCACACAAGCTCTGTAGAGCTCACTCTAGTGTAAGTTTACACCAGTGATCTATTTTTTACAGATTGGTCTCATGACAAGTTAGTGTGGGTTACATGATGGGCCCACGTGGCTAGGTGTCAGTTTTGGCTTCTGCATCGCTGAAGGAATTCTACTCAGAAGAGCTGAATTATATAACCTGTGTAAATCAATCCCCTCCTACAGCATTCCAGAAGCTAGTACAAGCAAAGGGAACAGACTTTAAGGTCATAACCACCTTTTATTGATCCACTGAAAATACTGTGAAATTGCTGGCACCCCCAATCTTCCCCTTTTCACTGCCCAAACATACCAAACAGAATACTAAGAAAAATGAGCTCTTCTGAGCGACTCACTCGCCTAATGGCTCCAATCTAATACAGTACCCAGAAAAAACGGGGAGGGCGGTTCATTGACAAACATCCCACCAACTGCATACTCGGGCAGAGCTATATTGAGGGAAAACATTTTCTCCTGCTAATAAGGAACACAAGTAAATTAAGATGACATCACTCCAGTCTTCCCCAACCTCCAGTCTTCCCCAATAAGGAACACAAGTAAATTAAGATGACATCACTCCAGTCTTCCCCAACCTGGTGCCCTCTGATCTGCATAATTTAAAAATGTTTCTAATGTTCTTATGTGTTTTTAAATGTTTGATTTTTTTAAAAAAAATTATACTGAGCACCTTAGCAAAGAAGGGTGGCATATCAATGTTAATAAATAAATATATTGTTGGGCTATAATTCCCATCATAACTTGGCCATGCTGGGAGTTGTGGTGAACAACCTATGGGAAGCACCAGGTTGGAGAAGGATATATTAGTCAGTTGAAATCAGTGTCAATGCATTTTTTAATCTGAATTCTCCACAATGTGGTTTGCATATATGTGCAGGTATGGAGAGAGAGATAATGAGGGCCATGGTATTGACTTTGTGGTGATGTAAGAAATTTATGGCGTTAATTCATCATTAATCTGGATGTTAAAATTGTTCTTATTTTGATAATAATAAATTGCATTAACCCAATGGGTCTATGTTTGTATCTTGAAAATGTGAAAACTTACGTTTCACAATAAAAAATAAATACTAATGGAAATTTAACTTCGTTTTGTGGTATGTTGTCTCTGCTCTTACTGTAACAGGAACTATTCTGCATTTTGAATTTCCAAATAATAATAAAAAAACTTTAAAGATAAACCTTTTTCATATTGGGATAAAAAGAGAAAGAGGCATAATAATTTTTATCTCTCTGTTTTTTGTGACCTTATATGTGTGATGTACTGTAAGAGATGCTGCTATGGCTTGGGTTGTTTTAATGTTTTCTTATTTTTTATTGTTAAATAAGTAAATAAAAAGAGCAAAAAAATGAGAGATTAACCTTTTCAGGAAGTATACACTTGGTTTACTTAACTGTCCTTCCTAAAAAACAATGCAGCCATATGTATGTTGGTGTTTTGATAATATATACATTTAATTAAATAAACATATTTCATAACTTCAACTAACATTACTCTTATCAAATAATAATTTAAGCACTCAATAAGAACAATAAGAGAATCCATGCTATGAGAAAAAATATAAATACTTACATGAATAAGCTACTTCAGTGTAACACAGGGGTGGTGTCATGGGAGCCTGTGACCCTCCAGATGTTGTTGGAATCCAATTCCTAGCAGACGCAGCCAACATGAGCAATGAGCAGGGATGATGGGAGGTGGAATCCAGCAACATCTGGAGGACCACATGTTCCCCATCCCTGATGTAACATTTCAGTATATGCCCGCTTACAGATTCACTTCAAAACCCTTTGGTATGAACATTAAAACATTGGGCTTGATGGATTATATGGATAATCTTGATGGCCAAAGGAAAAATGTAGATCAAGTACAGATGATAATCATGATGACGATGGAGTTTAAAATTGATTTTTAGATTCAAAATACTGCATAAGTGAATTTAATTTTGACCTCCGTGACCTTGCGGTTTTAAAGCTGCTGGCACTGCAACAAAGTTGCTAGTCCCTAAAATTATATTGTTTGAGATTTCCAAGAAGATAATGCTAGCTGTTTCCTACTTTAATGTACAAAATTGCAAAGGATGCTGTAATTTTAACAATCATGTCTGGATTACAGGATATCATAACAAGACATGGTAATTATAAATCCCTTACAGTGGAAAAGTTAAGGAAAAGACTATTGAGTAAAGTTCCATTTTCAGCTACGACCAGCAGGTTTCTTTTTGTCTTCTATTCTTAATTTTCATTTATTTTTTCTTCCTATCCTACCTTCAAATCCGGACATTAGAATAATGTGGCTCTTGGCTGGGGACAGAATTTAATGGACACCATTGAAACTTCCAAGCTATGCACTTAGTGCCTTAGGATCTTCTATGTAAGTCTAGAATGCTATATAGCTTTTGTGTGCACACGTCACAGTTTATGTTTACGCACTGGAGCAACTGACTTACAATAGAAGCAGTGCCATCCCTAACATTAGGCAGAGTGGTGGATGCAGGGTAGTGATGGAAGCCACCTCAACCATCCAGTCCCAGGTGTGTCCTTAGAGACAGTAGGTGGGTCTGCCCAGCCAACTATTTGTCTACCTCCCCAGTTGCTGGGGACAGCCCTCTTGCAGGAGGCAAGGCAGGGACTGGTTTATGTAGCTCTCCATCTTCTGAAGAGACATCCAGCATCTGCATGGAGGGGACATCTGCCAGGTTAGTTGGCCCCTCCCCAGCATCAAGCTTAGCACTCTCCAGACTCTTCGACTCTTCACCCTTTGACCAGTCCTTCCAACAAGTCATCTTGGGATTCATGACACAGTGGATGGGAGGGGAAACACCTATAATCTGCAAGCACAGGTTTCATAGTTTCTCCATCCACTGAGCATGGCTGACTCAGAAGCTTCAGCAGGGGCTTTTTCCAGATGATCTGTTTATTGAACAGTCATCCAGATACGTTTCCAGGGAGATTAGATAATGTAGGCTATTTAATGAGCATTCATTCTTGTTTGTGGGGAGGCTAGAGCTAGACAACAATTGCATCAAGCAAATGTTCCCCCACATTTCCCAGTGCATTTCTCCATTGCTTTCCAATTAGATCTACAAGAACTCCCAGTCAACTATAACTGTGCAACTGGAATTTGCTGGTTTGTGATTGAATCCCACCCAAAAAGCAACAGTCTAGAAGCTCCCAGGGAATTGCTTGTTGGGTATCATCTGCGTGAAGGTCTCCTCGGCTAGTGTAGCTGTTGCAGTTCCCTTTGTAGCACACAGACTGACTCCCTACCTGACATTTTTCAAGGTCACCACTTGGTTTGCTGTGGGCTCGAGTTAAAAAAGAAAACACCATGCAAGGAGGCAACATTGCCATATCTCTATGACTGATTAGAGAACCACTGCCTATTGACCTTTGGCATACTCCCTCTCATAGCTAAGAACAAGTGATATTATACTCCAAGATCCACATTTACAAGGCACCTCAGTGCTGGGGTTGAATATTAGATCCTATATCACCCTTCACCAATCTTTGGAGAATTGCCGCAGCTCCATGGCAGAGCATCTACTTTGCATGCAGAAGAGTCCATCTTGGAATTCTCCAACATCCCCAGGAAGGGTGACAGAGGGTGTCCTCTGCCTGAAACTTTGGACAGCACTGTCAGCCATTGTCGGCAGTGGTGAGCTAGATGGAACCAATGGTCCAATCCAGTATGAGCCAGCTTCATATGATGTTCCCCTAACATGATGTGTTTCAGATGTTTGGATTGCAATTCCCATCAGTCCCATTCAGTACAACCATGCTGGCCGGGGCTGATAGGAAGTTGTAGTCCAAAGCAGCTAGAGGGCACCAGGTTGGGAAAGGCTGCCCTACGTGCTTATGAAATGCTTTAGTCTTCATTTATATATGTTTTTATTGTCCTTACCTTTATTTTCCAAGGAATTCAGATTGGCACATGTGGTTCTCCCTGTCCCCATTTTATCCTCACAACAACCTGTGAGGTAGGTTCTACTGAGAGGCAGTGACTGGCTCAGGCCATCCACTGAGCTTCATGACTTAGTGGGGACTGAAACCTTCATCTCCCAGGCCTTAGTCCAACACACTGACCAATACACCACACTTGCTCTCACTGAGAAACCTAGTACAGTCATACCTTGGAAGTCAAACGCCTTGCCAGTTGAATGTTTTGGCTCCCAAATGTTGCAAACCCAGAAGTGATTGTTCCGATTAGCGAACATTCTTTGGAACCCAAACATCCATCACAGCTTCCAATTGGCTGCAGGAGCTTTTGGAATGGATTCCGTTCAACTTCCAAGGTACCACTGTATTATAACGTATTATATGAAACATAACACCTCAACTGACAATTTAATTAACTTTCAATGACTTGTTCTTCAATTGTCGGTCAAGGTGATGTTTCTCTTCAAAAGTGCAATCTGGGAAATTTAAAGCCAAAAGGAGCCTGGTAGCTATTATAACAGAAAATAGATTTGTCACACCCTTATAATGCCATGCTGTGCGCACTAACTTAGAAATAAATCACACAGAATTCAATGGCGCTTACTCCAAAATCAGAGAATTGTGTAAGATTGCAGACTTAATCTCACTAAATTGGGTAGATTGTTTTAATGGTCTTATTCTATCCTATCTGAATGTTGTATAATTAAGCAAGTATTAGTAATGGGTGAAATCTGTCAAGGATCTGAAATTCCTGGGGAATTTGTGAAATCAAGCTTTACTAAAGGTTCACACCACCTCCTGCTTCCTGTTTTGCATCTGGCAGATATGTGACACATACAAAAAAAGATGCATTGGTATTCTAGGATTTCTATTCTGGATCCTGTCCAAAATCTACAAAACAAAAGATCCTGAAATAGAAAAATAAATAAAGCTGGGAAACTCAAGTCACAAGATTCCTTCCATCCTAAAGTTTACACATTTTCTTTTTCCCAAGCTTTGAGCTGAGTTTCAGAAGGAAACCGTGTCCATGCCAATACAGCACCATCTGCCTTCTTATATCCATTTTATTTTAAGGCATTTAATTTGTTGCTGTTGTTATCATCAAGAACAATATATAACCACTCAGTTATGCCAACAGTTAGTTGTTTTTTTAAAATCAGGTGCTGCTTAATGCCTCAAGTATTAAGCCGTATACACTAGGTATACAGGAGGGCTATAGCGTAAAATAAGTTAAAATTAATTTGGGGGGGGGGACATACCGAAAATGCCTGCTGCTGTTTTATTTTGGGGGATTTTTTTAAAGTCTTTACCAAGTACCTGATGTTCCAACAGGGAATTCTACAGAATTAGATCCACAGGACTGAAAGCACAGCTCCTGGTGGAGATGACCTGTGCATATATAGTTAACCATCGGGAAGGCTGTTTCTCAATAGCATTTGCCTGCAAAACTGAATTAAACTGGTGTCTCATGCTCCACCACCAAGGGACCCTACTTGGGCTCAGAGAAATGGACTCAATGCCCTTTTCCAGCATGTGTGTCCTATTTATCCCATAACTCCACAGAAATACTTGGAATCAAGTATGAAAGCTCTGATAGCTTCACAGATTATTTTGGATAAACCCACGTGATGTGGAGTTGCCAGGGCAGTACACAGGTACGCATGACCTATAGACATCTGGGTCTGGATTTCTGTATGCTTATGTCCATCTAGAAAATCCATGCCCTTGGGCACTGGGAAGTGCATGGGAATGAAATGCAATCAGTGTTTTCACTCTTTTTGTGCATTATTTGCTGTATTTTATTTATGTGTTCTGTCTTGTTTTTGTAAACTTGGGTAGTGTGGATGCAGGCTGAACATTGACCTAACAAGAGTGGCCAGGCTAGTGAGGTGGTGCTGAGAAGCCACCCTCTTCCTGACACAGGGCTTGCCCACACTTTCACTTCTCCCACCGCTTTCCCCCAGGGAAACCAGCTCTTTACCACTGAATCAAAGCAAATGGTGTACATGTGGGGCAGAGTGGCAATGAGGTCGGAGCTGCGTGGGCAAACCACTAGTGACAATTCAACACTCCCGTCGATGCGCCTGCCCTGACCTTGCCTCTTCCAAGCCCCCACACTGTTCAGACGGTGTCAGGAGGGCAGCTTCACAGCACCACCACACTGTGCTGGCAGGGCAAACTTTGGTAATAAGCCGTCTGGTGCAAGGCCATTTGATGCCCTCCCCGAAGCCCTTGTGAGGCTCTGGCAGGGTCCTAGAGCCCTTCCACCTCCTTCCCAAAGCTGGGTAAGCACTTACCAGGCTTTGAGAAGGAGGTGGAAGGACTCTAGGACCCTGTCAAAGCCCTCATGTCTCCTTCTCAAGTTTTGAGAAGGTGCCCTCCTTGGCTGCCCGCCTGGTGGAACAGTACCACTGCCCTAAATCTGCCTCTAGTGCCTCTCCCCTGGATTCTAGCAACTACTTTTCTCATATTTGTGTATCGAATGATAGTCACAACACTGCCGTCTTATTTCCAGTGCCACCAAACCTGGCTACTTTCCAGTTAATTCTTAACTGCCAACCTCATGTCCATTAATGTCTGCCTTCATCCCCGCAAGCCACCCCATGCTAGTATATTCCAGCAAAAGCTTGTTACGGGCTTAGCGATTGAGCCTGAGACTCCCTTCCAAAGAGATTTTTAAAGAACTGTAACCTCCAGATAATCTTGAAAATGTAAGTTGATCATTTACAGATGTTTAACTTCACAAAAAGATTTCCACTGGCTTTATGTTCAAAGGTATTTATAGAATTTACAGCAGAGGCTGCCCAGCCTCTATATGTGGGCAGGCAGGGTGCAGTCAGCAGCCTGAAACTGCCACATTTGCCAGCAATCACTTGCCATTCCCCAACTTCCAGCCTCTCTCTCCTGTGGTGATAGTACAAGGAAAGCAATAAGGGATTCAGTGCATTGAACTGGATCCCACCCTCTCACAGACCCTGCTGTTGTGCAAGAGACTCCCAAGGGTTCCTGTGCTTACCCAGGGTTCAGGTTCCTTGCAATGAAGGTCAATGGAGACAGTGATAGGATATGTGATTTTATTTACACCTATATACAACCTGGCCTAGGACAGAAGGGCTCACAGTATTAAGACTCCAACAGATCTTGCCTCCCACTAGATGTCTCAGGAGTCACAGCTCTGGGTCCAGAATAGAGCAAGACCAGCCTGTGTCTCCAGCTTCCAGTGTCAGCTGAAACTCACACCCACACAGCTCCTCTTGGACCTATTGCTCTCCATCCTAGGATGACATGGCATTCAGCCACATGAAATGGGGAAAGGTCCATCAATTTGTCTCTGTAGCAACAGGGCAACTCCTGTCCAACCTCTTTGGACATGTAAATGGCAGGACTTAACTGGCCATCTAAGGCCAGTTACCAAGAAACTTGTCTGACTGGTTCAGCAGCCTCTTACACTAGTTTATTAACCTCACTGGGTACAGGATCACAGGCCTGGAAGGCACCCACAGATATCATCCAGACAGACCCCCCCCAAAAAAAACCCCTATAACAATACTTTTACATGAAGAGGAGCCTCATTGCTATTGCATGGACAGCATAGTGTGCATCTTCCATCTTTTTCTTCCTTCCTACATACTGTATTGGGATAACTGTTCCAGGAAACTACTTGATGGAATATGGTTCCGATAGTTATACTGGTTTACCTTATTTGTTTTACCTAGCCTATATTTTACAATAATTTTTACTGTTCTGCCGTTATCTGTGCTAAATGATGGGTACTGATTGTGCTTTTATGATACTCTGCTTTGATTGGCCATGATGTCCCCAAAGCTAGCATATAAATAGTATAATAAACAAATGAACTACTTTAAAAAATGATCCTGGTTGGTATTATTTTGCTACATTAAAACTTACTGTTGTCATTATTATTACCAAAAGTTTACTATCTTTACTATCTGTTCCGATATGGGCCTGCCGTGGTAGCATTATCCTGAGCAGGGGACCTCTTAAGATGGCACAATGCCCCTCCCACTACCACCAGCTCTCAATGTATTATGCTATCTATGAAGAACTCCTGACCGTATGTTTTTGCCGCTGTGGTTAACAGCAGCTTCAGGCAGTGGCAGAACTTTATGCTCCAGCACCGGGGGCAGAAAGCAGGCGGGGGCGTGGCTGGCACACGTCCTGGGGGTGTGGTGCACTGCCTGAGGGGGTGTGGTGCCCAGTGTGGGGGGGGCAGCTGTGATGGCACCCCACAGGGATCGTGGTGCTGGGGGGCGGTGCGCTCCCCCTGCCCCCCTCTTCCTCCGCCAGTGGCTTTGGGATGGGGTGACTTGCATCTGGGAATTGATGTAGGGACAAAGAATGTCTCTTTCCTTCCTTCCTTCCTTCCTTCCTTCCTTCCTTCCTTCCTTCCTTCCTTCTCTCTCTCTCTCTAGCACACATACATATTGTGGTCCCAGTGCAAAGAAGGACTGCTTTTTGGCTTGCTCACTTGGGTGGCTTGTAAAACCTGACCCTAAATGAGCGAACCAATTGTTCATGAGTGGCCACTCCTGCTTTCTCTTGCTTATGCAAAGGCACTGACCACCACACACACACATACACCCCGCTCTCTTGACATGCGCAAATACTTGCTGACTGTCTCCTTATGCCCAGGCATCTGCTGTCATCGCTGGCAGGTTCTGGCTCTGATGTTGTTCTTATAGGGAAAGCTATGCAGCTTTTTATTTCATGACAAATGCCAGTGCCGCTTGTATACAATAACAGCCTATTAATAATCCCCAATAGCTGTAGCAATGGAGTCAGAACGATGCCACCAGAACCAAAATGTTAACATCTGCAAAGGCAAGCCAGACCCGTTTTCGCTATATGTGCTCACGACAACTGGCTCAGGCTACAGGACTTGCACTCTCGTGTCATACTCATTTTAAACTTGCAAGAAATTGGCCGTTTGGTGTGGCAGCACCTATGCTCTGGAATAGTCTGCCTGTTAATATCAGGCCTTCATTGTATTGCTTTTGATGCCTGCTAAAATACCCAGGCATGTAATTTAATTGTGTATATTTTTTTTCAAAACTATATTTTATCTGTGTTTTTATAATTTACTTACATCTAATGCTTTCCATGTCTCCTTTTATCACTATTTTTAAAACCAACACTTTATATATCTTGTTTATTGGATTTCTTACCCACTGCAAAGGAGGGTTTTACCATTTGAGGGAACATTCTTCTTATGCCAATTGATCTAAGTGTCTAATATTGCATTATTACACTATTTTATGTAAATCAGGCTTCCTGAACCTCGGCCCTCCAGATGTTTTGAGACTACAGTTCCCATCATCCCTGACCACTGGTTCTGCTAGCTAGGGATCATGGGAGTTGTAGGCCAAAAACATCTGGAGGGCCAAGATTAAGGAAGCCTGATATAAATGGTTCAGATAGGTAAGTTTTTAAAATTATTACTAAGCAGCACATCAATCTTGGGGAACTTCCAGGCCTGCCTGCATCTGTGCAAGTAGAGCAGGGATCAGGACTCTGGGCGGGCAGGCAGCACCAAGCTCAAGCTCAAAAACTTTGGATTAAATTAAAGTTTATTTTAAAGGTCCCATTAAATAGATTAAGGAGGCATTCAAAGTCGGTACTGTTGGGCATAATACCAACTTATTGGAAGTTTCTGTTCCTTGCCACAGCTTCAGTTAACACCCCGTCCTGATTCCAAATGGAAAGCGCAAGACTCAGCTCCAAAGCTTTAGTTTCGTTCCAGCTCAAGACTCATGTTTCTTCCTACCTCATTGTGGACTCTCCCCTGAGGTTTGCTCCCCATCCTAGTAAATATCCACTGCCAAGTCAGTAGCTTTGCTGTAATCCAATCTTCATCTGCTTTTGCCCCAGGGTACCTTTTAGTCCACAGCAAAGTGAAATGAGATGGGTTTTTAGCAGAGCTTGCCCAAGACATTTTGCTGCCTGAGGCAGAAGAACAAACAGCATCCCATCTCTCCACCGAGTCAAGGTGCGTAATACCCAAGGCCACACAAGCAGAAAATCCCACAAAGCACCTCTCCAAACACAAAAATACAATAATAAGAAATTAAATTAGGTACAATTTGCTGTCCTTTCATGACACTCATGTTTTGCTGCCTGAGGCAGCCGATTCACCCCGTCTAACATAACACCCAGCCCTAGTTGTTGACCTGCGCTTTGAACATGCCTGCGTTCACCAACAGGGTCAAGCGGGAGGCTTTCTTGGAAGAAGAAAGAATTAACTTAATTCATCCACTGGGAACTGCGACAGCTTCATTGGCAGTTACACTTTGGAGGAGGAAAGCTACATTATGGGACCTGACATAATTTCTGGGCTGCGGCAGCATTACAATCAGACACACATTTTAAGATGTGTAAACTGTCTGAAATTAAAAGCTGCTATTCAAGCACATTCAGATGCTGAGAATGGTGTGTGTGTGAAGTAATCTACCCCACATAGTCCTTCCTATACCTTGTCCTGGAAAGGGAAGGCAGCACTATTGTTTCATTATTCAGCCAGCTTTCTTTTCTTCTTTTTCAGACCAAGAAAGGGGGAGGGGGGAAACACAAAGAATTCCTCTCTTGCCTATTTACAAAACACACCACATGTTACTTTTCCAGGTTTCTACGATGTTTGCACTTGCAATATATGAGATAGGATGTTGACGCAGCCCATTGCAACCATTCCTTTGCACACCTCCCACTCATTTCAATGCGATTTGCAGCAAACGAAAAACCCAGTGAATAATTCCCTTTGCTTGCTTCATTGCAGGCATTGTCAACACAGGAAGCTGTATTGTACCAAATCAGACTATTGGTCCACCAGCACTGTTGGCTTCCCAGGGTTTTAGGAAGGAGGTTTCCCAGCCCTGCCTAGGGACAAAGCAAGTGCTCTATCACTGAAGAGCTATGCTTGCCCTCCATGCTAGAACTTTTCAGAAGTCTGAGCTACTATGTTCCAATTTATGACTATATTTTAAATAGAGGTCATTTCCAGACTGTCAATATTTTGCAGGAGGAAGTCAAGTGGATACTGAAAATGTAGATTTGTGCAATTAAGGGGGGGGGGGACCTCTGAGTTTTTTTGTTAGAAAATTGCTGAGGAAATGCCCTGGACAGTGTGGGATGAACGAATGGGTAATGTGAAGATGCACAAACATCCCACAAGCAAAAGAGGATGAATTCTCGTTAACCTCCCCGCAAGCAAATCAGAACAAATACTCTATAAAGAACAAAGTCTAAGCTTCGCGTAAGCTTTGTGCGAGGGACTCATGATGAATGTTCAATTCACAGGTTATTTGGAGGAGCCTGAAAATCCTTTTCACTATACTGTGATGGGGAAAACTGTGACCAAACAATCTTCTGGCCTGCTCAGTCCAGGTCCTGTTGATGGGACCCCCTGCTTCCTCTTCTTGGGGATCTTAATCTAGGTGAGGCAGTAGGGATCTGGGATCTGAGCTTGTTAATGGACTGGATAAAGGCCAACAAACTGCAGCAATTCACTTAAGATGGAGGCATTGTTCAGGTTTGGTCTGTGTCTGGCCATTTATGTGAAATCCAACCCGTCTTAGAAGAGCAGGTTTGTGGGTGCTCTTAGATCCAGCTGCATCACAGGAGACACAGGTGGCCTCAATGTTATGGAGCATCTTGTGCAGCTTAGGCTGGTAATGCCAATTCTATCTGGACAAAGAGAGCCCTATGACTATCCATGTTCTAGTAACTCTATCATTCTATTATTCTCACCTCCCAGCTGGATTTCTGCAATGTGTTATATGCGGAGCTGCCTTTGAGGACAGACAAGCAATTACAGCTGGCCCAAAACAGAGCAGCAATATTGTTAATAGGGGCTGGCAGATATCAGTATATTATGCCAGTGCTTCATCATCATCATTTTTTATTTATACCTATCTGACTGGGTTTCCCCAGCCACTCTTCCAACACACATAAAACATAAACAGTCAACCATTTAAAACTTTCCGATACAAGGCTGCCTTCAGATGTCTTATAAAAGTTGTGTAGTTTTTTTATCTCCTTGACATCAGATGGGAGGATGTTCCATCATCTGCACTGGCTTCCAGCCTGTTACCAGCCCCAGTTCCAAGAGCTGTCACTAACCTTTACAATGAAAGCTTGAGAGCACCTCCTCCCAGGTGTACAGTGGTACCTCATGTTAAGAACTTAATTTGTTCTGGAGGTCCGTTCTTTACCTGAAACTGTTCTTAACCTGAGGTACCACTTTAGCTAATGGGGCCTCCCGCTGCTGCTGCGTGATTTCTGTTCTCATCCTGAAGCAAAGTTCTTAACCCGAGGTACTACTGTATTTCTGGGTTAGCGGAGTCTGTAACCTGAAGCGCCTGTAACCTGAAGCGTCTGTAACCCGAAGTACCACTGTACCTTAAGATTTTTATTGGAAGCCTGATCTAACGTGGTGTGGCAAAGGGAGAGGGTCTTTCTGGTGGTGGCACATTGGTTAAGAATGTCAGAAGAGTCCTGCAGGATCAGGCCAATGGCCCATCTAGTTCAGCATCCTGTTCTGACAGTGGCCAACCAGATGCCTACGGGAAGCATGTGAGCAGGAGCAATAGCACTCTCCCCGTCTGTGATTGCAAGCAGCTGTCATTCAGAAGCATATTGCCTCTGACAGTGACAGCAGAACATGGCCATTGTGACTAGTGCTAGCCATTGGTAGCCTTAGCCTCCATAATTATCGAATGCTCTCCCCAGAGAGGCTTACCTGGCATCTGCATTTGTGGGGCATTTCCCTCACTCCTCCAGGCTTTTAAAATCCCATGCTTTTAGAACTGTTTTGTCTCCAACCTGATGGTTTTTAAGTGCCGCTTACTGCTTTTATCTCACTCGCTGGATCATCACTTTGTAACGTTGCATGCTTTTAAAATTAATTTAACACTGGTGTTGCTTTTTACACACTGATTGTTCTTAGTAATCTTGACAGTAATTTTATTTTATGGGTTTTAAACGGTGAACCGCCTTGACCGGATTGAGCCATACAGAAATCCATCTATAAAGCAAAACAAAACACAAATTATTCTTAAACTGGGTTTGAAGTGGACACCACTTCAAGTAGGAGACTGCCCTCTAACAGCCCTTCAACTACCACAGGACTGTGCTCTGCAAAGGAGGTCTCAGCGCAGAGCTAAATAGATCAATCATCTGGCTCTAGGGCTGCCAATCTTTTTTCAGCAACTCCTCTCCCTCTCCCTCCCCCCCCCCCCCATGTCTTTATCTACAGATATTAGCAGGTGATTATGCTTCTCTCCATGCTGTGAAAAGCTTAACCTGGTAACTTTTGCAAATCAAGTCACAGGAGGAGGCCAGACTGACCTGGACATGATAAAGCCAAGCTTTTTCTTTCTTTCCTCTTTTTAACTTTTGCAGCCTCCTCTCTCTGAGCTATTTCAGAAGTCTACCAAGTTTTAAAAGCTATCTGCTCTTTGGTGCGGAAAGTTGCTGCAGAGCAAAGTGCTGGTTGGACAGAGGCCAGGCTCTGCGCAATGTTTCTCGCCCTTGTGTTCACAGCATGTTCTATTTCTGAATATAAAACAGAGTATAAAAGCCTCATGTAGGTTTAGAGCTGCTGATATCATCATACCCTTACACCTGTTCATCCGGCCTTTAGATTGAAGCAGTTGCAAAGCTAATGAATGACATCTAAACGGTGCCGGATTAAAAAAAAAAACCCTGACTCAACTCTCCTCATAACATCACAAAAAGCCTGTGATCTGATAGATCTAATCTAAAGGGTCTGGTCTAATAGGGAAAGATATGTTATTGCAGTAAGTTGTCTGAAGTGGATGCTTCCTCATGGTTCTGTGACTTCTTATTCCATTCACAATGTCACACAGCTGCCTTCTCTGAGGGACATGCCAATTACATCATATGATCCCCAGCGTGGTGGCGGCTATCAAGCAGAAAAACATACTGGCAGACATGTTCTCTGGCATCGGGGCACCCAAGAAGGCAGCCTGGGAAGGCTGCACACCGCCTTTCGCTAGGAAGCAGGAGGAGGACAGTGGCCGGGAGCAGGGCCGTCTTTAGCAGATGCAGAGGCCACACAGCTTCCATTCTAAGCCTCTGCGGGGATCGCTCTCCTCCTGCGGTGGCTTGGGAAGGAAGCTGCACGCCCGCCAGCCATATAGTTGGAGGGGCACAGCTGGTGGGCGTGCAACGAAAGGAGAGGTTGCCGGCAAAGGCGTGCAGCTCCCCCACTCACTAGGGCGCCCCTGAGAGGCCGGTGCCCTGGTGCAACGAACCACTAAGACCAATGGGAAAGATGGCTCTGTATGGCACTTGGGGAAGCCTAGGAAGGCCTCAACACCAGCACCTGTATCACAACACCCAAATGTAGCTGAGGAAGAAGGGAGCCCTTGCTGCTGGGGAGTTGCTCTATCACATTTCCAGCTTTCCAGGCGATGGGTGAAATGCATGCCACACTGCATAAGAAGGGGCAACCGTAGACCTGCAAAAGACCTCAAGTTTCACAAAATCAATTGCCCTCGCATCAAAGTTGATGAAGGGTGGTTTTAAATGAATCTAATCAGGGTAGGTGTTGCAGCAAGTAAAGGTTATGTCATAATAAGCATGTGCCTTTAAGGCAGAAATTAGAAAGTTACTGTATGGCCTTCCAGGTGTTGTCAGATTACAGCTCTCATCATCCCTAACCATTGGCCATGTTGGCTGGGGTTGATGGGAGTAGGAGTCCGAGAACATGTGGAAAGCCTGCTTTAAGGTGCCACAAGGCTCTTTGCTGTTTTTGCTAAAACCTAGGGCAGTTTTGTTCTGTGTCCTATCATGCTCTCAGTAACACCAGCCTCAGGCAGAATTCTTCCTGAATTCTGCAGCTGTAGTTGGACTGTAGTTTCCGCCCTTCCTGACTGGAGCTGATGAGAATTAGAGCCACACCTGAAGGGCCACAATTTCCTCCTCCCTATCCTAAACCCCTAGACAGATTTTGCCCAACACCTGACACCCTTCATGCCAAAGGACACTTGGAAAGTGTGAGTCTCTGACTTGCCTCACTTCTTCAATCATCAAGGTTTTTCCAGAGGTTTCTGCAAACCTCCTGTTGATTTTACGGCATAGGAGTTAAAGAAAATACTCCTGTGAGAGTGCTGCATTCATTGTCTAGAAATTCCAAATGCTCTCCATCAACTGTGTGCTTTTAGCAATCTTGTCATGAACCTTTAAGTTTCCATGTTTTGACGTTCATCGCTTATCTGATATCTCTTTGATATTGTGCATAACTGCACATGGCTGCTGGACAACTGTGTGCTGGTGCCATCAGCAGGAATCACATCCACAAGATGAAGACGAGCTCTGCCATTGTCGGAGGACTGAGCGTTACAGCATCTGAGAGCCTTATAATAAGGGAGATAACTAAACAGCTTGGATATAAAATCCAAGGACGCATAACATGTAAACAGATTGTGATTTGACAAAATAGACCTGCTCCTGGATGAGAAGGAAACTGAGAGGCATACGTTCAAGCAGTGGTTTAAAACTAACTTCCCACGTGGCTTCATGCACAGTCTGGCAAGTCCAACTTTAGTAAATGGTCAGCTGTATCCACTGTGGTGGAGTTAAATGGGCTATGCTACTAATCAGAAGCAGGTGGCAAGATAATGGTTACTACAACATTAACCTCTAGTTCCTGGGCCGTGTCAGTGATTCATTAAAGATACCAAAGGTCCCAAAGTGGAAAGTTTTCTGTTTCCTTCCCATCCAGTTCTAGTTAAAATGAAGCTATTAATGATTACAAATCATTTGCAGTGTTTCCTAGTAAAGCGCTTTAGAAAGCTGATCAAATGATCCATAACTCTCTTGTTAAGCTGCTGTCAGGTCTCTTATCTTTGAATGGCAGATCCACACTATATATTTAAAGTATACTCCATCCACATTTCAAGCACATGACATCCCCCAAAGAATCGTGGGAACTGTAGTTGGTTAAGAGTCCTGGAAACAGTACTTCTGGGGGGGGGAGTACAGTTGCCGGGATTATTGGGTGTCCTATGCCTTGTGTGTTGAATATGCTTTAAATGTATAATGCGGATACACACACACAAAGAGGATTTTAAAGTCAACCAATTCAGATTTTATGATTAAAATTAGCTGGTTGTGAGTGGGTCTTCCCTTTTTATTTTCCTTTTTTAAAGAAGTTGAACTATTTTCTGTTGTGTTGTGAGTAAATGCAGCAATGTTTGCTGTTAGTAACCTGAACCAGTGAGGGTGGGGATAGGCAGAAAGGCAACCTATTCTTCTTCCTGATGGCTAGTTCTTGAGTGACCATTTGTTGCCACATAGATTGTGTTCTCAGGTTCTTTCTTTCTTCCCCCCTCCCTCCCTCTCCATCCAGACTTCTTGCATCCTACTGTGTTTGTGCTCAGAATGCGACTGGTGGGAAAATTTTATTTATTCATTATTACAGTCATATTCCACCTTTCCTCTCTCTCTCTCTCTCTCTCCCCCCCAACTCCATTTTCTCATCACAACATCCCCATGAGGTAAATTAGGCTGAGGAATAGTGACTGGCCCAAGGTGACCCAGCAAGCTTCATGGCCTAGGGGGGATTTGAACCTGGATTCAACACTCCAATCTAACCACAACACCACTCTGAGCTGCTGTTGTGATTAAGGCTATGTAAATTTGAGTGGCTTGAAATGCAGGAAGGTCATCCCCCCCCCCCGCATTGTTTCATGTCACATTCTTGCTGTACACACCAGAGAGGGGTTGGGGATGTCTTCACCTGAGGCCCATTACCTGATTTCCTCCCTCATGCCAGTTCACTGAAGCTGTCATCTGCACATGTGCTATCATTTGCACATGCGCAACAGCTCTCTGAAATGTACACACCTCAGCTTAACTGCTGCTCCCATTTTCAAATTGACTGGAAGCTGGTTTGAAGGGAAGCACAAGAGTATTTCTCAAGAAACAACAGGATGCATGTGGATTGTGGCTAACTTTATGTGTACTTGGCTTCAAACACCAGCAGTGGAAGCATGCTGGAGCTGGGGTAAGCAGCAATGTGTACACAGCCACAATCTATTGTTGTAACCTCCTCAGAGCTGCCAGAGTAGGCAGGCTAACTGTCCAAATAAATAAAAGAAACGTAGGAAAGGTTATTTTTAAAGAAGCCCTTCCCCCAACTCCCACACCACCCTCCTTCTGCTGATCGGATCTCCTTCAGCTACGTAATCCCTGACTTTTAAATGCCTGGACTTCTCAATTTTCCCATCTAAATAAAGATACAGGCATCCTTCAACAATAACATACATTCAGAATCATTTGTGCCTTCCACTAAAATTTTACCTTATCTTTGTTTTCCTTGGGGAGGGAATTTAATTACAGTGTTACATAAAACGAGTATTTTGTTAACATTGGAAAGAGGCTATGCTCTGCATTAAGCTCCAAACAAGTCTGTGTTTACAGTACATAATTCTTTTTCCAGCTGTTCCCTTACTCATTAACAAAGTAAATTAGATATTTCTTAAACCAGCGCCTTACTTTGTTGACTTCATCGAAATGCAGAACATAATGGACATGGAAAATTACTACCCCAGAAGATGTTCAGTTATGGTGACTTCTTCAAATACTGTTATTATCGTTTCATTGGGAAATCAGTTATGGCTGCCACAGAACCATACTAAAAAAACCACCTAAATCTGTTCCTCCGGTGCCTCTTGTTACATAAACAGAGAGAAAGGGTATACATTGTAAAATACACAGCCACTGTTTCACTGTTAATATGGAAAACACTAAGCATCTTCACACTGAATCAGTCAAGTATGTGAAAACAAGTTTTGCTCCCTACATTCCAGTCAAGAGGAAGAGACAGCTGGATGAGGAAGAACCCCTTCCCCCATCCCCAATGTTAGGGGAATGACCTCCCCCATGTTAGGAAGTGGTTCAATTGGCTTGCAAGGTAGCTAGGCGCACTGCAAAGTCTAGTACCAGAGAGTCTGCAGTCAGTTGCCCTCTTAATTTGCCCACAGGCGTGTTGTTGTTTCTTTGTAATCAGTTTTATACTTGTAAACCACTTAGAAACCATTTTACCAATTAAGCAGCATATAAATCAATAAACAATATTTTAAAAATTGTCTAGACTTAGTATAGCTTGAGCTTTTTATTTTAAAAAATCTCCATGATTGTCCTTCCAAAAGAGGTTCTAAACCTGGTTGTGGATTTAATGCTTGCTCCATCTGCTCAGAGGTTGAAATTAGTTGGCAGATGTGCAGCCTGATCCTATGGACATTTATTCAGAAGTAGGACATAAGGTGTAGTAGTAGTAGTGATAATTTTATTTTATACCCCACCCATCTGGCTGGGTTTCCCCAGCCACTCTGGGCTGCTTAAAGCTTGTTCATATGATAGCACCCTTTGCTTGTAAACTTCTTAGTGCTGTACAAAGTGGCCTAAGCAAAGGGTGCATGCAATGGTCATCATCATCATCATCCTTGTCCTCATACCAAAAAAAAGGTGATCCACTCAGACTTAGTCAGATGCTTAAAGTAAATATGGTAGAGCACTGCATTCAATCTTACACAGGTACATTAATATGTGGTTACATGTACTCTGTACTCATTTTTTTAGGTTAGTTCACATGTTTCCTTTTAAATACACCATGTGTACAATCACTCCCACAAACATTTATACATGTGTACAAAACCCTTGTACTTGTGAACAGCATAATGTGTGAACTGCTCTACTGGAATCAATAGGATTTGTGTTAGCTAAGCATGACTAAGTTTGGGTCCAACCCAATGAATGATACTGAACTCAACCTCCTGTTGGTCTTTGGCTGGTGAGTTTAGATTCAGAATACAGTACTGATATTGACTATAAACTCTTGTCTCTCTGCACAGTCTTTCATCAGGGCTGTTGTCTGAAAAACACTCTCTCCTTAGGTTTTCTTAACATATTACATTTATATATCTTATTAACTGAGGGAGGTTGCTATGGTCGTCATCCCCTCCCCGCTGAAACCAAGAGAGATGAAAAGAGCCCTGATTTATAGCTAAAAGCGACTGCTTTGGATAAATGCACATCTACATAGCTGTTGATTTAATCCCTACACTACAGCACCAAAATAGAGGTTTTATTGTTCAAGAAAATAATGAGGGAGTGGGTGACAAGACCAGTTTCTTTTCAGTTAACGAAGGTTTAAGTTTCATATGGAATTATCTCAAACTCACAGAGTAGGGCTGCATACACACCACACATCCAAAGTACATTTAAAGCCCACACACCCAAGAATCCTGGGAACTGTAGCTACAGTGCCCAGCATCCTTAACAAACTACAGTTCCCAGGATTCCTGCAGGGGTGTGTGTACGCTTTAAATCTGCATTAAATATATGGTGTGGATGCAGCCTACATTTCAGAATGCACACTGACCGCTAAGCCCCTGAATGGGAGGCTGCCCTAATGGGAATATCAAACTACCCAATAAGAATGTTAAGCGAACAAGGACTGAACTCAATGTCTGGACTCAATGACCGAGCTATCAGGTTGTTTTCATCTCTAAAGACCGTGATAAATTATGACAGTACAGCCAAGGCTTTTAAACGTTTATAGCTGTGAGATGTGTTAGTGAGACCAAGCTGACCTCATAAATTCTTCTGCCTCAGTGACCCTTCCAAGTCTCACCACTGGTGTCTAAGGGCATACCCATGCCACACCGTTTATCAACACAAACTTCCTTCCTGAAATATATGCCAATCTGTCTCTTGAGATTTGCCTGCTTCAGATACAAATAACAGAATGAGCTCAACTGAGGCAATTGTGTTGCTTGGATACATTCTTCAGCAGGAACCTTTCCAAGAACTTGTCACAATGCATGGATGTGAGGAATCCCTTTTATTCATATCCTACCTCTAGAGCATAATTTTAGATGCTTATGTTTATAATGAAAATGCAGATTCTGTTGTAGCAAAAATGGCACGTCTCTTAATACAAGGAAGAGATAATAACTCTTGAGAGCTGTCTGGGATTAACCTGGATTAATTAAATGAAGGGCTGGTTCATTAGACGGGTTCATTAGAAACCAATCCAAGTGGCCACAGTAGGGTAATACATTTACCAGGCTCAACTAAAATGTCACAAAATAGCAAGTTTTGACTTCTGTAAAATATGTCTCTGTCTCTCTAGGCTGAATGTTAAGCAAATGACTATGGGGCAAGAGCATGAGTAAATTGAGCACTATATTGGAGCCCAAGGCTTTTTTTCAGCCAGAACTTAGTTCCGGCACCTCTCAGGTGGGCGCCATTGCCATTCTAAGAGAACAAGAGACGTGATCATGGTGAGTTCTGGCACCTCTTTTTCTACAAAAAGGATTCTCTTGGGGGCCAAAAGCCTAGCTTCACAACTACCCATGGCTTTTATACATTTTGAAGAGTACAGTACAGTGGTACCTTGGGTTAAGAACTTAATTCATTCTGGAGGTCCAATCTTAACCTGAAACTGTTCTTAACCTGAGGTACCACTTTAGGTAATGGGACCTCCCACTACCGCTATGCTGCCGCCGCACGATTTCTGTTCTCATCCTGAAGCAAAGTTCTTAACCCGAGGTACTATTTCTGAATTAGCAGAGTCTGTAACCTGAAGCGTCTGTAACCTAAAGCGTCTGTAACCCGAGGTACCACTGTACAACATTTAGCTATCCAGGAGAGGGAACCTAAAACTGAACAAAGATTTTCTTCTGCTGCCTGAGGATGGGACATAACTTTTGGCAGTGGAAACTGCTCTGTTATGGTGAATGGGGAGATGCCCCACCAACCTCAAGTCAACCCACACCTACCTACCTTCTTACTGACATCCAGTTCAGGGGGTTGCACTGGCTTTCAGCTTCCTCCCTCGTAGTCTGAGTGTTACTGTTGTA
This sequence comes from Podarcis melisellensis, assembly GCF_964234715.1. Taxonomy (NCBI): domain Eukaryota; kingdom Metazoa; phylum Chordata; class Lepidosauria; order Squamata; family Lacertidae; genus Podarcis; species Podarcis melisellensis. Next base: position 40,371,727 of record NC_138542.1, read on the forward strand.
GAACTCAGCAGAGAAGAGGATGGGGAAAAAGAAGAACTAGTTGCTGCTGTGCCTGTCATTGGCTCCGGCCTCACCTACTGTAGGTCTTCCTACCTTCCACCCCACCACCAATGGGCACTACTGACATTTGGAGCTTACATACCCTCCAGCTTTGATAATATAAATATTGCCAGATTTGTCTTTATGACCGTGCCCTGCCTCCCATGGGTTCCAATGAAGTTGGGAGACAGACCTGAGCTGCTGATAAGTTTTAATGCTAATGGTGAGCAGTGACTATTCTTTGCTTGCCCTAGAAGCCTTTAGTGGAATTTGAAATCTGTTTTGCATCAGGCAGACATATATCGGATTGAGACTGCAGACCTCCACAGATTTCCCTGTAAGTCCTACTAAACTTCGTGGGACTTTTCTGAGTAGACAAGTGTAGAACTGTGCTTTAGATCTGCCTAGCTCCACCATTTTCCATTTAAAGCTTGAGGCCTCACACACTTATACCTTTTCTCCTGTGCCTTCTGGGCTTAGATCTGTGCTTTAAAGCTCCGTGTCAGAGTGCTTTTCCTTTTTTGCCATGCCACTTTCCCCAGAAAACCCACTGTTTAACACGGAATACGAACAACTGGAAATTGAGGTTTTCAATGGATTGCCAATTGCCTCAATTCAGCAGTTAACAAGTGAGTTTCCGTGGGGAAAGCACCAGGGCAACAAGAAAAGGGTAAAAGTGCTAGGATGCAGAGCTTTAAAGCATGGGCTTCTGCCTAGAAAAGTGGCACAAAAGGAAGTCTTGATGAGCCCTCAGAAACAGCAGGGGCCCAGCATTATGCTCAGAACCTGTAATACTGACCTGAAAGTGGCCATTTGTGAACAAAGTAACTTCAGAAGGAAACACCAACACGAAACCCCAGGAAACAAGGAATCAAAAAGTTTGATTCTATTCACTTGGGCTCCAACATAATGCTCAATCATAGGGCTTACTCTCAAGTAAGTGTGAATAACAATGTAACAATTCTCTGTCCTGGACTGTGGCTGTGAATGTCTACAGAATTGAAAGATGAATCTATTTGCCTCCAGAAACTTTTCCATATGTAGCTTTATGGTATCGGGAGTTATGAAGAACACAGGAAAGGGGCACACCCTACAATAATATAAATTGACATGTTCTTCCATTAGGTAAGTCAAAAGACCAATAAAAAGAGTGTAACAAATAAAGATTATTTTGGAACTTTTTAATGAACTCTGCAACCTCTTATAAAACCGTAACATCAACTTTCCAGTTATGTATGCAGAAACATTATATGTCAATATTTGTTTTTGTTACAATATTTTAAAGGTAACGCTCCAACTTGCTATGTACTTTCAACAGTGACTGATGTGCTCCTAGCATCCAATCCCCCACTAAATGGGTTGGCCAGTTTTGTTTTGCTTTTCAGCCAGTGGGCAGAAAAACACGCAGGTAAAGCCATTTCTCCCCACTAAGTCGTCATTGATTGTTATCATCATCATCATAATCATAAACATATTTTGTGCTGAGCTGGAATTCTGGACTCACCAAAAACTTCGCTCTGTAACCCCAAAAGTCCTGCTCAGACATCTATGCGCTGCTCATCCCTGAAGGAGTCTAAGGAGAAATTCCCATTAACTGAGTGACTCGCAGCTGAAAGGAAAGAACAATTCTGTTTTATAAACACATTATGAAGAGAGTCTAAAAATACCATGGGAGAGAGAATAATGAAGAGGAAATTTCTGCAGGCTTTTTGAATCTTAAGAATTTTCAGAGAGAGATGGGAGTGATATCCCAGGGGGGGGACGTGTTTCGTACTTTTGTCACACAGCCTTCCATTTTGCATCTGTCTTGCTGAAATGAGAACAGCCCTGCTTTGACTGGATATAATGATGTTTTTTTTTACTAAGGGCAAAGTTTAGCCAGACAGATAGATAAGACACTTGGCCATTTGGGTGAAGCAATCAAATGTACACGCCAAATGAACAGATCTATAGACTTTGAACAAAGCTCTCCTCGCTCAGACCCATCCCTCCACTCCACTGTAGCAAATGAATCAGGGCCTAGTTAGTGGCTAAAGCTTGGGGATTGAGTCATATGACCTTGCTTGTATTCCTGGCTCTGCCTCAGCAAGGTGACTTTGGCAAGAAACTTACATCAGTGTGTGTGCTTTTTTTGCTTTATAAAGTGAAGGTAGCTCCCATACCTGTTTTAATCTGTACCACGCTTTCGTAGAAATGCAAAGCATTTCAGCATATTTATTCTGGTTTTCCTTATCTAGGGAACATCCTGTAATATTCCTGATTGATTGGTGGATCTTGATAAAGTAATACTACAATGACACGGTTTTGCCCTGCCCTGCAGTTGCATGATCTTCAGAAGGAGAGGCAAGCTAAGCTAATTTGGCATGCTGGAGAAATTCAGTCTCTGCATAAAATACCAGGCTGTTGCCTGGAGCTAACTAGGGCTGGGTGCCTTTGTCCACCCAGTGACCCTGTTTTGCATGCCTCCAGGTAAAAGCAGCCGCTCCTGGAAAGAGTGTCCATATGCATGCCAGCTTCTATTCAAAGATATCAGAGCAGATAGCAACAACAATGGCATTCAGGCTGCTCTGAGAGTTGTGTCCAGCGGGAAGAGAAGCAGCAGTTTGTTGCAACAAGTGGGGCGAATATTTCCGTTCCTTTTGGAATTTGGTGACAAGCATACCAAAACAAATGACAGTAATTTAAAGTGACCAGAGGGTCCTATGGGAGAAATTGCAGGAGAAAATGGAGAGGAATGCAATGTCTACGTTCTTTATAAAGGCATTATCAGAATCCCCAATGCTCTTGGGAAAGGATTGTAGCTCAGTGAGAGACCAGACCATTGGCTTTGCATGAAGAAAGTCCAAATTGCAATCTCTGGCTTCTCCACTTAAGGCTGACAGAGATCTCTGGAGAGATCCTGAAATTCTGGAGAGTCACTGCCACTCAATGTAGACAATACTGGACTAGAGGGTCCCACCCAATTGTCCAACCCAATATAAGGCAGCTTCCTATGTCAAAGGGAGCCAATATGTTTTCCAGATGATGTTGAACTAAAACTCCCATCACCCAGGCCAGCATGGCCAATGGTGAGGGATGATGGGAGTTTAAAAAACATTTCTTTTTATTTATGTTGATCAAAACTATATAATTCAATAACATATAATAAAACAGGGAAAAAACAATTAAGTGAAATGTACAAAAAAGGAGGAGGTACAAATTTGGGTCACTGCATTCACCATCCTTTGGAAGGCTATATTGGTCTGGGAGGGTTATAACATGTCCTCTCTAACCCCCTTAGCTTTTTTTAGTATCAGAATATTGCACAAGGGCATCTTGTGATATTTTCATGTTCAAAGCTGGAGAGTCTCCAATAATTCCATAGTGCCATATTTGAACATGGTTATCATCATTCGCGTATAAAAGAAGCCTTGGCCACATACCTGAAAATGAGTCTGTTGTTGTTTTCCTCTACTGTGCTTCAATTTGTGAGTTAATTTTTCATCTATAGCTACAGACCAGATTTGACTTGTTCCATAAATCCCTCTAAATATTTCAATTTTTCAGTATTTCAATAACCATCCTGGCACTTTCCTTATCGTAAAAAACCCCAACCCTGACCTTTTGGGGAAGTGGGTTTGTTGTGCAAGACCTCTCGGTCAACTCTATTTTTTCTCTCAACCTGAATTTGCCAGTATGCGATTGAATCCCACTGAAATATAGCAATAGTCTGGAAGTGCTCTCCAGCTCCAAAAAAAAAACCTTCAGCCTTTCCTCATAGAAAATTTGCTCCAACCCCTCTTCTCATCTTAGTTTCCCTTTTCAGCACCATTTCCACTTCTGTGGCATTTCCTTTTGAATCGTTTTAATGATTTCCTGTTGTTCAAATGCTTTCCTTTCATTAACCGGAGGCCTGCCATCTAGCTTTTTAACACCAGTGGAACAGGCACATAATTGGATCCCTGTGGGAATTCAGACAGGACTACCTAATGTTTGCTTTTCACCCTCCCATTGGGAATATAGTATCAAAGGGGCAAAACAAACAGGATTTGGTTGTAGTTGAGTTACGCTGGATGGAGCCAACTCATGTTTTACTTCAGGCCTTGATCCACATTTGATCAGAATAAGTTTCCCAAGTATTAGGAATTGTGGGTCCTGAAATTCCAAAAGAGCAGAAGAGACTTTTTATGTATGCAATGGCAGCTGCTCAGATGTTGTTAGCCCAGAGATGGGAAGAGATAAAGTCACTACCAGAGAAGAATGGCAAATTAAGTTGTTGGACTACGCCGAAATGGCAAAACTGACCGGAAAGCTCAGGAAACAGGAAGACCGAAACTTTAATAAGGAATGGGAGAAATTTATAAATTACTTAGAAGATCTCTGTAAGTAGTTGAAAGCACTAGTAGGACTGAAATAACACTTGGAATGTAACAAGAACTATGGATATAATGGAGTTATAAAAGAACTTGGAATATTGGAATAAGATGCAGTAGAAAAGGCTTAACAATAGAACCCATTGAGGGGAAGGTGGGAAGTCCAAAGATTCAGAGGAATCTGTTGTTTGTGGAAGCGTTGTGGTATGATTATAATTTTAATTTTGTAAAATGAAACAAAAAAATATTATTATTTGGGGGGGGGGGAGAACCAGTTCCCCAAAGGTGATCTTTTTGAGCCCTCGGCCATAGTCAATTGAAACCTAAGCTAATGGTGTCTTTTGAGGCAGGCTCAAAGGCACACCATTCACGGATGAGACTTCTCAAATATGTGACAACCTACTATAGGCTACATTTGTGTCTAAGTGACTATGTTTGTTACGGTCAGAAGCACAACAATTACTCATCCAACTAAAAATGGAGCATTGTTTGAGTGACAGCTGCTCTCTGGCTTCCTGCAAGGATCTTCGTGCGCTGTTACTGGCACCATGCAAGGGTGAGCATTCATCATTAACTGAAGCGCATTGCTTAGATACCATGGGGTTATATATCCTAGAAATACCCCAGAAGGCAGCATGTTAATTACCTATCAGAGATACCAGCTACTAGTATAGAAAATATACCATATTTTTTCGTGTATAACATGCCCCTGTATATAAGACACCCTCTATTTGGGGGGATTCAAAATTAAGAAAATGCACTATGCACTATCCATGTATAAGAAAACCCATTATTTTAAACTTCAAAAATTTAGGAAAAAATATAATCTTATACACAGAAAAATACAGTATTTTGCACAGTTACTTGTCCTTTTCTCTCACAAAGCATGGGAGGGCAAATCAGGCTACCAAACTGTGATATTGAAAATGTGGATGTGTAATATTGAAAATGTGGATTGAGTGGAAGAAGCAGTCACATGATTGCACCACCATTGCTTCTGAGGGTGCTTCTAGACTGTCACTGATGATTTATTACTATTATTAGTAGATCTGAAACATATACAGCAGAATTAATACACAATAATTAATTGTTTTGATAGAATTTCAGGGTATACAATTAACTGGTCAAAATCTGAATCAATGTCAGTGGGTAATTGTAGTTCACCTACTTTGTATACCAGCTGGTGATTTTGTTGGTGCCAGAGGTCTTAACATATCTTGGCCTTTTGGTTCCAAGAGAGACATTTCTCAAATTATTAAATTGAATTTGAATAGGTTGATAAAGGAGGTTACTTGGAAAGACAGGCATCACTTAAATTCAATATTTGGGATAAGGTTAATACACTTAAGATGACTATTCTTCATATACATACCTGGCACAGTTTTGAGTGATAAGAATTCTAATGGTTTGAATGGCAATTTTGCACACAGCAAACATATGTACACTTCCCTCAAGTATGTGCCAAGGCCATGCTTAAACTTGTAATTCCTGCAGAATTCATTCATGAGGAAAACCATACAAGCTTATCAGTTAATTATTGTCTGAAACATAACACGCCTGGGCAGTTTAGGATCCATGTTGAGTTGGCAAGATTACATGCCAAACTGCTTTACGCTGTTCACTGTAAACTTTCTAACCTAATGGGTGGGATTTTAAATACTTTTGGAGTCTTCAGCTCTTACGATAGATGGGGAAAATGCAAGGTTACGGAGTTAGCTAAAGCCCTAACTAAAATTTAAATCATCCATACTGTATTTCTTTAGTCATTTGTTCATCCCACATCTCACTTTTAAATGCATTTCCTCGACAGTTTCTAAACTGCAATTAAAAAATAAATAAAAAATTGTTGCACTATCATTAAAGTGCCCTGTCACTCACTTTAATTGCACCAACCTAAATTTACAGTATACACTTGAATCCCTTCTGCAGAACAGTGACAGTCTGAAGGGCACCCTATTTCCCTTCAAATTCAGAAGAATTCGTTGCTTGGGTGATATTTTTGATGCATTAAGTAACCTAGAAGCTTGGCTGACAAACACTTTTTTCCCAGTTAATGGTTTAAACAGCCAAGTAGACAGACCTCCTACTGTGTGCTCAAAAATTACTGGTGTGAGGAGAAAGCCAAATGCTCTGACTAGCTCTGGTGTACCTAATGTGAAAGAAATGTAATTAAGTTCCATCTTAATTAAGTTCACGATAACGCAGAGCTTGTAGAAAACAGGTTTTTGGGATGGATTCAATGTCGGTAGGAAGTTATCTCCCTTCTGGCAAAAACAGACATTTTTTACTATAATTTACATTTTTATTCTTTTTGTTAGCAGACTGAAATTGCCCAATTGCTGGGTTGGGCCTTTAATACTGCTTCCTAACTAGATTTGATTGCACTGGTTGGGCTTATGAATAGGTGCTGTGGACCAAAAGCAATCCACACTCTATAGGTTGTATCCAACTAAGGTAGACCCATTGAAATGGATGAACCCATGCCCATCAATTCCAGTGAGCCTACTCTGAGTAGAAGTAACACTGGATTCATTCCTGTGTCACTTTTTGGAAGAAAGTAGTTTCTGCAGCCTTAGGAAGACCTGGATGATGGCTGCTGGATCCTCTGCTCCAGGAAATGTTTCAGTCACCTCAGCAGGTACGGATGGTACAACTCCATCATTGACTGGAGTCCCTCGATCACCCTAAGAGGACTAAAAATAAGTGTCAACCCTAGTTATTATATTTAACCATCAGTGAAAGCAGCCTCACCATATCAATCTTCATAGAAGCAGGCTGGTCCTATCGTGAGCCATGTGGCTCGGATGGGCCAGGAGAAACAGAGGACGGTGCACACCCACACCTCCAGCACTTGCAGGGCACCCAACCACCACCGTAGCAGCAAGCGGCTGGCTAGCAACGACTACCACTAATTCTCCTTCCTGTTTTCTCACCTGCATGCCGCTAACAAAACACCCTGGGTGCTCCATGTCCCCCTCTGAGGAAGAGGTCATTCCTCAGGGCAAGGCATCGCAGACAGTGCTACCAGAGAGTGGCTGCACTGCTGGGTGTTTACTGCAACAGCAGGCAAATGACTATTTAAAATTAAAACTTGGATGTTATCTGTATGCACCGTCACATCAGCGCGCATCTAGAGGGAGTCATAATCCCCTTCTATGCTGTGTCGCTGGAGGTGCACATATGCATCCATTGGGCAATGGAGATAGCAATGCGTAACAAAAGAAAGAAAGAAAGAAAGAAAGAAAGAAAGAAAGAAAGAAAGAAAGAAAGAAAGAAAGGCTGTTATCCTAACAATCTGGATGTCAGGGAGCTTTGGACTGCTAATCTCTCAAAATTTAAATAAAACTTCATAAAGGGTCAGAAAACACCATATTTAATGCCTAAGCATACAGTCTTAAAACCAGTGTCTGGAGGCCAAGTATGAGATTCCCAAATAAGGAGACCATGTTAGGAACTGATGCAACTAGTTGGGCTCAAAGATTGTTTTCCAATGCTACACGACAAAGTCCTTGAGAGCCTGTTAAGCAACCTATTTGTGAAATGTCCCTGGATTATCTCAGGGCTCATAAATCTAATTTGGCCACCAAGGTTCCAAAGCTGCTTTTACCCAGCAAAGGTAATTTCTATTTACCTCAGTGGAAGTCATTCCGGGCTCATGTTTCCCAATGAAATAAGGTAAAATGAAACCAGGGAGTGTCACACTCATTAATAAACGGTTTCTGATAGTTAGGAACCAGAGGAAGAAGTTAAGAACCACCTGGCCATGGATCCAAGGTTGATACTCAGCTTGGGACCTAAGAACCCATCCATTTTGCCAGAAGAGTCCATATATTTTACTTGTTATTACCCCATCATGGTGGCTGGAAGTGTATCAAGGCCCTCAAGGGACTGACTGATCCTGCCTGTGAAAATCACTCCAACTCATATTAAGCCGGGTGACCTAGAAAAATGTATGCAGCAACCACAGTAAGAGTAGGTTTGATTTACCTTCTAAATGTGGCCAAAGCTCTTAAAGCTGAGGAAAATGTGCCAAAGTCTTACCAGGTCGCGGTGTGGCATAGTAGTTAGGGTGCTGGATTAGGATCTGAGAGACCAAGTTTCAAATCCCTACACAGCCGTGAAGCTCACTGTGTGTCTTTAGACCGCTTTCTCTCTCTCTGTCTAACCTAGCTGTCAGGCAAGTCTGGAGTAAGACCTCTAGAGACCCTAAGCATTTAAAAGTTAATGAAGGCTGATTCAACAAAGCATGCCCATTTCCATACACCATGGAGAAAATGAATCAAGTCTGTCCTGACACATTATTTGTGCTGCTTTCAATGCTGTGATCTCTGGGTGCCTGGAACAATGAAGAAAAAACTGTTTGTCCTCCAACAGGTACACACTAGGAACTTATTCTGAACTTTGTTCACCTTTTCATTGCAGAGGACCAAGCATGTCCACATCTAAACCCAGTGAGAAGATAGCACAGGTCCATTCAGTGATACATAATTGTATTTCCAGCGTGGGTTTGGTTTTGGACATCTTTTTCCACCCCTGACATCAAGTGTTTGAGAGTACTGAATTGTAATATGTGTATCTTACTATTAAATGGAGTACCCAGAGTGATGTATAATTGCAGTCAGGATACTGAGGTAACTGCTGGGACTACAACAAAGAAGTATCTGGAATGCTCAGAGTATTATTATTATTATTATTATTATTATTATTATTATTATTATTATTTTACATTTAAAATGCAACACTAGCACCTGTTTTAAGCCGAGCCTTAGATGTGCTGCCAATAGTCCTTGGAGAAGGTTGCTTGTTGCCCGGAGCTCACACATGAGTTATCAACTGAAGATCTCCTCAGCATTAGTAGAAGGAAATGATTAGTCAAGGTGCATTCACAGCTGTTTTAGCAGTTTGCTTAACTGCCTGAGGATGAACAACAGCCTGAATCTCCACCCACTGCTGTGACTCTCAAGTCAATCATTCCAAGCAAAGGCTCTTCAAGTGCATTGCCAAATTTCCAACACTGTGTACAGGAAACAATGCCACACACCCAGGAGGTGCAAATGGGCAGCTTCCTGGTTATGATGAGCTGGAACTGACAAGTAAATATGGAACAATGAGGAACCATTGTGTTGTGTCCTCTGCATGCAAAATATGGAACCATTGGCCTATACTATGATTTATGTAGTTGGTCAAATTTGCATCTCACCACCACCACCACCACCCCATTCTGTCAATGAGTTCATTGAGGTCTTCTGGCTTCACAGTGATCCTATAAGGTAAGTTCTCAGCTGAGACAAAGTGACTTATTCAAGCCTACCTGTTGAGCTTTATGGTTCAACAAGGGTCAAAAGGTGGGCATTCCGCCATCCAAGTCCAACACTCCAGCCACACTTCCTCTATAGGCAGAAATTAAATATTAGGAGCAATGAGGGACAGAGCCCTGGGAACATCTTAGAATCATAGAGCTGGAAAGGGAAATGCGAGTTCATACAGTCCAAACACCCCTCCCTGCTCAATGCAGGATGCAACAATGGCGTCCTTGGCAGATGGCTGATCCTTGCTGAAATACTTGTAGCAGAGAGCCTATTCCACCAGCTCTTCGAGGCAGACTGCCCTATTGTCTTATATAATTAGGACATGTCTTCTAATGCTTATCTGCCCTCCTGCCATTTCTACCCATTGGTACTACCGAGACCTGAGCCAAACTTTCTAAGAAGGCACTTCCTCGAAACAAGAAAGCACTGTGCATGCATCTCCAAGTGAACTCAAGGTCAACAAAGAACCAGGCCTTGGCAGACAAAGTTGTCACTCGTATCCAAAAGTTCACCATGTGATAATGGAGAATAGACAGATACTGCATTTATTTAAAATACATATGGGAAAATAGACACATATTTAACAAGAAAAACACTGGTCCTCTCCATGCTTTTTTTTTTTTTTGCAAGCCTCACCTGCCTGTTGTTCCTGAATGTGGAAGTCTGTGTTTACTTTTCATTCCATTATCTAGAACTCCATTTCTAACGCAACACTGAAAAGGAAGTGCCATGAAATTTCTGTCTGGGTGGAAAAGGTGTGTGCTTCCTCCTTCCGCTTTGCTTCTATTAACCTATTTCTCATCTTTTCTGGCAACTGTAATATGAGATTTTTATCAGCATCAGATAAAGGAAAAGGAGAAAGGTAGAAACAGCAATGTACCTTTACAGGTGTAAATAGGTAATTGCAAGGATGTTGAGCATTGAGAACTAGATCGTCTGGGTGCTCTCATTTCCTTTCAACAACATAGACGAAGACGTAAATCATAAACTGCCTGTGAACTTTCTGCAAGGATTTAGCAGTTCAATGTTCAGGATCTAAGCACTGTGCAAAAGACTAACGGTTTACTGAACAGACAATGCTAAGCTATTGCTTTTTAAATTCCACCATAAAATTATTGAGGAGTGGTCCTAGAAAGTACAGGGAGGAAGGTCCTCATAGCTTCTAAAGACCAAAGTCAATTTGTATGCAGCAAGTAACCAATTGAAATATGAAATGGAATTAATAAAATTCCCTTCTAAGTTTACAGTGCAGAAAATTGGGCCACGAATTGTTCATCTTGATGCAAGAGTTGAGATAACTTTCCTTTAGGAAAAGCTTTAGTTGCAATGAGATCACATGTTCAAAATACTGCATTATATATCATTATTAAGAAAATATAAATATAAATTATCTACCTGCTTAATGTATCAGTTGTGATTTACTGTACTATCTAGAATGCAGATGCATATGTATCATAGGTGTGTATGTATACGTTTGTGTGAAATGCAAATTTTGTTCATGTTGATACCATATTGTGATTCTAAAAAAAGAAAAGATGTGGAACACTCTCAATGTGTGATTGGCAACTTACATAGCTCTTCATTAAAAAAAAGGTTCCCCCCTCCACCCTCTTTAAAGTAGCCAGCACTAGAATGATCTGCAGCCATAGGTACCTGATGTGTTAGAACAAGACGGGGTGGCCCAGCCTGTTTTGCCACCTGAGGTGAAACAGGAAGGTGCCTTCATGCCTCTGAAGTCCCCTCACCAAAGACTCCCTTACCTGGGTCGCACACCGTACTCTGGCGAGATCTCATGAGATCTTACAGAGCTTTTCGGAAGATATCTTTGAGCGCACAAGATCTCATGAGATTTCCACAAGCTGTCACAAGACAGCTTGTTGGAAGCCACCACTGTTTCTCTGCCAGCAGCAAAAGTGGTGAGGCAAACATGGTGCCTATGGGGACATTGCCTCTTGAGGTTCTGCCTCAGCCCACATCCCTGATATCTCCCAGCTCTTTCAGGAAAGTCCACAGTCATCTTTCAGTTTCTAAAAGTACAGCTCTAATCAATTTTCTTTGTCACCTTCTCCAGTTTCAGGGAGATGAGAGTGAATCTGCTAACCGCTGTCTGGATGAGCTATTTGCTGACTGGGTTATGAGTGACATTTGCTTCCAAAGGCTTTGGGCAGGAGTTCAGTGCTTCTCTGTTGTGAACATAAGAAGCTGCTGTATGCCATTCAGCCTTCTAGCTCAGGATTGCCTCTTCTGACAGGCCGCAGCTCTGCAGGGTCTCAGGCAAATATCTTTGCCAGCCCTGATACCAGAGAGCCTTTTAAAACTGGAGATGCCAAGGAGTGATTCTGGAACAAAGCCATCGCTCAGTGGTAGAGCAAATGATTTGCATGTGAAAAGTTCCAAGGTCAATCCCTGCTACCTCCAGGTAGGGTTGGCAAAAATTCCTGTATGAGCTTCTGCCAGGCAGAGTCAAAAACACTAAGTCAGATGGACCTCTGCTCAGAGTTGGAACAAGGTTGTGTTGCCATGACCTTCTGCATACAAAGTATGCAAGCTGCATCCTCTCTCTACACCAGCCCTATCTATTGGGCTGATCATCCAAACCAAGGATTAATTTCTAAAGGCCTCTGCAGACTCTCAGGCAAGAGAGACCTGTGCCCGTCCCACAGCCTGATGGGGGATGGAAGAGGAACTGATATAGAATCAAGTTGCGCATGTGTAGTAAAGAGACAGGGCAAACATGTCAGCTGAGCAGAGGTTAATATTTTTCGAACATCCTTCCCACACCAGATGCACTAGAAAATGGTTAATTAAATAGCTGCAAACCAAGGGAACCTCACCACCTCTTTCCCTTCCATTGCTACCTACCTTGCAATGGAGGCTCCCTCCTGTTTAATCTTCCCTTGCTAGTCTCTCTCCCCCAGATACGCAGTGCTTTGCATATAAAGTACACGGAATGCACAGCTGCATCTACGGATGCAGGGAATGGGGCTGAGAGTCCTCCAAAAGGATCAGATTTAATCTGAGGAGCCAAATTCTGCATCATGTGCAAGCCATGAAATTATTCTGTGCTGACTTTTCAGCCCGAGTTGGAGAAGACGTATGGATCCAGAATTGGCCTCCACAGTTGCTTACAGATTCACTATTAAGACAGTGTTCATGGAAGACAATCTTACTCATAGGCGCCGACTCCATGGGGCTTGAGGGGGCCCGAGCCCCTTCAAAAATTCGTTTGGGGGGGCTCTGCCCCCCCAATAATCTCCGGCGCCCCTCCAGCAGAGCGCCATCGCCGCCCCTCCCCCAGCCCAAAATGCACAGGGAGGGGCGGGCTGCATGCCTCCTGCCCTCCCTCCCGAGCAAAAGCTCCACCCAATTTCCTTTGGAGCTGATTAATAGGCGCAGCACGCTCTCCCCTATTCGCTCACGAGGAGGCGGCGCCACTTTATTTGCATATTCATGAGCTTATTTATTATTCATGAGCTTTCCCGGGCCCCCCCAATATTTTTTATAAGTCCGCGTCCCTGATCTTACTTGGCTACGAGTGATCGCCGAAGAAGAAGAAGAAGAAGTGTCCTTGACACCTCTTCAATTTGTCTGTAAGATCATTGCCACCTGGCATTTTTATGGCAGTATGCCAGGGTTCCTGTACATTTAACAGTCGTTCAACAGAAAGGGGTTACAATGGTGTAGCTTTCCCCATCAGTACATCATCTCCATACAAGATAATGGTTCACCCCCAGGATGGAGAACCTTTGGGCTTCCAGATGTTGCTGGACTTCAGTTCCCATCATCCCTAGCTATGCTGGCTGGGGCTGATGGGAGAAACATCTAGAGGACCACAGGTCCCCCATCTCTGCTTTGGCTGCTGGTGCTCTCTGCATCATGCCACTGTTAAAGGGGACAAACACCCTGATGGAACATTTAAAAGGCAGTGCTTCCGCGCCCCCCCCCCGAGTCCTCAAGCCCAAAACTGTCTAAATATGTACAGTGGTACCTCAGGTTAAGTACTTAATTCATTCCAGAGGTCCGTACTTAACCTGAAACTGTTCTTAACCTGATGCACCACTTTAGCTAATGGGGCCTCCTGCTGCTGCCTCACCGCCAGAGCACGAGTTCTGTTCTCATCCTGAAGCAAAGTTCTTAACCTGAGGTAATATTTCTGGGTTAGCGGAGTCTGTAACCTGAAGCGTATGTACCCTGAAGCATATGTAACCTGACATACCTCTGTATAGATGCACTTTTACCTCAGATGCCTTGTGATAAATGGATCCTTAATATTTCCTGTCTTAAGCAGATAACCACAATATCTGTTAAAATGTCACTCACAAATGTTCTAGCATGCCTGGAATCCAAGACAGTGAACTATTTAGAGTTTGCATATACAGTTTATACACTGAGTTATATGTTTAATATAATGATCGTGTTCACTTCTCCTGATCACTCCCTCCAGTAAAGCTGTTTTATGGTACTCAGTTGTTTATATTCCAGATATGGGGATGACATATTATTCTTCAGAATTTTCAGGATATTTATTTTTCTACTTTTCAAGAGAAGACTTTATAATAAGTTTCATGGGCTTAATGTTTACAGCCCTGCCCACTTAAAGTCATATTAAATTAATAAAGTCTGGGAAACCGTTGAAGCTTTTCAAGTCCTCCTCAGTTAGCAAACAAGACTCAACAGTTTTAAAAGGGCCCACCGTGCACTCTTGTGCTTTTTCTGTCTCGCCTTAGGAAGAAGAACAGAGTTGTTAACACCTGTTCTCACCCAGCAGTTTGGCATTTGAAACTGACTGCACTGTGTTAAATTTAAGCTTGACTGTCAAAACCTTCCAGCATAATCACTTGCTTAACTGGGCCCCAATTCCCAAGTACAATAACGAATCTTTCTTGCTAGCAGACTTGATCACTGAAGAACTGGAAGTATTTGCCTTCAGACTTTGTAAATTCTAGTGCATGTTAGCTGTGCATCTGTGGCTGTGATTCTCAGATAATTCACCCAGCAGAAATCAGCAGGCTGGGATTGCAGCCCTCAAATGACAATTTCTCCCCAAATGTTTAAAAGATTTATTATTTGGGGTAGGTTAGGGTATTCTGAAAATGAATATGTAATATTCAAACCTTATATTTTTTACGGAGCTCCCGTTGCTCGGTCCCTGCTCCTGCCAACCTAAGCAGTTCGAAATCACGTCAAAGTACAAGTAGATAAATAGGTACCGCTCCGGCGGGAAGGCAAACGGTGTTTCCGTGCGCTGCTCTGGTTCGCCAGAAGTGGCTTAGTCATGCTGGCCACATGACCTGGAAGCTGTACGCCAGCTCCCTTGGCCAGTAAAGCGAGATGAGCGCCGCAACCCCAGAGTCGGCCACAACTGGACCTAACAGTCAGGGGTCCCTTTACCTTTATACTTCTTCTTAATTGTATTTCACTATTAATATACTTCTTCTTAATTGTATTTCAGTTCAACAATTACTTTGATAGAATTTACTTTGATAAAATACATATTTTGTTATTTGCAAATGGCTTTAGATACCTATTAGGCCCATAAATTACCATATAGCACATATTCAACACAAAAAACAGTGACAATTTGTTGTTGACAAAGGACAGCTGGACATATAAAGGGCCCCATTACCTTCAGTAGCTTAGGGCCTCTTGAAACCTAAATCCGGCCCTGTTGGGGATAGCAGCTATTAAAATTGGAACTTGCAAACTGCAAATCCCTCATAGTCTTCTGGGTATGCCCAGTGCTCCTGCCAGCTAGCAAAGGAAATTTTGCTCTACGTGTCCTTTCTGACTCTGCCAAAGCAGGACCAAAAATGTCTGTAGCAACATTTCAAATAGGTTGGGAGTTACTCTTTTTAATAAAAAGAAGAAGAAGAAACAGATGAGCTGCTGCATTCTCTTGAGGAGCAGTGTCCTGGCAAAGAACCAATCAGAACACATAGCACTCTGTCTTACCTCTTCCTCAATTGGCACCAAGAGGGCAAAATAATACATAAAGTCAGTTTTAAAAATAGTAGGTTTCTTACACAAGGTGACCTATTTACAAATACAGATAAATATAAAATGTTCATCATCATCATTTGGCCTATTCCTTCTTGATGTAACAAAGCTATATAAGAGCACAGAACATGCTGTCTCCATTTTAGCAAAGTGACTCAAATAAGAAAGCCACAAAAGAACAACGAAGAAGCGTGCAGTTAGATCCAAACAGCCTGCAGCAAAATAACTCTGAAAAGAGATTGCAATCAGTTTTGCTCGGGCTGTGGTAAACTGGAGAAGATGAAAGGAGGAAAACTGTTAAAGCAGAGATCAATGTAACTTGTGATACAAATGAAACAGGAGCCCCTGGCATCTTGAGACACAGGATATATCTTTGTCAATTGGGAACTACTAAACTGTATGTGAATCTGGACTTGTATATCCATGACATATATATTTAAATATACACCTTCCCTTTTCTCTCTCAACAATTCTTAAAAGGCATGAGACAAACTGTATCACGTAAGATGTTCTCCAGTGGCGCAGTGGGTTAGTGAGTCTAGCTCTTAACCAGAAGGTTGGTGGTTCAAGCCCACCCAGGGATGGCTGTGGTCAAGATTCCAACTCTATGATTCCATTAGAAGCCTAGGTCTGGGTTTCCCAAACTGGTCCACAGCCTACTAATGGCCCTTGAGCTTCATTCAGCTGGTCTGCAGCATATCTGCAGATTTGCAGTTGAAAATGGGAGGCAGTATATTCATCACATTAAATAGTTATACTGCTTTGAATTGTACTTTTATTGACTCCTTGTGCTCCAAAATCATCTCTGCTTTTGTACTGTAAGCTACAAAGAGAATTGCAACGAACTTTGCACACATTGGCTTCTTTGTGTGCATACTTCCTGCTGTGTTCTGTGCACCATAGCTTGGGACAATTCCCACTCCTTCTCTTCCCCCTCTTTTCTTCCCCAATGCATTTCATTAGAGTGAAAAGAAAGAAAGAAAGAAAGAAAGAAGGAAGGAAGGAAGGAAGGAAGGAAGGAAGGAAGGAAGGAAGGAAGGAAGGAAGGAAGGAAGGAAGGAAGGAAGGAAGGAAGGAAGGAAGGTCCATTGCTATTTTTCTAGAAAAAGAGGTGTCAGAACTCAACATAAACTCCTCCCTCATTCTCTTAGAACAGCAATAGCACCCCTGAGAGGTGCCGGAACTGAGTGCCGGTAAGTTCCAGCTGAAAAAAAGTCCTGGAAAGGTCTATAAACCAGGAACAGAGGAGGTCTACTTTTTCCATTGTTCCAGTCTGCCCTCTTCCACCTAATCCTGATTTGTTCAGCTCATTTGAAGTAGTTTTCTCCCTGCCAACTCTGATAGAGAAAGACAGCCAGAGAGACAAGAAGAAAATTGCAGTTTAAAGGAGTAATAACAAGTTGTTTTCCATCTAAGCACTGAAATCACCCATATAAGTACAGTATAGAATGCAAATGTGTAGTAGTACCTTGTTCATATAGATCAGTAGTAGGGAACCTCTGTCTCACAGGCCAATCTTGGCCTGCAATTGGTTCAGTTTGGTCTGTGAAGCCATTTCCCCAAGACATGGCATTGGGGAGGTTATTGATTCCAACTTCAATACAGTGGTACCTTGGGTTATGAACTTAATTTGTTCCTGAGGTCCATTCTTAGCCCGAAACCGTTCTTAACCTGAGGCACGCTTTTGCTAATGGGGCCTCCTGCTGCCACCGCGCTGGTGGCAGTGCATGATTTCCATTCTCATCCTGGGGCAAAGTTCACAACCCAAGGTACTACTTCCGGGTCAGCGGAGTTTGTAACCTGAAGTGTTTGTAACCCGAAGCATTTGTAACCCAAGGTACCACTGTACTGTTTGCACCTGCAAAAGTTTCAGAGTGGACATCCTACTTTGTTGCCAATTGGTGCATGTCCCATGACTTCCTATTGGAAGTCTGCATCTTTTCCTACCACAAATGCAAGAGTACCCCTTGTTGCGAAGCACCCCTTAAATCCAGCTTTTGCACCTGAGAAGGAAATTCTATTTTGGCCTGTACAGAACCTCGCCAAAAAAGTGAATTGCAACATTATTGATTGCTGGCGTTTTTCACTGTAAATCTTTGCCATCATCCCTTATCCTCTGTATGTTTAATGTTTACAAAAGAGCATCAGACTTCTTCTGGAAGTTATACACCAAGATATAGTCATCTAAAATGCCACTCCTTCCTTCCTTCCTTCCTTCTCTTCCCCACAATAACTAATCAAGTACAGTAGTTTCAATGATCTAAGGCTCCCACCTGAAGAGCCACACAGATAAGTTCACCTCTCCCCAACACATACCTGGACAGCAGAATGATGATGCATTTTTAGAAGCCATTTCTCAGTTTTAGGAGAAACTTTCTGATTGGAAGCCATCTGTGTGGAAATGCTGTAGCTTTACAAACAAACAAACAAATAAGGGGGGAACCCACAAGGTAAGAATCAGGCCAAAGCAATTAAAGATGTACTGTTCAGCAAGCTTCTAGTTTATGTTCTCTTTAAAGCTCTACAGTGGATTATTTCACTAATATCTGGTTTCACTTACAGCGATACAAAACAAGCTTTAATTGCATGCACCTCAGTAGAAAAAGGAAGCGTCAACTGATCCAGAAATCCTCATTCTCACAGTAATCGGGTAACTGCCTTTGGAAATGGTACAATTTCTGCTGGCCAGGCTTCAGTTTTCACCTGAGAGGGGGAAAGGCCTTTTGCAAGCAGTTTTTCAAACACACTTGAGTGACCTTCTGTGTATGCGAGTTTAATACTCTGTCCTTTAAGTTGTCAATTTACTTTCCACTCAAGATATTGAGACAGCGGAGCCTTGAGACAAAATTTCCCAACAGTCACTGCTGTGGCCTTTATCTCTGACCTAAGGTGCTTTCCAGATGTCATGGCTGACCCTACCATTAGGCAGAGTGAGGCAATTGCCTTAGGTAGCAGCAGGGGCAGACATGCCACCTCCCCAAAGGCAGGAATGGGGGGCATCAGGCTTTGGAAAGGTGGTGCAAGGCTCTGGCAGAATCCTAGAGCCCTCCTACCTCCTTTCCAAAGGTGGGCAAGTGCTAACTAGGGTTTGGGAAGTAGGTGGGAAGGTGGCCCTTTGCCCCTTGTGCCTTGCCCCCCCCCCCCTGTGCTGCCCTAAATCCACCTCCGGTACAGAAGGAGGGTGGGGCAGCAGGGGCAGCCTCCCACCCCTAGCTATTCCCCTCTGTTGGAGATCAGAGCTGGATGTGTGCCACAGACCTCTTCTGGCCTCATTTCTGATTGAGGAGCAGCCATAGCTCAGTACCTCTGGTTAAGAACTTAATTTGTTCTGGAGGTCCATTCTTAAACTGAAACTGTTCATAACCTGAAGCACCACTTTAGCTAATGGGGGCCTTGCGCTGCCACCGCGCTGCCGGAGCACGATTTCTGTTCTCCTCCTGAAGCAAAGTTCTTAACCCGAGATACTATTTCTGGGTTAGCGGAGTCTGTAACCTGAAGCGTCTGTAACCTGAAGCGTATGTAAGCCAAGGTACCACTGTGTTTCATGCACTTAACTTGCAGGGGGTCTGTGGTTCCATCCTTGGCATCTTCAGACAATGGAACTCAGGTAGCAAGTGATGTGAAACACACAGTAAGGAAGCTGCCTTATAGTGAGTCAATCCATCAGTCCCTCTAACTCAGTATTGTCAACACTGACTGGCAGCAGCTCCCTAGAATTTCAGACAAGGGACAGTCCCAGCCCTACTTGGAATTGCTGAACATTGAACATGGGACCTTCTGCATACTAAGCAGATACTATCCCACTAAGCTATGGCTCTTCATCATTAGAGTCTGAGGCTGCAGCTGACAGGAACAGGGCACTGGGGGTGAAGCTAGCTTGTGTGGCCTCCCTCTGTGCATTCTTGGCAAACATCTGAACAGAGCTAGAAACGCATTCCAAAGTATAGCGGAGATTATTTGAACACATACCTTCTGCATTCTGGTGTCCTTGTTTTCAGAGCAGAAGGAGTGTGCTGGGGGAACCCAGCTAGATGGGCGGGGTATATATTATTATTATTATTATTATTATTATTATTATTATTATTTTATTTTTTTCCATTGGGGTTTAAACCACTTGTTACATTAAGTGAGTGAAATCAATTAACATGTGACAGCACCCCTGATTTTTTGCATTTCAATACATTAGTTGCTTCCATGCAATTTGCTATGTGAGAACATGATGATTCTCTGTCCTTCACTCATCTTTGCTGGTCCAAGCTGGTCCCCCAAAGAAATATGCAGCTAACCACTCTTGTTTCAGCTGCAACCCTTTGAGTTCAGTGAGGTTGTCTGGTATAATTGAGATGGGAGTTTGGTCCAAATAATCTCCATTCTACTATCACGGGCTTCAACATACTCAGCATTGCAACAGGATCTGCTCAAAGGGCAGAGTGCATGGAGTGCAAATTTTGTCCCTGCCAGATAAGCAGTCGTGAAATCAAGCCACCGCTTACTCAACAACTGTCAGAACAGTAGGAGAAAGCAGCTTAGGAAACTCTAGCCTTTCCTGCGATGATAACAGGGAACAGGTAATTCTCATTCTGCAAATGTGACTTTAGGGGCTCCAATAGTGGAACCTCAGTTTTCAATCGTCTCGGTAGTTGAACGTTTCAGCTTTCAAATGCCGAAAACCCAGAAGTAACGGCTCTGGTTTTCGAACGATTTTCAGAAGCCGAACGTGCAAAACAGCTTCCATATTGCGTTTCCCTATTGCAGTGGTGTCCAAACTTTTTTCAAAGAGGGCCAGATTTGATGAAGTGAACATGCGTGAGGGCCGGCCTATACATAAATCCGGCACTGGGTCAAGAAGGCAGCTGCCCCTCTGCCATCACCATCGCTGCAGCATCAACATCCCGAACGTGTACTGTAGTATTTATTTATTTATTTATTTAGCCACGCCCCCCTGCCAACCAGATTGTTCAACCCAAGGAGTGATGCAGCCGGGAACTCCCTAATGGCGCAGGGGCTAGCCACGCCCCCTGCGCAGAGGGGAGAGCTCATGACGAGCCCGCAAAAAGAAAATGGCTTTGGTGGGCAGGCACTCGGGGGGCTGCAAGAGATTGCTTTTTCAAAATTGCCTGGGGGGCTATTTGAAACCAGCCCGGGGCCACAAGTGGCCGCCTGGCCGGACTTTGGACATGTCTGCCCTATTGTATTGAGGCTTCCGTACTGAGTTTTCAGTTTTCCAACATTTCAGAAAGCAAACGGTCTACTGGAACAGATTACGTTTGAAAACCGAGGTTTAACTGTATTTCTCAAAGGAGATGATTTTTTTTTTGAGCCTTGGATATACTACATGCAGAAGATCTAAAGGCATTTTCACAAGCGTCATTCATAAGTATCCACAATGCACAAAAGCAGCAGGGACTGCAGGTAAACCGAGGGGAATCCCATCCCCTCCAATTCTAAGGTGCATCATTAACTGAGAGCCTCATGTCCCTTTAACAATGTTTCATCAATTAACTATTGCAAGAGTTGTGCCATATTGCTCCACAGGGACAAAAGTAAATATAACCCATGTGTAATTGCTGCAAGAAAACTTGCGCCTTCATTGTCTTAATAGAAAACCAAATTGAACAGGGAGTAGGAGGTAGAGCAGTAACCAAAGGCACCCGAAGGCTGCAATCCTACACTCACAACCCTGGGACGATATTTGAGTAGACCCATGCAGGATTGAACTAGAAACCACAATTAGATGCTAAGTGTAAGCTGGCACATACTGAGGAGCATATAATGGATTGAATGTTATTTATTTCATTGGTAATGCTGGTTACTTTTAATTATTGATCATTTATTACGTTTCTATCGTGTCTTCAACCACAAAACTCAAGGTGACACACATGGTATTCCCAGGTGGTCTCACATCCAGAAATTGACCAAAGCCAGGTACTTACTCATGTTATCTTCAGGCAATATATATATACTCAATTCAGGCACCCCAGTTGTTGGGAATGGAGGTTGCTGATGGCTGCTTGTACTTGAGGCAAGGTTCGTGCTAAGGTTCTGGGAGGAGAAAGTCTTGGCACATGCTCAAGTTCCTGTGTCTCCTCAGAAGAACCATTTTATATTTATGAATTTGTTTCTTAATACATGTATATCCCACCTATCCCTCAAGGAGGCTGATGTAGCAATAGCATGTGTGGTTCTCTCGACCTTATGTTCTCCTCATAAGTGAGGAGGTAGGTTGTGCTGAGAGTCACCCAGTGAGCTTTGTGGCAGAATGAGGATTTGAACCCTGATCTTCCATGCTCTGGTCAGACATGCTAACCACATACCGCACATTGGTTTTGCAAACGTTTTGTAAAGTGCTTCTCTGTAGCACAAAGCACCCCTTCTCCATTTCCTATCAAGGGAGTCCACCTGAGAGTGCCATTATTATATACCTTTAGGCACCAGGCCAAAACTTTCCTCTATGACCAGGCCTTTGGCCTTTAACTGTCTGAGACATTTTAGAAGTGGGTGGGGTGTTTTTAATAATGTGTTTCTCTTTCCTCTTGGTTTTAATATATCTGACTGGGGTTTATTGTCTGTTTGGTTCTAAGTTGCTTTGGGTGGCCCCGGGCAAGATAAAGTGAATGAGAAATTCAATTAAAAAAATAAAATCAAATAAATAAATGTGCCAGGGCTGAGGTGTTTTGGTCACAGGTTGTAAGAGTGTGGAATGAGTGCTGTTGCACATATATCCCACTTGTGGGCTTCCTACAGGCATCTGCTTGGCCACTGTGAGAACAGGTTGCTGGACTAGATAAACCTATGGCCTGATCCAACAAGGTTTCTGTGATGTTAATGTGGCATTTGCGCTGTTTCTCTGCCCATGACTCTACCCTGTCAGTTTTTCTGCTGGAAGGGTGTTCCAGCAGTATATTTGGTTTAAAGGCACCACCAGGGATGCAGTGTGTGTGTGTGTGTGTGTGTGTGTGTGTGTGTGTGTGTGTGTTTAAACTATTGTTGTGTATTCTAACATCAGAATAATATACAAGCAAAACATCCAGTTCTTTGCAATGAAAACCCACCTCAGGGGAAACTGAACACCACTCAGCACAGGCAGAGTCTTGTTTTAAAGGCATATTGTCTCTGGAATGTATTCCTACAAGACCTTGCCCTGGAAAAACAACAGGTTTGAAGCAGAAAATCTTGTTCTTGCAAAGACAAATGCTTAACATGGTGATGATAGCCATGCTGTGAGGTGCTGGCATCTCATAGAGATAGAGTCTACCAATAACACTTTTTGGGGGGTGAGGGGGAATAACACCTCAGGGTGTTTTGACAAGCAAACACAGCTCAGGGGATAGGGTTACACCCCTGTTTTCCATAAACAGTCCCATTCCAGATGGGGAGACAGACTTATTTATTTTTTAGAAATAGAAAGAGATGTGGACAGTTCTAATCATGCTGCAGTATAAACATTAAACATAATTTGGTCTCAACAAAGAAGAAGGCTGAATAGTATTTTAATGTTTTCCAAGATGGGGAAAAAGAGTGAATACGATTCAGCACCATGATGTTTCTACTACATGCCCTTTCTGCACACTAGGATTTCTGTAGTCCATTCCTATCTTGTTAATGCTTGTCACACCATCACTTCCGTAGCCAGAAGCAGATACCATATCTGATCAGGTATTGGTTGTGAAAGTGGGAAGCTGCTACCTGATACGTTGAATGAATTCTGTGTTTTACCATCATGGTTTAGTTTTCAGATGAAAGTGACCAGAACTGTTTCGTACAATGATGCAGAATAATTACATAACAGGGAAGTTTGGTAAATTGTCTCTATTTCTAATTTATTATATTAAAACTAATGGCTTGGAAACCCAGCCAGATGGGTGGGGTATAAATAATAATAATAATAATAATAATAATAATAATAATAATAATAAGGCTTGGGAGTAGACATAACACATTTTAATTTATGTGTCTTGCCAATGGGCTGCAGCATACACTGTTACTTAGCTTTAATGTAATTGGAAAAAATACATTTAGCATGCAAAGGAAACTTATGGTAAACATAAGTGTGACAAAAAATAGACAAGCATATGTGAAATGCACAATAAGCATAAAATGGTTGTGTGAAATTGATTTGTTGATCTCTGTTACTTGATGGATTCTAAACCAGCAGAAACAGTCCTGAGAATATTAAATATAGTTCTCTTTGCAAGAAACTGCTTTCATTTTCTCTCTCTCTCATTACAACTTTAACTTTGCAGGCAGGGGTCTAGTGAACTGATGCTGATTCTAAACACTTGGCACAGAATTCATGGGTCCTTGAAAATGAGCCGGATTCCCAAGTGGTATGTTTCAGATTGAAGTGCCACAAACCAACTGTACTTGAGAACTAAAATTGACACCAAACTTCAGCTTCAGTTTTGACACACCAGAAGCAAACATTTTCCTATGAAAGTCCATCTTTTTAGAATTAAACTCATTGCCTTCTATGATCTGCCACATTTTTGCTGCCATTCAACAAGTATTGCATAGGTAATCTTGTAAGGAGGGCTTAAGACATGCACCTGTGGATTCAATCCTAATGACATTTAACAAGGAGTTAACTCCACGATATTCAGTAGGACTTACTTTTGGGTAGGCAAGCTTAGGATTGCAGCCTCTGTTAACTCGTAAGGCTTAAAATGAACATTTTGTGTGTATTCTGAATTGATTATTGCTTGGAATCCAGGTCCTGGATAAATTTCAAGAATAGCATATGACAGAAATGCAAGGTCAAAGGCAGAAAAGGTGCCACGGAGATGTTACTGCATATCCAAAACATGGACTGTTTATTATACAGAAGTTGCACCACATTCTATTTTACATCACTTGGAGTATGGACAAACAGCCTGGGATCTAGTTTCTGTCACTGGAGAACATTTACATGAACATTCATCACTGTCAGGACAGGAGATGACTGGACGCTACAACCTCATGGCAGTCATACATACATAATGAAAGTTAGGGTACCAGGATTTCAAACCAGGACAACCCAGGACAACATATATATATATATATATATATGCTTTCGTAGATTTTCACGGGTACAGGAATGCAGGTTTTGGTGTCCTCGGGTGTCTTCCCG
Source organism: Podarcis melisellensis (assembly GCF_964234715.1). Taxonomy (NCBI): domain Eukaryota; kingdom Metazoa; phylum Chordata; class Lepidosauria; order Squamata; family Lacertidae; genus Podarcis; species Podarcis melisellensis. The sequence continues at coordinate 40,396,530 of NC_138542.1, forward strand.
TGTAAAAGTTGGGGTGTCTAGGCGACGTTTCGACGAGGTCTCACTCGTCATCTTCAGGCTGGTGCTTTCGGCTTCTTGTTACTGGAACAGAGCAGGATCTCAGTGTTTGAGTTCCTATAAATACTGTTGAGGGGGTGTGGTGTATAGCCTCCAATGTTCTGGGCAGAGAGGAAGTTCCCAGGCTAGTGTGGAAATAGAAGCCAACAACCAACTTCCCTTCCTTGACGTCCTAATCTACAAAAAACCTGATGGCTCCCTAGGACACACTATCTACCGGAAAAAAACACACACCAACCGCTACTTACATGCACAATCACACCACCACCCTGCACAAATAAACTCCGTAGCCAAGACTCTCATCTCCAGAACCAAACGCCTGGCTGACAAAGACCACTTGACAACTGAGTTACAGAATCTCTCAAATGTGTTAATTGCCAATGGATACCAGCAAAACAGGGTTACGAAGCTAATCCAAAAAGAAACACCCCCCAAAAACCAAGACACAGAAGAAAACAATGGCATGGCCCTCCTTCCTTATATCAAGGGCACTACAGATAAAATTAGCAAAATCCTCCATAAACACAATATCAAAACAGCCTTTTGCACCAACCAAAAAATAGCCAATATCCTCAGAAACCCCAAGGATAAAATCCAGTTGGAAAACCAAGGGGTCTATGAAATACCCTGCAAAGTCTGCCCAGCCACGTACATTGGACAAACAAACAGACGAATAAATGCACGTATCGCAGAACACAAGAATGCCGTCAAAAAAGAAGAAAAAACTTCCTCTCTTTTCCAACACATGAAAGAAACAGGACACGAAATTAATTTTGCAGATTCCAAATTGCTCTTTAACATGGAACATCACCACAAGAGAATAATCATGGAAGCCATCGAGATAGAGAAACACCCTCACAACATGAACAAGCGTGACGACACATCCCGCTTGCCAGACATCTGGAAATTAGCCCTCCCCACAAAAACTGACACCAGATCCAGAGGCACACAGAACGCCATCACCAATCAACCACACCAGACCCAAACCCAGACCCTCTCCACAGATAAATTACAGACACCATCCAGTAGCCAAACCATGGTGGCACCTCCGGATGCTGCACCCCCCTGCAATCCCTACACAGATCTGGCTGACACAGGCCACAAAACCACAGCTCGCCCCTATACACGAAGCCAAGCCAGAGCACAACTAAGTGCAGTACAGCCATCTTCTCAGAAAAACTCTTCACAAAGTTCAAGAGGTCAAGACACAAAGACTTTAGCAACTAATCCACACCTAATGACCCACCTAAGTGGTACTCAGGATATCACTCAAGAAATCACTCAAGATATCCCTCAAGTAATTAAGGAACAAAAGAAGAAAAGGCACACTAGCCTGGGAACTTCCTCTCTGCCCAGAACATTGGAGGCTATACACCACACCCCCTCAACAGTATTTATAGGAACTCAAACACTGAGATCCTGCTCTGTTCCAGTAACAAGAAGCCGAAAGCACCAGCCTGAAGATGACGAGTGAGACCTCGTCGAAACGTCGCCTAGACACCCCAACTTTTACACGGGAAGACACCCGAGGACACCAAAACCTGCATATATATATATATATATATATATATATGCCCTACAGGTTAGGTTTCCAGTACACTTGAAGAAGCAAGCTAATCTATCTGCACATTAGAACTTTTAACAAATGCAACAACTTCGCTTATCCTTAGCTCTCTCTCGCACACAAATATGCAACGAATTGCTTGGCTAAGAGCCAAAAGAGCATGGTTGCTTCTTGTTTTGAAATGACAGCAAAATTAGATTTGCAACATAAGTCTTGGCTCCAGTACAAATGTGCCTGGGAGAACCATCCATGGGGGTGGGGGGGGAGAGAACCATAAGAGAGATGCTAACATCTGTCATGGAGCACTGAAAACAGTAGTATTTGTCTTCAGTTTGTAAAAGTTATTGCCATTGCATGCATCTGAAACACGCCCAGAGAGGGACTTTCCCAGGTTCCTAGAAGAATGCAGGGAGCTGTAATAGGAGAGACAAAAGGAACTGCTGCTGCTTTTTAGGATCTTCCCTCCAGACAGTTATCCTTTTTATCTGCTACTTTCATCATTCCTACTTGCTCCTGCTAGCCAAAACAGACATTCTGGACAAGCCTCAGATATAGGAATGATTTCCAAAGAAGTATTTGGCTGGTGTGGCATTATTACTCCGGTGCCAGAAAGGGTAATGTGATCATATAACGGGAAATGCAATATAAAAAGTTAAAACAGAAAGGTAGAGGTAAACTCAGTCTTCATAGGACATTCCTGCACACACTTCAGTGGGGACCTCCATTTATGACCACTGTCTGAGCAGATCATATTCTGAAAGTTTTGCTCTGATTAATTCTGTAGGGATGTGGGTCAGGATGTAAGAGTAATCAGACATCCCTTTTGTTTGATTGCTATTTATCTTGTGTCGCAACTCAAACACAGAATATTCCATTTCTATTAATCACATAGGCTACCTCCAATAGAGCTAGTTAATAGTGCATTAATAAACTGTATTTAGTTATGCTGCTTCTCTTTAATGGATCACTGCCTTGCCCTGGTGAAGGGGCTTGAATAACTCAGAGACGCTATGAGCTATGCCGTGCAGGGCCACCCAAGATGGACAGGTCATAGTGGAGAGTTTTGACCAAACGTGATCCACCTGGAGCAGGAACCGGCAAGCCACTCCAGTATCCCTGCCAAGAAAACTCCATGGACAAAGGCAACAGGCATATAAAAGTTATGACGCTGGAAGATGAGCCCCTCAGGTCGGAAGGCGTCCAACATGCTACTGAGGAAGAGCGGAGGACAAGTACAAGTAGATCCAGAGCTGATGAAGCGGCTGGGCCAAAGCCGAAAGGACACTCAGTTGCGGATATGCCTGGAAGCGAAAGGAAAGTCCAATGCTGTAAAGAAAAATATTGCATAGGAACCTGGAATGTAAGAACCATGAACCTGGGTAAGTTGGATGTGGTCAAAAATGAGATGGCAAGAATAAATATTGACATCGTGGGCATCAGTGAACTAAAATGGACGGGAATGGGCGAATTCAGTTCGGATGACCATCATATCTACTACTGTGGGCAAGAATCCCGTAAAAGAAATGGAGTGGCCCTCATAGTCAACAAAAGAGTGGTGAAAGCTGTACTGGGATGCAATCTCAAAAATGATAGAATGATCTCAATATGAATCCAAGGCAGACCTTTTAACATCACAGTAATCCAAGTTTATGCACCAACCACTGGTGCTGAAGAAACTGAAATTGACCAATTCTAAGAAGACTTACAACACCTAATAGAAATGACACCAAAGAAGGATGTTCTTCTCATTATAGGGAATTGGAATGCTAAAGTAGGGAGTCAAGAGATAAAAGGAACAACTGGCAAGTTTGGCCTTGGAATTCAAAACGAAGCAGGGCAAAGGCTAATAGAGTTCTGCCAAGAGAACAAGCTGGTCATCACAAACACTCTTTTCCAACAACACAAGAGACGACTCTACACATGGACATCACCAGATGGGCAGCATCGAAACCAGATTGATTATATTCTCTGCAGCCAAAGATGGAGAAGCTCTATACAGGCAGCAAAAACAAGACCTGGAGCTGACTGTGGCTCAGATCATCAGCTTCTTATAGCAAAATTCAAGCTTAAACTGAAGAAAGTAGGAAAAACCACTGGGCCGGTAAGATACAATCTAAGTCAAATCAAAGGTGGAAGTGAGGAACAGGTTTAAGGATTTAGATATGGTGGACAGAGTGCCTGAAGAACTATGGATGGAGGCTCGTAACATTATACAGGAGGCAGCAACTAAAACCATCCCAGTGAAAAGGAAATGCAAGAAAGCAAAGTGGCTGTCCAACGAGGCCTTACAAATAGCGGGAGAGAGAAGGCAAGCAAAATGTGAGGGAGATAGTGAAAGATACAGGAAATTGAATGCAGAATTCCAAAAAATAGCAAGAAGAGACAAGAAGGCCTTCTTAAATGAGCAATGCAAAGAAATAGAGGAAAACAATAGAATGGGGAAAACCAGAGATCTGTTCAAGAAAATTGGAGATATGAAAGGAACATTTCGTACAAAGATTACCATAATAAAAGACAAAAGTGGAAAGGACCTAACAGAAGCAGAAGACATCAAGAAGAGGTGGCAAGAATACACAGAGGAGTTATACCAGAAAGAAATGGATGTCTCGTACACCCCAGGTAGTGTGGTTGCTGACCTTGAGCCAGACATCCTGGAGAGTGAAGTCAAATGGGCCTTAGAAAGCACTGTTAATAACAAGGCCAGTGGAAGTGATGATATTCCAGCTGAACTATTTAAAATTTTAAACGATGATGCTGTCAAGGTGCTACACTCAATATGCCAGCAAATTTGGAAAATGCAGCAGTGGCCAGAGGATTGGAGAAGATCAGTCTACATCCCAATCCCTAAGAAGGGCAGTGCCAAAGAATGCTCCAACTACCGCACAATTGCACTTATTTCACACGCTAGCAAGGTTATGCTTAAAATTCTACAAGGCAGGCTTAAGCAGTATGTGGACCGAGAACTCCCAGAAGTGCAAGCTGGATTTCGAAGCGGCAGAGGAACCAGAGACCAAATTGCAAACATGCGCTGGATTATGGAGAAAGCTAGAGAGTTCCAGAAAGACATCTACTTCTGCTTCATTGACTATGCAAAAGCCTTTGACTGTGTCGACCACAGCAAACTATGGCAAGTTCTTAAAGAAATGGGAGTGCCTGATCACCTCATCTGTCTCCTGAGAAATCTCTATGTGGGACAAGAAGCTACAGTTAGAACTGGATATGGAACAACTGATTGGTTCAAAATTGGGAAAGGAGTACGACAAGGCTGTATATTGTCTCCCTGCTTATTTAATTTACATGCAGAATTCATCATGCGAAAGGCTGGGCTGCATGAATCCCAAGCCGGAATTAAGATCGCCGAAAGAAATATCAACAACCTCAGATGTGCAGATGACACAACCTTGATGGCAGAAAGTGAGGAGGAATTAAAGAACCTTTTAATGAGGGTGAAAGAGGAGAGCGCAAAATATGGTCTGAAGCTCAACATCAAAAAAACAAAGATGATGGCCACTGGTCCTATCACCTCCTGGCAAATAGAAGGGGAAGAAATGGAGGCAGTGAGAGATTTTACTTTTTTGGGCTCCATGATAACTGCAGATGGAGACAGCAGTCACGAAATTAAAAGACGCCTGCTCCTTGGCAGAAAGGCGATGGCAAACCTAGACAGCATCTTAAAAAGCAGAGACATCACCTTGCCAACAAAGGTCCGTATAGTTAAAGCCATGGTTTTCCCAGTAGTGATGTATGGAAGGGAAAGCTGGACCATCAAGAAGGCTGATCGCCGAAGAATTGATGCTTTTGAATTATGGTGCTGGAGGAGACTCTTGAGAGTCCCATGGACTGCAAGAAGATCAAACGTATCCATTCTTAAGGAAATCAGCCCTGAGTGCTCAGTGGAAGGACAGATCGTGAAGTTGAGGCTCCAATACTTTGGCCACCTCATGAGGAGAGAAGACTCCCTGGAAAAGACCCTGATGTTGGGAAAGATGGAGGGCACAAGGAGAAGGGGACGGCAGAGGACGAGATGGTTGGACAGTGTTCTCGAAGCTACAAACATGAGCCTGACCAAACTGCGGGAGGCAGTAGAAGACAGGAGTGCCTGGCGTGCTCTGGTCCATGGGGTCATGAAGAGTCGGACACGACTAAACGACTAAACAACAACAAGTTATGCTGCTTATTCCATCAGTGATGCAGCAATAACATGAAATACATGCTAAACACCATGGGCTGTATGTAATGCTAGCCCTCAGAGCAGGCCTATTAATATTAAAGGACATGACTTAGATCTATTAATTTCAATTCTGAGTAAAACTTATTTGGAGACAACCTTGTATTTCTTTAGGTGATCACTTAAGATAAGGCAAGATTTTTTTAAAAAGAAATACATCTGTAAATGTTTAATCTTCATATCTTCAGACTCTATAGCGGTGGGGGGAAAGGCAGCCTGTTGATAGTACACTCAGATAAATGTTGCTTCACTTGTAATCTTAGCTAAAACTTGCAGGGTATAGATATTTGTTTTGACCATAAAGGCTTTTGAACCCTCATGACATCATAATTCCATATTGGACTATGTGTATTACTTCAAAATATAATGGAACCATGTCCAGAATTTATCAGGCACTTATTGGGAGAACCCAAGGGCTAAGTGCACTTTTGCACTCCACTGCTGCTGTGTTCCATGTGAAGTTCAGGGTTGGTATATTAATGCGAGATCTTTGGTAGGAGTCCCCATATCCTAGTTTTGCTTGACTGCAACGGTCCAGAATTTCACATTGCAGTTCAGCCTTGAAATTTTCGACTATTTAGCATCACCAGGTCAGAAACCAGTCTAGTACGCTGCGGGTGTAGCACTAATATTCAGGGGGATACTCCCAGCGCCTGGGCACCTGTTTTCTCCCCCTTGCCCAACTGACACAATGAGGCACTTGGAGTACCGAGTGGATCTAAGGAAATGGAGGCGCCACTCATATTCCTTGGAGTTTCCATTCATTGAGAAACTGAAGGATCCGATATGGGAGATGCGCACCACTCTGTAATCCTATACCTAAAGGAAGAGGCCTCCTGAGAGGTGCCTGTACACAGCTCGGGCGGCTGCCATCTGGAGTGAACTGGATCGAGCCTTGTCCGTGCGCACTCCCTAAACTATGAAATTCTTGTCAATGCTTGCGCGAGTTTAAACTAGTCATCACTACAAATATGGCATGTGGGGTGGGGGGCAACTCTCACTGAAAAGAAAGGGAGGCGCTTTTCCCGCTTCCAAATTGCAAATTGCAGGAGATTCTAGTTTGGGCGCTATTGCGCGAGGGAAGTAAAGCAGCCTGCCGCCCCGGGACCAGCTAGGCCCTCCTCCTTTCACGTCAGGCTGAGGGGATCGGGGCCGAGGAGGCTGCCTCGCCTTAGGGCACCCCCTCCCCCCCCCAAGATCAGCCCATGGAGCCTCCTCGCTTCGCCCCGCCCCTCCCTCGCCAAGCCCTCCTCCGAGGCGGGCCCTGCGCCTGCGTAGTGAGCGGCGGAGGCCGGGCCGCTGCGGGCGGGTGGAGGAATGCGCGTTACAGTTAAATAGTGGGTACAGCGGCCGCAGGAGCGGCGAGTGGCGGCGCTTCAGGGGGCCGGATGAGGGCGGCTGACTGAGGCGGGCGGGGCGGCGAAGAGATAGCGCAGCGCTTCTTCCAGCAGCTCCGGGACAGAGGCGCCGGCGGGAAGGCGGCAGCGGGCCAGCAGTCGGAGCGTCTCCATGGCGCGGCGTGGACTCCTCCTGGGCGGCCGCGGCACCGGCAGCGCCTCCGCTCCTCGCGGCGCTCGGTCCCCCTGAGAGGAAAAGCGCGTCGTCGTCGTCTCCTCCTCCTCCCTCGCTCGCTCGCTCCCTCCCTCCCTTGACGACGGGACTCGCTCTCGCCCCGCCGCCGCCCCTCGGAGCGGGCCGGAGAGCCAAGCGGGAGAGCGCCGGGGCCTCAGCCGTCGCCGCGACTGGAATAGGCGCAGTGCCGGTGACCGGAGGAAGAGGCGGCGGCGGCATTATTATTTCTGCCTCTATGATGAAGTTCAAGCCCAACCAGACGCGGACCTACGACCGGGAGGGTTTCAAGAAGCGGGCGGCGTGCTTGTGCTTCCGCAGCGAGCGGGAGGACGAGGTGAGGGCGGTTGGGGGGGGGGTTTGGGGTCGGGCCGCGTCTCCCTCTCCCGGCGGCGGTGATGGTGCCGCGCCCAGTTTCCGCCTCCCTCGCTGCCCACCCCGCCATCCCTTCCTTCCCGCTGACTGGGACCCCCTTTGTGTGCGGGGCTTTGCGGAGCAGGCCGGGCTTGTCGCCCTCTCGCGATCCTCGAGGGTTCCTGCCCGCTTTCCCCGTCCCTTCTCCGGGGCTGGGCTTTGGCGCGGGGTGCGTGGTCGCCAGGGCGCAGAGACCCACTTTTCTTTCCACCCTCCCCCCCCCCCTCCGAGGCAGGCCTAATCGGAGGGGCCGAGGAGGGGGCCGAGCCCGCTTCTGTAAGGCAAGGGAGATGGGGCGACCCAAGGTCGGGTTATTTAGGTGACTTGGTTGTGGCTGGAACGTGGGGGGAGTGGAGCTGAAACTGCCGCCGGTCTTAAAACGTGGTGTGCTTTTGTGTGTGTGTGTGAGAGAGAGAGGGGGGGGGGGAATAAAGCCGGCTGTTCTTTTAGCCCGCCAGTGGCTACTTAACAGAAATGAAAGGGTTGCACACTGTGCCTTGAGCATTGCGCATCTTTAATACATTTGACACTAGCCGGACAGATCTGGCTGCCTCCGAAAACAGCATGGCTTGAGTTCAATGACCTCTTCTGCCACAGCGGGGAGATCGAGTTGCTTTTGTGACTGTCAGTTTTTACAGACACCCCCCCCTCCGCCCCCGCGCACACAGAGAGCAGAGCAGACAGGTAGGCGGCACTAGTTCCTATTTATGCAACAACAATCTGCATAACCAGCTCCTGTACATGACTTTTCTTTTCTTTTTTTACTCTATCTCTTTGTGATGCGTTCAGAGTAAATAGTTAATATCTGAGTAGTTGTCTACTGTTCAGTTGCTACCCAGGTAGCTCAGACATAGTGATGTGGCTTTGAAGCATGTTTATAATGGCTTATTAGGGGTGACCACCTGAATAAAAGAGGGGATGGTGCACGCACACCATTTGAATGGCAATGCCCATCAACTTGGGGGGGTCCCCTCGAATATTGGGGGGCCTTGGCCCCTAGGAGTTGGCTGCTATGTGGGTGATATTTAATACTAGACATGCTCAGAGTAGCCCCACTGAAATCAATGCATTTAAGTTACAATGGGTCTACTCTGATTGTGACTGATTGGATATCTCCCAGCGTGCTTGGATGAATGTGTGTTTCAAACCTGTTTGTAAGGCAAACAGCATGTATAAATCAGACATGCAGTTTCACTTTTGCAACAGGCTAAATGTGCATATTTCTGCATACAGTATAATAGAATCTAGTAAGACTGAATAGGCTTTGAAATGCCACACTACCTCTGGTTTCAAATATATGGATATTGAGATGGATATACATATGCATGAACTGTAGTTGTGATAGAGGTCTGCACTGAAAAACAAGGCTCACCCCCCTTGAAATCTACTTTTGCTACCTTCTAGCCATATATAGTTTTATAACAGCATTACATTTTGCTGTTTTTCTTACACTTCAAAGTAAGATAGCAAATGTGACTATGCATTAATGTAGCAGATGGTAAGTTAAAGGCAGTCAAGATTTTTTTATATTTTGGGGACATATCAAGCCATTACTAAGTCTTCTAGAGCCTCTTTAAATAATTTTTTCAAATAACCTGTTGTCACTGCCTGGCTGTGCTGCTTCCTTTCTGTGTTGCTGTCCATAAGGATATGTGAGAGAACTGAAAATATGAGACTAAGGATACACTCCTGTATATACATAATTGGGGTTACCGTGTAGTTACCATTTAGCTTGGTGATCTGTTTGAATAAGAATTGGGCTGCAGGTTAGTGTAGCTTTTCAGCTGCTTTTTCTCCAGTTTCTTGAAAGGGAGATTATGGTCTCATTTATCATTTTAAATTGGGCTGTGCACATAAAATGTAAGCAGCAGATTTTAAAAAGCCAAGTATTATACTGTGGACCTTTATTGGAAAGTACAGAATATTATTGTTCTATCCTTTGATTATATCATTTACCAGAAAAAAATATTAAACATGCCCGAGAAGTACCAAGAGCCATTTGCCATCTTGAGAGGCAGTGTAGTTGTAGGGAGAAACAGTGAAGCATTCCTGACTTCATAATACAGTCTCTACAGATTTACCTTTGCCAACACTAGTACACAATGGATCTGTCACACAACCTAGAGGCAGTTCTGCCAAAAGTAGGCTTGGCTGTATCAGCTGTTAGGAAAAAGCTTTCCATATTCTGTGATGCAATTATACAATTCCCTGGTACAGTTGGATCTTGCTTCTGGAAGTATATGCTAGATGGGAAGTACAACTGAGACATAGCATGATTAAAGCTGAAGTGGGTGGGGACTGCTAACATAGGGCAAAAAACCCAACCAAACAAAATGCATTTCAACCAGAAATATTGTGCCGCTGGTATTTAGCAACCAGAAATATTGCCTAGGCACAACTACTACTTTTAGCTATTTTGTCTAAAAAGTTATTTTTGTGTAAACTTCTGTAGAGCAGTCTAAGCTAGTACAAATAGTTTCTGTAATTGTATTGTTTGAAACTTCACATTGCTGTGCTGGGCTACTAACAATGTAATTGAATGAGTCCAAATTTAAAGCAAAAGTACTGCTTTAAGTCTGTTGGCACACCTGAATTGTTTTGCTAAATATTGCCAGTATATGCTTCCAATAGGCTTCTTGCACAGTATTGGGGCTGTAGAGGGAGCTCCAGCTATACTAAAAAGTGAGATACTCAGCATCTTTTAATTGTTATTTTAGGTTTAAGTAACATATATTCAAAGAATGAGACAGTAACTGTATTGTGGCAACTACTTGTCCTTAATGTTTAGCAGCTTTGGGTGAGTGGCTTGAGAGATCCACTGCTCAAAATTCCACAAACACATATGGACAAAAACTGTCCATTTTTGTGTGTGAACTAGTTGACCTCTTGTGTGTACTGGGGTCCTCCAGTGGTGGAGATAAAACTTAATTTATCAGAGTTTCAGCAATAGTAGTAGGTAATTTATGTCTATTATCTTGAAACAATCCTGGCTTATTCCTCTTTTTGCATTCTCAATAGGATATTGTGTTTCAGAAAATTCTGCAAAGAATTTCTGTTCAGAATTCTTGTAAGATTCTTGGGTACAGTTTTGGTGTTTGCAAAGCAAGGAGTTTTACTAGTCATCATGAAAGCACAGAGATTGCAGGTGTTTCGGTAAAATGAAACTAAGTGTTCTGTTAACAAAGGACAAGATTTGCAGTAATCCTGTCTTTTACAAGTGCCTGTTACATGTTCGTTTCTGTGTAACAGTTTATGCTTATATACTAGCATGCCGTTATACTGTCAGTTGGTAGAGACTGTTTGTGACTTTCAATTAGCCTCTGCAGGGTCTTAATTGCTTCCAGTAATGAAGAGAGAGTTGGCATCTCGGTACATTTAATACAATTCAAATAGCTTTTTTCTTCTTGAAGTGGGGCTTTTCTGGTCTGTAAATTCTCTTGATGAAAGTTAGTCCTCGCACAGAAGTTGTAATGGCTAAAAATCTATTTCCTATATAATAAAAAATGCTTAATATAGAAAAAGGAGTACTCACAACTTAAGTCTCAGCTGAAATGGGACAAAACCATGTGGTAAGCTGGCAGCCTCTGGGGTTCTTCCTTCATATTTCAAGTTACAACATAGTACTCTTTATTGTCCAGAGAGAGAATGGTGCTGAAAAATTGCCTTTTTCATTCCTGTCTACAAACATATGAGAGCCAACATTGGTAAAAGCAGTGTAAATGACCTTTCCGCACTGTCCTTGCCTTGGCTGAAAAAATGCAACATTTTGACAGTGGATACATGGAACTCGAAATAGTTTCTTAACATTTAGCTTACAAAGGTGAGTCTGTCAGTCACACAGTCCACTTTGGTTCAAGACCAGTCAGGTGGACTCTGGCTCAAGTGAATACCTAATGACTTACACACTGAAACGGGTGAAAAAATGTGTTTTGTCGGGGAGTAACCCTGCAGTCAGTCAGTTGCTTTGGCATCCTTGTTATAGTTACTGAAACCTCTCCAGCAACATTTAGTAGCTGCAGAAAGAACTTCTTGTTGGTCTGTCAGCTGCCCAGCAAAGTTAAGAGGGACTGCACTGTTCATAAGAGAGACCTGAACAGCCTTAAGCTACCAACGCTATTAGCTGTCTCTTTTCTAATTTCCTTCTTTAACGTCTTCCTTCACTTTAGGACTTTTTCTTGTTAGAAGTGAGCATGATCAGTGCAGACCTCCTAAACGTCAATAAACTAAAGACATGATTTTTGCCCTGGAGTATTCACACTTTGTTTACTTATTTTTATGGGAAGTATACATTGTGCCATCAAATCACTGTTCTTTAGAAAGGCTAAAACAGTTGCTCCAACTTCTTTCACACAAAGGTGAGCTTTGTGTGTCAAAAGGCTTGCCTGCACATTTTCATAATTCTGCCAGCACCATTTTATTGGTATGTTCTTAATATTTAATTTAGTCTAGAATGCCATTTTTTCTCACACACCATATGTGTATGTATATAAATAAATAAATGTGCAGTAGAACATGTGATAGTGTTTAAATACTGAGCAAGGAAATGACTCTTCCAAGACATTATCAGGCATGGGTGATGCTGCTTAGAATTTGCCTGGTTGGACAAGTTGGCTGCTCAAGAGAGAATGAAGCAAGGAATGGTTTGAGCACTCCAGAACTTTGGAGGAACATATTGTGGGATCTTCTGCTGGGAGTTGCCTCCCATTTTAAAACAATCTTGACAGTTGTGCAAGAAGTAGATTATATATTTTATGTTTTTGCTCTGTTGTGAGTTGTCTTGGGAGATTTTCATAGCCAAATGTGAGATTGAAATGCCTAAATAAACTAAAAAGCACTTTAGCACCCAAACAGAAATGTGCTTTCTCTTAGCTGTGTTATGCTTGCTAGTGTGAATGGAACACACCACTTTTTATGTTCATACATCCTGCTTCCACCCTGAGGTGTGGAAAAGTGTTCTTTGATGTTATCTGCATGCAGAATTGCTATGTTTGATAAGCACTAGGAACTATCAGTTTGGAAGAACCCAGTGCTGTGGCTGCTGTTTGCTCCCAAGCAATAGCAAACAGGTTTCTTGACATTTTCATTAAGCCTTGAAAGAAATCTGGAGTTTTGATAAAAGCATTGGGCGCATCTGCCAAGGTTGTTTGTTGATGCACAAGGTAGAATACAATAGATTGGTATCTGTGAGTATGGCAAAAGAATGCAGGTGGACAGGAATAGCGCTGTTCAATGCATCAGTACACATAGCACTATTCCTACTTTATTTCCTCTGGGCATACCTTCTTGCTTGTAAATCTAAGACTGGGGTGAGGAATTAGATCTGGATGGAGGGTCCAGATTTGACCCATGTTCTCTGAGGCATTTTACAGGTGGGCAGGGCACTGACCTGTCAACCCCTTGAGTCATATGATGTCAGGTGAATCAAAGTTCAAACAGCAGCTCCAAAGGAAGATTTTTCTTTCACAGCCCTGGCTTGAATTCAAGCTGGGATTGCAAGCAAATACCTTCTAGGTGGGTGGAAATACTGGCTTTTATTGTCAAACACAGGCTTATCCCATAGATTACATAAGAGAGAACAGATCTCCACACCTGACATCCGGTGACTGACAGGTGAGCAAATGGCCTCTCATGCTTTATTCAGAGGTCTGGTGGGCTACAAGTCAGAGAGTCTCCAGCACTGTTCTAAGAACCAATGATGGCACTTCGATGAGTTGGAAAATGTCTATAATAGGTCTCAGCACTATAAATAAGTGTCATGGTGAATGCGAATAGCCTTTGTGGAAATTTGTTGTGATTGGACCATACTTTTCTGGAAGGTAATCTTCCCAACTGTATTGATTTGTAGGAAAGCAAGACTATTGAGACACAGGTGGCGCTGTGGGTTAAAGCCTCAGCACCTAGGACTTGCCGATTGCATGGTCGGCGGTTCGAATCCCTGCTGCGGGGTGCGCTCCCGCTGCTCGGTCCCAGCGCCTGCCAACCTAGCAGTTCGAAAGCACCTCCGGGTGCAAGTAGATAAATAGGGACCGCTTACCAGCGGGAAGGTAAACGGCGTTTCCGTGTGCAGCTCTGGCTCGCCAGAGCAGCGATGTCACACTGGCCATGTGACCCGGAAGTGTCTCCGGACAGCGCTGGCCCCTGGCCTCTTAAGTGAGATGGGCGCACAACCCCAGAGTCTGTCAAGACTGGCCCGTACGGGCAGGGGTACCTTTACCTTTACCTTTTTAAGACTATTGAGAGACTCCCAAATTATCCTGGATCAATCATGTTTATTTCTCCTATATAAGAAAGTAAGGGGGATTATTCAGTTCTAACATAATTATGAATCTTGAATTTAAAAAAAAAAGAGTATATGATAGCATGGTATATTTATCTTGTAGAATTTGATCTGTATCTAATGAATCCAACATGTGTTCTGAAACTCTTTGGATTACATTCAGATTATTTAATATAAATACTTCAGTTGTAAACACATGCATTTTCTTCACTAATGCTAGGGTCCGTAATTCAAAACACTGTCATGTTATGATATGTCATGGCTCTGAATCTTATGTAATGGTACAAAGCCATGTATTTAAGCTCCAGACAGGACAAACAATGACTCCTTCCTCCCTGCACTAGTAACTGGGATCTCTGTTCAGGCCTGTGATCAATGTAAATGCTGATTGAAACAATTTCACTAAGCCGAGTGTTTTGAAACAGAAGAATAATGGTGTTCATAATTGTTTGGTGGTTGCTCACATGACTATGGAAAACACTTAGTTCCTTCACTGAAAGGAAATTGGTATCCTCAGTTCATAGTTAGAGCACAAAACATTCAAGATACCTAAAAACACACACAGCTAAAAACAGTTAAATTCTATCTAAAATTCTGAAATACTGTAGTATGTAAGACAAATGCATTTGAGTCACTGGGTTCTTCCACATTTCTACTTGGCCTGCCGCTTTCCCCCAGGAAAACAGCAATTGGGTTTTCTGCAGATTGCCTTTTGTCCGCTTTAGTGCTAAAGGGTGGGTTTTCTGGGTGAAAGCGGCAGGCCAAAGCAGAACCACCCAGACCCGTGCCTAGAAAACACAGGGCAAGTGAAAGTGTGAAAGAGCCCTTAGCTATTCCATAAAAATTAAATCCAATTTAATATGCTTTCCGTCTTCCTTGTGGCGGCTACATTAGAAAGTGCAGGAGAATGCCTCTCATATTTATTTCTTGGCTTGGCTTTCCAACCAATGTAAACTTCATAAGACTAAAGTATGGAATCTAAACAATTAGTTGCTTTGAATTGTAAGAATCCAAGAAGCCTGTACAGATTTGTATTTGCTTTGTTGAATCACAGTCTAGCTTCCTTGTGTTTAATGTTTTAATATAATAGGAAAGGTAATGGTTCTGCATCTAAACCCTTGCATTTTACTGTAGAATGTGTGGCTGAAACTGCCCTCAGCACTAGGATGGAAGCAATCCTTTGTGGGCTGCTAGTGAGGCTGGTCATGACACACTTTTTCTTAAAAAAAGGTAACCCACTGAGTTCAGTTGAAAGCACAAGAATGTGCACAAAAGTGCACATGGAAAGTATTAGGTTTCTTCAACCTGTGTGCGCATTAACACACTGGTGCATACACAGATTTTCATGTCCAGAATGGGCTTTGGACTTCCACTGTAGACACAGAGGAATTGGGTATCTAATGCAGTCTGTATTGGCCTGAATAAGTTGTCATCTTGGTCTGGGTTTCTCCAAGAACATTATCTTGATGTTCTGAATTGGGTTCTGCTTCCATTGTTACTGTCCTTCTACTTATTAAAACATTTGCAGTCATGTCTGAAATGCTTTGAATAGACAGCTATTTTATTTTTTGGATAACTTAATTGGGTCATATTTTATTAAAACTGACAGTCTTGCAGTAAGTTGACTGTGAACTAAATATGGAAACATCCAGGAAAGCATACTCAAAACTTGACATATTATCTGACTTTAATATGTATATAAAAGTTTGATGCAAGGGAAGGAGTGCAGAATTCTTGAACTTTGTAGCCTGTCACCCAAGCTTGGATCTGTTAACATATATTTGATATTGTTGGCTCCCTTGAGTACCATTTGGTGGACATCTTAAACATTTTGTTAACTTCACAAAATATCAGTTTGGTTTCATGAAGTCTCACTGAGTTTTAATTCACTCAGTCATAAGAAAATCTTTTTCTTTGCAGGTTCTTTTAGTAAGTAGCAGCCGGTACCCAGATCAGTGGATTGTTCCAGGTGGAGGAATGGAACCAGAAGAGGAACCTGGTGGAGCTGCTGTCAGAGAAGTCTATGAAGAGGTAAAGAATTTAGAACTCTCAGCTTGAAATGCTGTATGGATATGCATTCTCTGAATTTTAACAGATGACTCATTTAAGCAAACTTAACTGAGAGCCACATAGACAAGGGCTACTCCCCTCCTAGGACAGGCATGTGGCAGACCTGTTATAAATGACAATAGCCATCCGCATGGCTGTTCTCATGTTCATGAGATGCTGGCTATAAAGATAATAGCTTACTGAAAGAATTGAATTGTTCCTAATTTAAATGAAACACTTTCCAACAGATGCCTATCAGCTGGGTCTGCCAAACACTTGAGTCCACACAGGACTCTTCTGCTTTATTGCATGGTTAGAGTTGTTTTCTGGGCTACAGTTTTTTCTAATCTTGATAATTCCACAGCCATCAGACATTTGTGTGTTGGTACAGGAGAGGCAGCCCTTAAGTTGTGGAATTCCCTACCGACAGAGGAGGGACACCTTCATTATATGTGTCTGACACCTTCCTTACATAGTTCCTGTTGTTTGCTTGAAGAGGCCCCTCTTCACTCTGGCCTTTGAGTTAGATATTTATAGGACTCACCCTATTCTTGTGCCTGTAATTTATTTTAAACTGTTCTTAAAAATGCATTTCTAAATTGCTTTGAACCTCCTTGTAATCTCATGGCAGGTAGTGAATCAAATAAATAAACTGAAATTTCCAGGATGTGCTACTTAAGAAGCACTTATCACAGAATGAAATATTATTTGTTTGAATGTATGGATAATCTTAGAAGTTTTAAATCTCAGCTAGGAAATAGTTTACAGTATGTGCTGAGCACCTCTAAGAGATGTTTGAGGCCCAATCCGGAAAGAGAGGAGTGCTAAATCATCTGCATTCATCAAGATGCAGGTATTTCTGTTCCTAATTACCAGAGTGGGGGAGTTTGCATTGGCTAAATATAGCCCCAAATCATTAATATAAAAGTTTTTTAAAAGTGGGAGCCAGAATGGAACTAGCTACATTATTTAAGTATGCTAAATTCCTACACACTTTTTGCTTTATTACTCACATGCTTCCTAACTGTAAACTCAGTAAAAGAAAGAAAAGCAGATGCTCTATTAGAAGCTTCTCAAATTTAGTTGTGTGTCTGAAAAAAATTGATAATCAGAAAAATGTGCTCCCTGCTCCTTAGCTTTCAGGAAAACTAAAGAGACTCTGGCTAGGGCACAGATTTAATAGATCATGAAACCATTATTGGGCATGCTAGTAAATTAAACATTGGTTTTGAATATTGTAATGAATCTGTAAGAAAGATTGCTTGTGGGGAAAATATCTGATTATCTTTATTCCTTGCAGGCTGGAGTAAAGGGAAAACTAGGCAGATTGCTGGGAATATTTGAGGTGAGCTGTTTAAAAATATATATTCTGTGATGTACATGCTGTGAAATGTAGTTTGCATTTCTAATACGGAAGGGGTGGAATCTTGGAAAACAGGTATTTTAATTAAGGGCTGATAATTTGAATACCTTCTACACTTCATATATAAATAAGTCAGGTTTGGGAATAGAAAAATATTGACATTCATGTACAAAATATTTATAAGTAGGGAAGGAGCTGATTCAGTAAATTGTGCTGGGGACACTATCCAGTACCTGCATAATGGGTGAAAATATACTAGAATAAGAATTGTCTCTAGGATCCCATTTTTGCTGGTCTGCAAAGTGACTGACCTAATGAATGCAACAAAGGTTTGAAAGGAAATGTGATTAGGATTGGGGTGTTTGTATAGTTCTAGTTTTCAAGCAGTGAACGGAGAATGTTAGTTTAACTCCTGGATAGATGCTGTAATCCGCAGTTCCTAATGAAATATACGCAGATCGAAAAAGTGGAGCCCTGTTTCTAACATCACAGTTCATGATGATGATGATCACGATCATTTTGTACCCCCACCTCATCTGACTGGGTTGCCCCGGCCACTGTGGATGGCTTCCAACAGAATATACAAAAACACAACAGAACATCACATATTAAAAGCTTCCTGGTGCAGGGCTGCCTTCAGATGTCTATGGAAGGTCATAGAATTATTTATCTCTTTGACATCTGATGGGAGGGTGTTTCACTGGGTGGGGCTACTGAGAAGGCCCTCTGCCCGGTTCCTGGTAACTTCACTTTCCACAATGAGAGAGCTGCCAGAAGGGCTTCTTCAGAGTCCAGGCTGAACAATGGGCATAGATGCTTCTTCACATATACAGGTCTGAAGCCATTTAGGACTTTAAAGGTCAATACCAACACTTCGAATTGTGCTCAAAAACGTACTGGGAGCCAATGTAGATGTTTTAGGACTGGTGTTGTGGTCCCGGTGGCTGCTCCCAGTCACCAGTCTAGCAACCACATTCTGGGTTAATTGTAGTTTCTGAGTCACCTTCCAAGGTAGAGTGTATTGCAGTAATCCAAATAGGAAATAACCAGACCATGTCTCACTCTGGTTCCCTGGACACAGAATTGACCTGCGCCTCCGTGGACAGCTGTGAGTCCAAAATGACCCCCAGGCTGTGTACCTGGTCCTTCAGGGGCACAGTTACCCCATTCAGGACTAGGGAGTCCCCCAGAAACAGTACTTCCGTCTTGTCAGGATTCAAGCTCAATCTGTTAACTGCCATCCATCCTCCAACTGTCTCCAGACACTCACACATGCCTCAACTGGCTCCAATTTAAATGAGAGGTAAAGCTTTGCCAAGAGAACTCATAGCTGCCTCTTAGAAGACTGACATGTTTCTGTACTGCTACCAACAGTATACATTTGCTTTTCACTTGTTTTTCCATTGACTTTTTTAAAAAACAGTTCTAATTTACATTCCCCCCATTTAAACTATTGAATTTGTATGTGTACCATTGTATTTTTAAATAACCTTGTTGCAGTGTTTGAATTTTAGGCACCTTGAGGGCTATATTATAGTGGAAAGATAGTATATAAGTGATTCTAAGTAAATAGCTATCTAATGTTGCAAGTGTGAATTAATATGTCTGTTCTCTCTTCTTCCTACTGAAGCAGAATCAAGACCGGAAACATAGGACTTATGTTTATGTTCTTACAGTGACTGAAATCCTGGAAGACTGGGAGGATTCGGTTAATATAGGCAAGACATTTTCAACCCTGCATGTGCTAAGTGTGTAATGCAGTATCAGAACCATGCTATTTTTAGGATAGCTTTCACACAACTGGTGTTCAAGAAGCATGATGCTGCAAGTTATTAAAGTTAGAGGTGTACTAAAAAGGTTCAAAGGATAACTCAAGAGCAGCCAGCACCATTTTATTTTATCACTAATTGGCCACTGCTCTAATAGCATTAATAGAATAATTTATGGAAGTAGATAAATTTTGTGTTTGATTCCAGTTTGACACTCCATGGCATGCTGTTTTTATGGATACTTTAAACTACTAATTGGTTGAAAGAACTTGGGATAATGAGTAATATTCAGAATGCCATATACTTCTAATGAATCAGAACAGGTAGATAAAAAGATAGTAGATAAAAAGCAGGCTATTTGTTTGTTGGCAAGGGAACAGATGGACAAACTAACTTTCATGTTAATTTGCACATAATTAACATAATACATTAATAAAAGTAGACACCAGCCTGTTAGTCTCACAGTGAACCATTCAGCCAACTGTGGTAATTAGAAGCCTTTATTTATAGCTCCAAATGTTCATGATCCTTATTCAGCACCTAACATCATAAGACCAACTTAGGAATTTTATGAACAGAGTTGAAGATCTTGGCTGTCTGTAGTTAATACCCTTGTTTTTCACAATTCTGCTTGCCGCTACTAAGTGCCCTTAAATAGTGGATGGATCTCTGGGGGACTCTTTAGAATGTTTCAGCCACATTTGCCCACTTCATTTTAAAGTTGACAGATTGTAAGGTTCTAAATGTCCACTACTGTATTTGAAACATTTATTCTTTTCATGTTGTAGGAAGGAAAAGAGAGTGGTTTAAAGTTGAAGATGCAATCAAGGTCCTTCAGTGTCACAAGCCAGTACATGCAGAGTACTTGGAAAAATTGAAACTGGGATGTTCACCAACCAATGGAAATTCTGTGGTTTCTTCCCATCCTGATAACAACTCTCTATATGTTACTCCTGCACAGACTTCTGGGTTGCCCTCAACTGTAAGATAAAATTCAGCTACTTTTTGGTTCACCATCACAAGGGGAGATGTGTTAGTGGTCATGTGCTATGTGTATAGTCATTTAAATTGAGTGTGTGAACACTTTATGTTCAGACATATACATTCTTTCTTTTTTTTAGCAATGTTTAATATTTCAACAAACCAAAGCCATACAGGGAATTCTTAAAGATGCCTTAAATGGTCCTCTTTGTGGCTTTTTAAAACCTGATTAAAAAAAAAACAAAAAACAGGAGTGAATTTGTAATTTGGCATTTGAGTCTGGCTTAATTTTGTTAAATTTCCTAAAAATCAAAAAATGCTATTTTGGGGAAACTGTTTTTAATTTAGTCATCCTTATTTCCCTACTTCAGTACAAAATTTGTTGGACAAGTTAAAAGGCAGTAGAAACCAACAAAGAAGTGCCTTCTATGTCAAGAAGTGTCCTCCCCAAATATTTCACTTACAAATCCTAACCAGAGTAGTGCCAGCTTGTCTGCCTCTGCCAATCCTTCACACTGCTCTTGCTTACAATTATTAGCCAAACAGGCAGATTCGAGAAAAATGCTAACATGCCAACCCCTTAACCTGCTTGCTCTCCTCTTGCCAAAGTCAGCCTTGGCTTTCTTTGCTATTCCAGCAGGTGTTGATTCACTACTGGGGACCATCCCAGCTTCTTCCAGCCAGTTTCCAAAACACATGATTTGGATCACTATTGGGAAGATAACTGTCTTGAGCTTTAAGGAAAAAAGCAGACTAAATGGGGTTCTAATCCTCTTTTAATGCTTGCAACTAAAATATGGCTATAGAGATTCTCTAAATTATATGAAGTCTAATTTCAGAAATCTCTAAAAGCATTTACTGTACGCTGAACTTTCCCTTGATCCCTCAAGTCATTACTGTGGTTGAGGTAAAGAACTACCTCTATTATGAAACTGTCTCTTCTCATTCTTTCTATGTAACATAAACCCACTGTAAATAATCCAACTGGTGTATAGTGTAAAGTGGAAAGAAAAGGTAATGTAAATACTCTGTTGCTCACACCAGTAGGTTACTACCTAGGACTTCTGTGTCTTAATAGCTATGTAACCAGCAGAATCTTTAATAGCTCACTCACTGAATCTTCACCTAGTGAGTTCCTGCTCATCACATAACAGATAAAGGCACAGGAATCCTGTCTGAGAAAAAGGTGGCAAACTTACACGCTAACTTCCAATACATTGGGTAAAAATGCTGCTATAAATTAACCCACGTGCTGTTACAGTTTTTAAGGAAAATATTGGTGCCATATGCTTTCCTTCTAGAAACATGTGGGAATCACACATAGTGCCATAGAAATGCATTTAAGCAAGGAACATCAGTAAGAGGTTTGGTTGTGAGTGTTGCTTCAAGAGCCATAAGTAAGTACTATTAACTGGAGATGGACTTGCAACATCTTGCTCAGGTTAGAACTTCCAGGAGTTACTGGCTTCAGAGAATCTGAGTGGAGCCGTAGATGTCATCAGTTTTGTGCTTGAAGAGCCTTACTTTCCATATTCTGATTCAGATGGTCAAAAGAACATTCATAGTAGACTGGTGGCAGACCCATCAATGTGAAACTTTGTACACTAATCGGATTAAGGAAATGGCTAGTTAACAAGTATGCATTTTTCCTGATTCCTAAGTCAGCACTTCAACCCCACACTCTTATTCAGTTATCACTAACCACATGATGATGATAATATGAGAAATGTCTCTTGTTCATCACAGTGATGGAAGTAAGAGCAATTTTAAGTTTTTGGTTACTATAACTGCTTTCATCTCAACTTTTGCTTTTGGAACATAAAACCAAGCCAAGCATAGAGAAGCTACATATTGGTAATGCATGAATACTTTGGTTTCTAACATTTATGTGTTATGTAAAAATGTACAGTTGTCAGTGCTAACCAAATCAAAGGTGATGGCTTATAAATACTCCAGGCTGCTGTGCCACATACAGTTTTAAATATATTGGTGTACAGATCTCTTCTGCCTATGCAACTTCAGATAAAGCCCCTTATTCATACTGACTTCTAAAGTCTGTCTTGCAGCATAACACTGGAATGACAAGAGGTCCACTGTATTATTTAGCTGCCATTGTTGCATTTTCACTTATAGACAAGTGAACACAGAAACATTGTCTATTTCTGTCATTTGGAAGAATAGACCGGACAGCATGAATGTGTCAAATAACAGCTAAGACCTCTTCTGTCAAGATTAAACCATAGTCAAATAACTCCAGTAAGGGGTTCAGGGTTGACATTAAAATGCTGAGGGATTAGTATATAGTGAAGCATTCTTGTGGAACTAGGCTAGTGTTCCCCCTAAGTGACCTTTGAACCTGTAGCTGGCTTCACAAGGCAGGGAAATAAAAGTTGACTAGGACCAGATTCCACAGGGCAGTCCATGTCTTCAGTATCTTAAGACATGGTTTGCAAAGTCAGAAGGTCATTACCAGAGAAGTATAGGCAGGTCTTGACTTAATACAGTGGGAGTTTGTTACAGTGAATAGTTAATTGGGAACATGCCATACCAACATTGCAAGAGTATTTATGTAGGTTATAGAGGCTATTAAAAGTAAAAATACCATCCTGAGTGCTTATTGCAGACTAACCAGGGCTACTGTCAAAATGTTGGAACAAATGCTCAACATGCTTCTGAGAAGTAAAACGTTTGAAGGAAAACTACAAGTTAAGTTGTAAACATTTTGAGCTGTGTGCATGGCTTTCTTTTAAAGATTGATGTAAGAATTTTGACTTTTTATATCTGAAATGATCCTCCAAAATAAAAAAAAATTGAAACACAATCTGCAAAGACTGTAGCTTCTTTATATAGCAATAAAATTCAGATTTAAGTATTGGGAACAGTGGTCTCCAACTCAACATGTGTTTGAGAGTGGCTCATTCAAATCAAGTGTATTGCAAAGTCTGTAGTAGAAAACAGTGTTGGAAAACTTATAAAACATGAGTGACTTTTACCTCCTTCTGTGGCCTGGAAGTTTTTCTGTGCTTGTAGTTGAGGGCAGGGACCACATCTTAGTGGTACACAACATGCTTTGCACCCCAAGAACCCCATGGCGTTCAGTGGGATTTACTTTCAGGTAAATTTATACAGAATTGCCGCCTATTGCCTGTATGCCCAAGCTACTCAAGAAGAAACGTTTGTGCTTGCCTCCCATGTCCCTGACTGTTGTTTCATTTTGTGGATGTGTCCACAAACTTGAGAATTTTGCTTACAAATATTGCTTCGTGGTTAGGCTCACTTCCTGCTTCTCTCACCCATTTCTGACATCAGCTACATGCTATAAACTCACAAGTGACCTGCAGTGATGTCACGTGGAAATGCTATACTTGTTCTTGTACCTGAAGGGGCAGTTATTTCAGGCCCCCATCTCTTTGCTCCTGGTCTACTTTAACCCTACCCGCTGCACTTGCTGGGTATGAGGCTATCCCTTTCAGAACAATGAACACTCCACTAGGGGGAGGGCTCAATCTTCATTGAAATGGCAAACTTCTACCTGGGGTTTGAGCAATTTAGTAACTTCTCCCCACCTCCTGCTCTCGCTTGTTCTCTGCTCTGCTTCCTCTGACATGTTAGGATGCACAACAGCATGTTGTTGTCTATCCCAAGTGTGTCTGTTCAGTGATCCAGCCAGTGTGGAAGCAAAGCCTTGTATAAGTCTGGACCACACTTTACCTTGTAGCACTATGCATGGCTCACAGAGAATGCCTCCCCACCCCCTTCTCCACACTCCTGATACATTACCTCACTCTGCTAAATCTGCAGTTAGCAGATTTAAAGAACAAGGATTGCTTAGCAGCTCTGAACAAGCATGTTATCCAGTAAAGGGGAGGGGTTAATAACAAATATGTTTAAACCACGGCATGGATGCCCACCCCACATACTCCTCTCAAGGACATTTCCACATCTCCCAATTAATACATTCAGCATTCCACTGAACTTTTCCCCTCCTGTGTGAAAGGAAACAATGGAGAAAAGCAAGTATCTACAACTGTACAGCAGAAGTGTGCTTGGCCTCTTATGTGAGCCTGTAACTTTCCCTCACTAGGCAATGAGTTGAGTTACTCTACAATTTTAATCTCCCACAGGTACTGGGAGTCCACTGAGACAATAAGGTGAGTGTATATTTGTCTTTTAATTTATAAACAATTTCTATATACTCATGTCACTCCTAAACTTAAGACATTTGACCAGCAACGTTGCTGTTAAATGGAATAGTTTCACAATCCAGTCACAATACCAGAAAATAGAGCTTCTGTTCTTCTGGATAGGGTTGTACTAAACCTGAAGGACCAAGGGGTGATCTTGGCTCAAGCTTTGCCAGTAGAGACTGAGGTGGCCAACTTCAGTTGGTATGTCAGCTGTGACCCTATCTGAACAGCTACCCATGCTTTGATAACCTTCAAAATTAAATGACTATTATACTTGAGCTTCAGCTTTAAAAATAATCGGGAAACTTACAGAGTTTAGAACACAGCTGTGAAAGACTGCGAAGACTGAGCAGTATGCGCATTAACCGTTGTGCAAGAGCACTAGCTCTGGGTTTATTTGCAAGTCCAAGTTTTGAGTTTTAAAAAAGCTTTTACATTATGGCTTGCAACCTGGTAGGGCTAATCTGCTGCTCTCCACTTATTACTTGACTTCAACTTCCATTGGCTGTATCCTGCATAGTCAATAGGGACTCCCAAGATCTAGGAGGCTCTCCATTTTCCTGAATCTTAATGCACAAACAAATCCTTTCTTAGAGACCTTCTGTACTCCCAACACATGACGTGCAGCAGATGACTATAGGGAAAGAGGTACTTTCCCATCATGCCAACTTTGGAATGCTGTCCCCCCAAAGCCTCAGCTGGCACCCACTCTGGTGGATTTCTGTTACAAAGCAAAGAACTTCGTGGGGGTCTCAGGATTTGTTATTGTTCAGCTTAATTTTATGTACTTTTTTGAGGTAACTTTAATTTTGCACTTCTAGCTTCATTTCTGTATTTCTACTTAGGTGCACTTGATTTTAAACTTTGCTGATGGCACAATAGAAGTATCCTAAACAAAATAGGGAAACATTTTTGGGCCACTAAAACTTCAATATGAACCAGTGTGCTTTCTGAAAAGGATAGGACTTCTTTCTTGTCACATGGAAAGTTTTTCTTGTGAGGGGAGAGGTTATTTGGTAACTTGCTTTTTTTTTTTTCATTGTACAAATATGCTTGAAAATTTACTGTGCGAATACCAATCTTTAAAATGAGAAGCTCACTGTATAATGAATAATCACTCTTCCTTTTATTCAGTGTCATAACATTACAGTCAGAAGATGTTAAACAGAACCTATCAGGCATTTAAAAAATAATCCTGAACATAGGAGGAATGTACATTACACTCAGATATACATGATTTCTAACCGTATTAGACCTGAAGATTTTACAGTAACCATAATTTGCTGGGCATATGCTTCATTTAAAAGCATAACATCCACATTATTTTAGGCCATAATTACACTTGATATTCAGTATGTTTACTCTTGTAAAACTACCCATGCAAAGCATGGATTTATTTGTCACTGGGGTCTTCCTTCTTTCAAGAACACACACAAGAACTATATTTTTATCAGCTAAAGGAAAAAAGAGTTATCGTGAACATGGTTTTGATTTAAGCCAAGGCTTCATACATCAGTACACATGCCAGATAACTGGCCTGAATATTTATTAGCACCAAGATTAATATGAAACACCTGTACTGTAATTCAGTAAAGGAACCCCATCTTTCTACCTAGCCCTATCATAAAGCAAACATACGTAAATAATTCTACTTGTTTTATTAGTATCATACAGTGGGACAATTCCAACCAGCTGAGATGTACCGAACAAGATGACCTATTTATTGTTGATAGTCTTTTTAGAACTCCTTTACAGATAAAAGTTGTTAGTTCAATCAAACACAGATTCAAGTACCTTCAGTGACTCTTTAGCCACATTCCTTGACCTTTTTTTTTAAGGGATAAAAGTCTAGTTCTTAATGTTTACACTTCATTAGGAGAAAGATTCAGGTGGAAAATGGAAATTCAAAACCAACCCTTGTAGTTACTTTAATTACTGCTCTCAACATTTAGAGCCAGAACACAGAGGGGCTTTTTGGATACTTTACTCCTTAACTGCAGTCCTAAAGGAATGCCTAAACTCCCAGGTTTTGGCACAAGGGCTGTTTTTCAATGCACACATGGAAAAAATATAGTATGCCTAGTTTACAAATGCATATACATCTGCTTTGCACCAACTCCCTATTTTAAACTTAGTAAGATTTCAACACAAGGTGTTTCAACACAGTTCCATGGGCAACTGATGAGAAATCCTCAAATTTGAGTGTACACAGCATAGATAGTGCACAGCATAGATTCAACAGTTATTTGAACACATTTAAAGACATTTACCACATATGCAGGGCTGGAAAGGACACAGTCCAAAGTTAAGCGCCTCCCATGCCCATTTATTTCAATAGGAGAAATATAGCATGTGTTCAAAGCTACAACCCTATGCGCACTTCATGCAGAATTGAATTCCGTGGTATTTACAGCAAATAAAAATATTTAGGATTAAGCTGTAACCCATTGAAATTTGTATAAAAAGGTAAAGGTACCCCTGCCCGTACGGGCCAGTCTTGACAGACTCTGGGGTTGTGCGCCCATCTCACTTAAGAGGCCAGGGGCCAGCGCTGTCCGGAGACACTTCCGGGTCACATGGCCAGTGTGACATCGCTGCTCTGGCGAGCCAGAGCTGCACACGGAAACGCCGTTTACCTTCCCGCTGGTAAGCGGTCCCTATTTATCTACTTGCACCCGGAGGTGCTTTCGAACTGCTAGGTTGGCAGGCGCTGGGACCGAGCAGCGGGAGCGCACCCCGCAGCAGGGATTCGAACCGCCGACCATGCAATCGGCAAGTCCTAGGTGCTGAGGCTTTAACCCACAGCGCCACCTGTGTCCCTACGAAATTTGTATAGCTCTTGCTAAATTATGCCCTATGTTTGAACATTAATTAACATTCCAACCGTATAGTTGCCATATGTACTTGACTTCAGCTACTGTGTACCATTTTTAACAGGTTTTATGGTATTTTTTTCCATTGGTTTTATTCCAGAATGTGACATACAGAGAGCCAGAGCTTACGCTGTCTGGTCTTTTTAAAAATAATATCATGGTAGCAGCATTTTAAAGCCATTTACTATGCAGGTATTCAAGTTTGTTTCTTTAAAAAAACTACTACAGCTGCAAACATAAGCATTTTTTTCAATATAACTTTTATTAAACTGAGTGGGACTTGTTTTTGAGTAGTCAGAGATTATACCACTATGCATTTGGTTATGTTCATACTAGTCATTGACATATGAGAACTTAAACGCTCGTCAAGTGTTAGAGAAGAATAACACAATCAGTTCTCTACTATGGCAGACAGTCGTGCTATTCATTGGTAGTTGACAAGGACTAGCTAGAAGCCCAGAAACAATCTAAAAAAGAATTTCAACTAGAAACAATTTTTGAGATGGTCTCTCTCTCCTGTTGAAGCAGCTTATCAGCCTTTTATCATGCTATAATGCAGTCAACTCTGACAATACCATCACTAAAAGCATTTTTGTCTGTTGAAAATGTGATTTTAATAGATATTCTTTATCTTACATAAGAGCACAATACATACACCACATTCTATAGAAACCCCAGATGATGCTAGAATAGGTATGATGGGCAGAAAATTATGGACCTCAATACTGTTTCCCCCCACCCCCCAAACTGCAAGACAGACATTACCCATGCCAAGCTGGCATTACACTGGCCACATGGAAAGCAGAGATATCAGAAAGGTGGTCAAGGCAAAGAAGTAGGGTAAGAAAAGAAAAGAAATTTTAAGAAATACAGAAGGTAGAAGTTGGGATCAAAATAGGCTCCCATGAGTTATTTACATTTTTGCGTGATATCTTAAGAAATAAGAAGTTTCCATCTTCAAATGAAGAAATGGGTCAAGAAAGTAGTAGCTTAAAGACTGCAGGTACAGCCAGAGCTAAGAAGCCTAATTGTAAATACCTTAGCAACCAATTGACCTGCACTGTTAACATCTCATTTTATGCAGAGGATTTATTTATTTATTTTTTAAGATCCAAGTTATTTTAAAATGTTTTCTGATACTGGATAATACGTAGCACAAGACAGACAAGGTACACATACACCCAAAATTACTGTTTGTTTTGCTAGCTTCCTGCTTCAGTGGTACTTAATTTTGCAAATACAAACACATTAATGATGCATCTAACCGACTCTGATAACAATTACATTTATCAGAGGCTTTTTAAAAACAAAAGAAATATTATGAACACTAATTGTGGCATGGCCTATGAATACAGGTCGAGAGGGGGGAATCCAATATTTCACTACAGCTGTTAGGTTGATGAAAATCAAAGTGTTCTAATCTGGCTTCATTAAAAAAAATGATTGTCACAATTGAAAAGTGAACAAAAGAACACAGCAAAACAAACTGTACAAAGGCAAAGTAGAATAACAAAATATTTTACTAAAACATAAGATTTACAGAAGAATTTTCAGACAAGCCATACAAAATGGTCACAAGCTTTTTTTTTCTTTTCTTGAAGGGAGGGTTTTTACACTTGACAGCAGAATCACAATATTATTAGTGATGGATGTTTAATGTTCCCATTTTTGTTCAAACAGCCAAGCTTGTCCATCTACAGCGTCTAAGTTAGACTTGGCTAGAGGGCATATTCTAGAGTATAACTGGTTAGCTGCTTTAACCGATACAATTAGCATCACCATAAAAAAGGGAGGAAGAGCCCACACAATTAGAACAAAAATCCCTGCAGCTAACCCTGACTACTTTCATTCACAGTGCTTACACTTAACTCATGATGGGGAAAACTTATTAAAAGCAGAGATGTGCTACTGCTTTTAAACAATTTCACAAACAATCCCGATGATACTTCTAGCCTCTGCTCATGCGGAACAGGAGTGAATTAGGACAAGACACAGATTTGCTAGTATGCATTTAAATCACCAAAGAACTGATGTCTGGGTTTTATTCTGTAATGTTTTCTAAGACTGTGTCCATTAAATGCAAACAAAAAAAAACAAAAAAAAAAGGAAGAGGTCTTGGCAGAACAGGAAAAAGTGATGCACACTGATTCAGAGCACATTTTAAATATTATTCATGGCATATAGCCTAGTCCATGCTCTGGCTGAAAAGAGAAAAGAAATATGTATTAGACAACAAAGCATCTAACTTCAGAATTCTCTACTCCCTCCCACCTTTCTTGCCCAAAACTCATTAGAATACTGGCTATTCCTGAGGACTACATATAATAAAATGAATCAAGTGCCAAATGTTCCATAGCTTTGCACCCTCATCTTTATAGAGCTATAGAGCCATTTACAAATTCACATCAATAATGTGACACAACCAACATATGGTACATTGATTGTGTGACTCTTACGCACATCAGATGCAAAGGCAGTACCCGCTTACAAGAGACAACTTATCAACCAGTAGGTTTCTCACTTGATAGTTTCCACACATAAATCTATGTACACACTCATACAAGAAAGCTGAAAAAGTCAACTAGAGGTCAGACTTGGCCATAAGCCCATGAAGATGCCCGCACTCATAGACTAGAAAGTAGGCTTCCAAGACAGCACAAGTTACATGGCCAAGATGTGACCTCTGAAATGCAAACAGCAGCTTTGGAGGGGGAAGTTTCCTTGGCAGTGTACAGGAAGAGAAACTGTTAAACCTCCCCTGTGCCTTCTCCCTTTGCGAAGTCTCCCCATGGCAATTTCTTCACAGAACAAAAACTATGTGCACAAATTGCATGCACACCATTAACAATGCATCTCTTTTGTCCCCAAGACTTAAAAGGCCGGACGTATTTTATATTTACGGTATTTGAGTTATTGTATGTATGACTTGGAGTGATTTTTACAAAGATTTATTTTTGTAAGATACTTTAGGCGTCTGCATTTGGGACTAAAAGGAGGACAAGAATTTTATACATAGCTCAATTTTCTTTAGTCTAGAGTAAGAGCACACTACCTGTTTCTATGGCTTGGGCTTCATTGGTCTTCCACTGCTCAGCTACATCATTTGCTAGTGGATCATCTGGGTTGGGAGCACTTAACAAAGCCTGGATTGATAGCAGAACTGTACGGATCTGCAGAGCTGGAGACCATTTGTCTGAGGAAGCAAGTTAGAGAGTACTAAAGCAACATTTCGAATACAAAACACACACCCCTTAAAAGATAACTGAAATATGAAATCATCTTTCAACTATTTTAATAATCTGAAAAATGCATGGAAGAGAAAGATATGTCATGCTTATCATGGCTCCAAAATACTTACCTTTCAAAATATCTAAACATATTCTTCCCAATTTGTCTACGTTAGGATGATAAATTTTGGTCATGAAACGTACTTTCGGAGCTGCCATTGGATATTCTTCTGGAAGGAATAGTTCAAGTTTAAATGTCCCACCCTCAAAGGGAGAATCCTGTGGGCCTGCAATGACCACATGAAAATAACGTGCGTTGCTTTCATCTGGCTCCGCTTTTATTCCAGGAACAGGTTCTGCCAGCAAGCGCTGGGTTTCCTGAAAGAGAGAGAAAAACAAAGTGGAACACACACACGTACTATTCCTCTAAGAGGGCAGCTATCCATGGACAATGGAAGTATACAAGTTGTTGTCCTCCCAGTACATTTTACCAAACCCTCAGAATATTAACTTCCCATCTGGTGAATCTAACTTTTCAGACATCAATAAATCAAGAAGTCTGAAGAAGCAGGCACACTGTATTAACCCAGCACCAAGAACTGCAAACACTCCCCCTTCCTATATTCCATTATGTAAGCAAACAGGTCCAGCTATCACTTAGTAAATTTAGTTTCATATTGCTATATTTAGATGAGGTTGAAGTGAATATCATTCTATCGCGTTGTGATGTCTCTATCAGCAGGAAAAATAAATAACCAGGAAAGATCACACGGCAGTTCACAACATAAAAATACAAAATGAAAACACAAAATACATAATAAAACAAAAACAAAACCCATAACCCATAACCCCACTTCCAAATGTTTTGCCCGGCACCGAAAGATATACAAATCATAGAACTGTGGAGTTGGAAAGGACCCAAGGCAGGGTTCAAAATGAACAAGGGGCCAGGTGCATTTTACACCTAAAGGTTCTCCATTTGCGAGCACCTCAAAAAGTCTGAGTGCCATTTTTTGTGACTGGCTGACACTCAAGGATTACTGAAATATATGTGCTTTGAAGCCTTGAAGTATATGTTAAGAACAGACAATATGTTAAGGAGCAGAGTGCTTTGAAAACTGAAGTATGGTACCAATATTTATATTGTAAACACCAAATTAAACATGTATTAACAATTTCTGCTAAAAATGTGTCACTTATGTGAATTGTGTATTAGTTCCTGCTTATCAAAATAATAAAAAGTGCTGTCACCCCCAAGTGTCAACTAGACATTCTGTTTTGGCACCCACAGCCCAGGTCTCAGAAGCCATTTGGCTCCTAGCTTTTCTATCTCAATTTCTAACATCACCCCAAGGGTAATCTAGTCCAGCTCCCTGCAATGCAGGCAAAATAGCCTCACATGATGATTGCAGGGTCTGGATCCATTCATATGGGAAGAGGTGGTCCTGAGCTGTTTAAGGCTTTATAGATCAAAATCAACACTTTGAACTGGGCCCGGCAACTAATCAACAGAATTTAGGCTATCCCTGTCCAGACAGGAGCACAGCTAGGCCACCAGCTGAAGCTGATGGAAGGCACTCCATGCCACTGAGGCCACCTGAACCTCAAGCAAAGGATCCAGGAGTACCCCCAAGCTACATACCCAGGCCTTCAGAGGGAGTGTAACCAACCCCATCAAGAGCAGGCAACATCCCATCCATCTGGTCTAGGGAAGCACCCACTAACAGTGCCTCAGTCTTGTCTGGATTGAGCTTCAGTTTGTTGGCTGTCATCCAGTCCATTACCGAGACAAGACAACAGTCCAGCACATCCACTGCTACACCTGCACTAAGGAGGAGTAGATCTGTGTGTCATCAGCACGTTGCTGACAACATACACCAAAACTCCAGATAACCTTGCTCTGCAGCAATTTCATGCCACTACAAATCAGTTCACTACAAGATGCAAATATAGTAATGGTAGTGTTGATAACAGTGAGATTGTGTTTGGCTGCATTGCTAAACAAGTAACCTTGGATTGGTATCAAAAAATACAGAATATCTTCAGCTATTTGGTGCAGAATTGTGATCTGGGAATCTGCCAAGCACATCACTCCTGCAATGTTTAGACAACGTGGTCTGAATTCTCTTGCTTCCTCCATCTTCTGAATCAAGGGACATGAATGTCTGAAAACTACCCACACAAAAGCAAGGCACATTAATTGTGGAAAACCTGTTTCAATTCATATAAACCTTTTTCTGATGTCCATGAAGTTTAAAATGAAACTTCAGTATTTCAGGCTATGAATTATTTTTCAGAAAATGGTTTTGTCTAGAGAAATAAGCTTTTGCTGAAGGGGAGAGGAGGGGAAGGGAAACTCATTCACTGATGGATGGACACTGTTAAATGTCAGGCATTGACTATTACTTCTATAAAGGATCAGGGTGCAAGTCTGAACAGCAGCACAATCTACGGTAAATATGTTTACTCAAAATAAGTCTCACTATGTTCTATGGGGCTCATTCCCTAATGAGTTTAGGACTGCAGATTCAGTATAGCAGAAGTGTTCATTATTTTTAGAATACCCAGATCCATTGCTATTTCTTAAGTTACATCAACAGGATATTTGCTTCCCAGGCCTGTCTCAAAGAGTCCTCAAACAGTTTCAAACAGTTCTTGTCTACTCAGAGATAAGTCCTATTGACTTCAATGGAGCTTATGCTCAGATACAGTAAGTGTGCATTAGTTTGCACCCTGAGACTAAGAAGTAAAAACTTATTTTTTGTTTTGTTACAGTGTTAACAACAAAAGCTAAGATATACTTAAGATACTGTGAGTTGCAATAACTTGTAGCTCCATATCTGACACTGAGTCTCGGACTCAAAAGAGCTGCTTTTCATCATAGCACTTGTGCCAGCCCCAGTGGATCTGTGTCTTATATCTGAACAGTGACTCTCACACAGGTCATGAACTGTTTTGGAAAGTCCCCTTGGTTTCACAAGCAGTTTTCCTTGTGGCAAGGAGACTGATATTGATGGAATGAAGTCTATAGTTCCCTTTGACTCATGGAACTAGTGTCACAGTTATTTGGACGCTGGCCTACATATTTTCCCAGTTATTGTCTGAATAATGCATTTATCAGGCTAAAAATAAATATTCAATTAACTGTCATAAATACTGTATACCAAACTGTACTCAAGCCATTCATATTCTTAAAGCAGTGAGGTTTAATTTTAACAAAGTATTTAATATATTCCAATCCCAAGAAAAAAACATGGAGAAAATGCTTTTCTTCATGTACCTCCTAAACTCTCACACGATCCATGTCCCTTCTTTTACTGTCTTCATTAGTGAGAGCCTTTTCTCTCTCCCCCTTCCTTCCAATCACTGATTTCAATGACTTTTTCCATAAAAGCCTTTCCTGACTCACTTTAAGCTCTACATTTTCATCATCCCCTTCCTTCTCTCACTGGTCCGTCCTCATGTCCTCTCCTATCAGATTCAGATTGCAAGCCCCCTAGGTGCAGACTGTACAACTTGGTGTTCCACAGCACCAAGCAGTTTGTTGATGCCAACAACCAATGTTAGAGGTGTAGGAAGAACAAGAATGAAGACACTTTTCAATTTCCTGCTGGAGCATTCTCTCAGCTTTGCTCACTGCCTTTATGACATCTGATGCCTTCTTTCCACACCTCTTTGTAACTTTTAAAGGAACCAGAGCTATTATTAGATCTCAGCCAGTAGTCAAAAATCATTTAAAGAGATTGAGATTACCAGACACCTGTCATACATGAGTAAAGACAGTTGCAGATCCTATTTCCTGATCATCTGTTCACTTGCTCAGTCATTAGCCCATTTTACTTCTCCTTGCCACTTCAATCTGAGTCACAAGCCCCACACCTAAATTGTTTCCTCCCAACTCATTTGAGAGATAGTCTTTCCCTCCCACAACGCTGATACTTATATCTGAGACCTAGTCATATTTATTTTGGCATATCTGATTTACAGAATATGTCTCAACATTTTTAGAGTCAAAGAAACAAACCAAACTACCCTTCCAAATTGGCACTTCAAAAGAAAAGAAACTTTTGCTACTTTCATGCTGCATAAATAGGTTTAAATTGCAGCACGTAGTGAGAGAACAATGTTGGGTAAACTGATGCCAGTTTAGGAGCTATTCAACTTTCTTGCCTGCTGGGCAGGATGGCTCTAAGTCTGCTTTCCTAATTGCGTGGGTCTGTTCTTGAGTTCTGGCACAGTCTTCACACTTCAAATTGCAATCCTGCTGCAGGACACACTGGAGTAAATAGGCACAGTAACATTTAGGCTAAAAAGACCAGTGAGACAGCATGTCTGCAGTCATCTTTCTAGATATACTCTACAAAGGCCCCAGAAATGTTGTGATAGGTAGGATATTATTATTGCAACTGAGGTACAGCGTATCCAAATCTTACATACTGTTATAAAAGTTACTTGAAGAACTCAGGAGAGGTATTGGAAGAACAGCAAGGTGTTTCTATGTATGGTTTTTGTGCCTTCAAATAAATTATAGAGTAGCAGTCCAGCTTGGCTCTATTATCATTGAAATCAAATGTGTTAAAAATACTACTGATACTGAAACCCTACAAGTTCCAGGTCAGTGATCTGTGCCAGTGCTGGCAATTGCTCCAATGCAAACTCACTGTACTCATGGCAAAGAAGCCCAAACCTGCTTAGTACACAGTGGAGTGACGCAGCCACGGTCACAAGGCCATTCAGTCCCAGAAGATCTGGGATCAAACAAAGAGAGCAGCAGAACTTTACTAGAAACATCTGTGTGTTGTCACTACAAAGGCAGAAGAAGAGTTTGGATTTGATATCCCGCTTTATCACTACCCGAAGGAGTCTCAAAGCAGCTAACATTCTCCTTTCCCTTCCTCCCCCACAACAAACACTCTGTGAGGTGAGTGGGGCTGAGAGAAGTGTGACTAGCCCAAGGTCACCCAGCAGCTGTATGTGGAGGAGCGGGGACACGAACCCGGTTCACCAGATTACAAGTCTACCGCTCTTAACCACTACACCACACTGGCACCCACCACTAAACTGACTAGCTACATAAGACTTGTCACTGAAATGCTAGTTTAGTGGTTTTGAACTATGTACAAACTAATATATGGGTAAGGGGACCCCTGACCATTAGGTCCAGTCGTGACCGACTCGGGTTGCAGCGCTCATCTCGCTTTACTGGCTGAGGGAGCAGGCACACAGCTTCCAGGTCATGTGGCCAGCATGACTAAGCCGCTTCTAGTGAACCAGAGCAGCACACGGAAACGCCGTTTACCTTCCCGCCGGAGTGGTACCTATTTATCCATTTGCACTTTGACGTGCTTTTGAACTGCTAGGTTGGCAGGAGCAGGGACTGAGCAATGGGAGCTCACCCCGTCGCGGGGATTTGAACCACTGACCTTCCAATCGGCAAGCCGTAGGCTCAGTGGTTTAGACCACAGCGGCACCTGTGTCCCTACAAACTAGTATACAGAAGACCAAAAGAAAAACTATTCTCAAATAGATTAATATGCTACAGTTTAGTACTGACAAGGATAACAAAAGCTTCTGCCTGGTGTGGCCTGTACAATCAGTATTAGAAACTGGGATAGAAAAGCTAGGAGCCAAATGGCTTCTGGGACCTGGGTTGTGGGCCAAAACAGAATGTCTAGTTGCCATGGGGGAAGGGGTCAGCAACACTTTTTATTTATTATTTTGATAAGCATGAACTAATGCACAATTCACATAAGTGACACAATGTTAATATCACATTTTTAGCAGAAATTGTTAATACAGTATTAATTAAAGGTGAAGGTAAAGGGACCCCTGACAATTAAGTCCAGCCGCAAATGACTCTGGGGTTGCGGCGCTCATCTCGCTTTACAGGCCGAGGGAGCCGGCGTTTGTCCGCTTCCACAGACAGTTTTTCCAGGTCATGTGGCCAGAATGACTAAGCCGCTTAGTCATGTTTCATTAGGTGTTTACAATAAAAATATTGGTACCATACTTCAGTTTTTAAAACATTCTACTCTTTATTGTTAAATTCCTTAACATAACATATACTGTACTTTGAAGCTTCAAAGCACATATATTTCAGTAATCCTTGAGTGTCTGCCAGGCATAAAAAATTGCACTCTGACTTTTTGAGGTGCTCACAAATGGAGAACCTTTCGGCGCAATATGCGCCTGGCACCCTGCTAATTTTGAACCCTGTGTACAATTCTATATTTTTCTATTGTGTCCTACCTTTCAAACAGATAATGCACATCACAAGAACTCAGCTTCACACATACCCCAATTAACCAGGGTCCACAAACTTTGGCTTGGCTTACTAGCCAGCCATTGCTTGTTGCTGCCCTCATGCGTCATTTCTGTGCCTCAGAGCAAAAGGAGGGAAAGGGAGAGAGAAAAAAGAAAGGACCTAAGTTTGTTTAGTTTACAATGGAGTTTCTGCCTTTTGTAATAATGATGATGATGATGAAATACCCAATCTCCCTCTCCTACATTCTCTGCAATACACCGAAGGAAAGGCACTTGCTACTAAAATGAGGTGTTCGGATGAAGGGGCTGAGTTGGTCCAGGATCCATTGGATCCTCAGTGGGTCTCATTGACAACATCAGGCATGATAGTTCTGCCCCCCACTCAATCTTTTGTGGTGGCTACAATGAACAGCAGAGCTGTGTGGCCCTGCTGCTTAGCAAAGCCTGTGGGAGTTGGGATTGTGCCTCAAGTCCTTTTGAGAGAGTGCATTTTTAAAAACTACTTTTTGACTAGAAAGCTTTTAAACAAAAATTAGTACATATATTGAGTCATTGCTCCATGTTGGATGAGTATTTTGAATTGCAACTACTATTGACTATTGAGATGGTTAATCAAGGGCTCCATAAATCCCCTTTTGGGGGCTTCCCATGGGCAGGGGATTCCACTGGCAGCTCTCCTTACATTCAGCTGACAGAATGGGGAGTTTGAGTGCTAAGACTGATGCAAGATCCTGAGGGTGGGGGTTGAACTGCTCTGCCTATTTGCCACTTTCAAAATTATTTGGGGGTAGCTGGGAAACTATTTGTCTCTTACTAACATTTCAGATTCCTGTAAATTTTCCAGCCCTGTTTGTCTCTTGGTAAAATTTTGGATTCCTTTAAATTTCCCAACATTGTTTTTGTAACAAGA
Organism: Podarcis melisellensis; assembly: GCF_964234715.1. Taxonomy (NCBI): domain Eukaryota; kingdom Metazoa; phylum Chordata; class Lepidosauria; order Squamata; family Lacertidae; genus Podarcis; species Podarcis melisellensis. Next base: position 40,434,262 of record NC_138542.1, read on the forward strand.
CTCACTTAGATTTTGCATTTATTCTGTGATTCCATACATGAGCAACACAAGTATACAATCCGTTCAGAAATTAAGAGTTCAAGTTTGATATAAGTTTCGTTTTAGGTTAGAAATCACTTTCTAGGAAATATCAGCTTTCAGTTTGAATTTTTGATAGGCTTGAAATCAATGCCTGGTGAGATCTCCTATCAAGTGGAAAAGCTAAGGTCTTTCATGGTTAGTTGCACAGTTTCAGTAACTTGTGTAGCTCTTTGTTTCTCCATGTAACAAGGAGTAGAACTGAATCTGAGCTGCATCCCTTTTCACACTTGAGAGTGTATCCCACTGAACTCAGTGTGAGTGAACTCAGTATTTCCAAGTCAAATGGGTATGCAGAATAAAAATAAGGTAAATACACAATGAATGTACTCATACTATAGTGAACATTTCTCTCAGCATACTGACTGTAGAACATCACATGTTTTTCCTTCAATAAAACAGAGGTAAATCAATGGCAAGTTTCCCATTAATACCCTAAGAGGCCCGATCTAGTTCAGCATCCTGTTTCTGACAGTGGTCAACCAGATGCCTCTGCAATGCTCACAAGCAGAACAAGTCCACAAAAGTCCTCTCACTGTTGCTCATTCAACTACTTAATCCTAAACATGTTTACTCCATGTTCCACAGACCTCAGTGGGACCTAACCCCCTGCTTAAGTACAATTTAGGGTTGCAAGTTGGCTGGAGCTTTCAACAGTATACATTTAGCAGCAATTCTATGCACAACTAAGAACAGAGTACAATGTCTCAATCATACAAATCTTTTCCACAGCAACACTTACTGGAATCCAAACTGACTGAAAACACAGCCTTGTGACTTTTTCAGAGCACTGTTAAAATCATGTAACCCGTAATCTGAAAACTCAGAATTACATATCAAGGGTGCACTGCTGAAAGTGTAGCAGTGATAGTATCAACACACAAAGGGTGTTAGTTCTGGAAGCTCTTTATTTTAAATCAGATACTTCCTGTTTTAAACTTTTAAGCTACATGTGAAAAGAAAAATCGATACAATTTCATGACCATTTTTTGTGCTCCATAATACGCCAAACATGATAGCACCCAAAAACTCAAGAGAAGTATGTGCATATGTGTTTTATCTGGCAGCATGAAATCAAAACATTCTGGGCCACATCCAGTGTTTTTCACACCTGTAGAAATGACTGGACCTAACTAACCTAGGTCTGTTCATTTTATTTATTACATTTATATCCCACCTTTCTTCCAAGGTGTTCAAATGTGCACAGTTCAGCCCTCTCCCAATTTCATCCTGACAACTACCTTGAGAGGCAGGCTAGGCGGAGAGACAACGACTAGCCCATGGCCACCCAGTGATTTGGGGACTAGAACTCCCGTCTCCCATGTTCAACATTTTAGCTACTATATACCACGTTGGCGCCAATGGGCCTACTCTGATTCAACGGATGCAACCCTCTCCCTTAAAAAAAATATTTATTTATTTTTTAAAGTCAATGCAACCAAACCTAGCTCGCCTTTGGGGAGGGGAGAGAGCCTTGGCTAAGCCCATTCACTTTTGGGAATCACCACCGTACTGGCCAACCCTCGTGAGAAGGTGAGCCAGCAGCGGACTCTGCTGCTGCCTGAGAGCCGACGCGAGGCTTAGGCAAAGCTGCGCCTGCCATGCGGGTGTCGTGCGCCGCTTCCCACCAGCTTGCCTGGGCCACTGCCAGGTCTCGCCCGCCTGGTTCGTGCGAGCGAGCGAGAGAGAGAGCCCGCCCCGGCCGCCTCCCTTCGCCCTGCCGCGGCTCAGCAGAGGCAGGGGCGCCGGCTGCAGCGGCGGAGAGGGCGGGGACCAGCGCCGTGACTCGCGCGGCTCAGAACCCAGGCCCGGAAGGTGGCGGGGGGGGGGCGCCTTCCATCCGCCCTGCTTGCGGCTCCCATTCATTCCCGGCAGGCAGATGCTCGCAAGGCGCCGCCGCCGCCGCCCCTCCGGCGCGCCCCGGCTGGTCCCTCCCGCGAACGGCGATGGCTGTTGTCGCCACCAGGCCGGCCTCGCCCCCCTTCGCCCTGCAGCGGCGGGGGAAGGAAGGAGGGCGAAGTCGCCGCCTGCCTGCCTGCCTGCCTGCCCCGCTCACCGGAAGCGCCGCGCTGCCCTCAGCGCTTTCCTCGGGGCTCCGGCGGCCCGGGGCCTGGGCGCGAGGCCCGGCGAGGCCTGCGCGCAGCTTGGGGGCCGAGCGGGGCAAGGGGGTGGGGACAGGCCGGAGGAGGAAGGGGAGCGGGTACCTTGATGATCCTGCGGGGCAGCCCGGCCATCTTGTCTTATTGGGATTCAGGCTCCGCTGGGTCTCGGCTCCGCTCGGGGCTTACGCACTACCGGAAGGAGCTCTGCGCTTCACTTCCCGTGACGTCACCGGCAGCGCCTGGCGAGGCATGCTGGGAGGTGTAGTCCCGGCGCGAGGAGGCGCGGGCAGGTTTGTCCTGGCCGCACCTTCCGAATTAACACAGGTGCCTCGTGTCAGGAGCTTCCGTGGAAGGCAGAGCGCCCTTCGTCAGAGACACACGAAGCGTTAGCATAGAAGAATGTTGATTTACACATTGCCGCGCCAAGAACCTGAGTTCTGTGAGAATTTTTTTTACCTGTCTTCCCTTATTTTATGTATTTTATCCTGCTTCTGTTACTCATGGAAAATGCATTGAGCTGAGCAAGACGATGACTATATCGTAGATCGCCTCACACTTTCAAATCCGTCTTCGCGGCCTTAAGAACTAGAACTTTGTCTTCTTAAAGTGAAAACTAAGGTTTGCAGGATGCTAAATTTGGCAATATGGAGCAAACGCCACACGTTCTAGCTGCTCCTAGCAGCTAGGAATGTCTTATAAAGAGAAAGAAATAGCCAGAACTCAGATCACCAAGTAAAAAGAAGGCAACTAAAATGTAAGTAGGCAGGGACAATGATTAGTAAGGTCCATACATTGGCATAGCGTGCAGGGGGGAGCCGGCCGCACCGGGCGCAACATCTGGGGGTTAGGGTTAGGGGCGCAAATCCACGGGTTAGGGGGTGCAAATTACTTGCCTTGCCCCGGGTGCTGACAACCCACGCTACGCCACTGGGTCCATAGACTTATGATCTCATCTGCGTGTCTATGTTCAGATCGGGGCATGATTCATTTGATGCAGACTGCTGCAGTTTGCTCCAAAAGGAGGAACAAACCAAGATCTCCCCCCATGACCTAATGACCTATGTGATATGCAATTACATGCTTCTATCTTCGACCCAGAGCACACTACAAGCTACAGTCCTACACATGCTTACTTGAGAATAAATTGAACTCAGAGGGACTATTAATGACATCAGGCTATTTGACTTTTATTGGCAGACTGTGGGCTTTTTTGTTTTCAGATTTTCTACTGTCATGACTTTTTAATTAGGTCATAAGGAGAATGCTGTGGCATACATTTTCAAAATATGTAAAAGGGTTACAGCATTTTATATATCCTCTCAACATCAGCTGACTACCACCTATGTAAAGCAACAGAATTATACAGAGATCATATCAGTCTTCAATCAATGTATGAACAGACCTCACAATAAAACTTCTGCATCAGTTAACACACAAAAATGGAAGATACAAAATTATTGAATATCTCTTCTAACAGGTAGGAAAACATGGTTACATTTGTTTAGGTAAGATTTGTACTCATATATTCATTGATCTCAACTACAAAAGCTACAGTTTCTGTAGCAATCTTATTTGCATCGGGGAGAGGGGAAAAGTGCAATGTTCAAATGATTAAACTATATATCGGATTAATCAGTTCTTTCTGGATATCTCAATGTTAGTTACAAAATAATAAGGCATGCCATACTGTTTCAATTCCCTCTGAACCACAGGGACAGAGTAGGATATCGCTATCTCCTATCCAAAAGAGCAGAAAGTGTCACATTGAAACGTGCAAGAGTGGAATTTTGAAACATTTGGTTTGTTTACAGAGGTAGGGTAAAAGCCAAATGACAAAGCTGAGCTGGACTTATTGGCTACTGAAAGCAAATACTGAAAGTCTGTATCGTTGATACACTGACTAACACAAGATCTAGCCTTGGCAAAACCATGTGAAAAATGCTGTGATTGAGAGAAAACCAGAATGCCAATTTAGCAATTTAGCATCTTCACCCTTAAACTTACATACTGATCTAAACAAAACCAACAATACAAAAGAGTTGGTACTGGGTGATGCAGGACACACATTAGCAGCTGAAAGAACATGCATATAGTTAGTGTGAGAGACAGCTACAAGTCCTTCATTCAGCTATCCCAAATACAAATTAAAGGAAATAAAGAACTCCATGCAGCTAGGGTGCCCAGATGAAAAAGAGGGCAGGGTTCCTGCACTTATGTGCAGAAGAGGTGATTTTAGTAGCTTTAGCTTGCATGACAACAAGTTACAACTCCTGAAATTCCCGCTTCTGCATAACTTTGAAAGCTGCAAGCTTCCTGTTCTCTTTTCTATCTCTTCCTTGAGGGTGTGCCAGAGGAAGAGGAGAGAGGAGGAGTGTGTGAACTGAAGGTTTGTTGCAGCTCATTCCTGTCAAGTTAAACAATGGTCTGAATTCAGCCTGTGCAAATTTGTGTTCTGGATTTCTTACAGTAGTTGTATTCCAAAAAACAGCCCAATTCACCCTATGCATTAATTTGATATCTGAATCAAATCTATATAAAACTTAAGCCTGGTGACATTCAAAACAATAGTAGTAAATTAATGATAACACAATTTTGCTACTTTCTTCAGTACCTCTGGGGAAGTGTTTTAGCTCAATGGTAATAGTGTCTGTTTTGCATACACAAGATACCAGGTTCAATCCTAGATAGGGCTGAAACCCTGGAGAACCACTTAATATCAGTGCAGACAATACTAAGCTAGATTAGCTAGATGAACCAATGGCTTGACCCTGTATAAGGCAGCTTTCTATGTTCCACAGTAGGTCAGGACCAATAATTAAATACAAAAGTTGACTAGACTTCTATTCCTTGAGTAGTTGTGTGAAGGAGGAAATTTCAGCAAGTGCAGTCTTTTCTCAACTTTGCTTGACATACAACACCACTAGAAACCCCCACTTCTACACAAGAACAGTACAGTTCTAGTAAAGGCACTGCAATCCTGTCCTCTTTTTGTACCTGTGTATATGCTACTGTTGGGCATCCACACAAACATAATGTTACCTCTCATTTTGCCTTTTGCCACCCTACTAGTACTATTTTGGCCTAAACTCTGTAGTAAACTTTGCCATGAATGAAGGCTTTGCCATGAATTCTGAACTAAAGGTTTCTAATTGCTTTCCGTATTGTTTTTAAGTTTTTCCAAGTTTACGTAATCATAATCTAACTACTTGTAAGTGAGAAGGTGTCACAGAGAGAGAGGGAGGGAGGAAGAGAAATTCATTCCTAGAAGCAGATTCCTTTTAGATCTTCAACTGCAGTTAGCCCTGTAACTCAACTCCTTGCCCTTCAGTCACAAGCAGTGAAATTATATGCCAATCCCCTTTCCAAATTATCCTTGCTTCAACTTCGCTTCCTGCAAAGACTTTTTAAAGATACCAGTGACATTCCAACTCAAGTGCGTAGCATTTGAAACTCTATTCATAGCCAAGAGCTACGCCAAAAATGAATCTGAGAAGATTTTAGGTTATTTTTTTAGAGCTGTCATGTTTGCATGAGCAGTTTGCTATACCATAGCAGCAAAAAGTCAGATTTGCTGAATTAATTCTGCTTCATATTGATTAAAGGGAAAGAGCTCTGCCTTTGATTCTATCTAATCACATATGCACATTTCAGCTACCATGCCTGTGTAATCCACAGCACTCTTCATAATTGACTGAGTTGAATTCACAAAAATAGTGGCGAATGTTGTATATGTTGCCACCTGCAGTGCTCCTCAGCCTTTATTTAACAGCTGCCTGGCATGCAGAAATTTGTTAGACAAAGCATTTATCAACGTTTCAACCCCACACTAGGAACACAGGAAGCTACCTTAAACTGAGTCATAGACTATTGGCCATCTATTGCAGACACTGGCTGGCAGCAGCTCTCCAGGGGTGCAAACAGACGTCCTTCTACCTGCAAATGCCAGGCTTAAATGAGGCACATTTTGCATGCAAAGCAAATCTTCTCTCAAAGAGGGTAGTTGCCTTACACTGAGTTAGACCAAGCTCAGTATTGCCAACACTGACTGGCAGCAGCTGCCCAGCCCAGGCTTTCAGACAGGAATCTTTCCAAGCCCTACCTGAGGTGTTGAACCCGAGATTCCCCCACCATCACCACCAACAAGCAGATGCTTTTATGGTGAACTGTGCTCCTTCCCCAGAGCAGGGAAAGTCTCGCCTGCTAAAGTTAGGGTGAAGCAGTTGGCTGGAAGAGAAATGCCCCTGTACCACCTCTTTCTAGCTCTATGTATCAGTGTGGGTGGAAAGTTTCTATGCTCCTAAAAAAAAAACAACACAGCAAAACCAGCAAGAGTCTTGTGACAAATTAAAGACTAACGTGCTCTGTTGTTTTTGCTGCAACCCACTGTCTAAAATTAAAAACATGCAGTCTTAAAAACCTCAGCTGCTTTTTCATTGGGCAGCCTTCGGAGGGCCCTTGCCAGGACTACATTTCCCAGTGTGCTTTGGTGCTTAGGAGAGCAGCTCCCGGACGTTGCCTCGCGAGTTCCTTTTTGCCGTAAAGGAAGAAGCAGACGGTTCCTTCGAGACCGGCGGGCTCCGTCGCTGCCGGGTTGACTTGTCCGGGTAAGCGGCTTCCTTCCTCCCTTCACCTTTTCCGAGTTCGCCTCCTGGCCGCCTTGCCCTGGAAAGTGGGGGAGGCAGCCGGGGAGCAAGGAGAGCCCTGACCTGTCGGTTTGGCGCTTGGGAATCCTCTCCTTGCTCCTGCCGGGGAAATCAGCGCCGAAAGCGAAAAGCCCCTATCCTAATCCTTTCCTGCGGTTGGGGCGCGATGAGGAGGCGAAGGGAAGCAAAAGCGCTTCCCCACGTGCAGAATGCCCCGGTCGGGTCAGGCGCGCGTGTTCACTTCTGCCTCCTCCGAGCAGCGATTTCACTGCGAGAGCAAGGCGCCCCCGTGGCTGAGCTGTTGTCAGTGATGCCGCCGCACCCTGCCTTAAAACAGATCCGAGAACTTCTAGCGTTGGGCATTAGCGTTCTGACGACCGGTCGAATCATCCGGGTTCGTTTCTGCAGTGCGGCAAATACTTATTGGCTGGCTTGGATGGTTAGTTGCCGCTCTGGAGAGACCTTGGATCTGCATCTGAAAGCACACACACGCGTGTACAGAAGCGAGCCTGAGGCGAATCAAGGCAGGCATGCGATATACGGTATACTGTTCTTGCTCGCTGCTAGGGGTGTAACCAGTGGAATTCAGTGTAAAGAACGTTGCCCGCATTCCCTATATGTGGTTTTGACAGCCTTGCACATGAATCCATGAAGGTTACTCGCTGCAACAAAAGTTTAGTGGTTCTTTGTTTAAAGTCTCTGTTGAAGGTTAATAAGCACGAAACAGCGTTGGTTGCTCTTTGGACTCTGTGGTAGTAGAAACCCTCTCCAGGACCACTTCCTGCCTCTCTCTGAATAAAGGACCCCTTCAGAGGGAGGCTTGGGCCCACGCTACATAGAAACCTGTTGCATCATTGCTAGCTCCTTCCTTACAGCAGCAAATGCTGTTTAAACAGTATTTGGTTGTAGCTGCAAAAGTGGCTCCATATCTGGTAGGAGGCTCCTGATAGTAGGGGGTCGCAGTGGTGGCGGTGGCAGCAGCCACAGACAGCCCTGCAAGCAGCAGATGGGAGTGGAATCTGCCACCTGAGCCAGACCTGTCCATCATACTGATACCATCTTGCTGCTGAAGAAGGGTCTGGGAAGGAGAAAAATCTCTTCTGAAAAATATCTTGCTGAACCTGAGTGAACAGCATTCTGTCAACCAGCTGCTAATTGGGGCCAAGTTGTTCAAGAGTGTGGTGGCAGGCTAGCTCTAAACAGTCCTGCAAGCTAGGTGTGGTGTGTGTGTGTGTGTGTGTGTGTGTGTGTGTGTGTGTGTGTGTATCATCCTGATCTCTCCTTTTGGTTCCAAGCTAGATCGGGTTTATTTGTGGAAGGAGGTATCTGGAACCCTTTGATTATTGTACTGCTGTTTGCTGTTTTATGTTGTATTTTTAATTGTTTTAAGGCTGCAATCCTGTACCCACTTACCCAGGAATCAGCTTCGTTGAAATCAGTGAGATTAACTTCTGAAAAGATGTACAGACTTGCAGAAAAGCAGGATAAAAAGTGTTTAAAAATAAATTATATGAGGAAAGAACTGTTCTCACATGGCTCAGGCAGTTCATGATAACATTGTTTGGTAATGCTGTGACTGAGCCATGGAGCACTCGCATTGTCTTGTGGGGCTCAAAGCTGAGGTAAACTTCCTGGGTGGTATTCATGATTTATGTTCATTAATTCCAGTGGGTCTGCTCTGAGTTACACTTGGTTGACTACTACACCACTGCCTCCAGAGTCTGTACAATTGGTATAATGAAATTTTAGAGAAGGGGTGGGAAGCTTTTTTTCAGGCAACCCATTGGTTGTCTCATGAAAGTGGTTGGTGGACTCTAGGACACAAAATGGGTGGAGCAGAGAAATTAAAGCGACTCTTACCTTTGTAACAATTGACAGCATTCCAGCCATACATCAGAGTTTTCTGCATACACCACAGACACGCAGTCAATGATGCATTTTAGCCAACCAAAAGCACTTGGGGGGGGGGAGCAAAGCATAGCCAGCAATAGTTATTGCTGGGGAAGAGTTCTGAGGGCCAGGAAGAGAGTCCTGCCAAGCCACATTGTTCTCCTGGGCCTGAGGCTCCCCACACCTGTCATAGGGAAATAGCAAGGCAAAGATAGAGAAGACTTTGCATAGTGAAAAATTAAACAGTGAAAGCCTGGAAGCTATTGAAATGTGTACAAGGTAACTTGCAAATTGTGGATCTAATACGTTTTGACTAATCTCCTGACAAACCACTGATTCCCAAACAGTGACGGACTGAACTGCGCAGATTTTCTTTAAACATCACTGTGACGTGACAGCTGTTTTGTTTGCTAGCATGGCCATGGCATCACGAAGGGCTGTGTTGTCGAGGACTGCATGGGCGCGTTTGGCAGCTTTCACCAAGCAAGTTCTGTCTCCTAGTAAGTGTGCATGGATTCTCTTTTAACTCTAATGGAGTGGGATCTTGCTTTGCACACACAGAAGGTGGCTGCTGCTGCTGCTGCCATCACCATGGAGCTAAGCAGCTTGTGGTTCTAGATGGGAAAAGAGTTTGTGTCTCCACTCAAGAGGAGCATGACTGGGCCAGCTCTGCTGCAGCAAAGGCAGTTCAGCAGCACTCTGGTGGTACAAGAAGAGACACTTCTTTCTTTTCCCATTCAAGCCTTGTTGCCCAAGTCTGTGTCCAGGGAGCCTGGAGAAATGCGCTGCTGGCTGACAGACATGCAAAAAGGAAGACTATATGCCCAATTGCTCTGTTGGAGGTGAGAAGCAATAACCGGGAAAACCTGCAGTGACATAGTAGCCTTACATGCTGGGGGGTGGAAAAGTAGAGCCGCCCCCTTTATTCCTGCCCATCTCCCAGAGTATTTGGCATAGAGCTGCCTTCACCAACCTGGTGCCCTCCAGCTGGTGGTAGACTGCAACTCCATCAGTGCAAGCTGCATAGCTGTACACTGCTGGTGCTGATGGGAGTTGTAGTTCAGCAGCATCAGGAGGGCGCCAGGTTAGGGAATACTGTCATAGAATTTGGACCGTGTGCTGCTGCAGAATGGCGTACACACCCAGCTTCCCAAAGGGTGTGTGTGTGTGTGTTTGCCCAGCCTTACCTAATTTGGGTGGGTTCCATCTTTTCTCTAACTCCCCCTTTTTAATGGAGGCTACTTCTAATGTGACACCAGTTGGAGAACAGAGGCAGAGGAAGTGGCAAAGCAGCACTGGACTTTCTTTTCTTATCCGCAACGTATTGAGTGGCAACTCTGCCATGTGGCACCTGAAGCTGGGGAAGGATCTCCCTTGCATTGAACAGTCTGCAGGAGGGGCAGGGGGAGGGAAGAATACTTGGCTATCAATCAAGAAAGGTAGGACAGAGCTGTGTAGCTCTTCTGTTATACCATATGTATCTATCTATCTATAGGGTTATGTGGTGTCATACTGCTTTTTTTCAAAGCAGTCTGACACCTGTAAATATTGTGCAGTGCCAGTAAGGGACATTGCTTGGGGAGAGGCTTTGAAAAGTGAGATAACTTAACACAGACATCCCAAACTCAGCCCTCCAGATGTTTGGGGACTACAACTCCCATCATCCCTAGCTAAGAGAACCAGTGGTCAAGGATGGGAATTGTAGTCCCAAAACATCTAGAGGGCTGAGTTTGGGGATGCCTGACTTAACATGTCTTCACATTGATTTATGTTCCAATCCCTAGTTTAGTACTGTGAGTTGTTACAATGACCACTTTATGCTCAGCAGTGTTCAAAGGAAACCCGCATTGTGCTGTTTTCTGTTTCCGGTGTTTTACTTGGCTCTTATATTTTCAGATGCATCTGTATTTTGTGCTTGTCCCAAATCTACATATTCAGCTCTTCCTGATGACTATAACTGGTATGTATTAAGCCATTCAGATTTAACTCAAAAGTTCATTTCACAAGTGTGTGAAAAGACACCAAGATGTCAGTTGCTATATTAGAAGTAGCACAATTGGCAGTCCACTCTTACTGCTAGAATAATTTATGAATTTTAGAATCTCTTTTCATTTCTCATTAAAAGAAAACACCATATTTTAGTGGAGTTGGGCTTTTGTAGAGCTATGAAGACTTGCTGAAAATGTATTAGACTCTGGAGAGATGCTGCTGGCCAGATTCTAGAAGATTGAGGTATAAGGTATATTGATATAAGGCAGCTTCCTATGCACTGTTCCTATGCACTGCTTTTATAGTAATCACTTTTGTCTTGCATCAGGCTGAACATCTCATTAGGATATCAGCTTAGTTGGGCTTGCTGTCAAGGAACTTGGCTTCAACAGCCTTAGTTTAGGTATTTAGTATTGTTCTACCTTGCCCACAGATTTTTTAATATAAATTAAGGTCTCTATGCTCTTTGTCTAATAAACTCACTAATTTGGATGTTTATGAGTGTGGTCAGTAGCTCCATAAAAATGCTGCTGTGAGAGAAAAACTGATATTGAAGTCAGACATTTCATTAGGATTGTTTGGACACCACGTGCCGTTAGTGCATATTCTGGTTGCAAAGAACTGGGGAGGAAACCCAAACAGTGCTTACTCACTGTGGAAAGACTGATGCCAAAGGTTACATACTTCAAAGGACTATACTACAGGAAAACAAGTGCTCTGCCTTACTGGACAGCTAAACAGCATTTTTGGTCTATTAGAACAACTTTAAATCATATAAATAAATTTAGATCAATTTAAATATTGTATAAAAATATTTTCTTGAGCTCTAGCCTCTATTCTGGATTTTTAAAATTATTTCATTTAATTATGCAAACCTTTTAGTTAAAACAAGAAGGAAAAAGCCTTGTCCAATGTCATCTCTTTCTTTTTTAGCAAAGTGGAACTTGCTGTGACATCGGATGGAAAAACTATTGTTTGCTATCACCCTTCAGTGGACATTCCATATGAGCACACAAGAGTATGTGAATCTGCAAAAAAATATCTTCCAGATTTTATCAGGCGAACATAGCTCATCTTTGGGTACCCTTCCAGATTTCTTCTTGGTGGTTATCCTTTAACATGAACGTGATTTAAAAATAGGCTTGTGCTCAAAACTTAAGCTTGGCACATTTAACATAGCTTAAATTTTCAGCTTGATCACCAAGAAGTTCAGATCTGTGGCAATATATACAAGTTCAGCGGAACACCCTAGTCTTCAGCCCTTTTCAAGACCGCATGCATCATTTCACCTTGCTGTTATTTCCCAAAGTAATCCAGATATCTAGATTATGTTCATCTTTAAATTCTGTTCCATTAAGCGGAGCACTATTTCAGTAGCTGTTCTCCCAGAGCCAGCAGAAAAGAGGCTGCAGTCTAATTAGAAGCCAGAAATGCACAAGTAGTAGTGAGAATGAGCTCTTGCAAGTAGTTTAGTTCCAGCAGAAGTTGCTTGGATCAAAAGAGGGGGAGGTTATTCCCATATAAGGTTCAGAACAGTGGCAGGCAAAAAAGCTAGAGAAAAATAGGACTGATAAATTTGTTTGGAGTGAAGAGTATTTGCTTTTGTTCTGCAGCATAATGGCCAGGATTCAGCATGCTGTAATCTTTGGGTGGGGTGGGGTTTTAAATGATGTATACAGCAAAATGGCAAATTACATTCAGCCTAAAACTAGCAATACCTGCACATTTCATAACTGTAAGCCAATAAGTATATATGTTTATGGCTTTTCTTTGGGGGGGTGTATTTTTTTTTTTTTTAGTTTGTTAATTGGGGCAGTTTTCTTTTGACAGCCCATTCCACAACGAGATCCACTGGATTATAGAGAAGAAACACATGATCAAATCCTGAAATCTAGATTGGATGGAAAGGACTTCAAGAACCAGCAAGGTCCTATGATTGAGGAACTTAGTAAAATGTTTTACACAACAAAGCACCGCTGGTACCCTGTGGGACAGTAAGTATTGTGTGGGAGGGTGACGAGTACTGCAGAACCTGGATTGGGTTGGATCCAGACTTTGCCTTCCACAGATGGAAAGGCCCCTTCATCCACAGAAGGGTTTTCCTGCTAGCAGAGGGGAGGAAGGCAACATTTGTTGATTCCCTCCTCCCCCAGCAGCCTCCAGTTGATTCTTCCATGTTTTCAGAGGTTCCCTCAACCCTCCAGAATAGTTGGGGCAAAGCTATTTTGGGTAAGATACCAGGATTTTCATCTGCTCTGATTTTAGCTCCTACCTAAATGGCTATACCAATAATAAAGTACCTTAGAGAGAAATATATATCCAGATACATATGAGAAGACTTGTGCTTATCCAATACCTAAGTGGGCTAGGAAACATGGTGCTTGAATTTCTGGAATGGTTTGTTATGTTGAGAATTATTGATAATAATTTAACTCATCTGGTCCTACCAGTAAGATTTTTATTTTAAATTCATGCAGTCATGAATACTGATCCAGTTTTATGTTTGGCTGTCATCTATAGCCCTACCAACAAGAAAACAAACTTGCTTTTTAAAAAAAATGCAGGAATTCCTTTATTTTGTATTTTTTAATATACCTTTATTTATACATATTCAAAGATATAGAAAACTTCATACCCATTCGAAGTATCACAATGAACAGTAGATGGTGAAAACAAAGCTTTCCTCTAAGATAACATGTCTATAAAACTCTACAGCATACAAGTTTACCACATAAAATATAAGATTACAAGCATTAACATAGCTGGAGCAGAGCTTCTTAGCTGCCAGAGCAAATTTGGCTACCAGATGAGTATATTGTAGATATTTATCAGCTATGAGTTCAACTGTCACTTCCTGGAGCGGATCAGCCTGGGAACCGGTTAAGAATAGACGATAAAACATTTCCATTGGACTTTGAATATAAGGAGCAAATCAATAGATATCCTTGACTTGATTACATCCATAAATGTGTTTCCGTTCCATATGGGGTATTCCAAAGTATCCCCCCCTCTAAGTATATCGAGGGCATCTGCTGGAACCTTATTTTGACAAAAGGCCCCAATAGTTTTTTCCACAACTATTCAGGGTCTCAGGGTAATGGGGCCTTGAATAAAAAGGTAAAGGGACCCCTGACCATTAGGTCCAGTCGTGACCGACTCTGGGGTTGCGGCACTCATCTCGCTTTATTGGCCGAGGGAGCTGGCGTACAGCTTCCGGGTCATGTGGCCAGCATGACTAAGCCATTTCTGGCGAAGCAGAGCAGCGCACGGAAACGCTGTTTACCTTCCCGCTGGGAAGGTATTTATCTACTTGCACTTTGACGTGCTTTTGAACTGCTAGGTTGGCAGGAGCAGGGACCGAGCAACGGGAACTCACCCCATTGCGGGGATTCGAACCACCAACCTTCTGATTGGCAAGTCCTAGGCTCTGTGATTTAACCCACAGTGCCACCCGCATCCCTGGGGCCTTGAATAGTTGCCCTTAATTTGAGGACACCAAATAGACCCATCTGAAACCTTGGAGAGCTGCCGCCAGTAATTGTGGATGTTACTGAGCTGGATGGACCAGGTTGTAAACAGATTTCCTATTTTCCTGTGCTACACACATCACCTAGAATTGTGTGTCGCAGTCTCTGGCCATATAGTCTTGCAGTTCAGCCACTGAGGATGTAGTTTAGCATAGAAGCAGAAGTCTTGATCAAGCTCTTTTTTAGCACAGTTAGCAAGAGAGACACAATCTGATGCTGTGCTGAGTATAGGATCGGATATAGGACTCCTAGGGAACTTTCATCCTTTGTGTGCTGCTGGAAGTTGGATTTGCCCACGAACCAAAAAAGTACAGGGTATTTTTGCACTACAGAAGACTTGATTTTTATTTTTATTTTGTATTGGGCAGACAAATATACAAGGTATAATAAATGTAATGTCAAAACACAATGTCAACATGACAATCACTGGTCTCTTAAAACTGAGTATTCAAATGACTGAACGTATGACAAAACACATTTTAATGTGTTTCTTCTCTTTTTTTCCTTCAAGGTACCACACTAGACGCAAGAAAACCAATACCCCTAAAGACAGATGAACACCATGTTTGTCACCTTGTTGCTGTCGGGGCAAGCGACTACTTAAGTGGATGAGATTGCTTTGAAAGTGTATATATATGTTAGGTTGTCATTAAAGTACTTTTCTAACTCAAACTTGCTTTGTGCCTTCGCCCGTTCCTGTGTGCTGGTTTGCTGTGCATAATTTCAGAGCACAAGGACTGAACTAACAGCTCGCTCTTCCTACTAGGGCAGACCTTGGAAAACAAGGCCAATTCTGCAGCTGAAATGAGTGTTAAACAGGGGGTTGAAATCCAAGGCAACTTTGTGATGAGACTTGTGATGAGCAGAGCGAGCCCAGAGATCAAGAAGGAAATGCATAGCCAACAGAACTGGATGCCTCAGACTTCTAGGAGACTGACACTAAATAAGTGAAACATGATGACCACAAAGACTTACGCGAAGAAACATTAAGCCTCCAGCGCCAGTCATGATGGCAAGTAATGCCTGTGTGGAACATTCATGCTATGCCTACTACTGGAATTAACCAGCTCTAGTAAAGCTGTGTTCCAGAAATAATTTACTGAATGTTATTGATTAGCAGTTTTCCCAGCTAAACAATGTGGATTGAAGAATTTGGCCTACATCCAATGCTGTAGCTCTGCTCACGCAACAGAATTTCCTCTCTTCCAGCCCCCCACATGCACAGAAATCAGCTCTGAAGGAGCAGGGGGGGGGAGGCTGGGGAGGAAACAGGGGTCCTGTTTTGCGAGCAGAACTTCACTCACACAGCAGTAAGATACAACCCTTGAGACAGTTTTATCTCTTAAGTCTTTGGACTCCCAGTTTGGCTTACAAAAATAACTAGTTATAAAAAAAACCAGTGTGGAACTTCAGCTCTTTGCTTACTGATTTAAATATTTTATTAGTCAAAAAAACTATCATTTACTAAGTGGTGTAGAGAGTAAAGCAGAAGATTGTTCTTGCTAATTGTGTAATAGAATACACAATGAAAAAGGGATTGAGGGGAGAAAGCAATTTCAAGTATCAATTCTTAATTATCTAATCTCAGCAGTACTTGACTGGACGGTTAAGTCCAGTCGCAAATGACTCTGGGGTTGCAGCGCTCATCTCACTTTACAGGCTGAGGAAGCTGACGTTTGTCCGCAGACAGTTTTTCCGGGCCATGTGGCCAGCATGACTAAGCCACTTCTGGTGAAACCAGAGCAGCGCACGGAAACGCCATTTACCTTCCTGCTGGAGCGGTACCTATTTATATACTTGCACTTTGATGTGCTTTCGAACCACTAGGTTGGCAGGAGCTGGGACCGAACAACGGGAGCTCACCCCGTCGCAGGGATTCGAACCGGCGACCTTCCGATCAGCAAGCCCCAAGCCTCTGTGGTTTACACCACAGTGCCACTCGCGTCCCAGTCTTGATTAATAATGGGAAAGTAATTATCATGTTTTGCAAGATATTTGTTCATATGTTGTAGGCATGGAATGCCCAGATTTCCTGCATAATTGGAACATTGCATAAGAACATGAATGATTTGGCTTGGAACATCTTACAAGACTTAAAGGTAAAGGGACCCCTGACCATTAGGTCCAGTCGCGGACAACTCTGGGGTTGCAGCATTCATCTCGCTTTATTGGCCGAAGAAGCTGGCGTACAGCTTCAGGGTCATGTGGCCAGCATGACTAAACCGCTTCTGGCGAACCCGAGCAGCGCATGGAAACAACCATTTACCTTCCCACTGGAGCAGTACCTATTTATCTACTTGCACTTTGACATACTTTCAAACTGCTAGGTTGGCAGGAGCTGGGACAGAGCAATGGGAGCTCACCCCATCCCAGGAATTTGAACCGCCGACCTTCTGATTAGCAAGCCCTAGGCTCTGTGGTTTAACCCACAGCGCCACCCATGTCCCTAGACTTAAGTTTCCCCAAAGCATCAACTCAGCTTAACGTTGGGGAAATTAAATGGAGCTCTCAGGTGCTCTTGTACCATTTCTGCTTAAACTTGTAGCCATCTTCTTCAAAGTACGGGAACAGCAACTCCTCTGATGGTACAGATTCTGTCCCAGAGAGCCTCTTCACAGAAAGGTGTTGAAGACATGATCTAGAAAAATATCTCAATCCATTTCGGTGGGATCTGTCTAGGGCAGCTGGAAACATTACAAATATTTGGGGGGTGGGAAATGTAAGAGAATTTATACCATTAATCTGCACTGTCAAAGAGTCAGCTCTCACTGATTAAAACCAGCATGTCACTTGCTGCCCAGGTGCCTATGGAGATGGGAAGAATTGAAGCAACATTTGCACCAAGCTCTGTCTTTGGGTGGGTTGGAGAGGAAAGTCATGTCCTCGGAAAGTATTAATCTTGGAAGCAGAAAACCAAGTGCATAAATGCATGCAAAACTTGAGTTCCCCAAGTATGTGAAAGGTAGACTAAGACTAAACTGTACCTCATCACTTCAATTAAAGTGGCATGAGGGAGTTGGTGACCCAGATCTGAAAAGTAAAGGAAAGATATATGGTTCCATGCTATTAATAGTAAGGTTAATGAATCACAGTAAGTAAAATATATAAAAAGAGAAAAGGTACAGAAAGCAGCTACTAAAATAGCAACATTAAACCAGAGGAAATGGTTTTGTACCCTTTTGGAAGAAAAAAAGAGTCAAGTTACCCAGAGCACTAAAATTACGAAAGACAAAATATGTTATTTCAGTTAAGTGTTTGGAAAGGAAAGGAATATTAAAATGGGAGCAGATCAATGTCATGATAGTGGCATTTTCTTTTTGGTTTTACAAATGAATCTATTCTGTAGCCACTCCTGATTATAGATGTTACCATTACACATTGCAATCTCAACCAGCAGAGGGCACTGCTAGACAAGACCTCGGCTTTACTTACCTATAATTTAACTACATACAGTGGTACCTTGGTTCTCAAACTTAATCCATTCCGGAAGTCCGTTCCAAAACCAAGGTGTACTTTCCCACAAAAAGTAATGCAAAATGGATTAATCCGTCCCAGACTTTTAAAAACCCCTAAAACAACAATTTAACATGAATTTTACTTTATAATGAGACCAATCATCCATAAAATGAAGGCAATAATCAATATACTGTACTATAAAATAAATGAGACAATTTTGTAGATGATAAAAAAAAATCTTACCTGCACAGATGATAGTCATTGTTTGGGTGGGGGGCTTTTATCCATTTCTGCAGTCACACAATCAACCTGGGTTCCACATTCCCCAAAACGAAGGCACTAGGCAGAGTCCCCCAAAGGTCCCCAAAATGAAGGAGCAAGGCAGAGACAAAGGCAAAAGACAGACTCCCAAAAACAAAGGAACAAGGCAGATTCCCAAAATTTTCCACTCACCCCTCCCATTGAGCAGGCAGGCTTACCTGGCAAGGTACCACCCCCCCTTGCTACCAGCTGGGAGTGCGGTGAGGGCCAGTAAAGGGCTGGTGCTTTGTTTTCTTACCTGGAGTTCATCACTGGACTTCGCTGTTGGTTAGGTAAGTGTTCCTCGTGGGGATTTGGGGTTGTGGTGCATCCTGCTAGGCCTCCCATAGTGGGCGCCTTTTCCCCCCGGCAGTGGAGGCCGAATCAGGGCATGTTCAGCTTCCGAAAAAAGTTTGATAACCAGAACACCTATTTCCGGTTTTGGAGCGTTCGGGTTCCAAGTTGTTCGTGAACAAAGCTGTTCAAGAACCGAAGTACCACTGTACTAGAATGGGGGGCGGGGGTAGAGAGAGAAGTAAAACGAAGACTTGAAGACATGATCAACAATTTGAGGAAAATTTGAAACGTGAGTGGGGTACACCAGGAAAGTTAAGCAGTTTGTAAGGAACTATAATACTGGATCGTTTTACACTTTTCTGAATGATTTGGCCCAAGGGTACCTAAGTGCAACTATGTGTTTGTCTTGATTCTCTGAAAGGAAGGGGAAGAACTGAACAGCTCCCCTCTCTTCGTTTGCAAATCAAGAGTGGCAGGAGGTGATGCAAAGATAAAAATAGGGCACATGTTAATACTCTTATTATTTACAGAAGTTCAATTTAACAAGCAAGATGAATCCAAAGACATTTACAAGCTGCTTTAAAGTAACTTTGAAGTGGCCAAGAACATACGTGTAATGCTATACATGTTAACTTGACAATAAGCCCAATTGTATTACATTAGATTTGCTCCTGAGTAGACACATAGGATTGTGCTGTTAATGAGCTAGGCCTCACTTTTCCAGAGTGCATCAAACTGACACCAGATTCTGCAGTGACAGAGTATCATTTGCCACTTGTGTACAATACTCATAAATCCTGAGAAGCCGTGTATGACTACAAATACAAAATGGGCAGCTAGAAACTTAAAGAGCTTCAGTAAAAGGAAACTAAAAGAAGCTGAAAGACACGGCTATGCTAATAAGCCACCACAAGGTAGTCCCTTACAGCCATGCAAATGGAAATAAATCAAAACTGGTCTTTGCATTGCTATTTGCTGTAGAGCACTAGCAATGTACATTTATATTAAGCTTCCTTGGGATGAGCTTGTGGTATTTATGTACCTTTTCCATCTAGAAAAAGCATAATTCAATGAGTTGAGAGTGCTTGCTTATGAAAAATGTGAACCCTGAGAGTTGGTGAAAGTGTTTCTAACTGGTACAAAACCAGTCTTGAACATTTCAATCCAGCAATATGTTTATTTACTGACAGCAGGAAATATTTCAGCCTACAGCAGAAAGACAGATTTTGTGGCTGTTCTTATTTCAGTTATGAACAGAAGAGGGCTCCAAGCTCTGCACTAATTGGATACGGAAAGTGCATTGAGTGCTGAGATGCTTCAGTCAACAGTACCAAACATCTCCATGAGTGTATTGGCTACAGCGGAGGCAGGCAGGTCATTATGGTCTGCCCCAGGAACATCAGACTATTCTTCCCTGCACACACAGCAAAACACTTTGTTAGGGTTTGCAAAAGTCCCTGCTCTCTGGCTACTGCAGATAGAAGCAGGCCTACCGCCCCTATGATTTGCACATGTACTCAGTTATGCTGATATTTCCAGTTAATGTGAGGCTCTATGTGTACAGTATTCTCACGCCCTTAGCTTACTACAGTAGTGTTTTCATTCTTCACTTCAAACAGATCTTAACTTTTAAATATGTGGAAGAAGCCTTTCTGACACAGAGAATTGCTCACTTCCCCCCAAAGCTGTAAGGATCAAATGAAATGCAATGGCAGCAGTTAAATGTGCTTAAAACACCCAATCATTTAGAAACTACAAAAAGGGGTGAGTGGAAGATTTTTAAAACAAGCTGACAAAAGGAGTGCGAACCTCTTCCCAATCAACTGCAACTTACCTCGCCCATTTCTTTCTATCATCTATCTATCTATCTATCTATCTATCTATCTATCTATCTATCTATCTATCATCTATCTATCTATCTATCATCTCCTTAAATGAGCTGTGCCTGTATTCTCCAGCAGTGGGAAAGCAGCTTGGGGAGTGACTGAGCAAGATGATGGCTGGAGAAGAAAGAGTTAAGCATCTCTCTTGAATCTCTTGGTGGTATTCAACTATATCTTTTCAGTGGTGGTGCTGTGGTTAAGAGAGTTGGACTAGGACCTGGGAGACCAGGGTCCAATTCCCCACTTGGACATGAAGCTCACTATGTGACCTTGGGCCAGTCACCATCTCTCAGCCTAGCCTACCTCACAGGATTGTTGTGAGGATTAAATGAGGGGCATGATAACTATGTAAGCCACTTTGAGCCCCATGGAGAAAAAGGTGGGACATAAATGCACCAAAAAAATTAAATAACATTAATTGACTTAATTAAGACAGGTTCATTAATTTCAATGGGTATACTGTTGAGTAGAACTTAATTCAATAACACCCTCTGATTCCAGGCTCTCTGCTGCTTTTCATTATACAAAAACCAGAGAGAGAAGCCACTGTAGTATAACATCTTGAACCTTTTCACTGTCTTGTTCATATATCTGGGAACACTGCTTGCTCATTCGCTGTTGCTTTCATGAATAAGCTAATGATAGAATACCTAAAACAAAGTTATATTTCAGATAGTAGTTTGCTACTTAACCACAAAGATAGCATTTATGTAACCCCTGTGCATGGACTAAGTGCTTGGATTTTATATTTGAAGTTTTAATGTGCAGTATTAATAATGAACAGCAATCCATCACACACACAAAAAGCAGAAATGCAGTCTCACTGGTATATGTCTTTCAAGATTTTAGGTATACTTAAATGATGTTTGCATTGTGTTACACTAACATGGGAATACGTTGGGGGTGGGTGCCTGTAATCTAATTGCATATGCCTTGAAAGCATCCGTGAATACAGATTGTATTTCTTTTCTGAAAAACACAAGACCACAAACCAATCCCAGGTACCGCAGAGGTAAAGTACACGCTTTGCATTCTCATTGTCCCAGGGTCCCTTGGCTTTGCCTACTATTTGTGTGGGACAGGGCTAAAAGGCTGAAATTCATACTTATTTGGGAATACAGTAAGTTCCACCGACTCAGTGGGTCTTCTGAGTAAATATGATAAAATGACACAATCACCGATGCTAGTTCCTTAGTTTTCTATAAATTCAGTTGTCCTTACCAAAATGTTGGTTTCACTCTCTCGTTTTAGTTAGGTTAAATGAATTAGATAGCAACAAGCAGTCCTTCTTCATTCACCAGATTGCAGTCAGGAGTACAAAGGCCTCAACAGGTTTCCCTCACAATTTTATTATCTTAATTGCATCTAAAATGCTTTGCAGCCATCAGCAAGCTTAAACCTGATATTCCTGTTTCCCCATCTAGAGGCTAGATTGTTTGTTTATTGTTAAGTGGGTGGAGCAGGTGTAATAAACCTTAATCTGTTGTACATTATAATTAGCAGGTGCAGAAATTAAGAGAAAATACCACTGTCTTTTCAATTGGTTCTACAGAAGCACACTATTAGGCAGGTAACAAAATTTAATGCACATATAAATTGTTCCTGGGTAATGGACTGGATTAGAGCTAATAAACTCAATAAATTAAAACAGAAGATAGAATTTCAATGCTTTTGTTTTATTGCAAGCTTCACCTTTTGAAGAGTATGGCATAAATTCCATAAGGAACCAAACTAGTAATTTCTCTCACCTGCCTCCAACAATTCCTTGTAGGTTTCCACTTCTTCATATTCTTCAACCATGTCCCAGCCTTGAGCAAAATAAAAAGGTGTGGATTCAAATTCTTGCCTAGCAGGTGTCTGGGATCACCCCAAAACGGTTGTTAAGGAAGAGGCAACTCCTCCAACTGGACCATCACCTTTAAAGACTGAGTAAGATACTGTCATCCCTAGTCTGTACTTCTGTTGTAAAATGAAAATTGTCATTAGCCATGGTTCTCAATAGACACCATGCTTTAGCCCTTGGCAACTCTATGGTGAAAGTCAATTCCATTTTATACCAGAATTGTACAAAATGGTGTTAAGAAGATACCTGCTGGGCTTCAGGTTCAACTCAGGTTATCAACCAAATCTAGTTAATATATTTTATCATCATTATAATCAAGAGCAACATTCCTGCAGCAACACTGCGTGGTTACATCAAGGAATTGCAATATAATTATTCTGATGTTATAGCATGGCTATATAACTTCAGCGTAAGCTAAGCCACATGCTGTCTCACAAACTAATTGTACCTTTGCATGGGCATGTTCACACCCAAGAACAATGTATATGTGGGGGGGGGGCAGGGGGGGGAACTGAGCTACAAAGAGCCCGAGGAAATAAAGGTGACTGAAAAATCAACGCAGCCAAGTATTCCTGAAGTTTATTCTTGCCAAGCATTCCCGATGTTCTAATTGGAGAAGAGCCCATCCTGTGGCAGGGCTAGAAAACAGGTCTTCCTATGCTAAGTCTGAACTGAAAGCAGGAAGGAGAGAAATACTATGTTGAAAGCCAAGTGCTAGTTTTTTCTTCCAAGACCAAAGAAAGCAGCATGGGGAAGGCAGGCAGGGATACTTCCTCCCACCCCAACATAATAGTTGACACTGGCACACACAGCTAGACTTGCATGGGTGCCATTATGTAAAACCTGTTGGGATCCGAGTCTCAAAGTCTGTGTTGGCTCAAATGGAGGAAGGAGTGGCATGCAGCACACTTCCTGAATTCTCAGAATTACTCACTTTCTGCCTGAATTCTCAGAATTGCTGATTTCTTTAAAAACACACACAAAAAACAAGTTTTTGTCAAACCATCAGATATACATAATGACCTTAAGCCAATATGTACTAAAGCAAACATGAACATAAAATTTCCCCACCCCATAATATCCAATTTTTAGGCAAACATAAGATTTCAATGGCCAGGTCAAGGCTGGAAATAATTCTGGAAATAATTCCAGATATAAACAAATGCAGCCATAGTCTGGGAACCCCATCTTTCATCCATGGGATAGATAGGCATAGAGTTAGTTAGTTGCTTTCTGTTTCACAACAAACTTGTGCGTTAAATTTGTAGTTATGAATAAAGAATTATTTTAAGGTGTGGAAACAGATTGAGAATTGCTTATTGAAGAGTATCCAGAGAGTTCAAAATACAGCAGGGAAATAAATACTACAAGCACATTGGAAACGGTAATATTGCTTGGGGGTTGGGAAATCAATTTTTTGTTAGGACCACAGCAGGGGAGGAACGGGTTAGATTCACATCCTGCAACTGCTATGCCTACGATGATCCAAATTATCAGCCCTTCTATTTGCATTTTTTACAATTTGCATGTTAATGCAAAGATTTATTTTTAAATATTGCATCAAGTCTGGCCTTCAGTATAAGGCAAATTCATGTGTTCAATTTAATTGGCATACTTTTTTTCAGGAAAAACAGTAAAGTTGTCATGTTATTTGTCATATTCTGCTATGCCACTTTGGTTAGAAAAAATTTCTTGCTTAAGTGAGAAAATATGTGAAGAGCCTCAGCAATACTGCAGTAAAAAAGGGTCTCAAGTACAAGAATGCATATTCTCTTTTCAGTAAGGAGTCGGAAAAAGTTTGCATTTGTGCAGTGCTTTTTTCATGGGGTACGCAGGGATACGCATACCCCTAAACATTTTGTGATTCTAAGTTTGGCCTCATTGAGGGGCAGTATTTCAATATGAGTAGGAAAATGAGAGTACCCCTTAATATTTTTATTTTTATTTTAGAAAAAAAAGCACTGCATTTATGTGTTGCTTTGTTTTCCCCCTCTCAGGGATCTCAACTCTGGTCCCCTGTAGTCCAAATTCAACACACTGTTAATTATGCAACATTGTCTTCCATTTGTCAGAAAACATATTACACCTTCCCATAACTTACTGAATGTAACCCCGTTCTCCGAATCTTCATTTTTGCAACGAGCAGGGCAAACTTCAATTTGGGGCACAAGAGGAAACGTGTTTTAAGCTTTTACTCTCATCCAGTCTGTAACTCATTGCTAGAAGGCCTTTACCAGTTTGACAGTACAATCCTAACCAAATTTATTCAGAAGAAAGCCTGAGTTCAATGTGGGCCCCTCAGGCACACCTCTTGGTACTCACCGAGGCTTCCTGACCCTAACAAATATTTAAATTGAGGTGGGTTTTTTTTTGTTTTTTGTTGCTTGGGGGTTGGGAAATCACCTATTTTGTTTTGGATCTGTGTATATTTGTTTCAGGTACATATGTGTTTGGCTTACGGGTTTGTTTTCTTTTTATTGGCGTATGTGTGTGATTCTGAGCATTACTGTTTTTCTTCCTCTGCCAGATGGGTATTTTGCCGTGTCTGTCTACAGTTTATTGGATTTCCAAATGTGCCCCTGCCCCCCCCCAAATTGAGACCCCCTGCCCTAGCAAGTGTGGTTAAGTTTGCAGCCAGGCTTCCATCAAATCACTCACCAGGGCTCTCTTGCTGCACTGGCCACACCCTTCAGAAGGTGTGGAGAGGGAGGGAATCAAACCAGTCTCTCTGTAGGTTAGATTAAAATGCTTGTTATCTTATCTACGTTAATAGACTGGAGCCAAGAACTCAGGTTAAAAACAAGACTGGGAGAATGGAAGGTGGAGCTTGATTCACTTTCAGTCTACAATTCTTGCGGTCACTGAGAAATGTCAGAACTGAAAGTTGTTTTCTAATCTGGAAGGGTCTAGAACAGGTTGGATAAAAAGCAATGATTTTTTTAAAAAAAATCTATTATTTTAAAAAATTTATTATTCCAAAAATGAAACCTCCATCTGGTTGTAAATATTAAGATTATACCAGCAAGAATGAGTCTTTCTGTAAAAAAATATGATTTAAATCAAGTCTTACTGAATAGTGATTTAAATTGATTTGATTTAAATCAAATCCACCCTGGTCTAGGATCAATAAAGAAACAGAAACAAATGAGGAAGTCAGGCAAATAATCAGGTTGCATACTTTTTTTTTCTTTGGTAGGGATTCCAACTTCAGGTTCCCTAAATGATACAACTTCTTCTTTTTTAAAAAATCATTTGTATTTCCAAACAAAAGACAAAGGTTACATTTCAGCTGGCTGATGAAAAACCTTTAATATACTTTAATGTATTTTACTGGTTGAGCCAATGCATTCAGAAGTCAGCATCGCTGAGTTCAATAGAGCTTACTCCCAGGTAAGTATGGACAGTACAGCAGTCATGCCCCCCAAAATTCATATTTAAGATACCAAATGATTTCTTATTGAAACACTGCCATCGCATCCTTCATTTTCGTACCAAATTTCTTCCAGAAAATTAGACTACATCTCACTAGCAAAAAAAATCTTCATTTCCCCACTTTTTGAGGTTTACATAAGAATACAGGTAGATCAGGCCAAAGGCCCATCTAGTCCAGCATCTTTGTCCTCAAAGGGGCCACAAAGATGCTTGTATAAAGCCCCTAAGCAGGACCTGAGTGCAGCAGCAGTCTCCCTATTTGATTCCCATAAACTAGTGTTCAGAGGCATACTGCCTCTGAAGTGGAGGTAGAACATAGCCCTCTTTTCTAGCAGTCATTGACAGCCTTATCCCCCATGAATTTGTCTAATTCTCTTTTAAAGCCATCCATGTTAGTGTCCATCACTATATCTTGTGGGAGTGAATCCCATCAACTACATGCTGTGTTGATTTTATTTGTCCCGAATTTTCCGGTATTCAGGTTCAATTTGGAAGTGAGGACAGCAGGGGAAAAGAAGAGGGATAACTCAAAAAGTTTTGAAAAAATACTGTGACATATTAAAATACTAGCCCAAGACACAAGTATTGAAAGCACTGCCACACAATCCTGCTAAATATGAAAATATCAACAACGGGACCCACCAGCTGCTATTACTCCAGAGGGAGGCTTTCTGTTCTCTGCATTTCAGTACTACAGTCGCTGCAGAGGGGAAAAGCAGATTCTGTTCTCAATTAAATACTGCAAGATCCCATAAAGCAGTGGTTAGGGTACTAGAATATGTACTGCTCTAGAATCAAATCTCCAATTGGTCTTGAAGTTCCCCAGCTGACCTTGGGCCAATCACACTTTCTCCCAGCCTAACCTACCTTATGCATGGTAGGCCAAAAAAGTGAGAACCTTGGGAGACTCCCTGAGTTCCTTGGAGGTAGAACATAATAAAGAATAGGTAATTAATTAATCTACTTGCCAAGTACAAGAACCCTAATGAGTCTTTTTTCTGTAATTAAATCTGAGGGAAAATAACTTCCTCTGTATTTTTATATTATTGCTTACCCCATAACCCTTTAGAAATCCTTTTTTAGTGACCCCATATTTCTCCTTTCAGCAGGAAGCTGAAAAGGTTTCTTGAAAATTCAAACAAAGGATCATGAGAAAGCAATTTAGCAGCAGAGAAAGTCTAAAGATGCTGTTTATATATTTTAAAAAATTAACAAACAAATACTTAATAAAGACGTATTTGTCTCGGAATACATTGCAGAATTTTTTCAGGATGAATCAGATGAGCTTAAGGAAATTTTTCAAGTCTAAAACTAGGCCATATTAAATGAAACTGTCTTCCACAACAGATTTGTTCCCAACTGTGCTTTGAATTTTTAAAAACACCCACGGACCTGTTCTGCTGACATTAATTCTAGTACGTACAAGACAAACCAAAAATGTAGGAAGTGCCTCAGGAATATTTACAAAGTTGTTGTCCCCCAGAAGGGAAACTAATGTTTCTGAACTAGAATTATTAAGTTATCCAATGCCAATAAATTATAGCTTAACTATAAGGTATATCCGTCTCATAATTGTATACTTAAACAGCAACAAGTTTTAACATGTGCATATATCTCAGAAGGTGTTTACTACACATAATTTGATAATCATGCTTAGTCCTATGCAATTTACTCAGAGGTAAGCTCAGAGTTCACAAGGTAAGCTCATTAAATAAGTTCATGGTTCACAAGGAACTAGGCACAGGATTGGAGCCCAAATCTGAAGACAACAAAGAAGTAAATAGGAATCCAATGCATTGAAAATGTACTTTTAACCAGCTAGTTCTAGAAAAAATGTACTCATGGGACAAAGTGCTCTAAACAGATATGCTTGCAAATTACTTTTCTCAACTCAGTCAAAAGCAAGAGTTTTTAATATAGCATTAGAATTAGAAACATGGAAATCTACAATGCTGTTTTCTACTTTGCCACCATACCCATCTTGCACTGGACAAATAGCCAGTTACATATTACTCTCTACATGATGTGTTCAGGAAATGAATTAATACCTACAAATTTAAAAAAAACCCATATAAACCAGATCCTGAGCATGTTTACTTGGAAACAAGTTCCAATGGGAATTGCTTCCTGGAAAGTAAGCCAAGAACCGTGGCCTTAGCCAGAAGCAAACCCCAATTATTTGAAGTAAACGTAGGGGGAATCAAAGTCCTCCCTATTCATAACAATTGCTTACAACAGACAGATACAACGTAGTTTGAAGCACACATAAATATTTTACTTACTTATCTAGGAAACTTGCCTTTTCAACATAACAATTCAAAAAGGGGAACAAAAATGAAAGCAGAATACAATCTAAAAATAACAAACCTATCTGAAGAAAATAAGTGGGAATGGAATACAACAACCAAGAAAACCGATCAGGTATTTAAACCACAAAAATTATTTATAAACCAGAAAATGCCTATCAAACTGAACAAGCCTCTGAAGCCCATTTAAAGGAGTCACAGTCCTAAAATCTGGTAAATGGTCTTTCTTGAGGCCATTGGCTCGAACAACCTGAGAGCCATTCCCGAGAAAGGCCTCTCTATGGTAGCCACTAACTGTGATAGGCAATAGCACTCTAAGGAGGCAGGTACACATGAAAAAAGACACTCTTCCTCAAATACCCTAGTCCCAGATCACTAAGAGTTTTAAGGGTGCAATCATAAACACTTTTAATTAGGGAGTAAACCTCTCAAAGACAGTGGGACTTACTTCTAAGGAAACATGGAAAGTACTGAATTGTGAACTTAAGATCCAGCCCCTTGCATAGGAACCAAATGCAGATCAGAGGAGCTCCCACAGAATTGGCATTATATGGCCCTAAATCCCAAAATTAGCCTGGGTGCTGCATTTTTAAAAGGTATGAGCCCACTTCTTTCATTATTTTCTCAGCTTTAGTAAGAAACGTGAAGAGATTTTATTTTTGTATTTCCATGTAACAAATTGTCTTGCAACAGATGGGTTTTATGTTGATGGATTAAGATGTTTCCATTGTTATGCTGTTTTACTTCCTCCATGGGGCTTCTTTATTTGTAATTGTTTAATTTAAATTGCACTGAAAGGGTAGGGTTTATGCTTTCTAAGTAAAATAAAAAGTCAAATGTAATTCAAGACCAGCATTACATGGGCTTCACCCTCCTGCCAGCCTGAGGAGGGAAAGATGTAATGCATGGCGAAGACTCTGGATTTTCTATTTAAAAAATATACAGTGGAACCAAATGCTTAATGTATGACATGGCCCTAAGTCTGAACCCTGTATTTACAACCATTCAGAGCTGCAGTTTAAGGCTGCAATTCTACACACACTTCACTTGGGAGAGAGTATCTTTCATCTTTTATGTTGTGAACTGCCCTAAGATCTACAGATACAGTGCTATATAAAAAATTAATAAATAATAGTAATAATCTCACTAGGACCAAATTCCACATAAACATGACTGGGGCTTGCTTGGGATAACATGCCACACATTCATAAATGTGATACCTCTATCACAATAACTTTTTGTGTTGTTTTCCTGCCGCCACAAAAGTTAAAGAAAAAGCTTTAAGCACACCATTGTTTTATTTTCAGTGCCTAAGGCATTATCTTACTATAGATTGATTGATTGATTGATTGATTGATTATTCAGTGGCCAATAGTAATTTATAGAGTAGAACTCTCATTAACAATATTTCACTGCATTCAGTACCAACTAGTAAAACAGGTTTATTGTCTTTTACAGGTTCTAAACCACCACAAGCAGGTGTCAAAAGGTTTTTTTAATACACATCCTTAAAGGAAACAGTGATGGTGTGTTTGTAGGAACCTGTTTTCACTGTCCATGCATATGATGCAGTATGAAGCACAATGCCAATTACATGGGGAAATTCTCCAACAAGAGAGCAACAAATTGCCTTCATTCCGTGGGCTTTATTAAACTTGGTGAGGTGGTGGAATAATGCTTGGCTATTCACAGTGCCCCCCTTACGGGCAATTTCATTTTGTTCACTAAGAAGAATGGATCAGTTGTATCCTTAGCCACTTAGCAACCCAAATCCTATGTTTATTTGGAATGAAGCCCCACTGTGTTCAACAGGATTTATTTACAAGTGAATGTACAGGAATAAATCATTAGAAATGATTATAGATTTCCCCCAGTACAAACTCATTGGCACACCATGCCCATTCCTTCTGGGGGAAACAAGCAGATCTAAAACGGCTAGCTTACCACATTTTGAAGGAATGCACATTACCTACTCGACCATTAACCACAGCGATTTCGTTGCCTCTTAAACCGGCACCTCTGGGCCACGGCACACTTTCAAACGGAAAGCGCCGACCGATCACCGTGTCACAATCGCACACACGTACTCGGCGAAGGCAGTGTACACGCAACGCGAAGCTGCGCGGCCAATGGTGGCTTACCAGAGTACGTACACGCGTCTGCCACGTACACACAGAACAGATTCGCGCGCCATCGACACGCAGGTTCGGCATAGCTCCCCGCGATGAAGGAACGGTCACATATCTCCAACCAGCCCAACCAGTTTCGTACGACACATTTCATAGAATCGTCAGTTGAAAGGGACTCCCAAAGTCATCTAGTCCAACCCTCTGCAATACCCGGGTGGTCTCGAACCACCAACCTTCTGGTTAACAGCCAGATGCACTAACCCATTGGGCCACTGGCACGTTTCTCCGGTCAGTTCTCTTTCAATAGCTACAGACACCAGAATCTCTCTGATGACAACAACAACAACATCGACTCTTTTCCATTGGCAACCGGTCAGTCGGAAGAAATGGCTGCTTCCTAGCGATTGCAAAAAAACCCTCATTTTCAGGGGCGGGCGGGCGGGCGGGCGGACGATGCTGTTATTCAGGGCGACAGGCGCTTATGTTTTGTTTTTGCAACCGCACCACTTCCCTCCCACTCCTACTGTGAGGAGAGCGAGAGAGAAAGGAGCGGCGGCGGCGGCGGCTGCTGCTGCTGCAAGACGAGCCCCATTGAAAGCCGAGGCGCAGGAGCCGGGCTGTCACGTGACGCGGTTCCTGGAAAGTTCTTGGAAAGCGGCCTTTGCATTTTTACCATTCGAGGAAGGGAGGGAGGGAGCGAAGGAAGGCGGCAAAGGAGGCGGCGGAGCCGAGCACCCACTTCGCTCCCGACGACGCGCCTCCTTGTTTTGAAGTTTGCAAGCTGCAGTCGAGCTGAGAAGCCATGCAGGACCCTTGTTGAAAGCTGCCGGCCCCAATTCCTTCAGAGCAAATAAATAATATGCAGCGAGTCCGGGGTGGGGGGGAGGGGTGTTTGATGCGTTCCCCACGTGCATTCTGTCCTCTTCGTTATGCCTGCCTCTCTCCCCCCCCCCTCACCCCCTACCCGGCGGCGGGGTTGGTAGCGTGTGCGCGCGCGCGCCAGCGAGAAAATCCCTCCAGCCCGCCGGGAATTGTTTGCTGGGCGTCACGGCGTCACATGCAGATTTCCTGCCCTTGGTAGTAACAGCTCTTTGCAGAGAAGAATAACCTGCGCTGCGCTTGCCGGGGGCTGGAGGGGGGGGGGCTGGAGAGAAACAGAGCCGCCGCTGCTGCTCGATCCGTCTCCGCCCAGCCAGCAGCGCGCTTCTCCCTCTTGCAACAAAAGCGAGGCTGAGCGCGCTGGCCTCCCGGGTTCCCAAAACAAAGGCGAGCTCCTGCAAGCGCCTTCGGCCAGTGCGGGGAGGGGGAAGCGGGGCGGCCGGGCGGGGAATCCATGCGGCGCTTGCAGGCGGAGGTAAGTTTTCCGGAGTGCGCGCGGTCCCCCCCCCCCGGCTCGCCCCCGGGGCCGCCCACCGCGTGTTTCCTCGACAGCAGCCCGCGCGCCTGGCTGCCTGGGAAGCGAGGAGAAGGCGCTCCACCTTGAGGCCAGCCACAGGGAGCCCGATCGCGCTGGCCCAGGTGGAAACCGGCGAGGGGCCCTTCCCCACCTTCTCTAGTGCTTGCCCAAAGGCGGGAGAGCCGCCTCCCCTGCGAGGAAATCGGGGCGAAGCGGGAAGGACCTCTTGCGCTCGCTCGCCTTGCAGCGGATGCTCTGCAAGGCGCCCCAGCCTAGCGGGATTCCGCGGGAGCGCTCCTAAGCGGCCACCGGCTCTTTTTCTCTCCCGCAGGGTTGCAGGTTGCTGGCGGCCAGGATCCGGATGGGCTGGGGCAGCCGCCGGGGCCTCGGGGCCGGGGCACGGCGCTCCTAGCTTGCTCGCTCGCCCCCCCTCTCTCCCAAACCTCGAGCCCCCAAATGACCCTGCGCTCGGACGAATCCTCGGATGGCACCGACAGGACTGGGCCCCAGTGGCAGGCTGCCGGAGCAGCAGCAGTGGCGGCGGAGCCTTCCGAGGAGGAGCGCCTGGAGTTCGCCATGCGGGAATTGAGGCTTGCAGGTAAGTCCGATTAGGAGCAATCGTGGCCTTGGCGAGGTGAAGGTCCCTCCGGGGTTGCCCCGGGGTGACCAAAGAGGAAAAGGCTGGGGGCTCCCCGGACAATGGCCAGATACAAAGGGGGGGGACTTGTGCGGTTGTGGGAACCGGAGGGGCTCCCCGCCTCCTTCCCTGCCGGTGCCTTCGGGGCTGTAGCGTGGGAAGGGCTGGGAGGAAAAGCGGACCTGGATCGGGTTTCCGAGAGGACGAGCGCGACATCTGCGCGCGTTCTGTAGGATCGCGAAATGGGACGCGCAACTTCGGGGGCCGCGCGTCGGGGGAGGGAGAGCAAGAGCTTTGGCTCGAGATGCGAGTCAAAAATACCCCGCAAGCCTGAATGCTTCCCCCTCCTCCCCCTTTGCCATTGAGGCTCCCGGGAAAGCTGCCTCGAGGTTTTCGTTCCGAGGATTCGCGACCTAAAATAACGAGCGGAGCAAGGTAGAAAACCGCCCATCTTGTATAGTGATCTCAGGGCGAGGCTTTGCGAAGGAGAAGAAAACGAAAAATCCACACTCTCCCTTTCTAAGCGTTAAATAAACTTCTATAGTGGTGTGCCACAACTTCGTTTTGTGTTGGCTTTCACGTTTCGGATTGGGAGGCGTGGATACGTGTGGATTACAGTGGTCCCTCGGGTTACAGACGTGTATTTTGCGGGGTGTCGCGTATTAGGATTGCTTCAAGGATAACGGTGCCTCTCAAAGGCTGTCTTTTAATTTATTCGGCAGCCTTCTCTGTGAATCGAGAGTCGCTGGAGACTTTCTGGGGAAACAGAACTGTGTCTTGAGCAGAAAACAGTTTAATTTGTTCAGTGTAGTTATGGAGCAGAATCTCTCACATGGACAGAATATTCGCTTAAGGTCTTTCAGCTTATTATGTCCTACATTTCTTCCAGGAAAGGCTTTTCAAGAGGGCAGTGATTAGAATTTTACTGCCTTGTCATGGGAATTTGTGCGAACAAAGAAAACAGTTTCCCTACAAAAGCTAGACAGCAAAATATTCTCTTTAGTTTTAAAAAAAGATTGAAGATGTAG
Organism: Podarcis melisellensis; assembly: GCF_964234715.1. Lineage (NCBI taxonomy): Eukaryota > Metazoa > Chordata > Lepidosauria > Squamata > Lacertidae > Podarcis > Podarcis melisellensis. The sequence goes on from NC_138542.1 coordinate 40,467,198, forward strand.
GGAGTTATTACGTGAAAGGGATGGTTTCCCCATCCCAGATTTGTTTTGCCCAAGATAAAGAAGAATCTTTGGCTGTAAGTATGCCTGCATCTGTAAAGATTATATTGTGCTTTGCTGTTGTGCTCTCTGCACATAGTTACAGGCACCAGAACTTTGTTGGGGTACTTTGGGGTTAAAGTTACTGTTAATCAAATAAGACACATTGCAGGATAGCATGAGCTTAACTACTTCTGTCACTTATTATAGCACTTGAGCAGAACCAATTCTGTGCACACTGCTGACTCAAGTAAGCCCCTCAGTGTTGAATGGGACTTATTCTCAAGTAGAGACATGCAGAAAATTGTTCTTGTCCTTGAGACAGGCCCCTTTCACTAAGAGTGAGAGACAGTGGGTTGTTCAAGGCCACCCAGTAAGTGTTTGGTTCAGCAGTGACTGTAAATGGGTGGGGGTCCTTCTAGTGGAATCTACTTGAGTAACTTTGTTTTTCTCCTCTTATCAGGATGGTACTGGGGTAACTTGAGTGTTGTAGAAGCCAAGGAGAGATTACAAGATACATCTGAAGGGACTTTCTTGGTCAGAGACAGCTCGCACTCTGAGTACCTGCTTACTATTTCAGTAAAAACGTCAGTCGGACCTACCAACCTACGCATAGAATTTCAAGATGGCAAATTCCGACTGGATTCCATTATCTGTGTTCGGTCAAGGCTCCGGCAGTTTGACAGTGTGGTCCGCCTGATTGAATATTACGTTCTTATGTGCAAGGACAGAAGAACTGCGTCTGAAATGCCTTCCAATGGAACAGTCCACCTGTATTTGAATAAACCTCTCTGTCATTCAACTTCATCTCTACAGCACTGCTGTAGGGTAGCTATAAACAGATACGCTAATGAGATCCAGGAACTTCCTTTGCCAACAAGACTGAAGGAATTCTTGAAAGAATATCGATATCGGATATAAATATATCATCTACTCTGCCTCGCTTTAAAAAAAAAGTTATGAATACAGTTTTATGAAATCAAAAGCCCTGTGCAGTCAGCTGCAAAAAAAAAAAAATGTATTGTGTAAGGTCATTCTGAAAATAGCCAAGGTAATCTTTATGTGTAGAAGTGGCATGGGGTGATGTAGCTTGAACTCAGGACTCCACAGTCAAAACTTTGCAGCAGAGTAATCTCTGCTGTTTCTCCTGATTGGCCAGTCTCTTAAACCTCATTGAGAAAAGTGTCTGTGTTGCAGTGAGGTTGAGATGCAAGCAGAGGAAAGGTTTGTCATTCTTCCACATCCATGCCTTCCTTTGGCTCTTAAAATCCTACTCCTTTATATTGGGGCAGTCCTGCATCTAAAAGTCAGGTCTACCAACCTATATTTTGTTTGGCTCTGCCACATTTGACTGGTTTTCTCTTTTGAGAACCAATGGGAGCATTCTTCCTGTACTACCACCACCAACAAACTAATTCAAGCGTTCTGTTAGTGGTGTGGCTGTCTTTGAAAAATCTCTTCTGTACGAAGGGTGGGATTTGTGTGATTCATCACCAGTGATGTCATAGGCGTTACCTAATGCATGTCCCTGAGACTTGTGCAACCGCATTGCAAATAGCAATCTCGATCGATACAGTACCTTGTGGAAGATTCACATTTCCCACTGACAAAATACTGTAGTTCAAGAGCTGAGAAGGTGCAAGTGTCTTCTCGCCAAAAGGGCTAAGGGGAGAGCAAACATCTGGATCCCATACAGCAAATGACTTCCTAACTGCATTTATGGCACTCCAAACTTTTCAAAATTTCTGTAGGAGAACCTAGATACTGGGACATAAATTTCCAGATGAAAATAAACAACTGGCACAGAAGTTATTGGTGGGGTGGCAGTTCTATAAGGAATGGGTTAACTGTCTGATTTTAAGATGAGCTTGAGGCTGCCTAAGATGCCGTCTTCTTACAGCATTAATTGCAGCCTGTTCATTCAGTTAATAACTTGTTCATTTTAGTTTATGGCAGAAAATTGGGACATTGTAGAACATAGTGGATATTTTACAACATTATAACACCAGAGTTTTGTTCATATTTACCCCCAAATGTTGACCTAGCAATGCTTTCTGATTCTGAATAACTTATGAAAACCTTCTGATCAGTCCTACTCATTTTTGCTCGGAAATAAGTATTCTTGGGTTGCAGCCAAGTCTCATTTGGGACTGTTCATGGAATAGACTTCTAAGCAGACGTGATTAGGATCAGGTTGTAAGACAGCTAATCACATTGAACCAGAATTAATGGACTCTGCTTACTTGTATATAGCTACAATGATCTCCCTTCAACATATGGGGACTGTACTACATTGAATAATCTAATTAAAAGGGAACCTTAATTCAAATAAAGCTGAATTGAAAAAGCAAACCCTTCACTCTCTTTTACAATGGCCGAGTGGATCATTTTTATATTAGGGTAGTATACCAAGGTTTTTGTTAGTGTGACAGAGAACTCCTTTTTTGTTTTAGATCCACTTACTGCCTATAATAGGCCTCCCTTGAATGAGACTTTATATAAGCCTAGACTAAGGCCTTGCAGTTGTGGTTTCCATGCCTGATCATGGATATCAGCAATTATAACTTCCTTCTACAATGTAGAATTTTTTTTATTCTTATTTCCTTGAAATGCAAGAAAGTTTATGTGATCTAAAGATTGTGTTTTCAAGGCTGTAGCTGTCAGATTTCAGATTGTATTAAATAAAGTAAACAATTGCAGAGGCTGCATGTCCTTAATGTGTTTGGGTTATTCGGAAAGTATCTTGTACAATGCTTAAAAAACATTCCTTGCCTTCCTTCATCTCCATTGAGAAATATGTGACAAAGAGAAATCTCATTATATCACATTTTGTACACACTTATTCAAAAATTAGGTACCTAACATTGTGATTGGTGGTGTTAGTTCTAGTGTACTTTCTGTGCTCCACGGTTTTTGTCTAGTGTATTCCCACAACAACATTAAAGTTTAAAAGCACCGAATGTGTTACTGAATTCCAGCAAGTCAAATACTGCTACATATATACTACATATACAACTACATGTTGTAGTGTTCATAATTTGGTACCTATGAGGTTAAATAGAAGGGTGTTCAATCTTAAGACAGGTCTTGCTGGATCAGACCAAAGATCCATGTACTCCAGCATATTATTTCCCCCCAGTAGCCTGTCAGCTGCCTTTGGGAAGTCCACAAGTAAGGAAATAGATTTTCCTCACAGTGGTGACCTAGCATCTGGTACTCAGTGGCATTCTGATGGTGAACCGGAAGGCTCCACCCATCTATCATGCTTGATAGTGATTTGTAAACCTACGCTCTTGTCTATTAGAGCTGTCTGAGCTAGTGGCCAGCACCGGAGCTTACAGCTGAATTCCATGAATTCATTATGTGTTATGTGAAGAATGAATTGCTTTTGTCTGTCTTGTCTGTCTGCTTGTTAGCCTGCACTTTGAACATTGGTTTTATGAACAAAGGGGGAAATGTTTCTATCTGCTTATTTTATACTAGGCATATTAGCTGCATACGACATTGTACTGTAAAATCCTATGCAAGTTTACTCAGAAGTTCAATGGTACGCAATATTGCTTTAGGACTGAAGTTGGGGGCTCCTTGTATCGGTATTCTGCTTTGCCCCCTTTCTAGCTGAAGTTTAAATATGTCATGACGAGAAGAAGCAACAAAAACTCCGATCTCCTGAAGATTTCTCGACCCTTTATAGATAGTAAGACAAACTTTTTATTATTTTTTTACCCCAGCCCTCCAAAGCTTTGGTTAATCTGCAAGAGTTAGAGTAAGACCACACATTTATTGAGCACACAAGCAGTCTTGGTCTTCCTTGGGTATATATTTGTGGGGATAAATGTAGGTGATCCACAGAGATAATGAACATGGCTGGCAGCAGTTTATGTGATTTGACCAAATCTGTGCTCACTTGGTTTCTACATTGGTTTGGGCAACTTTGTCAAGCAGAACCTTCTGTCTCTTGAATCAAGTAATGAGGGACTTGCAATGTGAGATCATCCCAGAGGGTCAGGAACAAATTGCATGTTAACATGGTGATCTGCCACATCAAGGGACTTCCTTCAACCCAGCTGCTATCTGAACTATATCCCTGTATCCACTACATCGTTCAGAAGGACTGGGGCGGGGAGGGGAGGACTCACTTCTCACAGGGTGCTGAATATACAGGAGAGCAAGATGTTTTGTGTCTATTCTGGCTGAACCTAAGGAAAGTGTAAAGGTCCTGGCTCTTGGTGGGGGGCCTTAATGGAGCTGGCAAATGTTAAAGCCTGATGATTGATGCCGACAAAAATGCATTTGTAGAGTGCGCCAGTACCATTTGTTAGTGCAAGAAGTTTTGCTAATGTAACCTGGTTCTTGGATATGTGAAAAAGAGTACATAAGAAGGGTCTAGACTCAAGTGAGAAAGTCGTAGCGCTCTAGCTGTTATTGGACTCTCATCAGTGCCAGCTTGCATAGTCAATAGTGAGGGATGATGGGAATTATAGTACAACAGCACCTAGTGGTTCACAGGTTAAATACCCCTAATCTAGACAAAGAATTATCAGTTTAAAAAGAAGTGCGACTACTAAAATTGGAAAAGGTTGAGCATGTAATTTTTGTTTCAACCTTTAAAAAAACCCAAAACTTGACTTTTGAGTTGGAGGGTTGATGTTTTTTTTAAAAAAAGGTTTGTGCCTTTAGAGCTATGCAGATACATCTATCAGCCTGATTTGCATATTTTGGGAAAACGCTTCTGTCATAAGCACGTGTGATGATGTGTAAGCACTCAGTTTATTGGAAACATTGGCTATAAGTCATCCCCCCCCCCGTTCTTTTACACACACGTCACACATTGCCCCCGTGCTGTCTTGTGTGTTCAGAATAAGTGCACTGGTTGGTGGGAAGAAGCCTGCATGGGCGTGCTCAGTGACTTCACTGTCCTAAGCAGAGTGTGGTTCCTGTGGCTCTCCAGATGCTTCTTGGAGTCCCAACATCTGGATCCCTTCTCACTCTGCCTTGAAGCCAGCAGCAATGGAAGCAGCACCTTACAGCCACAGGCCCCACATCAACCCTGCTCCTACTCCCAAGCAGATGAAAGGAACCTAGAAGAGAAGCAGAAGGACCATGCTACGATTCACAACAAAACATCTGTCTCACTGTTCCTTCTCACAAACTGGGATAGGAGGGCTTCCATTCTTTTAGCATTGGTAACTCCAAACCATATCTACGTATGTTTTTTTTTTTTGTTGTTGCTGGTTCGGCTTAGCAAAGAGAAGGGAGGAAACTAGCTTTCACCTTACCCATAAGAGGCACAAGAGACAGCTATAAGAGACTAGGCAAGTTAGATATGTTTCTAATGAACAAATTCAGAGACATTTCATATTTTTTGCGTCCAAACTGCTGCTCAATAGCCAACTGAAAACCAACTTAGCCCTAACAGATTAAATTTGGTGGCACAAGTTTATTTGGTTTTGTTTTCTTAAAAGAAGGGCAGCAACACATTTTGACTCATGTAATAGGTCCCGCATACTTCCTTATTTTATAAAATTAAACATTTTACTGTTTCTTAAACCAGGGATGGGGAAGCGGGTGTCCAGGGACCAATTGTGGCGCTGCAGGCCTCTATGTCTGGACCTCAAGGCCACAGCTCTCCCTGGCCCAATTTGCATCAAGTGTTTTTGCCCGCTTGGAATGTGTCCTTAAGTTCTGATAATGCCTTTTGCTTGACTGTGTAGAAGGTAGTGAGAGGTGTGTGAAAGCATATTGTTGCACCACACCAATTTCTGAGGGGTGTAAGATTCTAGGGATTCCCTGGGTTTCATGTTTCCTTTTGGAAATGAAGCACAGCGGGGACTGTGGTGTCTTTAGGATAGATGGCTTATTTACACGTGTATACATCCTGAGCCTATGATGAAGGGGTTCACAGAATCAACACCCCAAAGAGGTTGCTTCTCCCAAAGCCACAGCCATGGATTCAGACAGAAATAAACCATTGTGCTCTGACTCTAGCTTTATGCCGTTAACCGCCTTGCTGAATCCAGGTATTCAATGTCTGGCTTGATTAAATTCTAGCACTTACTGGGTCCAAAAATTTAGGGGAATCTGGCACCCCAAAACTCATAACTATATATAGGAAGTAGCCTGCTGTACCAAGAGAAATTTGACATTTCTTTTTGCTCCATTCACTTTTGACTCTGTGCCTGCCCACTTTTGGCATGTGGTCCCAGATGATTGCCCAGAAAGCAATGCAGCCGTCAGGCTGAAAAAAGATTCCACATTCCCGTCTTAAATTAACCATGCAATTTATTTATTTATTTGATGTGTCGAACCTCTTGCTATTTTTAGTGGAATTTGAAGACATTGGCGTTCATTCTCTGGCATTAGTCATCCGTGTTCAAAAGATAACAGCATTTTGAGAATACGTTATTACTTTGTCTCCAGTTTTGGCTGGCAAATCCTGTGCTCCAATCCCAAGTATGCAATATACAATTGTAGAATTTATTCCAACACAATGTGTTTGGAATCAAAAGTTTATTTTCCCAAGGTCATAAGACTTATCCAAGAGAAATCCTATTTTGTTACCTGCTATATAAAAACAGCACTGATCAGCTTGTTCATGTACATATATTGAAGTAATACAGGTGGTTCTTAAAGCATGTTTAACGAACTTTTTAAAAATGGATATTTATTTTAACATGTATACACTTTTTGTGTACGATTTTCTTTATCAAAACTACCGTATCATACACACTGATCTGAAGCTTAGAGATTCACTGAGTCCTAAACTGCTTAGGAAGTCAATGGCTAAATCAGAATTTGATGTGATGTCTAATTTCGTTCCTTTCTCCACCAGTTTATGAAAATCCTGTATTGTCAGTTGGTCACCCCATTTCTGAACAGCTGTGGTGAACATTATGTACTTCCTTCCTGGCAGGCTATCAAGCTCTGGGTCATTCAGATGTTATGAAGAAGTACAATGTATTTGGTTTGGAATCAAAGCTGTTTGTGCTGACATCTACCTACCCTGTTCACAATATTCACCCAAGCCTGGTCAAATGAGAACATGGTAACTACTTTTGGCTAAAAACCTCAGGGGACTCGGCTCCCAATTATTTTTTTTTGGAAACAATAAATGGATTTCCATGAGGAGTCTTGGGAGCCATTATTTAACTCACCAGATCCTTTGTTTCCCAGTAACTACTACATATTTGTTTTAAATCATATTTCAGCATACAACTTGAGAGTTTTTAAGAATGATAGGTGGCCAACAAACGCTGAGTCCTTAAACGGGGGTTGGCATGAAAGGCAAATCTCAGGTTTAAATGAGGTGGCTTGGCACCAAAGGGTGTTGAAGAAAACACTGACTTGATCCACACCAACACACATTTAAAGCACATGACTTCTCCTCAAAGAAGCCTGGGAAAACTGCAGCTCTGAGGGGGGAAACTACAGTTCCCATGATTCTTTGGGGGAAATCACATGCTCTGAATGCACTTTAAATGTATTGTGTGGATCTGCTATTAGATAATACAAAATTAGGAATTCTATAGCATGAAAACATTTTTGATCATTTCTGCAGTGTTCAAAATGCGTTGGAAGCACTGTGGGTTTAAGAGGTTGCAACCTTTGCAAACCAGAACAACTGTCACAGGCACCACACACCAACAATAATTAGGCTTGAAATAAGTGGTTTTGTGGGGTTCTTTTAGAAGAGAGCAAAACATATGCAGGAAGGTGGACATATATAGTGATCTACGTATAATGGAAAGACAGTAGTTTTGTTCCAAGCCTTGGTACAGTTCTTAGATAAACTAGTTCAAACAGAGCAAGTAAGTATGATCAGGTAGAGCAAGTAATACTGTACCTGCTATGACTCACATGCAGGCAACATTTGACATTTTTGACACTTGGTACATTAAGCACGGAAGCAAACACTGACATCCATTATGAAAAGAAATTGCATTTAATAGCGTTCAACGTACTGTGAGTCACAGATCTGTCATTTATTAAATACAACAATTTCAAATAGAAGGGTGAAGTAAATGGTGAGGGAGAGATGTTAATAATTTTTTTGACCTATTTTTGAGAACCAGAAACTGGCAGGTTAGAGATTGCTGGTATGGTGATACACATGTTATGTAAGCTGGACAGATTCTGGTTCATCCACATTGTTTTCAATGGCTACTTCAGGTCCTTCCATTGCCTTCAGTGTGCATTTAATATTAATTGTCATTGGGACCACTGTGTTCAGTTGATTAAGTGGTTAGATGAGTCAGTTTTGACTGATTAAAAATGTATTCCCAATGAAAACAGACATTTTTTAAAAAAGATATAAATGCTTACAAAAACCACACCATACTCAAAAAGGCACTTTCCCTTTCTAAAGCCTCTACAGAGTTACTGGAGATGGTGAAAGGTTAGATGATATTTGCAGCAGGAGCTTCATAATAACTTCTTTTTTAAAGAGCTTGAAAGCAAGGCTAGAAGGGTGGAGAACAGCCAAACTGCATGCCTAATTAGGTCCTCCAGGCCTCCCCATTTTGGCCAAGCCATGCCCCACAGCCCTAAACCTGACATCGTTTATGACACCAGGTGTAGATTTAGAAGAAAGCTGGTAGAAGCCCAGAAAGCATTTATGCCTGCAAAGCATAGTGCCCATGGTTTTGAAAGACCCAACAATCAGATCACACCTTAAGGCGGGGACAGGATAAGGTCCCAGCAGCCCTCTTCAGCATGGCCAATGGAAAGCGAAGGTGGAGTCAGTGTAATACAGAGGGACACATGTTTCCCATTCCTACCCTATACAGTGGTAGCTTGGTTGTTGAACTTAATCTGTTCTGGGAGTCCGTTTGACTCCTGGAACAGTTTGAAAAGGCACGGATTCCGATTGGCTGCAGGAGCTTCCTGCACTCAAGTGGAAGCTGCGTCAGATGTTCGGCTTCCAAAAAACGTTTGCAAACTGGAACACTGCGATGTTCGGGAGCGGATTTGTTCCGGAGCCAAGCCGTTTGACAACCAGTACCACTGTACAAGCTTTCTTCTGGAATATTATTATTATTATTATTATTACTCCACCCATCTGACTGGATTGGCCCAACCACTCCAGATGGCTTCCAACATATCTAAAAACATAATAATGGAAAGAAGTACATTTACTACTACTCCCAGTCTTTTGAACAAGTATCCATACTGTGATGTCGATTGTGACATTGCATTTCACCAATATAACCCTAAGAAGTTGACAGAATTGCCGTGACTTGTTTGTTCCAAGCCTGCATCTGATAATACCAGGTGGATTATGAGGACGCCTTGCCTCCAAACACAACGAGGCAATAACATCACTACATCACAGCCTACGCTCTTTTCAGCCTCAGTTTCAGCTCCGGACCACAATACTTGGAGTAAGCCAAGTACAGAGTTGCTGCGAGCCACTTTCATTGGGCTGCAGAGTGGTGATAAAACCACTGGACCACATTGCAGGAGGGTTGCAAACCACAAAGGCTGCGTTTCACCAGCTAATTTTGAGAAGCTGACAGCTGTGACTACTGGTCTCAGTCCGCATCTGCTCTGTGGAGATTCATGATCCAGGGTGCGTTTCTTTCACTCACAAACATGAAGTGTGTTGATAACAACACGACTGTGTGCTCAGCCTTAGACGCGCTTCCACCTCAAACGTGCCATATGAACAGCGGGCTGAGCGAGCGTGGAATCTTTCTGCAAATCTTGTGTTTGTGTGTTTGTAAATAAAACCCTGAAATGACTCCTCACTGCACCCCGCTCTCACACGAAATAAAAACCCAGTTTGAAGAACTGCGAACTCCTGCCTGCGCTTCCACCTCCTTCTTCCCCTCAGCTGGCCGAGGACGGGGAGAGAACACGCTTCTGCTGCTGCTCAGTCACAGTTTATGCAAAAAGCTTTGACATGAGCCATTATTTCCTACTGGAAACTGTCACGTTTAGGGAAATGGCGTCAAAAGTAACCAGGAACTTCCGTCTCCAGACGATGCATTTTATCCTCCGTTTTATGTTTTGCCCTTAAGAAACATGGGCGGACAGCACTTCCTGTTTGGATATTTCTCTCTCAAGAAAGTTAGTGCTTGAAGAGCGAGCTGGGAATGCCTAAGCTTGATGATCAATAATCCCTGCGCTTAAATTTGTAAGTATTTTCACCGAAAACATACATCGCTTCCTCTCTCAGGTGGTCCGACTATACAAATTCTCTCGGCTTTTTCTGCAAAGCTTCTCCTGCGAGCTTCTGCCCTCGTTTCGTTTCGTCTTTACGTATTCCTTTACACGCTTCCGGACATTTCTTCGCTTTTTTCTTTTTGGAGGGGTTTAATTAAAAACCAGTCATAGACATGTAGGTATGGCTCCCCACTGTGAATAGATCTTTATTTTTGGTTCTACAGTTTGTGTTGCAGTTGTGGTATTTTGTATCTAGAAAATATGGTGAATCCTGAAACCTTAAGAGCAATGAACAATCTATTGTCACCTGCCCTGCTCTTATTTAGTTAAAGCGGGTATGATAAGAGATTGCTGCCTCCAAGAGCTTTACTACAACGATTCTGCTACACTCTGGCAGGTATCTAAGAAAAAACAAACCAACAGATTCTTTCTTTCTAGATTGGACCCTAGGGCATGGTGTGAATGTACTTGGCTGAAATTAAGGAAATCAAGGTTTGCAGGTTCCTGTCAGGGAACCCTGTACATACTTTCTTAACAGGAAGAAATGTAGAATATAAACAGAAGATGAGACACCTGTAATTTTTCCTAGGTCTTTAATACTTTTTTCTCTGTCTTAATGTTGCTGCTGTATCTTCCTGGATTGCAGCTTTGAACAGGTTTTTTTAAAAAAATATTGTTTTACTGGTTGATTTTAGTTGTTGTTTGAAAGCTGCCCTGGGAGATGTTGATTCAAATGCTTTTCTCTGACCTCTTCTGACTCAAACTGGACATACCTCCAAAGCTGTTAATGCCACAAGGCTGTTAACAGCAGGCAATAGTATATATGCTAATATAAATAAAGCATAAGAAAAATGATAATAAGCAGGGATAAAAATCAGCTCTGTTGACCAGAAGCATGTTAAATTAGGACAGTTTTCACAATGTGTCAAAGCATCATTGATGATGGAGCTGACCTACAGCAGAGAATTCCAAATTTTTGATGCCACAGTGGAAAAGGCTGTGGCCTGTGTACCCAACCAACTGAGCCTTTGCTGCTGATAGAATATATAGCAAGCATTTGCTGAAGATTTTGGGTGACAGAATCAAATGGGGAGAAAGTGTTCCAAGTACCCTAGTCCTAAATCGTAAGGGTTATAAAGCTGATTACTTGTGCGCTGAATTTTCCCTTGAGACAAACCAGAAACTGGTGAGGCTGGGCCATCTGTAAAGTCACATGGTCTAAAACCGAACAAACCCCAACCCCAGTCAAAACTCTTGCTGACACCTTTTGCACCGCTTTTTGAAGGCAGCCCCATGTGACAATGTGGATGCGATTCTCTTTTCTTTTTTAAGAAATTGGAGATAGGCTACTGTACCAAAGGGAGTGTCCACCCTATGTTAAAGTGTCGGTTATCTTTGGATGGGAACCAGTCCTAAATGTGAGTATGTCTGATTGTCTGCTTCGTGCAAGATGCCCTGATAACCTAAATCAACAAAAGATGCAGCCTTTCATCAATTTGATGCTCACATACTTCCAAAACACCTTGTACTCTTCATTTACTGAAACAGATCCAGCTAAAGTACTCTCAGGCTTTTAAAAAATAACATAGCTGTCAACTTTTCCCTTTTTTAAAGGGAAATTCCCTTATTTCAAATAGGATTCCTCACAAGAAAAGGGAAAAGTTGACAGCTATGAAATAGGTCCAACCCTGTCTGGGCATAAAAGATGCATTTGGAAATCAAAGGACCTGGGGTGGAGTCCACTTCACAAAATAAAAACTTGCAGTGCTCAGAAGGCACCCCCCCCAATAAAACCCCTACATAATCCCTGTAAGTATAACAGAGGCAAATAATAGTAATAATCTAGCACCCAAAAACCTGCCCCTACCTTGAAAAGCATTTCTGAAAAAAAGAAATATTTGGAAGGATAAAGAACATTGGTGGGTGTTGCAGTCCCCACAGGTGCAACATATATAGCATTTAAGTTCTCTCTATTTATTTTCCTGCAGGATGGATGCCAGGGACAAGCAGGTTCTGCGCTCGTTACGCCTGGAGCTTTGTGCAGAACTGCTGGTGGAGGGCCTTGTCATTCAGTACCTTTACCAAGAAGGCATCCTGACAGAAAGCCACGTGCAAGAAATAAGGTCCCAAGTCACCAACCACAGGAAAACCATGTTGCTCCTTGACATCTTACCTACAAGAGGGCCCAAGGCTTTTGAGACTTTTCTAGATTCCTTACAGGAGTTTCCATGGGTGAGAGACAAGCTTGAGGCAAAGCGCAATGAAGTTATGCTAGTGGCACTTGATGGTAAGATTTCAAAACTATTACTATATTGGGTTCATTCTTCCTTTGATCAAAGAGCTGCAACAGTAGAATTTACAGTTGGAAGGAGTGGACTGGGTTCCTGCACCTTTAATAGATGTGCAGGAGAGGGACTTTCAGTAAGTGCAGCTTGCCATGCAAAGAGCACAGGAGCTCTGCCTTCTCTTTCCATTTGGCACTGCAATCCTACATGTCTCTACATTGAAAGTAAGTCCGCTTGAGTTCAACAGGACGTGCTTCCAGATAAATGCATGTAGGACTGTAATAAGTCTGTTAGCTGGTTATTTTCTACACTGTTGTTTTGTTGTCATATTCTAATTTTTAAAATCTTAACTGGACTTTTTATTGTGTTGCAGTGTGTTTTTGCTTTTCTGACTTATTTTTTTGTGAGCTACAGTTGAAAGACTGGACAAGAAGTCCTCTTATAAAAATAAATATTCAGCCATGTGAGCTCTTCATCCCCTTGGTGAGATCTAGGCTGTTGTCAGCCTAAGTAATTTGTTTGTGATGTGGAGTTAGCTGTTGCAAAATGTGATCCAAAGTCTAGAGTTCTGAGTAGTCAACTTTCTTCAAAACAGATGTCCAGACTGGTGTGTGTGTAAAACCCACTATCTATTTAAAGGGTTCATTTTTACCTTATAGGAAATTGTATGTGCTGTACTGATAACTTGAGTGCTCTCTAAGTAACGGCCACCCCAGTTAGGCAACTCAGGGCATAGAGGATAATCTTGCCTTCAGCCTAGTCTATGCATTTTCTTATGTTGCAAGAGTTGTGGGGTGAAGCTTTGAGGAAATGGCAGCCAAGCAGCTCCAGTAATGCAAATGGGCCTAGAAGCTATTGGCATTACAGTGGTAACTTCTGAAGACAGCAAGACAAATGTATGTTTAAAAATATTGAGGTAGGGGAGGATATACTATACCCTTTAGATCAGTATTTCCCAAAGTGTGGTATACATACCCCTGGGGTTGCACAAAAGGATTTCAAAGGGTGTATGGTATCTGCTACATAAAATAGGATCATAATCATGTACCCCTATTGAGAGTTTATTCTTACTGGTGTACTCCGACCAACAAATTATCTTTGTCTGAGCCCTTCTCAGAAGATAATTTGGTGGTCAGGGTACACCAGTAAGAATAAACACTCAAAAAGGGTACATGATTATTGTAAGTTTGGGAAACATTGCTCTAGACAAATGAGGCTAAAAAGAGATTTAAGGCAGACTTGTGTACATTGTCATTCTAGATGATGTATTACATTTCTATCACACCTTTCCTTCTAGGAACTCAAAATGGTCCTGCCCCATCCCATTTTATCCTCACAACAGCCCCATGAGATAGAGACAGGGATTGGCTCCGTGAACCTCATGGCTGAGTGGGGATTTGAACCTTGGTCTTAGTCTAGCCAGGGGTGTAGCTAGCTGCTCTGGTACCCGGAGTGGCGGGGGCGAGGCGAGCCACCCACAGGGGCGCCACGGCAATCCGCGCACCGGGGGGCACCGCAGTGCCCAGGGGAGTGGCGCAGCACGGCAAGCTGCCCACGGAGTCCACCTGCCCATGGGGACCCGAGCCACTGCTTCACTCCCAGGAGAGACGTGTGGCTCGGGCACACTGCAGGCCAGGCCCCGCGGTAAGTGCTGCCCCCACCCCGTGATGTGCCATTTTGTCACCCCCCTCATGGATGACACCCAGGGTGGGCCGCACCCCCACCCCTTCCTACGCCCCTGAGTCTAGTCCTCTCACAGCTACACCAAACTACAGTGGAACTGATTTTACAGTTGAATTATTGTCTCTATTTGCTTGCAAACGAAAAGGCATCTGTATGAATGAGAGTAATTATAAACTTTTCCTCCTGAAAGATGACTAATTCTCATACAGTAAAATAAAGGGAGAATGGAAAGGGACAACAATAGGATAGCACTGTATAATAGAGACGAGATTGTACAGTGATGGGTTGCTAAACTTGGAATATGTGGGTTTACATCAGATATGTTGTATTCCTTTTTGCAGAGGAAGAATGAGACATGGGGAAAGGGTTCTGAAGTTTTGCTTACATAAGTGGTAATTTTCAGACAACTGCTCATCTCTTATTATCTGATTTATATACATACACACACATCCTTGAAGATGCCCTTGGCTTAGAGTCTTGGGATCTCTTCACTTTAGGTTTTGTCTTGGGCTAAGGGATCCAATGGTCTCAGACTCATCACCCTAGTACTATTACTGTGGGTTGATGAGCTTGGATGTTCATGGTTACTATGTTTTCGATCATCCCTGTTGAAGGAGAAAGGGCAACTTATATGTGCATAAATGTTTATGTTGTTTTAAGGAGGATAGTTACATTTCAGTAAGAATTCAGGAAGGCCTTTTTTGATAGAGGACAGTGTCCCGTCAACAGCATTGAAATAAGATTTAGGGGTCAGTCCATTTGTCTTGTTTCGGTGGAATTGTGGTGGTGGAGGGGGCAAGTGGCAAAATGTCTTTGGCCAGCTCCACTGACAGTTTTCTAGCATGGATGTTAAATCAATACTCCATATTTTTGGGATAGATTTATGAACAAGGATGACAATCTTTAACAAGTTTCTGTTACACAATCCTTGAGGTTACGGAGATTGTAACCTTGAATTACTTTCAAGTGATGCTTATGGGAACATTTTTAATAATAATAATAATAATAAATAATAATTTGATTATTTCACTTAGAATAATTTCTTTCTCCTCTGTCTCTGTTGACGTGACTCTTCATAATTGTAAAGTATGGCTAACAAAGTTTTCAGCTAGGTTTGGAGTGTTTTCTGGTCTGTATTGATGTTGGTCAGTTCTCAGGCCTTGCTAAGAGTTGGGAATGGAAGGTTGTGAATAGGCTGGGGCAAATAATACTACAATCCCACAGCCTCTTCCTGGTCCCATAGCCATAATTAGTGCCCATGCCTGTGTTATTCTTGCACAGTTGTACAATTTTTTTGGGAAGAGTAGGAAAAGCCTGGTTTGTTTATATTATTTTCTTTTTCCACTACGTGGGACACCTTGTGTTTGTGGACAGAAAGTTAAATACGTTATTCAGTAACTAATCTACTTCTAATGATTTGTACAATCCCTGTTGTAACCCAGGGTTAGCCAGCTGGCAGCATAGAGTGGGAATTTATTACCAACACAGTTTAATCTGGCCTCTGGTAACCCCTATGTATATTAAAGAGATTGTTTCACCAAGGTGGAAAAGAAGCTCATCAAAAGATGTGTACATTTAAAAATGTTTCATCTTTTTTTACTGATGTCAAATGTGCAATGCGCAGGGAGCCCAGTGCAGTGTGGATTCCTCTCTTGAGCTCGGCAGGAGTCAGCCATTGAACCGCGCCACGCTGGGCTCCCTTTTTGGCCTCCTCCCAATGATGCAACTTCACACGTGTGTCACATGTATGGCATCACATACTCCCGACCCATGTCCAATGCATGATGTCACACAAAGATGATGCACACTGCCGCCCAACCAAATCTTATACTCATGGCAGCCCCTCTGCTTCCACCTAAATCTCCTTCCTGGACATCTGTTTTCCCAGCCGCCTTAAATTCCATCATGGAGGGGGCCCCCATGTGTTCTCTGTGCTCTTTGCTCTGCTACATGCAAAGCTCATCCACTACCACACCTGCTGATGGAAAGCAGAACTAGAGCTGTGTGTCATCAGCATATTGCTAACAATGTACTCCAAAATTCTGGGTAATCCCACATAGTGGTTTCATGTAGATGCAGAATCTTGAGGAACTACACATTGAAGTCTCCACAAGGCGGAAGAGCATGCCCCAAGCATCACTCTCAAAGGGCAGAACTGGAAAAAAGCAGATGGGGAGGCTGCTTATCAACCGTCCAGCGTCCTTTTTCTCTCTCCCCGCATCAAGCTTTCATGGTGTAATATGCATTTAGCAGTTGTTGTGCAAGCTTCTGGTGAAGCTCAACTCTTCACTTCCGTTTTTTATTTTTATAATAATTAAGAAATAATACTTCCTGAGTACAGAAACCTTAGAAAGTAAGGTACATGGTATAATTTCAAATATAAAATAGTTTTTAACTTAAATCTGTTTATAAAATTACAGTGCGAATTTTGTAAAGTACTATGGAACGCTCCTTACCTGAGTCTTCATGTATCTGAAAGTTCTTGTCTAGATTCAAATCATTCATGTTCCACAGACAGCATTCCTGTTATAACGTACCTTTTGATTATTTATTTGACTTGGATGACCTCCCCAGGCTATTTAGCTAATAACCCCACCTTTTCTGGACTGCAATGTGCAATCTGCTTGTTAGCTTCAGTTAGTAACAAAGCTTGGGCAACTCTTTGTGGATTGCTAATCTTGTAGTTTTAAGTATACTGGTAGAGTTAGCAGGGCCTGTTCCTATATGTAGGATTTGGAAGCAATAGCTTTCTATCGCAGTCATGGGAGCCAACTCCTAGGGGCTGTGGGGGCTTCGGCCCCCACAATAAAATATTTGAGGGGGCTGGGCCCCCACAGAGTTGATGGGCATTCCCATTCAAATGGTGTGTGCGCACTGCGTCATGTGATTGATTATGCACGGCGGGGCGTACCTAGGCCACCACAATATTCTATTCAAGTTGGCACCCCTGATCTCAGTTGTTCCCCAGCAATTGGTATTCAGAGGTATGCCTCCCCAGTTGGGGTTCAGTTTTGCTATAGTGGCTGTTAGTACTACTAACAACTACTTGTGTAGTTCCCCTCCAAAGCCACCTATTAGAACATATGGTTTGGCTATCTTGGTTTCTTAATGTATTTTTGCATTTAATGAAAGGTCTGACTCGGTTGGGTGTTGCAGCCTTCTTTTGAGGTTCTGAACAGTCAACAAATGCACGTACGCAGTGTTTTCTATTTTAATTATATTCCTGGAAAAACTCGAGCAGACTGCTGTGTGCTGTTTACAGCAAGAGAGAAATGCTGTATGCAGAACATGATTCCATCCCAAAAGTTTGAAAAGGAAGGAAAGATTCTGATTTTGTGCCTTGCATAGAGTTAGTATAATCAGATTCTATGAGGGATTCTCAAATGTTGTTGGGCCTGTTTGTTGAAGTGGGACAGATATGGGATTGTTTTATTCAACAGTGTGACATGATTTGTACAGTGGTACCTCAGGTTACATATGCGGCAGCAGGAGGTCCCATTAGCTAAAGTGGTGCTTCAGGTTAAGAACAGTTTCAGGTTAAGAACGGACCTCCGGAATGAATTAAGTACTTAACCCGAGGTACCATTGTAATTTTATTTTATTTTCTTATACAGTGGTACCTCGGGTTACATATGCTTCAGGTTACATATGCTTCAGGTTACAGACTCCGATAACCCAGAAATAGTACCTCGGGTTAAGAACTTTGCTTCATGATGAGAACGGAAATTGTGCTCCGGCGGTGCGGCCACATTAGCTAAAGTGGTGCTTCAGGTTAAGAACAGTTTCAGGTTAAGAACAGACCTCTGGAACGAATTAAGTACTTAACCCGAGGTACCACTGTATACCAATAATTGTATATGTTTGTATGTTATGTAGTGACCAGGGATCATTTTCTGATGAAGAGCAAGGTATAAATTTGCAAGACCCACGTATGTAGCTATAGGATCAAGGCATTTTTTAAGAACAACCACATGTAAATTGTATTACATAAGTACAGTCGTACCTTGGCTCCCGAATGCCTTGGGAGTCAAACATTTCGGCTCTCGAACAATCAAAAATCGGAAATGAGTGTTCCAATTTTTTAACATCCTTTTGGAAGCCGAACATCTAGCACGGCTTCCGTATTTTTTTCCGGTGCGCCTGCACAATCTGAAACCAATCAGAAACTGCGCCTTGGTTTCCTAACGTTTCAGAAGTGGACTTCCAGAAAGGATTCCGTTCGACTTCTGAGGTATGACTGTAATTGTGCTCTACTTTATCAGGCTATAAAAGACATAATGTTACAAAATAATATGTATATTGTTTCTATAACTTGTAATCTACAAACCGTTTCATACAACTGCATTAAAAACCAGCTTAGTTCGATTACAGTCCCAAGAATTCGGAGCAAAGACGGAGAGGTGAGATGATAGCCATCTTCAGATATCAGATGGGCTGTCACATGGGTGATGGAGCAAGCTGGTTTTCTGTAGTTCTAGCGGCTAGGACCTGAACCAATGGATTCCAGTCACAAGCAGTGAGTTTCCGACTAAACATTAGGAAGAACTCTCTGTTAGTTATAACTATTTGACAGTGGAATGGAGTAGCTCGGAAAGTGGTGGACTCTCCTTTATTGGAGGTTTTTAAACAGAGGTTTGTTGGACACCTGTCAGGGGTTTTTTTTAGCTGTGATTCCTTCATTACAGGGGGTTTGGATTAGATGACATTTTGTGTTGCTTCCAGCTGTACAGTTCTATGAGTCTAACTTTGCTGGTTTGAAATTAAATGCAGTTAAAGTACTTGGCTTTAAGCTGATGTTTGTGAGATCAGGCGGTCCCATGTTCATATGAGCAATTGTAAAGGAGATTTCTCCCCCCCCCCCTTTTTTAAGGTATGTGTGATTGTTCAAACAAGAAGTAGCAAAAGGAAGTGGGATAGCTGTGTAGATCTCGATTTCAGACTACCTGCGTTTGTGCCGTGCTACACAGTAGGATTTTGATTACAACAAAATTATCTCTAGGGTTGGATGAGAAGGCCCCAAAACTATTTCAATCCTGTTTATGTCATCATAGATGTATTTACCTTGTGAATAACAATATTTTGTGCCAAATACTAATCAACCTCACAGCAGGATTACTTCCTTAGAGAATATTTCCAGTATGGGCAATCATGACAAAGAAATATAACCGTCTAAAAGCCTCTGCATAATATTTATGATTATCAGGAAAAGCCCTGGTTGTTGGCAGGAAAGTGGAGTTCTTTCTAGGAACAGCAGAATGTTACATGATGTGTGTTTCTATAATGCAGAAAATGTGTGCTATGGAATTGGGTCTTCTAGGATTGCTTTCTTAGTTAACTTCTTTCCAGAATCTTTTCCTTTTCTCCTTTCTGAGTTCCACCTCTAAACCCCATTTATATAGATAAAAGTTAGTTGCTGAGAATAGCACATAGTCCCTGTACATAGGAATCTCGACATTGGTGAAAGGTTCTAACCCATCCTCCTTTCTGACACAAAAGGTTTTTGGGGAATGTGGATGTTAACTGATGAGCATTCAGTCTTGTGAATCCTTTGTTGCAGTTAGTAGTGAAGTTAGGATGCAGCTTTCCTGCCTATTTGTTATTTGTGAATAAAAGTATTGTGGCGTTTGCGATATTTATTTATATGTAAATATTCCTCCCATCAGTTTGCCCTAGTTTATCATTTTCAAAAGTTCTCTTTATGCATTTTCCTTTTTTGGGGGGGGGGGGACTGGGATTTCTATTAAATTAAAGTTACCAAAATAAGAATTGGAAGTTTAGTAACTGTGAATGTACATTTGTTTCCCACTTCATATTTTATTTTTTTGCTTTTGCCAGTGGCGTATAATTAGATTGTGATTCTAAGACAGCAGTCCTATGTGCATTTAAAAGGATCACAGTGAACAAATAAGACTTGCTTCCAACTAGACATGCGTAGGGTTGCCATGCATGAAAATGATCAGAAATAATTAAAAGCACGTTTTCTTTGAACTATTTCCCAACCAAAGTTAAAAATACGGTTAAGTTCTCTTGAGTTCAGGGGTGATTTAAGTACATACAGAGTTAAGGATTCTATCAGGCTTCTCCAGATATGGAAGATCTCAATAATTTTAGACCAGTGGCAAATCTCTGCTTCCTGAGCAGTCCTCAAGAGAGTGCCCTGCACAATGGATTGTGTCAGGAGAAAGTCAGGGGAGTGTGACTCTGTTGATTTTCCTTTAGCTTTTTTGATCCTGTCCCAGCTTGCAATGCTTCTTCTCCTTCTTGGGTGGCTTTCTCCAGAAAGTGGTGCTTTTTTGGTGGGGCAGGGGCGGGATAAGTGCTTGGAGTCGAGATTTGTGGTCTAGTACCATCCGCAGTGCCACAGGTTCCCCATTCCTGCTCTCAAAGCATGCTTCCTGGTTTGGTCATATGGAGGTGATTCTTAGCCTCTGAGGCTATCAGAAGAGTGTCTGTTTACAGTTGTAGAACCAGCAGCTGTATTCGTATTTGCTTTTCAGTTTATACAGCCAGCAGCATAAGAGATGAGTTATCCGGCTGTTAAGCCAAATAAAAGGAAAGAGCTAATGGTATCTACGAACACAGGGGAGGAGTAGTGGGTGGTGGTGTTTATAACAGAGTGAGTGTAATGAGGGGAGTATATTTCCTAATAACAAGCATAAACCATCACACGCAACGTGCCTCCACTAGCCCTGAACTCTGATCTGAGTGGCCTTCCTGGATCACTGATGACGTAGAAATGCTGCTATAGTTGTTGGAGTTACTAGATGTTGGCTCAGTTCCTCAAGTTTTAATCTGAAGTTTTGTTGTTGTTGGCCAGTTGATTGCAAACACAAATGTGAGTTTCTATTTCTGTTAATAAGATATTTTATCTTATTTGGGAACCTTTGCTCAAAACATTATTTAGTACATGTTTGTTTCCTTTTCTACCTCCTCCACATTGGATATCTATATCTCAGAATAGACGGTATAACGTGTATCTTTCTATTAAAGCATGTTTTCTTAATGTTGCCATTTCCGTTCCCTTAATTTCTTATTCGTTTTTCACTGCTATGGTTGGACATGAGGTAATAAGCTCATACCCAAATCTGATTTACTCATACAATCATCTCTGATCCTTTTGGGATGGACAGCAGAGAATGGAAAGGATCTAGTTCCTTGTTCTTGTTCTTTCCTCAGATTCATCCATAGAGCAGTTGAATCTGCAGCACACAGATAATATCCCTCACTTCCAAGAAAAAGAAATCCATTTATGGCAGGCACCTGTTCCAATAGAATTATTAAAGCAGCAGATGAAACTGGAAAGTTTTGACATAGATTTCAAGGGTTTTTTTATTACTATGTAGCTTACAGACAAGTTCTTGGTACTAAATTATTCAACAAGTCAAAGTGACCCAGTGGATTTCCTTCCCATCACTGCTTCTATTATTTAGCCTTTCCCTAATGCCAGCAATGCTAGACTATAACTGTCTGGTTTGACTTTCATGTGTCTGAATACTTTCCTTCATTGTGACCAGTATTTATTTCTTGGCTATTTTTCTACTACCTGTTGGCTCATCTCTACCAGCTGATGAACTTTATTGAAGGAGTGGTATATAAATGCCAGAAGTAAATACCAGGCGGCTGCACCTCAAATTCTGAGAGGTGCATCTAAGTTATTTGCAATGCTGGGGTGCAGTTCATAGGTTGCATGTGGCTGCATGCGATTCTCCATGGTGATGCAAGGAATCTTGTGGTGAGCCTTCCGAACTGGAAGTCCCTTCATGGGTGCCACTAAAATAATGATCACTCCTTGGATTGTTTGTGCAGGTGGCAATCTATAGAACTGCAGAGCAAGGGGGCCAGCTCATGGGGGCCAAGCTGTTTCCCCCTCCCCAATATCTTTTGTGAGGGGGCCGGCTCCTCCTCCTCCTGCCATGGAAGGAGGCCCATTGTGGGAGAGGAGCAACTGTGCCGTGCTTGGCTCTAGGCTCGGCCTCCTCCTGAAGATGTGATGTCATGCGCATGACATCACACACATGTCGTGCATCACACAGGCCCCCTAAATCTTTGACACAAGTTGTTGCCTCTGCTGCAAAGTTTGAATATTACTGCAAGAACTATGATACAACATGGGTTTTGATAAAGAATGAGCAACTCCCACTCCCATCATCTTAAGCCAGGGTGGCCAATGGCCAGAGATGATGGGAGCTGTAGTCCAAACAAACCTCAAGGGCCACATGACTTATTTAGAGCAAACAATGTGTTAAGTACAATATTAAAATGAATGGTTGCTTCGTACTTCAAAGCTTATTCTTCATTCTGGAGCATTATGCATCTCTCTCTCTCTCTTTCCCTTTCCCCATATCTCAAATGTCCTCATAATGTCTCAGCATACATGCCTACAGGAAAAAGTCCTAGTTTGTGTGGCACCCACTGTGCCAGTATGAAGTTTGAATTGTTTTTTGTTTAACTCGGAAAGGGCTGTGCCTGAAACTGTACATATGAAACTGTGAGGCAATATTTATTTTACAGCTGCCTTTACTTTCCTCTTGATAAATAGAGGATTCATGTTTCCCCTTGTGCTGTCAGTCTTCTGATCTTTCTGAATAATAGCAACAGTTATGAAAATTTGCCTTGTAGATTAAGTGTAAAATATGTCACAGATCTGAATTAACAAGCAGCAAAAAGTCGATGTATATCCCTGTCCTCTCAGAAGAGTGCTCTTTTTCATAACTCAGGCAGCCTGGAATTTGTGGGGCAGCTCAGATGGGGTGGTGGGAACGAAGAGGGAAGGAAGTTAAGGAAAGAGTGAAGACAGGAAACACACCTTGCCTTCTCAGCACCCTGAGACCTTCCTCTGCTGTGCTGCAAAGTGCTAAAGGACTGCTAGCCTTAAACAATTTTCGTGCTTTTAATACTTGTGAATTTTGGAAGCGAAAGCTCCAGAGGTCAAACATCAGTAAACACCAGTCGTGACCGGCTCTGGGGTTGTGGCGCTCATCTCGCTTTACTGGCTGAGGGAGCCGGAGTACAGCTTCCGGGTCATGTGGCCAGCATGACTAAGCCGCTTCTGGCAAACCAGAGCAGTGCACGGAAACATCTTTTACCTTCCCGCCAGAGTGGTACCTATTTATCTACTTGCACTTTGACATGCTTTCAAACTGCCAGGTGGGCAGGAGCTGGGACCGAGTAACGGGAGCTTACCCCGTCATGGGGATTCTAACCACCGACCTTCTGATCAGCAAGTCCTAGGCTCTGTGGTTTAATCCATAGCGTTTCTAGGGAAATAAAACCCTTTCATGCTGAATCACAGAACTGTACTGTTATGGTTTATAGCTTCATATATTGCTATTAACTGTGAATAGTTGAGTTCTTCATGTTTTGCAATGTAGGCATACAGTCTTGTTGCAGTATTTCATTTAAATAGCAACCTTGCCTCTCTAGATTGAAGCGTTATATTCCTCTGTTTGATGAAATTTGGCTTCAGTTTTGCAGAGGTTTCTTTCTTCACAGCACTTTATTTTCATTGTTAAATTTCTGCTTTTGATTACAATTTATTGTGTCTTTAAAGTCTTATATATCTCATAAGTAAAGCATAACATTGTGCAAAAAACTATTTGAAATTTAGAGTACTTCACTGTAGCTAGACATAATCTTTTTAATCCCTATATACTCCAAATCAAGTGGAAGTTGTCTCTGGCCTGAGGCATCCTGTGGCAAAAGCTCGCTTAAGGATTTGATAATTGCCCAGTTTGTGCTCTCATCATAACATATTGAAGCCCAACAACTGGCACCAGCTCCACACCAAATCATATTTCACTTGTGTTAAAAGTAAGGCAAGTTTTTGTTAGGTTCCTGAGGTGAGAAAATGCCTTCATTTATATGCATGCTTAGACAGAAGAACATATGCCACATCTTTTGTATCACATCATTTTTATTCTTCCTCAGTTCTTTTGATACTGCAAATTAATATATCATCGCTTTCATCCAAGTGACAATGTGCAGGGACGTCTTCTTCCGAGAATAACCTGCCCCCTCACTAGTCTGGCACAACTTTTTCTCTGTCACAAAGAACATTCTTCAAAATAGCTTAAAAGGAGAGAGGTAGTGAGTGAAGAGCTTGGAGACTTGAGGCTTATCCATACTTCTGCTTGTGCCGTGTCCAGAAGCACAGTCTGAATGGTTTTCTGCTTGACCTGGGCTTTCTAGGCACAGGTCTGAGCGGATTCCCCCTTGCCCTGCTCCTTTCCAAGGAAAACCCACTCTTTAGAGATAGATTGGAACAAATGGCAAGCCAAGGGAAACCCAAATTGTTGTTGGCTCCGATTGAGTGCTAAAGAGTGTTTTTCCATGAATAGGAAAACAGAAAGACAAGAGGAAGTATGAATAAACCCTTACTTCCCAAAGCGCAATTGCAACGCAATTGGCAGATTAACTATATCAAATATTTGATGTTTTAGATATTCCTCTGAGTTCTTTAGTGCCATCCTCCTGAAAAAGAGAGCCATTAATACTGGAAACTTCCATAAACCAAAACTAACTCCTTCGTGGGAGCAATTGTGCTGTCACAACTGATGGGAGTTGTGTTTTGATTCTAGACTTCAATTTCAGCATTGCTTAAAATAATGTTTTGAGGCGGTACAAGGTTTCTCCTCTTTTGTTTTTTCTGTGCTGAATTTTTAAAGAATGCATTTGCTCTGCATGTTTCTTTGAATTGCTTCCAGAACATAAACATAAGGCATGGCTTAATACCTAACCTTTCTGGAATGTATTTTACATTATGAAGCTAGGAGTGCCTTTCATTATGGATTTCCAATTAAATTATTCCCTGGTTGTGTCTAAGATAGTGAAATGGCTGTTGCCTTTCTGACTCTGGTCATCTTAGCTAAAAAAGGATGTAACACAGTGATTCAGAAAAGGGCAACAAAAATGACCAAGAGGATGGATCAGCTCCCCTATGAAGGAAGATTACAACTGTTGTGGATTTTTTTGTTTAGAGAAAAGGCAAGTTAGAGGCAAAATTGTGAATTTTCTGTAGAAAGTGGATAGAAATAGACTTTTCTCCCTCCCTCCCTCTCATAACACTAGATTCAAGGCAGATAAAAGAAAGTACTTCTTCCCACAGCACATTGTTAAACTACAGAACTCACTCCCACAAGAGGCTATGTCCTCTGATGGCTATGTTCTCCTACCACTGTCGGAGGCAGTGATGCTTCCAGTTTCTGGAAACTGCAGGAGTGGTGAGTTCTGTTGTGCTATGGTCTTGCTTGTGGGCTTCCCATAGGCTTTTTCAGAAAAATGGAGGACCCCAAAAAGCCAGTTTGTCTAGCCTCCAAAACCTCATTCGATGGTGGTGGCGACAAAAAGAAATTAAAGTATTGATTGAGCTGCCAGTCCAGTGCCCTGATGGGGATGCAACCCAAAGTGTCTCCAGTCAACAGATTCATAATTTGATGGGTGGGGAGGGGGTGATAAGCTCTCCGAGATCAGCTAAGGAGGGAGACTGTGTGCTTGCAAGTATAGGGCGCCCCTCCCCAAACTGCTAGCATGTAGCTCTCCAGGGTAGATGCCCAAGCCAATGGCGAATTCCTCAGCCCAGAAATGGTTAGCCATTCCTACGATAGGCAAGGTCACGTGAACAACTCCCACTAAAATTTGCCGTGGGGAATACAGGTATGCAGTTATTAAAGGGCAAGTCATCCTAACCTTAAGCAAGGCATTGTCTACCGGCAAGGAAGACTGTTATGCTAGGTGTGCTTACTAGAGAGAGCAAGACCCACTGAACAAAGTGGGATCATTTCTAAGAAAGTGTGTGTAAGTTTGGGCTGTTGTTCTATTTCTACTGTAACTGTTAGTTAATTAGTATCAATGAAGACTTCTGCAATTTTGCTCTTGCGATCAACTCAAATGGTAGCAGCGTAGCCTTGAAGAGGCAGTTTTGTTAATGTGCAATCAGTTTTAGCATAAAGCCTTGCAGTTGTCACAAAGCATTTCCTTGTATTGAAGAGTTAGTTAAGTATAAAGCTCTCAAGTTCAAGGGGGCAGGAGCTGTCTTAATGAAGAACAGCTTCAAAGGTTTTCAGTAAAGATAAAATTCCAGGAAAGGTGCAACATGTTTCCCTACTAAGAATTTTCTGTTTTGCATTTTCTAAGAAATCTTGATGTCATCAGGAATGGTGAAGTTCCTCTCTCCCTTTTTGGAACAGTTGCATGTAAGAACAAGTGAAAGATTTGGAGGCAGTCCAGGACTCATGGAAGTCAATGGCAAAATTCTTGTTAGGGTGTGTGCGTGTGGTTCTTGCTGTCATCCTTGAGCTGGTTTAATTAAGAACAAGTTCCTATTTATTTCTTTGTTTCTAGGTTGAGGCTTTTTGGGATGTCAGGCACACCTCAAAACTACATCAGACAGTAACAACCTCCACACTGATCTAGGTAGTTGGAATGACAAACCAGGGACTGTGAGGATCAGTGCAGGTAGCATAGTTCAAAACAGTGATCTTTGGCACACAAGCACCACACTAAAGTTATACCTCTGCCATGGATGGTGCTATATACTGAATGTAAATACCCTACTGTAGTGGTTCCTGTCTGACAGCAAAATACTGTCTTACTAAGAGTTCTAGTGAAATGCTTTATTTGAAAATGTTGAATCTTTTAGTATTTAGAGGTGAAGGAGCAAGGCAGCAAAAATGTAAAAAATAAATAAATTGCTAAATGTAGAGAAATATGGGTTTTAATTATAGAGATAATGATCTTTTGAAGTACTGTTTCAAAACATCTTTGGCTGTGTGTCAGCAATCCAAAGCCAAAACCTGTGTAATTGAGTCTTGTTCATATTTCTCTCCTGATAGGCATGCTTCTTTCATTTCTGTTCCATCCGTACTATTTACATTTTAGATTGCAAGCCTCTCAGTAGCAGAAACCAATGGGTTGTTGTTGTTGTTTTTTTGCTTTGTTTTGCAAAGTGGTGCTCCATAAATATCCTCTGCCATGTTTACTATCGAACCTCATAACATATTAACATAGAATCATAGAATTGGAAGCTGACCCTGAGAATTCACCTAGTCTAATCCCCTGCAATGCAAGAATATGCAGCTATCCCTTATGTCTTCCTTATTCCAGCCATTTTTCTAACTGTCAAATATTGGAGGGTGGGCAAATACAGGCTTTCAGAATCACGGTAAACACGGATTTTAAAAAGAACACCTTCATGCTTGTTTAATGAAAAATAAAATTCTTCTGCAGCCACTGAACTGCTCACGTAATCCAATGTGTTCAACAGTGAGAGATTTCCAAGAAGGCAGGAAACTGTAAAAGGGCAAGGCTTTCCAAGCTCTCCTGTTTGGTTTACAAAACCCTTGTGTTTTTAATGCTAGAGCTCCCTCCACCCCCTCCTCTTTCTCAGAATCTCATCTCTAGGAAATCCAGAGTGCTGCATAACTGTGAAGCACTTAGATTTGCCACAGACGACTCAAAGTCTCATGCTTGAAATAATCTGCTTTTCAAAACTCAAACAAACCCACCAAACAACCCTCTTATGTGTATATAGTCCTTCTTGCTCCCCTACCCCCCACTTGCTTTGTAAGAGTGACTTGATAAAGGCAAGCTTTGGATAAAGGCGAAATAAAACTACTTAGAAAAAGATTGTGATCCTGGCATTGTGAGAGTTATCTGGAATTTCTTAAACAAATTAAAATCTAGACAGATGTGAAGCTTTCGGTGACACCTTGAATCTGATCTCAGGCTATAAAGTGGAGTGTAGTATTAACACACTAATAAACTCACCCACACCCTCCTCCTCCTCCTCCTCTCTTTCTGCTGCCAATCGATTGCCCTGCTTTGCAGATCTTGCTATCACCTACTTTAATTATGGACAGTGGTGAGTGGAACTTCCTTTGTTCTGGTTGGTATTTGGTTTGCAAATAATATTAAGCCACGGTTTGGTGCTATGAAATTGCCCTTTAGTTCAACAATTTTGGCAGGTTATTCTTCCAAATCCAAAATTTGCCCTTCTCTCTGTTTTTTGATTCTGATCATTGGGATTTGGGCCAAAAGAACTAATAACTTATCTGATAACTTTGACAAGGTGCACTATAGCCAAATTCAGAAGAACTTTGGATACTGACCTTACGGCAGTTTGATATCAACAGCTCTTAAGGCAAGTTGACTAACCAACTCCAAGGCTGTAGGAAAATCCAAGACATGGGCAAATTCTATGCTGTTTTATCAAGTTTTATTACATAAGCAGCAACTAAGGAATACTGGTACGGACCTCTGGGTCCTCATGGACGCCTTTGGGAGGACACTTTTCAAAGATAGATATGATGAGTGCAACTACTTCAGGAGAACTGTGCGATGCACTCCCCATTTCAATAATTATGTGTTGTGTTGCATTGTTTGGTATATGAAAAATGAATAAAAGTAAGTTGCATTAAAAAGCTGCTTGTAGAACTAGCACAAATCAGTTTTATGTCTGATAATGGTCTCCAGAGATTATGCATTGTAAGACAACGTGAATCACTATAGGTTTATATGTATATTGGTCAAAATTTAGTTTGGTCTTGGAAATGTGCAGTCTTCGATCCTCTGTGGTGAATTATTGCTGTGTTAAAACAGCTGTAAAATACAGTATTTCAAACAGAAAGAATTAATAGTAAAAATCAATAATCCGTGAAGGCCAGTAACTTTAAAGTCTCAACCAGGAGGTTTCTCTGCTTATAGATTATTTTTCTGATTAGCTTTTTCCTTTATTAAAATTTTCTTTGGATGTTTTGTCAGTAAAATTTGTACACTCCGTTTTTAGTATTATTTGTATTATTTAGAGTGTTGCATTTGTTTTTAGTACTATAAGTCCCAT
The DNA here is from genome assembly GCF_964234715.1 of Podarcis melisellensis. Classification (NCBI taxonomy): domain Eukaryota; kingdom Metazoa; phylum Chordata; class Lepidosauria; order Squamata; family Lacertidae; genus Podarcis; species Podarcis melisellensis. Next base: position 40,496,202 of record NC_138542.1, read on the forward strand.
ATTACATAAAATCTGTTAAACTGACATGAAAGTGGAGCAAGAAAATGATTTGCTGCTTGACAGACATGCATTTGTTAAGCCTGCCCCAACTTGTCTGAAGAAACTGCTTAATAGTTGTAACTATAGTGGTTGTATAACTATAGTAGTTGTATTAAGTTTCCTAAGGCGCATGAAATCTTGCTTATTTGTGTTTGCAGCCCAATCCTGTACACATTTATTCAGCAGGAAGTTCCTCTGAATTTAAAAGAGCTTACTTGTAAGTAGTGTGCAGGACAATAGCCTTCATTTTATTGGTCAACACAAACTCTACAAAGTTCAGGCACAAAATAATATAAAACATCTTGGTACTGGTTGCTAGAACAGCTCTTGTTTGGTATAATAGCTGTACCAAACTTCTCTCAAGTGTTTCTTACTTTGCTTTGCAAAACCCTTCCTTTCCTATGGAACATCCTGTGGAATACAGGCTGTGTTTCTGTGAATTAGCTTACAACAGTACCAAATTGCTGATGATGAGGAACGTAGTCTTAGGTCATGTAGTGCAGACTTTTATTTTCATTTTTGCATTATTCAGGAGCTCCAGGCTTTCACCAGCAGTTTTATAGTACAACATGTGTTGGAGGAGATCATGCACTCAGCACAGCCAATTTGAAGCTTATTAAGAACAGCATGGTCTTCGAGGCAGTGGAGGGACTTAATTGGTATCCTAAAGCTGCTAGACACCCTTGCATTTCTTTTTCTATATCGCCTTTCCTACACGATTGCTCTTTCTACCTCTTTAGCCAGTGGCAGTAAATTGGACAAAGTACATTGCTACTTTGTGTTTTACCAATGTATATATTTTTGTTGCTTATGTTGTGCCACTGTCATGTACAGTTGTACCTCATTTTGCGGCCGGGATCCGTTCTGGAGCCCCGGCCACTAGCTGAAAATGATGCAGGGCAAAGTGCCACATCTGCGCATGCGCGTGGAGCGGTTTGTGCTTCTGCGCGATTTAGCACTTTTGCACATGCACGAGTGGCAAACCCGGAAGTAACCCATTTCTGTACTTCCGGGTTTGCCACTGACATCCGCCAGAATGGACGCTAGACAAGGCCAACATTCGCAGAGGTATTACTGTACTGTATTTGCAGCAAATTGAAATAAGTCTTATTTTTATAATGTGTACACTTGCACCCCATACAGCAGGGCATTGATAATTCTAACAATGATTTACTGTATTTTTCGCTCTATAAGACACACCAGACCACAAGACGCACCTTGTTTTTGGAGGAGAAAAACAAGGGGGGAAAAATCTGAATCTCAGAAGCCAGAACAGCAAGAGGGATCGCTATGCAGTGAAAGCAGCAATCCCTCCTGCTGTTCTGGCTTCTGGGATAGCTGCGCAGCCTGCATTCACTCCATAAGACGCACACACATTTCCCCTTGCTTTTTAGGAGGGAAAAAGTGAGTCTTATAGAGCAAAAAATACGGTAAATAACGCCGTGCCCCTTCTCTTCCACAAGCATGCTTCTGCTCCTTAACACACCTGCATGTAGCTTCTTCTCTCCTATTGGACAGTGACACACGCTGGGCAAGTGTGTAAACTTAAGGCTTTTCTGTAGAAGGAAGCAACTACAGGAGGCCCATGAAGGACTTGTGTATCTATTTTTCTTCCTTTCCTTAGTATTCTCTCTGAGGTACCTATGATGTGGCAATTGCTCCCCCATACATCACAATGGGTTCTTCACCAGCAACTGATAAAACACCTCACTGTTCATACACCTGTCTCTGTGTAATGGAGTCGTATTTCTGTCTTGAAAAGCTTGCATTTATAGGCCATAATTTATCTCATTTGTGTGGTCAGGGTGTATCAGCTGTGGAGTCGAGAGTTTCTTAAACATCTCTTATTCGCTTTGTGGACCTGCAGTTTCTTTTCATGCTTGTGTTTTGAGTCCCTGTGGGAACCCCATCCATGTGCTGGTTAATTATTTATAAGTGGTCAATACTATACTAGGTTTACAGTAGGTTTGTTTTGGATTGTGGTTTGCATTCCCTAGTATTGTTTTGCTTGAGAGCCAGAGCTCCATGAGAGTATTTTCATAGCAGGAACCCGTTTTCATGTGATGGGTGGGTGGGAGGATATGAACCCGATACACCAGCACTGCATAAACAAAACAGTTGACAAGCCAGATATCCTGAAATGGAACATGGCCTCTGGGATTGCAAGGATCAGTTTGAAAGAAAGTTGTTTGTTTTTTGAAAACAAAAACAAAAAAAACCCCCCCAAAGATTTTCAAGGATGCTGAACTGTCCTCTCAGTATCAATGTTTGCCACAGCCTCTGGGTACCTAAAATGCATAAACGAGATTAACTGGGGGGAGGGGGGTCCTGAGGCACCAGTGCAGCCGTCAGAAAGTCTTTCCTCAAAAATCCACAATCCCCATAGCATTTTTGTTCCTGTCTGTGTTTTTTTTTTTTTTGCCCTTTTATGTGTGGCAGCCACTTTGTGTTGCCATTTTCTGACTGGCGCCCATCAAAATTCTAAATGTGCCCATTGCCCCCCTAGAAGGTTGCCAGCCCCTGGTATAGAGTAAAATGGATTTTTCTTGAATCCTTCTCTCGTGTTGCTATGTCCATTAAGACCTCTTAATTGCACCGGGACCAGTTTACCTACAAGATTAGCTCCCTTCATATGTGCCCACTCAACTGATTTGGTCGGTGGAACTGGCACAACTACAGGTGCCACACAACACCTGTTCCCTATTTGTAAGAACTCAATCATTTCATGTGGCAGCCCCTGCACTGTGGAACTCCCTGCCGCTTGAGAACAAGCAGGCGACATCACTTATACACTTTTCAGCGCCTGCTTAAAAGCATTCCTGTTTAGACAAGCCTACCCAGATACTTAGAAAGCTGAGGTAATATAAATCTGTTTTGATATTTTAACTTTTGTATGTTTTAGAGTAGGGTTGCAATTCTATTTTTTCTTGATTTCATTGATTTATCTTTTTATAAACCGCTTTGTCCTCTCAATCAGCCTCTGTTTTTAGTTACTACTTTAGTTACTCCTAGGATTCAGTTTTGTAACAAGGCTGGTACTGACCTCAAAGGTTTATCACTGTACAGCGGTACCTTGGTTCTCAAACTTAATCCGTGCTGGAAGTCCGTTCCAAAACCAAAACGTTCTAAAACCAAGGCATGCTTACCCATAGAAAGTAATGCAAATGGATTAATCTGTTCCAGACTTCTAAAAACAACCCCTAAAACAGCCATTTAACATGAATTTTACTATCTAACAAGACCGTTGATCCATAAAATGAAAGCAATAATCAATGTACTGTACTGTAAAATAAATAAGACTGTATTGTAGGTGATAAAAATATAAATTACGGTAATTTTTTTTCTTACCTGCACTGATGATAGTCATTGGGGGGCTTTTATCCATTTTCGCAGTCACACAATCAGTCAGTAGCTGAACTGGGTTCCACGTAGTCACAAAAAAAAATTAACCAAAAAAAGCCTCAAAAACAAAAATGCAAAATAAATAGCAAAAACAAAAGCACCAAATTTAATCCATTCCAGAAGCCCATTTGACTTCTGAAATGTTCGAAAACCTAGGGGCTGATTCTGATTGGTGCAGGTGCCCCGGAAACAATAGCCAACAGTCATATCAGATGTTCAGCTTCCAAAAATCGTTTGAAAACCAGAACACTTATTTACGGGTTTTCAGCATTTGAGAACCAAGGTACCACTGTATCTGCCTACAGAATAAGCATACAAAGATTCTAGAACCAGTAAACATTTTTGGAGGGGGTCCTGCATGGTCAAGGAATTGCTACAATACTCCCGTGACACATTAACCCCCCCTTTGCTATGCTGCATGAATTCAGGGAAATCATTGTATTTATTTACTCTCTTATGTTGCCTGGCCTTTGGAGTTTAATTTATGTCTCTTTTCAGGACTCGCCTTTTGATTTTTGATGGTTTTTTTACCCTTGACCTGGAAGTGAATCCCACTTTGATCTTGTGGCATTCTTACCAGCACCCACCCTTCCGTACCCTGGCAGAATATTTCACAAGATCCCTATCTGCAGGCCCATCGGAGTGTCCACATCAACTGTTTGCAAATCACTACAATATAGGCTCAAGTTGAAAACCCATGATTAGTAAGCAGTCTATAGCTCCCAGGTAAGTCTCGTGTGTTTATTCCCTAAACATCCTTTTGGAGTGAAAGGTAGAACAGAAATCTATCAGCCAAGTAGATTAAAAGGGAAGGAAACAGCAAAAGTAATTGAACTTGTCTTGACCGAGAAGCTCCAAATGACTAGAAATATACTTAGCTGTGAGAGTGGGGTCATCTTTCAACTGAACTTTCGTTTCAGGGGCCAGGTGTGCTGAGCGTGGTTAGATGGTTTTACACTGACTTGATTTCAGTTCTGAAAGAAAGACAGAGGTTCCTTTCAGTGCTAGCTCCAGGTTTTGGCTGTTCTTTGGGCTTGCTACTTTATTTTTAAATTTTTTATTGGGTTACAGACGCTTCAGGTTACAGACTCTGCTAACGCAGAAATAGTACCTCTGGTTAAGAACTTTGCTTCAGGATGAGAAAAAAAAATCGTGGGGGGGGGGGGCGGGTGGCATGGCGGCAGTGGGAGGCCCCATTAGCTAAAGTGGTACCTCTGGTTAAGAACAGTTTCAGGTTCAGAACGGACCTCCAGAACAAATTAAGTTCTTAACCCAAGGTACCACTGTATTATTCTATCCCACCTTTCCTCCAACTAGATTAAGGTATCATACGTGGGTTTCCCCCCTCCTCTTTATATCCTGTGAATGTGAGGTTAGGCTGAGAAATGGTGACTGGCCCGAGGTCACCCCGTGTCTTGCATGGCTGAGTGGAGATTTGAACCCTGGTTTCTCAGATCCTTGTCGAACACACTAACCAGTATGCCACACTGGCTCTGAGCATCATTCCTCCCTAAGTAGGTCCACTAACCTTTCTACTACAGTGGTACTTCTGGTTACGAACGCTTCTGGTTACAAACGCTTCAGGTTACGAGCTCCACTAACCTGCAAGTAGCTGCTCCTGGTTACAAAGTTTGCCCCAGGTTGCAAACGGAAATCATGCTCCAGAGACGCACACGCAGCGGGAGGCCCCATTAGTGAAAGAGCACCTCAGGATACAAACGGTTTCAGCTTAAGAACGGACTTCCGGAACTAAACAAGTTCATAAGCAGAGGCACCACTCTATAGCCACTGCCCCTTCACTCGGTCTATTCCTCTGAGCCCAGCCTGTATTAGCATGGAGGGAGTGAGATAAGCAGAGGTTGCTTCTCCTTGTTCCCATTGACATGACTTCTTAGGTCTCCAGGGTCCCCCAGCTGAAGGGTGGGTCTTTGCAAGAGCCGACCCTTGGCCTTGGCCCCATTGCAAACTTATCCAGGCAACAGCCAGTTTGACAGATATTTGGAACATGTTGTAGTGGAGGGATATCTGCATATATGCCCTGCTGATGAGCCTCCCAGGGACATCTGCCTTGCCACTCATGGATTGGAAAGCTGAACTAGATGTATGCTAAGCTAGATGTTCTGATGAGTGTTTTTCTGTAACAAAGCAGCGTTGGTTGTAATTGGAACTAAAAATAACTGTAACTGTTTTACTGTAATCTCTGAGCTTAACTGCATTATATAACCGCCTCTCGTAAATGGCAATTATTTTTATGATTGTAAGAGCAAACAGCTGTAGCAGAAATCCCAGATCCATGACCTCAGTTGTTGTGTTGCTGCCTGTGCAAATTTTCTTCTTTAGAAATTGCCGTAATGAGAATTTTGCCCAGTCTAGTTGATTGTTTTGCAAGCATCCTATAGATGATACTTGACAGGCTTTGCGAAGAGAGAAAAAGGAGTGAGATTACCATGAGAGCTCTACTGTTTACCATAAAGACCATATTTCAGTTTATTAAGCCAATATTTGAACAAGCCTTATGACCCCACAGTCAGCCACTTTGTTCCTCCCTTCGCAAAAACCACGAAACAAACCAGTTAAACTTAATTTCTCCTTATTTATAAACCGTGGAGCTATGGTTAACAACTTCAGAACAGCTTCAAAGCATGGTTTCATAATGTGGCTTGTTTGGAAACCTTGATGTAACAGAAAACTATGGTTAACTGAAGACTTCTCGGTTTGTTTGCCTTCCTACACAAAGGGGGAAGTAAAATGGCTGCATTTAGGGTCCCAAGGCTTCTTGAAGACGTTGGATACATGGGCGTAGGTTTTTTCTTCGGTTAAGGGTCTCCTGAGATAAATCCTGAAAGGCCAGGATGGGGTTTTCTCCATATCGGAGGTTGGTTGAGTTTCTGAGGTTGTTCCATATTTTTTCTTTCAACTTGTAGCAGGCGGAGCACATGATTATGTCTCATGGGTCTAAGAGCTCTGTGTGCCCTTTCCAGATCATCTACTTTGAGTTTCAGGCTTGGAATTGTGGTTTTTAGCCAGCATACGATGAGATTGGCCAGGTTTTTGTCCTCCATTTTCTCGGAAAAGTTGCGGAGGAGGATATTGCAGTGTCTACTGTGATCTTCAGGGTCTGCTAGTTTAATTCTTGCTTCCATGCTTTCTCTTTCTTGGCACCTATCCATATCAGCTAATTTATTTTTCAGACATGTGTTTTCCTCTTGGAGTTGCTCTATTTGTTTTAGTTGCATCTGGTTTTCCTTTTCTAGAGTGGAGATGGTAATTTTGACTCACAGGCAGCTTTAATTTCACTGTGGGGCCCACGGGACCTGGATGTCGGGTCCAACGGTCTTCAGTGGTTCAGGCCTCTTGCATGGATGCCATTACAGTTCTTCAAAGAAAATGATAATAATAATATAATAATATAAATAAATAAATTCCAGCAGGGGAGGCCCTGCGCTGCATTTGTTTTTCCCCAGGCTGGTCTCTGGTGTGCGGTTCCTCTGGGGCCCCGGCTTGCTCTTTGCACTAGCCGCCAGGAAGGTAGGCTCGGGGTTGGGCCTGGGCTAGGCTGAGTGATTCCTTGTGGTGTTCCTGGCCCTCCCGGTACCCTCCTACCTCTCTTCCTTGGCAATGGTGGTGGCAGTGGTTGCAGCAGCAGTGGTGGTAAGTTGGTGCTCGGCTGAGGGTGGGGGTGGCTCTGTCTTGCCTCCTGTTTTCCTTGTTTTTTGTGTCTGGCTCTGGAGGCCTCCGGGCCCAGGAGCTCCGCTAGGTTGTCAGTGGGGTGCTCTCGGTCCCAGCAGGATTGAAGTGGTTGTGGGGGGCTGGAGGCCCTGCGTGGCCTCCTCGGTTGTCATGCTGGACACCCCTGATTCCCCCCAGTCATTCCCCCCAGCACAGGGACTAACCAGGTACCGCTGTTGGTGCTAGCCGTCCTCAGGAGCTCTGCGCAGCCATGTCCCCGCTAATATACTATTTTCAACTTCTTGCCTTATCCCTCTGCTTGAAAAACTCTCTAGTTAGATAAATAGGAAAGCATCTACCATCCCTGTTCTTTTAGGAGTTCTTGGTTTCCATGAAGTCGAGTGAATCAGCGCCTTTGGTTATGTGTTTCCTGTTGTGGCTGTTGAAATATTCAAATTGTACTGAAAACGTGACTGTTTTTACCTGTGTTGGCTTGATGAAATGAGCATCTGTTTCAAAGAGGACAAATTGGAGAATAGTTGTTTTAAAGGCTATTTCAGTATGAATCTGTGAATCTTTACCAGTGTGTTACACAGATTTCGGCCTTGTGCCTTTGTTTGTGCTGCCAAGGGCACCTAGCATTAAATCACCTCATGTCCTAATCTTTCAGCTGTTGTTTACGGCCGTAATTTCTCATGGGGTTGACTTGGGGGCACAAAATGTAACCTGTTCTTTGTATTAAAACTGTAACGTGGGTGACTTAAAAAATGATGCTCCTTGCCACATTTACCAGTCGGTATATACCGGCACTTACTCTTGTAAGTCGTATTATGTGATCAACTCCTAAAGCATCCCTTGTGAGGACCCCTCTGGACCCCCTGCTCTTCCTGTCTGCGTTTGTTACAAAGATGATTTTGCAGTTTTAGCATTTCACACTCCCAGCGGCAGCCACTCTAGCATTCAGGGCAGATTTATCACTTAATTCAGTGGGTGATTTTGAATTTCTTGCTGAGGGAGATGAATGCATTTAACCTTTCACGGCTACATATATCCATTGCATGTCGGACTTGCGTGCTGTTGAATTCTCTCCTCCCTTGGAGGATTTTATCTCCTTTGATAGAGAAAAAACTGCATCAGTGACCATACAGTTGTGTTATAAAAATAGAATTAAGTAGACTTTAGCAAATGTGAAAATAATTATTTTATTTGCATTAGTTATTATTTCTGTTGGGACTGTGGACATGACCATGGAACAATCTTTTGTTTACCTCTCTCTTAAGGCATTGCAGTGTAAAATTATAGATACAGTGGTACCTTGGTTCTCAAACTTAATCCGTTCCAGAAGTCAGTTCCAAAACCAAAGCGTTCCAAAACCAAGGCGCTCTTTCACATAGAAAGCAATGCAAAGTGGATTAATCTGTTCCAGACTTTTAAAAACAACCCCTAAAACAGCAATTTAACATGAATGTTACTATCTAACTTGACCATTGATCCATAAAATGAAAGCAATAAACAATATACTGCAGTCACACAATCAATCAATCAATCTGTAGCTGAGCTGGGTTCCACACAGTCACACGCAAAAAAGAGCCGCAAAAACAAAAACACAAAATAAATAGCAAAAACAGACAGACCTCAGCGTAGCACTCAAATCAGAAGCATAACACTCAAAACGGAGCACATTCAGCTTCTGGAAAAAGTTCGCAAACCAGAACACTTACTTCCAGGTTTGCAGTGTTTGGGTTCCAAGTTGTTTGAGTACCAAGGCGTTTGAGAACCAAGGTACCTCTCTCTCTCTCTCTCTCTCTCTCTCTCTCTCTCTCTCTCTCTCATATCTCACTTTACTGAATATATATATAACATAGAACATAAAAAGAGCCTGCTGAACCAGGCCGAGGGTCCAGCATCCTATTCTCACACTGGCCAGCTAGCTGCCTTTGGGATGCTCAAAAGCAGGACCTGAGAGCAACAACATACTACCCACCTGAAATTCTCAGCAACTGGTATTCAAATACATACTGCCTTTGTTCCTAGAGGTAGCATATAGCTATGATGACTAGTAGACTTATCCTCCTCTAATTCCATTTTAAAGCTGTTTAATTTGGTGGCTAGTAGCCACGGATAGCCTTATTCACCACTGATTTGTCTAATCCTCTTTTAAAGCCAAAATCCATTTGTTACGTACAGTATGATTAGATACGTGTCCTTACCACTCTTGAAATATGCCTTGTATTTTTTACACATCTCCACGTAACATTTTTCTAAATTAATTGCCCTTGTATTATTATCTTCATTGTTCCTGAACAAATCACAAAACACTTTGTTTGCCTAGTTCCCGCAATTTTAAAGTGGCATTTGCCATATGGAACTGTAGAAGAAGCAGCCACGGTGATGCCGTAGCAAAGTGTGGAATTCCTATCTGGAGGAGGTTATAATCTAATAAAAAGGCTTGAGCAAAACCAGCGCTGAACAGTGCTTTCCTGGAAACAAAGCAAGTGGCGAGCGGTTGCTATAGCTGCAGTGCTTCGAGGAACATATGGCCTTTTAGGAATCACTGGAGACCTTCCCGCTGTGCTCCATTAACAAATCGTTGCTTCAGTACAAGCATAACCTCTGCAGTGACCTGCTTATTCGCGTATGTCCGCTGTGCATGGAAATCCTGTCTTGATCACAAACAGGGAACTAGAAGAAAATGTTGAGAGATGGGCAAAAACATTTCCCCCAATCAGAAATAGCTTAACTAAATTTATCGCACTGTTTCTTCTCTCTCTCACCTCTGTTCCCATCAATATTCCTTAACGCAGGACAAACATTTTGGAGCTCCTTAAGATCACATATTTCCCATCATTCAGCCCTCTGAAAAAAACCACTTCTCTATTAAAATATGCCAGTTTCTAACAGGGCACATCCACTGCTACTTCCATGCCAAGCTACTGCTTGTCTGAACGGTAGAGCTGGGTATAGCTGGGCACTGTTTGCCAATAGCAGGCAGTGTGGTGGGTTGGAAGCACACACCTCTGACCTCCTGTTGCCTGTGTCACTGCAACAGACTGAGATGGAGAAGGGGAAGCACTGAGGAGATGGTGAAGATGACATGGTGCAAATGCAACAGTGGAGCCAATCCCCTCTCCATCCCAATGTGCAGCAGCAACGCAGAAGGTCAGATGGCCACCACTGGCACACCTACTAGCCACTACTAGTGTTTATTCTGCCGCAAGTGTTGTTGTTGTTTAGTCGTTTAGTCATATCCGACTCTTCGTGACCCCATGGACCAGAGCACGCCAGGCACTCCTATCTTCCACTGCCTCCCGCAGTTTGGTCAAACTCACGTTGGTAGCTTCGAGAACACTGTCCAACCATCTCGTCCTCTGTCGTCCCCTTCTCCTTGTGCCCTCCATCTTTCCCAACATCAGGGTCTTTTCCAGGGAGTCTATCAAGGGAAGTAATAGTGCCACTGTATTCTGCTCTGGTCAGACCTCACCTGGAGTACTGTGTCCAGTTCTGGGCACCACAGTTCAAGAAGGACACTGACAAACTGGAACGTGTCCAGAGGAGGGCAACCAAAATGGTCAAAGGCCTGGAAACGATGCCTTATGAGGAACGGCTAAGGGAGCTGGGCATGTTTAGCCTGGAGAAGAGGAGGTTAAGGGGTGATATGATAGCCATGTTCAAATATATAAAAGGATGTCACATAGAGGAGGGAGAAAGGTTGTTTTCTGCTGCTCCAGAGAAGCGGACACGGAACAATGGATCCAAACTACAAGAAAGAAGATTCCACCTAAACATTAGGAAGAACTTCCTGACAGTAAGAGCTGTTCAACAGTGGAATTTGCTGCCAAGGAGTGTGGTGGAGTCTCCTTCTTTGGGGGTCTTTAAGCAGAGGCTTGACAACCATATGTCAGGAGTGCTCTGATGGTGTTTCCTGCTTGGCAGGGGGTTGGACTCGATGGCCCTTGTGGTCTCTTCCAATTCTATGATTCTTTGAGTCTTCTCTTCTCATGAGGTGGCCAAAGTATTGGAGTCTCAGCTTCAGGATCTGTCCTTCCAGTGAGCACTCGGGGCTGATTGCCTTAAGAATGGATAGGTTTGATCTTCTTGCAGTCCGTGAGACTCTCATGAGTCTCCTCTAGCACCATAATTCAAAAGCAGCAATTCATCGGCGATCAGCCTTCTTTATGGTCCAGCTCTCACTTCTGCCGCAAGTACTTCTACTTTATCTCTTTTCTCAGGCTAGAAGGCCTAGTCAACTGAACCTTCAGTGCTTTAGTTTGTTTATTTCGCCATGGTAGGATGTCTCACCGTTGCCACGAAGTGTGCACCAGGTTTTGGGTGTCAATGAGGTTAGAACCCAAAAAACAACCTCTCAAATTTGCAGCTGTAGCAGGAAGAGAATTCATACAACCATTTCTCATCTGTCTGATGATGATAACCCCTGTATGTAGAACGACCTCTTTCTTGCATCAGCAGAGTGCTTTAGGATCTTTGCCTCTGGCTCGAAGGTGTCATAGCCAAAGCCACCCATCTGAATCCAGAACGCCATGGTCCAAGCCAAGTACTCTTATTTATGCCAGCTGGGTCTCATGGGAGTTGTAATGTAAAACATCTGGAGGGAAACAGGTTGGAGAAGGCTTTGGTAGAGCACACAGGGGTTTGGGGAGTGACTTCACTGAACAGCTGTGTAGTAATGCCTGCTTCATACAATGTGATGATTGCAACCAGTACAAGAAGCTGTAGTTTCTGAATTGGACGTAATATCACACCTCTCAGGCCTTCTACAGTATTGTGTTCCCTTCCTATATAGATTTTCTTTTGTCTGCCTGACAGCTTCATTATATTTCCAGTCAAGTAAAAATGAAAAGAGCTTAGCTATACAATACTTAGCATGGAAAACTAAATTGTTTGGTTTTCTCAGTTATAGTAATGATTGACTACTTAAAGAACACTAGCAAAATGCTAAATTGCTATTCTGATGGTATCTTGAAGGGAGTAAGGATAAACTGCTTTAAGATAGTTGTGATTATTATTCCTCCATCTCTCTCTCTCTCTCTCTCTCTCTCTCTCTCTCTCTCTCTCTCTCTCTCACACACACACACACACACACACACACACACACACTTACTTCTGCATGTGATAGTGAAATATTGCTTGTGGCAAGGGTCTTATCTGTTATATCCACCACAAAGAGATGTTGAGATTTTTGCATGATGTCATCTAGTTCAAAAGGAAGCAGCCAGCAATAATGGGCTATTTACTATTGCAAAAAAGTAGAACACTTATTTTTAACATCCAGTATGTTCACCTTTGAAGCAAGAGCTTATTCTTTTGAAATGTGTACATGTTAGACTTTTAAGACAATCCGAATTGGACCAAAAAGATCTACCTAATCCATCATCTTGTTTGCATCTGTAGCCACGTGCCTCTGAAAAAGCCACAATTCCTCTTGAGTAGACATTGTATCTCATACCATTAATAGCAAGATGCACGTAGAGTGGTGCTGATCTTTTTAAAAAGACATGTAGGATAGAAACCAGCACCTCAACTTGTGGGAACAAATTCTATATTAATTATGCACTACATAGCCAGTGGTCAGGGATGGTGAGAGTTGTCATCCAAACTGGGGCAGACTGGTCTCCAGCCTTTCTGGAATTCAGTATTCCAAGAAATGAATAAAATAACAAAACAACAATTGGAAGTCAAACCAGAGTTAGCTTTATTAAATATATTTCAATGCAACAATCTTGATTTACATAATAAATAATTAATAAGCAATTTATTACAAGCAGCGAGACGTAATATAACTGTACAATGGAAAGACCTTTCTGGCACAATGATAGACAGAACAGTTTAGGAAACAGCTCTCCTTCAGACATTAACAAATAAGCTACAGTTGATAGGTGGAAAGATAAAGAAAGATTACTTTACCCCGCTGTGATTAAATTTTATAACATTTGCCAGTACAGTCATACCTTGGCATTCAAATGGAATCTGTTCAACTTCCAAAATGTTCAGAAGCCGCGGAAGCCCCATTGGATGTTCAGGTTCCAAAGAACATTCGCAAACCAGAACATTCCCAGGTTTGCAGTGTTCAGGAGCCAAAACATCTGAGTATTAAGGCGTCCGGGATCCAAGGTACAACTGTATTCCAGAAAATGAAGAAGCTCCACCACCAGCATTTGGCTCAATCTGGTTGATATAAACATAAATTACTATCTTCGCTTTCAACCCCTTTCCCACATTTGTAAATCTACCAACACTTTATATTGTTTCACTGGTAATATAAAAGGGAAAAAATGACTATTACTCATAATTAATCTAAGCACAACCATAAGGACTCATGATTAGGTGGTTTAGCTATGTGATGTTGAATGTTATATGTTAACTATGTTCTATCCTGTTTCCCCTTTGTTATTGTTATTATTTAAACCACTCCATGAACCAAGAACTGGTACATGGACCACTAATAATGAATATATGTCATAGATATTTCTGCAGATTTATTATGCTACTTTTGTGATGTACAAATGGCATGAGAATCAGTATTATTTATATCACTTATTATTCCTATGATCCCTGTTTATAAAGCCCATTAAAAAGTCTTTTTTTAAAAATAGAAGACTGAATCCCACAGAATGCTATGTTTTTGACAAAAGATCTGTTTTAACAATGACGTAGGAGTTGTATTTTTATTATTACTATTGTGCTGCTTTGATGTGGGGTTGCCCGCATGATCCTGGAGTTCTGAAATATCTTTCAGAATAAGGCTGTTTTGTAAGGAGCTGCCCGTTTCCCTCCTTCCCACATTCATATCCTACCATTATAATTAGTGCCCATTGAATGGTGTTTATCACCCATTTTGATACAATTTCCAAGGCAACAGAAGCGAAGGACCAGTCCTATAACTGGAAAAGGAAGCCAATACTAACACTTACATTCTGAGCTTTGAGAAGGATTACTGCTTCTAGGTTCAGGTGTAGTAGTAGCAATGGAACTTCAGTTGGTTCTTAGTTCACCCTCTTTAAACAAACTTGGATATTCCTCTACTTTGGAACTTTTACCTTTCTTTGTCACCACACATGTCCAGTGGACCTAACCTGCACAATATAGATGGATCAAGCTAACCACATCTCTCAAACGCTACTTCTCTACAGGCTCAATTCAGTAGCAGTTGAAAATGTGAAATTGCTATGTGCTTCTTTCGGTATTCATCAGCACTGGTACATTTGTATATTTTGGAAACTTTGGGTTGTGGGGAAACTTACTGGACTCTATTTTGGACCCATGGACTCCTGAAGTGCAGATATTTTGACTCTATTACTGAATGAGATTTATTTATGATGCCTATCTAATGATTGTTGGTTACTAGCTGATTGTTCCCCAGTCACAATGTGGCATTAAAAGTGGTAACAATTTTTCATAGCGATGTACATTTTCTTTTATTCTAGATGATGAGATACCTGGAATTCCTCGAGACGCTTTGAAGAGTCCACCAACAGATCAGCAGATCAACAAGCTTGCTAGGAGACTTGGACCTGAATGGGAGTGCATCGTATTGTCCCTGGGATTGACGCAAAATGACATTTATCGCTGTAAAGTCAATCACTCCTACAATATCCAGTCACAGATTGTGAGCGCATTCATTTTATGGAGGCAGCGTTTTGGGAACAAAGCTACCGTGGAGAGCCTGTGTGCTGGTTTGAAGTCAGGAGAAGTGGATTCTTCTGTGATCCAGCAGATGTTCCAGTGACCCCCTAGTGTAACTGGAGGCTCAAAAGCCCCCTCTGTATGAAATTGAATCCAACATGTTCACAGAACTGGAAAATATTTGGCGTGCTTCAGTCCCTTTTGAAATGGATATCATGCAGTTGAAGTAGCCACTCATGAGGTAGCACTACAGGTAGGAAGAAGCTGCTGCCATTGAACAGCAATTGGGGTAGAGGAGCTCCTATAGCCTTTGCTCTATTTTCATCAGCTGCAGTGGTCAGTGGTCAGGGATGATTTAGTCCAGCAACCTATGTGTGGGAAACCCAGCCAGATGGGCAGGGTATAAATAAATTATTATTATTATTATTATTATTATTATTATTATTATTATTATTGAGAGCCACAAGTTCCCATCCTTGCATTAGGAAATGCAAAGTGACAGAGGCAGCAGCCAGAGGCAGCAGCCAGAGGCAGCGCTTCATGAAGTGCTCCCAAACCAGTGAGCTGTCATGCACCTGTGTAGTGCCAAGTCGAAGCACTTCCTGCCCTGTTTCCAGTCTCACATCTCCTGTCAGTGACGTCCTGGAGGCTCCTCTTCCCCACACCTGACACCCAGCGGCTGCAACCATTGTACAGTGGTACCTCAGGTTACGGACGCTTCAGGTTTCACACTCCGCTAACCCAGAAATAGTACCTCGGGTTAAGAACTTCAAGATGAGAACAGAAATCGTGCTCTGGCGGCGCGGCAGCAGCAGGAGGCCCCATTAGCTAAAGTGGTACCTCAGGTTAAGAACAGTTTCAGGTTAAGAACGGACCTCTGGAACGAATTACGTTCTTAACTAGAGGTACCACTGTAATAACAACTGCAGCTGTCAACCTTTTGTTTAGAAAGTAGAAGGACTAACAGAAATAAGCATCCACCTGTAGGAGCTTATGTGCCAAAGCTACTACAGTAGTACCTTGGTTTTCGAACGTCTCTGTTAACAAACATTTCAGTTTTCAAACACTGTAAATGCTTCGGTTTTCGAACACGCCGCAGAAGTTGAACATTCCACGCGTCTTCCGCTGAGTGCAAGATCCTGGGGCCTAGCTGTCGGCTATTGAGTTTTCCGTTTTCGAACGTTTCAGAACTTGAACAGTTTTCCGGAATGGATTACGTTTGAAAACCGAGGTACCATTGTATACATTACTTAGCCTTTTTCAGGCATTCAATTTACTGATGTAAATACAATCACATGAGGAAAGAGAGTAGGGGCACATTTTGCCTTCCAACGTAATGCCTTCCCCCTTTTTTATTGCTGTCTCCCGTAAGGATGAAGGTCTGAAGTGGTATACAAGTACAGAAGCCTTGCCACTTAAGAACTTCACTTTTGAACTCAAGGAGGGCTATAAAGGAGGGGGAAACTATACCTCAGAGAGAGCAGGATTTGACAGCATGCCTCTAATGCCCCATCCTTGGTTGTCTTCAGATAAGTAAGCTGAACTTGTGAGACGTGAGGAGAAATGTCCTAGTGTCTGAGCTAGATCATCAATGGGAAAACCTGCTTGAAGTGCTAGCAGGTTCTAGGGGTGTGCTAAATGTAAATAGCCGTGTCTTAGGACAGAGACTTGATATCCACTCACACTTGCTGAAGGTCACTTTAAACCCTGTGAAGATTAACACAGGCAAAGAGAGCTCTGTTTTGGAAGCAGTCACACAGCTTCTTCTGGAATAGAATTTAGTTCCATCCAGTCAAGAAGACAGCTTCCTGTTGATTCATATTGTCAGTATAATAGAATCTGAGTTATATCCCTGTAACAACACTCTGTGGCAAGTTGTGAGTAGATATCAAGTCTCTGTCCTAAGACACAGCCATTTACATTTAGTGGTCCATAAAACTGAATGGAATGAAACAGCTCTCCAACTTGAAAGGGCCATGCAGTAGGAAGGGCAAATGGAATTGTTGCTTCTCAGGTGACTGTGTTGGAGAGCTGTTTCATTCCATTCATTTCATTCAGTTTTATGGACCACTTTTCTGCTTTAATATCTACAAAAGCTTAAAATGAAATACTAAAATCCTACTACAGTGGTACCTCGGGTTACGTTACCTTCAAGTAACGTAATTTCTAGTTATGAGCGCTGCAAACCCAGAAGTGTATACTTCCAGGTTTCGCTGCACGTGTGTGCACAGAAGCAGTGCCTCCAGATATGGACTTTTCGGGATACGTACGGACCCTGAAAGAAGGGGACGACAGAGGACGAGATGGTTGGACAGTGTTCTCGAAGCTACAAACATGAGTCTGACCAAACTGCAGGAGGCAGTGGAAGACAAGAGTGCCTGGCGTGCTCTGGTCCATGGGGTCATGAAGAGTCGGACACGACTAAACAACTAAACAACAACAACAACATGGACCCCCAGGATATATTAAGTTTGTATCCGAAGGGTCCACTGTAATACATTTATAAAGAGAGCAGCAATATAGAATGGCCAATATTTTTGAAATGTTTTGGACTTGTTGAGGCTCAAAATATCCATTAAAAGGCATGGTTGAAAATAATGGTTTTAGTCTGGTACCTGATTAGTGCTCATGTGGGTGTTTCTCTGTATGGTTGAAGGTAGTTTCTCAAATTCTAAGTGCCCAGTTCGTGTATAATGTGTTTGTGGGAGGGGGGGAGCGGGTTTTGGTTTGTGGTTTCTTGGTCTTGTTTTTAACATGTTCTTTGTGTTTTTATATTGTGAATTGCCCTGAGATCTACAGATGAAGAGAGGTATATTAAATAAATGAAATGAATGTTGCTATGTTCTGTATTCATGCGAAAGTTATGAACACCTACCTTTTTTGGCCCAATTCCGTTGTGAAAATTAGGGTGCACATTAGATTTGATGGCACATTAGATTCGAGTGAATACGGTAATTCAGTTCCATACACAGATGGAGGAGATTTACTGGAAAATGTTCTAATGTCCTAGAGCCAGCAGTGGAGAACCTTTGTGGCTCTGGAGGGCAGATCTTTACTTGGCTTCACCTTGTAGGCCAATTTTGACAGGTGGGTGGAGCAACCCACATGGCAATCAAATAACGCCACATGACCTGACAGGTGGGTTGCCCCACCTATCAAAATCCCTTTCAGTCCCTGTTATAGCATTTAAGCAGGGGAGAGTGAGGACTGTACGTTCTCTCAGCAGCAGTTTCTCCCACCATTTTAAAGATCACTGCTAGAGCAATCTTTGAAAGGGTGGGAGAAACCTGCTTTGAGTCAGTCCCCGCTCTCCCATCTGTGGGCAGAGGAATGGGGACCGAGCAGTGAGGCAAGCACATGTTTCTTCATTGCAGTGTGATGGAGCAGCCTCTCTCAGAGCGGAAGCCTAAAACAGACACCAGCAGCTTTAGGCACCCTATTCTGTCATATAACAATGAAGAGGAAAACCAGGTCTGCTTTCAGGTTTGCTGTACATGCAGCAAGGAAAGCAGACCTGGTCTTTTTTTGGAAAGCCTGTCCCATGCTAATCCTTTTCAGAGGTTGAATGGATCAGCATGAGGTAAGTTTTCCAAGAAGGTTTTGTTCTTCAGTTGATGTCACCAGTGACACCAGCTGATTGGCAGTTGGGCATCATTTGGAGGGAATGGCCTTGCAGGCCAAACTGGACCCCCTGATGGGCCCATATTGGCCATGGGCCAGAGGTTTCCTACCCCTCTCCTAGGGTGTGATCTAATTTTGCATGCTTGCTTTGTCTGTCTCTACTAAACAAAGCTACAGAAACTGCTAAGCTTGTCCAATACTTTATTTGCAGTTGGTCGCCATTCAGTGTTGCTAATAAACTTAAGAAATGGAAAGTTTTCTGTGAAAAACTGAAGAATTGGAAAGTGTTCTTCCCCTACATCACAGGCTTTCTATTGTGATAAATAAATTCAGCAATAAAAAATATATTTTAGATTGGAAATGCTAGATTTCCATAGAAATGCCTAAACATTTTCTGTAGATTAAAAAAAATAATGCTGCAAAAAACGTTTGACTAAATATTTTCAGTCAGAAATATTTTGCAGCCATAAAGTTGACTCTGTGGGTTATGTCTGTCAGCCCAATTTTCTGCCCACAGTTCCAAGAAACACACCATCAAGTATTTATTTTTGATTCTCTATAAAGCAACGCAGCACCACTTGAAGTAATTTATGCTCCAGTCAAATTTTAATTTTATCATGATGATAATTATGTAAGAGTATCTGCTTCCCAAATGTGTAATCAGTAAGCCAGTTTGGCCTTGGGGTCTTGTTTCTCATCTGTCAATCTTGTTTGAACACCATGGGAATGTATATTTGAGCTGTCAACAAATGAAGTGTAATCTGGTAGGGGTGCTATTCTGTAAGTACCAAAGAAATGATGTAATACAGTGGACACTTGGGTTGTGAATGTGATCCATGTGGGAAGCTCGTTTGCAACCTGCAGCACCTGTGTCTGCGCATGCACAAGTTGCGCTTCGACGTTTCTGCGCATGCGCAAAGCGCGATTTAGCACTTCTGTGCATGTGCAAGCACCGAAACCTGGAAGTAACCCATTCCGGTACTTCCGGGTTCAGCGTGGTGCGCAACCCGAAATCGCGCAACCCGAAGCATCTGTAACCTGAGGTATGACTGTATAGTGGTAAAGTGTGAATTACCAGTGGAGTTTGAATCTCAGCTGAGCTCTAGAATGGCCTTGTCAAGCCACTATCTCTCAGCCTGGGCTCCCCCCCCCCCTTGGTACTATGAAGAAAATACTAGCTTACCTTACAACTGGGGACTGAGACCAGTGTACTGGACTAACCTTTTGGGAAACACTTCCACTTCATATATATGTGCACAGGACAGAGAGTGCAGGGCTAGGGTGGCACAGAAAATATGTGCCTACCCTCTGATCTGGCCCCATCCACCATTGGCTGTGGCCCCTCAGTTGACCCTGTGTAGGTCAGCTTCATAGGAAAAAGTTTCTCCAGCCTTCCTTTCAACACTGCTCTAAATTGGGGTGGCTAATCTGTGGCCCTCCAGATATTGCTGGTCCCCAAGTCCCATTGACTCTTGCTGTTGGCCATGGTGGCTGGGGTTGGTGGGAGCTGGCCAACAACATCTGCAGAAGCCACAGCTCAGCCATCCCTCTAAGCAATTTTCCTTAGCAGTAGAAGAAACAACTTGCATTAACTACTACACTGAGGGTTTCCACAGTTAAATTCACAGGAAACTAGTGCTTATCCGCCCAGGAATCTCACCAAAATCTTGGAGAGGGTTATCTCCACAGGCACATACTTCCACATGTGGTGGGAATGCCCCCAAATCCAACTATTCTGGACAACAATCATACAAGAAATATGCAAAATAACTAAGCAAGTCACCCCAGAACTGGCCCTACTAAACAACTTCCAAGAGAGTAATGCCCACTCACATCATGAAGAGCTCATAACCCACCTACTCTCAGCAGCCAGAAATATCATAGCCAGACACTGGAGAGACCTGTCAGGAGTAAGCATGGACCAATGGTATCAAATAGTATGGGAAACAGCCTTATTAGAAAAACTAACCAATAAACTGAAACTGATAAGGGGACAAATAGAAGACGCCTTCACCCCACTATGGCTCCCCTTTATCACATGCACAGCCCAACAAGACGACAAGAATCCACCAGCAGCATACAAATCAAAAACACCCACCCCACTCACTCATGAAAACAGTTCACTACAGCCAATCACAAACAAACACCCTAGGCCAACCCCAACCTCTCTCACCACCAAAGGAATATAAGCAAATAGTAAAGAGAACCCGCACAAGCGACGCTGACACAAAACCCCACACATACACTAAGTAGAACAGAAGCATTGCCCTCCAACCCCAACCACCATGCCCCCCTCCACCTCTTTCCCCCCTTTCTTCCTAAGGTAACACTAATGTCTCAACAAATGAAACTGATCTGTAGAAAATGTAGCTTAAAAAAGAGTCATTGCACATACTTTTGTAAATCTTTAATAGAAAATACGTTATAAAAAAAAATCACATGGGCTTTGAACACAGTCAGAGGATTTCTGGATCATTGGAAAAAATAGTTTTCTTCTGGCATGAAAGAAAAGGAACAGAAGGATTAAAAAAAAACAGAAAAGAAAAAAGGTACAAATAACACGATTTCCAATTCTGACAGGCATGCAGGTTTGACACCCTTCCTTGCCCAGGACTTAACGGACTCACAACCTGTTTAGTTGTTGTTTAGTCATTTAGTCGTGTCCGACTGTTTGTGACCCCATGGACCAGAGTATGCCAGGCACTTCTGTCTTCCACTGTTTAGAGCAGCCTGTAAATAACTGCTCTCAGGCTTTACAACACTCTTCTGCTACTGTTCTCTCATCAGAGTTGAAAGGATTATGCTAAAAGGAAACCAGGACGATATGGATGCAGCAAACTCTGTAACTCTAGCAACAGTTGCTAAAGCACCCTGCTTTCATGATTTGCATGTTAATTACGCTTGAGCAGAGTCAGGTTTCGTACCCATGGGTCCATTATAACCTGGTTTCTTGAAGCACAAGACTAGTCTCCCTTGGAAGAATTGTTCTGGGAGGAAGTTTAGAACTTTGAGAGACATTTTCAGTTGAAATGAGACTTGCCAGGACATTCCTGGATAGTCTAATTTTAAAAAGGTGAATCGGGTCATACAGTCCTGAGAGTAAGTCTCATGGAATTCGGCGGCTGCTCTTCTGGATAGACATGCATAGAATTGCACACTTATATACTCACAAGCCAAGAGGGCAGCACCAATTCAAACAGCAAACAAAAAACTTGCTCAGGTAGAGTACTGGTAGGTGTGCAAAAATCAGTCAATCAATCAATCAATCAATCAGTCAATCTTTATTACGGTCCATAGACCCAACAAATCATTACAAAGCAACGCACAATTCAGACAGCCTACCTCCAGGTTAAACAAACATTTTGTTCAAACTTAAAGATAGGGATCATTGGTTCTTGCAACCACCGATAAAAACTTTGCCACTGCTAATGTTCTAGCATTTGTCCGGTCTTCCAATAGGAACCTGACATAGTGAACCTCTGATTTTTCTGGGAAAGGTACCAACAAGCGTAATATCAGTTCAGCCCTGGCTTGCTCATATTTTGCACAGTGCAGCAAAATATGTTATATAGAATCGATGTCTTGAGCACACGAGCAGAGTCTGTCCTGGTAGGGAACTCCTCTCAACCTGCCATCCAACACTGCAGAAGGAAAGACGTTTAGTCTCGCTTTGGTGAATAACTTTCGATAATTTGTTACTGTCAGGTTTTTAATGAAAGGTGTTAACTTAAAGACGTGCCCATATTGTACTCCTACTGCCAGCAGACTACAGACTGCGTGTGATCGAGATCGCAAGTCACTGTGTGTATTATCCCATAATGTTTGCTTTAGTGTCTTTAGGGCACCTTCATAACCTAGGTAATAAAGTTGGGGGGGTGCAGACCAATAGAGGTGGCTTTTCTAGCCATGGTTTTGCTGACAAACTCCTCATTGGTCAGGTGTTGGTACAAACACTTCCCTAGATCAAATATTGAAATCCTGAGCCAATGTTCTAGGGCAGCCCACCATGCTTTAGTTGAAATTGGGCATTCACCAGCTTCTAACAGAAGTATGGAGTTGGGGACACAGTTGGGTACCTGCAGCAGAGATTGTAGAAATTTTGCTTGAAAGCCATCTAGCTTAGGCAGGTCCCCATTATGCCAGACATTTGGAGCGTACAGGAGTTGGGAAACGGATTTTGCGTTGAAAACCCTTAAGGCTGCTGGAACATATTTGCCGCCCTTTGTGAAAAAGAATCTGAGTATGGCTAGCTTTGTGATCTCCGCCTTTTGAAGGGAGCTTTGCCAGTGGTGCTTCCAAGATCCTATATGATGGAATGTGAGCCCTAGATAACTGAGGTATTTAATCTGTTCAAGGTTATGTCCATCCAGCACCCATTTAGACTGGGAGAAGCTTCTTTTGAATACTAAAATTTTAGATTTTTCATAATTACCGTATTTTACGCTCCATAGGGCACACCTGACCATAGGGCGCACCTAGTTTTCAGAGGGGGAAATCAAGGGAAAAAATATGATTCCCCCACCCAGCTCTGGGAGCAGCGGACAGGCCTCCCAGACCTTCTCCCTGCTTTTGCAGAAGCCGCACGCTCTTTAAAAGGGCTGGGCGGCTTCTCCTGGCTTCTCTGGGAGGTGGGGGAATTCCCTCACCTCTTGCAAAAGCCCGCAGAAGCCGTGCGCTCTTTAAAGGGTGCCTGACTCCTGTGGGCTTTTCTACGAGGTGGGAGAAGGGACTGATGCGGCTAGTCAGTCCCTTCTCCCTCCTGGGGAAAAGCCCGCAAGAACACACGGAGCTTGTGTGCGGCTCTTGGGGGCTTTTCCCGCCTGCCTCCCCCCTGCATTCGCTCCATAGGACGCACACACATTTTCCCTTGCATTTTAGGAGGGAAAAAGTGTCCTATAGAGCAAAAGATACGGTAATGGATAAACCATTTCCAAAACAGTAATCAGAAAACTTCCTCAGCAGATATTTCAAACCCGGTCTGGAACGTGAGATGATGGCCACGTCATCCGCATATAACAACAAGTGGGTCCTTCTCTTTCCTATTTTTGGAAGGTGTCCATCTGGGTCCATTAAGCTCTCTTCTAGCAAAAATATAGGTGTGTATTCTTCACAGTGATCTGGTTCGCACATAACAGGATCTTCTTGGTAAAATTCCCCCACTTATGGAATGTCCTCCATTGGTAAGGTGCATTTGTCTAAACCCTAAAATGCTTCTCTTTGCATCTCAAAGTTTAACAAGACTTTATGTATGACTGGATTTAACTGTCAGGCGTCCTTTACCTTTTTAGAGTTGTCAAATTGCACAAGACCCTTTATAATGCTCCGTCTCTCCCATACCACGATGAACATTTCAAAAATCCTTTTAAACATTGCTTTTAGGCTTTTGCTCTTAAATGAGGGGAAGCACAGGAAACACAGTCGGTTCATCTCTGGGTTGCATAATGTTACCACAGCATATCTGTTACATTTCTGGTTTATTTTCCCTTTCAAGATATAGCATAATTATTTCTTCTTTTTGTGGCAAACCAGCCTTAGTGACTGAAAGTTACAGAAACGATGAGTGTAGCTCTTTCGTTTTCTCTCTACCCACAAACCTGTTTCAAATATAATTTGTCATGCTGATTCAACATCCTTTTTCTCTGTGCTGGGATTTTCTGTGTGTTGGGGTCCCATTGGTGGTACAAAGTGAGGAATATAAATATTTCAATAAACAAATATATGGCTGGCGCTATGCTTCTTTATTATGGTAACATATAACCTCCTTTCCTTTCCTTTTTTTTTACACTGCCAGGGTAGAATAATAGAATCATAGAGCTGGGAGGGACCACAAGGACCATCTAGTCAAGCCTCCAAACCCATGATCCTAAGATTAATGGCCTCATGCTCTACCAACTGAGCTGTAAGTTGGGAGCTATCAGCAATATGGTCTCTGAAGCAACATGGATGAAACCCACTACCTCCCACCTCCAGAATCCTTGGGCCAAGTTTGGTGACAATATCTCAAGAGGTGGCCAAGTCTATAGAGTACAAACAGAACACCGAAAGAATTTAAACAAGTCTTCTCTTAAATTAACATTCGCTTTTCATTTTCTCAGTACTGTTTTGATAACTTCCTCATAAAATGTCATTGCGTATAACAGGGAAGCAACTGTGCTGGCAGTCTCAGGCATCTGTTCCCTCTTGTTTGTATTCTTAGAATGTCAGGCCATTGCCTGAATATTTTGGTGCACTGTGTGCGTCAGTGTTTGTTTCTTTGGGCACTGCATGCAACAAGCACTGGAATCTCACCCACCAGCTGCACAAACCAAACGGAGATGCAGATAAAGCCTACATAAGAAGGCTCTTTCCAAACTGCTTCAAGATGCCAGCTGCTGCAGTATGTAATGCACCAACACTGGTGGTTAAACATCAGGTGATGCTAAGAAGGAAAGGAAAGGGAGGAAACGTTAAAGGAATTATTAACCCAGCCTTGTATATTCAACTTTATTCTGGTCAACTGCAAAACAGCAACAAATTTTCACAAGTCACAACCAGCATATACCCAACCACGTCAATGCTGATAGTAGCAACGGTGTTAGTGTCTGCTGCAAATTTTCTCCTTGCTGTTCGTTATTCTCCCAGTCTAAATTATACTTTTAACATAAGTAACAATACAAATCCTTGCCCTAAGGTGCTTACCGTTTACATTTTGTCAGTAAAGGGACAACAAAGGGAGAAAATATGATTATGATCAAAGCCATTGTAAAGTGGTGTTATTGTTGTTTAGTCATTTAGTTGTGTCTGACTCTTCAGGACCCCATGGACCAGAGCACGCCAGGCACTCCTGTCTTCCACTGCCTCCCGCAGTTTGGTCAAACTCAAGTTGGTAGCTTCGAGAACACTGTCCAACCATCTCGTCCTCTGTCGTCCCCTTCTCTTTGTGCCCTCAATCTTTCCCACCAGCAGGGTCTTTTCCAGGGAGTCTTCTCTTCTCATGAGGTGGCCAAAGTATTGGAGCCTCAGCTTCATGATCTGTCCTTCCAGTGAGCAGTCAGGGCTGATTTCCTTCAGAATGGATAGGTTTGATATTCTTGCAGTCCATGGGACTCTCAAGAGTCTCCTCCAGCACCATAATTCAAAAGCATCAATTCTTCAGCGATCAGCCTTCTTTATGGTCCTGCTCTCACTTCCATATTGGGTACTGGGGTACTGGTACTGGGAAAACCATTGCAAGTACTTGGCTTTTAAATCAGACCTTGATTTAAAAGGGTGGAGAACCTCCAGTCCATGCAGTTTTGTTCCTGCACTAGTCTCAGTTTGGCCCATGAGGTTGTTTTCTCTGAACTATGCCTACCTGCCCCCATACCTGAAGTCACAAGAGATGTCAGGTGTGGGGCAGGTAGAGACACAGCTACATCAGCAGTGTAACATATTTGCCCACAGCAACTCAGCTGTATGACCAGTCATTGCAGAAGACAAGGAGAAAGTGGGCAGCAAGTTAAACCCTGCCACAGCTGCTCCACAACCAAGCTTCCCACAGTTTGTAATAGTTTGTCAGTCCCCTGTTGTTGTTTTCACTGCGCTAATTGTTTACTGTTTATCCTGTTTGAAGGATTTGGCTGTTCTGGTTGAATTTTATAATGATGCAGCCTTGCCCCTTGGAATCCATTGAAATGAAGGGTGAGTTATAAATACACCTAACTTAACAAAGAGCCAGTTGAGTCTCTTAGGAGCAGAGCACATGTGCTGTTTAATACATGAATGCATTTAACATGCCTCTCCCCCGTACCTGTAATAATAACAGCCATGGAGGGTCAGTACCACAGCCCACAGGGATGTTCCTCCATGGGATGCGTCCTGGGAGACGGGGGCAATTGGCAGCCCCCAGCCGGCTGCAGCCCACCGGCTGGCAGCCGGGCAAACTCCGGTTCTCGTAACAGCATCAAAACTGTGACTCAAGCCTCAGAAACCTTTAGAGACTGAGCACACAATCCAGCAGAGGTAAGAACCCTTTGCAATGTAAGAGTAGACAGAGGCATATGTAAGCATATTTACAAGCATTTTATTCAGCATCAGGACAAAGAAAAAACATGTCTGCTCCCCTTAGTGTCCAAGCAGCAGAAAGAACAAAGCAAAAACAATACACAAACGAAAGTTCCCAGCAAGCTGTGCTGGAATGTAAACTGACATGTGACATACAGCAGGTCCACACATCTGTTTAGGTGGAACGGAACATCAATATCCTAACAACATTCCCCCCATCAATTACCCCTAAAGTTCCTATTGAGCTCACATCATAAAACCACACATAGGTCTTAGTAAGCAGGGTACTCTTGACCCATGCTAACAAATACAGAGTTTTACCCATGTGACCCCTGGGGTACCATTTTTTAAATCTGTAATTAATGTATTCTATCATAGAATCATAGAATTGGAAGGGACCCTGAGGATCTAGTCCAACCCCCTGCAATGCAGGAATATAGAGTTGTCCTTTATGAGGATCAAACCTGCAACCTTGGCATCATCAGCACCACCCTCTAACCAAATGAGCTATCCAAGCTTGATCAACCGCACTCAGTGGAGATAGGTCCATTAGAGTAGATGCCTACTTTCACCAGTCCAGGGGGTTGAGCTGCTGTCAGCTGCCTCCTTGTATTGCCCTGGTAGAACTCAGCAGAGGGAAACTAGAATTAGTTGGCTCTGGCTCCACCTTCTGTTGGTCTCCCTGACTTCCACCCCACCAGGTCCAATAAGCATCAGCTGCAACTGATGCCACTGATTATTATTTTTTAAATCACTATTGCTTTTTTATCTTCACTCTTTAGAAGACTCTTTTGTAAAATCAAAACATTTAGTCAAAAGTATTATTTGGTATGCATGGAGAGTTAATTTCTGCAGAAGGCATTTCTCCTGTAAATCTGGATGCAGAAAGAGCATGGAAAGCTGTTTTGTTTTGTTTCTTCAGCTCTTTGATAATTCCCATGTCATTTAGTGCTGCTTGCATAAGAGACATTCCTGCTGGATGTAACACGGGATATAATAATTCTGACTTATAATAATGCTAGTGGTTGTAAGGAATACAAGAAGATAATCTACGTGAAACACTCTGAACATTTGAAGGTGCTATGCAAATGTTAAAATAATGACGATGGTGTTACTGTGCCGCAAATGCAAGCCATCACTCAGAGTGCAATCCTATGCATGAAAAGTAATCTGTCTCACAGATGTGACCAACTAAGATACAAAGCTTATTTATCTACTTATTCATTCTGATATACAAGCTGTTGTCTTTAATGGCAGAAAAAAATCCTCTCGTGGTTTCTGAGAAATGGCATCTATATCTTATCTATCATCTATCTATCTCTATCTATCTATCTATCTATCTATCTATCTATCTATCTATCTATCATCTATCTATCTATCTATCTATCTATCTATCTATCATCTATCTATCTATCTATCTATCATCTATATCTATCATCTATCTATATATCTATCTCCTTCAGAGTCAGTGTGAAGAATGTCAGAAGTATATGCCCGAACATAACATTTACAGTCCTTTGGGAGCGGTGGAGACAGTGACACATCCATTCCACATGGGAAGGAACAGAGAACCTGCCACTGGTTAATAAACTGAATCATCATTGTTGCTCTGAAGTATTATCGTTTATGAGTGCTTGCAGTTCTTTCTTTCTTTCTTTCTTTCTTTCTTTCTTTCTTTCTTTCTTTCTTTCTTCACAGTGATTTACACTCTAGCAACTAACCTTAACATTGTTGATAGAACCTAATTGCAGATTGATGTGTTTATGATCTGCTCTATGAGGTATTATTCACCTAAATGTCTGAGTATTGATGGCAGCAATGCAGTCGTAGTTCTGCAGCCAGAAAGGAAATAGGACTTAAGAAACGCGGATTGGCACAGGCCAAATTCTGCTGGTCGTCATTTGTTTGAGGTTGTGATATGGCAGAATCTAAGGAAATGAGCTGTACTGAAGGTTGTGCATATTGTGCAGAACAAGGAACAAGATCTGTTCAGCTCTATCAGTCAACACTCTTTTCCAGAAGATGACCTATTGAACATTTCCAGGAATAGCCCTGCCAAGCTTCTCAACTGCTTTCTTGGCAATGCACTCAAGAAAAATGGCTTCAGGCCAACAGAGATGTACAGAAATCCTGGACTGGATTGAGCACTATACTTAGATGGAGAGAAGTCTGCCTTTCATAGCTGCTGTTTCAGGATTCAGAAATTTCATACTTCCATGTATATTTGCTGCGCTGCAATTATTTATTGTTTATTATCGAGGGGGGTTTGTCATGGAGATAGGACAAAAGAAAGGAACGTTTCCTTTACCAAGGTCTGGAGGACGAGGGTGCTGCTCTCTCATTCTAAATGAATTTAGAGAAGTAGTGTATTTTAGCATTTGGCTATATATAGAAAAGGTAGTAGATTTTAAACTATTTTTGCAGTGCAATCTAATACATGTCTATTCAGCTGAGTTCAATGCAAATGATTTTGAGGTAACTGAGTCTAGGTTGCCTTTCAGTGGAATTCTTAGAGCTGCTTAGAGCAGAACACCACACACACACAATATAGAAATCAAGCAGAACAATAAAGACTAAACAGAAAACTTGCTAAACAGATGGCTGCATCATGCCCAAATGTGCACATTCACATACAGTACTTGCAAATACAATCATACACACTCACAACAACTCAGACACTTGAAAACAGAGTTTTAAATATGAAATGTTAAGAGAGGTTCAGTCA
The DNA here is from genome assembly GCF_964234715.1 of Podarcis melisellensis. NCBI lineage: Eukaryota > Metazoa > Chordata > Lepidosauria > Squamata > Lacertidae > Podarcis > Podarcis melisellensis. The sequence continues at coordinate 40,525,321 of NC_138542.1, forward strand.
GCAGGGTTGCAAATGATCAATGCATTGGATACAAACATCAGGTTCTGTTAAACTCCTCACTACGATTTAGTACCACTGTTGATATCATTGTGTGGTCTGGGCTGAGAACAAATGTAAAACCTTACCATCTGGGGAAACTAAACTTGGTGGAAGTAATTAGAAACCAATTAATTGCTGACATTGGACAGCAGACATTTATTTGGCAGTAGATGGCAGATAAATGCCCCGACAGCTCACTATCAGCTCCTCCTCAGTTCACTATCATCTTCCTACTCCATCCATATTGATTTTTTATTGATTTGGTTTCTCTTCAGAAAAATAATGTAGTTGGCAAATGTAGACACCTGCAGATTTGGTGGGTGCTTTGGTGTGCTTGTGGGTTTTGTAGACTTTTGGAGAGGATGGCAGCTTTACAAACATATTCAGCTGACGTAAACAGGAAAGTCCTTGTGGGATTTTTCATTGTGCTTTTGAGCTTCTTGCCCATAAAAAAAAAAAAAACCACTACCTGGGAATCTGAAAACTGATACAACGGACACAAAAAAGAACTTAATAGATATGTCAAGCTGATCAGATTTGAACTAGGGGTTTGACACCTTTTGTTGACTCCTAGCTTTTCTGCTGCAGGTTCTTAGGATGTCTGCTTAGACAGGTGGCATCTACAGCCTACAGCATGAACCCTGCAGCTCTGGTTGGGCGCCGGCACCTGGATAAGGGTAAGCCAAAAAAAAGGGGGGACTTTGTTGGACTTCATTCCGTGAATGAATGAAATAAGGGCACATTAAATAAAAATGATTTGTTTGCTGGCTCTCAAGCTTAGCAAGGGATGCAAGCCCACGATCTCCAACGAAGACTTATTCCAGTCTTAATTGAATAATTGAAAAGTCACGTGGACATGTTTTTCATATAATATTACTTCCCAGTAAGCATTCTAAAGTTGGAGGAAGATACTCAGATATTTGGAAAGCAGAACGTTTGAATAGTTCCTGAGAAGGGTAGGGTTGTGAGCTTTCCATTTCCCAGAGCGTTTCGGATTTCATTTATCAAAATAATTTTACACCGACAGACAACAGACTATATGGAGTTGGTGAGTATTTTTAACAGTGGTCTTTTGATAGAAAATCTGGCTCCTGTTACAGACAAATGATAGCTGGATAGGAGTTTGTCACAGCAATTATTCATTTTCTACACCTGAATTTTTCATTCGACTTTTTAAAAAAAAGCCAAAATATGAGTTTTAATAAAAACTACACCTGACTTCCAGAACAATTATACCATCATGGATGGCCATCTGTTATCGATGCTCTGGCTGAGATTCCTGCATTGCAGGGACTAGATGACCCTCACGGCCCCTTCCAACTCTATGATCATACACAGTCCTTGAAATATTTCACAAGCAGCTGCCTGGATGAGTGGTAAAAGTGGTGGTTTTCAGATTGCATATGGAACAGAAGAGCAGCATGTTGAACAACCAAATAGGCAAAACACTTCAGGCTTTGGACTTATTTTATAATACACTCCATCTCTTTGAATCTTTTTGCCTCTTTCTCCCATCTTGCTTTTCACATGTAAATGGCAGCCCCGATCAAATAATACCTAGATCAAATAATACCTAGTACCTAGTAGCCCCGATCAAATAATACCTAGTACCTAGTAGACACTGGGGCAGTCTCTTACTGACAGTGCTGTGCAAATGGCTCTCCTGATCATAACATTGCAGCCATCTCTGTCCTTGGCTCTCGCTTGATTCAAGTTCCTATTATATATTCATGATAAAATATTGTTACCAGAAGTGCACTTAGTAAATTTCGACTCTTGGGGAGGGGAGGATGGAATAATCTGTATCACTTCAAATGGTCTTACGTGTTGCCTTCCTCCTGAACACACAGTAATGTGTATATGTACTTGACTTCTTCCAAAAAAATGTGTTAAGCCAGTCCTGCTGCGTTTGTGGTGTCTCCTGCTCCTTCTTCTGCATGAGACCCTGGACCAGTGGCATAGCGTGGGGGGTGCAGGGGGGACTGGCCGCACCGGGTGCAACATCTGAGGGTTAGGGTTAGGGGGCGCAAATCCACGGGTTAGGGGGCACAAATTACTTGCCTTGCCCCGGGTGCTGACAACCCACGCTACTGGACTTGTGACACAAAGGCCTGCCCTGATTGTTACACTCTCTCCACTTCTCAAATAGCCTGACACATTATAAGGCAGCTTCACTTGTTCATCAATGTGTGTAGGCGGCTCCCACACACGACTATGCTCCATGCCATAGGACAAATGGGTGGGGCTTTTTCCTCTTCACCTGGAGGTTGTCTTCACCTGGTTGTCTGGAGGAGTGTTTAAGCTAGCTCTCCACTTATGCTTGTTCAACGTGTATATTTATAGCTAAATCAAATATTATTAAACACCATTAGTCTCCAGTGACTTATTCCAAAGGAAACGAAACCTAGTTGAGCACTGCTCACCTTGTTTTGAGCAATATGCTCACGTTGTTTTGAGCAATATAACAATATCCACATCATTGCTTTGCTTTATGAACACCAGTTCCTTTTGAAATAGAAGTATCACAAGTATGTTGCTGGCATTTTTGTGTGTGCACAGTTTGTATTGCAAAGCTTTTTTTTATTGTTTAAGGATGCCCATGTTTTAGTGTGATGATAATAATAAACATAGTAATAAATTATCTTATTGATCTGAAAAAGAATAGTAGGCATTAGTTCTGAGTTAGATCAAATTTCTTACAAAACAGTTTCCAGTCAGCACACAGTAAGTGAATTATTTGTGCTATTTACAGCAATAGTGCTTCTAGGCATGTTCCACTGCTGGAATTTAAAACCGTGTATTTTTAGACAAGCTTTCAACAGAACTTCACTTCCACTATTTATTTTGCTGTCTTTGTCTTTAAAGAGCAAGTGTAGCAGGTAGTGCCGTTAGATAATTTTCTGGATATCATGGATGGGGGTGTGGGGGTGTGGGTGTCTTTAGATGGTTATAACAAAAAAAATTCCTTCCAGTAGCACCTTAAAGACCAACTAAGTTAGTTCTTGGTATGAGCTTTCGTGTGCATGCACACTTCTTCAGATACACACTCATGCACACGAAAGCTCATACCAAGAACTAACTTAGTTGGTCTTTAAGGTGCTACTGGAAGGAATTTTTTTTGTTTTGACTATGGCAGACCAACACGGCTACCTATCTGTATTTAGATGGTTATGTGTATGACTTACTTCAAAACATGGTAACCAGCCTTGCTGCATTTGGTGAGGGGGAACCTGCCCATTCTGCCCTAACGTTCTATCCTAAATGCACCACTCAATTGAGTCATACAGTGAGCACACAGTGTGTTGGGGCAGGGGCACAGAAATATACTATACCAGAACAGAAGAGTCACTCTGTACTGCAGTTCTGATTCTTCCCTATCAGTGTGTCTCTGTGCGTGATCCCCCTGCTACATGCCACTCCAATCTCTGACCAGCAGTAGATTTCAGGGGTTCCAGTGCTAGTCCAGAGTTCAGTTTCCTTGGAACAAAGGTCAGTGGAGACCACGGCGTCTTTAAGATATATGGTTTTATTTTCACATATATCCAACCTGAGCATGGATTGTGGATGCGAGTTAATATGGTTTCTATTTTCAGAAAAGAAGAACTTCTTTGCCTACGCTCATGGGCTGCACAAACTTGCAAAAGCCAGATCTGATGGGAAATTTCTATGCCACAGATGACTTAAAATGCTAATGTTAAAGAACCTTGTGCGGGAACACAAGGCCAGCCCACAGGAGCCAGCTATGTTTTTTAATTGAGCTTCTAGCATATTTTATAATTAGAAAAGCCCTAAGGATAAAATAAATTTAGCTGTAATTATTTCTTTATTGGTATTTTACCAGATGGCTGCTATTATGGCTTCATAAGCAAAAGACTAGTAGCATTATACTTGGCCTGCATATCCTGAATTAATTTAGTTGCAAACTCAAATGTCCTCAGGTGGTAAAAATTACAAGGCTTAGCCTATGAGGCTGTGCCCACTTCCCTAGGAGTGAGCCCTGCTGAAGGCACTGGGACTTACTTCTGAGGGGACATGTGTGGGTTTGCACTGTAAAACTATAATACTGCTGCCAGTATTGTTTAACAGATCTAACTAGCAACAACACACATTCGGTGAGTTGCATTGAAAAGTATGGGAGGAACAAATGACTGTTGGGAAGACTATGAACACTCCACAAGCAAATCAGGTTGAATGCTTGTTGTTGAATAACCTCTCTGCAAGCAGAACAAATGCTCAATAAAGACCAGACATAAAATCTAACCTCCACCTAAGCTTTGTGCAAGCAAATCAGAACGAAGGCTGAATAAACAGGTCATTGAAGGAGCCCTTAGTGCAAAGGGGGAATAATGCACAGTGCTTGCTGGATGGCATAGAGCTGCTTCTTTGAATGTCTTGTCAGCATGATGTGAAATGAATTGAATACACAAAGCAAAAGCAATCAGAGTTTACATCTTAATCTTTTGCTTGGCTTCCCAAATATTCTTCAAACTGCCTCTGCTGGATGCGTAAGTACAGAGAGGAATGTCCAAAAATAACTCTTTGTGTTCAACATGTCAGCCAGAGGTTACCTTGTGTGTTTCTTAGACAAGGAAGAAAGCAAAACAAAGGCATTGGGCTGTTATGTGTGGACTTACATTTCTTTCAATATGAGTGAAAACCTCAGGTGGTATAACACTGAAGTATATGGGCAATTTTGAAACATTGAATCATTTCTGTTTATTCTTTGGATTGCTACTTCCTATAGGCAAAATAGACCATCTGTGTGCATTAGACTTTGAAAGGAATATATTTCAGTTATCAAAATGCATATTAAGTCATATAGATGAACACGTGTTTACTGCTTTTGTCAAATGTGAGCTGTCTGATTTCTCGTTTACAATGCTATGTGATCTGGAAATTTGCCAGTAAACTGAAGCTCAGTCAAGACAAGATGGAGGTTCTTTTGGTGGTTGAGTTGTTCAGATGAGTAGGGTTCACCCAGTTCTGGATGGGGCTGAAGAAACAAGTTTGCAGTCTGAGAATGCTCAGCAATCCATCTTTGCAACACCTCTCCATGGCATGGTGCATTTTCTACCAGCTTAGGCTGGCACCCCAACGATGACTGTACCTGGACAGAGATTGCTTGGCCTCAGGGATCCATGCCCTGGAAACCACCATATTAGAATACTGTGGTGCAATAAATACCAAGTTGCCTTTGAAGAGGGTTCAGAAACTGTAACTTGCTGTGGAATGTTCTCCTTGGGGAGGTACTTATCCAGGTTTTTAGATCTTCCTCCCTGATGTTCTGCCTCCTGAAATCACAGATTGCCCTGGGCCAATCCAACCTGACTTGCAGCAATCCATGGTTGTGTATACCCTTCTCACCCAAGGCCCTCCAAATATACCCCATTTTGCTCAGGACTTGGTCAAATCCAGTGCACAGCCTTAGTTTGTACAGCAAAGGCCACTTATCTTGCTCGGTTTTCCCCTCTTCTTTCTTTCCCTGTCTGTTTCTCCTAAAACAATATCTATGCCAATTACTATAAAGATATAATTTGGTACAATTAGCTACTGGCTGAAACAGGAGTCTCGTAATTCTGAGAGGCTTCCCAAATTGTGTTATTTGGAGCAAGTTCAAGCAATTTGCTGCTCTTTGGGATGAAAAGCTTTTTCATCCACTCGACATGGATGCTCTCCAAGAGGGCTCCATTCCAGTTAAATGCAAAAGATGCAAAAATCTCCACAGATCAGTAGGATCTTTAGTAGCGATAAGGTATCCAGATTCATTGCATGGCTTGGATTTGGTAAAACCTCACATAAATTTGAAAATATTTCACTGATGAGGGGGTATAGCTCAGCAACAGAACACGTGCTATACAGAAGGCCCCAAATTCAATCTCTTTCAGGTTCAGGTAGAGCTGGGAAAGATCCCCATCAGGAAACCCTGAAGAGCTGTTGCCAGTCATTGTAGACTGGGGTCAGCAAACTTTTTCATCAGGGCGCTGATCCACTGTCCCTCAGACCCTGTGGGGGGCCGGACTATATTTTGAAAAATATAAATACCCTGCAGGCCGGTCCCGCAGCTGCCTCCAGACCTGGAGGAGGAATGCACTCTGCACACGCTCATGAGCACATCACAGCGCTGCCCACTCACCGGCGTTGTTGACAAGCAGCAGCTGCTTCATTGGCCCATCATGGAGGCCAGGTTAGCGGGCAGGCTTCGCAAGTGGAGTGCTGGGCAGGCGGCGCACAGCTCGCCCTCCAGCTGCTCCAGTGTGGCTGCCAAACGCACTAGCAGCAGCAGCACCAGGCCAGGTGCCAGGCATGGGACCAGCAGGCATGCCAAGCTCTGGCTGAAGCCCCACGACACGCCCATCACAATGCCCATGGTGCAGCCCAGACCTGCCGCCTGCCCATGGCTGCGCCGGGTTTACCTCAACTGTGGGCGGCGAGGCTTCAGATTGGCTGCAGGAACTTCCTGCAGCCAATCCAAAGCCACACCAGCATCACTGCCTGCCCAGATCTGCCTGTGGCTTCCTGCAGCCAATCCGAAGCTATGCCAGCATCGCCGCCCGCCCAGAGGCATCTGCACTTCAGATTGGCTGCTGGAGCTTCCTGCAGCCAATCCAAAGCTGCACCAGCATTGCTGCCCACCCAGAGCCATGCCAGCTTCGTGGAAATCAGTCCCCGCGCAGCGAGGTGTCTGCAGTGCGCAGGGACTGACCGAGCAGGCAGCAGGGTCCGCAGGCTGGATTTACGAGCCGCGGGGGGCTGTATCCAGCCCCCAGGCCTTAGTTTGCCAACCCTTGTTGTAGACAATACTGAGCTAGATGAGCAAATGACCTGGCTCAACAAAGAAGACAGGTTCCTCTGTTCCCATGAGCCTGCATATTCATTGCCCATTGGTTAATCATGCAGGTGGCACTGTGGTCTAAAGCACTGAGCTTCTTGGGGTTGCCAATCGGAAGGTCAGCAGTTCGAATCCCCACAACAGGGTGAGCTCCTGTTTTTCTGTCCCAGCTCCTGCCAACCTAGCAGTTTGAAAGCATGCCAGTTCAAGTACATAAATAGGTACCGCTGCAGTGGGAAGGTAAACAGTGTTTCCGTGCGCTCTGGTTTCCGTCATGGTGTTCTGTTGTGCCAGAAGCAGTTCAGTCATGCTGGCCACATGACCCGGAAAGCTGTCTGTGGACAAACATCGGCTCCCTTGGCCTGAAAGCGAGGTGAGCACCGCAACCCCATAGTCGCCTTTGATTGGACTTAACCATCCAGGGGTCCTTTACCTTTACCTTTTTCATGCATTAAATGATATGGGAACGGTGGCTGAATAAAATGCCTTCAGAATCCCACAGGCATCTTGTTGGCCACTGTGAGAACAGGATATGAGACTAAATGGGTCATTCGCCTAATCCAGTGGGCTTTTCTTATGTTCTTATGAACTGGGATGGCTCAGTTTGGACAATTTGGAATGACAACCCTCCGCTGAGAGGGAGGGCATTCTATACATGCTCAAAAGCACTCTGTCCGGTGTTGGGAAGGTTGAGTCCTTCAAGGGGCAAGAAGATGAAATCAAGAAACAAAGTCGCTCTGAGACAGGTTCTTCAGAACCCTGGACAGGTCCCAGGGATCAGGCAGCTTGTTCCACCAAGTGCATAATGTTAAGTTCTCATTTGGGCCTGATTACCCCTTGCAGACTCCGCCTCCTCGCTGCGAAATGGAATGCCTTACAGGGCCATTGCCTGTAATAACTCCATATTACAGCACTGACTTTTACTGGGCACACTCCCTGTAGTAGCAAGCAGGCTCAGCGGAGTGTGAGAATGCTGGGAGTGAGGACACCACCCCTGCACCCTGATAGTTTCCAGCTTCAGGACTGCAGTGTCTGGGGATTCTGGCTTACGGCTCTCTGGTTCAAAGGCTCTAGCATTCCCTGCTTGCTGGTCTTCAGAGCCTTGACACTGCCCTGATTCAGCACCTCTTCACCATGTGCTACTAGCCTACTTGAGCTGACTGGCTCTCTCTGTTTGAGTCCAATGTCCAGGAAACTGCTGGCCATCCGGGGTTGCTTCTATGTTATATACAGTATATTTTTCTGGAATTGCCATCTTTTGCTCATTCCAAGCTGGGACCAGACAGGCCAATGTTGGGGTTTGCTGTAGCTATAGATTTCATGCACTGAGCAGAAGGTTGGAGTAGGTGGCCTGCAAGACGTCTTGCAACTCTATGGTTGTTTGTTTCCCTTTTACAGAGCATCCAGATGGCACTGGCTGCTTGGTGCTTCCCCCCCTCCTGTGTATTTCCAGACCTGCTATGTGGCAAATGTTTTTGAAATAAAATGCACTTGCAGCTTCAACCTATGCAGGCTGGAGTGAGAAAGCTGTATTAAGGCCTTCAGGGTGCTTTATATTAAACACTTCCTCTTTATAGTTTCAGCCCATTTTTATTACTTCCTGTTGATCGGGGTGGAGGATTAGCATGTAATTGCCCCTTCAACAGCCTCTCTGAATTGTTCCAGAGGCCACTTTTGTCTCCCTGTGGAAAATTTAATTACTGATTTCTATGGGGCTCCTCTTGCTTTGGGGACGGGAGAATGAATCCAGATCAGAATACACAACCAGATTACAAACATAATGGGAAGATTTCCAGTGCCAAGGGAATACCCATTAAATACAGTACTGAGGCTTTTAAATCTGGGCTATAAGTTATTGTCTGCTGCCTCTGTGTAATGAGGATTTTGTTGTCCTACACACACACACACACACACCCCAGCTCCAGTATACTTGCTAGAGCCAATACTATTCAAAGGAACTCAGCATAAAATATGCAATATCAAAAGAAGCAAGATTTCAACTATGTTGAGATAGATGAATGGGAAAACTGAATTCAGAATTGAAATTGCTTTGTAAATCAATGTGTCTGTGTGTGAATGTATTATCCAGCTATAAAATAGTTCATTGGCTAAACTACAAAACAAACCACCAGTCTATATAAAAAACACACCAAGCCATTCCCTCTATACTAAAAACAGTGAATGGTCCTTACATAGCTGGAACGACATAATCCATTCGTAATAGGAAGGCATCAAGAGAACCTTAAAGTTTGCAGAAGTACAAATTCTGCAAGTGGGAGGGGTGACCTTTAGAGAGAACCTCCTCCCAAAAGAGCCCTAGGAGGACTGAATATGTCCACAGACTGCTGTGTCCACAGCAGTGGCGTAGCGTGGGTTGTCAGCACCCGGGGCAAGGCAAGTAATTTGCGCTCCCTAACCAATGGATTTGCGCCCCCTAACCTGTGGATTTGCGCCCCCTAACCCTAACCCCCAGATGTTGCGCCCGGTGCGGCCGGCCCCCCCCTGCACCCCCCACGCTACGCCACTGGTCCACAGAATACTAACTGTCTGTTGTGCAGAGACAGGAGATGACAGAAAACTGGGGTGGGTTGAGGGGGAATGGAATGGGGCGACTAGCATCCTGAACAGTAGAACTCCATACTGCAAGATTTTGTTGCAGATCCCACTTATTTATCTGCCCTTGTATTAATATAGGAAAATAAATAAATCTGAGGTAGGCACATGTCTGCCTGAATTGTCATGGTATGAAAACTTCAATAGCTTGAGTGGCTTCCATACAGAAAATTAGTTCAAACCATGGTGCCACAATATATATTTAAAATGAGGATTCTTTGCTGGTTGAATTTGATGCATAATTTTCTTTTTCCTTTTTCCAACGTAATTGTAGTCACTCGAATTTGATTAATCCACTGATGTTTATGTGGCTGCTTTGGGCACTTTCAATTATTTGTCCTGTATACAATTGCTTAAGTAGGTCCTTGTGCAGAAATCCAAGGTCATTAGCTTCAAACTATGATGAAGCATAGATTTGGTAATTAAAATACTTATTTTACTAAACAACTGCATGTTGGCACAGAGGGTTTCTCACTGCGCTCTTGGCAAAAGCACCATGTATAATTAATGAACAGTATACTTATTATTTTGTGTAACACCGGCTTGAGTCCAGAAGCTAAGATGCAGTCGGATCTTCAGTTTCCAGGAATTTTGCTGTGGGGTTTCATGTTTCTATAGAGACAGTATTCGTGTTGCTTCACAAAAATAGGCCTGAAAATTTGTAACATCTTTCGTTTTCTGTAATAGGCGTTACTCTCTAAATAAACTGCAGAAGGCATCATAAATTACTTCTTTCCATGATACAATTTATGTGAAATACTAACCATTTATTTGGGTCAGCTGTAAAACTTGCACACTTTAATTGGTCTCTCTGTAGCAAAAGCTACTTGGAGGTTGTTTGACTGTATTAGTGCCTATGGTGGAATATTTTGTTTGCATTGATTTGAATTATACTTTGAAGCTAAAACACAGGCTCTAAACATGGTATCAACATGCAATGAAATTGCTTTGAATTTGAGAAGAAAAGCCTTGTACAATAGTTATTTGAGCAAAGGGAGATGCTGCCAAGCCTACCAACTTCTTTGGCATCTGTGATTGAATACACACTATTGTTCAAATTGTATGTTGACCATTTCTAGGTAATTTGAGAGTTCTAACCAGAACTCTGACTCTTGTTTATAAGTTTCAGTGCCAGCAACAGCTAAAACAGTGCTTCCACTTAGTGTTAAGATATAACATGACCCTGAAGCTGTACGCCGGCTCCCTCGGCCAATAAAGCCAGATGAGCGCTGCAACCCCAGAGTCGGCCACGACTGGACCTAATGGTCAGGGGTCCCTTTACCTTTAGATGCCCAAATACAGAGTGACACCATATAACATATGTGACCATAAGGCATTTCCACCAACCATCGGCTGTGACCAAGGAGCTTCAAGGCATTCTTTTGGCCATTGCACACCCTTCCTCTCACTTCTCAAAGTCAAGGTCCATAGCACCTCAAGACTAATCAAAGGGGTTTTGTTTCTTACCTGAAGCAAAAAAAAAAAAAACCTACACAGGACTCTCCTCCTCCCTGGCACTAAAGATTAATAATAAATTAGATAGATGAACAATTTGCTGCCATTTCATGACAGCTAATTCACTTGGCCTAATAGTAGGACCGGTTTTATTGGCTTCTTTGGCAATGGGATGTTTGATACACTGCAGGTGTAAAAGGTCACAATGTCTTGCCTCTGGCAACTCTCTTGAGGTACAACTGTATCTTGTAGTTCTAATGGACACGTAGAGTTTTGGGTTCTCCATGGGAAGAAGGATGAAATCTGGTTATAAAGGAAGAGTTCATTATGAATTTCCATTTCATTATACGTTATAAATGAAGTCTGGAGTATTAACATTGATGCTCTATCTAGAATTCCACACCTAGGAGGACCACTGTAATGAGATCTCACTGACTCTCTGGACTCAGATGTTTTTCGCAGTCCAGAAAACATGTTTTATATGCTTGTCACACCAAATGTGTGCATAACAGAAGATGAAAGATCAGAAATCTTAATTAGGCATACAAGTGTTTTGAGGAAGTCTTGGGTCTGGGTGCCAGCCTTCCTTTCTGTCCACCTTCCTGGTCTCTCCCGGACCTACTTCTTCTGCCTCTCTCAATTCTGTTCCAGGTTGACACAAAGGTATTTTGGAAGTGCATCTTGCAGCAGGTGCTCATTGGCTGCAAATAAAATCCTGACAAAGTGCTGGTCCTGGATAGAACTGAAATCTAACTATGGGTAACAATATAGCTCTGGCACAGACAGCACTAAACATTTTTGGTTCCATAGTAGTCAATATGGTGCCCTCACATCTGCCTCAACCAGCTTGGCCAATGGTCAGAGATGGTGGAAACTGCAATCCAACATCTGGAGGGCATCACACTGGCCAACCCTGATTTTTGGGCTTGGAAAGACAAATCCTGGAACAAATCTATTTTCCCAAGGGAACAGACGAGCCGTGTCTATATTTTACTTGGTTAAAAGTGTGAAAACAGGGTCTTCCAGGTAAGACAGAAAGGGAGGCTTAAACTGGACACTTTTGAGCAGGAAGGAGAGGAGGAAAAACTATGCAGACCATTTTAAATAAGCGCTTGTCTGTGAACCTCTTTTCAGCATATTTTAGAAACAGCAAAACCACATTGTACATATTTTAGGACCTTGTAGTCATCTGACGAGACAGAGCTTTAAAGTGTTCTTGCTTTGCTCTTTTGAACAGCACTTTGTGAGATGGATACATTCCCAAATTTGTGTACCTTTGTCCGGCTTTCTACTAGCTTAAAGTTGCCAAATCTCATTATTTTGAACAGGTCCAGCTATTTCATAGACTTCTTAGAACTGAAAAGAGAGGACATTCACTGGAAGCTAGTGGCTTCAGGTTTTTGTTTTTGAAAAAGAATATTACACTATGTGAACCTGAAATAATATTTAATCGTCTGAAGGCAAGCACAAAAATCGAAAAATAATACAATTTTAAATCATAAACTGACTCAGTCATGCTTATTTGAATCTGAGTTTAAGAACAAGACACAGATATGTTTTCTTAGTTAAGACCAATTAATTTCAACAAGTTTACCCTCTATTCTTTCCTAACATCAGCAGAAATATATTTCCCTACATGCTTTCATAAATTGTCCTGAAACTTTCCTGATAATTTTAACTGAGATGGGGGGAAGGACTGAAGTTGAAAGGGGATACAGTAATTACAGTGTGGAAAAACCCCCAGACTGCCCACCTGTCACCTTCTTTGTTGATAGAATATTTAGCTTTTCAAAGTGGTGGTTGCTCTTCAAGAAAATAGACTGCCTGCAGAATAGCCTGTTTATCTAAATTGTATGACAACTGACTTCCTTCTTAGGTTTCCCCCCCCCAAAAGCCAGAGCAGCCTACAATGCATACTGGGTGTACAAAAGGTTTATATGTGATGAGACCACTGCATTAAATTCTGAAATGATATCTTTAAAAAAACCACACCCAGTCCTCCATTCAGTAAAAATAAGTTTACATTGACACATAGCATTTCCCAAGTAGTTTATTACTTACCTGGGCTAATTCTAAACCCCCCCCCCATTTACTTGCTTATTTATTTAGTATTATAAAGGATGCTGTCCTATACTTTCCATATGGCTGGATGAGGAGCCTCCACCAATGGAGAACGAGTTTGCTGGTGGGACACAGCTTATGCCCCAGGCATGCCAGTATAATGTTCCGCTTACACAGCTATTCTGCCAGAGGAGCAGGGGGAATGGGGTGCCTTGAGGGCATCCAGACGCTCTCAAAGTATAGTCATGGGTGCATCACATAGAAAGTCCCTTCATTGCTCCAGCATGAACTGGTGTGACCTGCGATTCCAAATACACTTACCTGGGAGTAAGCCCCATTGAATTCAATTGGACTTAGTTCTAAGGAGACATGGTTAGGGTTGCACTTTATTTCCCTTTCCCATTCAAGTCTGTGGGAGAGCGGGAAAACTGTCACTCCTTGTCAATGCTGAAAGAAGCAGATACATCCCCATGGGCCAGATGGGGAGGCCTGGCAGGCCAAGATCAGCCCCCCAGAGCAGAGGTTCCCACCCCTGATCGAGAGATTCTAGAATTTACCTCAGGAGCTGAAGGCCTCTTGTCTTGCCTCAGGGAACAGTACGACCCTGTCTGTCAGTGGCTGAAAGCAGCCTTGAACACATAGTGCCAATTTATGTTAACATAATTCAAAATAAACACCACAAACATAGGGAATAATGTCCCTCTGGGGAATGAGATTGTACTGAAATCAAGTGCAGAGGCAGAAACGACCACTGAAGTATTGCTGTCAGTTGGCAACTTTGTTGTTGAGAATAACTGGGAAATTGAAAGGAAGATTTGTTAGCCCTGTGATGCAATATGATATTCATTAGTATGAAATCCCCCTTTTTGAAAGGAGGACTTCTGTGACATTTGTCTTCTATGCAAATGATAGATGATGGGTTAAAAAAATATATAATTAGGGTGTTGCCACAGCTAAGTGTAAATTCTTGTGGACATTGCATACGGTCTTGCTTTGGTGGCATGTGAGTTTTCACATTACGTTGGTCACAGGTCATACACTAGAAAACCATTTTTTAAATGGAGTTTCCAACAAATATTACCATAAGACTGACATTTGCCCATGAGACTTCAGCTCTTTATATATATTGCCACAGATTGCAGCGTGAGGGAATGATTTGTACCGGTGGAGAAAATGCCCGAGTTGCAGATAAATTCTTACAGTTGCAAGACTGCTGCATTGGTCACATCTTACAAAAGCACAATAAAAAATACAGCATTTAAACTACCTGCGGCATACTTCTTGATTTTTTTTAGAGGGGAAAACAAGGCAGTTAACAAACAGTTTAATGTTAATCAGAATTATATAAAACACAATTTTTTTTTGGTAAAGCTTACACTGGTCACTATGGAATTACCCCTTTGCACTAGTTTTCACACCCCTCTGTTATCGTCCAACTAGGCAAGTAGGAGCCATAAGTGGGACCTTCTAGTAAAGGGTACATAATCATTTAACAACAACAGCAACAACCAACTAACAACAGTGCGTTGCACCCAGGCAAAAGAGCTCAGGTCACGAAGCATGGCCAGTGAGGGGTGTGGCCAAGGGTGTGTTTGAAGGGCCACACAGAGAGGTCTGAAGGGCCACACCTGGTCTCTGGGCCTTAGGTTCCCTACCTTGCTATACAGTGTTGGTAAAAGGCATCCGAAGTGAGAGTCTAATCTAACAGCATTTCCAAATGCACAATTTATTACTGCTTACTCATATACTGTTCACTGAAATATTCATGGCTAAAACTAGAATAATATTATAGGGGTTCAATTAAAAAAAGCTATTCCGTGGAATTACCTTCTCCCCATACTATATATAATGGAAAAAGGAAACTGGCTAGTTTATGCATCTGTCAATTCTGAAGAGGGCCTGTCCTGTTCTTTGCCCTAAGACAATGTAGGGTTCATTCACGACCACATGCAGACCAGGCTAGCTTTGCATACAGCCACACACCACCTTAAATGTTGGTGTGATGTGAAAAAGTGGCAACATCTGCTTGTGGTGAGTGAGTCATGTTATCTGCTCACCACACGGAGGGAAAATGAAACAAGGAAAAAGCAAAGAAGAGCAGAAAGTCTCAAGCTAATACGTACCTCAGAAAGATGTGTTCCTGTAATACACATGCAGTTTGATTTAAGACAATCTTCTACGGAGGCATAAATAAATTCTCAAGCAATGTTTTAAAATCCTTTATTCAAGTAGTAGTTTCCACATCATGTGAAAAGTACGCTTCCGTAACAGGGAAAGCAACCAATAGACTCTGTAATACTACAATGCTACTTCATTTTAAAACATCTACCAGGCCAGGATTAATTATGCTCAGCACGCTCACCTCGGAAGGACATTTGTGTGCTTGAAAATGTGTAGATTTTTAATAAGAGAAATTAGGCTGTAAAAGATGTTGTTGTGAGTACAGCAGAAGCATTGGCTGCCTCGAAAACAGCAGCTTCAAATCTCCTGCTCCCTGATAACATCTAGGAATACTCAACACATGACATAATATACAGCTCCTGTTAAGATTCCCTGCCTCCACACATGGCAGTCAGTGAGGGGAAGAACATGGAACTCACAGAGTGACGATGTCACATCATATATTGAATATCCCTAGAGCAGGGCTCTGGCTCCCCAGATGTTGATGGACTCCAAGTCCCATCAGCTCCAGCCTGCATGGCCAATGGTCTGGGATGATGGGAGTCGGAGTTCATCAATATCTGGATAGTCACAGCTGCTTTAGAGGCTCCAGGAGGCACTTCCGGAGGCGGCGCGAAATGGCAATGGCGGTCCTCTTTAGTCTCTAAGGAGGGGCTCCGCAGAAAAGGATCGTCTGCTACGGCTCAGCGACGATCCATTGAGAAAAACCACGAGCAGAGTGAGCTCGTGGCCGTGGGACTCAGCGGGCACCTGGAGCGACCCCCGAAACGAAGAAGGGACCCCGTAAGGGGTTCCGGAAGCGCAGAGGGGAAGCGGTGCTGAGAGTTCATCGCTCTTTCTGCGGGAGCGAAGCCGCGCGGCTGCTGCCGATGAGCGCCGACCTTTCTTCTTCAACCATTGGATTCTAAATTATCTACTCGTGAGTAAGTGTTACTCTATTTTGGATTTATAAATTTTGAAATTCGGCTGAAAGCGGGAGACGAAAAAGAGGAAGTCCGTCTCCCGGCAAAGCTTACAGATCAAAGGCAAAGGAACCGACAGGCTGGAAGCAGTAGAAAAGGATTTTAAAAGTGGAAGTATTATGCGTCTGACAGAACTGAGGATTGAAATGAAAGGCAAGTTTTTTTTTTCTTCTTAATTAATTTACTCTACAGTGTGGAACCTTCTCCTTTGGGGACTTTAAAGTTTAAAACCCAGCCTCGGGACGGCAGGGGAAAAGAATGTCTTTTGCGGATACAATTTATAAAATTGAGATAGATACATAGAGGCAACTCTGGACTATATAACTAAGTAACTGTATCCTGCGCCTTGGGAGGTGACATTTCTGGCAACTTTGGAAGGGCTCTGCTGGTGGAAAAAATGTTTTAAGGACTATTGGTCAACTATTTAGCTGCAGGATCTTTAATGGAGACCATAACTTTTTTCCTTCTCTCCTGAACTCCAATTGTACTCCCTCTAACTGTTCTCCCTCTGGTGGAGACTGGGATTTACAACTTCTTGGGAACTAACTTTGTTTTGTCTCTCCGCGGTGGTTATCTACATTGAGGTCTGTCCTTCCCATGGAACATTGGACAGCTTGACCTTGACTCATAGACAGGTGGGGAATGAGTGGCCAACCGAAAACAAGATCTGCAAAAGCGAAAGCAGCAAAAGGCCAGCTTGTGCAAACAACTTTGACTTCCCAGTCACGTAGATCATCAGTTCCTGCTGTACTGAAGGGAACTGAACCTCCAACAGTAGCTGAATTGAAGGGAACTGAACCTTCAATAACAGCTGAACTAAAGGAAGCTGAACAACCAGCAATAGAGGATATGGCTGTAGGTGGATCTGATGTACTTCTGAAGGAAATGCTACAACAATTTGCAATTTTAAATAAGAAGGTTGATGACCAAACAGCAAAAATTGATTTAGCCACATCCTCCATTACAAAGCTATCTGAACAAGTGGTACAGCACTCACAAGCAATTGGGAATTTAAAAGACGCTACTTCTGAGAATCGGAAATTGGCCGAAGCTGCAAACGAAAAAGCTGATCAAGCAATTCAAAAAGTGGATGAATTGAAAGGAGAGGTAAGGCCACTACATAAGCACATCAGTGACCAGCAGGCCTACCTGTCTATGGTGGAACTGAGAAACCGGGAAAATAATTTAAGATTACGCTCTATCCCAGAGCTTGAAAAGGAAGATTTGACTGGTTTCTTGACAGCAGAATTTTCTAAATTCTGGGGAATAAAGGAGGACGAAGACTTCAAAATAACAACGGCATTTAGATTGGGAAGTGTCACCAGGAAGGACAGACCAAGAGACTGCTTGATTATCCTAAGGACCAAACAGGAGAGAGACAAAATACTTGACCTTCACTTTAATAAATCACTTGAGATCCAGGATAGAAGAGCAGAGATTTATAAGGATATACCAAAACAATTACTGGATCTCAGGGCCATCTATACTGACCTAGCTAGACTTTTGAGGGGCAACGGAATACCCTATAGGTGGGAGTTCCCACAAGGCCTATCTTTTAAATACAAAGGAAAGAAGGTTAGAATCAAGACAAAAGAGGACAACCAGAAGTTCCTGCACGATCACGGAGAGGATCTTCAGAAGGGAATAGCAGTTCCTTGGCCTCCTCCACAGCCTGGATTGGAACCAATACCATCTCCCTCGGACCCGGATAAAAAGGAGGACACCCCATAGAGAGCAACAACAGATTGATACAGGATGTCTCTGCAGCTGTACAGTTGGAATATTAACGGCGCAAATTCCCCGGAAAAACGAAAAAGGATTTTTCATATTTTGAAAAAGGAAAATTTGGATGTAATTTGCTTGCAAGAAACGCACGTGACTAGGCTCCACAGGAAAGTACTAATTAACAAAAGACTAGGCCAAGAATTTGTTTCCTCAGACAAAGTAAAAAAGAGAGGCCTGGTGATCTACGTAAAGGAGAACCTAGCACCGAAATTTTTGTTCAAAGATGAGCAAGGGAGAATCTTGGCAATTGAAATACAATCCCAAGGAGAAAAAGTTTTGATATTAGGAATTTATGCACCAAATGAGGGGAAAGCAGAATTTTATAAGAAGCTGCACGAGACATTACTGGACTATCTGGACTATTCGAACATCATTATGATGGGAGATATGAATGGGGTAGTCTCCACTTTGATGGATAAGTCACAGAGCCAAAATTTAACTAAGGATGGCAGACTACCGAAAACCTTTTTTGAACTGACAGACAATATGGATTTGATCGACATTTGGCGGACAAGGAATCCCCTAGGTAGAGAGGGAACTTTCTTTTCTGAGGCCCACTTGTCATGGACGAGAATCGACCAAATCTGGACAACTAGAGGGCTGGCACCGAAGACTATAAGAGTGGAAATCTGCCCAAAGACTTGCTCCGACCATAACGCCCTGAAAATGGAATTGAGACTTACTCCAGCCGGATCCTTCAGATGGAAAATGAATGACACCCTCTTTAGAGATCAAGAGTTTGTAAAGAAGGCCCAAAAAACATTAAGGGACTATTTTGAAATCAACTTGAACACTTCAGTGGAAAAAAGAACAGTCTGGGACGCTAGCAAAGCTGTAATGAGGGGGCTTCTGATACAACAAAACACAATTAAGAAAAAACTCTGGAATGGGAAAAAGGATAAAATATTAGAGAAGATAAGAGATGGAGAGAAAAGATTGAGATCCAAACCAAAATCCAAAGAGATCTTGCGAGAAATCAAATTCTATCAGGCACAATATTTGAAATTGATAAACCAAGAAGTGGAATGGAAAATTAAACAAATGAGACAAAGATCCTTTGAGTCAGCAAACAAATGTGGAAAACTGCTGGCATGGCAGTTGAAAAAAAGACAGAAACTTAATTACGTTACCAATCTAGAGGTGGAAGGGAAAAATATCCAGAAACCAGGTGAAATTAGAAAGTGCTTCCAGAAATACTTCAAAAAGTTGTATACACAAGGGCCTGAGGAAGTGTCTGAGATGGAACGATTTCTGAAACTCAATGGTCTACCAGAACTATCCCAGGAGAAGAGATCAATCTTGAACTGTAAAATAACACAACAGGAAATTGAGGGTGCCATTCAGAATATGCAGTTGGGCAAATCTCCAGGCCCAGATGGGCTCACCTCCAAGTATTACAAGATATTAAAAGACTACTTGACTCTTCCATTAATGGAGGTTTGCAATCAGATTATGGGGGGAGGAAGGGCACCGGAAACGTGGAAAGAAGCTTTCATCACATTGATACCCAAAGTGGAAACTGAAAAGAATCAACTTAGAAACTACCGTCCCATCTCACTCCTAAATGTGGATTACAAAATATTTGCAGACATTTTGGCAAGTAGATTGAAAAAGGTTTTAAATGAAGTGATTCATAAGGACCAAGCAGGCTTTCTTCCTGGTAGGCATTTGTCTGACAATACTAGGAACATTATTGATATCCTGGAACTTTTACAAACAAATATTAACACTAAAGCAGTGTTAATTTTTATTGATGCTGAGAAGGCCTTCGATAATATTTCTTGGAAATTTATGAAGAAGAACTTGGAAGGGATGGGAGTGGGACGGGGGTTTGAAAATGGCTTAGAAGCAATTTATTCAGAACAAAAAGCTAAGTTGATAGTGAACAACGTGGTGACAGAGGAGTTCCATATTGAAAAAGGAACACGCCAGGGGTGCCCCCTATCCCCATTATTATTTATATCAGTCCTGGAGGTTTTGCTGAACATGATTAGGAGGGACCGGCAAATACGGGGGATTACGGTCGGAGTGAAACAATACAAATTGAAAGCATTTGCAGATGACTTAGTAATAACATTACAGGAGCCAGAATCTAGTACAAAAAGAGTTCTGGAATTGATACAAGAATTTGGTCGGGTGGCAGGATTTAAGTTGAACAAACAGAAAACTAAAGTTTTGGGGAAAAACTTGACGCCTTTAGAAATAGAGGGGTTTCAGAAGGAAACAGAGTTAACTGTGGTCAAGAAAGTGAAATACCTGGGGGTAAACTTGACGCCTAAAAACTTGAACCTGTTTAAGGACAATTATGAGAAATGCTGGTCAGAGGTTAAAAAGGATTTGGAAATTTGGTCGAGACTGAAGCTTTCCTTGCTGGGCCGAATTGCTGCTGTTAAGATGAATGTTCTGCCAAAAATGTTGTTTTTATTTCAAACCTTGCAGATTGTGGACAGAGTGGAATGTTTTGGAAAGTGGCAGAGGGATATATCAAAGTTTGTCTGGCAGGGCAAAAAGCCCCGAATTAAGTTTAAAATACTAACTGATGCAAAAGAAAGAGGGGGGTTTGCCCTGCCGGACTTAAGGTTATATTATGAGGCAGCAGCCCTCTGCTGGTTGAAAGATTGGATTTTATTAGAGAATACAGATGTCCTAGATCTGGAAGGCTTTAACAATTCGTTAGGATGGCATGCGTATTTGTGGTACGGCAAGGCAAAAACACATGGAATGTTCAAAAACCATATTGTCAGGAAAGCAATCTTTATGGTCTGGATGAAATATAAAGACTTATTGGAAAGTAAGACTCCGAGGTGGTTATCACCAGTGGAGGCCAAGGCGCGGAAAAAACCCAATATGGAGGTCGGCTGGCCGAAATATTGGGAACTAATAGAAAAAATCGATGACAATTGGAGGTTGCGGAGCTTTGAAAATTTAAAAGATAAGGTGCAAGATTGGTTTCATTATGCCCAAATTAACGAGGTTGTTAAGTTAGATAAAAAAACAGGATTCCAGGTGGAAAAATCGAAACTTGAGACAGAGCTGTTAGAATCAAAGACCAAGGTATTATCGAGAATGTATAACTTGCTGCTTAAATGGAACACACAGGATGAGACAGTTAAATCAGCTATGATAAAGTGGGCTCAAGACATTGGTTATAATATCATGTTTGAAGATTGGGAAAGGTTATGGACCACCGGTATGAAATTTACGGCATGTAATGCCTTGAAAGAAAACATCATGAAAATGATATACAGGTGGTACATGACCCCAGTTAAACTTGCTAAGATATACCATTTGTCTGATAACAAGTGTTGGAAGTGTAAGGAAGCTGAAGGAACATTCTTCCACCTTTGGTGGACCTGCCCAAGAGTGAAGGCCTTCTGGGAAATGATCTATAACGAGTTAAAAAAGGTGTTTAAGTACACCTTCTCTAAAAAACCGGAGGCCTTCCTCTTGGGTATTGTGGGCCAAGGGGTGTTAAAGAAGGATAGAACGTTTTTTATGTATGCCACCACGGCAGCAAGAATTTTGATCGCCAAACATTGGAAGACTCAAGATTTGCCCACACTGGAAGAGTGGCAAACGCAACTGATTGACTATATGGAGTTGGCCGAAATGACTGCCAGAATCCGAGATCTGGGAGAAGAAGCAATGGAGGAGGACTGGAAAAAATTTAAGAATTATCTGCAAAAATTTTATAAGCTATATGAACTATAAAATGACACATAATTTGAAATGCTAGCCCCAGCAATGAGTGTGTAACATTTATGAAATTGGATAACATTATTGAAAGAACCCAAGTTTAAATGTTAAAAATGATAATATGTTCTGTTTTTAGAGTAAACGAGCAATAAGGGATTTAAACTTAAACTGCAATTGAAAGTACAAAAGAAACATATGAAACAAGGTTATAATTTGCTGATAAATTTATTGTTAAGAATGCATTGTGCGGGAGATGTGGGGAAGTTCGATAGAAAGTTGAAATAAGTTGTTGAAGGGTTATGAATTTTTTATTTTCTTTTTGTCTATTGCTTGTTTTTTCTTTGCTTCTCTTTTTCTTCTTTTTTCTGTATACGTCTGAAAAAACATAATAAAAATTATTAAAAAAAAAAATAGAGGCTCCAGGAGGGAGAGGAGAAGATACATGCCTCCTGTTTTTGTAGCATCAGAACTGGTTAATGTCTTGCAGTTTCTTTGACTTCATAGATAGACAGATGTATTTCCTCAATTCACAAGTGGGACACTTTGCATTAACAAACAGTAAGTTCATAGCCTAACTAAGAGCTGCTGAACTTTTGTCTGGGGTGAACATTAATCCCTTCTTGCAGGAACCTGCCAGAGTGTTTTGTCTTCAGGCAGTTTAGAAAAAAGGTGAGTCACAGAAGTTCATCTTGGTTAAAACAGTGCAGACTAATGCCTCCCTTACACATTTAGCCGGATGAGGTACTAGGTAAGCATTAAATGGAAAAGTTCGGACTTGATAGAATGGATCATACCACTTTAGGCAGCATATTAGTATTTTATTATTTCTAGTATTCTTGTAGGGACGTGGGTGGCGCTGTGAGTGAAACCACAGAGCCTAGGACTTGCTGATCAGAAGGTCGGCGGTTCGAATCCCCACGATGGGATGAGCTCCCGTTGCTTGCTCCCTGCTCCTGCCAACCTAGCAGTTCCAAAGCACGTCAAAGTGCAAGTAGATAAATACCGTAGGTACCACTCTGACGAGTGCTCCGGTTCGCCAAAAGCGGCTTAGTCATGCTGGCCACATGACCCGGAAGCTGTACTCCGGCTCTCTCGGCCAATAAAGCGAGATGAGAGCCGCAACCCCAGAGTCGGTCATGACCGGACCTAATGGTCACGGGTCCTTTACCTTTACCTTAGTATTCTTGTATTCTCCCTTGTGTCAAAATGCAAGCTGAGCTAAAAAAAACTTCCTCACTGATAAATGAGGGTTAAAAAACACACCTACAGGGCTGTTGTTTTTTTGTTTTGTTTTTTGTATGTTTAGGAGCATTAAACCATAAGAAACAACAGGATAGGTATGAACTGTGGCTAATATCCTGTGTACACTGCTTTCCAAACCAGTGGTGAGAGTGCAGTGGATTCAGAGTAAATGGGAGTGTGTAATCAGCCTCTATTTTACATTGTTATAGGAGATGTCAGAGTTTAATTCCTGCTCCTGTTTCTTTTTTGATAAACAAAATGTTTATAAAGTCATTCTCCCAAACTTATGAACTGTGATTTTGCTAAATTGCATACACAGTCAAACACAGCTAAAGTTCTACTACACTTGCAGTGTAATCCTATACAGAAGTGAATCTTACTATGTTCAGTGTGGCATGGGCTGCATACAACCCATACATTTAAGGTATTTGGCTTCCCCCAAAGAATTCTGGGAACTGTTGTTGTTGTTTTTTACCACCACAGAGCTACGATTCCCAGCATCCTTTGTTGTTGTTGTTTAGTTGTTTAGTCGTGTCTGACTCTTCGTGACCCCATGGACCACAGCACTCCAGGCACTACTTTTGGAATCCATCAACATTTGGAGGGCTATCAGCTCCAGTCAGCATGGAACCATGGGATTTGTAGTCCAACAACATCTGAGATGCAATAGGTTCCCCATCTCTGAATTATTACCTTAAGCTGGGATGCAGTTAAGGAAAAAGGAATCAATTGCCCATGGGCATGTACAGTGGGGTTGAAAAAGAATTAAGCAATTGTGACTTGTGGGTCAATCCTAAACACATTTACTCAGACTTAAGTCCAAGTTGGTTCAATGATACTTACTTCCTTGTAAATGTGTTTAGGATTTCAGCCAAGTGTTGCCATCCTGTCTATGTTTACTAAGCAGTGAGGTGGCAACCTTAAGCCTACACCTTTGAGAGAAACGCCCAGTAAACTCAGTGGAGCTTACTTCTGAGTAGACATGCCTAGAATTGTGTTGTGAGTCCCGCTTTATTCAGTGGAGCTTACTTGAGATAACTGTACATAGGATTGCAGCCTTAGCCTTAAGCTTGTTAATATTGCAGAAGGCTTTCTAAACCCTAGAAAGCCTTCCCTGATTTACAGTAAAACAGAAATCCAATATATGCTAAATCAAAAATGCATTTCATTTTACTCTTTAAAAAATATCACTTGCTTTAATTAATAATTTGTACATTACCACAATACTTAAAATTCCCATTTAAAAGGTCTTTATTTTAAATAAATGTGTTTAAGAATACGTATTGTGAGGCTGCAGTAAAGAAACCACATTTCCAAAAACTGAGTAATTAGTGGCACCCAGTGGTCAAAGTTGGCATTTGCAGATGAAGATTCATGCCTTATGGATCTCATTCCCCTCCTGCTTGAATTAAAGAGACACGTAGAATGGATCAAGAGAAAGCCAGGGAAAAGAATACATGGAAACAAGTATATCTCTGACAAAAAAATTATAAATATTCCACCTTTCTCCCAGAACTGGGACTCAAGGCAGCTCACAAAAATTAAAATAAACATGAATAAAACACAGAAAGCTTTAAAAAAACACATATAGAAGATAATAGTTTAAAAGTAATTAAACTATAATAAAATTAAAATTACGGTATATAAACACAAATTATTAAAATATGGGTAGGAAAAAGAGGAAAACACTATTAAAAGCCCTTTGATTAAAAGCAGTCAGTTCTCAAATGCATATTAAAATAAACCAGTCTTCAGAAATTGGCTCCTTCATGAAGTAAAACTGTGCTGCAGTTTATTCTTTGGCAAACTACCTGAGATTTACCAGATTGTGCATAGCTGAAGTGCATACATTCAGGGCTCAATCTTGATTGATATGACTATATTGTTAGACGTGATACTCATGCTAACATTTCTATTTCTCGTGAACCATTTTGTGGATGGCAGAAAAGTGGCTTCTAAGGAAACTTGAGCCGGCTTGACGTTCCAATCCCTCAAGTGTTTGGAATGCTCATTGATTCCAGGAAGAAAGCATTGGCCTGTGTTTAATCCATTAGATATAATGCTTACCATTGTGACATCACCGGAGTTTGTGAGTGATTGACATTAGATGGAGAGCACCTTTTTTTGTTTGTTTTCAAGAAGAAGAATCAAATCCTTGAAGTTGGGAAGCTGAGCGAAATGTGATCGCTCTCTTTGGCCTGGCTTTCTTTTATCATTAGCTTAAGGGATAGTTTTCACCAAGAACATCCACAGATATTCCAAGGTATAATCCAGAACTATGGGTCCCAAGAGATTATTTGCTGTAGGCACATTGTCCATTATATGAAGTGTATGCTATTGGATTTGGATGTCACGGCTAAAATGGCCGCTGTTTCTTTAATGCGAATAAAGCTGGGTCAGCATGACTCAGCGGTCTGCACCAAGTTGTATATATAAGTGAGAAATGTTAGTTTGTTGCTGAGGCTGGTGTTTGGGTTGGTTGATGCTGGTGTGTGGAGTTATTCAGTCGTGTTTTGCACAAAGACTTTTAAGAATAAAACTCTGCAAGGATATTCTCGTGGACTCTTTTTGTGCCGACAAAGGGTCCGAGGACCAGGCTGAAGAGGCAAAGGGAGGTCAGAACCTTTTCCTCCTTTTTTTTTTTGCTTTTTACAAACACTGACAGGTTATGGGCCCAGTGTTTCTGAGCATGTGCAGAGTGCAAAACGACTGACAGCATCTCAGCAGGGAGCTGGTGAGTCCTGGTGGTGTATGGAGCCGGTGGCTGTGCGTTGGAGCAGTTGGTGGCAAGCTGTAACTGTCTGCAGCAACGCTGGAGCAGCTAGGATCTGAGGACCAGAAAAGCACTCAGCGTCGGCTACTGGAACAGTTTGAACTGCTAGAGGACCACAGTAGGCGACTCACAGAGCGGCTACACCAGTTGCAGAGCCAGGCGGGACCTGAGGGTCAACAGAGGCAGCAGCTAGAAGCCGGTGAGTGCCAGCCAGGACCATCTAGTGGGACTCTAAAGAGAGAGTCTGGAGAGTTTGCTGGAGGCCCCACAAAAGGGGCTCAGCAAGCACCAGCAGAGATGGCAGATTTCCAGTCTTCCCAAGTTGTAAATATTGGGGGAGGCATCCCTTTTGAACTTCTCTCAGAAAGCAACTGGCTGAGTTGGTCAATTAAAATGCAGCAGTTGTTAAGGAGAGATGGACTATGGGACTGTGTTGAAACTGAGGTTTTGAGGACTGACTCTGCTGAGAAAAAACGGCTAGATGAAAGGGCTCGTGCCCAAATTATGCTGTGTTTGAGCAACTCTCAGTTATTGCATGTAGCAAATGCCAGCACAGCGTTTGAGTGCTGGAATTTATTAAGGGCAATGCATGTCAGAGAAACTGCTGGAACTATAATTTCTCTGACTAGAAGGCTGTTCAGGACTGTTATGAAAGAAGGTGAGAGTTTGGCAACTCATCTTCAAACGCTGAAATCTCTGTTTCTTCAACTACAGCAGAGAGGTAAGCGTTATGATGAGACTGACCAAACCTACATTATTCTTTCAAGTTTGCCTGAAAGCTGGTTGCCCGTGATTAACAGCATGGAGAGTATGCGTCCCCGAGATCTGACCCTTGAGTATGTGGTTGGAAGATTGACCGAAGAAGCAGAAAGAAGGTCAGATAAACAAGCTGAACTCCAAGAGCGGAGGAGTTACAGTCGAGGGGGCCAGCAGCAGAATCTGCCAATGGAGCAACGCCAAGGTTTGGACTTGGCCATGGCAGTGAGGAGATGCTATAGATGCAACCAACCCGGGCATCTCCAACGTCAATGCAGGGCAAGACTTCCAGGAGACGACGTGGAGCAGAGACAGCAATCAACGCAGAAACGTAAGCAGAAGGGGTTCTCTTCAGAGAAGAAGAACACGCGTTCTGCTCAGTTTGTTTCTGCATTTTCTCGAGAGGAGAGGAAGATACCTCGAGGAACATGGTTGCTGGACTCTGGGAGCAGCAGGATTATCTGCAACAGTCGGGAGGACTTTAAGACCCTGGGGAAGCCAGCTGATGGAAAAGACTCAATTTATCTTGCTGATGGTCGTAGAAGCAAGATTGATGGCCAGGGAACATGTTTCCTGCAGTGCTTGAACACTACTCTACCAGAGACTCTGTTTGTCAGCAGTTTGGACTATTGTTTGCTGTCTGTAAGCTGTTTGATTAATGCAGGGTATAGTGTTAACTTCACACGGGATGGCTGTCTGATAAAGAATGGAACTCAGGTATGTGGCCATGCAAAGTTGGAAAATGGGTTATATGTAATGCAGGACAAGCCTGTTAAAGCAGCCCAGGTGGTTCAGGATAATTTGCCAGTTCATAAGGGGTGTGTACATGAACTGCACAGAAAACTGGGTCACGCCAATTTCCGTGTGCTTTCAGAGATGCAAAAGGTGTGCAAGAACCTAAAAGTAAACAGCTGTAACTGTTTCCTAGATTGCAATGTATGTAAAATGGCCAAATCTAAGAGGAAGCCTGTGGCTTCTAAAAGTGACAGAGTATCTAAAGAGGTTTTAGAACTTGTCCATTGTGACGTGATAGGCCCTTTTCCACAGAAGACTGAAGGAGGCGCCAGATATGCTTTTCTGGTAATTGATGATAAATCACGTTTTAGTTGGTTGTTTTTGTTAAAGCAGAAATCTGAGTGTTTCCCCACATTCAGAGAATGGGTTGCCCAAGCTGAAAAGCTCTTCGCTCGCCCTGTTGTGCAGTTGCAAACAGATAGGGGTGGAGAATTTCTGAACAAACAATTTGGGACATGGTTGCGACGTAAGGGGATCACTCATCGTTTGACTAACCCTTATAGCCCTGCTGAAAATGGTCTGTGTGAAAGACGTGGGGCTGTAATACAGTCAGTAAAGGACTGCCTGCTAGTGGATGCAGGATTGGGTCACAACCATAGGCTGTGGGGCGAGGCTTTTCTGACAGCGAACTTTTTGATTAATAGAACCTGGTCTAGCTCTATAAAAGATATTCCTTATCGTGTGTTGTTTGGGAAAGAACCAGAGTGGACAATGCTCCATAACTGGGGTGCTTGGGCACATGTAAACATCCCCAAAGCTCAGCGCCAGAAAGGGGGTGCTAGAGCGCAGAGACTGCGGTTTGTGGGATATCAGTCCTATGGCAAAGGGTGGCGTTTCAATTTACGCCCAGGACGAGTAGTTCTGTCACGAAGTGCAGACTTCGCTGACCAGGACAGATGGACTGTGATCCATGCCAACCCAGATTGCCTACTGCCCCTGCAAGTAAGAGAAGAGGCTTCTTCTCAGCCATTGGCAACGCAGGAGCAGGAGGAGGAGGCACAGATTTCCCCAAAAGATGTGGCAAAAGATAATACTTCTCTAGAGGAAGAGGAAGAAGAGCCAGAGATAAGGGGGGAAGAAGAAGTAATAGTGCCTAGGCGCTCCCAGCGTTCAAACAAGGGTGTACCTCCTCAGCGTTTGACCCTAGGAGAAGTGAGAGTATGCAATGTGAGTTGTGTGGAACCACAAAGTTATAATGAAGTCTTAGACTTACCCCCTGGGGAACGTGCTTTGTGGGAACAAGCTATGAAAGAAGAAATGGACTCTTTTAAACGTAACAAAGTGTTTGAGGTCATAATGCCGCCACCTGGTGGCAGAGTGGTGTCATGCAAGTGGGTTTACAAAAGGAAAACCCTTGCATCTGGGGAACCACGTTTTCGAGCCAGATTAGTAGCCAGAGGGTTCACTCAGATTAAAGGGGAGAGTTATGATGAAGTGTTTTCTCCCACTGTAAAGAGTGAAACTTTTCGCTTAATGCTTTCCATTGCTGCTGTAAGACAACTAGCAGTGCACCATTTTGATGTTGATGCTGCATATCTGCATGCAAATTTAGACCATGAAGTATTAATGAGACAACCCCCTGGGTTTGAAGAGGAGAATGGTGCAGTCTGGCGTTTGAGAAAGGCTGTTTATGGTCTCAAACAAAGTGGAAGGTGTTGGAACCAGTGTTTAAATGAAGCCCTTGTAAAACTTGGTTTTAAAAGGAGTGTGGCTGATCCATGCCTGTACACCAAGGGATCAGGCAACAAATATCTAATGCTCTTAGTCTTTGTTGATGATTTGCTTGTGGCAGGGAGTTCTACAGATGAGATCCAGAAGCTCACAAGTCAACTGGAAAAGAGGTTTAAGCTTAAAGCCTTGGGGCCTGTAAGTAATTACTTGGGAGTAGAAGTAAGGCAGGAAGCTGATGGAAGCTTCCTATTGAGTCAGAAAGAGAAAATTCTTCGTTTGATAGAGCAGTTTGGCATGGAAAACTGCAAGCCAGTTCAGACTCCCATGACACCAGATTTCCCAAAGACAGTGTGTGATGATAAATTTGAACAGCCTGAGTTGTATCACTCAAAAATAGGATCACTGTTATATTTAAGCCAGTGGTCAAGGCCAGACATTGCATGTGCTACAAATGTTCTGAGTCAACGTGTATCTAAACCCAGTACTGCTGATTGGTGTGCTTTGAAAAGGCTTATCAGATATCTAAAGGGGACATTAAATGTATGTTTGAAGATATCTAGTACACAAGACGAAAAACTAGAAGTATTTGTTGATGCGGACTGGGGAAGCTGTGTAGCTACCAGAAAATCTACAAGTGGAATGGTTATGATGTTTGCCAATTCCATAATTGGGTGGAGGTCAAAGAAACAAGGATTTGTTGCAACCTCATCCTGTGAGGCAGAATATGGGAGCCTGTCGCTAGCATGCAATGAAATCATGTGGTTTATACAGATCCTAAAAGATCTAGATTGTAAAGTTGATTTGCCTATCCAAGTGTATGAAGATAGCCAATCGTGCATTGCATTAGCGGGCTCGGAAATAATGAAATCCGCATCAAAACATATTGCTATCCGTCATGCGAATGTTAGAGATTGTGTACAGAATGGGCTAATCAAACTGGAGTATTGTCAATCACAAGATAATGTTGCTGATTTGTTCACCAAGCCTTTGCCAGCAACATGCCATAATGAACTGATGACAAAACTGGGTTTATGTATATAATGCATGTATGTATTGTTTCTGTTGGGGTTTTTCGCATTTAAAGAAACAGAAGGGGTGTCACGGCTAAAATGGCCGCTGTTTCTTTAATGCGAATAAAGCTGGGTCAGCATGACTCAGCGGTCTGCACCAAGTTGTATATATAAGTGAGAAATGTTAGTTTGTTGCTGAGGCTGGTGTTTGGGTTGGTTGATGCTGGTGTGTGGAGTTATTCAGTCGTGTTTTGCACAAAGACTTTTAAGAATAAAACTCTGCAAGGATATTCTCGTGGACTCTTTTTGTGCCGACAAAGGGTCCGAGGACCAGGCTGAAGAGGCAAAGGGAGGTCAGAACCTTTTCCTCCTTTTTTTTTTTGCTTTTTACAAACACTGACATTGGATAGCATTACATTAGCCCAATAAAAGCTCAGTGGAGAGGCTCAGAAGGGCAAACATTTCTCGTGGGACTGTGAGAATGCAGTGAAGGCAACACTCTTGTTTTATCTCTCTCTCGATAAGTGAGTAGCTTGAGCTGATTTGATTAGCACAAAATAATTGTGCAAGACTTGCATTTCTGGAGAGGAAATTCAGACAAGTCTTCCTTTGCATAACTGTGCTTAGACACAACAATCTGAACCTTCAGATCAAGCGTGGTGTAGGAGACAGAATGTTCAACTTTGACAGGAAAGTTCTGGATTTATGGAGCTCAGTGTACGGCCTTGGAGCAGCAAGCATCTTTTAGCCTTCTACTTTATGGGGGTATTGTCAAGATAAATGGGATTAACCCCACCTACACCATCCTGATCTTGAAGAAACAACTGGACTCTATTTTACACTCGATTTCCCCCCTAAACAATCAGGGTTGTTGTTATTTTTTCTCTTTTAGATGTCCAACTCACTGACTACCTGGGTAGCAAAGTTGGGTACCTCGTTTGTTGACATTTTTATTTTATTTTATTTCCTACCACACATGAGAGAAGGGGCAAGGGAAGCAGCGGTTTTTTTTAAAAAAAGGTTTTCCAAATAAAACATTCCTTCCAAACACACAAATGGTAGGTGGGGGGGGGTGTTTCAATTTTTCTAAAATACTAATAACACCAACTGCCCGGTCTGGTGGGATACTATACAAGGACTTAGAACAAAGGGGAATGAGTGCTACACCATTACCAGTTAACCAAAGTTATCATCTGACAGCTATGAAGATTGAAACTTGTCCACTGTAAGTGGCAGTGATTTATTTCATAGAGGTACAGTGGTACCTCGGGTTACATACGCTTCAGGTTACAGACTCCGCTAACCCAGAAATATTACCTCAGGTTAAGAACTTTGCTTCAAGAGGAGAACAGAAATCGCACGGCAGCAGCGCAGCAGCAGCGGGAGGCCCCATTAGCTTAAGGGGTGCTTCAGGTTAAGAACAGTTTCAGGTTAAGAACGGACCTCCAGAACGAATTAAGTACTTAACCCGAGGTACCAGTGTAGTATGCTTTGACTTGCTATCTAATTTGAGCAAACCGAAGAGAACTGGTGTACTCAAAAGGCAACAGAACTCAGTTAAGCAGTTGCCTGGAGAACAACGTTTATGCTATTTTTGTCTCTCTCTTTTAGTTTTCTACAACCCTTTTTTTCTTAGTGCTGCTACAGAAATACATGAAGTCAGGAAGTGCATCTGGTATTCCCCTGAGGGTGGCTCAAGTCCTGAGATTATCTTATCTCGCCCCCATAAATCTCACCACCCAATCTCACGTGCACATACATATGCACATAAATGCATGCCTCAGCTGCTGCAGTCATATGTACACTTACTTGGAAGTAAGGTCCTTTGAACTTAGTGGCATTTGCTGCAGGATCAAGAGGATTAAGATTGCTCTACTATGCCGTGAGTGTGGAAGCTGGAGTGCCTTGCTTTACCAGTTCAGTTTGTCCAACAGTATGAATGAAAATGGTATAACAATATAGTTCATTTGTAGGCATCTGAAGAGAGTGACTTTCAAAGCACCCTGTTCTATCTCTACAGACACAGAACTGCATTGAATATTAGTCTGATTATTCTCTCATTCTGTGGATTTGCAAAGTGTCTCATTCTGTGGATTTGCAAAGTGTGCAGTAAACAATCAGGAACAGAAACTGCTGACACTGAAAAACCATTTTTGTTGTTGTTGTTTAAGTTTCCACTAGTCAGTTCTACCAAGTTAGGCAGTTGCCTGGCAGCTGATTTTGGGTTGTCATGAAAGGCCAGTAAATGGCTATTTAACACAGTTGCTGTGGGGGGTTTTCTGCTAAGTCGAAGTATTTGTCGGATTTTCTAACTTTGGTGATAAAATACCGTGTCTGGTCCTGGGTATTATGCACTAAAACATGGGCTGAGCAAAGGTCACCCCTTCCATTTTATCTTGGGCCATGTACCCAGGCAGCAAAATGTCTTGGGTTGGCCCTTATACCTGTGACTTATACTCATCAATATTGTATGTGGTATTTTATCTATTTTGTAAATTGCCTTGGGATCTTGACAAAGGAAGATTTGTTTAAAAGTGCAAAAAAATGGGGGGGGGGAATGTAGTAAGAAATTGAATTTAAATATTTAGTTGAAATATGGTGGAACTTTTATTAGCCTTCTATCAATAGCTGCTGAAAATTTGTCTTTCCAAATATCATATTATGATTCTGCAAGCATCACCTTCCCACAGCCCACGTACCCTAACCTCTGTTTCCCTTGTTCCTCCCTCAGTCTTTTTAGTTCGTTTACATGTGACATTGTGTATTAAGCACCTCTGTGCTTCTTTCACACACATCTTTTGCCAGTAAACCAAGCTGCACTATGATGAGTATGAAATGAAAGCAAAACCAATCGTTCCTCAACTAAACAGCTTGTCAACTATTCTCCAAAATGTTCAGGTGTGAGGAACTGGTTTAAGCCAGCTGAACTTTTGCATCAAAATGTTGAGATAGTCCCCGATTTATATAAACATCACCAGCAGAGAAATCAGTACAGTGGTACCTCGGGTTAAGTACTGAATTCGTTCCGGAGGTCCGTACTTAACCTGAAACTGTTCTTAACCTGAAGCACCACTTTAGCTAATGGGGCCTCCTGCTGCTGCCGCGCCGCCGGAGCACGATTTCTGTTCTCATCCTGAAGCAAAGTTCTTAACCTGAAGCACTATTTCTGGGTTAGCGGAGTCTGTAACCTGAAGCGTATGTAACCTGAAGTGTATGTAACCCCAGGTACCACTGTGTAGAACTGCATTTTATATTTCCTGTACACTGAGATAAGAAGGAAGAATGTGCCTATAAAGTATGAAATATGGGGCAAGTCACAGGTTAAAACAGCTATGCCAGATAAATTCCCATGTTAGCATTAAATATAAGAAACAGATAGTAGCTTGCCATGCTAAGAAAAAACACACACCCATGGGGGGTTTCTCTGGGTTTGCCATCTGGCAACCCAGATATTCCTTGTAGTGTATTATTCTATATTCAAGGTCTGGGAATGAGGATAAAAAACTTCCAGCAAGGCTTATAAAGATGTTATGTGCTGAAAACATACATACTTTTTAAATGTTAAATTAAAAAAATGCACATAGAGGCTTTGGTTCGGTGTTAACTTTCTCTGAAGCTATTTGTGATGGTGCAAAGAGATGGCGATTATTATTGTTTAGATTTGTTAGTTGCTTTTTAGCCAAAGCTTTGCAAGTGGCTTGCAGTACAGTTAAAAACACAAATAGATTATACCACAAAACAAAGGGAGGGGAACCCATAACAACCACAGGAAGCTTTGTCCGCACACTAATAACAAACAATAGAGTCTTAGTCTGCAAACCGCCAGCCTGGTGAGGGCAGGGAGGAAAGCTATCAGCAAAGGCTCCAGGTAGAGAGTTTGCTAGGGACAGCATTCCACAGATGATAAAATTTCTTTTCTTTTTTATTGTAATAAAATACTGCTATATTTCCTCTTTTGTACAAGTTTCTTTTAATAATTTTTTAATATATCTTTTGTTTCCTTCAATTGATTTCTTGTTTCGTTTGAATTTTTGGAATACTTTGTTAGTCTTATTTGTTATACTTTTTATTAAAATAATGATTTTAAAAAGAAATGTAAAGTAGAAAACTAGCTTGCTGACCTTTGCATAAATATATAAGTAGCTCTTTCCGCATTGACAATATGTTATTATTTGAAGCTTAATGTTCATGTATATTAAGAGCACAGTCTTGTATCCAGCTACCCACAATTTCAAGTAGCATGCCCTTGTCAAAAAAAACCCAAAACTCCCTTTGCCAACATTTCTGGCATGAAAGAAAAACAAATAATGTGTTTCCAAAATTACAAGCCATGCAATGCTGCACTGTACATACTTTTTTGTCAATGAGTGTTTGGCAAGCAGTATGAAGATGAGCCATCTCGTTTGCAGAATGGGATATAACAATGAAATTCCCATGGCTGAGAACAGAAAAGTGCTGGCAAAATTCTTCTGAAGCCATAAAACCAAAATAATTGTTCTGGTAGTGCCTGATGGAGTGGAGAAGAGGAAGTAGTCAGGCCAGTGGATAATAGATCATAGAATTGTAGAGCTGGAAGAGGCCCTGAGGATCATCTGGTCCAACCCCTGCAATGTAGGAATATGATTGAGAATAGTAACATTTTTCTGTTTCAATAGGCCACGTGTTTATACTATGGGACCCAAGTCACTAAGAATTTCTGCATGAGCCACAGAATTTCTGCAAAATAACCTCTTGGTGGGTTGTGTCCTTTTTTTGCACTTTGCCACATTGTTGCTTCCAGATGGAATGCCTTGCTAACAATGTTGCATTACATATTGTCATTATCCAATTTCACGGAAGATACTTTTTATTAAACAAAAAAAATATTTTAATGGATTTTCTTTTTTCTCATCACATCACAAATATATCCATAATATACAATTTGCATCACATCTCCCCCTCCCTCCCTTTGGACTTCCCTCAACTTCCATTTCTGATTTTTTAATCCTCATTATTATATTCTGCTATTTTCTACAATATATCGTATTTTCCCTTTGTTACAATATTTTTGTTCCCTATCCATAAAATTGCGAATGTTTATTTAAATCCTGCCACCGAGTCAATATTCCTTCTTTGTTTCTGCAAGTATAATATAAAAGGTTCCCACTCTTTTTCAAAGTCACATCCAGCGGAAGATACTGATCTGCTCCAGGAAAATATTTAATGCAGCTTAGTTGCTCTTTTATTTTCCGCTAAGTGGAGAATTTTACCCTTCTT
The DNA here is from genome assembly GCF_964234715.1 of Podarcis melisellensis. Classification (NCBI taxonomy): domain Eukaryota; kingdom Metazoa; phylum Chordata; class Lepidosauria; order Squamata; family Lacertidae; genus Podarcis; species Podarcis melisellensis. The sequence continues at coordinate 40,560,445 of NC_138542.1, forward strand.
GCTGAGTGTGCAGCATTTTGTTCTACTTTGCTGCTTGCTTACAGGAAAGAGAACTACCATGCACCATATTTAAAGCAGTCTAGCAAATATCTCTATTTTAAGTGAGAGGCAATATTTACATTTTTGTTTTGAGGAAGAGGTATGCATGCCACTGTTATTCTGCAGAAAGGTGAGATAAATTGGGGAAATTTCTTTCTCTCTCTGATTTTTTACACTCACTGCTATGCACATTGAAATAATATCCGCTGAATTCAATAGGATTTATTAACAGGAAAGTGCCATATATCCTGGCATTGCCAATCTGGTGCCGTCCAGATGTTCTGGACTACAGATGTAGTCTGGTGCCGTCCAGATGTTCTGGACTATCAGCCCCAGCTTGCATGAAAGAAGTTTTATGGGGCTTACTTCAAAGTATACCATAGTTATGGATGGGCAATACTGCTTTCCCTCCAATATTTTTTTATGCACAGTAGAATATAGCGGTGACACTTTTTACTGTTCAGAATGCAAACAGTTGGTTTAGGAATTTGATCAATACCTCCCTGTCCACTCACATTCCACATTGATCTCCTTGAAGAAAGGGCAGGGTGTGTGATAGCATATTTTAAAAAATGATAATGGTGCTAGAGGATATCAGCTATAACCCAATTGTTGTGGGTGTTGCAAATTAACCAGCTGGCAGCATTTAGAAAAGAAATACCTTCTGCTCTGACAGGTGATGATCACACTTTATTGAATGAAAAAGGTGCCTAGATTAATCCCTGCCCCCGAAGGTATTTGATGCTGTCAAAGCTGACAGTACTAACCATTTGGGGGCTAGTTCACATTTCAAACAGAGATCTCAGGATTCCCAAGAACCATTTAAAAAACCACAGTCATGCATTTGCGTCAGCAAAATATAGAGTCTTAATAGATTCACCACAAACGCTTTGCACTTCAACGAATTTAACAGATGTCACCCAGATAGGGAGAAGGAATGTAGTAGCTACAGAGGCCCCCATGCCTGGAGAGAGTCCATTGGCACCCCTGACACCATGTTAAATGAGCATCATGCAAGTTTTTTAAAAAACAACAAAATGAAAATGGCATCAGGTGGCAGGGAAGCTGGTAATTAAGGAGGCTGGCCTGTTGTCTTCATTGCATATCTTAGGCATTACGTGAAAATGTTTCTCTTCAACCAGACCTTTGGCTGATTAACATTCTATGTCCTCTTAAATGTGTTTGTGAGAGGGGAGTTATTTGTTTTTGTTTCTAATTATATGTAATTTTTGCTTCTCCTTTTGTCTTTGTATGTTGCGAACCACCCTGGTTGAAGAGCAGCATACAAATTTAATACATAGCAATGATCAGGACCAGAGTCGGCTTGGAAGGGAAATTTAACCTTCTTCCTGCCCCTGCTGTGGTCCTAAGAAAAACCACGCTTCTGAAACTACAGTTTACTTGAAGGGGAGAAGAAAGTCCTCTTGGCATCTTGTTGGCCCAGAGAGAGCAGCCAGTCCTGGGCAGCTGTCTGTTGCTCAGCTGCAAGAACAAGATGGTGGTGGTTGCCAGGGACAGTCACCTCTGCTGCCTCAGATTGCTCAAGCCGCCTCTCCCCCTGGGAGATGTGCCACCCACAGAGGAAACGCAGGCCAGTGGCAAATAAGAGGAAGTTGCTCTTGCCTGCTTCCCTCCATCTTTGGGTGGTGCAGGGGGGAGGACTGGCCAACACAGAGACAGGACATCACTTGCCACCTTCTCATGCTTGCTTTCTCCCTCAGAATGTTGCCACGTGGAGGGGCTGATTTCCGCAGCTGTGCCAGCCAGTGTGTGGTCAGAGGGAGCATCTCCCCTTGCTCACTTGTGCTCTCCCTTGGAGTAGTCCAGCTATTAAGATTGGGCCCACTGTGCTGCTAAGGAGGAGCAGGTAAATAAGTGTGTAGGGCAGGTGTTGTGTACTGAGTTGAATAGGATCCAAAATGAAGCAGTCTGATTGGCCTAGAACAATAGGATCCAAAATGCAGCAGTCTGATTGGCCCTAGAACAATGCAGCAGTATGATTGGTCCACAGGAGCCACCCAATCCAGCTCCAGGTGGAAGTGAATCCGCAACCTGATGGCCTACAGGAGAATCCCGGAATTAGCCAATCACGTGTGGCCCATTGTGTAAATAAAGTATATAAAGCAGATACTTTGGGGAAACTTTCATTCCTTGCCACTATGAGCTGAATAAAGAGCATGAAATCCCCACTCGACTCTGAGTATATTTCAGCAGGCAACTCCCCCCCCCCCAACTCTCTATATATGCTCCTGGGCAACCTTATGGGGGGCCACAGTGATGGGTAGAGCCGATGAAGAACAAATATTGTTAACTGCATCTTTACGCAATTCACACACACACACACATGGGAAGCATGATCACAGCTCAAGGACTTATTCCAGCCAGGCAAGCACACTCAAGGAAGGCAAGAAACAGGGGCCGGAAAGGGGCGTGGCCTACAGATAGGGGCGTGGCCTAGGATGTGTGGTCAAAGCAGGCTCTGGGATAGGGTCACGGGGAGGAAGCGAATTCTTTTCTCCCAACTTGGCCCAATCCCTACGACCCCCTCCCTCTTGTCGTTTGCGCATGCTCTCTGGCTCTCTCCGAACAGGGTCTCGTGCTGGGAGGGGCGAGGAGGATAGGACAACCAGCTGGCGGAGGGCGCAAGGAAGAGGGCGTGGCGCACCATAGCCAAACCCAAGCAACCCCTCCGCGCAATAATTTGGAACCGGCCATGGAGCTAAGACACCCTCCTGAATCGCCTTGCTCCCCTATGGGCCTCTCCAACGTCTAAACAAGGCGGGGGGGGGGAGCGTTTGTGGAGTAGGGAGACTGGGGACTGGCGGGAAGCAGCAGGCCGGCCAGTTTCCAACACGTGCAGCGCTGCAGCTGCACGCGCCTTCAGGGGGCGGGGCGAGACATTGGCGAGGGTGGGCGGCGAGGGGCAGGCGGGAAAGCTCGCACGCGCGAGCCGAGTGGTGCTTCCCAGCGACGTGGAAAAAGGAACTTCTGCGCGCAAGACTTCTGGGTGGCACCGAGGAAACCACAGAGAGAGCGAGGGTGGGGTGGGAGGGGAAGGAGAGGGGGAGGTTCCCGCCCTCAGCGCGCAGCCATGGGGCAGCTGTCGGCACGCTGCCTGCAGAGCCGCCTTAGGTAGCCGGAGCGCGGCGTGTGTGTGTGGCCATGGCCGGCTGGTGGCGAAGGCTGAGGGGGCGCCTGGGCGGCGGCCTCGCCTGCTACTGCCTGCTGCTGCTTTCTGCCTCGGCGCTGGCCTGGGCGGCCGAGGAGGAGGCGTCGGCGGCGCGCGCGCAGACCTTCCCTCAGCCGCTCTCCAACCTGGCGGCGAGCGCGCGGCGCTTGCTGGTGGCCAGCGGCAATCGCTGGTACGAAGTGGAGCCCTCGCTGGCCTGGGCGAAGGAGCGCCGCAGCAGCCCGGCGCTCGACTCGGGGACGACGGTCAACAAGCTCCTGCTGCCCTTCGGCAACGACCGCCTCCTCACCTGTTGGACGCAGCCGCAGGGCTCCTGCTACGAGGAGCGCCTGGGCGCCGACGCCAACGCCACCGTTTTCGGGGAAGAGGTGGTGACCTGCTTGCGGAAGGGCTCCGCCGCCGGGTGGATCTATGCCCGCGGCTCCGAGTGGCGGCTGGTGGTGGCCACGTCTCGCCGACTGAACGATCCCAGCGACTTGGATCCAGAGTGCCTCGCAGAGGGCGACTCCAGAGTGGCCGTCGCTCTCCAAGAGCGCCAGAAGCCGGTCCCGGAGGACCACCGGCTGCTGGTGGGCGACGGCTGCTACTTGCACTTCGCGGACGCGTTCCTGTGGAGCGGGCAGTTCTTCTTTCCTTATTATCACTACAGCCTCAGCATGGAGCCCAAGATGCTGGTGGCCAACCAGATGCCGGCAAACCGGTTCTTCGGCCACGGCCAGGCCATCTTGCGCTGCGGCGGCGGCGACTTCACCCGGAGGATCCTCTCTTCCAACTACGTCCAGGAGCGCGGGCTCTGGGTCGGCGTCTTCGGCTCGGCCGAGGGTCCGGCCACTCCGACCTCCACGGCCCTTTGCATCTTCAACCTCAGCCAGGTGTCGAGCGTTTCGGAGGGATGCGCCTTTGGCGATTCGAACAGGATCTGCGCACCCGAGCCTGCGGAGCCATGCGTGAGTAGTTTTGGTTATAGGTTGAGCGTTGTTGCCCTGCGGAATCGGAGACCAGAGGGCCGGCTCTAACAGCGCACCGTCGTCGTTGCCGGCTGGTCTGATGCTCAAGGTAGACCGTTTTAAAGATGTGAAATAACTTTGCGGTCTCCTTTGCGCTTGCAACAACCCCATAAGGTCGGTCGCGCTTTCTAGCCCACTGGGTGAGTTAATAGCAGCTGAGACACAGTGAGTTTTCTAGGTCAATAGTAAAACACATTGGGGCATTACTCGCTTGGGTTCCTAACTATTTTCTTTTTCTTACTTGGCTTAATGTCACAAAGAGGTAGTCCGCAACAGGATTTCGCTTTCGTTTTTCTTATCACCCAAAAGGCAAATCTGCATTAACTGGGGAGGGAAAATACAGGCTGGCATGTAGAGCAGTGATGTTGTGTAGATGGTGCAAAAATAGGGTTGCCATATTTCAAAGAGTAAAATTCCTGACACCTACAAAATTGTTGAGCTGTTTTATAGGACACCACCAAAATTGTTGAAAATTCAAAAATCCGCTGCACTGATCCCACAATAAAATACCCTAAGCATCTTGGAAGTACCTCCATATAAACACCTACATTTTCTGTTCAGTTACACTCTCTCCCGTCCCCTAATCTAGATATGGAGGGAGCAGTAAATAAAAAGCTTGCATGTACCCTGTGACTCTTAAGAATATTCCCGTCTTCACTGTCAATATTTGTAACTCAAGATACATAGAAAAAAATACTAAATAGTACAGGGCAGAACAAGAAAGAGTGTAAGCTTTCTGTGTAGGTTTAACCATAAGTTTGAAGTTGTCCATATTAATGAATGCTGCTGCTGCTGTTATTCCAATTTATTATCTGCCCTTCACCCTAAGGTTCAAGGGCAGGTTGCAACAATTAAAATGCAACATTAGTATTAAAACACAATATAAAATTGTTTTTCAACAACTTAAAATTACTAAAACAAGTTAGGTCCTAAAAATATACATTTCACATGTCAAATGCCAGGGTGAACATGTGTGTCTTCCACATTTGCCAAAAGTTGTATGATGATGTGAAACAGCTGTCATCAAGTTTCGCTGAAATAGAAAGACTGGTAGAAAAAGAAAAAGATTATACCAAGCACCCAGAAATTCCAATATTTGGAGAGCTTTTAAAAAGAGTTAGACAAATTAATGAAAGTAAAAAAAAAAGCTTCCTTGATGTTGGAAAAGATGGAGGGCACAAGGAGAAGGGGACGACAGAGGACGAGATGGTTGAACAGTGTTCTCGAAGCTACCGGCATGAGTTTGACCAAACTGCGGGAGGCAGTGGAAGGTAGGAGTGCCTGGCGTGCTCTGGTCCATGGGGTCACGAAGAGTCGGACACGAGTAAACAACTAAACAACAACAACAAAGTAAAAGCTACAGTGGTACCTCAGGTTACAAAGCTTCAGGTTACAGACTCTGCTAACCCAGAAATAGTACCTCGGGTTAAGAACTTTGCTTCAGGATGAGAACAGAAATCGTGCTCCAGCGGCGCGGCAGCAACAGGAGGCCCCCATTAGCCGAAGTGGTGCTTCAGGTTAAGAACAGTTTCAGGTTAAGAACGCACCTCCGGAATGAATGAAGTACTTAACCCGAGATACCACTGTACTGGCCATGGTACCACTGTACTGGCCACTGTACTGCAGCTCCACGGTTGAAGGTTATACAAGGGGAGAGTACTCTTGGACTTATATCCTACTTGTGGGCTTCCCACAGGCATCTGGTTGTCCATTGTGAGAACAGGATTCTGGACTAGATGGGCCATTGGTGGGACCCAGCAGGCTCTAATTTAGAAGGAACTTTCACAGGGAATACTACACAAAAGTTTACATATGGGTGGAAGACAGCCTCACAACTGATAATGGGCAGCTAACTTAAGGAAGCATGGTGAACTTACTGCATGAGGGTTGTGGGGTGAGACCCATGACAGGGGATGCATTTCTCCGGATATGTTGAACCCAACAACAACAACAACAACAATAATTGCCCTTCACTGCAAGGTCCTAGGGAAGGTTAAAACAACAGCAAGTACAGTGGTACCTCGGGTTAAGAACTTAATTCGTTCTGGAGGTCCGTTCTTAACCTGAAACTGTTCTTAACCTGAAGCACCACTTTAGCTAAGGGGGCCTCCCACTGCTGCCGCACCGCCAGAGCACGGTTTCTTTTCTCATCCTGAAGCAAAGTTCTTAACCCGAGGTACTATTTCTGGGTTAGCAGAGTCTGTAACGTGAAGCGTATGTAACCCGAGGTACCACTGTACAGTTAAAAACAAGGTACCGTATTTTTCGCTCTATAAGACGCACCAGACCACAAGACGCACCTAGTTTTTGGAGGAGAAAAACAAGATCCCCCCCCCTGAATTTCAGAAGCAAGAACAGCAAGAGGGATCGCTGCACAGTGAAAGCAGCAATCCCTCTTGCTGTTCTTCCTTCTGGGATAGCTGCACAGCCTGCATTTGCTTCATAAGACGCACATACATTTCCCCTTACTTTTTAGGAGGGAAAAAGTGAGTCTTATAGAGCAAAAAATACGGTAATCACCCGCAATTGCTGAAAGGCTGGGCAGATGTAACTCTATAGAAGAAGTTCAGCCAACATGGATTACTGTCAAGCCCCCTTTGGTTTCAGAGAGATGCTTTACTTTCCCACTGCAACCAGCGCACTTACTGTTGGATGAGTTGGCAAAAAACGATGTCCTGCTAGCTGAGCATATATAAACGAAGATCTCATGATGTTGCTCAACATAGGAAGCAGAAAGTTGGGTTTGCAGTGGCAAAAAAGTTACTCAACAGCTTTGCAAAGAAAGGCTTTTCTATTTGAAATGGCAAGTCGGCTTACCACATGCATGTGACCAAATTTTTTAAAAAATGCTTCTTGTACATCCTTTATTAAGCATTGACATATAAATCTCTGCAAACACTCATGGGGGGAAAAACAACAGTTTGCTGTAGTGTTGTCCATTATCTAAAACAGCTTGCAAGGCAGAACAGCATTTTTTAGGTGCTGGTATCATAAGGAAATAAGAAGAGTCTGCAGGATCAGGCCAATGGCCTATCTGGTCCAGACCCTGTTCTCACCAGACTCACCAGATGCCTATGGGAAGTCCATAAAGCAGGATCCAGGTACAAGAACACTGTCCCTTCACGTAGCCTCCAGCCAGAGCATGGTCATCAAGGCTAGTAGCCTTTGCTTTACCTCCATTCATTTGTCCAATCCTTTAAAAACGTTGTCCAAGTTGGTTGTCTCCAGTGGGAGTGAATTTCATAGTTTAATGATATGCTCTGGGAAGCAACTTTTCCCCTTATCTCGAATCATCTAACATTCACTTATCCACAATTTCTAATTCTTTGAGAGAGGGAGAAAACCTTTTTCTGTGGGCACTTCAAGTCACACAATGGTAAAAATGCATCATTTGGATGAGGGTTTCCCAAACTTGGGTCGCCAGCTGTTTTTGGACTACAACTCCCATCAGCCCTAGCTAGCAGAACCAGTGGTCAGGGATGATGGGAATTGTAGTCCAAAACAAGCTGGAGAACCAAGTTTGAGAAACCCTGATTTAGATTATGGTTGGAAGAAGAAGAAGAAGAGGAGGAGGAGGAGTTTGGATTTGATATCCCGCCTTTCACTCCCTTTAAGGAGTCTCAAAGCGGCTAACATTCTTCTTTCCCTTCCTTCCCCACAACAAACACTCTGTGTGGTGAGTGGGGCTGAGAGAAGTGTGACTGGCCCAAGGTCACCCAGCAGCTGCATGTGGAGGAGCGGAGACGCAAACCTGGTTCCCCAGATTACGAGACTACCGCTCTTAACCACTACTCCACACTGGCTCTCAAGAGAACCTGTGAGGAGCCTAGATGTTGCTGGTTCAGCATTCTGGATACATTAGTATGAAAAACAAGAAGAAAATAGATTGCCAACCTAGTAAAAAAATAAATACACTGAGTATGCATAGAATCACATTTTAAACCTGTGCTGTGGAACATTTTTGGCTATGTGGACCTTATTTGGCAGGTGGGCAGGACATCACATAGTTAGGACTTAAAAACACCTTGCATAGCCAGCCCAGTAGTCTTGGCTTTACCACTCAGCAACTGATGGGAGTTAGAGTCAAAGCTTGCTGTAGGTTGCATGATGGAGTTCCCTGCAGTGAATCCACACGTGTTCCAGCAGACTTCAAATAACATATATTTAAAGGAAAGATAATAAAATGAGCATCTGTAACACAAACAGCCACTCTGGCTATAAAACTGTTTTAATAAATAGGAAAACAAGTTATTTGTTTTTACCGTTGTAACAATTTTCTTCTCAAAATGTGTCTTCTGTATCGTGAAAAGTAAATAAAATCATCATCATTATTTTAAAGTGTAAGGAAGAGTCCCTCAGGCCTTTACTAGTCTGACCGCTGTAACCTAGGGATGGGCCCCCCAACATGGTGCCCTTGTGAACCCTGCTTGGTTCCCACCAAGGCCCCCTGCACCTTCCAATTTTTACATTAAATGGAGGTGTGGTTTTGTTTTTTGGTTGTGGACTGGTTGCATATTTTGTAGCGCCCAAGACTGTCCCTTACATTGGTGCCTTTTTGCCCTAAGAGGTTAGGAACCTGAAAGGAATGGGAGCAGTGCTTGCTGCAAATGGGAAATGTTCAGGCTGCATGAGATGTTTGGAAAAGTAAAGCCTCTTCTGCAGAGAGCCCTTCTAAAGATGAGCAACTCTGTTCTGCAGGCTTTCTCAGAAGTATTTCAATGGGTGTCCTTCCAGTAGATGTATTTGGGATTGCTGCCTTGGATGTGTACCATGAGACTGAATGTTGTAGAATGGGAAATCACACTTGGCGGATATTTTGTGCCTTGTCTAGATAAATGTTAGGAAACCAAGGCACGGATTCCCATTGGCTACAGGAAGCTTCTGTAGCCATTTGCAAGCCTTGGAAGCTGCGTTGGATGTTTGGGTTCCAAAGAACATTCACAAAGCAGAACACTCACTTCCGGTTTTGCGGCATTCGGGACCCAAAACGTTCAACTCGTAAGGCGTTCAAGATCCAACGTATAACTGTACTTCTAACCCCCAGTTAAAGGACCTGTACAACTATTCAGAAACTTAGATTGGCACACTGGTTGTTTAAATACTTTTTTTTTATATACCAGACATGTTCAACCGGTCAACCGCAATGTACAGGTAGATCGCCGGGGTGACTCTGGTCGACCGCGGAAATGTTTTGGCCCTACGCCCCAGGCACTATGTCCCTCCTCCACCTCCTCCACAGCAAGGGAAGTTGGGGCAGGTGGGAAGCGCAAGTATTGTCGCCTGACCCTTGTTTCCTGGAAGCGTCAAGTGACTATCCTCCCCCCAAAAAGCTCAATAACACTTGCCAACTCCCCCCAAAAAGCTCAACTCTTGACAGTCCTCCTCCCAAAAAGCTTGATAACTCTGACAATGGGTAGATCCCTGCCAGTTTTTTTTTAATAGTAGGAGTAGATCACAGTCTTTAGGGAGTTGGACGTGCCTGTTATATATCATTAAATCATAAAGCATATATCACAGCAGTTTACAACAATATGAAGACATAAAATGAAACAAAAAAATAATAAAAAGTTGAAAACAAGCTGGAAGCAAAAGGAAATTAAAAACATGTTTGCTTCTGGTATTTTATCACTTATTGTTACGGCTGTTCAAGTTGCCATGGTGACTATGAGGTAGAGCTCCACAATTGTCCTCCTCTCACACTCTTGCCACTGGTGAGTGTTCCTCATTATGTGGCGAGCATACCTTTCCTGGCTTCTCTGTAAACTGGAAAAAAGGGAAAGGGTTCTGCCAAAAATAGAAGTTGTGCAAGGATGTTCTAACTTCTGCAAAAGTCCAATTAGAAATTTAACAATAACCTTTTGTCCCTGGTAGTCTAGTTCACGTTTGTATAGGATTTTGGGATGCTGAGGGGGCCTTTGTTTCACATCCATGAAGGCAAGAAGCAGCATGGTGGAGAAGGAAAACCTAAGAGGGACTTGCACCATATCTTGCTTTCTCCTAAACCCCACATGAGGTAAAACAACACCCCCTTCTTCCACAAATCTTCTGCAGGGCTCTAGAGGACTGATATGGGAAGAAGTGAGTTTTGTTTCTTTTCTAGCATGGCATTTGTAGAAAGCAGAAGTCTCTTGCACTGATTCTGCTTTGGGAAAAACCCCATAAAGTGTTCTACACCTTATATGTTACCCATAAAGGTAAAGGGACCCCTGACCGTTAGGTCCAGTAGCAGACGACTCTGGGGTTGCGGCGCTCATCTTGCTTTATTGGCCGAGAGAGCCTGTGTACAGCTTCCGGGTCATGTGGCCAGCATGACTAAGTCGCTTCTGGCGAACCAGAGTAGCGCTTTTGTCTTGTGGACGGCAAATTTAGTTTTCGTTCTTGCTGCTGCTGCTGCTGTTGTTTTGGCCTAGTCAAGAGTTATGTGAAAAGAACAAAACACAGTAATATACCCCTCAAAAATTATTTATTGGACTGCCTTATGCAGACTACAGTACATGAATATAAAGGGTATGCCTGTAATCTGACAAGAATGTTAGCTTTTATAGTTAACGAATTTCTTTTTAACATACTGTGTGTCAGATCTAGCTGTTTTCAAAACGGGGTGCATTTTAAGCATAGCTTTCTTTTAAATAGGAATTAAGTCACAGAAGTTCTATAAGCCTTCAGATAAATAAGTCTGATGAAAGATTAGCATAGTGAGCCATCTGGCCTGGCCAGGTGTTTTGTGTACACGTACATTCAGAGAATGAGAGGGATATTTGGCTACAGAAAGAGAGGCAATAAAGTGAATGATGCTGGAAGGAGGGATGATCTCTCTATCACAATCTGGTCTTATGACAGAGTTGTGTTAAGGTTAACACGTTCCCATCAACACATTTCTCGTGAATTCTGTGTGGCCCAATTCAGAGTACTACAAAGCCTTACATGGCTCTGGAGTTCAATACCTTAAGGAACGCCTTTCCCCCATACAAAGCGACCTGGATCCTCCACTTGTCATCGGAGGCTCTTTTCTATGTCCCAGAGAGGTTTGGAAAGTGGCAACAAGACAACAGGCCTTTTCTGTGGTGGCTAACTGATTGTAGAATACTTTCCCCAGAGAGGCTTACCTGGCCCCATCATTTCATGTCTTTACCCAGGTCTATGGCTATTAAATAATCTATGGCCTGTAAAAGTGTGGGGAACAGGACTGTTATTAGGATGGTTATTTTATTATGAGGCTCTTTGTCAGTATGCTTTTTACTATATTTTTATTATATATTTTTATCATTGATGCTCTGTATTGTGTTTTTAATGTAGTACACCACCCTGGGATCTTTTGATAAAGGGCGGTTTATCAATTGAATTACATTGGTACCTCGGGTTACATACGCTTCAGGTTACAGACTCCGCTAACCCAGAAATAGTGCTTCAGGTTAAGAACTTTGCTTCAGGATGAGAACAGAAATCGTGCTCTGGCGGCACGGCAGCAGCGGGAGGCCCTATTAGCTAGAGTGGTGCTTCAGGTTAAGAACAGTTTCAGGTTGAGTACGGACCTCTGGAACGAATTAAGTACTTAACCCGAGGTACCACTGTAATAGTATTAGTAGTAGTATTGCAAGACCAAATCAGATCTGTGCCAAAACTTCAGATGCCTTAATAGTATGCCATAGACTTGGAGCATCCTGTTGCGTCTTTTTGTGTCATTTAATACTTGCACAACTTATCTGTTAACTTCAGTGGAGTAAGTGCTAGCTAAAACAATTACACATTTTATAAAGAAGGATAAAGTTTGCACAGTGTGGGAGGGCTTGGGGGGGGACGACTACAGTATGATTGTGTCTTGCACAGGGGTTACATTCTGGGGATGATTCATATAAGCAAAAACACATATACCAGTAACTGAACCACCCCTTTGGAACCCCCCCCCAAAAAAAACACCATCCTTATCTTACAAGAAAGGCAGAGAACTTTTAAGCTCTCAAGACCTGCTTACTAAGGTCTGGGATGCTCTTGTGAGATCTCACAGGGCCATCCAAGTTTCCATAAGATATTGTGAGAGCATCCCAGAGCCTGGTACCAGCAAGTCTGAGCGCTTAAAAGCTCTTTCCACACTGGGAAAACCCAGTGCAGAAGGAGCTTTTAAGCTCTCCGCCTTGCGTGCAATTGATCTGCAAGATTTCAGACATTCAGCTTTCAACTGAGTAAGGTTGAAATTGCTCAGGTTAGTTGTGCATAGGATGCGATCCTACTACATTGTCAGTGCCTTCCTGCATAACTTCAATTGGACAACATTAGCAGAGAACAGCTATGGAACTTCCCCAGCCATGTTCGTTCCAGAAGATATTGGACTCGTTATCTCCATCCTGCATCCTTGCTTGCAAGACTGATGGTTAGTGATGATGGGAGTCGTAGAAGAACAACATTTGGAGAGCATCACGTTGGTTACTCATTTGGGGTGAAGATCATCCCCACTGAGTGCCTTCTAGCAGCTTCAGCTGGTGGTCCAACGATGACGCTTTGTTGATAGGGATAATTTGGCTACAGTAATCTATGAATGCTCTCACAGCCTCAATACAGTGGTACCTCGGGTTACATATGCTTCAGGTTACATATGCTTCAGGTTACAGACTCCACTAACCCAGAAATAGTACCCCGGGTTAAGAACTTTGCTTCAGGATGAGAACAGAAATCATGCAGCAGCGGTGCGGCGGCAGCAGGAGACCCCATTAGCTAAAGTGGTGCTTCAGGTTAAGAACAGTTTCAGGTTAAGAACAGACCTCCAGAACGAATTAAGTTCTTAATCTGAGGTACCACTGTATTGGATTACTGCAGGGCAATTTATGTGTAGCTTTCTTTTGGAGATGGCTTGCAAACTGCAGCTGGTGCAGAATGCAGCCACTTAACTGTTAACAGGATCAAGGTGAGCCCATCTTAAAACACTGGTGTTGGCACAGCTTCATTGTCTTCCTATATGTTTCTGGGCCCAATTCAAAGTGCTGGTTTTCATCTATAAATACCTTTGTGGGAGTGCCTCTGGACCATTCAATCTTCATTTGAGGTCCTTCTCCTGTTTTCCACTTTGAAGAAGGTTAGGAGGGTGGGTTCTTTTCTGTGGGTATTTTTTTTGTATGGGTTATTGAAATGGTTTTATTGAACACATCGTTTTTGTTTTGTGGAATTCTTCTTGGTTCTTAATCTTTGTAAGTTGTCTCTGTAGTAAGTGAGAGATAAGTTAAATAAATTACAATAATACAAAGCAGTAATTGTATTAAGCAGGCTGTGGGTGGTGAGAATTTTAGTCCAACCACATCTGGGGATTAGGTTGAAGAAAACACTGCTTTAAAACATACCTCTTTTAACTAAGTGTGACATTTGTCATGCAGTTTAGTCCCATTGACACCAATGGGACTTTTCATCTTACTGCAACACCCCCCCCCCCAATTCCAACCTGGGTTTTAGTGAGGACAAGGAATTAAAGTTCTGCCCTGGAATGTTTCTGTATTTAAACTTTAATGTATTAATTATATAAATTGGTTAATGCTTTATATCTCTTGGACACCACCTTGGGATGCCACATTAAAGGTGATCAAAAATGCCTAATTAAAATAAGAACCCCTCTCCATGGCTGTGGAGGCTGGGGCTGATAGGAATCACAGTCCAAAAAAGCATACAGTTGGGAAGGCTGGATAAATAAAAGACAGCTGTGCAGAGCCAAATTATCTCACCAGTGTCAATGCCCTAAGTCTGTCATCATCACTATGTGTAGTTTAGGCCATAGATGCTTAGGTTGCTTGGATGTTAATTTCTGTCAACAAGTGTTGCTGATGGTGTAGTCCAGGCTTCCTCAAACCTGGCCCTCCAGATGTTTTGAGAATACAGTTCCCATCATCCCTGACCACTAGTCCTGCTAGCTAGGGATCATGGGAGTTGTAGGCAAAAAACATTTGAAGGGCCAGGTTTGAGGAAACCTGGTGTAGTCACACTCTCTCCCCCCCGTAAGGTAAAGGTAAAGGGACCCCTGACCATTAGGTCCAGTCGTGACCGACTCTGGGGTTGCGGTGCTCATCTCGCTTTATTGGCCGAGGGAGCCAGCATACAGCTTCCGGCAAACCAGAGCAGTGCACGGAAACGCCGTTTACCTTCCCACCGGAGCGGTACCTATTTATCTACTTGCACTTTGACGTGCTTTCGAACTGCTAGGTTGGCAGGAGCAGGGACCAAGCAACGGGAGCTCACCCCGTCGCGGGGATTTGAACCGCCAACCTTCTGATCAGCAAGCCCTAGGCTCTGTGGTTTAACCCACAGCACCACCCGCCTCCCATTGTAGATATGCCTTTATTTAATGGACCACATTGTGTTCTCCTGCTTTATGGAAAAAGCAAAGGAATATTGAAGCACTTCCTCTTTGGATAAGACGGCAAAACTTTTTCTTTCTTTCCTTGGTGTTACAATGTTGTTTTCCTGTCTTGTTTAAAAGTGGTTGTGCAACTTTGTACAGGGTTGAGAGCTGACAAACCACATATGTTGATCGCTCAGCATTCCATGCCCCTAACACTTTAGACCACAAACAGCATTGGCAGATGCTGCAATAGCAGCATATATTTTCTTGAAGTACAGCACAACTTCATGCACACATGTAATTAATGCCTGGAGCTTCAATAATATGGGAGATTGAGTGGCAAAACATCAAATTATATTTTGTGTTAAATCTGTGTACAAAAGTTTTTTCTTCAGCATCCAAAACACAAACATACCCATGAACCTAATATATAAAATGGTGTTTTATGTACTCACAAACATGATAATCCATCATACATCTTTTTGTAAATATTATATAAATGGATCATGATGTTTGTTTGTATAGTATAGCATCATTTGATATATATTAGTGTTTTGTGTTTGTGTTGTTTTGAGTTGAGCCACTTTAAATAAAATTGAGTATATATGACAGAGGGGAAAGCTGGCTGGATTCAATTTCCTGTACTCCCTCTTTACTGTTAGGTGGAATTTAAAAACATTTCTGTTCACCCAGGCATTTGATTGCTGAAATATATTGTTCCTGACAACCTTGAAATTATATTTGAGGATTTTTGATCGTTTGTGAATGTTTTCCATTTTGCTGTATGCTGCACTTTGGTTCCTTTGGAAAGAAGGAATGTGATTGAAATTTAATTAATAAATAATTATTAAACAACACTTTTTCCCTAAAGGGTCCCCTTTGAAAAATATGCGGTCCCCTTGCTTTGCATAAACTCTCTTGGATTGAAGATTTGACTGTCTTCAGATGGTTAACTTTTGTAGCTTCCTTTGCTCTTCCCGTCACATGAGCAGGGACACAAGCCAGCAAGCCTAGTTAACCACAGCTTCTTTTTACATTCAGTTTGAACCAGGGAACTATGGTTAATGGCTCCCAACATTTGCTTCCAAATCCTTGCTTGTTTGAAAGCTGTTAATCATAGCTATCAGTTTGGACATAAAAGGAAGCTGTGATTAACTGTGACTTCCTGGCCTGTTTACCAGCTGGTGCTAAAGGAGAGGTAAAATGGGAGAAAAGGGATGCAGGAGAGAGTATTAAGTTCCTGCATATCATAGCTTCCAAAGCAAAGATCATGATGTCTGAATGGGGCCCATCATGCCCAGTTAAATAAGTGCTTATTGTCACAATTTTTTAAATATCCTTTTAAAAATATTGAATTGCAGCACAGTTTTTCATTTCTTTGGTTTTTGGCCTTTACATTTTCCTGATTCAGGTCCGCACCTAATTGTTTATTTGTGTTTGCAATGATTAACAGATTTAATTAAACTGGTCTCCATCCCCATCGCTCAGCGATGAGGTTCAGCACCAAGGGCCTTCTGGTGGTTCATTCACTGCGAGAAGCCAAGTTACAGGGAACCAGGCAGAGGGCTTTCTCGGTAGTGGCACCTGCCCTGTGGAACACACTCCCATCAGATGTCAAGGAAATAAACAACTATCTGACTTTCAGAATACATCTGAAGGCAGCCCTGTTCAGGGAAGTTGTTAATGACTGATGTTTTAATGTATTTTTAATATTTTGTTGAAAGCCACCCTGAGTAGCTGGGGAAACCATGTATGTATGTATGTATGTATGTATGAATAAATAAATAAATAAATAAAATTACCGTATTATTTATTCCTCCTTGTGTTACACTCTTTCCTGTAGCTTCCAACATATAATCTTTAGCTAGGTTCACAGTAAATATCGACTAAAGAACATGCTGTTGTAGTTGTACAGTTAGGAACAGCTAAACTCATGACTGATGAGATGTTTGCCAGAAGGCATAGCTGTTATCTGTATGAATGCTTCCAGTGTTCAAGTAATACATGCTGTTTGTTTCCTGGTTTTTCTCTGGTCTCCTGATTCATACTCTGCTTTAAAACATGACATTTACACCTAAGATATTATTATTTCTCATCCTGATAGGAGAAAATTGGAAGCTTCCAAACTTCACTTTAGGGCCGTATTGGGGTGGTCATGTGAGTTCAGGAGAAGCCTAGAATCATTCTCGTAATACTAAACTGTGGTCTAGCATTGTATCTAAACCGACCCATAAGTTGCCAAAATTTTGCAATAATACTGTGTGGAGCCCTGCTTGAAGTGCAATGCTATCTCCCATAAAGAAGCTTTCAGCAGCAAGTTATAGTTAAGGTAGCTTGAAAATAACAAGTTGCATATTTGATAAAATGATGTATACTCATATTTTGCTTCTGTATTTGATTTTTCAGAACAAGATAGCTTGGCCAATCAACAATGCAACTTTGCTGAGCCACTCTGATTTGGTGTCAGTTTATGCCACTGTGGTTCTGAACAAGATTGTTTTGTTTTTGGGAACAAGAAATGGACAGTTGCTGAAAGTATGTGGCTTATGGTTTATTTGATGAATCATTGTTGTTGCATTAGTTGATAGAAGCTTCTTGGCATTTTGCATGTAAAAGTGCTAGATAGTTGCTATATTGGCAAATACAGTTGTGCCTTGGTTTTTGAACAGCTTAGTTCGCGAACGTTTTGACTCCTGAACATCGCAAACCCGGAAGTGACTGTTCCAGTTTGCAAACTATTTTTGGAAGCCGAACTTCCAATGGGGCTTCCACAGCATCTGACTGGCTGCAGGAGCTTCCTGCAGCCAATCGGAAGCTGTGCTTTGGTTTTCGAATGTTTTGTAAGTTGAACGGAACAGATTCTGTTCGACTTCCAAGGTACAACTGTAACTTCTCTTCTTGTATAATATTTGAAAGATGGTTCCTTTTCCCCCAAGTCCAGTGGCTTTCTATGTAATTAAACAATGCCTTCTCCCCAACAAAAATATATGTTGGCCTTTATTTAACATTTCCTTGGATCGGTTTTCAGTGAAATAACTTAAATAATGTAATTTCAAAATAAGTTTTTAGGTTGTTTAGTTTATCTAGCTTTCTGAAAAGCTTTTATTGCTGTCATCTTACACTGTTTTATTGTATGTACTTATTGATTGCTTATTAGCCCAAATAGGGCTAATATAGCTATACAAAGCAGCTGAGGAACCAAACACGTGAGGAGAAATGGAGGCATGCAGTCCAGACATTCTGCTTCCAACACATTACCTGTACACAGTTGAGACCACTCTCTGAGTTTGAGGATGAATGTCTAAAGTGGGAAGCTCTTCTATTCAAGGAGGCTGCCTGTATGATTTTAAAACCCTGTGCAAACAAGGTTTTAAATGGTATTTGTAAAGAATAGCTGACCAAATCGATAACATACAAATCCTGATCATTAGTCACTGAATGTGCATTCAAAATAGGTCCTTGTATCTTTCTTGAGATAATAGTAAAAGAACATGTTCACTTTCCAGGTAAGAGTATTTGTTAGATTATCCATGCAGTTTGCTTCTTATCTGTTCATTTGAGGTTCTGCTTGCACAGTGGGACTTCTGCTTTCACCTCTTCCACCCAAACGTGTTGTCCCCCCCCAAAAAAAATCTGTTCCAAATTGCTGATGATGGGGAGGAATAGAGGAACCATAGCGTATTCAAATAGGGCAGATAAATTTGCCCATGATAACATGATAGTGGTTCTTTTTGTTTCCTGTGCTTTTAGGTTATTCTTGATGAAAACATGAAAGCAAATTGCCCAGACATTTTATATGAAATTGAAGAAGAAACACCAATTTTTCACAAACTTGAACTTGACCCTGTGAATAAAGATTACATCTATCTACCATCTGGTAACAAGGTGAGCTAAGAGCAGCAGTCAGCACAAATAGTACTTCTGAAGTTGGCTTTCAGTCATCTGGCAAAGTCCTTGTTAACTGAAGTCCAGCAACCTACTTTACTTTTGGGTTGTAGAACAGGACCCTGAATATGAGTAGGTGTGATTTCTAGTCAGCAGAGATTCTAAACTATGCAACTGACTTGATTAGTTCTGTGTAACTTTAGAGATTAGCTATCGCATCATTTTCTTAGTGTTCGCAGTTGCGTAACTGACTTACATTGTCTTACGTGAGTGCAGAGAGGACTTTTCAGAACTGAGTTGATGGAAACAAGAGAAAACTTGTTGATGACATCAAAGTGCACACCTTCATATGATCTCTTTCTCAGCATCTCTCATTTATCCATTGAATTCAGGAAGCACCGGTAAGCCTTTGTGAGGAATGTTTGGATGGATGATGAGTAATCACCACACATGAGATTTCCTTCTTATAAGAGAACTCCTTTCAGTCTCCATTCAGATTAAGGCATTAATGCATACATGGCTCACTGTTGCATGTGCTTGTTTGGGCACTTTTATCCACACAAGTGCTTTCAATCTTATGGCTCCAAAAACCATCTCCTTTCTTGTGCACATTAGTGTGTGGTACTTGTTAGGATGCATGTAGGTGTACTATGTAGTGTTGTCTCCTTCCCTCAAATATTATTACTTCCCTGAGGTCCATTGTGGATATGTGTGCAGTTATTTGCTTGCCTGTGTATGCACTTTTTAAATAAAAAAAGTACAAATCTGGAATATAAGTTTTTTCAGAATTGCGCAAAAGTACAGAAATGTACTTTTAAAAAGTAAAGCCAGATAAGATTAGGAATCATTCATATGAAAGACTCCTACTTCCTGTCCTACCTTTTCCTTTGCCATCTACGTGCAAGGGCAATTTATATATTTTAACATAGCTGCTCTGTGAAAAACAGCTGGGTTAAAAATAAAAATGCCATGAACATGTCTTTGGGACTGATGGAAACAAAATGGAAGAAGTAAACGCGGCAATAGAAACCATCTAGTGAAATGTCATCACATGTTAAAAGCAATGATGCTTCCCACATGATAAGCTTCAGAGGACCCACATTTTTGTATTGCATTTTCTTCTCCTATTGGATTATCCACAGATTGGCAAATATTATGTCGCTACCAGCTGTCTCCTCATAGTCAAGAAGAGTGATTGGTTGTAGATAAGGTTTCTTCATAAGCAAAGGACTACTCAGGTGTAGCACCCTCCTCAGGAGAAGGATTCTGCAGAGATGTCTTGAGAGGCTGCAGCTGTGCCTAGGGTGGGATTCTGGTGCCTCTGGTTTAAGAGCCTCAGTGCAAGGCTGAGAGAACTGCTGGAACAATGGCTTGCTAACCAACACTGTTTCTTGCACCTGATCCTGACCATCTGCTTACCTGGACCTTGGGATGCCCGTCAACTCTGTTAAAATCACTGCTTGTCTGGAATTGGACCTTGGATTGGCTCTGGAATTTGCAGCTCTGGGTCTGCAATAGCCATAGTTATCTGGAAGGCTACTTGTAGCCTGGGACCCAGCTAGAACAAGACAGAAAATAAACTTAATTTAGCAAGGGGAGGTGCAGGCTGCCACTTGGATGAGGAGGACACTGTATGTACGCTGCAAAAGTGAGAGACAGAGAGAAGCAGCTTCAAATCCACATTAAACTCCAGAACACACTTTTGCCAAGAACACACTTTAGCATTAAAGACTAGCAGCAGGATTTAATAGGATTAATAGTGGAGTGCAGTTGCCCGTAGCAATCTCCAGCCAGGCAGAAATGGTTATGAGAGACCACACTCCTTCCAGACCAAAAACCACGTTAACAGGTGTGCAGAAAGTTGGTGGTTTTAAAGTGCTGAAGAGCAACCACACATTCAGCAGCCTTTCCTAGAAACGGAAGTTTAGAGACAAAGGCTGTAACAGGCAGGGAATCTGCATGCAAATTATGTTTGAAGTCATATACCACCCTGTTGGCTCTGAATTTAAGTACAAGTGAGCACAGCTGGCAAAGGTCTTGCCACAGGTCCAATTTGCAAATGATCTCTTCCTATACACCCCCAAATTAGCAAAGTGGTGTGATGGATCCATAGAAGGTTAACTAGAAGTGACATGAACAGCAGAAGGTTTTTGCAATATTGTAAGAAACTACTTTGAATTCCTTTTTTTCTTTAAGTTACTGATTTGCTTTTCTTTCTATTTCCTGGGTTTATGGAAATTATTTTACTTTTTTGAAAATGTTTACTAGAAACATGCAAGAGTGATTTCCCCCCCCTTTCTATTTTAGATCTGGAGAACAAAGGTTGCCAATTGTAGCAAGTATATTTCCTGTAAAGAATGTTTAACTGCCATGGACCCCCACTGTGGATGGTGTTATTCATATAACAAGTATGTATTTTTGCTTCCTAGGCTCATATGAATGAATGCTTCATTATTGGTATTTTTTCATTCTTGATACCTTGAGGCTGTATCCACAGTTGTTTTTACAAAGCCATCTTGGATCAGTTTTAAGTCTGCAGTGACTCTTCCTATAATGACACTTGCTAATAATATTAATGTAAAAGCAACTCAAGCTTCTCTCTTAACCTTCCCAGGATATTTGTGTTAGTATTCTAACTGGGCTAAGACAGAATCCTGGTGCCAAATAACTTTGAAGTTCTAAAACAAGAAGACCATAACATTTATTTATTTGCACTTGTCTTTTTATAAAGTTTGAGCAAAAAAGAGCTATAAGACACAATAGTGACAAGCCAGTAGCCGAGCAGTAAATAAGAAATTAGTGTTTTAGCAATTAAAGCTAGCATGCAGTGAGACTCTTCTTAAAAGGACATCTATAATTGTGGTTATAATTATAGTTAGCAGGAAGGAGTTATTTGGATAGTTGTGTTAAATTCGCATACCCTATTTTGAATTTGAAATTTGAGAAAGACCATAATGATATATTCTCATAAGACTGAAAAAGTCATGGAGCGGTCCCAAGGAAAATAACGTAAATAAATGTTCTTTAACACCAACTCTCAAAACTCATATCTACTCTTGGGTCTGTGGCTTCGAGGGACAATGGCATCACAAGCCATGAGAAAGAATCAATGGGCGTGACTGGTTTTTTTTTATGGTTTTAAAGACAGAAATGAAGCAACAATAAAGTGAGAAAATCTGATTAGGTTAATCAGTTCTATCTCCCGGAAATTTGCATAGTCAGACAACAGGGTGGAACAAATTGATTGAAAGGAAATGATGGAATAGATGTTCATTGTTTGATGTATCTTTTTTAAAGCTAAATATCTGGAACATGATTTCTCAGCCGATTAAGAGCTGAGAAGGCACTTTAGAAATGTTCAGTCAAGGTGGCCACAGTTAGGCTAAGAGATACAAATAATTCAGATTTTTATATATAATTGAAAGAGATTTCTCTATTTCTCTCATGCATATATTTGGATTTTTCTTCAGCTGCACTTTAAAAGGGGAATGCCCAGTTTCAAATAACATAATGAACTGGACAAGCATTCCATATGGAACAGATAAATGCCTGAAAATCTACACATCTAAGCATTACAGAGGTGAGGTATGTTAAACATCATTTTCATTTCATGCTGCACTACTTAATACATCGTTTTTACAAATGAGAGAATTTAACTTGGCAGTGCTGAGCTCTCTCAGTACTCTGGTCTGACTGAAACATAATAGTCCAATCCTATGCTGCTTATACAGTGGTACCTCAGGTTACATACGCTTCAGGTTACATACGCTTCAGGTTACAGACTCCGCTAACCCAGAAATATTACCTCGAGTTAAGAACTTTCCTTCAGGATAAGAACAGAAATGGGGCTCTGGCAGTGTGGCAGCAGCAGGAAGCCCCATTAGCTAAAGTGGTGCTTCAGGTTAAGAACAGTTTCAGGTTAAGAACAGACCTCCAGAACGAATTACTTTCTTAACCTGAGGTACCACTGTACTTTTCTCCTGGTGTAACAATGGGGTTCTTTGTGGGCAAACCTGGGTAAACAAAACCCTGTTTATTTTTATGTACACAAAAGCATGTATTTGGCCCAAGCTTCCATGTCTGACATTCTCTGCAAACCATCTCTATAGACAAGCAGTTCATCCTACATAATGAATCCAATGTATTTGGCATACTGTCAGAATCCCAGCCTCCCATACTTGCAGATCACACTGTGTCAGTTTGCATGCACCCAGCAGGATTGGGACCCCTAACCCAACTTCCTTGGGTGGCTCCAGTTGTTTGGTGCCTTGCATAAAAGGAAAGGCCAAGCTGTGAAGGTGCAGGTGAATCCTTGTTAGAGCAATGGTGACGTCTCCTGATGCTCCCCACTTTCTGCTTGGAATGGTTTTAGATCATGTTGCTATAATGTGAAGAGGTTAATGGTTCCCTTATGCTGGATATGGATTCCTGTAACCATGCTCTGCCTCTGAGGAGTGGCACTGATGTGGAAAGAATTCGGACATACTTTAAAACAGGATTTGTTAATCTCTTGAAGTACTCTCACATGTCCGGGTGGACAGTCTGCCTGAATCACTGATTACTGCAGTGTGTAGGGAAAGTAGAGAGAAGCCAGGTTCACTCAGTGGGACAAAAAAGAAACACACACTAGTCTGGCTTCTGTTGGTAGTATTCTCCCATAACGTTGGCTCTTCAGCATCCTTGTGGCTGACAAAGTGAGAGCCAGCCTTGAGCATTTTGCTGTTTTCCCTCCTGCCTCTGAAACTATTTCTCTCTTCTCTTTCTGTTGTTAGTCATCATTTAGACATACTGATATGGTTTATGGTTAATGCAAACCAGGAATCTTCTTGACCATATATTGAAGCTAAGGTTTGAAGCAGATTTACAAACACTGGTTGGTATGAATTCTGGTTTGCATAAAACATGGTCTACATGTGTAACAAATCATCATCATTCTAGGGAGAGAAGGAAGTGGGAGAATCGTTCTGTATAAATCTCATGGCTTCCTAGTAGGAATCATTGGGTGTGGTGAATGGAGTTGGGCAGATTGCAGCAGCTCCTGCTATTCAGCCAATTAAAAGTTGCCTGTATATTTTCAATTGTTTCTTGCCATTCACTTTTTATCTAATCTTTAAGTAGCCTATCAACATTTACCCTGAGAGTTTAACTCTGATTCTCTTGGAAGTTCCTCCAGACTATCATCTAAGAGGTTAAGAAATCTTATCAATTTTCTCATTCCTTTAGATTTCTGTAACTGCAGTTGGAAATTTTGAAGGGCCATTCACTTGCAGAGTGATAGATGTGAATACCAAAAAAATTCTTTGTGAGAATGTGAAGGAAGATGTCATGAACTGCTCTTGTCACCTTAAGGCTGCTGATCTAGTTGGAAAAGGCAAGTTTTCTTCATATTTTACCTACAACACCTGGCATGTATTGTTGTATGGAATGTGTGAGGATATATGTAGCCTGAATTTTATTTACTGTGCTTGGGCGGAGGGAGGATAAAGCCACATTGGTTCTGAAAGAGGAAGCTTTGAAAGTGTGTTATGGATTGCTGTGGTTGGATGTTGGAAAAGGAAGAGAGGTTGGCCGTTGTTTGTGGTTGGTGTAAGCCTGGCTACTATTTTATTATGTCACACTTGTCAGTCTTTTCTTGCGTGTGCAAGATTGGGGAAGATGGTCTTAATTGTCTGGCACCAAGATGAAGGCCACTTCCTGAAAACAGCCCTGAATCCCAAATCTTGTGTTGACAAGATTAGAGCACTTGTGTGTATGTTTTCAACTATTTAAACTACATTAGGAAAAAGTTGCTATAGAAGACCAAAGACTAATTGTCATGCAAGAGAAACGTGACCCATGTTATCAGCTCTTTGGAAACTCCACTGAAAAGAGCAGCATAAACAGAATAAATAATTAAGTAATACAATTATCTGTGGCATAACCTCTTCATTTATGTGGGCTCTATGCATGGGTATCTGCAGGAAGATAAAGGGGATAGCCTCTTCACCCAATGAATCTTAATCAACATATTCCTGGCTTTCATTTTTTTAAAGTAAAAATGTAGTAAGTTTCTGGCATTTTAGAATTTGACTGATCAGTTAGACATTGCAGGCACTATTCTCCTCATTTTTTTGTGAAAAACCTACCTGCTTCTTCAGACATTTTTTATATGATTTGGCATTCCTTTATGACATATTCAGCAGAAAAAATATTTTCAAGATGTCCCTTGTGACTAGCATGGCAAATCTGAAACTATAGTTGATGATCTGATGAAGTTGATAGCCTTTACTTGGACTTTGTTATTTTAACTTATGTGCAACTACTCATTCCACATGCTTATTTTATAGTTTTGTTTTTTCATGTTTTAATTTTAATCTGGTGTTATAGTTGTTCTCTCTATTTTATACACATTATAAAACGAAATAATAATCACAAACTTTACAAAGAA
Organism: Podarcis melisellensis; assembly: GCF_964234715.1. NCBI lineage: Eukaryota > Metazoa > Chordata > Lepidosauria > Squamata > Lacertidae > Podarcis > Podarcis melisellensis. The sequence continues at coordinate 40,585,311 of NC_138542.1, forward strand.
GAAGAAAAAAATACTAGCCGATCAGTGGCAGAGCTTCATGCTCTGGCACCAGGGGGCGGAGAGCAGGCAGGGGCGCCATCCTGGGGGCGTGACATGCCACCTGCAGGAGTGTGGCACCCGGGGGGGCAACCGTGATGGCACCCTACTGGGATCGCGCTGCTGGGGGCAGTGTGCTCCCCCCCCGCACTCCTCTTCCTCTGCCAGTGTAGCCAATGAAATTTAAGAAAGGAGACCTAACCAATTAGTCAAAGAGAAGGCAAGAGTAAAACACCCATAATCAAAACCCTTGATTTATTGTTAATCTTCTTCTGTTGGTATTCCCTGGTAAATAAGTGATTGCTGCTTCATAGAAAACAATTTGATTATACAAGATTTTAAGGTAGCTGTGATTTGGGACAAGTGTGCCAGCCCAAGAACAAAAGATAACAGCAAAGAAGGAGTTCATGATTTTTCTATCACAGATATAATAAAAAATAACGTTTTTATATGAAGTGAGTTTGTAAATATTTTAAAAATTACTCTGCTAATGCCAGTGCAGATAAAGTCAATCAATGTTAATAGCTATATTGCAGAGGGCAGGACTATGGCTGAGCTATTATGGGGAACGCCAACCCTACAAAGCAGCCCAGATTTGTTACACCCATTTTGTTGAAAGGAGGGAGGAGGCTGTGTTTTTTAGAATCATAGAATCATAGAGTTGGAAGAGACCACAAGGGCCATCGAGTCCAACCCCCTGCCAAGCAGGAAACACCATCAGAGCACTCCTGACATATGGTTGTCAAGCCTCTGCTTAAAGACCTCCAAAGAAGGAGACTCCACCACACTCCTTGGCAGCAAATTCCACTGTGAGTGGACTGTGAGTGGACTGTGAAATTGATTGTAGGAGGAGTACAGTTAAAAGCTAGAGGAGGTGAAGGCAGCTAGGCAAAGAACTTTCAGCAGTGAGTGGAAGGAAGTTCCCTGGATGCCATATTTACTCATTGAGAAACAACAAGTGGGTAGACCTGACATACATGTTGCTCAGGGACCAAATCTAACTAGGCCTTGCCATTCCAGAGTCACCAGCGCTGCCAGAAATTGTTGACCTGTTCTCTGATGCTAGTTATGTTTGTCTATTTATTTGGAGCATTTTCTTTTCCGTCCTTGGAAAAATTCCTGGGGACTCTCTTGTGTCTACTTTAAAATCAGTTGTATCCAAATAACTCATATATATGCTTGTACCCAATATATCAAAATGTTTTCTTTTTCTTTTTCTTTCCAGTTGCTCAAGTATTACTCATCTCTGGTTCACAGACTTTATCAGAAATATTTAGATATGACTGCTCATTCGAGAAAACGTAAGAGATGTTTACATATCTTTTTGTGGGTTGTGGAACAGCTTCTTTAGGGTGCTTTCACATTAGCATTTCACTCTTGAATTGTCACTCTTGGTTCTCTGTAAGACATCTACACAGTGTCATCATAAATGTGTTATCTTGTATTCTCTCCATGGTACTTTCACCTCTTTTGAAAGTTTTTTTGGGGATAATCAATTTTTTTGGAAGGAACAGAACATATCTGTAGATGCAGTGCTAAGTTGAAATACTCTTCTGTCTTTTTGAAGGAATATGGTTGTAGATCAGTGATAGAGTACACCCTTTGCATGCAGAAGGTCTCAGCTTCAGTCCCTTATATCTCTGGGTAGGGCTTGGAAAAATCCTTTTTGAAACCCTGGAAAGCTATTGCCAATCAGTGTAGGACCAACATTCCCCGCCAGATGTTTTGGTCTACATCTTGCGTGATGACCACAGGCCATATTGAGTGTGGCAGCTGGAGCTGAACATCTGCACAGCACCAGATTGGAGAAGACTGGTGCAAACAATGTCAGTGGTGATCATTCAGGCAGCTGAGCCTATTCCCAGGTCTCTACTTTTCAGTACATAGACCTTGCTATTTTTAGTAATGTTATTTTTTTTAGTCAAAATAACATCTTCACCCTTATTTTAAATCTAGGTAAAGGTAAAGGTACCCCTGCCCGTACGGGCCAGTCGTGTCCGACTCTAGGGTTGTGCGCCCATCTCACTTAAGAGGCCGAGGGCCAGCGCTGTCCAGAGACACTTCTGGGTCACGTGGCCAGCGTGACGAAGCTGCTCTGGCGAGCCAGCACCAGCGCAGCACACGGAAACGCCATTTACCTTCCCGCTATAAAGCGGTACCTATTTATATACTTGCACTTAGGGGTGCTTTCGAACTGCTAGGTGGGCAGGAGCTGGGACCGAACGACGGGAGCTCACCCCGCCGCGGGGATTTGAACCGCCGACCATACGATCGGCAAGTCTTAGGCACTGAGGTTTTACCCACAGCGCCACCCGCGTCCCTCATTTTAAATCTAGATTTGTGTAATTATACCATGTAATTAAACTATGTAGTGCAAAATGTTAAATAAATTAAAAAGGATCACACTGCTTTTCTGGTTGGTGCCATTTCAGTTAGCTTAAAAATTATTAGCACAGTAGCCGTTAAGGAAGGGAAAGCTCTTTTTGGTAAACATGAAAACCTGTGTGTGTGTGTGTGTGTGTGTGTGTGTGTGTGTGTGTTTTGAAAATAAACATCCTGATAAAAAGGTATGCCACCTACCCACCTACATAGCTGTATATAACACACAAAAGTATGGATGATGTATAACAGGATGTACATTTTTTGCAAAGTGTGAGACTACCTGAAGAGTCTTGCCATTCTGCATGTAGGGTAGAGGAAGTGCAATATTTATATAACACTTGTCAGTCTGGAAGCAACCTTAGCAATGAATAAGCCTTATGGGTAGGCTTGTTGTTTCGCTTGGAGCTATTATTAGCACATAGATTTATAACCGTACTTGGCCCATGATACATTCTTTTGCTGAAGCATCACTTTAGAGCTCGACTCTGTTTCCCTGAACTCATAGCACTCATAGCCAACCTCCAGACAGTGATGAAAAAGAGCCATTGTTGATTCTGTTGTGCATTAACTCTATCTAAGCTACTGTGTGCTTCACACAGAAGCGTATTTTCCAGAATTGAGAAGTTGGTGAGTAGGGGGGCAAGGCAGGTCCAACATGAAGGCTTACATTTCTAATTAATTGGTGCAATAAGGCTTGCCACTCATGACTCCTTTTGTGCTAACCAAAGGGTTTTTGGAACAGCTCCACAACAACCTCTAGCCCCAAGGCAAAACCCTTTCAACGGATTTACAGTTTTAAGTGAGATCATAGTGATGATGGAAGTTTAAATAGCAAGGGGGAATGGACAGTGTGATTTTTTTTGCGCTACCACCTTAGCATAATATATGACCTTTACTGTTATGTACTGAAGTTCTCACCCTAGGCCAGCAGGGGGATACTGTAGATAGTTCAGGCCCACATATGCAAATAAGGGATCGATAGTGACGTTCAGTGATTGGATAGTTACAGAAAGTTGTTACAGTTATGTTGTACTGGAGCTCTATATAAGCAGGCTGGCTGAACCCTTCAGTTCAGTTCTGTTCTGACCTGTGAATAAACAAGAGCTGTTTGGAGAATCGCTGTGTCGTCTGATATGTTAACCCACAACTTAACATTTACATCAGATGGTATGAGCCATCTACTTTTGCCAGCAGTTGAAGCAATGCTATAGAAATGAACCACTTCACTTGCCATGTTCAGAGGCAGCATGGCACTGAAATCAGTCACTCAAAATCAACAGCAAAGGAGAACAGTTGCCTCCATGCAATGATTTTGGGCTTCCCAGGGGCATTTGGTTGGTCACTTTGGAAGGCAGAATGCAATGGTCTTTTAATCTAATCCAGCAGGAGTATCATTATGGAGCATTGCTTTCCCATGCCTAATATGACAAAGGTGCCCTTGAAGTTCTCCTGCTGATCCAAATTGACTTTACATGTTACAATTAAATTTCCAAGTTTCAAGCAGGCAGTGTAATATCTGAATTGTAGAGGACCAGTGTTCTGAGTTACTGAGGCCACTATATGAAAAGCCTTAGCTTGAGTAGAGCTAAATAAATATTTATGACATGTAAGCCCCCTGGTTAAGACCTAGAATTATATACAGACACACCTTCTCTGCTGGATCTCACCAATCCCTGCAGTTGTGTAAACTATTATTTTATATTTCTAGATGTTCAGAATGTTTGTCTCGTGCTGGTTGCACCTGGTCTACTAGAGAGAAAAAATGTGTCTCCTCTACTGTGACTTGTACACAAAAGGTAATTTTTCTGGCTTGTATTGAATTTAAATCGCTATATGGAAAGTTTTTTATTTGACGAATGGTGTTTTTTAAAAAAAATATTCTAAGGAAGTGCTTTCAATTTTTTCAGGTTGACTGTGATTCACTTACTACCAGTGCTTCAGATGGGAAAGATATTTCACAGAGACCAGAGGTCAGCAGATATCCTGAAACTGATAAGTTATAGCACAATTTATTGGGAGGGGGGTTCACTCATGTGTTAACACCATCTCCGCCTTTTCCTATAATGTATCCAGCTCACTGTCAATCATATGCTGTTTTCACTGATGGCAATACCTCTTGCACTATTACCAAGTGTGAAGGAGGCAGAAGACTAAAAGGACATGGTGGAAAATAAGGGGAAGCATTGCGGAGTGATGGTTGGCAATTGGACACACTAATTCCCCCTTCAGTACAGGACCTCATGAGCTCCTGTAGACCTTTCCCAAGTCCAAGCTCAGGAGAATTCCACTGGCTTCTCTAGTCTCTCTTGCTTATGCTATGAAATGCTTTGCATAACTCATAAGACTAGTAGCAGTAGCAACAATGCTAGTAAAATACCATGGGATGTTTGTGTTGCCTTCGCTTTCCACTGCTGAAATATAGATAGTTGAGATTTGTGTGTGTGTGTGTTTCACATTTTCTGCTTTTACCCTTTGTACTCATGAGAATTTGTGCTATAATGAATAACAATGCTGTGTTTGGGTCAGATACCACGACCCTATAAGAAATCAGTAGTTGTCATTTAATATAATTAGTGGAAGGATTTCATTTCACAGAGTTACCCTCTGGGTTGAATTCTAATCCTGTTGGATCACTTTTCTCCAAATCTAGCTAGCAAATGGCTTGATCAAGCTTAAAAAACAACAATACACAGCTGAATACAGTACAATACATACTGCTGCAATTATCTGCTATATGTGTTTTCCTCTTCAATGATTTGGGATGATATATACTTAGGAACAAAAAGCAGTCAAAATGTAGTTTTGATTTTCTGTGTAACTGTAACTGTGTTTTCCGTTAAACTTTATTGGATAGCACAGGTGTTGCCCAAAGAGCACACTGTTGTTTGAGGGAAGAAGCACATTGCAGTATGCTAGTGAGTTGACTATATTATTAGTACTGAATAGTATAAATTAAGTTTTGCAATTCTTGGTTTGTGTATTTTTAGGCAATCACCATAGTTTCAATCTGACTTAAACATGTTATTATTGAAAGTGTCTATTTCCTTGTTCTCTTCTACCCACCACCAAATCAGATTTCTTTCCTGTGCTAAACTGATAAACCATTATGCATTAGATGGTGCTGAAACTGTAGAAGCAAATGTTGTGTTGAGTGGAGTGAATTAAAACTGAACTGCTTCTTTTAAGAAATGGGGGGAACTGGAGGATTTAATCAAACTAATCTCTGAGCTGGATAGTAAGATTTCCGCCACAGGAACAAGGAAGGGGGGCTGTTGGGTATGGGAGACCCACTGAAAATGGTTTCCCTCCCTAGTTTGCTGGCAGAAGACTTATCAACTGCCTGCCTCACCCCCCTTGGTACTCCCATAGTACTTCAGTTTTCTAGTTAATATGGTGGCAAATGCAGCGGGTTTTTCTAAGTGTTGCTGCCTGACCAGGCATGGCAGCAGTCAGCCAGCAAGGCACTGCCCATCAGGTGGGGGGGCCTCTGAGTGGCCCATTGGAAGCTAGCTTTCCAGAGGGAAGTCTCACGCTGTGATCCTGCTGGCCAGAGGAATTCACAAATGGCCAGCAAGCACCTGTGATCTGGTTGCTGGGGCTGGTGGCAGAGAGTGAGGGGCCGCAACTGCAACCTACCCAGGAAAGGGCTGAGCAGCCATTTACTACCACGCCACTTCATTTTAAGTATGATTTAGTATCTTTTATACCAAAATAACAGTGAGGTCAACAAAAATGTATCTAATCTTAATCCACAAATATCATTTTTTTTGCTCAACGTTATCACATTATTAGTATCCAAAGAACTTCCTGAAGTTTTCCCATAGGTCTGTGCATTCCCAGTAAAATTGCTTACTTTTTAAAACTTCAGATAGCACTTTTCTTCCCTCTGCTGTTTAGATCACTGTGCATTTTAAATTCTTCCCAGTTTCAAACCTAAATTGTTCTGTGGAATTAGGTGGGACTTGCAGTTCAGGAAACAGAAGTCCAAAGCCATTTGTGTTCATATATGAGTATAGTCCCCTGCCTAGAGGAGCTTACAAAAGAATATTGTAATATTTAGTTTGTTCTTTTGCTAATTCTTATGAAAACCGAACATATTCAGCAGTTTTAACGTTTGTGAGAGATGCATATCAATAGAGACATATCAGATTGGACTTCCTGTTGGTAGCTTTAGCTTTTCAGCAGCAAATGCAATTTAGCAGCTAACATCAAGGTTAGCTACTGTTGCTGAGTCCTTTTGAAATATAGATGAAATATTTGGATTAAAAGACTCGTGAAGGAAGAAACAAAGAACCAAACTAATAATTTATAAACTTTTTGTGTCGTTCAAAAGAGGGCTCATGCAACTTAGAAACATTAATTATAGATATTGCTATGAAGGATTGTTACATTGTATCCAAGTATACCATTAAATTTGTGCTATGATTTGTGCAGTGCCTATATTATTCTCATTGTGATTTTATTGCAATGCTATTTTGTGGGTATGAGTGTTTTTGTGTTCTCATGGAAATCTGTCTTTTAGGATTTCCCACTCTGTTTAATGGAGGAATCAGAGCCTCCGTTTAATTTCTTGGGGTGGTTGTTGTTGTTTTTAGTGTGTGTGTGCATAAGCCCTGGGTGAATTGCAGTACTTTTGAAACTCTGTGGAATATATGTTCACAGATAGATATAGATGTGAATGTGTTTTAATAAACATTTCCAAATTATTGTTGTGCTTTGGATTTTTAGCACCAACACATAAGTAATGCTAGCTATATGCAACCCAAAGCATGCCAGTCATACACCGTCCTCTTCTTCTCTCTGGAATAAGTTCTCCTGCCCATTTTTTGCTTGCCTTAGGTGTGTTTTATCATTACACCTACATTGTTACTATCTGGGTTATTCAGATTCATGGGAACTGTGGTTGGCATTAACTAGGGCACATATGTGACACTAAACATAATAATAATAATAATAATAATAATAATAATAATAATAATAATAATAATAATAAAATTTATTATTTATACCCCGCCCATCTGGCTGGGTACCCCCAGCCACTCTGGGCGGCTTCCAACAAAACCCTAAAATCAATAACCTATTAAACATTAAAAGCTTCCCTAAACAGGGCTGCCTTCAGATGTCTTCTAAAAGTTTGGTAGTTATTTTTCTCTTTGACATCTGCTGGAAGGGCGTTCCACAGGGCAGGCGCCACTACCGAGAAGGCCCTCTGCCTGGTTCCCTGTAACTTGGCTTCTCACAGCGAGGGAACTGCCAGAAGGCCCTTGGTGCTGGACCTCAGTGTCCGGGCAGAACAATACTGCCAAGGCTGACAAGGGTTGAGAGGGGAAATTCATGGGTTACCAAGGCTAGCTCTTTGACCACAGTTTGTAGGGGCAATAATTTATTTTAGCTAGCTTATACACCAGTTTATATTCACACAAAAAAAATCTTAAGCAGTTTACAAATTCCAACCATAAGCAATCAATATTAAAAAAATACAAAAATACAAATCCCATATTTAAAACAATACTACCAATACCATAAAAAACAATTCCACATTTTAATTAGCATAATTAAATGTAAACATAAATAAGAACCACAAAAGCAAATCATATACAAAAACATCCAAATGTAGCATAATGACATATCATTAAAAGATCTCAAATAATATTATAAAAATCACTTAATACAGTCACCGAAAAATCATTAACCTACACATTCACACTGCCCAAAACTGATATAAACCTGTAGTCCCCATATGTGCAATCACCCAATAGTCTTTTTGTACCCAGTGGTGGAGTTTCATGCTCTGGCACCGGGGGGGGGGCATGTTGCCTGCAGGGGTGTGGTGCCCAGCACGGGCAGGGGGGTAGCTGCGATGGCACTCCACCGGGATCTCGCTGCCAGGGGCTGCGTGCTCCCCCGGCACTCCTCTTCCTCCGCCAGTGCTTGTACCCATTCATTTCATCCCATCCATTCCTTCCTATCTCTCATCTGGGCCAATATACTGTAGACCTATGTCTCCACCAGGCCATAGGCGCTTGTGGATTTGGTTATGCCCTTCTATCTTTGGTTTTTATATTCCATCCTGAAGAATATGAAAACCAGTGGAAATTACGGAGCATGGAACAACACTTAATATCTACCCATTAACAAGAAAGGTACAAGTTAAACATGTTTATAAGTGCATGACTGGATATTGAAATCTTGTTTTACTCTGTTTCCAACAGCCCATGCACATTACGTCCATTGAACCAATGTGGATATCAACATTAGGCAGCAGTGAAGTACTAGTCAGAGGAGAAAACTTTTCAAATGCAGATGTTTTGATGGAAATGACTGGAACCAGTAGCTGCAAATCAGAGGAGTGAGTAAAAATGCAATCAATTATTTTATCTTTGAATTAACATGCACCTGTACCGCATAGACATTTATCCTGGAAATGTTTGGACTCGTGATTAAACTATATAATCAAGATGGAGCCTTTTAACTGTGTGATTTAGACTTGCTTATTCACACTGCACTAATGTGCTCTTTTGTCGCATTCGTTCCAAAAGTGAAACTTTAGTAATCACTGTAATAATCCCAGTTGTTTTAGGTTGCCCTCCTATTCCTTGGTAGATAGTCTAATCTCTGTTTCCCCTCACTAGATTACTCTTATTCTTATTTTTTAATTTTCTACATCTGTGAATGGAATTAAAAGCAATGTTAGTTCTTAAGATGCTTTCTTCCGCTTCTAAATCACATTACAATATGGATTTTGATTGAATCCTTGGGCTCCATATGTTGTTAATATTGAGTTCCAGTGAGAGTTGACTTGCAAACTGCTTTAAAATTAAACAGCATTTGGGTTTTGGGGAGAATTTGAGAGATGTTGTTCTTCTTTTCAGAATATTTGTCACTAAAGTGTTAAATCGCACACACATGAAATTCTGTTTACCACCAAGTCGCAAAGAAGCCAAGAGCATATGTATAAAGAAAATTGGCTTTCCGTGTTCACTCCCTGTGACACTGTCTTACGTCTCTCTCCCTGCATGTACTGGAATATTTCCAAATGTCACCTGGAAGAGGTAATCTTAAATTATTTTACTTCTTATAAAAAGTAGTACATTGAATATGACTGTGAAATAGTTAACGTAGTATCATAACAGACCTTATTGTCACTTGTAGATCCTTCAGTTTTATAGAGGGTGGCTGGGCATTGAGATCAGCTGTTCATGGTGCCATACCAATACACCCATCAGCTCAGCATTCATTCATTTACATTTGTATACCCCCCAGAACTCATAGGTCTCAGTGTGGTTCACAACATAAAATTAGAATTGACATACATAATATAAAAACATAAAATAAAAACAAAGACAACCCATTAATCCCCCCCTTCCACAACACATTTTAGTAGGGCATTAGATGTCAGTCAGTCAAAGGCCAAGTTAAAGAGTCCAGCTGTACCCTTATCTCGACAGGAACAGCCTAACTGCTCTGTTAACCTCTAGGTTAGATTACTGCAATGCATTATAGGTAGGGCTGCCTCTCTAGTTTGGAAAATTCAGCTAGTACAGAATTCAGCTCACTAAATAGGTTAATCACTGAGGCAAGACAGTTTGAGCACATTACATCAATCCTGGTCCTACTGCACTGGCTACCAATTAGTTTCTGGGCCCAATTCAAAGTGCTGATGCTATAAACCCTTAAATGGCTCAGGACCGGACCGCAGCTTCCAGCCATCACCCCTCTATTATTGTCCATTCTGGGTCGCCCAGCCACTGTTACAGTGTCCATTCTCTTGGCAGATCAAGATGAACAGGTAACAGCAAAAGTTACAAGGCAATTAGAATAAGATCCGTTATTTGACTATTGATCCAAAACCCCAAAATGCATTTTATGTAATTAACTGTTTACCTTTATCCTCTGTATACTGCATTTTGTTTTATTGCTATGGCTGGTGGCTGATGCAAATAAAGATTCAGTCAGTCAGTCAGTCAGTCATTGATTCATCCCAGCCATCACCACTCCCATGAGTGACTCCCATACCATTTCAGAACCACTGCTGAAGAAGTCCACTAGGGAAAGGGAAGACAGCTGGTAGTCGTTATGCTAAGAGTCCATTCAAACCTTGTAGTAGAATTGTAAGAGCTAAACATTCTTATATATGCAGTGTGTGTATTGGAAACCTAAGTAGAACAATGAAAACCAGTGGTCTATAGTTGTTAGCTTTAAATCCTACTGAAATATGTGACGAGATCCTACTGGAGATTACATTGCTTACATGTCATGCTAGGCAGACTCCGAAAAGAGGTGAACAATCACAATCAGTATGGATAGGAATTTTGTCAAGAGAAGGCAGTGTACTGTAGGATCATACTGTCATACGCATGACACACAAATACTCATTCCTTAAGCCAGGCTTGAGATTGACATTTGTGTATGTGAATAAATTTGCTTTGCAGTCATACACTGAGAATAGTAGTTTTTTATTTACTGTGGGGTAAAAGAAGGAGCTTTGGGACGTGGGTGGCGCTGTGGGTTAAACCACAGAGTCTAGGACTTGCCGATCAGAAGGTTGGCAGTTTGAATCCCCGCAACGGGGAGAGCTCCCGTTGTTCGGTCCCAGCTCCTGTCAACCTAGCAGTTCGAAAGCACGTCAAAGTGCAAGTAGATAAATAGGTACAGCTCCAGCAGGAAGGTAAACGGCGTTTCCATGCACTGCTCTGGTTCGCCAGAAGCAGTTTAGTCATGCTTGGCGACATGACCCGGAAGCTGTACGCCGGCTCCCTCGGTTAGTAAAGCGAGATGAGCGCCGCAACCCCAGAGTCGGTCACGACTGGACCTAATGGTCAGGGGTCCCTTTACCTTTATCTAACTGCAGGAGGCAGTGGTAGGCAGGAGTGCCTGGCGTTTTCTGGTCCATGGGGTCACGAAGAGTTGGACACGGCTAAACAACAACAACAAAATGTCTTCTGAGCTGCAAACTTGATTATTATTTTTATTTGTAGTTTTTGATTTACTGTGAGGTAGAAAGTTTTCTGAGCTGCAAACTTGTTGTTTTTTAAAATTTGAAATAGACCCAAGTTCCAAGCTTATTTCCTTTCCCTTTTTTTGCAGTGGAGGTCGCAACATGACTATACGTGGGAGACATCTAAATGTCACAGAAATGGTTTCTGTTTTAGATGGAGGGGGACAAAACTTGGCAGTAAGTGTTGTGAACTCCCCTCCCCTCACCCCCCAAAATGTTGGCTATATTAATTATAAGTGCCACAATTCTGCAAACTGCCATAAAAGGTAAATGAGTGCCTTCCTGAAAAGTGTCATGATGTTTTGGTCCTGTATTATACGTATTCTTTTTCAGTAGATAATATTGCTGGAACTTACTTCCCTTTCCCTTTCCCATCCCCCTCCCTTTGGGGCTTCCAATGAAGGATAAAAGCTGTCTTATTTTGGAGAGTCTTTGGGTTTTTGCCAATTTGATTACCTTTTTTTGCTGTTATTATCATTTGAACTTACATAGCTTTGCTGATCAATAAATATTTCCTGGGCTGCGTACAAACAAACAAAGTACAATGATGAAAGTACAATGTTATAATGATTAACTGCAGCAACAACAACAAAAACAATAAAAGGCAGCAAATAAAAAATCGTTACAGGGGAGAGCACACGTAAAACAGCATGTATTTATAACGCAATTAAAAAGGCTGAGTGAATAAAAAAATCCTGCTGCCAAGAATGCTATAGAGAAGGCTCCAGGGGAGCAGTTGCGCCACAATTTCACCTGAATTCCTTCACAGCTTCAGTTTGATCTCAACTTTCAAATGACTGGCTTGCTAGTGTGTATATCTAGCTCCCATTATAAAGCCCTCTCATGCTTGCTAGTGTTCAGCTAAATGGGGAGTGTAATGAACGTTAGCAAGTCAGTGGAAAGATTAGGTTCAACTGGAGCTTCCAGGGAATACTAGCATGCTCAAATCACACACACACCCCCAAAGTGCATTGTTTTAATGTACATGATTTTTGGTACATGAGGCATAGCGGATGGGAAGAAACAAAGCTGTGGAAGAAGAGCAAACAATCCATGTTCTGATTCTGAAATTACAGAAATTATTCCAGATAGTACATGACCATTCCTGTCCATAGCCAATTACAGTGGTACCTCTGGTTAGGTACTTTATTCGTTCTGGAGGTCCGTTCTTAACCTGAAACTGTTCTTAACCTGAGGTTCCACTTTAGCTAATGGGGCCTCCTGCTGCCGCCAGCGCGCAATTTCTGTTCTCATCCTGAAGCAAAGTTCTTAACCCGAGGTACTATTTCTGGGTTAGCCGAGTCTAACCTGAAGCGTCTGTAACCTGAAGCATCTGTAACCCGAGGTACCACTGTATTGCAATATTAATATCATTAGAGACTGAACAGGGGAAATCTGTCTACCCCTGCATAACATTACAGGCTTGCCCCATTTATCAAGCATAGGATTCCTTTTCAGGGAGTAAAAGAAAATGCAAGGCTGTACACAATCTGTATCAAATATCCAAGTTCTGCAGAAAGGAATTCAGTTGTTCAAATAAAAAAAATACAATTGTCATACAGTTGGTTAGCTAGAATGCTTTATTCTGAACTTAACCCGTGAGAGAAAGTTTGTTTGGGGACCCATGCCTGCACATGTGTAAAAGCTAAAAAAACAGACACACATATAATTGTTGGGATTTTATACTAAATACCAGATTTTTACACAAGTGTATTATCACCAAAGTTTATGGGCCTTAGTCCAATTGTCTAGTGGATTGTGATGTGATTGGTATTTATAGCTTTAAATGCAAGTAAGCTGCAGCTTTTAGACTGCTTACTCTGCAAAAATAAATGAGCTTATTGTAGGAGTAAGCAATTTAAGGGCTGTACTCCACCATAAGGTTTGAATTCAGACTTCTGCTTAGTGGAGTTCCAGTCATGCTGGAGGAAGCCAGTTCCTCCTCCCTGCTCCAGTTCTGAAAACCATCTCCAGAGTGTTGGGTGACTGTCCAGAACAGCATGAGAAATGGGGAAGGACGGGGGGGGGGGGGGCGGAATCCATGAAAATAGCTGACCTGTGTTCCGTTGGAGAGGCTCCATTGGATCTCAGTTCCTTCTGTGAATGAAAAGAGCCCTTCCGTTCACACAAGTGACCTCCTGACTCCAGCACAAAGTGTCTTAACGTAGGCTTGCCATATGTCGGAAAAATTCTAGACATTTCCTGGTTTCTGGGTGTAAAAATGGTGTCAGGAGGGAGTTTTGCCAAATTGGCAAAATGTCAGGAGAAAACCCGGCTGTATGGCAATGGAATGGGGGGGGGGGCGGAATCAGTGTAAACAGCTCCAAAAGCTTAAAATCACTATTTTGGGGGGAGGTTCCCCCCCCAAAAAAGCTCAACAAAATATGGCAATCCTACTTAAGGAATATTGTGTACAGTGGTACCTTGGTTTACAACCATAATCCGTTCCAGAGGTCCGTTTGTAAACCAAAACAGGTTGTAACCCAAGGTGCGTTTTCATCAATGGGGCCTCCCCCCAAAAATGGTTCGTAATCCAAAAAAATGGGTTGTAATCCAAAAAAGGTTGCAATCCGGGACATGCACTTCCGGGTTTGACGTGTTTGTAATCCAAAACATATGCAAACCAAGGTACCACTGCATATGAAAATATTAAGTTAAATTCCATGGAATTCTGTGATGTAAGCATCATAACTGTGCATAGAATTGCAGCCAACATATTGGCTACAATTTAACAATGTGTACTATACAGTGGTACCTCGGGTTAAGAACTTAATTCGTTCTGTAGGTCCGTTCTAAACCTGAAACTGTTCTTAACCTGAGGTACCCCTTTAGCTAATTGGGGCCTCCCGCAGCTGCCGCACCACCGCGCAATTTCTGTTCTCATCCTGAAGCAAAGTTCTTAACCCGAGGTACTATTTCTGGGTCAGCAGAGTCTGTAACTTGAAGCGTCTATAACCCGAGTTACCGCTGTATACAATTTGGCAGTGCTTTATAGTTTTCTCATTTCCCCCCTTCTCCCTTTTTCTTTTTCTAGAAATTTACATGCCGCAGTGACAGATCTGAGTGTAATTTTACAACACCAGCTGTTAATACTGAGAAAAGTAATGTAAAAGTTGTTCTAAAAGTTGAAACGAAAAATATACCTTGCATTGAATTTCGATATGAACCTGACCCTGAATTTATTCACTATGAACTGACAACTGATATGCATCCTGTCTTGGAGTTAAAAATACATGTAAGATGCTGGTTTGGGTTTTATAAAGAGAAAACACAAATCTTCTATTTTAAACATTTATATGCTAAATTCTTTGAATTTGGTGCTTTTTTCACACTTCATAGTATTTTCTCATCTCTTTCCAGAAAAAAAATGATGGGTTAAATATTTCTAAACATGAGATTGACGTTTTTATGTCCTGCATGGCTGCTGAGAAATTGCTAAACGTAACTTTCACTGTTCAAAATATTTCGCAAACTGAAAGTCGCAGCACTATCTACTGCAGAGCCCAACATACATCCAATGACGAGATCGATACATCCAGTGTGAAGGTTTATGTGAGTAAAAGCTTATGGGCTCTATATTTTTTCTTATTACATGTGAATATACTATTTAATCTAACATAAAACAAAGAAAAAAAATACTGCCATGAGATTAAATAAACAAAGAAACATAAGTACTTTATAGTCTTAACCAAAATTTTCAATTCTTTAATTAATATATTATTCTCAGTGTGACATTCAGTTACCAAATAGCAGTTAGCAACGGTAAGGCCAATAACTTAACTTAATTTCTTGCTTGATTAAGAGAGTATCAGCACAAAGCTATAAGTGTGCACTAACAATAAGTTCCATGGGTCAGTCAGACAGAACATCCTCCAGAGGGTGTCTCGCAAAGCAAAGGTTCTATGACTACCAATGTGAGCACCCTACATCCACCGCCCGAAATTATTGAACACCTGGGTGACTCTCTGTGTAAAGATACCATCAGAATAAAGGGCAGCCAGTTGCCACAAAAAGCGGTAAACTCCAAACATTCTTCGGAAAACAACTGACAAAGATTAGACTTCAGTAAAGCCAAGTCCAACTTTAGTTTTCTAACATGGAATATCGCAGGCTGGCCTAAAAAGGCATCTGACCCGTCCTTTGTTAAGTTCACCCAAGGTTATGACATTGTATTTTTACAGGAGACTTGGAGTACAAGCGAAATAGATGTTAGTGGCTTTTCCTTGTTCTGCCGCTCAGGATCACTAAGCAACAAGGGGAGGGGGCGAGTCAAAGGTGGTCTGGGTATTTTAGTTTCAACAAGGCTGAGGGCTACCCTAGTAAAATTGGAGCCCCTGAACCATCTGGCCATAGCCCTGTTAGTGAGATGTAGTTTCTATAGCCTGTTACTGATTAACGAATATCCATGGGCTGAAGGTCAGCTATCACCGCATTAGAAGAGGTACATTCTCTCCTGACACTTGCTTGTAATGTCTGGCCCTGTATTGCATATGTTTTCTCTCTCTTCAAAATATGCTTCCCAATAAGTAGATTAGTTTGTTTTGATTCTCTTACTTTGGTAATATTTGTGACACCAACGTAAATTTCTTAAGGATTCATCAATCCAAAATGAGACTTAAACTAACCTGGGTGGGGGGTGTTTATGACCTCCAAAAGTTCCCCCATGAGGGAATGCATTTGGGCTAGAGTCCCCCCCACCCTGCTGTATCAAGGGTGGGTGTGCGCACTTGCGCACAGCTCATCATCAAATGCAGAAAAGCCCAGTTTTCAAGAATCAAATATAAAATCAATTAAACTGAGAACAAAGGGGATCAAAACTATATGAAAACAGGTACACTTGGGCATTCTATTTTTCTATATCAATATTTGTATGATAAATACGTAGTGCAAAATACAGGTAACCAGATGCCAGGCACAAATACTGATGTGTTATACTCCTTCAACATGATCTTGCAGTAACTATAATTTAGAAACGGAAGTGCTGGTATAAAACCATATGATTTGATTTTACATTAAATAATCCCAAAGATATAGCTCCAAAATTAATACGGGGCAAATATTTCTGCATCTTAGTTTTCCCTGAGTCTTTTGTGGGGAGTAGATTGGTAATGTTGAGCATTATTTTGGTGTTTCCCCCCTTTTCCCCTTGTGTTGTACAATTGATTTAATCTTGGGTTAGATAGCACTGTTGAGTTTCCTTCTTTCCTGCATCGCTTCTATATATAGCAGCTCAGTCATCGTTATTTCAGTCATGCTTGGAGCTGCAGCTCCCTGTGCGAACGGACTGCTGGAAGGAGAGGTAACAGTGTCTATGGTTTCGTCTATTGATTTCAACACATAGTATTAGCTCAGCTGCAGTGTGCTGTTTTTTTCCAGCCACAGAAGGATAACAACCCAGCGAGGAGGGTCAAGAACTGCATATCAATATAGGTCTTTCTTACATATGCATTTCCCCCTCCCCAATCCACTAGGTCAAGCTGGGAAACTTTAAGCAAGAAGTTCCAAAAGAAGCACACAACTATTCATATTTGACCCTTCTTTTGTTAATCCCCGTAGTCATTGCTGGTAAGTAGCACTATTCATGTGTCCAGTTTTCCATCTGTTAAAAACCAGTAAGCGCATGCAATGGTGGTCAGTGGGGCGGTTTGTTAAGTGAAAGACCCAGCAGCCCTGACACAGCAATCTGTGATGGATGAGACTTTCTGCCTTTGTTTTTGTGGTGGAGGAGGAGGAGGGAGGGAGGGAGGGAGGGAGGGGGGGTTAGTAGCCAACACATGCGAGCTTACAGTTCTTGCATAGCTGGTCATTCCCTAATAACATCAGCAACCGGTACCCACACTGGGGCAACCAACTTCTTTGTAACAATGTGTTGTATGGTAGCGGTCGCTACTACCTTTTGGCGACTATTCTGAGACACAGCTGTTTTCAAAGCACTGCAGATTCCCGTTTTTGCCCTTTGTTTTGATAAAAAGAATGCAAATTAGTATATTTGATGGTTCTTACTTCTGCTTTTTATTGAGTAAAGTGCTACCTTGGGATGCGAATGGGGATCCATTCCGGAGCCCCGTTCGCATCCCGAACAGAACGTAAGACACAACAGCACATCTGTGCGTGCCGCGTTTCACTGCTTATGTGCATGTGTGTGACATCATTTTGACCGCCTGCGCATGCGCGAGCAACGAAACCCAGAAGTAACGTGCTCCGTTTCTTCTGGGTCGATGTGGAGTGCAACCTGAAAGTGCTCAACCTGAAGCGTACTTATCCCAAGGTATGACTGTATCTACTTTTCCCCCCAGTTGCAATTTTTGTGACCCAAAGAAAATCCAAGCAGTTGAACCGTAAACTGAGTGAACACCTGGAGCTTCTGGAATGTGAACTCCGCAAAGAAATACGTGAAGGTGAGGGTTTTAATTTTTTTTAGAGCTCTTTTGCGGATGAGGCGCCTTGGGGTCTATCAAGTGCATGTATTCCTTCAAGTAGATCGCCATTCTGTGATTTCCCATAGTCATAACACAAAGAATTCCTTCTACATGTTAATATTAGCAGTTCTCATGTGATAGCATAAGGTTATATCAGGGATGGCCTGTGTGGTGCGGCAGATGGTAGTAATTGGCTGCTATCATTCTCTAGAAGCCAAGGGGAAGAGAGATCAGCTGCTTTCGAGCGGAATATAATGCAGTGATGTCGGAAGCAGAAAGTGGCTGGGTCAGCACCATGTGTGCAGGTATTGATTAGCCAGTGGCACCTAGTATGGGCACAAACTGGCATAACTAAGAGTGTTGTGCCTCCCCCTCCACTGCCACCCCACAACTGCCCCTTGTAAGAATCTAGGCCCCAATTTGACCTCGGTGCAGCTGCCATTTACTACTGCCAGCCCACCTTCTTTGTACCGCTACATTATGTTCAACAGTGCAGGTAAATGGGATATTTATTTAAGTGCCTTTAGTGCCATTTGCCCAGTATTGTGGAATGCTCTGCCAACAGAGATTCAGCAGGCACCTTTTGTTCCAACTCTTAAAACTTTCCAGTTCCATCAGGTTTATGCAAGCAGCTAAGAATACATCTTTCCATAGCAGTTAGCTAATTTCTGCTTTTAACATTCTTATATGACATTTACTGTAAGATTTTATATATAATCGTTGTAAACTGCTCTGCTATTTTTATGAATAAATAACTATTAAAAATCATATGCGATCAACATTTCCCATTGCATTAAAAATGAGTACAGAGATAAATGTATACTGTGAAAACTGTCTCATGATAGCTACTTTCCAATATCTCTTTGAAAGCTGTAATTAAGATAATGTTATATTACAAAAACCAGCACTCCAGGGGATCTTTGTTTCTTGCAGGCTTCGTAGAGCTGCAGATGGAAAAATTGGATGTGGTTGATAGTTTTGGAACCATCCCCTTCCTTGACTACAAACACTTTCTTATTCGAACTTCCTTCCCGGAGGTAAACGACTGCTTATGTATTTGTTATAAACCTTTTGCAGTAATTGAAATTGCCCAAGTTGTAAACGTGTCATGGCTTTGCATACAGTTAAATGACCTTTATAATAAAAGGGCAGCGCTTGACAGAATAAACCTTGCTGATTTTAAGACTTGGGGTTTGGTTATGTTTTTGTTGCTGTTGAGCTTTTGTGGGATTTTTTGGGTTGAACTCAACTAACTCAGTGTGCTAGTAGAAGCCAACACAAAGACTCACACTACTGCAATGGGACTTTCCTCTCTTCTCCCCATGTGCCCCTGCACCTTCCCAAAATCCACTCTGAAGGGTTAGGAGAACCCCAGAACAGTGCACAGGAGCAGAGGGGAGATGCCATTCATCAAAGTATTTTCAGGGCATGTTGTTTTGCTGCCAGGTCACCTCAGGTGCTGTGACATTCTACTAAAAAGTTCACCAAAGTTGACTTCAACCCAGAAAATTATTACGTGAATCCAGTTTGCTTATAAAAATATGGGGCAGTTTATGCAAAGGTCTTCCTTTGAAAAGTCATTTGGTTATTGTGTGCATGCAGCTTCACCATATGGGCCAATCCAAACCACTGCTTTTTATTTGAATGCCTTATCTATTTCGCAATCTTTTCTTTTGCAATCTTCTGTCAACATCATAGTCGTCCATCTGTTATTTTAGGCTGGAGGAACGTCGTTTATCTTGATTGAAGACTCCAGTGAACCCCTTGTAAGTGTTTTACATATAATTTTAGTTCTCTTACAAAGGAGGCAACTGGTTTAACAGAAATAAAAACTGGGTAGTATGATTCTTTTAGTGTTTCTAGCGAATTTCTGTTGTCATTTTATGCTGCATCTTGCTTTCGATTCTTATACAGAGAATGCAACAGATAAGAAAAAAACAAATCTGAATGCTGTAACTAATTTCCATACAGAGATGTTCACAGGATGTGTGTATTATGTTCATTAGCATGGCAGGTGGCAAGCTCTATGTCACTGGCAACCTTGTGCCCAGCATTGCTCAGGAATTGTAAGACTCTGTCAACCTGGGGAACACTATCCCTCCCCAGATCCATTCTCAAATACGTTCACAGGTAGAACTAATGTTTAATTAGGGTTTTAAACCACTAATTAAACATGGATCCAGGAGACGGATGGGGGAAGTTGTCCTTGTGCCTCTTTCCTCCTACCAAGACCCAGGAGTGCCTTTCCCCTAGGATTGCACGCTCAGGGGGCAGTCTGGGGACAGAAGAGCCAGGTCTTCCCACGCCTCTTACCTGCCTATCCGCTGACAGCCACAGATTGGATCACTCTGAGCCACCCAACTCATAGTGATCCATGTCTGTCTGAACCCGAGTTGATGCTCAGGTCCCTCCAAATAGGCCCAATTTGCCTCGGGACAAAACTGAATCCACTGCACAGCCTTCATAGCTATCTGCTCTGAGCTGTTATTGATAGGGATACTTATAAATCCTTGCTGTACAGGAGTTCATGAAGTTTGAAATCCTCACACTCTTCATTTTCAGAGAACAAAGAATACAGTGAATCTTAAAGACCTGCTCACAGGGATGGTGAAGCTGTGGCCCTCCAGATGTTGTTGGACTACAATTCCATCTCCCTGAGCACTGCCCATGCCCATTGGAGCTGATGGGAGTTGGCATCCAACATCCTTTGGAGAGAGACAACCCATCCCTGTCCTAGCAGTTCCTAGCAGTGGTTGGTTAAAATAATATTACCTTGCCCGCCTGAAGATCTTTTTGTTTGTTTTGTATTCAACAACATTTTTTTTTGTATTTGATGCTTGCAGCTATAATTTATAATAAAACGAACAACATATTAAAAACAAAGAAACAGACATACAATTCATGTATTTCAGAGCAGAAATCCTGAGCAGAAGGATGAAAGCATTACAGCATTGTACGCCTTAATTTGTAACAAGCATTTTCTTGTTACTCTGATTCATACGCTTGAAAAGCAGAAAACCTTCTCTGTAAAAGACAGGTATGCTACAGAACTTAGATTCTTCAAGTTGTAGAAACATGAAAGAACAACCTGCACATATAGAAATGTTGTGTTTCTGTTGACTTTGATCCCTCACACTGCTCCAAAAAATCTCATTAGTCAAACTTCTGGAAAGAAAATGTAGGTGGTAAGCAATGAAGTTTTGGTTCAGAGTACTTAATGAAATTAATGTAGCTGCCTTAGTCATGTTCATTAGTTCAGTGAATCTACTCTGAATAAAACTTGGTTGAATACAACCTGTATCTGATTCTTACAGAGGTACGTTCACTGTTATGTCTGTGTAATTACCTTGAATTAGAAAGAAACATATTGGAATCTTGCTAAGAGTTCAGTAACTTAGAATATTGAAACAGAATATGCAGACCAAATTGCACTAAGATAAGGCACTCTTCTGTAGAATGAAATCAACATATTCATTGGTGTTAGTTATTCTGTTTTGTGAATACTAATAGTCATTCTGGGCTTTATTGGATTAAATGACTTGGAAGATTGACTGGCTGGAATAGCTAGAAACCAAAACTGGGGACAGCTAAGGCAATGCTAATACAAAGGGGCACCCAGTACGATAATTAACTCACTTCTCTCCAACCCTTGCAATTATGGGGTTGGGGTGTTTTGAGGGTTGAAGTGTCAGGCCAAGTTAAGAATTCATCTCCACTGAAGTGAAATTCCAGGTATTGAAGATAGCTGGAGGTTACTTTTTTTAGCTGCATAATTTACACAAGTTAGTTATTCATCTCATAGGAGCTTCCAGCAATCATTTCCCTTCACTTGAAATAATACAAAAAGTTGGCAGCAGTGTTTAATGGTCTAGACCAGCCTTTCCCAACCTTGGGTCTGCAGAAATACAGCTCCCATCATCCCTAGCTAGCAGGACCAGTGGTCAGGGATGATGGAAGTTGTAGTCCAATAATATCTAGAAAATAACTACAGTGTTCCTGCCATGTGTCCTTTTCTTTGGTTACTTGTAGAGTGATGGACAGAGTTTAAAACTGGCATTTTGGTTCTTAGGTCTATGGACAGTACAAGTCTTGGTTTAATTTGAGACCTACTCCTGGAGCTTTGTCATGTGGACCATTTATACTCACTGCCTTATGTTAACAAGCGATCATGCATTTTGTATCCTCCATTTTATTGTTCTCCAGGTTTTCTTAGTAGTTCTATTTTATTTTATTTTGGAAGTGCTGGTATTTCCTTCAACTTTATGTGACAGCTGCCAGGATGCGTGTGGCAGCATATAAATCGAGTTGGTATTGCTATTACTTAGGTAATGATGTAGGCAGAATTACATATTAGCTTATATTCAAGTTCTTCCTCTTTTTGTCTTTAAATTTATTATTCTCTTTATAAACAGATGCTTGTTTGCATCATTCTTGACGATCGCACTACAAACAAACCTAGTCTACTTAACCCATATTCTAGAGGTCTTGACAAAGGATTTGATGGAACAGTCTAGCAATATACAACCGAAGCTGCTGCTAAGGCGTACAGAGTCAGTGGTAGAAAAACTGCTGACAAACTGGATGTCTGTTTGCCTCTCCGGTTTTCTTCGGGCAAGTATTGTATCTTTTCATTATACTTGCTTGTTTTCATGCAGAAGGAACCACTTGTGATGTGCATGTACAGCCGCTTTCTTGCCTAGCAGTTTGTTCAGTACTTCAGTTCAGTGGAATACATTTGCATGAACAGGTTTTATTTTGAATCATTAAATGAATGGGAACCCCACATTTGAGCACTCATAAATATTCGGGGTAAAAGATGAGGAGTAGGAAAATGAGCTGTTTAGAGAAGGAAGAAGCCTTTCCAGGTTCATCTGTGTCACCTACCATTTCAAACATTGCTTCATATTTTTTTAGTGAAGCCACATGTACATAGGCAAAAATGTGAAACATACAGGTAGAATGTATTTTGTGACAATTGCACATGTGTCTCTTCCACTAAATGTATGCATAACTGCATCCTGCAGCTGGCTGCCGCTTCCCATTACACATACATTATATGTAGATGTGAAGAAATAGATGAGCATGCAATCTATATGTGGGGTTCATGTCTTTCCCTACATGGAAATGCCTATTATTTGCAGCAGACTTTAAGCAGGGCAGTTTTTCTGGTTGTTTCCCCCTGTTTAACAAATAAGTTGTAATGCATAGAAAAATGCAAAGAAAAGAGGGTATAACTATAAGCCAGTGTGGTGTAATGGTTAAGAGTGGTAGTCTCATAATCTGGTGAACCGGGTTGGCATCTCCGCTCCTCCACATGCAGCTGCTGGGTGACCTTGGGCTAGTCACACTTCTCTGAAGTCTCTCAGCCCCACTCACCTCACAGAGTGTTTGTTGTGGGGGAGGAAGGGAAAGGAGAATGTTAGTCGCTTTGAGACTCCTTCGGGTAGTGATAAAGTGGGATATCAAATCCAAACTCCTCCTCTTCTTCAATAACATTGTGTTTCATTATGTTTCTTAGGAGACATTTGGGGATCCATTCTATATGCTTGTGACAACCCTAAATCAAAGAATAAACAGGGGCCCTGTGGATGTAATAACCTGCAAAGCCTTGAACACACTAAATGAAGACTGGTTACTGTGGCAAGTAACTGAATTCAATACAGTGGTATGTCTTTTTAATTGTGTGTCCAGCAAATGAAACCAACAAGTCTTGTATGGTAGAAACTATATGGCTAAGCAGGGGTGGAATTCTAGATCAAGAAGTGGTCTCACATATGTAGTCTATGGTCGAATTGTGGTTCTTCATAGACTGACATTCATAAAAGATTCTATTGTTATGAGAGGGAGAGAAAAAATGCCAGATTGCTTTCTCCACACCACCTATAATTCGTGAGATAGGTCACTTAGTTTTTAGAGATGAATTATCTTGAGGCTGTGAGATACTGGCTGCAGTTAACAAGCTTCAAGCTAATACACTCTCACCTCAACTTTCCCAGTATGGTTGCAAGATCAGAAGCAACCACTTCTGTTTCCAAGTATCTATAGTTTATCTTAATCTGTAATCTGTAGCTTAATTTATAGTTTGTCCAAACAACCAAAGATAAAATTGTGATTTTTGATTCTAGCTTATTTGGATAGGCCATACCTAAAAACACCAGTTCAAATAAATAAAATACTGTTTAATTTATTTATCTGGAAGCAGATACTTACAATTTCATGCCTGCATCAGAAGAGATAAGAGGCACTTATTTCATACATGAAAACTATGCTTTAGCATTATGACTAGATCAGGTTACTGACTTGCCTGAGTCGACTCAACTTGTTTTTGGGTATGAGATTGAACTCTGCTGTCTGTGGCCCAAACTTAGCACATTAGTTCAGTTGGGATTGAGTAACTGTGAAGTGTGAAAACATGTTTTTGAAAGATCTATATTAATTTCCTCTGACATAATACAAGATTTGCTAACACAGATGATAATGATTTGCATACAAGTGGTTTACATATCACTGCTTGAGCACTAAGATAATCTTTGGAGGCCCTGCTCCAAGCGAAGTGAGTCAGGCGGCTCTTCAAGGAGCGTGCTTTTTCAGTGGTGGCACCTTGGCTATGAAATAGGCTCTTCAGAAAGACTTCCTTGGCACCAGCTATAAGGTCTTTTCAGTGGCACCAGCTATAAGGTCTTTTATTCAAATCTGGGTTGTAAATTGCATTGTGTTTAAACTTTTGTTTTCTTTCAGGAATTAAATGTTGTCTTTGAAAATATCCCACAAAGTGAGTGTGAAGGCACTTTTCAGACAATTCAAGTTAACGTCCTGGATTGTGACACCATAGGGCAAGCCAAAGAGAAGATCTTGCAAGTCTTTCTGAACAAGAATGGCTCTCTTTATGATCTTCAGCTCAACGAAATGGCCTTGGGTAAGGCATTGCCACTGCCCTATATTTGTTAAAAATTTATAATCTGGCATTTATTTTCCTTTGTTTACTCTTAGAACAGAATTTAATAATGGGTTTTTGGAAAACCACAATTGAAGATTTCTCTGCTGTTAACAGACGAGACCCACAAATTACTATGGATTCATTAAAAGCAATCTGTTTTAACTAAATAAATTCTGTCATTTGTGGATTACAGTTAGCTTATGTAATATGTAGCAACCTATTGAGGACTGGGCAAATTAAATGCTTGACAAGCACAGTATCACAGTCGCTGTTGCTGCAGTATTAGCTGAAGCAGAATGATCCATTAGGAATAGCCAGTACAGCACTGGTAGTAGTGATCCACCTCAATAGCTGCTCACAAAACCCTATTGTGATACAGAAGCTGATGTAGCCACGAAGGAATGGAATATGGTTTCAAATGGTTCACAAATCCAGCATCATCAATGCAAGTACTTTTAGCATCTTGATCTCTTATGAGAATTTTAAGACTGGCAAAATATGATAGGGTTGCCTTGCAAGCCACCAATGGCATCTCAAAAATCTAAGCACAGAATATGTTTGAATTGCAACTGTTTTAATTGTTTGGCAGCTCTTCAGTCAGGTGTACAAACAACTGAACTTTTGGACATAGATAGTTCCTCTGAGATTCTGGAAAATGGAATTACCAAGCTGAACACCATACGACATTATGCGGTAAGAACAAAAATCCTTAATAATTTGAATATCTCTCTTTTGTAAGGACAATCTGGGATAGCCCAGTCGGTAGAGCATGAGACTCTTGATTTCAGTGTCATGGGTTCAAGCCCCATGTTGGACAAAAGATCCCCACACTGCAGGGAATTGGATTAGATAAACCTTGTTATCCCTTCCAACGCTAAAATTCTATGATCTTCCACGATCTTCTCAAATACTGTATCTAATAGTTGTCATATGGTCTAGCTGAAAGACTGGACCAGGATTCTATTGCTAATGCCATCACATACTTGATGTGAGTCTATAGGAAGTCACTTAAGCTACAGTCCTGTACATTCTTTCCTGGGAGAAAATCCCATAGTACTTGTGAGACACAGGATTACACTGTTAGCCTAGCTACATTTCCATGCACATTTCCATGAAAAAGCATTAGTACTGAGTGTTTATAAACAGTAAATTCACAATGAGAAAAAAAAGGAAACCTTTGCATGCCAAACTTGTTCCTAAACAGTTTCAAGCATAATCAAAGGGACTTAATTGGTCACAATCAAGTTACTGAAATGGTTTCAATTGTATGTGCAGCACAAGTCAAAGTCTCACCAAGTTCAGCATTCTTAGTTATAGCTGCTCTTAGTTGGATTGGAGTCACTAGAATTAACTGAGTCTGAGGCAGAACTTTGTGTTACCCTGTTCTTTCTTACTGTGGTTTGGGGAAGGAGATCAGTGCTGGAACATCTGCTTAGCATGCAGAAGGTACCAAGTTCAATCCCTGGCCTCTTCAGGTAGGGCTGGGAGACTTCCCTGCCTGAAACTCTGGAAAGCCACTACCAATCAGTGTAGACAGTACTGAGCTAGATGGACGATTGGTCTGCCTCAGTATAAGGCAGCATCCTATGAGTTGCATCTACTCGTTGCCTTTCCAGGTGTCTTGCCAAGTACACAGAATGACAAAATTTCTCCTATGTTCCCTTTGATTTGATTGTGTAATCTGAGATGTTTTCAAAGCCTTACTGAAGTCCTGGAATAGTATATTCCCTTTTACACTTTGTCAATGACGTTTAGCACGTCATCACTGAGGGAAGTGAAATTTGTTGCCATGCTCTTTCCCCATAAATCCGTTTGAATTCATCTCAAGTACTCACCCACAAAATACACCATGTATATTCTTGTACTTAAATTTTTATTTACCCTTTTGTTAGCCCTATGCCCCTTGAGAGATTAGATTTTATTTGGAGCTATCTTTACTTTGTTTTTGCTATCTTCATTTTGCCTCTGCTTGGCTGTGCTACGTGCTCTTTTATTTGTATTTGGGGAAAGCCCTATAGCTCAGTAGTAAAGATTATGCTGTGCATGCATAAGGTTCCAGTTTTAATCACGACCATCTCCAGTTAAAAAGATTTCAGTCACAGCTGCCCGTGATTTGGAAGAGACACTGCCATTTGGCCTTGGTAATATTTGGCTGGATGGATAAATAATCTGATAGTAAAAGAGAAAAACAAACCCAGTTTTTCCTGTTCTTCGTCTTTCAGTTTTTGTAAATTTCTTGTTTCAGGTCATCAAACATTTCATCAGTTGAACAAAATCTATTTTTCTTGCACTTCCTAAATCTTGGTGTAACTGCAGGATTCTATTGGCAAAGGATAAGCTTTACAGTGGGCCGGCTGCTGCAGTTTCACTTTTCCCCATTTTTGGAAGGCATCCTATTCTGTGCAAGTCATTTCAGTAACTGAGTAGCAATAGGGAAGCACTGTGTTTTCAAACACACAGCATTCAACTGATGAGCACTGCAGCTATCAGCTGGGTTACTTTCGGACCTATTATATAGGTAACAGCCTGGCTCACCAGAATGTTTATGGTTTTAACAGCCTTTGAGCACTGTTTTGGTTGGAACTCTTAATCCAGCCATTCCAAGTCCCACTTGATTAATGGGAAAACCTGGATTGCATGCTTCAGCACATAGCTCATGCATAGTGGAATGTGACCAGTTTATGCCTTAGCAGGACATGTGAACAGTCATTATGATACATGTGCTTTCAGATAAGCATGTCACATTACATTAAAAAAAAAAGTCCTGTTTTCCTGCTTTCTTTCTTTCTTTCTTTCTTTCTTTCTTTTTTCCTTTCTTTTTTGCCCTCTCATTGTATGTTCTGCGGTGGTTTGTAGATGATTGTATGATTTGTGTAAAAAATTTAATAAACAGAAATAAATAAAAAAAAGTACTGCACACATCCCAAAATATAAGGCCCTTTAGGAACGTCAGCCTTTATAGCATGGCTGGCTGGCTGCATTAGAATAGAAAAAACCCTATGGCTACTCTTAACTTTGCACTTAGGAAGCCTCAGAGTGGGGAAATGAACACAGAACACAATGCATTCTTTGACCTGTGCTGTGTATGTGCTAGCTGGGAACAAAGTAACAAGACACATGCAGTGGATCATGTGAACTTTGAGGAACCGTGTAGTTTTAGGGGGAAAATGCATATTACAAAAGCTGTTTTATTTCCTTTATTTCCTTTTCAGATTTCAGATGGAGCGACTATTAAAATCTTTAAGAAAAAAATGGATCTATCAGGTACTGAAACCAATATAAGCCTGATATATATCATTGTGATGGCAGGATGGGGGACCCTTCCACAGGTTGTTGGACTGCAACGCCCACCAGCTGCAGCCAGAAAGTCCAATGGTCAGGGATGGCAGAAGTTGTAGTCCAGCAACATATGAACAGCCACAGGTTTCCCACCCCCACTGTAATGGGTTTTATAGAGCTATGAGTATATAGCAGACCATTTGAACCATAGTTATGAAGCAGCCGTTTCTGCGAAGGGTCCAGTTTTATGGTCTATAAAAAGAGTAAGTTGAAGAAAATCACAAGGATGGGGAACCTGTTGCCCTCCAGATGTTATTGGGCCACAACCCCCCCCCCCCATCTTGAACTATTGGCCATGCTGGCTGGGACTGATTTCAACTTAATGGGCCACAGGCTCCCCATTTTGGAATAAGCTCTGATTAGTCTAAAAGAGCATTAAGCATACAGCCGGATGCTTCAGGGAAGCTTATATGTAGGTCATAAAGATAATATTACCCTTTTTCATATGTTTGCAGAGAATATGGAGATTCCATTTTTAAGGCCAAAGTAGACAAGGCACAAGAGAAATTTGTAATTTTACAATTGTGAAATCAGCCTCATAGTTCAGATTGATGCAGGGTTGGTTTCACAAAGACAACAGAATGCTACAGCAGATGTTTCATTCTGCTTTTCTTCCTGCTCCCAGAGGGCTGGGATGATATTTTGTGACAGAAGCTGGCAAAAGGGAGCAGTAAAGCCAATGATACAGATAATTTATTTGGCCTGTCTTCTTACTGCACAGAGTGGTGGGAATTACATTATGTAGTTATTACATTTATATCCCGCCCTTCCTCCCAAAGGAGCACAGGGTGGCAATTACACAACCTCAGGGTCCTGCACAGGAATATAATTAAACATGGATTACCTGGATGTCTTTTCTTGGCAACTGCTTAATATCTTTCACTGTGTGCATTTCATTCATTCTCTCTTTCCCCCTTTAAGCATGTTTCTCAGATGGGGAATACCCAAACGACTATTGCCATCTGGTAAGTCAGCAATATCGGACAACTAGATGTTTTTGTTATATATTATTGCTTCCCTTAACCACTGCATCTGCATGCATATTTGTGTATACCTTTCTTACAGATAATACCAGATTCCGAAGCAGCCAAAGATACACAGGGTGCAAAACACAAAGGAAAACAAAAATTTAAAGTGAAGGAAATGTATCTTACTAAACTTCTTTCTACAAAGGTAAGTGCTGAACTTTATTTAAGGCTAGGCCAGAAAAGATAAGATTAAGAAGCTTCACAAAGAGGCAGCAATTAACTGATGTGACTTAAAAACACAGAATGAGATTGTAGAACCTAGTAAGGCACATGGAGCTCAACTGGGCTTCCCCATTCATTTACATGAAAAGAGAATTATTGCATACAGATGCATTCAGAGCTGCATTCACTATTTATACATAGTGATGGTGCCAGTGTTGAATGGGTGACTGAAAAGTGTTCAGCTCCATTCTTGTTGCACAAATTGTCCTTGATAGATGGAGCTCGTTTTGTTAATTTACATCTCAGAAACTCTTTTGTCTAAGCAATAAAACATTGCCTTTTTATTTCTTTCAAAGGTTGCAATTCACTCAGTTGTTGAAGAGCTGTTTAGGAGCATTTGGACTTTACCAAACAATAAAGCCCCAGTTGCTGTCAAGTATTTTTTTGACTTCTTGGATGCTCAGGCTGAAAATAAGAAAATTACAGACCCTGATGTGGTCCATATATGGAAAACTAACAGGTATATATTTATGAATGTGCTTCATGTAAAACTCAAACATAATACAGTGGTGCCTCGCAAGACGAAATTAATTCGTTCCGCAAGTCTTTTCGTCTTGCGAGTTTTTCGTCTTGCGAAGCACGGTTTCCCATAGGAATGCAATAGAAATCAATTAATGCGTTCCTATGGAAACTGCCTTCAGACCAGGTCCGGGGACAGTCTGTCCCCCGACCTCTTCTGAAGGCTGGCGGGGGGCAAAAGTCTTTGCTCCCCCTTGCCTGCCTTCCCGGGAGAGCGGAAAACGCAGCGCTGCCTTCCCGCTCTCCCGGGAAGGCAGGCAGGGGGGGCAAAGACTTTTGCCCCCCGCCCGCCTTCGGAAGAGGTCCTGGACCTCTTCTGAAGGCCGGCGGGGGGCGAAAGTCTTTGTTCCCCCCCGCCTGCCTTCAAAAGCCGTCGGGGAGAGCGGAGAATCGCAGCGCGTTTTTCCGCTCTCCCGGGAAGGTCAGGCAGGGGGGAGCAAAGACTTTCGCCCCCCGCCGGCCTTCAAAAGCCGTCCGGGGGCTTTTAAATCGCCCCGGAGAGTCCCGGGGCGATTTAAAAGCCCCCGGGAAGGCAGGCAGGGGGGACAAAGACTTTTGCCCCCCGCCTGCCTTCGGAAGAGGTCCTGGACCGGGAAGGCAGCGCTGCGTTTTCCGCGCTGCGTTTTCCGCTCTCCCGGGAAGGCAGGCAGGGGGGAGCAAAGACTTTTGCCCCCCGCCAGCCTTCAGAAGAGGTCCTGGACCTCTTCTGAAGGCTGGCGGGGGGCAAAAGTCTTTGCTCCCCCCGCCTGCCTTCAAAAGCCATCCGGGATAGCGGGAAGCGCTTCCCTGCTATCCCGGACCGCTTTTAAAATGCTGGCGGTGGGGAGCAAAGCCTTTCGCCCCTGCCGGCCTTCCTGGACCTCTTCTGAAGTCCGGAGGGGGGGGGGAAAGGCTTTGCTCCCCACCGCCAGCATTTAAAAGAGGTCCCCGGAGATTTCCCTATGGGCTTTCGTCTTGCGAAGCAAGCCCATAGGGAAAATCGTCTAGCGAAGCGACGCAAAAACCGAAAAACCCTTTCGTCTTGCGGGTTTTTCGTCTTGCGAGGCATTCGTCTTGCGGGGCACCACTGTAATGCATGAACTGGCAGTATGTTCAGCAGTGAAGGCACATTGGGACTATACTATCACCTGAGGACATGATTATTTATTATGCTGCTAACTTGCATGAAGCACTGATGTTAAATTACTTTTAGTGGGATTAATAAACTTTTCCTGGAACATTATTAATTTGAAGTTTGCCTTTTCTCTTGCCAGTCTTCCTCTTCGCTTCTGGGTGAATATACTGAAGAACCCACAATTTGTCTTTGATATCAAAAAGACTCCACATCTTGATGGCTGTTTGTCAGTAATTGCACAAGCGTTTATGGATGCCTTTTCTCTATCAGAGCAACAACTGGGAAAGGTAGTATCTCGATTTCATGTTTTACACACTCTTTCCTTAGGCGATACCTTCCAAACCAATTTTTCCACAGTACTGTCCCTATTGAAGGCAATCATTTTACTCCAGAATTACTTCTGTAATTCAACATTCACTCCACTTCACATGCATGCCCTAAACTTGCAAGAACTTCAGTGTGCAGGTTTTCACATTCAGAGTGCTTTGTGGGATTAGATCCATGCACACTAAAGGGAGTTACATAGTTAATGAGCCCATATCTGGCATCTGGAGTTGTGTGTATTACAATCCTTGCTGCATCAGGTTCACTCAATAGACGAAGCTGTGGGAGATCAAGTAGTTTACATTTAGCACACACCCGATAATGGAACCAACTGTCTCATTTGCATACAGGAAACATATTTCCTATTTTAAAGTTTTTTTAGGTTAGTGCACAAAAAAAGTCAGACTGGAAATAATAAAGGAAATTTCAGAAGTGCTAGATTTATCTTTCAGGCTTCCACAACACTGCTCATGAAAAAGCAACTGCTGTGCTCTGTTATATTTTAATGCTTAACCCCCATTGAAAGTTTAAAATTTGATCCAAAGATGCAGTTCCCTTTGCAGCTGAGCAAGTGGCTGTGGTTGAAACTTCAAAGCTACCAAGAGGCTTCCCTTATTGACTTGTAATGAAAGGGTGCAATAAAGTGGTTTCTTGAATGACACATTTCTGTGACACCTTGAAAACTCAGCAACGCTGTTTTCCTGTAATGTTTCCTTTTCTTTTGGTTGCCGTACCAAAAGTGGGTAAAAGTTATATAACCTACAAGGCTGAACAGAGACCACTACCAGCCCTGAATTAGGGCTTACTAAGTGCTTGGATAAACCTCCTGTTCTTTGCTGCCCGCCTAGGACTATAAGAACAGGAGGCTTGTCACAGGCATGGCGTCTCACTGCATGCGGCTAGGATATACAGTAGAACTGTTCTGCAGTGCAAGTATAATGCAGTTTTAATTTGGAAGCCTTTTTAGTACCCTCCTATTCCACATGTGCTGTGGGTTAAACCACAGAGCCTAGGACTTGCCGATCAGAAGGTCGGCGGTTCGAATCCCTGTGACGGGGTGAGCTCCCGTTGCTCGGTCCCTGCTCCTGCCCACCTAGCAGTTCGAAAGCATGTCAAACGGCGTTTCCGTGTGCTGCAATGGTTCGCCAGAAGTGGCTTAGTCATGCTGGCCCCATGACCCGGAAGCTGTATGCCGGTTCCCTCGGCCAATAAAGCGAGATGAGCGCCGCAACCCCAGAGTCAGTCACGACTGGACCTAATGGTCAGGGGTCCCTATACCTTTACCTATTCAACACCTGCAATATTAAAAAAGGAAATGACAACAGAACATGAGGCATAGTCTTCATTACTCCACACACACACACCTATCCATACGCTGTGGGTACCTTCCTTCAAGGGACCCAGCTGTCTGAGGTGAAGCTGGTGATGAATGGGAAGTTGCCCTTCTTGATGTTCACCCCACAGATGGTTGTCTTTTCAGTGCCAGACCTTTTTATTCCCCCCAGCCTTTAATATCCTTCTTGCTTAGCCAAGGGCCATCACCAAATCATACTGTAATAAAAAGGTACACCACCAAAAATGTAACTAAAACAAACTATCACAATCCATTGCAGCATTCAGAGACTATTTTTGTTAGAAAAATGATAATAACTGTTAATAATAATTCTAACCCTCACTACCAAAAAGGGGCCTTTAAAATCTTAACAACTGTACAGTTTTAATGCTGTAAACCTGCCATTTTATTCTGTGCTTTAATTGTTCGACACTGTAAGGCAGCCTGACATTATTTATATTGAAAGATAGTGTGTAGAAATTAACTGAATTTTCACAGGAATCCAAAAAAAATTGCAGCATAGCTGTGACCATTTATAACAATAGTTGTCTTTTGTTTTCTTTTTTAAAGGAAGCACCAACAAACAAACTTCTCTACGCGAAGGATATTCCACTTTACAAAGAAGAGGTTAAAGCTTTCTATAAAGCAATTAGGGATTTACCTTCATTGTCCACTTCGGAGCTAGAAGAATTTTTAACTCAGGAATCTAAGGTATCATTTCATTGTTTCTGCCCACCTATGCAGATGGTATGACGGCATGCTGTGCCTTGGCTGTAAAGCAAGAACTGGCCTCCTGAATGAGAAACATCCCAGTGGTGCCCTGCAGACACTAGTAACGTTTCTCCCTCACCTTGCATATTTATTAACACAGTTCACACCTAGTGCTAACCCAGACACATCAGTTCCTAGAGCAAAGATTGTGGCCACTGTGTTTCTCCCACAATGCTACTGAGGCATTAAGCCATAGTTTGGCACAGTGTTTATGTCCAAACCTATAGATAATACCATGAGCCTAGATTGGGACATAACACCCATGCAGTAGCAGGTCCAGTAGAGTATCACAGTGGCTGTGATCTTCACTCCAGAAAGCCATATATCTGCTTGCTTGCACGCAGCCATGGTTTGGCTCAATGTTGTATGCAAGCCATGTCATTATTAACTATTTCATATGCTATTAGCATTGTTTCACCAGTTTTCCTTTCCCCCTCGCAGAAACATGAAAATGAATTTAATGAGTCTGCAGCCTTGACTAAAATTTACCACTACATAGCAAGATATTACGATGATGTAAGTTCCTCTTCTTTTCACTCCCTCTCTTTCTCTAGTTACCAAAATGTTTAGTAGTATGCCCTTTATCTACACTACACTGTGCCTGGGGCTGCAAAACTTCTGAGTGGTTGACTGAGGAATTCTGTAAATATTCAGACCACTTTATGAGCAATGTACAGTGCACATATACTTTTTGATCAGGACCTAAATATTCAGCTTGGTTTACGTACATGAGCAGGCCTCAGGTTTGACACAAAAGGAAATGAATCGATATAAAAGAGGAGAAAGTGCTCACATTGCAGATGGAATAGAAAACTATGTATTGCACTTCCCCTACAAAACAGAACTGCAAAACTTGATCAAACCATGGTTCGCAATTCTCCCTTGCAGGGAAAATATAAACAATAATTTGGAAGTAGCAACAAACTATGTATTGCCACAAAAGAAGTGGGGTGAAGTAGAAAGCATACAGGACCACATATTAACCAAGCCACTGTTTGACATTACATCCTAATAAGCCATATATCAGAGGCCGATTTAGGGTAGCACAGCTAGTTCAGTCACACTGGGCATGGAGCTTCAAGGTCACTAAAACTATGTAGAATGGAAGGCAGGAGGTGATTGACCTTGCCAACTTTTGGCATTGCACAGGTTGCTGCTGAAATTTGAGACCCCAAGGACTGCCACTGCATGTAAGGCATGTCTTTTTACTATTTAAATCTACAGTGGTACCTCGGGTTACAGACGCTTCAGGTTACAGACTCCGCTAACCCAGAAATAGTACCTCAGGTTAAGAACTTTGCTTCAGGATGAGAACAGAAATTGTGCAGCGGCAGCAGGAGGCCCCATTAGCTAAAGTGGTGCTTCAGGTTAAGAATGAACCTCCAGAATGAATTAAGTACTTAACCTGAGGTACCACTGTACTGTCAAATTATGTAAGGTAAAATAAAACTTACTTATGGCAATTTTAATAATGCACAAACTATCCCGCATGTCAGGGGTAGTGAATGAGTTGTGTCAGGCTAGTCAGAGCTGAACAGAGTTAACTAAGGATTAGCCTGATGAGAACAGAGGAAGGGCTACCTGGGACCTGAAACAAGAACCTTTACCCAAGTTAAACAATATGATAAAAAAAGGAGTGACCAACTTTATTGTCATAAATACCTGTTTACTCATCCAAATTCTAAACAGTTTTGATGCCACATATAACTGGGCCACTCCCCTCCCCATTTCATAGCTACAAAAGTGTGACTGATTAATCATCTTAGTATAAACATGCCCCTTCAAATCACACCCTATTCTTACAACTGCTGAAAATGTTTCAGTCTGTGGCTCTGGAATAAAGGATGTGGTCATTTTATAGATACAAATTTCTGCTTTGCCCTTGTTATGCCACTGGAGGACGGGGACAGGACAGCTTTCCCATATTGGCTGTATCTTTCCTCATGACTGTTGTACATTGATATGCTTACTTTCATAAATTTGGGCTTGCATTTATTAAATGTTTGTGGTTTTTAATTTAGATAGCTCTTGTCAGAGGAAGTGTTTTATCTTGTGATTGGCAATAAACTTATAAACAACAAGATGCATAGGCTAGCAATGTGGTTTGCTCAAGCAGAGCTACTGTGACACTGAAAAAATGTGTTAAAATAAAGCTGCACACATTTCTTTTGTTTCCATAGATACTGAATAAATTGGAGAAAGAACGAGGGCTGGAAGAAGCACAGAAGCAGCTGCTGTATATAAAAGCCTTAGCTGACGAAAAGAAAAAATGCAAGTGGATTTCAGATGAATCAACTGCTCCCTTACTAAGCTAGTATGAACTTAAAAAACTGCTACTGCATTCAAAGTATCAAGTTCTCCTCAAGCATTAGTAGTCTACAGCAACTGTAAGTCCAGATGGGAATGAGCATCCCTAGCTGCACCGAAGACACATCTCAGAGAAGTCCAGATAAACATTACATTGTTGATGTAAATATGCAGCCATGCGCATAGGACTGGAAGCTTGCTGCCATGTGCAGATTTCCCTTGCCAGATCAAAGCCACTATGGGAAGCAAGATGCTGCACTCGATAGAGACCTTCGGTCTGATGCACCAGGGAGCATCTTACATTAAGTAATTTTGGCAGTGTTTTAACCACTTTTGATGTGGGGTTTTTTGTTGTTGGTTTTTTTAAAAAAGGCCCCGAGCCACAAATCTATAAAAACCTGCTTGCATTTCATTTTCAGCACAGTGTTCCAAAGGCCCACTTTGCCAAAATAATTTCCTTACCTCATTGAAGTGAGACAGCCTCCTTCTCTAAGTTCCACAAGAGCACAAACATGCAGCATGTTCCAGATGCTTGGGTGCGGCAGCCTTAAGAAGCATAACCACTGGATCTAGGAGGCCCAGCCTGCTGAGGTCATTTGCAGCTTTCCAAGAAAATAGTTTGTAACAGACGTGGAATGATATAGGACACTTTCCATACCTTCTTGTGGAGAAGCATGCAGAATGGATTGGCTGGCTCACATCCCACTGGAATTTTCAATTGCTATAGCTGTGTCCAGCACTATGTATGTTCTAAACATTTCTTCCCCCTGCATAGACAATAGACAAGTTTCAAAACAAACTCAGGGACCACTAAGTATTAAGGTATTTTTAATTGACTCTTCTTCTGAGGCAGAAAAGGGTGCTCTGATTTATTTTGTACCTGCAGTTGTTTATATTTTTTTAAATGGTAGATAAATGGAAGGATTATCAAAATAAATTCTACATAGCTTTGCAAGTACATGCATCACGTTTTCCAGCTGGGGTAGCTACAGTAGTCTTTGGTCACCTTAAAGACTAACACACAAGCTTTCAGGGCCCACCGTCCATTTTAGCAGAAGCATGAAGTGTTATGCCGAGTTGGCAGGTTAGAAATGCTAGAAGTGCAGACTGTGACAATGAAATTAATACAACTATCTTGGCATTGGGAAGCAAATTAGCAGGTCACTTCTGCAGGCAATACAAATGAATGGGAAGAGTCACAAACAGTGGTCAACACTATAGGATAGTTGTCTTACCAGGAACAATGCAGGTATTTTTTCATGACGGAACTGCTTTGTAAAGTGCACCTCTGATATTAACCTCTAACTTAGCTTATGAAACTAATGTAGGTGTCAAGCTGTGTTGTTGCTTGTAGAACCTTTGATTGGCTTGATAACCGTAGTATCTTGCATCAGTCAGAGGAACTAAATAGTGAAATGAAACAGAATATTTGTGACAATCTGCAGATGAACGCATATTATAACACTTATTGTAAACTGCGTAAAACAATCAAAACTTATTTTCAGATGTATGCAGGTAAATATTTCATCTGATCATGGATACATCTAATAACTCCTCTTCTATGAAAATGACGTTTGTATAAAAATGCATTGATGAAAAATACATTGGATATTTACATGAGATGTTTATTTCAAATACAAAGTATTTGTTGTTTACTTTGCTAACTTGTCTTGCTAACTTGTCGTGTATATATAATTAAAACTACATTTCAAAGCAACTCAAAGTGAGAACACATGTCAGACTTTTATAGCTAAACCCCTGCTTTACAAAAGGAAAAGAACAGTGTAACTCTGCTCAGCTAGAGTGGCATGAAATGACCTTTTCTCCATACCTCTCTGGTCTCTCAGCTGGAGGTTTATATCACAATTTTGAATACTTTCGTTGCTAATGCAGGTCATTGCCATTAGCAAGAGAAGTCCCACTAGCCTAAGGTTTGTTTTGTCCTTCCTCCCCTTCGGTTGTGGCAGCTCTGGACAAGTACTGGGAGTTTCAGGAGAAGTTATACTACACATATTCTCCCTTCTTCCCCTACCAGATTGCCAAATTGCAAAGGAGGGAATCACTGACTGAAGCCAAATTCTTCCATGTAGCTGAACAGCCATTTCCGAGAGAGGCTGGGTGATATATTACCTCTTTTGGCCACTTTGAAGATCTTGCCATGTGAGGCTGTGAAATGACAGTACACATCACATCAAAATGTGGTCCTCACCAAGTAACTAGTGAACCCATTTAGGTTTGGCAGCCACCAGCATGATTGTTCTGTTTTACCAAAAGAATCAGAGTGAAATACAGACTCTGGAATCTGTATACAATGAACATGCAGGTCCCAAGCTATGTGGCACAATGACAAGTTGGTAACATCACTGCCCCTTTGCTACCTTGGAAGTGTATAAGCATTTCATATCAGCTCATGCTAGGCCTCTATATTACTTAAGTGTAAAGCATCTAATGCAGTGAGTGGGTTGTGGTGTTACCATCAAATTGCTACACAGAATGTCGTTTACAATATGAGACATAACACATCCTTAGCATTGTAGGCTATTTCTGGAATAGGCCTGCTATTTCTGGAATTTCCAGGTCATGTGGCCTTGCCTTTTTATTTCTGGAATCTGGCTGGTATTCTATACAAAGCCATGGTCTGACTTAAGATTCCAGTTGGGAAAGAACTCCCTATTTATATGCATAACCTGAGAAAGAAGGCCCAGCCTTATTCAGAGCCAAACAAGTATAGTGACACAGTTGTTCTAAAATAATATATCCTGGTGCATTAAGTATACCTTGCATGCTTTCTAGACCTTATTGCTGCCTTCTAATATTTGCAGTTCAACATACATGGCACTTTGATATTAAAGTTACAGACAACATGTGAAGGGATCAGAGATTACCTGTGAATATTCCTTTTACTTGTTCATCGAAATTCGGGAATTGAGGTGATCTCTTCATCCACCAGACATCAGTTTGTTGAGGAAATCTTCCACTTCTTCCCTATACCAAATTACTCAAGACACAGCAAAAATTTACCACAGCCCAAAACAACAACCATAGCTTTTGGATTCTCTGTGATTACCTGATAGTTTTAAGATTAACCAAACTGCTTGTGAAAACTAATTTAATGAATTGTCATGCAAGACTGCTTGACAAGAGTTGTCTAGATTAGAGCAGGAAGGGGCAGAGCCACCATAGTTCATCTACAATCAGTGTTGAGTCTGTCTCCAAAACAGTAGGAGATTATTTCAGATATGAAATAATATCTAGAACCACCAGAAAAATGACCATTCTTCTGCATGGCTTGTTCCCCATTAGACACAGACCCCAAAATTGGTTGGCATTAGGTGAACAGAATGAAACAACTTCCAATACATATGCCACCACAAAAGTATTTTCACTGTTGCACGAAGAAAAGGAACTAGGTGCATTTTTAATTATTTGCATGGTAATCAAGGGCACTTAGGTAGGAACAAAAAACCCCTATATTTTAATTATCTACACCTATATTTATCTACCCCTATATTAAAATAATAAAATCAGTGCTCTTACACCACTGCTGCAAGTAAATAACACACAACAAGGAAGTAGATTTTACAAAAATATATTATAATAAATAGATTTGTTCACTTTTTTTGTTAACAAAAATTGTTTTCCACCGCACACATCTCTCTGTATAAAGGTAAAAAGCATATATTCATAATTCATAATCATTTTAAAATATTGATTGTTACTTCTGATATCCTTTATAATCATATTAAAGTGCAGATAATAAAGTACTTTATAAAGGCAGAGATCATATTCCCAGAATTTTACCGGCCTTTAGTTGTTCGGGTTGTTAGGGTTCAACCAATAATGTTTTGGGTTGTTTCAGTCTTGTTAATTACATGATGCCAGTCTTAAGCTCACAGTACTGATGAAAGATGGAGAACTTCATGATCAAACTGGAAAGGGGGATTTTTCCACACAGCTACTGCACTCCCTAAGTGACTTGAGAAAAGTCTTGTTAGAAAAAAAACCTTTAGTGCAACATGATGGATCTCCTCCTATAATCCAAACTAGAAGAGCTCTCTCACACACGCACAAAACACACACACATTTTTTCTTGAATTCTACTGCTGTTGTTGCTTTTAAAAAACAATTAAAAATATAGAAAATGATACAGACTATCCTCTACTTCAAGGCACTTCTGGGTGTGTTTTTGGCAAAGGACAAAAAGTATATGATGCTTTAGAGTCAAGTGTTTATTTGGCATCCCCAGCTGGTAGACCATACTCTTCAACAAGCTTATGTCTATCAGAGTTCGAGTCCGTGCTTATTACTGACCGAGCTCGTTCAGTAGAGGCCTCAAGCTCCTGCAGCTGTTTCCTCTGGGTGGTTTCTAGTTCTTCCAAGCGCTTGCGAAGCAGGGAAAGCTCTTTTTGATGCTGTTCCTCCTTGAAATTAAGAAGCAACCTATTATGTTTAACATTTAGAGAGATATTCTATGACTAACACTTTCATTGCAATCTGATGTTGTGCTTGTGCCTTTCTGGCTTCTGTTTACTTATTTAGATATTTTTGTATGGCTCACTAAGTCAAAAGAATGTGGCTTTCAGAATTATTATTATTTTTTTTAAAAATGAAACCTATACAGTATATAACCTGTGTATAAAATAGTCCATAATCCAAATGAGAGGGTGTTGGGATTCTGTTTCTCAAACAGCAGATATCCATGTCATATGGCAAACAGCTTTTGAAAGCAAAAGTCTTCCCGAAGCATTTTTTATAAATAGAACACAGAACTCTGATGTTTAAAGCAATGAAGTAAAAACTTACTGGCTTTGCTTAAGGTAATTCTTTGAATTCTGGGTCTAGCCCACCACAGGGGGCTGTTTTATATATTTTCTCATATCCAAAACTTTCAGAAACCTGCTTTGAATTTTAAGCTTTCAACACTTCTTCCTGTTTTACAGGCTCATTTTCTTGTTATCACCACCTTAAACCATCTCTTTGAGAATGCCTATGTAACTTTGCACCTACCGGCAAGAAAGGGAAGGATGCCTCTGCTCCAGGTATCGGAGTTGAAGACAATAAGCCTACTTGATTCAGCACTGGGATGTTGGGAAACAGAATTAACCTGCGGAATTCGTTATGTCTCCGCTGCAAATCCTTTAGTCTTTTCTGAAGGCGAATATGTTCTTCAAAAGGAATATTCTGCCTAAAATAGTCAAGACGTTAAACAAATAGGACACTGTCTTCAAACATGCAAACTTTAGCACCAACGCCATCTCAAGTGATGCAGCAAAGAATTTATTTTGGAATTTATTAAGTAATGATGACAGTCATTCTGTCTCTGAAACATAACAAAATTCAAGAGCAAGCAATATCTCAATTTACCTATTTAACACCTGGTTTTCTGTTTCCAGTTCTTCTCTCTTGGCTTCCAACAGCTCTATCTTCTCCAGTAACTTCTTTTGCTTTTTGTCATTAAGTGTCTTCCTCTGCAAATAGGGTAAATACTATGTATAGTTAGAGAAATAAACATTCATTTGATTGTTGACCTCCAATGCAGCATACCATTTTCTAACCCGTATGCTCTAATTGGAGTCTTATCCCCAAATTCTCAAATTAGGTACATATATTCATGGGGATGGAGCTACTTAATACTGAGCACACCAACCTGGTTACAATAAGAAAAAATATCAAGTATAAAGGAGGAAGCATTTGTGAAATTGGTGTTTTTAGGGGGGGGGGGACATATCCATTTGGAGTTAACTATGATTACCAAAAGAGAGACAACATTATTGTCATTTTATTACAAACATAATTTGCATAGTGGGAAAGGCTAGCAGGAATGATGCAAACAGAGACCCTGACTGAAAAGGTATGTTTTGGAAAGAGGAACAGAAAGAGCAACACATCCTACTAGGACATCAAGTATTGGGACAAAGCCTTGTGCTTCTTTCTCTCCTCAGTCACTGAAATTCCCTGTTAATTTATTTGGTGTGGAGGGGGAGAGGGAAAGAAAGGTCGCTGGTACTCTGCAAAGCTGTGAAAATATTTCTGCAGCACTTGCATTTTTCCACAGGAAAAAAATATAGCTACATATTTTAAAAATCTAATTAGCTTTGGTGTGTAGCTGTTAATATCTATCCACAAACAAAAATTACCGGTAGATGTCACAACTAGGGTTATTTCTCGATGCTATCACAGCTGCTTTTTTTGCCATTTAAAACACAAAAGCTTTTAGCAATAGAGGTCAATGTTTTGTTTTACAAGTTACAAACATTATGTTGGCTACAATCAGAATCCTGTTATAGAAGCATAATTTTAGCTAACCCAGAATGAAAAGGTTTCCCTCAGATATATGTTGTAAGTGACATGCCTTTTTCTGAGCGACTGCTGCCCGGTGCAATTTTTCTTTCATCTGGTTATACTTCTGTTCTACCTCTGTAATACGCTGAATAAGTTTATGTTTTTCTTCTAGCCATTCGACATGTTTGTCTTCCAAATTTCTGGAGGGTGAAAAAAAAAGCAATGGTTGCTCTTGCATATCAAATCCACAGTTAATCACCGCATTCATGAATGCGCTGAGTATATCTCACATGGCTAAATGAAATCCAGGTGTACCTAGAAGGTATGTTTCTTACAATTCCATAAACAATGGGAAAGGCGATCTGAAACTTGCACTATGTCAAGTGCTAAATCAGCATTTACAAAACTCTATGTTGGGGTACTTCTATATGGGCTTATAAATTAGTTAGTAGAGGTAATTAAAGGCTCCTGTGAGTCCTGTGAGAGAAAATTGACCATCATTTACCAGGCTCTGGGATGCTCTCCTGAGATCTCACAGAGCTGCCTGAGTTCCTGTGAGATCTTGCAAGAGCATCCAAGAGCCCAGCAAGCATCCAGAGATTTTAAAAGCTCTTTCTGCACCAGGAAAGCCCAATGCAAAAGCAGTTTCAACCAGCCAACTTTCAGCCATGCAAGACTACAATTGTGCAAGTGAATTGTGTGCAAGATGTGATCGTACTGTATTGTATTTATTGAGTTGCTGTGAGAGGCAGATGATAGATTAAGATGTAACTAAGTACATGGCTATATGTACAGGCTACATTCACACTTAATGGAACAAGGTAAATTACTTTCCTGCTACAGAAAAGACATAATTAGTTAATAAATCCTTATGTCACAATTCTACCTAGACAGTCTATGTGTTTTTATGGCAACATTATGTATATCATCTTAATGTGCAGCACATTCCTATGCATGTTGTGCTTAATTAGGCTTACATCCACATTAGTGTACATGGGATTGCATCCATGTAGTGAAACCAAGACATAATTAATTCACATTTCAAATCTATCATAATAGAAAAAATTCACAATATAGGCAACTGAACCCAAGATAAACATCTGGGGCCATTTACTCTCCACAGAACTTTACTTTCTTGAGACAACAGTAGCAAAATATTAAAAATGAAATCATACTTCTCTGAATCTAACTGAGCCCTTTCTGCTTGACTTCTCGCATTCTGACATTCATGTTTTAATCTCTCCACCATTTCCTTCAGTTTCTGATTGGAAACTAGCAAGTTATTCTCCGACTGTGACAGAGAAGCCACTTGGAGTTGCAAATCTTGGATGCGCTGCAAAAGAAACATAAAAATGATTGATGAAATCATTTATCAAAGCTCTAGAAATCCCACCAAACAGCATATAAGCCCTATGTACACATCACTCAACTGTAGCAGCTACATGTGAACAATAGGAAGTGGAGCCATACTACAGGATCCAACCCAATGTGCCATAGATCCTACTCCCTCAACACCTGTGCATTTACTGCAGACGTCTGCAAATGAGTGCCTACTTGCAGTTTAAAAAGCCCCCCTGAGCACCACTTGAAAAGCCTCCAGCGTTTCTCCAACCCTCTCCATAAGTCTCTCTGCTTCCTCTAATCACCCTCTCCAACCACCTCT
This sequence comes from Podarcis melisellensis, assembly GCF_964234715.1. NCBI lineage: Eukaryota > Metazoa > Chordata > Lepidosauria > Squamata > Lacertidae > Podarcis > Podarcis melisellensis. The sequence continues at coordinate 40,628,985 of NC_138542.1, forward strand.
TCTGCACCCAAACACTCTCATGAAGGCTGCTGGTCATTTATTCCTGCTCTCCTGCACCCCTCCCCGCATGTGCCATGTTTGTGCCATTTTCTTATTCTTCCCCTGTGTGCCATTTTTGCATCTCTTAAAAGTATTGTATTATTTTTCAGTGATATGCACACAGCTGCAAGTTCGCATATTAAATAAGCTGTGGAAGTTGTTTTCTCAGAGCAGAACTGGAGGTAAGTTAGTGCCTTCCACAGAAGGTGCATTAAAGACAATCTAGCATGGCCTGGAGCAAGTAGGAGTCACCTATACAAATTAGTCCCACAGGAAAACAACTCTAGTCACCCAGTGTTAAGTGTTTGGCAGACATGTTGGGGCAAAGAAAGTACTTCTTCACACAGCATATAAATAGCTAACTTCCAAAATTCACTGCCATAAGATGTGATGATAGTCACTTTAAAAAGGAAGAGGAGAGATTCATAAAGAATAAGACAACAGCTACTTGGCATGCTAACGAAACAAGTCTGTTCAGATGCAATGCTGCAATTAAAGAAGGAAAGCAACGTGATCTATCTTGAGAAGATGACAGAACATGATGTTGGATCCTTACCCCCTTTAGATTAGCATTTTCACTTCTCTCTTTTTCAAGCTCCTCAGAATAAATAGTTTGCTGTTGAATCTTTAGCCTATAAATGAATACAAATTGGGATTTGTGAATTTTTAAAAGGTCTACACTAGATAGACATTTTTAAATTAAACAAAATCTGACACAAGAGTGGAACTATGGAATTAAATGAAAAACTAATTTCCAGCATTTTGGAAAGAGACTCCCCAGCATTAACTTTATATTTATCACTGAAATAATTTTTATCCTGCTCTTCTGTGAAAAGAGGTTACCAGAATAGCTTATGAATATGAGAAGACTGTCCCTCTCTCAGGCTTGGATATATAATTAAGATGAATTCAACAGAATATTCTACACAGAATGCACTGAGCATCCAATGGAATGTTTTAATAAATGGTGGGTTAATATTGATAGCTGTTGGAAGTGTGGGGGCCAGGGAAACATTTTGAAACATATATAATGAAAATGTCCAGTCCAGTAACTGCTGAATTTTGAGAACTGGCTAAGCATGCTAAGTCGGTCCTAGGAAAATGTGGAAAGTGGTCTTATGGAGTGATGATATTATGAAACATCCCAGCTCTTTCAAACTTAAAGAAGATACAAAATGCTTAACATTAGAACAGTAAAACTGGCATTTAAATTAAGGCAATTACTACATATTGGAAATATAGTATAAAAAACATACATTGATACCTGGACACTAAGAGTTAAATGGATTTGACTATACAAAGAAGAGGTATAGACATTTTTGACAGATAAAAAGTTTAAAAGGCCACAAAACTGAAGACCACCTGCTGCTCTGCTTGACTTGAATTTCCCACTTTTCTTTTAATCTCTCCTTTCCTTTTCCTTGTGACCTTGTCTGACTCATTTGATTTTCTCTGTGTTGTGTGCATCAGAGTATAAATGGGTATGAATTCATGGTTAAATATATAAAAAGTTCACAAGACAAAGTTCTTAACAGATAGAATGTTTAGAGAATATTGAAATTGGAAAGACAAACTTGAAGGGCAGGAGAGAAAGAATGTTGAGGAAATAAATGGGAGTAACAATGCATGTATTGAGGACTGGTTCCAAACAATTTTTAGCGATATATGTTTGTATAAGATATAATCCCCAAAAAAATCTAATACTGTACAATAGTTATCAGTTTCTTCACTGTATTTTATAGCGTATTGTGCACATATTGTGTAATTGTGAACAAATGTAGAAGTTTCAAGAATAGCTTTAGGCAACAGCATGCTTCAGCTGGCAAAGAAATGGTGCAAAACAAGGGTCTACCAATTAAATACCTATTTCTATAAACCCATTTCTGGAGAAACAAAAACATCTGCCCAGCTTAGACACAAGCAGTGAAGTGTCAAGGGCTTTGTTCAGCAGGCAATAACACTTTCTGATAAAGTGTTAGAAACTCCAATTCCTAAATAGAATTAAAACCTCTACAAATTACCTAAGATCCTTGATTTCCCTTCTGCTGGATTCTTCTGCCACCTGCAGAGCAGATAACTTCTCTTTGTACTCATCCTTTTCCAACTGCCTCTGAGTATCTTGCTCCACTTTGATTTTCTCCAGTTCAGATAATCTGGCTTCAAGTTCTAACCTGAAACATTATGGAGTGTTTAAGAGCTGTGAAAAACAGATTTTTGTTTTTTAAATCATATCACAAACAAACATATATAAACATATATATGTGAGAGAGAACATTTCTACTCGGCTGGTATAGCCTCAGTGTTCCATGATTAGTGCAGAAACAGCACAAGCTCCCGTCTACAGATTTCATAGCCAGGCACAACTAATTCAGCAGCTTCCTTGGACAGGGCAAGAGTGATTTCAGAATACTGAAGCAATGTGAGGTGCATTTAAAACACCCTGTCCACTGTAGCAATAGCAACTAGCAGCAGCAATTTTATAGCTGGAACATAATGCACAACGACTATATTCATAGGCAGGGAAGTTGCTACAATTTTAAACTCTTTTTGAGCAAGAGAAGAAAACATACAAGAACATGCTTACTTTTCCTCCTGTAATGCTGCAAGTTTTTGGAAGCCTTCTTCTTCTGCAGCTTGTACTTTGCGTACTAATTCACGATCCTTTTCTATTAAAAGCATCTTGTGCTGCTCAAGTGTTTTCTTACGTATTTCATTATCTGAGTGTAAACCTGTTTTTAAACATTTACAGTATTTGAAAGCTCTGAAAATCACTACACAGAATCTGATAAAACTGAATCTGTTGCTCACTCACGTAAGCCACCATTCATTTTTCCTACGTTCAAGTACAACTTTGCCCATAACTTTCCCACTACTTAAAGCAGTGTAGCTTTAGGGAAGTATTACAGAATTAGGCTAAGAACCTTCAATGAATATTTACTCAGAAGTAAATCCCACTGGGTTCAGTGAAATTTACTCCCAGGTACATGCACACAGAATTGCAGCCTATGTCCCACAAGTTTCAGAAGGAAGGTTAAGTTTCTGTTTAACTTTCACCTGTGGGAAAATCAATGACATTTAAATGTGTCCAAACTTCACCAGAAATGCATTCCACATGCATTTACAGAATTAAAATTAGACGCTATTTCTACTGGCATTAATGGGAGCATCTAAGTATAAATAATGATGAATGGATAGTTACAAGATGACAATTCTCATTTAAGAGAGGGTTCACACAATTATTCATATATTCATGTTTTACTTTATCATTAAAATGCTACAATATCCCTCCAACCCCAGAAAAAGATCACATTAAAAATTAAATATTCACAAAGCTATGACAGTTATGGCGAAAAGCCCCCACTGAATTTAAGAATTACACTAATTATATCCATGATTACTTCTGTTATGTCAGCTTACAGGTATATGAGCACATAGCTGGGTGCAGTGGGGCTACATGTTGGACAAAAACCATGGCAGCTTATTGAAAGTGACACATTAAAATGAAAGTATCCCTGTGAAAGGGATATGGCTGCACGACAGTACTTACTGGACTGTTCTAAATTTTTCTCCAAGACAAAAATCTGTATCTATAATTGGTGGCAATAACAAATCACTGAAGTAATAAAGTTTTACCATCTATTTCACTTTGAATCTTGTTTCTTTCTCTTTCTATCTCAGTCCTAGCTCTTGCCGCTTCCAGCTTGATGTTTGTTATTTCTAACTTGTGTGAATGCTTAAGTTCTTCAACCTATAGAAGATAATGTTTTATCAATTTCCAGTTTTGATCAGAACGGTTTTTCTGCTCAAGGAGGATAAAATCATGCAAGAATCCCTCCTATCTTCTTCTGGATGAAAGATTCTGAGGTTTTCTCCTACTTCCATAGGAAGAAGTTCCCCGAGCTAGAAATATGGTAGCTGAAATGATTTATGAAAAATATTTTTAAAATGATAACCATTTAAAATACACAGTCTGCTCTGGATGCCATCGCCAAATGAGACGTGGCAGGGAAATCACTAGGAGCAGAGCCTTTCCAACAGCGGCACTCATACAATGGAACACCATCCCTGTAGAGGTCTGTCAGACCCCAACACTATATTCTTTCAGGCATCTTGGGTGCCTTGGTAGAAAGGTAGTATATTAAAGATAATACATTAATTCCCAAAGTAGGGAATTACAGGGGGGGGAATTAAAAATAGACCATAAAAGCTTTCAGGTTATGTTCATCAATGTCCGACCAAATAGGGGAATCTAGTGTCATGTACCTGTAACAGACTGCATTCATCTGATCAGCAACTTCCTTAAACCCAATTTGACAGGAGCTGGGTCTCCATCTCTCTTTTGCACACACAAATATTATTTGAGAATTCTTAGATAAAATTTCAAACAAATATTAATGAATACTGCAATCTGCTATTATGTAACTTGCAACAGATATTAATAAGAACTGAGACTAGGTAATAACTGATACACATGTACACCTGATACATATATACAACCTGTAACAAGATACCTCTGCACATGCTTGTGCACATAGACACATGCAAACCAATTTCACATGAAAAACCTATTTCCTGGAGCCATGCAAATTAGCTCCAAGTGGCTTAAGCATTTAGGTCAATGTTTAAATGAAACTGTCAACCTCATTTCTAATAAAAATACTATACAGCTATGTGGGAATACTAAGTTTTTCATTCATTTATGAGCACTGCTGAGAAATGCACTCAATCCATTCCAAGCTGTGCTGATCAGTTGGGATACAATACCTGCAGATACTGCTATCAAAACAAATTCAGTTATCTGAACATAATTATGCTCAAACCTCACTATGTGAACGGCTGATTCAGATATCCAAACAGGCCGTTTGTCTACTTCCTTTGTTTGTGCTTTGCTGGTCGGCAGCAGCCATTTTCAGGCAGAAACCGTGGTGATGGTGCAAGGAGGGAGTGTGGACAAATCAAGAGAGAGACTGGACAATTCAATTTTTCCTTTGTTTCTCTTCTGCTAGCTGGCAGCAGCCATTTTAGGAAGTAACCACAGCAGAACAGGGAGAGACACCACAGGTTAAAAATATTTCCATAGCAAAGAATGGAAATCGTCAGCTTGTTATGCGAATACTTTCTAACAAGTGATTTCCTGGGAACACATTTTGTTCAGAAACTGGGACCTGCCTGTACTACTATCATTAAGGCATTAACATAAAAGAGCATCCTTAAAAGCCAGCATTCAGATGTCTAAAACATCTACAGTGTTTTAAGAGATTTTAAAACAGACACACAGAGGATGCACACAATTTGGCAACTTGCTCTTTTTACTGAGTTCAGTGTTCTGCGAGGCAATCTGTCACCTTGACAACATAAGCCTTCATGCTAGAGAAGTGCTAGTCTTGACTATGCCATTAAAATCACTGGCCTGGTATAATTGGCTCAGTATTATGGCAGATTATCTATCTTCTATATGTCACTTGCAAATAGCTAACCTTGGAGAAGAAATTTCAACGTGCTTCGTCACAAACCCAACACAATGGAAAACTGAAGCAGCTGTCTTCCTGCCTTGTAAGTAACAATGTTTTTTCAATAGAAAAATCAAAACATTGAAGACAATCATTGTCTGAAATGAACCGAAATTCTAGTTTAAACTTTCCTAGTACAGTAATTACAGGGTTGCTGAGAATTAAGCAGTAGGAGAAAGCGCTTTTCAATGTCAAATGTAATCACAACCACTAGTGTAGAAGCTACACAAGTTTTAAGAATTAGTATTTGATTAAGCAACTACAGTTAAGACACTGATTTTCTTAAAGTAAAAAGGAAACTCCATTTGTCATTTACACATCACATGGTTTGATCACATCCCTTCTTGGTCTATCTGTCATCAATGGTTATTCTAGTTAAAAATGTTAGTTTTTGTATCACTGCTGATCAGGATCATATGAAGCTGCCTTAAACCAAGTCAGACCACTGCTACATCTAGATCAGAACTGTCCACAGTAATTGGCAGTGACATTTCAAGATTACAGTGCACTCATCTCACTTTATTGGCCAAGGGAGCCGGCGTAAAGCTTCCGGGTCATGTGACCAGCATGACTAAGCCGCTTCTGGTGAACCAGAACAGCGCATGGAAATGCCATTTACCTTCCCGCAGGAGTGGTATCTATCTACTTGCACTTTGACGTGCTTTTGAACTGCTAGGTGGGCAGGAGCTGGAACCGAGCAACGGGAGCTCACCCCGTCATGGGGATCCAAAGTGCCGACCTTCTGATTGGCAAGTCCTAGGCTCTGTGGTTTAACCCACAGCACCACCCACGTCCCTATTATACTTCCTTTATACTTAATGTTAATTCTCACAATAAGACTTATTCCACACTGAAGAAGTTGCAGCTCCATTCTCTATCATATGGATCCCTGGCTTCTTTAATAATAGCTACTGCTGCAGGTATCAGCGTACATAGAAGGCCGTTAAGATGAAAGATCACAGTTTATCATTTCTACAATCTCCAACAGTCATCTTGTGGTTACCCAGTTTCTGTTTTCATACTTCTGTGCTTTAAAACATAGTTTCTATTTTGCCCTCACGGAAGGAAGAAAACAGAATAATATGAGGAACAATTTCTCTACGCCATTTACATAGCTGCAGGGGAAGTGTCCTGCTCTAACGTAAGAAATTATTTGGGAATATACTTATTTTAGGCTCAAAATATGTAAATATTTGAAAGCCACTTTCTGGGCGCATGACACTCAGCAGCTATTAATGCTGTTTATCTCTATATTGTGGTAAGTATCAGGTTTAAAGTGGCTCCACCAGAACAGGAAACAATATGAAATTTGGCAAAGCAAAATACAGAACATAATATGAAAGCAAATATTTCCATTCACTTTACCAGCTACTCCCCCCCCCCAGTACTTTTTCTCTGTTGCCACAGTCTTTGACCCTGAATATATCAGGTTCCATTAACCCATGTCTCCATAACCTCTTGCTTCTACTTGCATTTTTCTACTTGTCCTTGGTGGGATCCAGACAAAGTCAATTGCACTTAGTTCCCACTAAAATCAAGTCCCATTGTGACTTAAGCACTACTATCTTAATCTGGATCCCATCTCCACCCCTTCTCTTTAGGCAGCTTAGACTCGACTCACTGCAAGACATCTTATTTTCCCCCCTTTCCCAAACAGAATTGAGATGGAGGGGGAAGGTGCTTTCTAAGAAATAGGCTGTTATCACAGGTGAGATCTGTCACAAGCTTCAGGCTGAGAACATGAAACTACAATTCTCCCCCATACAAGAAATAAAAGCCCACTAACATTTAAAGAGTGAGAATCTTGAGATGGCAAGTGAAAGTACTGGCTATTTGGATTAACCTGATCAAGCAATTTCTTGTTTATATACCTATTGAGAAGGAATGCCTTACATCTTAACAACCAAGGTGGATTTTTTAAAAAGTCACTGATCCCACTTTCACATGCAAGGAACTTCCACTCATGCAAGTGCTAATGCCCATGCAGCCATGTTATCACTGGTCACAGTAAAACTGCTTCTGGACTATCACTTCAGTCTGTACATGACTAAAAGCTCGCAGCACATTTATCTTCCACACAGAGAACAAGCATGTCAAGGAAAAGATTAGGCCAGAAGTTCTCTGTCCAGTTTGCTACCTCAAGTAACTAGTTCTCAGAGTTGATTAGCGCTGGTCTAGACCAACCAACAGTCTGATGTGGCATAAGACAACCTCCTATCTTCACAATAGTAAGTGTTATTAAATGTGATTTGTGGATGTCATTACTGCTTTAGGGAACAGTGCCAAAAACAAAATGTGATGCTTTCATGCCAACAGAAAAATCCAAGGACAATAAGAACATGGCTTTTCAAACACTGAATTATGAAAAAGGAGAGAAATAAAGCCGTGTAATAGAGACAATTTGTCTCCAAAGATACAATTAGTGATAATGGTTCTGGTAACATCTCCAAAAAAACTGTCTTGACAGCATCAAAATACTTACTTTAGTTGTCAAGGCACTGATCTCTCGTTCAGCTTTATGTAGCTTGCTTCTTAAGAGCGTATTTTGCTCACTGCTCATCTGCAGTTCCTTTTCAATGCGTTCCAGCTGCAGCTTAAGGGATTGTTTTTCAGCCTTAAAATTAAGAAAGGAAATCTTAAATTGCTTCACAGAAATGAATATTGAAGCAGAGTTCTAAACCTATTTGCACAAAAGTAAGGTTCCTTCACTCAAAACCTCGCCACCTGGCTGGGACTGATGACCTGGTTTCAAGAGGCCAATAAAATCAGTGCCATTACTTCTAGTGAGTAAGCGTCTGAGGTCTCAAATCTTTTTGGCGTTCTCTGGGTCATTTTGCATTAACATATTTTAGATGGTTAGCTTATTTGCTCTGAAGTTAAATAGCTCCCCTAGGAAGCTAGGGCTAGTTCAAGCACCAGAACTACATCACAATATTGCAAAGTTATAAAATGCTCAGGTTTGGGGCTGGCAGCTCTTCAGCAACATGCAGCACAGCAGCAGAAAGGGGGAAGGGAATGTCCTTTCTCCCATCTCCCATCCTAAAACAGTCTCTCTCCCTCTCAGACCTGAACAAGAATATAAAGCTCGTGCACCTATTTTATTTTTAAAATTTGTATACTGCCCTTCATCTGAAGATAACAGGGAGGTTCACAACATAAAAATACAAAATGAAAACACAAAATGCATAATAAAAAACAAAAACAAACCAATGATCATCTCCCACAAAGACATTTAAAAGGGCATAGAATGCTAATCAGCCAAATGCCTGGCTGAAGAGAAACATTTTCACCTGCCGCCTAAGGATATGTAATGAAGGTGCTAGGTGAGGCTCCTTGGGAAAAGCATTCTACAAACAAGGAGCCACCACAGAAAAGGCCTGTTCTTGTGTTGCCACCCTCCAGACCTTATGTGGGGAAGGCACCCAAAGAAGGGCCTCAGATAATGATTTCAGGGTCAGTTCATATAAGATGCATTTCTTGAGGTATTGTGGTCCTGTCTGAAGCCATTATCATGGAACTGCTTTTATGGGTGGCAATAACACTGCAGCTTTGCCCTGCAGACCCCATTTATTTTCTCTAATTGGCACTCAGACATATAAATTTGCTATCAGTTGGCAAGCAAAACAGGGTCATAAAAAATAAGGAAGTGGTTTCTATTTACCCAGACATCTCCCCAGCTTCCCAGAATATGCAAGTTGCATTTAAAGCCTGACAATAACCTGTGAACTTCCTGGACACACACAATGCTAGGGGATCCTTTGAAGAAAAAGAAAATAGGAAACTGAAGGTGGGGGAAGAGGAAATTGGTCTACTCAAGCTGCAAACAGCTTATAGAAAGTACTGTATTCTTCCCTGTATAAGACTAGGGTTTTTTCCCTTAAAAAAAATGTCAAAAATTAGGGGGCATCTTATACTCTGGGCCATCTCCCTCTATTTTCTTAAATCCGAGTCCCCGAGTCTTATACATGGGGGCGTCTTATAGGTGGGAAAATATGGTGATCTGGCGAGGGGTGATTAGAATAGGGAGGTTGGGTTTTTTTTATAAAACAAAAACTTACCTTCCTGTACTATACAAGTCTCCTGAAATTCCCCCTCACAACCTCTAGTCTCCTAATAAGTCTGAACAGCTGTATAAGATATTGTTGCTGGACCCATTTGTAGAATTTGCTTATTGAATGTTTTGGACCTTAGTGTATTATTCAGCTTATATATTTATTTATTGTTTCTACAGACAGGTTTGTTTACCAGAGTAAAATATCCTTCCACTTTTAATCTTATGTAAAAAGTTCAAACCTGTAGACTCCGCAATGATTATTCAAAATATCATGATTCAAACCACTTTGTAGATAAATCTGTCATATTTTTCAGAACTACTTTGCAAAGAAGTAATCTTATTACTATTAGGGAAATGTGAATCTGATTAGGAAGAATCAAGCTCATTGATGGCTTGATGTGAGTTTCTCATTGTTTAAGTTAACACACAGTGTACACCTTTACTATGTCTTGTAGGGAGAACAATCAGAATCTCCTACCTCCAAGGATCGCGTTGTAGCTTGCATCTCAGTTAACTGTCGCACCTGTATTCTTTGCACATTTTCTGCTTGCATACCAGAGTTCTCCCTCTGAGCTCTTAGTTCTGCTACTTCTGCTTCAAAACCCTTTAATTTCTGAACTAGTTGAGCCTTTTCTCTTAATAGTGCTTCCACACGCTTGCCATCTCTTGTAGGATCAATATTAAGCAGCTGATTATGCAATTCTTCTTTATCTTTGCCAAGTCTCGTTATCTATGAGTAAATGAACAGACAACACTATGGGCCCACTCCAGTCTGAGTGTGACTTCAGAAAACCCAAAAGATTCAATGATTCCTTGCACCAGGTGCACACACAACCGTGTATGCAGACGGGAGGGAGGGAATGAGAACCCACCACGCGCGAACCATGTTCCTGTGCTTGGAATTGGTCAAAGTGTATTTAAATATAACATTATGTTGATAAGCCCAGAAGTACTAGAAAAGCACATAAAAGTAAATATATTTGTTCTAAAATGAAAACACATTTTCATTTCATTCAAAATAAGCAATACATTGGTAAAACTAGCACTATGTTTTATAGGCCCTTTTCTCACAGAAAAATTAAAGTGACAAAAATGTGTCCCCCATAAAACTGGAACCAATAACACACCTGAGGTAATTTTTTAGTCAGGAAAAATATCAACACATTTTCTAAGATGTTTTCACTTGACTGAGAACAGTAGAACAATGAAATATGCAATTAGTTCATTATCAAAACTATAAGGCTGCAGACCTACACACATTTACTTGGGAGTATGTTGACTGAATGCAGCAAGACTTACTTTAAAGTTAACATATGGTAAACTGCATATTTCCTCCTTTTTCTTAAGACATTCATGAAGCAGAAAGCCTGACTGATTATGCTTTAGGCAGGGTTCAAATTTATTACGGTTGATTAAATTCATATTCAAATGTTATGGTTTTTCTTATATTAAAATATTCTTCCTTACCTCAGATTCATATTTTAATTTGTTCTCTTCTAAAATATGGGCATGTTCTTCTTTCTGATGCTCAAACTCTGATTTAAGGAAAGTATGTTCATAGCGAAGTTTGTTATATTCTGTTCTCCATTTTTCTGCTTCCTAATTAAGAAGAACATATGTGACTAAAGTGAATAAAAAATACAAACCCATGCAGAAAAAAATGAACACACAAGATGTTTAGTAAGTATCAGGTGTAAACTGAAAACAGGTCAACAATTGTTAATTGTTTTTGATGGCAACATTTACAGTTGCATCAAAAGAAACACAGTAATACTATTGTTTGGCTTAAGCTCCAGAAGCAACGGTGAATGCTCCTTGCCAGTGACCATTGCGGCAATGGAGTCATATTGCCAGGAAGAACAGCTAAGATTAGGTCTGTGCTATAAATCAATATATCAAATCATGATAACAGGTTTTTTTAATGACTTTGCAATTTATCACATATTGTGTGTGTGGTATTAAAAAAAATCACAATATTGGAAAAACCAGGAAGCCGATGCTTCTTCCTGTGTGTGCAGCACTTGCTAACTCCACCTCAGTCAGCTCTTCCCTGCCTCCTGCAGCAACAAGAAATAGCTACAAATCACTACAGCAGGCTGACTCAAATATTGCCCAGCAGATATCACCAAACAAAGCTTTGAAAACCGGTTAGCAGTCACTATCAGTCAACCTTCCCTGTCTCATGCAGGAAGAGCAATTCATTACAAATTACTACAGGCTGAGTCAAGTATCGCAAAGCAGATATCGCCAAATGGAACTTTGAGAAATGGTTAGGAAAAGAAAAAGGCTGGATAAAAAACTTTCATTTCATAGAAAACTTTGTTTCTACTTACTTTATCTAGCTTTCGAAGGTTCTCTTTCAGAGGTGCTTCTATGTTGTCTCTTATTTCTGTTTTAAGCAACTCTAACTTCTGTGGAGTAATTACCTACATGTCCGAAGAAACACATAAAAAGAAAATATGCAACAGTTTCATCATTTGTCTCTATGAAGATTATGCCACCACTTAAAAGATCTGGAGTTCCCCCACCTAAGGATGGAAACACTCCAATATTATCCTGTTATGCTGCATATATTCCTAAAGTACTGGAACTATTAACAACAAAAAGGTATAGGATCTGTTTGAACACTGCTATTACAACAAGGTTTTCATCACTGGGCAACTGCCAAAATGACTCAACGAAAGGAAAATACAAACTAAAACTACAGTTTTAAACATACCTGGAAGTAAGGTATGTTCAGCTCAATGCCGCTGGCTTGTGAATAGACATGTATAAAACAGCACTGCACAATTCCTAACACAGATCAAAGGTAGATACATATTTGTTATAGTATACAGTCTACCTAACTAATAATAATTCAGTGTTAAGACACAGTATGAATAACTAGGACTATGGAGACTCAGGTACAAATCCCCACTCAAGTCATGAAACTGACTGAATGACCTTGGGCACTTGTCTCTCAAGTCATATCGTTGTTAAGATAAATGCTGGGGGTGGGCGGGGGGGGACCACTTAAGAGATTTCTATGAAATATAAAGAGGTGGTAAAATTAAACAAATAAATAAACGCTATAGCTGCCATGAGCTGCTTGAAAGAGTGGAATTAAGTTATTAATAAATAATATTCTCAAATTCTTGAACATGTGATAGGAAAATATTTTAATATGGATGAAATATTTAGAAAGGCATATTTTTTTTAGCAGTGACCCTTCACAGCTTTGGAATGCCCTCCCAAAAACATCATTATTATAATTTAAGTGCCATTCATGGTTTTCTGGACATTTTAGGACTAATAATTTAAGCATTCTTTAACTTAGACCTGAATGATTTTACCTTCTACTTAAATTGGCTATTGCCGTTTTAGTTTGCATGCTTTATTTATGACTTTATATTGTATTTCAATTCTTACAACTCTTTTAGGCACTTTGAGAGCATATATCTATGCAGAAGAAATTGGATATAAACTATGTACACAAATAAGTAAATACAGTATCACTCCTTCTTAATGTCCTGTCCAGAAACCTATGTCCCCACTGTGGAAGGACGTGTGGATCTAAAACTGGCCTCCACATTCACTTATAGACTCACTGTTAAGACCGTGTTCTTGGAAGACAATCTTACTCGGCTATGAGTGATCGCCAAAGAAGAAAAATAAGAGTGTACAATAATTAATTGAGGTAGGCATTAGACCAAAAAGAACTTCTCTGAGCTCTACAACTATATTTTCTACCTGTGAAGAGAAAGGGAGTTCATCATCAATAAAGATAAAATACCAGAGGCAGTATTCCAGGAGAGATAAAATTTCTTGACAGATTATATTTCACACACCTTGCCCTTCCTCCAATCAATTGAGAAATACAATTTAAGCTGGGCAAAATCATCTAATGGATCAGATGCTCCCTGCAAGCCATTACAGTCATACCTTGTAAGCTGAACGGAATCCATTCCAGAAGTCCGTTCAACTTCCAAAACGTTTGGAAACCAAGGCACAGCTTTTGATTGGCTGCAGGAAACTCCTGCAGCCAATCGGAAGCCACGCCGGATGTTCAGCTTCCAAAGAACATTTGCAAACTGGAACACTTACTTCCGGGTTTGCGGCATTCGGGAGCCAAAATGTACAAGTGCCAAGGCTTTTTACTGTAGTAAAAGTGTATGTCATCTTCCAGAAAACTGTTAAACAAAGGGGGTCTTTAAACTTCTTTTGAAATGGCAGCTCCCATGCCTCATGTCAAATTTATTTTTGAAACTGAGCAGAGTATGGCATGGAGATATTTTGAATGAAGAGAAAAAAAGTCACAAAGTACTCCTACATGATCGAAGCCACTGGTCTTCCACTGGTGGGCTGGGACTCACTATCAGGTCACGGCTGATCTAAGGTGGGTCACAACAGCAGTACTACCACAATACAAATATGTGGTAAGAAATGTAAGAACTATATCTCCAACTGCAGTTCTTTAGATACCAGTCACAGTTTAACAAGAACATCAGACATAATTAGCAATGTGAATTAAGATACTGTATAACATACAAATGAATAATGTAACTTAAAAGAAAGAATTGTGGCCTCACCTGCTTCTTTAATTCCTCTACTTCTCTTGATTTATCCAACAATTCATCTCGGAATTCACCAAGCAGACACTGAAATTTATCATGAACGGTCTGCTTTTCACGTAACAACTGTTTGAGCTCATTTTGTGATTTTGTATATTCATTCTGAAGCCTGAAAAGAAATAATTTTACAATGTATCTGCTTTTCTGTTTACTGATCTATATCTTGGCACATTGAAGATAACAGAGAAAGGAAAGGAAAGGAAAGGGGAAGTAGGATAAACAGGGGAAGCATATCAGTTCATTTCAGTTACACATACTTAGGCTTAATTACAGCTAATATGACACATAGGGAGTTATGCCAAAAGACTGCACAGAAAAGGAGAGGTTTGAAAGAAGTAAGAGCAGCAACACCATGGAGGTGTTCTGGGTGGCAGCTTTGATGTTTTCTTCCTGTTAGAAAGTTTTTTTATACTGAAAATGCTAATACACACACACACAAAATCAACATTGTACATATTTTTAAATACACTAGCAGACCAATACAACCCCCGCTTTGTGGTGGGCTGGGGGGAAGTGGATTGGGTGCAAGTGTCCCTCTACCTAGTCCTGGCAGCCTGTATCTGGCACAGAGTTCCACTCCCACCTGCCAAAAAATGTTGAAGTGCCATTAGCAGGATTCCCACTGGCAGCAACCAGTGGAATCTCCAAAACAGAACTTTCCAGTGGCAGGGCTGAACTGGCCTGGGATATGTTGGATCCTAAGCAGGCCCTACTACAATCACATGATGGTCACCTCCAGGTTGGCACAGTAATCTGCCAATTCTCCACCTTCTGTGCAGGAGAGCTGTATCTGCCACCCTGCTACTCCATAAAGCCCTACCAAGCAGAGAAGAATTAGAATTGTTCCCTAAATAACTGAAATCTCAACATCCCAAGAAATTGAGGCCCAATTCACAGAAACCAGAAGCAATACAATGGCAAAGTAAAACAGAACTGCATGGAGGCTGCTCCATTTGGCAAATAGTTTGTGTGCTTTTGCCAAGCTTCAACAGTACACTGCCTATACCAGCCAAAGAAGTAATGTTGGGCAGATGGAAGAGCTGGTTGCCACTACCTGAAGGCAATGCGCAACAGCAGACATGCCCACACAGTATGCCTCCTCAGGAAATACCAGGGCACAGAAAAGGCTGTCACTGTATGAAGGTGCATTGTGTATCTTTGGGCAATGGTGCCCTTTCCACATTGAGGAGGGAATACCAGCCAAAAATTGTCTACCCATCCCTGGTGGCAATAACCATGCAAATCCACCTGTTGTCATCAAGTTCCTGCAAACTGGCCCCTACTCCCCAGTAAAAGTTTGTAGCAGTGTGCTAAACTTGAATACTGTTCATCTAACATCTGATTACTACTGCAACTGGTTTAGCTGTAGAAAACTTAAATTTTACTTTCATGATCAAAACATTTCATTAAATAGCTCAACATCAAAAAGAAAGCAAGCATACTATACCTTGTATGTTCTGCTTTAAGAGTTTGGTAATTGTTTTTATGGTGTTCACACCGCATTCTTTCATCATTTAACAGTTTTTGTACTTCTGCTTGTGAGCTAAGATCTCCACTTCCACCGACTGATGAAAGGATATGTGGAAAAGTGTCCATTCTGACTAAATGTTAATGAGATGACAATGTTAATAAGGCTGTCAGCACAAACCTGCCACCGTCATAGAGACCTCTTTCTCTCCTTAGGGCATCCCTTGAGGCCAAATTACCTGTACAAACAGAAAAGCACCCAATTAGTAGTCAATGGATTCATGGTTAAAAAGGCTCTGCTTTGAATACATGTTCAAAAGCTTCATTATTTCTCTGACAAGGGTATGTATTTTAATCTGATTTCATTCTCAAATCAACCACAGTAAACAAAGTTAATTTATGAAAGCACTGCATAAACTTCCCCATTACCTAAACCAATTTTTTCTTTGGGTGCAAAAGTTCTCTTCCCGCAGGACTGTTTACTCTGAAGGATTATAAATCAGCCAAACTGTGCAATATCCTCTGAGGATAATGCATCCCACTTTGTGACAGATGCAAGTTACAACCAGTATAATATTCAACACTTTGCCTGCATTGAATGCCTTGCTAAAATCTTCCCTGCTATTGCTAGGCACTAAACTGAAGCTACCAATGGTTTTAGCCATGCAATATGACTAATATTGTTCTGTAAAACAATTAATATTTGGTTTATTTGACACATGATGCCTAAACTTATTGAGGAAGAAAAAATAATTACTAGTAAAAATACAGGATAGGCTATAAATCAAAACTAAGCACAAACATTAAACTAGTAAAAAGAACTTTACACCAGAGCTTAAAGCATGCCCACTAAATAAAATTTGAGCTGGGTTGCCAGAAACTGTCTTGCAATTAAAAGGTCAATGGATTTGCAACACAGATTTTAATACTTATAATAAAGTTACATGCTAAAAAATTAACTACACATCTAGTGTATATAGGTGTTGAAGTTTTATTTGTTGTATGATTACTGGGTGACATCCAATAGTGTAAATCTGCTTGCACAATGGGATTTCTCCTACCCTGCACAGCTCCCCAAAACAGATGGGGGGGGGCGAGACAAGGTCTCCTCACTGGATCTCACCCTCTTTTTAAAAGATTCGTTTTTCAAACCATATCTTTTATTATTTGTGTTTTATTATTACTATTAACAGCCTTGATAAAAGATACTGGAATAAATATTAGGATAGATGCACGTTGTGCAATATAGAAGACCGTAATCCATTTGGATTATACTGACCCCTTGTGGTTAAGTTTCCAAATGCTTAAAAAACCCTGAGCAGTTATTTCTAGAGAGCTGCTTAAATCAGTGCAGCTAAATTGCAGGCAACTTTTAAGAGCAGCAGAACTAGAGCGGTTAGCCAGCATTACCTTACGAGCACCTTGGCGGTATTTTTTAAAAAATCCCTTTGGCCGGTGAAACAATCTGGAGTGGCATTACTGTACAGTATTTATTTATTTTTTAGTAGAAAAAAAAGAAACTAACCGTGAACGCCGACCTTGCTCCCTTATAATGGCAATGGCGCCCACCTGAGAGGTGCGGGAACAAAGTTTCTGATAGCGGGGAAAGAAAAGAAAAAGCCCTGGATGGCAATATTCCGTGTTTCGTCTCACTGGGACTGGGGTTTTTTTTGGGGGGGGGGAGGCGCCGGTCTTCCTTCACCGGCCTACTTCAGAGGGCCGTCGCGAAGGCGAAAGGCGGGCGGGGAAGGGAAGCCTCCAGCCCGCCCGCCCCCCAACCCCCACGAAGGAAAGCGGCTGACCGACCCACGTCGAAGGAACGAGAACCGCGAAGCAAACGGGCAGCGCCAACCGCCTCAGGAGCAGCCCTGCCCCGCCGGCCCAGCCCTGCCTCCTTCCCTTCCTCGCTTACCCGCCACCTCAGGCGGGCATCGGTTGCCTCGGCTGTTTAAAAATGGCGCTTCGGCTCCGCTCGCCCCGCCCCTCTCGTTTTCCGCTGAGCCCTCCCGGGACCCGTATGCTCGCCTACCTTTCCATTTTGTCAGCTGGCGCCTGGAACCCACCGGACAATATCTTCGCCAGCCCCGGGGCATCACGGGAATGCGGAAGCGTGGTTGCCACGATGCAATAGATGCAAGAGGCGGGAGGCGGCGCGCGAAGGCAAAAGTGGGCGGGGCTAATCGTGTTAACCCTTAGCTTGTCCGTTTCTTTAAACGCTGCTTGATTACGCCCAAAGTAGAGACCGTTCTAATCGGAGGAGGCGGTTCTTGCGTTCTTTAAAAACGAAGTGCACTAATCTTTGATGAGAGGGAACCAATACTTCAGGCGTGGGGGGCGGGGAACGAGTTTTAGGGTACATTCCTGACTGACCCCGCTTTCCTAGGAGTCAGCCCCATGGAATTAATGAGCTCCTTCCCAGCAGGCACAAAGCTCTTAAATTTACTTGAAACAAAGCTGTTCGTTCCCGTTTGGTAGCGTTTTCCTAAGTTTCAAGTGGTCAGGAAAAACAAAAGAGCTGTACATGGTTCATCCTGCAACGTAACTCGTTTTCACATCTCATGAAAAGAAGAACGCACGCCATTCACCTGTTTTGTACTAATCAGAGATACAGATTTGTAGTTAGAATTAATCCCCCTAGCCACAGATATGGAAAAGGTCGTTTTGGAATGAATATAGTTATACAGTATACTGCAATGTTTCCCCAAACATGAATAGTGCAGTCAAAATTTTTTGTTTCCATACAATGTTAGTAGGGATCAAACTACTGAAATAAAAAAAATAAGGTCATATATGAAGATAAAATGTTCATAACGGCATATATAAACCACATGTATGAAACTCCACAGAAAAAGTGCTGAAACCATTTTGTCCCTCCCAAATTGACCTCAAATATTTATCTGCAAGGTCGAAGGAAAATGGAAAAGCCTCCCCATTGTCTTCCCCCCCCCCACAAATCCTGTCTTAAGGGTACGTCTGTGTATGAATAGGGTGAGCCTGTGACCTGGCTCAGGAACTAAGTATTTGTCATTACAAAAGACTGGCCAGGCTCCCCAGGGTATCCAAACAAGTGACCATTAACAGGCCTGCCAGACAGGAGATAAACAATGCACTCAAATTTATGTTGTAGACAGCCCTTTCTGTGATGTAGTTATGATGTATGGGGGTGTGGTCTTGAGCTACACTCCTTTCTGTGATATTGGTATGATGTATGTGAGGGGTGGTCTTGAGTTACACCCCTTCTTGTGATGTATGTATGATGTTTCTGGGGGTGGTCTTGGACTCAAGGGCGGGCAATTTAAAATATAAAGGGCAGGCACACCTTTGTTCTGGGTCCTCCTCCTTTCCTGCGTGTGAGGAGAGCACCCTGTTGCAACAGTACAATAAAGATCAGGCTTACGAGCTGCTTTGCTTCTCAATATTCTCTGGTTGGCCTGTTATTTTCTCCGACCGATGGAGAACCTACAAAGGACTCTATTAAGGGCTCTTGTGTTCCCCATAAGGGAATAAGGGCAGATTTTTGTTTGTTACCCTATTCATTGAGTAGGTGCATGAAGGGCACTGCTTCTCAGAAACACCAGTGGATCGCTCGAACTAGCCGTTTTGAGAGCAATTGTAAGAATTCGAGGGTGTGTTTGGTTTTTTAAAATCTAGTTGAGTCTGAAGATAACCTACTCCTGATCAAGGGCGTAGCCATGATTTTTGTAAGTAAGGGCAGGACTTTTGTTAGGTGGAGGTGGAACATACCTGATTGGTTAGTTAGTTAAGTATTTCTATTGTTTTACTTGTTCTAGAGAGGACAGCTGCCCTTCCCTGTTCCACCTTGGCTACGCCCATGCTCCTGATCTCAACCTGCATAAAATGTGAGACCCTCAGACCTGTTTCTTCTGAGCTTACCATGATGTGCCCATATAGAAAACACCCTATATTTTGGAGGGAAACATACATGGAGATATGCCAGTAATCATGGTGGCCAGATAGTGTGCCATGTACAAGGGACCACAGCTACTCCCCCGCCTCCCAACTGTTCACATCAGCACTGACTTCAAATAGTTTCCATTTGTTTATACAGTAGTATCCCTGCTTACGAACTTAATTTGTTCCGGAGGTCCATTCTTAACCCGAAACCGTTCTTAACCTGAGGCGCGCTTTCGCTAATGGGGCCTCCTGCTGCTGCCGCACCACCGGTGCGCGATCTCCGTTCTCATCCTGGGGCAAAGTTCTCAACCCAAGTTACCACTTCCGGGTTAGCGGAGTTTGTAACCCAAAGTGTTTGTAACCCAAGGTACCACTGTACACCTGGGGGCATATGACAAAGCATAACACCCTATGCAAAGGTGTTAACACTTTTGCTAGAAATGAGTTAGAAATGGCTTAAGGACTCCAACTGGTGTGAAACTAGTTTGAGAAACAGCATTCAAACAGTAGTGTTTAATAACAAAGTATAGGATACATAGGCATTTTAGAAAATGTCATGTGAACGTGGATGTTCACATGACATTGTGAAAGTGTCATATGAAACCAGTACAGTGGTACCTCTGGATACGAACAGGATCCGTCCTGGAGCCCCGTTCGCATCCTGAAGTGAACGCAACCTGCGTCTGCGCGGGTCACAATTCGCCGCTTCTGCGCATGCACGTGACGTTATTATGACCATCTGTGCAAGCGGCGAAACCCAGAAGTAACGCGTTCCGTTACTTCCGGGTTGCCGTGGAGCACAACCTGAAAGCACTCAATCTGAAGCAACGTCAACCCGAGGTATGACTGTACTAGAAAGATAGTGAGTGTACGGTAAATGGAAGTGTGAACACAGCCTTCCTTGGTTTCAGCTGCCAGTCTGGTTAACTTTTGTACATAGATTAGGGGAGTCACCATCCTTTCCTTCATCTCAGGAAACAAAATGTCTTGAGCCATCCCAGCCAACTCCATTACTTTAATTGCTTCTCTGCTATTATGTTTGTGTCTCCCCCACCCCCACTATGTATATTTTCCTCTCTTATTGGCAGTTACTGTCATTCTGAAAACAGAAAAAAAATGTAATTTATAGTGGACATATTTTAAATAAACCCAGCATAATAACAACTAAATTTAAAAACCTTTATTTTGTTTTTTTAAAAGGTGGCTCCTTGGGGCAGTCATTATCACCTTATGAAATCTACAGAACACAATAAAGAATGCAAATACATTTATATTTACACAGTGCCACACAAAATGTAAGTGGTATGGTTACACTGTATGTTACATACACGGAGACAAAATTGTCATTCAGTGAAAATGGATTGTTCTGAAGACTTTTAAGTAGACTTTCCCCACAGTGCCTAATTGGCATTACTTACAAAAACAAGAGGAAGGAAAAGTCTGAGGAACAACTTAATTCACTAAACATATGCAATAAATTAAAATCTTACATGACAGCTCAACCAGTCACCATGCAAACAGTATGTACAGTGTTTTAATTCATACTGAGAACAAAGATTCTAAACCTAGATTTGTACGATAACTCAAGACATGAAAGATTCCATGAGTATTTCAGGAACCTGAAAGGTTCTGCCTGAAATCTATAATCTTTTTTTAATGCAGAATTAGCTTACATGTAAACATGCTATCTGCTTAGTTCTACTTTGCACATCCTTATTCTATAGCCACATCATTTCATTTATAACCAAACCAGGCAGACACTGACACAGTGCAATATATAACTCTTAGCATTAAATTCTTTCTAAGAAGCTATAAACAGTCTTATAAAATACATTGATGATTTATATTTAGAACATAAAGTATGGATTTTTGATGTTTAAAATTATATATAAATATATTCAGTAGTGAAGTAGCAAGACCTAGTATAATTGAGAATTTGACAAAGTAAAAGCACCTTTGTGTATACAAGGCCAAAATAATGATGGTGATGATAAGGTAGTAAATGAGAATTCATGATTCTGTTGTGGGGAAAAATTGTAGCAGTTAAATCTTTTGACTCAGATCTGCATCACACATAACAGTTTTACACATACACATAAACAGGATATGAGTGCAAACACATGCATGTTTGCAGACACAAGTCTTATAAAGATAACAAGAAGTCACAAAGTGAATACGAAAGGCAGTTCCAAGGGAGTATACTCTTAATTCACTTTGGTTCCTTGGATGTTTCTGTGAACCTCTGACTAGTACACCCACAAAGAAGCTGGGTTTGGCTAAAATAAAGCTTTGTTATGAAGTAATCCTAAAATGTGGGACCTGACATTCTAAGAGAGATCACTGTTTTGATGTGTACAAATTTGATTAGAACCAACTGGTTTTGTGCCAGTTATGGTTACTGCAATACCACCAAACAAATTACTAATATAGTAGATTAATTATTTGATGGTGGTACGGTCATTCCTATTTTAATATTTTGGAAAAGTAACTTCCAGTTTGGTTGGTTGGTTTGTTTAAGTGAAAATCTGATTAACAAATCAGCATAGATTGTGTTTGTAAGAGGAATGGTTTGCTATTGACATCATTGGAACTTTCTTCAAAATAAATATACTTAGGATCAGGTGTAAATTCAAGCACTCCATTAAAAATCAAGTGATTCCCATTTCAGTCAATTGAAACAAAATGATTTATATACTATTATTTTGGCTTAAGGAGAGTTATCAATTTCACCGAAAGCTTGCACACAGAATTTCAAATTCTGCATTGCATCCCTCTAACAACTTGAATGTTACGACCACCTTATTCATCTGTGCCTTTCATTAGCATGTTCTGCAGTTGCAGAAGTTGCTCATGAAAAACTGCAAAGGGTTTTTTTTTTGGGTGGGAGGGGAATGAAGGGGGCATCTGTGCTCAATGGTCTGCTATGGTCCTTGTGCTCGTCAAAGCCTCCTTACCAATTTCCAGTAATACTTGGGGGGACTTCCACTGGCATCAGTATAACTGCCCAGCAAAATCAGTGCTACCGCAAAAGGCCTGGGCAAGTTTAAAGTAACTGAAGATTCTATTAAAAAACAACAACGGCCAAAGGGCAATAGGTATTTCTCCTTTTTAAGATATTAATGCTTTAAAAGTGTTCTGCTCTCTCCCTCTTCGGATTGCAATGCACCTTCCCCTTAGCCAAGCCAGTATTGGCTACAATGGCTCCCAACTTCTGCTTATAATCTGTATCTGGGCATGAATTCTATTGGATTCCCACCTCTCACTTTTTTCCTTCATCCAAGTTGTTGTCTAGAAGAAATCTGGTAATGGATTTCTTCAGGTACCCAGCAATTGTCTTGCATGTCTATCCATACCCCTTTCCTACAGTGGCTTACCTCTGACTCAGGAGTCCTCTGTTCCTACATTTGGAACAATCACATTGGTTTCAATTAGGCATGTCCTTATTGCAATAAATTAAAGCCAGGTCTGCAAGTGCTTTTAAATTTTACAATGGGATTTTAGGGTTCTGTGAACTGTGCTGGCAAGTTGTGACCTAATATTTTTATGCAGCTACATTTAATTCCTGGACCAAGTCTGTGCAATCTCAGTTAAATGCTGTGAGATTGTACAAACCTGGCAAGATCATTATTATACACCGAGTTAATTAACAGTGATGATTTTGTTCCTTACAAACCTGAATGTACATCCTGCTGCTGCTGCTGTTCAGCACTGCTAAATTCTTCTGCTTTATCATTTAGATCGTAGCTAATTACAGCAGTAATATAAATACAGCAAGCTACATCTGACACAGAAATAATGACAGTGTATTTGGATGAATGTTGAAGATTAATTTCTTCTAGGCCAGATAATAGATTTTTGGAATATAATTCTGTTCTGCAGTTTGGAAGGTGTTTCGGTGGCATCAAAATCTAAAATAATGTGAGCCGTTAAATGTTAGATTTATCTTAGCTGTTTGGTATGGAACTGAGATAGGACCAGGAACAGAAAATGCAGAGATGTCAGTTAGTCTAAAGAAAGTTTCAAGTAAACAAAGACACTGTTTGGACATAACACATGCCACTCACTTGGATAGCCTTTGGAATTATCCCCATTCCTATGTAAATAGGGAAAATCCCACTAGAGTGTGTCTTCTGTGTAGAGTCAAGCATTGCACAAGCTCCATTAATTTCAACAGGTCTTACATAAGCTCCACTGAGATGAATGGTGGTTTATATCATTACTTAGAAGACTGCACCATAAATTAGTAAGAAACAGGAAACAGTATAAAGTTTGACCTTTTTTGTTTCTTCTTCAAAATAGTAAAGCTACTAACAAGAGAATCCCACATTGTGTAAAATGTAAAGTATCCCAATATTTTACATATCATCTCAATAGGCCAGCCTGCAGTACTATACATGTAAAATAGGAGAGTGTAAACAAGATATTACTCATTTGCAGCAATGGGTGATGCATTAAGAAAAAATGACTGTTGCACCTGAGTGGGGTAAAAAAGAGAAAAGGATACTAAACTAGAGTCAGAAT
Organism: Podarcis melisellensis; assembly: GCF_964234715.1. NCBI lineage: Eukaryota > Metazoa > Chordata > Lepidosauria > Squamata > Lacertidae > Podarcis > Podarcis melisellensis. The sequence goes on from NC_138542.1 coordinate 40,653,101, forward strand.
TAAATAGTATATAAGAGAATCCTTAGTAGTTTGCGGATTGGGAGAAACAGTTTTTAAAATTGCCTGATGCAAACAGATGTATAACAGAGAAAGCTTTCTGTGTCTGGATCATAGTGTCTAGTTCACGGTCTGGAACATCCCTATTGTCAATACTTTACAGTTCTATTCATATGAATAAAGATGGGAAAGCACTGTTGAACCAAAGGAAAAGCAAGATGTTCCACAGCTGCGTCACAAGGGCTGGTAATCAAAACAAGGGAAATCCTCCTGAACAGAAGGGAAGTAATCTCAGGACAAAGTCCCAAGAAAAATAAATGCCATTACCCAGAAGAAACGCATGGGGCCAGAGCTGGGGAGGGTCGGGAAATTACTCAGTTGGCACATTAGCTTTAAAACAACAGCACATATGCTACTGCAAAAACTTGCTGTTGTTCAGGCAAGGTACTTTGGGAACAAATTTAGCCACGGTCAAAATACATAAGCAAGATGCAACAACTCTTGATTAAGAGGACTAGGAGATAAACTCCTACGGTGGAATTCCACATAACGCTAAAGAGATCATTTTGTCTTCTCTCCGCAGGCTGTTTGGGGGTTCTCACAGCTCTCCAGAGCAGACTTGAGGGAGGGGGGAAAGCCCTGTTATGCTAGTGTGACTCCTTGCACTGGCTTCCACTAGTGGAACCAGAGGTGAATTTAGGGCAGCATCGCTGGTTCTGCAGCACTGGGCACTGAGCCTAGGCGATTCAGCAGTGTATCACAACTATGACATATTGAACTGAGCAGAACGGAAGTTGAGATACAGGGGAGGTGCCACTGAAATTTGAAAGTCCGCTCGTGAATTTGAGTTGTTGAGATTAGGGAGGGGGGCAATGTTCGCCAAAATCTACACTTCCGACATGGACTGCCATACATCCAGATTTCCTCACACACATCAGTGATTTCTGCCCAGATGCTGCTTACGAGGGCAAAATGGCAGCTATATCCGGGAAATTCCAGACGTATGGCAACCCTATCAGAGTCACTGAACCTGGCCTTTAATGTATCTGGTGAAGAAAATAGCCAAATGTGACCAAAGGAGGTTTGGGGAAAAGAACCTAAAAGGAACAAACGTATCCTGAAAATTTTAGAGGATATGATGTAGATTAAGGCACCCAGTTTAGTCTCCCCTCCCAAAAAAATAGGGGTACTTTGGGATCTTTTGCAAAGAATTCAGTTTATTTGGGTATTCTGTCTCATACTTGAATTGTATGAGGGGCAGTAGGGGAGCAAGCCTGTAGGCCCTATTCCATAAATTGCACTTCCAACATTGTTTCCATGTATCGGGAAGGCAAACATCTGCAGGAGGGACCTCTTCTATTGGGTGAAGCTCCTTGTGGGAACCATCAACATCTCATGCAGGGAGTTTACATGTGGAAGACCAGACTCTTCACTAGAAAAGTTCTTCCCTCTATGGCATGGAGGTCAATGCCTCCACAGGCTCTGACATTGGAGGGGGACAGACCCAGTACACTCACCCACACTCTTCCTCCCTCAAATTAGAGATTTTAATGCAACAATAAAGGAATATTGGGGAATAAATAGGAAAATAGAGGACTTTTAACATAATATATGCCTGTTGTCTCCACTGCCTTCTGGATTACTGATATAGCTAGCAATGATATAGTTAGCAATATATAGACGGATGTCTTAGTCTTTGTCGTCAGCAAGTTCAGTTCCACGTTTGTTTTTGTTTTTTTAAAAAACACAAAACAAAACATTGCACATATTGATTTTTTAAAACCATTTTTAAAGTGCAAACTTTACCAGTATTTACATCGTTAGCAAATTAGCTCCTGAAATTATGCCAAGCCTCAAGGGGGCTTTCCAAACTCTGGGCTTTTCTCAGGAGAACTGCACAGCCTTTACTAAGCCTTCACTGTTCAGCAAAATACAATTCTCGCAAGTGCTGCCACTATTGCTTTCCTAGCACTAAAACTGCTAAGTAAACACTAGCCCTGATCCTTTCATGACAGGCAGGATTCTTACTATAGCAGGCTGGCAACAGCACAGTGCTAGTCTTCTACACAATTACATTCATAGGCAGATGCCTGCATCTGGAAGTGCCCTTGGAGCACAGTTTCTCCTGTGTGAGGTAGAGATGAGGGAGAAATCTGGTTTGGTTCACATCTTAATGGACTTATCCATGCCGTTGTTTAATGTCAATAGTAACCTACCTGTACCTCCATTAATTCTCCATTGTCCACATGGCATTCTCTTCCAAGACAGTCTATCCTCCTCCAGATTTTCTCACGCCCTCTCCTTTTGGAGCATCCCTGGTATGAAAGAATCCAAACTGAGGGAGGTCAGTGATTTGGAGGAGAACATCATATGGACAATGGAAAATTAATGAAAGTACAGGAAAACTTACTGTTCCCATTAAACTACAGTATGGAAGAGCCCAATGTGAACATATCTTATTCACACTTCCTGAAACAATGTACGTGAATTTAAATACAGGTAGCTTTCAAAATTCACAGTTCTGTTAATTTTCATGACGCAGTTCTCCAACCCAAAGATGTGTACAAAAATGCATATATTAGGGGGAAATGTGCATTACTGTAAAATGCATAACCAAAACATAAAATAGCAAATGGATGCAGAAATGTGGTAAACTAAAATTAAAATTATAAAAATGTGAAACTCATGAGAAACTGAAACTTAACAGTTTCATCATTCTCTAGTGTGAACCCCATTAAAATTAATGGGACATGTGCAACAGGGTAATTCATTAGAATTCAAGCAAATTACTGTTACAACATTCTTCTGCAACCAGTGCTAATAATTAAATTGGCAGATGCCTTTTCATGATTTTTTAAACAAAAAAAGCACCACTAATGTATTTCTGACCTTTTCACTTCCTAACCATATTTATTTACATATCTTATACAAGTATTTTCATACATGAAGTTTTATTTCAATACAAACTTCACAGTGATTGCGGTATTATTTTAGGCTAAAGACATTGATTTGAGAATACTGCCCTGCTATAGCTGGATATTGGGAGAGCATCACAAATTATCACCAGAGAAATACATCAGACAATGCATTTTAGTGATTAAAAGTAAAAAACAACAACAACCAAGGACAGGAAAAATGAAAACAAAAGCCGAAAAGATTATACTGTTTGGACTGCATGCTATTGTTCTTATTTGCTCATAACAACATCAGTCACTAGACAGCTGCAGGTTTCTAAAGGGATGTGATGAGCGACTCCTATCACTGCATTTCAGCCAAAAAGTAGTTCCCATTAGAAAACATAGATTTATCAAAAAGAGATAAATACCCATGTTTGGACCACATGATTGGCAGATCCTCATTTATTCAACAGTTGGGACAGCTATGTATATATATTTAAGATCATGAAACAGAAGTGGAATGGAATATAACATTTAATATAAACTAAACTGTAAGGCAAAAACAATTTTGGGGCAAGGTTTAAATAAGAATCCTCTTTGACTATTGGGCCAATGTCAGCAACAGGCAAGAGAGATAATAAACTCCATCACAGTTTCTACCTTATAAATATCTGTCTTCAGGAGATGCCGAAAATGTGACCAGCACTTCTCCAAGGTGTGTAAATCTCAGCTTACTGTTTGCGAAAGTGGAATGATGCAGGTGACTGTTTATGAATATGCAACCTCCCAACTAGGATTGCTGTTTCTTATTTATACTATACTCCTCCTAAACCCCAGTCTAGTTAAGATCATGTATTCAAGACTTGACTGTTCAGGATTTCTGTAGCATAGAAAAAGTAGATTAGATTAAGGCAGAAAGATTTACACAAGTAATTAGTCTATAACAGATTCACCTCCTTTCATAAAAGGTGACTGATGAGGTGAAATACACTGCCAGGAGTTGTCACCATCACATTTTAATACCCAATAGAAAAGTCTTCATTTAGTCTGCACAGGTAAACTGCAAAATTAAAGATTTGGTAGTTTGTTTAGAAGTATTTCTTCTTTTAAAAACAAAAATGCTCTGGGCATTGTGGATTCATCTTGGTATGATCATCTTTTCTATGGCACAGACAATGTGATCCCAGTTTTTGCATAAAATTGCAAGAAGTGTTACTGCGAAGAAGGTGCAAATGATATGGAAACGGCTTCTCATCATAGGAGCTATAAACTTGGCTATGGTGGAGACGCACACTAGGATTACGGTCATGAAGGCCAAGACTACGTTTATACATTTCCCCAGCAAGACTTTGGCATTAACGGTTTCTGACTGCAGGGCTTGCTGTTCTTGCTGATGAATCTCCAGCTTAGAGACCCGTGTTTGGCAAGATTCCAAAGCTTCCTATAAAATAGGAAGAGGAAGGAGGGAAAGAAAAGTTAAGGAACCATCACTTTCATACATAAAATACATTTTCATTCTATCTGATCAGTTAAGGACATTACCCCCATCTGTGCATAAATCAATTAGCAAAACAATTTACAACTGTTTGATCGCGAACTCTACAATTCTATAATTCTATGCACCCCCAAAGTAGAAAATGTATTAACACAAAAACATTAGAACAGGCAGCTGGATTAGGCCAATGGCCTATCTTGTCCAGCATCCTGTTCTCACGGTGGACAGCCAGATTTGAACATAAGAGCACTCTTCCCCTGCCTGTCTCCAACCATACATAAATGTACAGTACACAGAATCACAGAATTGTGGATGTCTTTTTCCTCCTTGAAGGAGAACTGTGCAACGGCCAGTGTTCATGTTCAGTCTCGTATCCTCTGATCACACGGACTGATTAAAAACAATTCTTTCAATAGCACTTTTCTATACTTATTTTGTTCATTCCCACAACAGCCTAGTGAGGGAGGTTATAATTTTTCCCACGGAGAACTGCAGTTGTTCCTATCTTGCAAGAGCAATGTCATTTCCACACTATAGTTCCTTCAGAGATAAATGTGAAAAATTAGTGGTTAGATGTGAAGGCTCTGGCTATGAGTTTATGGCTGCAATCCTAAAAGTGAAAGGGAATAAGCTTTATTGAATGCAGTGGGGACTTAGTCATCTGAATAAAGCTGCATTGGATTCACAGTATTTCTTTGAGAGGGAGCTGCAAAAGTTCTTTTTAAAGACACAAAGAATAGGAAGCATGAGTGACTTCCTTCTCCATCTCCAAAGGCCCAAAACTACTCTTAAATTGGAACTCAGATCTTTCAGTCTAAAAAATCCTGTGCTTTCATCACTGGACCACAGTGGCTAATTCTCTGGAAACAAAAAAATAATCTGTTACTTCATTTCAAAAGTTGGTACCTGAACATCTCGCGACCGTTCATAGGCCTGATACGCCACCTTTTCTTCAATACTAGCAAGTTCTTGCTTCAAGTTGGCTGTCTCGTGCTGGTGGAGGTCTGTTAGATCATTCAGCTGGTCTTCTAATCGCTCATACCTTAACAAAAACAAAATTTACTTGGCTTTTATGTGAAATCTAATGAAAGTGCATCCCTCCTTATTTGTAGGCTGCATCATCACCATTCTTTATCAGGGTAACTTTTTGTTTCCTTGAGCTGAAACCCTACTGGCATTAGAAAAGTATACTACCTTGAATACAAGCTGAACATTGTAAACCTTTTAAAAAGTTATTATTATTATTATTATTATTATTATTATTATTATTACTGCCATTCTAAGTTGTAAGTTTTTGCATGTGATTATAGAAACTAACATGACAAGAGGTTTTTTACCCCACGAGTGCTCACCTGATAAGCCTGCTGAGAACTCTGAGAATACACTTCACCCATTACCCTAACAGCAAATGTGGTAGCCTCTTCAAGTGCATATATGATGGGGAAGCGTTAACATGTGCCTATGTAGTACATGCAGCTGATCATTGTCATGGGTGGAGTTCAAGGGTACTTAGTTCATTCTTCTCTTTGTTGCATTGCTTTGACACCACCTCATTCTCACCTATCTGTGAAAATCAATTTCAACTGGCCAACATAATAACGTACCTGTACCTTTCCTCCTGCAGCGTTTGAGAAATAAAGCCATACTCTCTTTTGAATTGTACTTTTAAATTCTCAATGTCATCTGCCAGCTGGGATTGTGCTTCCTTTATTTCCCGCAGTCCCTCAAAGAGAATTGATAGTTTCCCATGGCTTTCCAGAGCATTTGTTCCACTATGGCCAAAGGACTGGTTTCCATTGCTGTCCGCAGAGCCAGATGTTGCACTTGAGCACTCATCGTCACTGGTGTATTTTGGCTTGGCCACTATAGTGGCACTTCCGCCGTAGGCCCTGGAAGTAGTTTCCGGCCTAAAATCATCCAGGCTGCTCTTCAAGTGAGCAATATTGTCAGCGCTACCAAATTTATTCCGGATCAGGTTTGCAAACTCTCTGGATTTGCTGAAAACAAACACTGGTGGTGTCAAGGAGACTCCTGGAACACCTGTTTTGCTGCTCTCATTGCTCTGGCCAGTAGTACGAGATTTCCCATGGGCATCTTTCAGGGAATGTTGGATTTCCTTCAGGCTGTCTTTGGAAGTATCCTTGGTACTTTTGGAGGAACCATTTTGTTCTATCTCTTTGAGCTTTCTGTGATATTGTTCCAATTTCTTCTGCAACTGGGCTATGGAATGGGCAGACTTTTGATTCTTCTTTTCAAATACTTGTTTAATTCGACCCGCTTGTTGTTTGTCCGCACTGTTCACGAGCTTCAAATACTCTGCAACATTCCCATCCCGAGCTGTTTGTTCTATTTTGATCTGCTCCGTAACTTTCAGAATCTTTTGCTTCAAACTGTCTGCACTGAGTTTTACTTTGTGAAACTCAAACACACCATCAGGTACATCGAAGTTGAGGTTGGTGTCCGAACCTCCCCGGCGAATATTAAGAGGCAGGCTGAGGGTATTCATATCATGTCTTTCAACCTATAAGAGATTAAAATTCAACCTTAGTTTTCTATGAAATAATTCATAAATAATTCTAAGAAGAAATTAATATAAGATCACAAAGCATGACATTATTTGTGATGTGGGAACATTATTGCAATGCAGGAACTTGGGCCAATGGGGAAATAAGTGTTCTGCTCATTCAGCCATGCAGAACACTAGTATAAACATCCAGTTAGCACCACACAATCCCCTAAAATAGTAAATACTAGGAATCTAATGTTGTAGTCCTATACACACTTGCCTGGGAGTAAGCACAACTGAATATAACATACTTCCTTCTGAGTAGACTATGCTGCTCATACCAAAACAGTGCCATATTACTCAAAACTGGCATCAAATGATAAAGTTAATACCATACTTAGCACAAAATGTCTTCCAGATTAAAAAAAAATCCATAGGGCTTTTTGTTTGATACACAAATAAATTATCCTCCATTTTCCTAACTACACTCTCGATATTAATTTTGTTGAGCAGTCTGTTCCTGGTTTTCAGACCAAGCAAATACTTCAGTTCTTTTTATCAACTTAGTAGCCAATGCAACACATTGCTTTCTTATTTGACCTCTTATTCTGTAGCTCAGCTGGTACCCCTAGCAATTTGATCCAATAGTACATTATTTCCCTTCCCTGCAAATGAGCAGAGCTAGTTTCTCACAGTTCATGAATATGATGTACATCTGACAAATATCGGTACATAGTAAGTATGCTTCTTGAGACAGCACACATGCTATACCTTTAAAGCACACTTTAAGCACATTCTCTCAATCAAAGAAAGTTGGGCACAGCAATTCACCCCTCATTGAGTTACAATTCTCAGCAATGATAGTGCCTAGAATTCTTTGAGGAAGGAATAATGTGCTCTGAATGTGCTTTCTAGTGTTTACACAGCCTGAGTGCAAGTAATATACCTTCAATTGTACCCTAAGTCTGAAAAGCTATCCAGTCATGAAGTGGAAAAGTGCTAAGATGATAAGAGAACCTGGTTTGTGGTGCAATGTACAAGGCAGCAGTACTGTATCTTTAAGTTATAACCTATTGGATACTTTGCACATTGGAACTGATAAGCATAATCACACAATGCAATAAAGGAGGTAATCGTTATTATCCTTATCCTGATTCTTAATTGCAGAAAAACATAATTTAAATTGCCTAGAAAAAACAACAAATCAAATAGAAATGAAAATGCTCCCTTATACAACACTTCTTATGTAGTGTTTGTGCACATGCATGATGCGGCTGTGGTCAACATTATTCTAACTAGGATGTAATATGCAGTGCAGATGAGATGTAACATGCTCATCACAAAAGATATGTGCACCATCAGCCTTAGCATTCAAATTATGTTAGGTGTTTTTAATTAAACATGAATGAATTTTTACCACACATAATAGCCAGACTAAATCGGAAGTCTCTGCTGATGAGAGAAAGCAAAGAGACTGACTATATACATACACACACACACACCATAATCCCAAAGCCCAGCGGCTCGCTTACTCAGCTTTGGGAAGGCAATGCGTGGGCTGTGTGTGTGTGTGTGTGTCTGTGCGCGCACCAAAAAAGGCCTTGAGGGGCCATGTGTTGGATGACCCTGGCCTAGAGGCATACTTAAAATGACAGTGAGGCTGAACTCCTTGGTAACAGATTTTAAGAAGAAACTATTTTCTTAGAGACTGGCCATGTTCCAAACAGGAAGGAAGAATATCACTGTTGGTATTTTAGTAAAGATTTATTAGTTTATTTCAAATATTTATATTCTACTTCCTGGCCTTCATTCTCAAGGCAGCTTGCAACAAAATTTAACAAGCCATGCAAAATAAAATGAAGGCAGTAGCCGAACATGTCATTGCTCGCTCAGCTCACAGTATAGGACAGTTTTGATGAATGAGATTAATGGTCTGCCATGCTAATGAAATGACAAATGCATTGGCTGAACAAAATTCAATCCAAATTAAGCCGAAGCATTTCAATATTAGCTCAGATCTATCACTGAACAACTGACAAGAATTATGAATTATAAGATGCTCCTATAATATATGTGGGCATAATAATTATATTTATAAAAGCAGCATCTATTCCATAATAATGATCTAATATTCAATATGGTTTGCTTTTCGAAAGCGGTAAAAAAGTAATCTCAACTCTGAATTCATCTGCATGTTCATCCGTCACACTTTATAACTGTTACTCAATAGGCGTACAACACACTGCAAATGTATAATCGATAGTCTGACATATTGCCACAAGGATTTTAAGAATTCTGGGAGTTAGACCACAGAGTGATTACAGTGACATGCAATATGCCACACAGCAATTCAGCACCAAAAGCAGAAACGTCCTCAGACCTTCATGATTTTAACTCTTGTACGTTAACACGGAGCCACTCATTTCCTAAAGCAATTCAGCCCTCTCGACTCATAGCAAACTCAGAATAACATTGTCGGCTTACTAACATGTTTATACAAAATCTAATCAGCAATGTTACCCAGGACAAAATGTACATACTTCCTAGGCCGGGTGGATCTGCTCACAATCCTACATAAATGTTTATTTCCTTTAGTACAAAAGTATTCTAAAAATATTTTGCATATACCAAGACATGAGCCTGAAAAGCTGCTGTTCTGACCCTCTTCCTCCCTGCTTTAAACGATGGAATCTCTTTTCCTCACAGAGGTAAATTGCTCCCCGAGCTCTGTGGTTTCCTATGTCATGCCATAAAACTGGACAAAAGGCTAATGAAGGAACAGGGGAGAGTTCATCTAAGGCTGTGAACCTACCCCATTTACTCTGCTTCCAGTGCACTAACACTGCTGGTCCGAGAAGCAGTGTACACATAACATTAGTTGTAATTCATATCTACATGTAATTCAAATCATATCTGTCATTTTAAAAATTTAAATACTGTGTTTTGATGAATTATTCCCCACACCAGCTTCAATCCAAACTGAGAAAAAGAACAACCCGTTGTATGTTAAGCTGGTACTGTGTAAATAGCGTTAGCTAGAGGGAAACAACATACATACAGAATCACATCACCTACTAACGCCATGGGGTGTATGAGGTGTTAGAGCAGGGCTAGTACCTCTGGTGGGGGGGACACATTGTGCTTTTTCTGGGGTGGTTTGCCCCTCTTTGGTCCCCACTCTGCACTCAGCTCTCACCTGTGGCTCATAGAAACTATTAGCATGTGACAGTGGCCACATCCTGGGAACGGCTTCGACTGGCCTTAAACCATCAGTGAATTAAGGACTTTCCCTGCATGCAAAGAAAGGCTCTGGTGGATAGAGCAGACGAGAAAATGGAAGCTAAATTGTTAGGCTGGGATGAGCCAGATTCACCACATCTTGCCTGTGCTAAAAGATCTATAGAGACTACCAGTCTGTTTTCAAGCACAGCTGAAAGGGCTGTTCTTGACCTTTAAAGCCCCAAATGGCTTATTAGCAGGATTTTTAAAGGACTGCCTTCTTCAATAGAAATCTTCCCAAAAGATCTGCTTCTCAGGCTGGTCTACAGGTAACCCAATATTCAGGAGATGAGGTGAATGGCAACTGGGGAATTAGCTTCTTCAGTGGTAGCCTCTCACCTTTGAAATAGCTTTCCTGGGCAGATCTGTGAAGTGCCTATTATTACCATAAGGTGAAACCTACTACATTTTAAAAACATGTTACTGAATTTAAAGTTTTGGTGAACTGCTGTTTTTAAAATTGCTGGCTGCATGTTGTTTCATATATATTTTTGTTGTTTCATTGTCAGTTGCTTTAAAATGCTTAACATAATAATTTGTTTTTGAGGTGCTGGTCAGAAAGCAACTCACCAGAGCACAATGTTAACTATCTCCCATTACAATATTCATTGTAGGTATGTGAACATGAATAAGTAAAAGGCGTGCCACACTTATCTGGGGTGGAGCCAGAGCTAAGTTAGGTGAACTTAGTACACACTGAAAACAATAGGAGTCAGGTTCAACTACTTTGTCAAAATCTGACCATTATCCTTTCCTCTCCTCCAAATTCCAGCAGCTAGTTATTTTTAATGATATCTTGTTAATATTTCAGCAATTCCCCTTTGTACCTGGATAGCTAGCTAACATGCTCTCCTTTTGTTTCAACACAAGAGCATCTCTGTGTGGTTTTAGCTTCTTTTCTCCTTTTTGTATGCTACTCTCCAGGATAGAAAGATGTGCTAAGAAGGAATGCAGCTAATTTTGGTAACATAAAGGTAAAGGTAAAGGTACCCCTGCCCGTACGGGCCAGTCTTGCCAGACTCTGGGGTTGTGCGCCCATCTCACTCAAGAGGCCAGGGGCCAGCGCTGTCCGGAGACACTTCCGGGTCACATGGCCAGTGTGACATCGCTGCTCTGGCGAGCCAGAGCCGCACACGGAAACGCCGTTTACCTTCCCGCTGGTAAGCGGTCCCTATTTATCTACTTGCACCCGGAGGTGCTTTCGAACTGCTAGGTTGGCAGGCGCTGGGACCGAGCAGCAGGAGCGCACCCCGCAGCAAGGATTCGAACCGCCGACCTTTCGATCAGCAAGTCCTAGGCGCTGAGGCTTTAACCCACAGCGCCACCTGTGTCCCCCAAATTTTGGTAACATACCTCCAGCTAAAAGCTGAAATGGTTGTGCTCTATCATTTACACACATATACTTCCCCATATATACCCCACTGTGTGGAAGGAAAGCACTATGCGGAGAGAAAATAAACTTAACATTGTCGTGTGGAACTTCCCCAAATGCCATTGCTCAGCTGTAGCTTCCTTAACACATAATCACTCTTAGTTTGAAAGAATGTATGTCTACAGCATTTCACGACTCTATAAATTATTCCATCATGCAGACAGTACACAAGTGAGTCATTTGCTTATTGTTATCCAACCCTTCCCATTTTCCTATATACTGAGAGTAAGAAAGCCTTCATATGCAGATTTTGACTGCAGAAGAGGCTGTAGATATATATTGTAAAAGAGAAGTGATGAAACAGCAAAACTGAATACTGAACTTATTAAAATCTACCCAGCATGTGCTATCCTGAAAAGAGTTATCAGCAGAAGGACTAGTGTTCTAAGTGTTCCATACGCCTTAACATTTCTTTTCCAAGTATTCAACAGTGAAGACCAAATCTTTGTTCACATTTTGCTTGCAAATGTAGATTTGTTGTAGATTTAATTACCTATCTGTACCTTTTGTTTACTATGAGGGGAGAAAGCATTAATGGGGATAATGAAAATAATGATGCAGTTGAAGGAAAATTAGACAAAGTAGTCTCATTGAAATCTTTTGTTGTTTCCAATGAACTAAAGAGCATATAGCTTTATCCAGATTACACTCATTAAACTCTAAGACGAATATACAAGCATTATGCAAGAGCAGCTTCACATCTGGACTGTCACAATCAGCAAACGTGAAATGTGCACACCCTAGAATGTGCAATGTGCTCATGCCATGCACAGTGCTCATAATGTATGTTCCGGTGACCCACACAGAATTATCTCCCTTACAGTGTAGCAGAGGATCAAGCCAGGTCACAAAAAACCTGTGCTAATCCTTGCTGTGATGTTCATGCAGCTTCCAAGAGCTGCCCAGGGGAGCAGCTTTGGCCGTCTGTGTCCCGAGTCAACTGTCAGCATATTAGATTGAAGGATAAGAGGCAGCTCCAGATGTGCCCTAACAGCTTCATCAACACACAGTCTGTTCCTAGTATTTGCGTCGCTGGAAATGTAAGATGTAATCATTATTTGGAGAAACATATTCAAACATTATTTTTGCTGTGTCCGTGACTGAAATGATAAGACTGTAAGACAGCCTGGGATTCTGCATGTGCATGTCTAGGCAGGGTATTTGCAAATGACCAGCAGTGCAATTCAGAATGCTTAACACCTACAAGCATGGGGGGTTGTTCTGATTGCTGCCTGTTGACTAGCAGAATAAGCACGGGTACTACTATCACTTAATTAACATTGTATAACATTTCTGGTTAGGATGTACTTCTGAGATGCTGCCTGGTGTACTTTTTGTGCTCCTGAAGAAGCTTTTGCCTGGAAGCTCCCAGTGTTTGCAAGGAGGGCTGCCTAAGTAAAGATAAAGGGACCCCTGACCATTAGGTCCAGTCGCGGACGACTCTGGGGTTGCAGCGCTCATCTCGCTATATTGGCCGAGGGAGCCAGCGTACAGCTTCTGGGTCATGTGGACAGCATGACTAAGCCGCTTCTGGCGAACCAGAGCAGCGCACGGAAACGCCGTTTACCTTCCCGCCAGAGCGGTACCTATTTACCTACTTGCACTCTGACGTGCTTTCAAACTGCTAGGTTGGCAGGAGCAGGAACCGAGCAATGGTGGCTCACCGAGTCGCGGGGATTCGAACCACCAACTTTCTGATCGGCAAGTCCTAGGCTCTGTGGTTTAACCCACAGCGCCACCCGCATCCCAATAGGGCTGCCTACACAACCATATATTTAAGGCACCCAGATATACTCCAAGAATCATGGGAACTGTAGGTTTCCTCTCCCAGCACCCTTAAAAACCCCCTACAGTTGAAATGCATGTATTTCCTCATTCAGAGACCAATTTTATACAAATATGAATGCTACTTGGTATCATTAAGATTATATTAACCTTAACTATACCAAGTGTGCAAGCACGTAGAATTTGAGAGGCATTAAAATGCACTCTGTGCGTAGTGACTGTCAAGTGCCAGCAGATGGAGCTGCTGCTTTTAATCAACTATATTGAGAGGCACAGCAAACCTGAGGGCTAGAATAATATGGCCTCTCTGGATATTGTGATCAAGATTGTGATAGTTACAGATAGGTAGCCGTGTTGGTCTGCCATAGTCAAAACAAAAAAAATTCCTTCCAGTAGCACCTTAAAGACCAACTAAGTCAGTTCTTGGTATGAGCTTTCGTGTGCATGCACACTTCTTCAGATACACAGATTGTGATAGTTATGTTTTTCTTCTTGGTCTCGTTCTCAGACTGCTTGGTGGTCTTTTTTTTAAACCCCATATCTTTTCAACTCATCCACAGATTCCTAAGACCACTGAAGTGAAATGAAGTGAAACTCACTGGTTAACTTTGGGCCAGTCACACTCGGTCAGCCTAACCTACCTCACAGAATTGTTGTGATCATAAAACTAGGAAGCGGGTGAATGGTTTATTCCACCTTGAGCTCCTCGGAGGGAATATTTTATTTATTATTTCATTTATAATAAATCCTATTTATCGGATTGTAGGCAACCTAGCAAATGGCATTATCAGGTACAGGGGTCACATTCACCCCAATATTTATTTTAATAATAAAATAATAATAAATAATAAAAGTCGCAACATTGAAGAAACTAGGCTAGTAATGTGGCAACAGAAAGGGCCAACAAAAGTTAATTCCACATCAGTCATGCAAATGCTTGTAATTCTAATCCTTGTGCATTGTTTTGTACAAGAAGATCAAAACAGAGAGAGCATTGGCGGTTAACAGGAAATTGTGCATACAGATAAAATGAAAACATCAATGTGGACACCGCCCTATTCCTTAATTTCCTTTCTCTCTGTGGCATTGGATTTCTACTCATGTCCCCATGAAAATATGTACAATGCTGTCTTATTATTGATCTTTGTTTTGCTTTGATTCTTAGAAAAAGAGTTACTTTGTTGAGATCCCTTTTGTTCATGTTCTTACAAACAGAAGCTAAAATTAGTAGGACAAATTATTATCTAAATAGGTCTGTGTGCTATACATAAAATATTATCAGGAAGTGAAATATAATTTCTCATATATGTATAAACAAATGTTATAAAGTGGTTTTTTCCTAGAAAAAACATGTATTACAGACAATATTTTTCTACAAAAATGCATCTCAGAAGCCCTACCTTAGCTCTCTTAAGCAGTATGCCATTTTATCATTTTCAAAAGTCACTTATTAGTATTTCATTATCAGAATGTCAAAACTGATAAGATGTGTAATACCCCAGATAATATCATTAACAATTATATAGCCAGAGTACACCTGTCAAAATCAAAACTTCTCAGGACTAACTTAAGTTAATAGTTTTCCATTTATCTACCCTAAAATTGACAGGAAGTTGGCTATCACCCACTGTGTTTCACTATTCATTTTCCATTAAATTAATTAAAAATGAAATCGCCTGTTCCAGGTTCCAAAATAAAAAGTCCATATGGTATGCAAGTACTTTTGTTTTATTACATAACATCTAATTTAGTAATGTGCTGTGACCGAAAAACTCATTAAGTATCTCATTTGACCAAAAGATTCAAAGATTCCTATACTACAGAGGACAACCAATTCAGCTACAGGCATCGCTTTTAATACCCTCAACACTATTTGTTAACAGCGTTCTCAAATATTATCATAATTAGCCTTCCAAAGCCATGAAAACCTCATTTGGCAGCTGCAATCTCAGTATTCACAAAGGAAAGATGAACAGCTTAGAGCCAGTGATGTGGTGCTCATTCTGTTCCCTCATCTGGAATCAGGCAGGCTAAAATAGAAGGGAGGTCCGGGAAAGCAAAAAACCGTTATAAAAACAAAGTTTGAGATATCTGTAGATTGCACCCATCAGTCAGAATAACCTTTGCCCATTATCTCTCAGGCAAAAACAATATTTGTTTTTTTTTCTACATAGGTTCTGAGAATTGAATTAATCAGAAAGATTCAGGAAGAGGAACTGCATCCCACTGCCAGTTATTCAAAAGGAGATGGCTTCTCACGTGCTTGTAATACAGTGGTACCTAGGGTTACAGATGCTTCAGCTTACAGACTCTTCAGGTTACAGACTCTGCTAACCCAGAAATAGTACCTCGGGTTAAGAACTTTGCTTCAGGATGAGAATAGAAATCGCGCAGCGGTGATGCGTGACAGCAGGAGGCCCCATTAGCTAAAGTGGTACCTCAGGTTAAGAACAGTTTCAGGTTAAGAACGGACCTCAGGAACGAATTAAGTTCTCAACCTGAGGTACCACTGTACTACTTACCAGGAAGAAACGTGGAGCAAAAACCAAGTACAGTGGTACCTCAGGTTAAGTATTTAATTTGTTCCGGAGGTCCATTCTTAACCTGAAACTGTTCTTAACCTGAAGCACCACTTTAACTAATGGGGCCTCCTACTGCTGCTGCCACACCGCCAGAGCACGATTTCTGTTCTCATCCTGAAGCAAAGTTCTTAACCTGAAGCACTATTTCTGGGTTAGCGGAGTCTGTAACCTGAAGCGTATGTAACCTGAAGAGTATGTAACCCGAGGTACCACTGTATGGACCAAACATGCAGGGCTGTTTGAAACCAATCATTGTCTGGTGACATAGGCGGTAGATACACCATGCATAGGATGGAAAGAACAAAAATTGTTTGTTTGTTTTCAACGAGCAGCACCACTTTATTTTTAGACTTCCATAGATAATTTACTTTCCATGCTCCCAAACACCAAAAGGGCCAAACAAGACAAACATTTAAATACATAACTATGTTGTTTTCCACAGGAGTTACAGAACCTAGGGGTGAGCAGAAAGGTTCGGCTTATGTCTTCATCACTCCCACACTGCAGTTTGAGTGAGATCACCCTCTGCTCCCTGGCATGGCTAGGAATCTAAGAGGGGGAATTTTCTACCCCTGTAATTAGTTAGGAAAAACAAAGTACATAGCTGCCTGCTACGTATTTAAGCAAACATGTAGTCTGGTTCTTCAGTCATCCAGTGATATAGATTCAAAAGGAAGCATTTCTTCATACAGTGCCTAATTACCTCTGACTGTCTCTACCTTGCCCTACTTGTGAGCTTCTCAGTGTTGTGGTTCACATGTAACATTACACTATACTTAATTAAAAGCAAACTATGATTTACTGTGAATTCACAGTGAGCTAGTGCACAATGCCAAAAACGTACCACTCTGCTCTGTCCCCGACTCCTGCTCCTCTCCCCTGCCAAGGAGCAAGCCATTGTGTGGCTTGGTTGCGACATCCAAACCTCTTGCATCTGAAGCAGTTTGTTTGGAGAGTGCTCCAAACAATCAAGTGGCAATCAAGCTTCCTTTTTTGCTTACTTGTGGTGCTTGGGGAGAAACAAACTAGTGCAGCCAGAGCCGAGGAAGAGCGGAAAAGGAGGAGGAGCATGATACGCATTCACTTTAAGCCATTGTTTTTAACTATGGTTTAATGAGACATGTGAACTGGGCTACAGTGGTACCTCGGGTTACATATGCTTCAGATTACAGACTCCACTAGCCCAGAAATAATACCTCGGGTTAAGAACTTTGCTTCAGGATGAGAACAGAAATTGTGCTCCAGCGGTGCAGCAGCAGCGGGAGACCCCATTAGCTAAAGTGGTGCTTCAGGTTAAGAACAGTTTCAGGTTAAGAACGGACCTCCGGAACAAATTAAGTACTTAACCCGAGGTACCACTGTATTGACATGTGCAGGCTGCTGGATCAGATTGGCTTTTGACAAGATTTAGAATACTATTCCTTACTTTCTGAAGATCTGAACTCTGATTTCAGAAACCTTTCAGTGGGCGACTATACAGGCAGACCTGCTTTCTGTACCTCAATATCGAGCGCAGGTGCAACCTGTTATATAGGGATTAAAAAGCTCTGCTTGCCAGAACTCCTACTCAACACAGACCTTAAAAGGTACTGCAGCCTTCCTTTCCCAATACACTTATTATTCTAAAAAATGTCTCTCCTGGCTCTAACAAGAGGCACATGTACCACTTCATCGCCAGTCCACCGTACAACCACAAATCCATTAACAGATGCCATGTTTGTGAACAGGTAGACATTGATTAGCATCAAGCTGTTGTTTCTAGCACAAAATAAATTGAATGCATATAGAAACCAACCAACAGTCTAAAAACCTCACTAGACTTCCACAAGAAAAACTGTTAACAAGTTTAGAAAATTGATTCTTTGACATATTACAATATTTGCAGCAATCTAACATAAAGAAATAAGATATCTAAGTCTTCTGTTCAGCTCTCAGCAGGCAGATAAAATTTTATGTTTCCTATTAAAACATCATTTAAAAATATGGTTTCTGTGCAGTGATCCGAATGACAGTTTAGACCTATTACAGTTTAACACAGTAAGTTGATAACCTATGCAGAAAGTTCCTCACTGGAAGAGTGTGTGTGTGTGAAGCAAGCCTTAGGAATTAAATATACCTACCAGTTATACTCAATGGATTCTACCTTCAAGTGGGGAATGTCATTCAAATGTTGTCTTATGCCCACTGTTGCTTAAAAAATATCTTTGAGTATTCCAGTAGTTGCTGGTGAGTGACTGGTGATTAATAGTCAGGGAGTGGATTTATAATCATGCAGTTTAAGTGGCTACACAGGGAGTAAGGGAATTGGTGTGGCACAGACTGAAAATGATGACTGAAGAGATAATAGCACTACCCACTCACCTGAAATGGTTGGTGGGTTGGCATGGGGGGGTGAATTATGGGACTTGGGTACCAGGGCCTACTTGGCTATACTAGGCCTTGGTCAAAGGACAGGAATGGAACAACTTCTCTAGGTTGCTTTTGGCAACTGGTGTCAGAGATCAAACAGTTCATGAAGGAAACAATGCCAAGCCACTGCTACCACTAGTAGCAGTTTAATTTTAGTGTCCCATTAGCAATTCCCCCCACACCCCTGGAGCTGTCCTATAATATTCCAGGAAGTCCAGCCAAAGGGCATGAATAACACTAGCTGAAACTGAAACATGCTATTTGTGAAGAGTAATACTCAGAGGGAAGGCTATAAACTCAAGTTTAATCACCTGGATGATGACCGCGTTGTTTACAATTCAAGCAACAGCAAATGCTTGAAAGCAGCACTTTGGGTTATGAAACTATTTTTACAAAGGTTGCACCACCTCCAGTCTCTGCCAAATGGTAGCAAGATTCCAAGGGGTTCCAGGAGCTTACCAAAGGTTGTGTTTCCACTGGGAACCAAGCTATGGCAGATACTGTTGTGTCTTTAAGAAATATGGTTTATTGTACGCATATTTACACCTGGGTCTACTTTGGAGAGAGTTCATCTCACGAGGCACTTGTTCCTCTGAGCAGTGCAACCCTGGAGTCCAAGGCATCCTGCATGCCATCTCCATGCCTCTGTCCCACCCTCCCAAGGTGGTTCTGGCCTTGACAGAAGCTCATGGAGTTCTGCCCACTTCTTCTGCCCTACAGCCTTTGCAGAAAACAGCTCTTCCCCATCTCTCTGCTCTCCCCCCCCCCCTTCCAGAACTCTGATTTTTTGAAAGGGCAATATTTTTCCTGTGTGACACAACATCCACACCCTGACACCTTGGCAACCTCCTCCCCTCACTGCCAGAGCCTCCATTGATGAGTTAATGATTTGCTTCCAGCATCTTAACAACTATACCAGGTGAGGCCCTGTGGCAATCACACAGGGTCCCCAGATGTTTGACGGTCTATTGATCCCTGTGCCACCACTATGATCACTTCCCCGCTGCCACCAACCCGTTTCTCTCAGGTACACACTGAGTCCAGACAGTTGTTAACATTAAAACAAATAATCAAGTTTGTTTTATAAGCATTAACAAGGTTATGGTTTCAGATAATTTTTCTTGTCAGTTTCTTAATGTTAGTTTCTTTACTGACCTATACCTTCCCAACTGATTATCCCACTATCTATCTGACTCCTCCTAACAGTTTCTCCCACTCTCTCACTTCAGAACCAGACCAACCCACAGACTTATCCTCCCTCTTCCTTCTCCAACTCTCAACTGACTCCTTAACAACACTAACTCTAACTCTAACTCCTCCCCTTGGGTTCCCACTGGCCAATCACTTCACACTCATTTAACCCTTTCCTTATGACCCACCCAGGAGGGCAAACGCCACAGGCCCTGACCTGGGAAAGAAGCTTAGCCTGTATCTTTCACTGGCTTGGCATCTTCCCTACAAAACTCCAAATAGTATACAAATTCTACTATTTATTACTTTCTAACATTCACTAAATCTAGCAGTTATGGGCACTCTTGCACCCCCCCCAAACTCTGTTACCCCAGATCTGTAACATTATGCTTTATGCATGCCACACTGTGCTTCCCAATAATGTTTTTTTTTTAATCACTTCTAGCGTTTCCCTTTTTTATAGTTCAGTGTTTCTGTTTCATGTCACAGTATTGTTTAAAATTATAAATATAACCCCCCCTCACCCAGAAAAACCGAGCAACAACTTGAAGGCAAGGGCTGAAAACGAGGTCAACTAATGTAAATGGTGGTTGCAATTTATGCAAGACAGGGAAAAGAAGGATTAAAGAACCAGATTATCTTGAAGCTCAACTAATAGTTGATTAAAGGAAGGAAGTCGCTTTCCTGATTTCGTTACTGTGAAAATATTCGTTTTCCTCCCACAGAGAATAAAGCTATCAATGGCTGCTAGCCACATTGGCTAGGTTTTACCTCCAATGTCAGATCAGGGGCAGTACTGTATGTCTCTGATTACAAGCTGCTGGGAACAACAACTGCTGGGAACCACAAGGGGGTGGAGCCCAGTTCTGTTCAGATCCTGCTTGCAGTCTTCCCATAGGCATTTGTTGGTCACTGCAGACAAAAGAATGCTAGACTAGCTGGACTGATCCTGTAGGGCTCTTCTTGTGTTCTTATGTACATTTAGTAAGACTTACTTCTGAGCAGACATGTTTGCATTTTAAAAAGCCCTGCCACTACCTTGTTGCTATGTTGCTTTGTTTATGTTTTGCACTTGCTAACATTTACTTTCAATCTTTGCTACGTGCTATTTTATTCAGAACTAAAGAAATACAGAAAATGAATAATTAGGCCTATCTCACCTGCCTTTGTAACATGCTGAACATAGCAGAGCATATAGCCGTGAAAACCTACAAAATCCAGTGCTCTCTGTCTTAACATAGCTATTACAAACAATCCTTCCTTGATCTCATCTTTGTAACCTAACTAAATGAAGAAGACATTTGCTTGAACTTTTAACCTTAACGTATTCTGAACTTACTTTTTTATATTAAAAAAAAATGCTGTAGCTAGTCCAGATCTTTGTTAGCTGAAATTGTTCTTGAAAAAAGGTAAGTGCTTTGAACTTCGGAATTTTGCCAGAGTACCATCAAGTGCAGCATGAGTAGTGACTGTGTGGATATACTATCACAGATCAAACAACACAGATGGAACAAACAAAATGCTTTTCAAAAGAGGTAGTTTATAGAAAGGGTAGCTAACAGGCTGACAGACAGATGTTGTTGGACTACAGCCTCCATAATCCCTAACTGTTAGCCATGCTGCCTCAGGCTTATGGGAATTGAAGTCTAATGACATCAGGAGGGCACAACATTGACTACCGTGATTTACATTGTCAGTGATAAGTTATCATGTACTGAATAAACAAGCAATGACTGATAAAAGTGACGTACAAATTGCATAGTTTGCCTATGCACTTCTGTAAAGATTGCATACACAATTGTAGAAAGGGGAATATGTAGTGGTTTTGTTGCCCAATACTTCAAGATCACAAGTATAAAGTTCCCAAGTATAAGCATGCAAGGAATATTGGTATGATATTCTGAAAGAATATCTAAAGGAAAGAAGAAGAAATAATCTCAGAATCAGCATCAAATTATTATTATTAATAATAATAAGCTGTATAGAACAATAGCTTCTGGAAATCAAAAGTAGAATTACGGTACTATAACATAACATTTCCATATAAGCAAAAAGAGAAAAATGATTTGTGGCACCTCAAAAACCAACGAATTATGATTGCATACACTTACATGGACTACAGAAAATTTCATCATAATATAGATTGGTGTTGTCATCTCTGAGAGTTTCCTACTGCTGTTATTCAAAGTCTGGTAGAGTGTCTATTTTATACTGTCACATGACCAGGTATCACTGCAACACAGAATGCTTTACAACCACCCACCAAGAAAATGTAACTCTTAATTTGTGTGTGTCATCGCAGTGTAATTTCAATGTCATTGTGAAAATATAGAAGCGAGAATGAAACCAGTTGTTTGTTTCCCCTGAAATCTGAGTTGACATTTAAATTGGCTATGAAACTTGCATAACAGATACACCATAACATGCTTTCTACAAAGGGTGGCTTAACAGTTACCCAGTGCAAATACAGTAGAAATAACTGCTCTGAAATACTAACATTACATGGCAAAACAAAACAAAACATTAGGACCAACTACAACAGCTCCTTTCTTACTAGCAGTTTTGTTCAGGTTTTACACCATTTGCTTATTTAGTTCTGAGAATACAGAAAACATTCATTAAAAAAAAGTTTTTGCATCTCCTTGTACTCCCCTTCTCATTCCATTTTTGTTCACAGGCTAAGCAAAATTATTACATTTTCAGCACAACTGTACTATATTTCTTTATGCACAAACTGAGTGTAGAACCATTGACTCAGTAGGAGCTGAAGCATGTGCAGTGGCTTTGCTGACAGTGTGCAATCTCTCCAGCTCCAACAACAGCTGACTGGATTCCAGAGAAGGCTAGTGATATTGACATGTCCATTTCTCAAGCCTTTGTCAAACTTGCTGCAGGAAGATGTCTTTTCGATTTCATCAGCGCTGCTTATCAGCTGGAGAATAGAACGATGCAGTTAACAAGTCCTTCCCTCTACCTCTGCCTCAGTCTAGAAAACCCTGGTGAAAGCCTTGTCAGTTTCACCAGGTTCCCCTGGAATCACAGCTACAGGTGTCTGGAAACACCATAAACTGCATATTTCTGTCAATTCAGTAAAATAAACCTTTAGACCATAACGCTAAGGCTCTATAAGCTAAAGCCCTCTCCACTGTCCATTGTTAATCTGTTGCTGCCTCTCATCAGATGATAATGTTTTCAAACAATACCAGCTAAATTACAAATGAAGGAGATTAAGATATTGTGTGCAGAGAAAAGCAGAATGACTCAGTATGAGATTAATCACCAACAATCTTTGCAGTTCTGAAATATATACTCATTAACAAAGAAAGCTCTCTCTTTTTATGACCCCAGATTTTCCATTGAAATAATACCTTGTCCTTTGTGACAACGATCTCTCACAATGTGTCATGAAACCTAGGATGATATAAAACTTTTTTATTTCTCTCTCACAAATAAGTATAAAAGTTAGAAAATGGAAAAGTCAATGATGGAAATTTCTGTCTACTGGGGCAGGGGAATCTGTACTTTAAAATAAAAGCCAAGCTGTACTAGTTTTAGTACATTTCAAATACAGTAGAAAGCCTACCCCTGTAATATGCTGACTCTCACAACACTGAGAACCTAGCTCTCTTAGCCTAATGAGTTGTGATCCATCATCATCTCTCTTTCTCTCTCTCTCTCTCTCTCTCTCTCTCTCTCTCTCTCTCTCACACACACACACACACACACACACACACACACACAAACACAAAGCATGGGGCTTAATTTGGCCAGTAACTATAATGCACATATCTCCCTAATATACAACTTCCTCCAGAGGAACAGTTTGTACTTCCTCACCCTCCAAGGCTAACAGTGTTTCTCCAGCCAAACATCTGCAGTATTTGCAAAACACAAGGACTTGAAGTAAGACTCATTTGAGGCTTGACAAAATTCTCCATTGAAAGAATTCTAATTATTTCTCAGTATTAACCCCTGCCATAGTGTGAGGTTGGTGGGGTGTTTTTTTAAGGTACAGAAAATTATTGAATTTAGGCACACTTTGCCAAACAATCCAAAGATTGATAAGTGACTATGAAATGGGATCATACTGATTAATTATGGCTTTTAGTACTCACACTGTACTGATTTCTGTACTTGCAGTAGAATCAAGCCTCACAGAATTCATTTGTAATTTCATGGTGAGGATTGGGCTGTTAGGCCTGAACTCCACTAAGACTGCTTAGAATTGCAGCCACAGAATGCTATACAAAAGCGACCTTCAAAAATTATCAAATACACTGAAGGAAGAGGAAGCAATAAGGAATTTGCGTTTCTAGATAACATATAGAAATAGTTAGCTGTGGTGTTAGTTTCTAAATAACTGTGCTATCCATTTCTAGATACAAAGATTCTATTTGTAAATTCATAGGGTAAGTGGATCATTTTTCAAAGCACAGTATGAACAGTGAAAACAGCATCAGCTATCTAAATACTGCTTAAAAGGGCAATCAGGTCCCTGTAACAATTAAATTCTGTGTCATTGATTCCTGTTCCTCCCCCTACAAACTTTGGAGGTGCTTTCCTATTCAGAAATCATACCCCCAACCCTCCGCCAAGCAAACGTTTTTCTATACTCTGTCTGGGTCTTTGTCTTACGTTGCGTCCTAACGTCTAAGCTTCTTTGCCTTCTTTTTTTTCAAATTCGCCAGCGAAAATGCTTGTGACTGTCTTCTAACATAACTAGCAAAAACAAAACCTTCAGGGTGCATTTGTGCCACTATTTAAATGGGTGGGAAATAAATCACTTCAGAAGCTTATAGGGCACGGTCACATTGTTAGTCTTGCAAGCTGCACAGAAAACATTTAAAAGGTTTTGTGGTGAGAGGGGTGCAAGGGGAAATACGTTGCTCTCTGAAGCACATATCCTTCAAAAGCAACATATGTACAATTAGGCAGTTAGGTTATTAATAAATATAACCAAGGAGAATAACAACCACCAAGAATTCTTCAGTTACTACCATCACCATTGCAACATCTATGAATCAGCTGTTTCTTAAGTGCATAGGCTCCTTTACAAAAGAATCCTATGAATGGGATTTTTTAAAAAAACTAGATTCAAATATTTTTAAATGGTTTATCTTGCACCATTTACCCATATGGCAGTCTAATTTAGCTGACTGCTACACACAAATGCTCTCATGGGACAGGGATTGAAACGATCTTTCCGGCAAAACCCCCCATGGAAACCGCACTTATCTGTCTAATCTTTTAACAAGCAGACCTACTTTTCTAATCCCAACTTTCTCAATCATTTATTCTTAGTGAAAGGTCTTTGAAATAAACAAGGTAACTGCAAAGATGTTGACCAGGCAAAGGCTTTGACCTCACCATGATTTAGGAACATCTTTCACCAAAATTAATTATTATTTTTTAAAAAAACAGGAGCAACGTGTTTTTAGCTAAGACAAAGCTCAAATCTAAGGATGATTTGTGGCATCAGAAGTTCTGCATTACCTCCAAATAAAACCAATCTCTTCATTCATGCTATGAGGGAGTGCTGATCATTATGTAGCCGCATGCAAGAGGGAGATATTATGAGGCTTGGTGAAATCCCAGGATTTGCAAAAGTACAAAACATCTTTAGAAGACAAAAAATGCTAACCCTCACCCACCTCCACAAACAGAGTCTAATGATGACTGAACATGCTCAGTGACCATTAAATGCTGTCCAGCTGTTGGAGGGGGAGGGGAATGAAATGGAGCAGTCCACACTGGAGAACCTCTACCCACCCACCCCCCTCACTTTTTTGCAGGTCCCTCTTGCTTTTCAGAATTCAGCTCTTTGTTTCCCTGCAGTTTCTGAGGTGCAAGTGGCTTCCAGGAAGTGAAAGTGAAGTACTTGTGCAGATCAAAGAAGGTATCAGAAATAAAAACTGTCCCTGTATATATTTGTAAGAAATAATCTCCACCGTACCAGTCGGTGACACATTCTGAGGAAAAATACATACATACATAAATCTCTATTTATGTATTTTTATGCCGCTTTTCCATAGTTAAAATCATGGTCAAGGTGGCTGACAACATGAAAAAAAAATCACAGAATTTCAGAGGTAACAAAAGTAGTCATAAAGAAAACACATCAAATAGAACACAACTAAATTGATCTGAAAATAAAGAATAGAAGACGGAGGAGGAAATGGTGGTGTCAGAATAATCTGCAGCATCAAAGTTAGTGGTCCAGCAAAACCACAGGCCTAGCTGAAGAAGAGGAAGAAAATAAGACAATGGCCTCATATAGTAATAATCATATCTGGACAAAGTCCAGAGAACAAATGGTGGCATCTGTGGAAGGCATGTTTGCAGAGAAAGGTGAGAGAACAGGAGGCAGTGTGTCTTCTGGCATACACCAACCTCCTTAATACTCCCTTGGGCTTAAAATTCACAAGCATGGTCACCTGTACCATTGCAGGAACACGTTTCTAAACAAACATAATGGATAATTCCAACACATTAAATACAATAGTTTATTCCAATATTACTACTCACAAAGCTGTATACAGTACTTGACATTAGTTAAAACAAATTTGCCTTTCTAAATGGTATGATATTTCCCCCTGTTTTACTATCAAGACAACACAGTGGATCCAATTCATTTCTGTACACCTTTGAAATAGAGAAAAGCTACTTCGGAATAGGATGCACTAAAATTCTATCTTGTATCAGCAGACCATTGTCCTTCAGAGTTATCATGTTACATATTTTTCAAAAGGAAAATGCTAAGCAAAGGTCATGAAAATAATTCAGGTTTGCAGAAAGAGGCTGGAATGCATGTTAGCGTGGTAAACATTTAAACATCTGCATATACAGAAACATCTATTGGTATTTAGTTGTTTAATGTTTTAATGGATACACTGCTTTGCTTTGCTATATTGTATTATCTTTTTTTAAGTGACAGCTTATTTTAACAGAACTATACATAAAGTATACAAGCTTTTGAGCTAAGATGATCACAGACAACACATAGTGTTCAAGGGTTTGTCCCAAAAGACTTGAAGGTTTAGATTCTTTTAAAAGTTTAACATTCTCTTCCATAATTAACAAGAACTGCCACAAATTTTGTTATTCCCACTTCTCAGACGTTAGCGAGATGACACACCTACTCATAAGGTAACATATGAGTTGTTGTTTTCTTTAAAAAAACTCACCACAAACATAAAATTGTAACTTTAATTATGTGCATGAAACTATAATTGATACAATTATTCATTTTGCTCAAATACGTCAAGGAGGTTAAGTGACACCTTACCTTAAACTACCTCAAAACACTTGACTACCTTAAACAAATTGAGTCACGGAGTATATATTTATCTGTCTAGCCAGCCTATTAGTCATCAGTCATGAAAAAAAAAAACATTTGTCACTATATAAAAGGATTCAGAAACATGCGTCTGAAAACATTTGCAAGCTGTCATTTGGACCTTTGCGAATCAGAAGACACTTTGCCTACCTTTGTATTCTGAAAAGCTACAACTGCCTTAATTTGTTTAGCCACATAGGATTAAGGTTCTTCCTTTTTTTTTTAAGTAACACTTTCTTGTTTCCTATGTGAAATATACTCAGAGTCGCAAAGTGATTTCATGCTCTTTATTCAGCTCATCGTGGTGAGGAGGGATGAATGAATGTCCCCTCAAAGTATCTGCTTTATATACATTATTTACACAATGGGCTGCACATGATTGGCTAATTCTGGAATTCTACTGTAAGCCAATCAGGTTGTGGATTCACTTATATCTGGAGCATGATTGGGTGGTTCCTGCCAACCAATCATACTGCTGCATTGTTCTAGGACCAATCAGACTGCTGCATTCTGAATCCTATTGTTCTAGGACCAATCAGACTGCTGCAGTTTGGATCCTATTCAACTCAGTACATAACACTATGTTTCAAATTTTGGGGGCGAATTGCTTAGAAAGTACCTGCACATTTTGTCCTATAACTTTCTTTTTAGGAGGACTAGCAAAACTGGGAGGAGCCACGTTATACAGTAGGCTACATTCCAATAAGGAAATGTCTGCAGTTTCTAGATATGCACACATTTCTCCATCTTTTAAGCAGGCAAGCAAGAGTTGTTACTATAGTTTAAGAACACACTCCACCCCAGTAAAAGCATTCAAGGAGACTGCAGAGCCGGTGCGGGGAGGATTACATTCATTCCCAAGGCCTGAGGTTCCCAGTCCTGCAGCAGGCAAGGGACCTGCTATTTCCTCAGACCACCACCCTTCAGCTCACGTGTTACTTTCAGGTTGTCACAGCATTTGTTCAATATTTGATTTGCAAATACTCCAGAATAGTATATATTTAGAAATACAGCACTGTCCTTGTCTCATAACCTCTGCCTACCTTAAGAGAGGCCTTTGAAGAAGACACTTGTCACAGCAACTTAACTTTCATTTTGTGACTAAGCATGCAAGAAGCTACATGGAATGTAGAAACTAATTCAGCTCCCAGCCTAGAGATTTTATAATCTATTTCAGAGGCACAAGGCAAGAGGGGTATACACATGGCCGCACACTGAATGAATGCATGGAGGCAGTCTGGGGGACAAGTGAAGTAGCCCTGCCAACCACCACTGGCACACACACACTGGCACACACCAACAAACATCTGTTTGGCATTCATCAGTAACCTGCACGTACAACTATACATGTGGAGAGTGCCATGAGCCCTGCAGCATTGTCAAGCTCAGGCTTCGATTGGCAGACTCTGACACAGGAGGAGGAAGAAGAAACAGAAGAGGGGGTTGAATTGTGGGAACCTGGGTTCAAGAAGGGGCCATTTCCCACGTTAGTAGCTTTGGAAGCAGGACAAGGGATGCTTGTTCTCCCCTCCAACTTTTCTGCAAGGCAGAGAGCTTCAGGGGAGGGCTCTGATCAGCTGAGGCAGGAAGCTGAGCACAAAACATCTGAGACTGTGTGGTGCAGTGGACTGTGTGGAGAGCCAGTGTGGTGTAGTGGTTAAGAGGGGTAGACTCGTAATCTGGTGAACCAGGTCCGCGTCTCTGCTCCTCCACATGCAGCTGCTGGGTGATCTTGGGCAAGTCACACTTCTCTGAAGTCTCTCAGCCCCACTCACCTCACAGAGTGTTTGTTGTGGGGGAGGAAGGGAAAGGAGAATGTTAGCCACTTTGAGACTCCTTCAGGTAGTGATAAAACGGGATTTCAAATCCAAACTCTTCTTCTTCTGACTGAACAACAACCTGGACAGGAGGGTCCAGCCTTGTCACCTAGAACCAGGCACTGCCTTTACAGACTGGAGCAGGTGCTTGCAATCTTGATAGGGAAACTCTGTAGGAGATGCTCTTTGCTTCCATCTGGTTATGAACCTCTTTCTGTGCTCCGGAACTCCTGCACTGTGAGTCTTAAGCACTATGTCTACTGTTCACAGGGCTGGCCAAAGACATTTTGTTACCTGAGGCAAAATCCCAAAATGGCGCCTCCTCTGCCAGGGAAGAAGGGAATGAGTGAAGAGCTACATCAGGAACAAAGGAGCAATGATGATCTACTTTGGGATTTGCTGCCCATCTGAGGCGGTTGCCTCACCTTGCCTAGGTTGGCCCTATCTGCCTAGCCTGCATTGTCACTTGCCTGAATAAAAACCTCCTTCCTACTTGTAAGTAACAGCTCTGTCTTCCATGTTTGGAGCAAGAGTCAGGTCAGAGAGCTCATATATGCAGGAATGGGTCTTCTTCCAGGATTTCTGGAAGACTGGATAAAAGGGCAAGTATGTGTTAATAGAGAACTAGGCAGCAGTAGCAGTGTACTAAGTAAGGATGTGGGATGTGAGGATAGTAGGATGGCTCAGAAAACAGAGCACAGTAACTATGAAATAGAGGGTGTTCAAAACATAGAGAGCAGCATGGCAGAAGGCACAGAGGTGGGAGTAGAACAGAAATATGAAAGGAAGCAGATAAGAACACAAGATGTGCCCTTCTGGATCAGGCCAAGGGCCCATACAGTCCAGCATCCTGTTCTCTATGTGGCCAGCCAATTTCCTATGGAAAGCTTGCATGCATGAAATGTATCTGAAAAATGGCGAGCTAACTGCACCCTATACTCGCTGACTAAGAAAAACAAAAATACAGAAGCAGTCCATCCATAATAAAACACAGACCAACTTGTACACAAAACCTGTTGTACCTCTCTTCTTTCCAAAAGCAGTACTCACTAGACGAGGATTTGTTTTTTGGGAATATGATTTCCAGTAATATGGCCCATGGACTGCAAGAAGATCAAACCTATCCATTCTTAAGGAAATCAGCCCTGAGTGCTCACTTGAAGGACAGATCCTGAAGTTGAGGCTCCAATACTTTGGCCACCTCATGAGAAGAGAAGACTCCCTGGAAAAGACCCTGATGTTGGGAAAGATGGAGGGCACAAGGAGAAGGGGATGACAGAGGACGGGATGGTTGGTCAAGTGTTCTTGAAGCTACCAACATGAGTTTGACCAAACTGTGGGAGGCAGTGGAAGACGGAGTGCCTGGCGTGCTCTGGTCCATGGGGTCACAAAGAGTTGGAAACGACTAAACGACTAAACAACAACAACAACAATATGGCCAAGTCCTGCAGCTTGTGAAATAATAACAGAAAAAACAGTGTCTCTAAACATGCGCAGAATGCTTTTCCTTACCACAAAGAAAGCACACAGCCTGTTGCCAGACCATGATGGTTAAGAAGCAGGGCTTTACAGGGCAAATGCTAAGGGTCAAAACCACAGGATTAATTACAGTAGCAGAAATGCTGGCAAACATAGATAGCTGAAGAAAATTGGTACGATTCCCACAATGATTCAAAGAACTCTTTATCAAGTGAAAGTCTGCTTTGGAATGCTGCAGCATGAAAATACATTTCAAGCAGTTGCAACAACCTTGGTAAAGAATTCTTCAAAACCAACTTATATCTTTGTGTTTGGCAAAAGCTGTAACTCACAGGTAGGCTTGAGCCCCAGGACTACTATACCTGGAAATCAAGCACTGCTCTAGATTCAGATAGGATACTGCTACACAGGCTGGTCAAATGATACTCATGTTGAGACTGCCGTTCTTCCTTTCAGACGCTTCCTAGAATAGAACTAGGTCATTTGCGTTAGGCATCACAGATTGTGCTCTTGTTCAACAGGGCACAGAGTACACAAGTTCTCAAAGATACCATTTGTTCTTCTGTAATTTTGCAAAATGATTGCATAAGGATTCTTGTTTTTTAGCATATACGGTACTTTGCAAGTGTAAAAAAAAAAAAGTAGCCTTGTTTGTTTTCTGCATAAAATCCAATGTGCCAAGTCACAGAATTTCAGCATCAGGAAGGAACTGAATCAGTCTGAGGAAGACTCCGAAGGACAGACTTTAATGTGTGGTTTGATTAGTCTTGTCAGCCAGAAAGGTTGTTTCTAACTTTAATTACAAAACTAGAGGCCAAACAAAATGTGTTGCACAATGATAAGTGTAGCTTATATTGTGACTTTAAAATTATCTTTCCCATATTTATTGAAGAGCAGAAAGCAAGCTGTGCGTTCATACTAGTGGTTATGACAACTGGTTGTTAGAGGTTATGGGAAGGTCAGTAGGAGAGCAGATTTTCAGAAAATTAAGCCTTTGACTCTCAACTACATTACAAACATGGGAGCAGTTTAAAAATGCCTTAATTGTTGAAGGCAAAAGCACAAAGTAATTAGAAAAAGTTAAGGGTAATAAATGCATATGAAGCAATTCCACATCAGAAGCAAAAGCCCAACGCAGTAAAAAGAAGAGGAGGAAAAATAATAATTAAATTCAAACTTCTGCAGAACTAATTAGAGTGTATGGAAATGTTAGGTAAATCTGAAGCAAACAAATTATTCAGGAATATTCTGGATTCTTCTTTCTGTGAGATTGACTAGGTAAGCAACCAATAGTTGTTTAAATCTAGGATATCATACCTCGGTATGAAGTTCCCTTTAAACACGGTGACTAATTCTCAATAAAACACCCAAGAGAAGGGAGCACTGTCCTAAATCACTTAGAAATGTATAGGTGAGCTCCAATGGTCCAAATTTGAACTGCAAGAAGAAACAAACAGAGCACGTCTTGGCATGTTTGCTTCAGCCAATGTATGGGTTGGCTTGTCAGCTGATGTTCTAGCTCACTGCAGTCTAAAATAAATAGTGAGAATAAAGTTGCATTCCAACTATTTACTCCCCAGGCTATTTAGTATCTACATGAATTGAACCACTGCCTGAGTTGTCCAGGGGCCAACGTGATGATAATCCAACTCTATTTCTACTTTTTAACTGAGTCAAACAAATATGTGTCAGGATTATGGAAAGAGTGACAAGATAGGGGTATTGTACAGGTGGGGAGAACTTAATCTATGCAAGAGCTGGTTCTCTGACTATGCTGGATAGAGTCACATTTTGCTTAAAATGTCAGGGCTGTAGCCCGGGATGTTCTTGCCTTTGGAATCCAAGTGGCATCCATGTCTACTTGAAGCACCTCTTATCAACTGCAAATGATACATCAGCTGCAGTAGTTCTTGAACAGGAATGACCCTCCCATAGGAGATATCCATGCTTTGGTCACATAAAGATTACTCTAATGTGTTTTACGTGGGCCTGCCTTTGATAACCACTCATAAACTTCAGTTGGGCCAAAAATGTAACAGCAAGACTTCTGATTGCATTATCTCACAATGGACTCATTAACCTAGCCTGCAAAATCTACATCAACTTCTGGAGTGTTACCAAGTGCAATTCAAACTGTTGGACTTTGTCTATATAGCCCTAAATAGCTTGGGACTAGTGTATCTGAAGATTTCTTCCTTATGTACAATCCAGCTCATATGCTTTGGATGACATCCCCCCCCCAAGATCACCTGATAAATAACTAAAAATGTCTTTACCACTGGGCTGACATGCCTATGGAACCCTCTTCCCTAAGTGTTTAGGTTCCAAGCAAAGAATTACCCTACCCAGACTAGCCCTACCATTAGACAGAATGAGGCAGCTGCCTCAGGCAACTGATTTTCCGTGTGAAAAGCAAGCTCAGAAAATGGTCCTATTGGTTTAATTGGGCCAACAAACTGTAACTGGCCATCCCACAATGCCAGGGGGACTTCTGACCTAAACTGTAGTATTGAGTAACAAATCAAAGTCTAACTCCAAGAAGTGAAACTGACAGCCTCTGGAGTGCAGAGACATGATGCCAACTGGCATTGCATCTGAACATTTTGCACAGAGAGAGCAGCAACGACAAGTGAGCAAACTGGAACTCCTTAGTTGTCTGTGTCCCACCAGGGAAATGCCAAACTGACAGAAGGACAATTACATGTCCTTCAAAGTTTTCCAGAAGCATGATCCATGGTTTCTCAACAGAAATGTTAAGAAAAAGGAAGGCATGCACAGGTTTCAATATAATGCTGCCTTCAATCCCAGTCGGTCACTCAGTCACGTAACAAACATCTCACTAGCCAAGTCAAACAGCTACTAAAATGCTTTAGAGAGGTAGGGCTGTCCACAAGCTTTAGGCCAGGGACAAGGAAGCTTTCACCCTCAAGATGTTATTAGCTTGCAACTCCCATCAGTCGCAGCCACTATGTCCAGAGATGGTTGGAGCTGTAATTAAACATCATCTGGAAGGTCACATATTTTACTGGAGGGTCACGTGTTTTATTCAGAAATAAGTCACCCTGTTTTCAATAAGCCTTACTCCCAGGTTTATGCTGATGGCATTGCATATCCTGAGTACATGGTAAGCTGAGTTGGGATTGATAAGAATATAATTACAATGAATATTTTGGTTTTTCACAAAATTCCCATTTACCTCAATAATAATAATAATAATAATTTATACTCCACTCATCTGGCTGGGTTTCTGTAGCCACTCTGGGCAGCTTCCAGCAGGATATTAAAAACATAATAAAACATCAAACATTAAAAACTTCCCTAAACAGGGAAGTCTTCAGATGTATTCTAAAAGTCAGATAGTTGTTTATTTCCTTGAAATCTGATGGGAGGGCATTCCACAGGGTGGGCACCACCACCGAGAAGGCCCTCTGCCTGGTTCCCTGTAACCTCACTTCTCGCATTGAGAGAACTGCCAGAAGGCCCTCGACGCTGGAGCTCAGTGTCTGGGTTGAACGATAGGGGTGGAGAAGCTCCTTCAGGTATACTGGGCCGAGGCAGTTCAAAATATAAAATAAAACCTTCAAAATATAAAATAAAACAGAAGATTTCTCTCCCAGTATCTTCAAATTTTCCACCCACTCTGCTCCTGCTTCCTCTTGCTTGAAACTTATTTGCAATAAACAACTTTGGAAAATCTGGGAGAAGAAGCAGTAAATCAGACCAGTGAGGCTGATGCATTATTCAGAATTTGACAGCAGATAATCCCATCACTGAGCTTCTGACTGCTTTAAGTAAACCAGTTTTCTGTTCTCTGTATCTGTGAAGAAAAGATTCAAAACAGAAAACCAGGATACTTAAATGATACACTAACCCAAGGTTTTTAGTCCAGATTGCTGTATGCGGTTGAAACAGTCCTTACATGGGGGGGGGGGGGACATAAATGTGCCCGATGGAGTATGTGGCTTAGAATCAATATCATTTTGTCATATTTGTTATAAAGCATAATGAAAAGCAATGGCATTACTGAAACTTCACAGGAGCCTGGAGCTCTGGAGCCCTGAATGATTCAACAAAGTGGCTTTCAGAAGAAAAATGAACCTGGCTGGCTGTTTCAGAGGGAAAACCTCCAGAGTAATATGGTGTAATTTAAAATATGTAAAAACTTCAGTGACTCCCAAGTTGCTCACACAATTATTTAAACATGATCCTCTAGGAAGAGCAGTTCCCTATTAACTCATACTCTACTTCTAGAATGTTACCATCAGCTCTGAAAGACATATACTTTACAAATCGCAGATCTCTGCCAGAATATAAACAGAAGCATCTTAGAGCTGTATCTCTGCATTTCAATTTGATAAGAATGTCAGTGTAATTTGGACCCGTTACTCCTTCAGTTCTCTAACAAAGAGTAACAAATAGAAATAATAATAATAATGACTAACGAATTTATTATTGCATACAGTGACGTAGTGGGGGTGGGGTGGGAGGGCCATGATCCCTGGCACAAATTTATGAGAGGGTGCAACCAGGCACCCCCATAACAGGCTCCCTCATTGAGGCCGGAGCTGCAGGGAGGCAAACCACACCTGGCTGAGCCTTCAAGGCTGGGGTTGCGCCTCCTCCTCATGCCTGGCAAAGGAATACCCATATGTGCCTGACCCTGGGCCAGCAGAGAGAGAAGGAGGGGGAGGGTGCTGCAGTTGCCCACCGAGAAGGGAGGAAGAGGAAGGCAGGAAAGTACAGCCAGAGCCAGATGCATTGCCTAGAGTATCTTGCTACAAGAACAGGAGGGCGACACAGCGGTGCTCCTGGCTTAGCATTTCTCTGCCTTACCTCTGTTTCCAGGTCGGGGCTAGTTTGCAAAGATTAGACGCTGACCAGCAAAGGAAATGACCACAGCCCAGTCCACCAGGGGGGCACATCCCATCCCACCCCGGGCGCAGGCAACCCATGCTATGTCCGTTATTGCATAAGCTGTCATGGATCACAGTCCACTGCATCAGATGCATAAAGCAATACTTATATTTATAACAGCGGTTTCCCCACAAAATACCACCTGCAGAGGGTGGGGGGAGAAAGAGTTTTCAGGGAGGAGACTGTAAACAAGGAGATCAGAGGGAAAGCTGCTTTTAAAAAGAACATATACTGTACGTTTTCATTGTTTTATAATTGTAACGGTTGTATGTATATTGTTGTGACCCATTTTGGACCTTACAGTAAAAATTGGGTAAGAAATCTTAAAAATAAATAAATGGATCAGAATTCTTTTTTCCAATAAGGAGACAACTCAAAAGAATGGGTTGTTGTTGACGTTATCACCCGAACATCTGGTTTTTAATCTGTCTTCAGTTCAATGGACTTCATTAGTTTGAGACACCAAGAATCATCTATCAAAACACACACAAATATTTTGGGTCTCCACCACTTACCACCCTGCCCCCTGCCAGTAGTCATACTAAATTTTAATCCATAAAGTGAACAAAAAGTTCACTGTTTCCTGTACTGCCTTGTAGAGAAATAGCACTTGAGTTAAGCACAGATTTGTACAATGATGACAGTGTGCTAACAATCAAACCCACAGCAAATGACCTTATTTATTTTAAAATGTTTAATTATGCAGAAACAATCTGAAGCACACCCTCTGTTTAGCAATGTCCCTTAATGTTTAGTAATGTCCCTTAATGTGACGAGAGGAGCAGAAAGAGAGCCTAACATTCTGTTCAGGAAGATTACTTCCTTTCCTGCACAGATAAATAATCCAACTGCTTCAAGCTGTGAAGTTTGTTTCTTTTAAAGCACTAAACATCCCATCCTAGAAGAGGAGAAGGAGACTTCTCATCTCCAGAGCCAAAACCAGGAAGGCCAAATTATAATGTAAATAATCAAGACTCACTTGCTTTGTTTTTTACTAGACTGATATTACTTTACTTACTCATAGCTGACTGGCTAAAATGTGTGCAAAGTAGGCAATTCTTTGAACTACTGTAGTCATTTAGGAAGCAAACTTGGTACAGAACAGTCATCTAGGTTTATCAACACTGCATACAGCACTTATCCAATCTCCCAACTAAGAACAGCTCCCCATGTGACATTTTAATATTAAGATATCATTTTGGGGTAAGAAAAAGCATGTGCAATGCATGCAATCATATGCAAAAAGCCTGGCCATTTTATATGCACATACATTGAGAAGTCATAGTGGATAAGCACTCCCCACCATGTAGTTACTCAGGTGTTCATGGTGAGCTCCAGCACCTCTTTTTCTAGAAAAAATGGCACTGGAAATACTACTATATTTGTCCAATTGTTCCTATACAGGGGTATGGGATATTTCTGGTCGGGGACATGTTGTGCTCCTTCTGGAGCAGTTAATCCACATTTGGTCCCCTCCATGCACTCAGCTCTTGCTTCTGGCTCCTAGAAGCTGACAGCAGTCACACCCTGGGAAATTGATTTGACTGGCTGGCTAAACCAGGTGAGGGTAGCCAATGGGTCTTAAACCCTTGGTAAGTCAGGTGAGTTTCCTGCATGTGAAGACAGGCTCTGGCATATTGAGCAGACAAGACCAACAGTGGGTTCAATGGTCAAGAAGATGGTTTCTGTGTGTGCTGTTGAGGGAAATGAGGCTTGTTGACCTGGGAAGGTAGTCCATCTAAGAGAAGGTAAACACTGGTCCTAAACCTCCGCAATGCTCTTTCATGAGAAAGGCTTTGGGAATAAACCCCGAGGAATAAGCCATACTCATTGCCTCATGGGACGTCATGGAAAGAAGATATGGTTAAATAGTAAACAAGGGGTTCTCAAGCTTATTTCTCTGGGCCACACTTTCAGAATATAAATTTGCTCACACCATGCCAATTTTTCAATTGCTAAGAAATACACTGGAAAACAAAGAGAACTCGTGGCAGTGTTTGATTTACTACACAGAACACAACTACTTTAGCCTATGATCACGGGACTTCCAGAAAGTATTAAAAAATGCAGCTATGAAAGAGTATGAATCATTCCCAAAATATAATTATAAACGAGTCTCTTACAGATGTATCTTAAGCATGTACACAAACTCAATGTGAGGGCTGAGCTTGCTTTTGCCGGGTAATCTCATTTATATTTGAGACAAGCAAACACTAATCTCCTCATCAGCATAAAGAAGGCTTTCTTTTTTCTGACCTTTTATATTTGTCAGAGTTGAAAACCCCTCTTCACAACAATATGTGAAGAACTGTAGAATCTCCCCACCACACTTGACATCCTCTCCTGTCATATCAGTGTGGCAGTCGACACCCTTTCAAGAATCAATGGAGCAAACCCCACACAAATCCAGAGGAAGAGTCCTGATGGCGGATGGAGTCTTGTATGTATCCTTCCAGCAGCTCCGGCAGCCAAGCTGGTGCCAAATGTATTGTTTTCCTTTCCTTTGGACCACATCAGCAAGGCTGAGAGGGGAGCTGTTTCATCTGGGCAGCCCAGGACCTCCACACGCACTGCCCTGGCTTGTGCCCCGGAGAGTTCGCTTTGGTGCTGTTAACACAGCAAAAACATGGGAGGCAGCAGTTATGATTTATAAGCTCAGCCTGATTGTTGTAAGATAGAAGTGCTATGGGTTGCCTTAATCGGTAGGAGTAATCATCATGTCTCACTGGTCAGCTACCACCTGCCTTAAACTGGGCAGCTCCTGGTCCATAAAGTACTGACCCAGCACTGTCAGCCTGCTTCAATGGGAGCTTTGAGGTTAGAGTATCATTCAACAAGCCAACCAGGCACTCTCCTGCATCAATCTGTACAGCCACAGCAGGCACTGTAACTCTCCAATGGTTTTATTTCACCCCGAAGGTACACTTTCCCATTGTCTTCTAAGACAAACAGATGCCAATGAATAGTTCCTATACAGCAAAACTTTGTTTCAGTAGTCATATCTGGCAGTTCCTGGCATCAGTTGCAGGTGGGTGCAGTCAAGGGGGTAAAGATGTTGACAACAGTCCTGTTTAAAGGGCCCTGGACCCTGGACCCAACCAATGGAACACAAATGTTACAAAGAGAGGAAAATCACCAGGGGCTAGAGGATGAAGCAGGTAAGGTGGCAATGACAAGGAGGTGGAGGTGGAGCTGTGAAAGTGGCAGACAGAAACCTTCCCACACACTGTGTACTGAGAACTTGGCAGGAATGACTTAACCCCTCTGCCTAGACAGAATTCAGGAAAAGAGGCATGGGGCAATCTTAAAGTGCCTGGGGAGAGGGCAGACCTATGCCATACCCCACCCCTGCTTTAGACACTCCAATAATAAACACCTGACTTGCTTTTCACTCTTTAGATTTTTGCATGTGGTCTTCTCATTTACTTAACTTTATTCAAGCTCCATCTTTGCCATTTTAGCCTTGTACAAATGTCAACACATTTTACCACTTAAACTGAAAGCAAAATAGACTTGGTTTAAAATGAAGGAATTATGAAGATCTTTCTTCTAGAACCAAAACCAAAACCCAGATCTTACAATAATTTAAATGTGATGCTCCAGTTATGAAATAATAATTGTACAGAATGGATCATACCGCTATTCAAAGTTGGTTCCTGCCCCACACCCCGAACAGCACAATTATTGCTGAGCAGAAGCTGGCTGCAGTAAAATCTTTGGCACTGGCAGATACTGCCTGTGATGTCAGTGGGATCTCCCAACTTTACTTTGAAACCAGCCCTAGCATGCTCTACTTTTTATTAGATAATCAACACTGGCCAAAGTGGGAGAGTTAACCCTTTTCCCTGTGCCATTTCCCTGATCTTTTATTATCTAAGATACTATTAGCCCAGATTTCACCCAGGTGAGACTAATAACTCCACAACAACAATTTAGATTACACAAAAACTCTCATGGGTGTAACCCTCCATCCTCAGTCCTCTGCCCTGATCGCATCTGAGCAGGTCCTGGCAGCTTTAAGCTGTGCACACATTACCATTTACTCTGGCTCCTGTGCGCTCCCACCACTGATGTTTGAAGCTGCGTACACATGACATTAGCTATAATCCCTATCTAGAGTTCCTCGAGAAATACTGCTATTTGATGTTTTCCCCACCAAACCGCTTAAGCCAGCTTCCATTCAGTTTGAAAGCATAAGCCACATTCACTCTGCAGTTATACGGAAGTGTGTAAATTTGAGACAGCCATTGCACATGCGCAGACAACAGCATATGCACAGATGACAGCCCCATGAATTGGTTGCCGGGTGGGTTGCATGAGTGAGAAAACCAAAAAGGCAATGTGCATCAGGTGAAGACATCCCAGCCCCCTCCCTCTCTGGTGTGTACAGAACCATGGACATGCAACAGGCAGACACCGCAACCTCAATGCATTTTAAACCACTAATGTGTAGCTAGCCATAAGGTCAAAAGAGCGAATGTTGAGTGCTCAGAACCACAGACCCAAAGGAGGGTCTAGGTGAGTAGTTTGATGCAGGGATACAAAAAAAGGCTGTAAAAGTGCCAGAATGGCCAGCTCTAGTGCTTTATTAATTAAGAGTGCAAACTTTACAACACGGCATGCAGAACATCTCTGCCTTTACACATATGGGACAGGCACTGCAACAATGAGAGGTTGTCATGACTTGTCTGCACTCAAGCAAACGTATACATCCTTTATGCAAAAAGCAGCATATGTCAGTTTGCCCAGAATCTCCCATAACACCTGGGATAGGTGACAGCTATCCAAAGCTTCTCCCCTCTCTGGGTCTAGAACCCATCATCCCAAGGTCCACAGATAAGCATGGCATCAAAGCAAGCCAATTAGCATATATTAAAGCAAGTGAATACTGTATAAACATATGTATAAGCTCATTCTTGCCACAACTACCAATTAGTTTGAGGGTTATCCTGTCTACGAAGATGGGATTTGTAGGCCTTCCAGAACATTTCATATTTGGTTCAGCATATCAAGCTCCTGGTTCCTGACTGTTCTGACAGCCCTGAGTTCCAAGGGCACTGCCCACCTGTTTCAACACAGCAAACAGCCACATACTGGCTGAGTTCAGGGTGCCAAACACTTGGTTCCAAACGTCTGCTAACCTACATTCAAATAATTAGGGAGTGGTTAATTGTAGCTTGTAATAATCAGAGCGTCTTTGCCTGTGCAAAATATCTGCACTGGCATGGAGTGTCTTCAGAGAAAGGGAGAAAGCCCTTCAGAGACTCTCGTCCTATTAATTTTTAGCAGCTCTCCCAACCCAGGCGCCCACAATGTCCCAAGTCCGGATAACTATTACTAAAC
Organism: Podarcis melisellensis; assembly: GCF_964234715.1. Taxonomy (NCBI): domain Eukaryota; kingdom Metazoa; phylum Chordata; class Lepidosauria; order Squamata; family Lacertidae; genus Podarcis; species Podarcis melisellensis. Next base: position 40,693,563 of record NC_138542.1, read on the forward strand.
AACAGAGGCGCAAATGCAAGCGGGGGCCGGATGCCCAGTCACCAGCGACTGCTCCTCTGGGCAGCAAGGCAAGTTGAAACCTGACATTTGACACATCGCAAAGGCACGCTGCTGAACTGGAGCCTGTTTTGGGGACACGACACCTGCCTCCGACAACACCCAGAGGCGACGAAAGGCGCGTCCCCAGAGGGAAACCTGGAGCGAGCTTAAGCCCTGAACCATCCCAAAGACTGCAGGGGCGACAGGGACGCTGGCGGGTATCCTGAAACCAACGAGGTTTTGCAGCGCCGAGGTTTTGCAGTGCCGATGAGAAAAGTAGCGCCGGGCGACGGAGCCCTGCAAGAGGAGGGAATCGAGGGGGCAGAAAGATTACCCGGGTCTTGAAGCGCCGGTGCCTCTCCGGGTCCGAGTAGGTCCTGTCCACCGCCAGGGCGGTGTCGCTGCCAGGCATGGTGGCCACGTTCTTCCCTGCGCCCTTCGACACCCAGCCAGAGTCCCAAACCTCCGTAGCCGAGCAGCGAGCTCGTCGGAGTCCCTCTGCCCGGCCAGGCACAGCACTAGGCTGCCTGGCTTTCGCCGCCTCCTGGGCGTGTGTGCGAGAGGGGGCGGGCGGCTGAAGCGCAGCGCTTGGACGAGGCACGCCCACCAGAGGCTCCCCGAGCTCGACTGACGCCCTCCAGCCTTCCGCCGTCTCGCGGCGCGCCTTCCTGAAAAGCGCTCAGGAGGAAACGAGCGGCGTCTACGCCAAAGAAACACCGCCGGAGACAGAAGCGCCCTCCCTCGGAAGGCGAAAGGCAGGGGGCCGCTTGGGCGCTGTGGGCTAAACCGAAACCCCCACCCCCAACCGCGCCACCACCCTGGGCTCGAAGCACAGGTTGCTGCTCCACTCCCACCCGCACATCCCAAGAGACCACCAGTAAAATAATTTTTTTTTAAAGAGAGTCGCTGGGGCTGGGGGCGCTTGGAAATGCGTGGAACCTCCTAGTTTGGCAATCAAGTCAAAGGAAACGTGCGCGCGCGCGTGCACACGCACACACAAAAAACAACAACAGGAAATCTAACGCTTTGCTAGCGAAAGTTATCAGTAAGGCCAAGTGCTGTAATGGAAACGCGGGACTCTTCAGGATCCAGATGGGAAAACTCCTTTCCTTGATACCATTTACGAATATGAATCGGTAATCAAATGTGATTTCAGCTTGTAAAGTGTTAGTGGAAGCTGTCCAGTTAATTCATGGGGGGGGGGCACAGGTCCAGCTGCCCTGTTGTTGTTTTGTGTTGTTTTTTAAAAGGATAGTTGGAGAAATGGCAGAAAGGAGCCGGCCAAATTGATCAGTGGGACCCCTCTTCCTTATAAGGAGAGGCGAAATATTTGGGACTTTCTAAATTGGGATGGGGAGGTAACTAGGGTGAGGGGGCCTGATATTTATGAAATCACAACTAAGATATTGTAGCATGGAGTGCTCATTTTTTTAGCTTTCCTGGCAACCCATTTCTGTTCCATCCGTCAGCCAGCATCCCATGATCATGGAACATGCACAGAACACATTAGGAACATAGATAGCTGCCATTCTGAGTAAGGCCCTTTGATTCATCTAACTCAAGACTGTCTACACGGGCAGCACCCTGGGTTCATTTAGAGGTTTTTTTCCTTTAAAAAAATACTACAAATCTTTGAGTTCCTCCCCCCTACCTGCTCTTCTTCTTTAGCGATCACTCTTAGCCGAGTAAGATTGTCTTCCATGAATATGGTCTTAACAGTGTGTCCATAAGTGACTGTGGAGTCCAATTCCAGCTAATACTTTATCGACCTAAGGACTGACACCTGACCTATATTAATATTTAGGTTGAGGCATGGTGGGGAGAAAGTGAATATATTTACACCACCAACTCCCTCCTAACATTAGGACTCAAAGCAACCCAGAAGAACAACAGACAAGAGAGAGTAATTATTCATCAAAAAACACAATTAATGTATGGAACCCCTTACCAGAAGACCTGGTAATGGCCACTAGCTATCACAGCAGAGAGCTACGGATAGTTGTATTCATTCCTGGGAATCTGTCCAATCCTTTATAAAAGTTAATGGTACTGTATTCCCTAAGCTAATTACATATATGCTACAAAGTAACTGAGACTCAATTTTTTTATATAAGCTAAACAAAAAGCAGATGTTTTAAGGATTTATCCTACAAAATTCTCTCTGGTGCAGTGAATATTTCATAAATCATGAGCAATGGCTGTCTAAGTTGATAGATGAGTAGAAGAAAACCACTCAGGAGGTCAAGCTAAGCAATCTAAGTTTGTGCTTTTATTTTATTCTCTCTCTGCTCCCCATTTCTTCCATCTAGTACAAAAGTCTAATACAAGACAGCTTTCCTGTTTTTCTCAAAAACTGCCAGACCATGTGGCTCAATTAGCGTTCTTGAAATGGAAAGGCATTGTGCTGGGCAGCAATGCCCTCCTATCGTCACTTTTTCATCTCCTTCTCTTCAAAATCTATCTGTGCTCCCCAGATGTTATTTCAGTCATTATGCATTTTGAAAAGAGAACCATGCAGTGATTTTCTGATGCCGTTGTGGTAGTATAAGATAACATGAAAGGAAAAGCAATTTTCAAGAAACCCTACTTATAGCTTTGCTTCACTGTCTGAGATTCTACGAAAACGTATAAAAATAGGATGTAATTTCTAATGGTTCAAAAGATGGGTGGCACCTTACTCTCTAAACTACCTGCTCTAAAAATGTTTATTGGGACTATTACACAGAGGCTGACGTGCAGAGAAGCCCACTAATCTCCCTTTCCTTTCCTCTCATCATGCAGCTGCCTTACCCAAGGAGTATGAATGGGACTGAGAAGAATGCTTTCTTTGGTTCCTAAGAAAACTTCCTTGCCAGGGATGGAGATGATTCCAGAGTGGCAGTCTATTCACCTTGAAACAACAACAGATAGACTATGAAATTGGGCTAGCTCAGTTGGTTGAGCATGAGACTCTTAATCTCAGGGTTGTGGGTTCAAGCCTAACATTGGGTAAAAAATCCCTGCATTGCAGGGATTGGTTTGGATGACATTCATGATCCCTTCGAACTCTATGATAGGGCAAGAAGCTGACTGCAACATATAACTTATACTCTCTTTATCACAGGAACTGGACTCTATACAGTGGTACCTCGGGTTAAGAACTTAATTCGTTCTGCAGGTCCGTTCTTAACCTGAAACTGTTCTTAACCTGAAGCACTATTTTAGCTAATGGGGGCCTCCCGCTGCCACTGCGCCGCCGGAGCACGATTTCTGTTCTCATCCTGAAGCAAAGTTCTTAACCCGAAGTAATATTTCTGGGTTAGCGGAGTCTGTAACCTGAAGCGTATGTAACCTGAAGCGTATGTAACCTGAAGTGTATGTAACCTGAGGTACCACTGTACCTTAAACAGGATACTGTACAACTGGAACAGGGTGACTTGAATAAGTGCTTCTCAAGCTATCTGAGATGGTGGACTAGCAAACCCCCACACAATATGCCAAACACTGGTATCATGTTTGGTCCCTGAAGTGCACCATCCAACCTGGGCTGTGATGGTGTTGCCTTTGAGTAGCACTGACCTAAATGGGGCTGGAGCAATTCCTTGATGAGGACATATTTGCAACATCTGGGACTTTTTCATTTATAAAAGACTTAAGTAAGGAGTAACGTACTAGTGAGACATAAAATTATGCAGAGTGGTGAAAGGAAATTAGAGCTTTCCTCCCTCTCTCATAATAGCAGAACCAGGCTCATCCAGTTAAGCTGACTATTGGAAGATTCAGAACAAACAAAACAAAGTACATCTTCACATAGCACTGAGTTTAACTATGGAAGTCACCACCCACAAGATGTAGTAGTAATGGATGCCAACTTCAGTAGATGTAAGTGGTGCAGCAGTAAAACTGCTGGCACATGTGCAAAGCTAAGCAGGGTCCGGTATGGTTTCAAATTGGATGGGGGACCACGTGTTGAGATTACTGCATTGCAGGGAGCTGGACTAGATGACCCTCGGGGTACCTTCCAACTCTATGATTCTATGAAAAGGGGATTAGACAGATCAATGTCTATGTAGTCACGATGCCGAGATACTACGTCTAGTATCAGAGGTGGTACACTGCTGAAATCTGAATGCCAGTTGCTGGGCAACAGGAGTAGGAGAGCCCTGTTGTGCCCATGTCCTGCTTGCAGGCCTCCCACAGGCATCTGGCTGGCTACTCTGAGAAATAGATGGGCATTTGTTCTGATTTTGTAAAGCTCTTCTTATGTTTGTAGGATGACCAGAAATGTGGGGATCAGGAGTTCAAATTCACAAACACAATCTGAATTCTATCTACTCATAACAGTTATTGTGATGCATGCATGCTGGACACCTGCACAGAATTGTCTAATAATAATCTGAAGGACATTTGGTTCAATCCTTCTGTAAATGCAACAGTGTTATCCACATTAAGTACCCTTTACAAACCAGCTGGTATGATCAAGGCTGCAGCGTGTTCAAATTGTAAGCAGAAGCAAACATGGTGCACTATACAACTTTGTTTTCAAGCTTCAAGTAACAGCACCCATGAGACATGCATATATATATATTGCACCTGCAGATGCTCAAGGGGTTTAATTCAGATTTTGAAATATTCCCATAATTGCTTGCATGGTTTACTAACCATTCTATGCATAGGAAATACCACAGTCAGCAGTTAATTGTGCAGAATCAAAATATCAAGTAAGCTGTGTGGAAACAATGATAGCATAAAGAAGAAAGATAGCTCACAGGGCAGTTTTTCATCTGTATGTATAACTACATATATAATATCAATTGTCTTCTCCTTTCAGAAAATTATTACCATTTCAGTGCATATGCTTGTGGATAGATAGCAGAATTATCTTCTGTAATGAGTGCAACCTGGTTCATAGAAACTTTAGGCCTAGTTCCACAAACAGCTGTTGAGGCGGTAAACCTAGGTCCAAACTATGCAGGCATGAACTCCTATGGCTGAATTCTCCTTCCCCAATTTACATTAAATCCACAGGGAATTTTTTGTATGAAGGATCATTTAATCATGTACTCCCATCTGCAGTTTGAGGTAGTACAGTTCAGACAGAGGTTCACTACCTTATCTGTTGTTGTTTTTTTTTGAAGAAGCAAGCCTTAGTGTGCTACCAGTTAAGGATGGCATATGAACTTGATCATAAGCTGCCAAATGTACGTACTTTGCACAAAACTAGCTGTCTAGTCCTGTTATGTCGGGTGAGTTTCAGTTAGTAAGGCTTGAGGGTGCAGACAAGGTGCTTGAATTGGTCAGGGCAGCCACTTGCCCCCTTGGCTGATAAAAAACTAGCAGGGAGGGAGCAGCTGGCTGGGTCAGGGAGATGATTAATGCCTCCTTGTGAGAGGCAGTGGCCCCTGCCTGCTTCAAGCAGGCAATGGTAAAACCGCTCCTCAACAACCCCTCCCCGGATTAAGAAAATCTAAGTAATTATTCCAGCCAGTTACCAATATCCCTTTCTTGGGCAAGGTTCTTGAGTGGGTGGTTGCAGACTAGACCCAGGTGCTCTTGGAGGAAAACGGTTTTCTAGATTCATTTCAATCAGGGTTTAAGCTGGGGTTTAGCACAGAAACTGCTTTGGTCACCCTGTATGATGACTTCTGTCAGGGGGGGACGGACGGACGTGTTCTTGTTCATTCTCCTTGACCTCTCAGTGGCTTTTCATACCATCAACCATGGTATCCTCTGGACCGGCTCTTTGCTTTAGGGGTGGGTGACACTGCTTTGCGGCAGTTCCAGTCCTACTTGGGTGGTTGTTTCCAGAGAGTGGTGCTTGGGGGGTGCTCTTCAGTTCCATGGAACCTTTAATATGGGGTTCCTCAGGGTTCTATTTAATCCCCCACTGTTTAACATCTACATGAAACCACTGAGTGGGGTCATTGGGAGTTTTGGAGAATGTTAGCAGCAGTAAGCTGATAACACGCAGCTCTACTTTTCCTTTACATCTGCAAGCGTGGCAGTGGATGTAGTGGACTGTTGTCTCACCTTGGCAATGGACTGGATGAGAGCCAATAAACCGATGCTAAATCCAGGTAAGACTGAGGCACTGTTAGTGGGTGGTTCCTTAGACCAGACGGATGGGGCTTCATGGAGTTACAAATCCCTCTGAAGAAGCGAGTATGCAGCTAGAAGGTACTTCTAGATCCACTGCTGTCACTTGAGGCTCAGGTGGCCTTGGTGGCATGGAGTGTCTTCCATCAGCTTCAGCTGGTGGACCAGCGCCCTGTCTGGTATCATGGGCTGACTAGATGCAGAGGAGTGGTGTGAGGAACAAGCTGGGGAACAACCAGGGGAAGAAGACTTCAGAGCCAGGGGATTGGTGGTGGGACAACAATGAGTGGTCAGAGGGAGAAGAGGGAGCAGATTGTGGGGAGATGGTGTTGGAAGCTGACGAGGTAACAGGGTTTAGTGAGCAGGAAGAGCTCTGGCTATGAAGCACTGCATCACAACTAAGGCTTCTTATTATTGTATGAGCTCTCTGTTGTTGACAGAAAAAGCATTTCAGACCTTATCTGTTTGACCTTGTATGACAGATAATAGCCACTATGCAGGAAATCACAAAGGTTTGACTGTCCATGCTTTTCTCATTTTCCAGTACGCTATGATCACAAGGAAAGTAACTTTCAACCAAATGCTATTTGGCCTGCCATGTAAATAGCAATAAGCTGCAGCAACTATCAGTGCCAGTTCTCTATCAGCCAAGGAATGAGCGGCATGGCTGTGTGACACAGGACATGCTGTATTTCACAAGAACACTATCAATGAACACTCCAAGTAACTGTCATCCTTTCACGATCTCATTAAATGAGGTATTCCAACTGCTAAGGCAAATGCATCTTTCAATCTAATACAACAGACACAAAACCACACCAACTGTTGTGGTACACTACAGGTAATTGAAACCATTTGCCATTTCCCCTAATAACCGAAAGTAATCATAAGCTGAAAGCAACTGGCTTGCATTACATTTATGAATCTGGATTTACTTTTCTTACCTATGTACAGAAAGTAAAAGCTAAGCAGAGAATAAAAGACGTTCTTAAAGTTTGGGTTCATACATTTGTTGTTGTTTAGATTTGTATACCACCCTGTACCCATTAGATCTGAGAGTGTATCACAACATAAAAATACACAAAATTCATAATTTATATTATTTATGGCATGCACGTGAGGACGGGCCTCTGCTTAGAAGAGATTGCAATTTAAAACTTGCCCATGGCAGGAAAGACGGGGGTAAACAGGGCATCAGTATATGATTCTTTTTGTTGCATGTGCTTTGACTTAGGCCACATTCACACCATACATTTAAAAGCTCTATGATACAGTGGTACCTCGGGTTACAGACGCTTCAGGTTACAGACTCCGCTAACCCAGAAATAGTACCTCGGGTTAAGAACTTTGCTTCAGGATCAGAACAGAAATCGTGCTCCAGCAGTGCAGCAGCAGCAGGAGACTTCATTAGCTAAAGTGGTACCTCAGGTTAAGAACAGTTTCAGGTTAAGAACGGACCTCTGGAACGAATTAAGTTCTTAACCCGAGGTACCACCGTACTACTATAAACAGTTGTGGCTTCCCCCAAAGAATTCTGGAAGCTGTAGTTTGCAAAGGGTGATGAGAGTTGTTAGGAGACTCCTACACTTCTCACAGAGCTACCATTCCCTGTGAAGAGGGATTGACTGTTAAACCACTCTGTGAATTGTAGCTCTGTGAAGGGAATTGGTGTCTCCTATGTACCACTACACATTTATTTTACAACCTTGGGATCAGTCCTAAAACCAGCCATTTAGCATGTTAAAATTCATACTGGATAAAATCATGGCCTTTAGATAATGTGTGCATAGCCCATTTTTCTGCAAGTGATTTTCCCTGGCTTGCCCCACATTATGCAAATCCTCCTTTGAAATTAGAAAATCACAGTTCTGTAACTATGTAACCTATATAACACAGTAATAGAATGGGTAATGATGCATTAAGTAGTCTTGTGTAATAGCCCATTTAAAAAGGAATAGTCATAGAGGAAATATCTGCACGCTGTACATTACTTAAAGTGCTTAAACTGCTAAAGCCCAAAGGTGTATTGGAGGTGTCTCTCTAAATCTTCTAACACAGAAATTATGAATGTGTGTTCATTGCATTTAATAAGGGTTTAGTTTCCAATCATGGTTTATTTTGTGGCCCAAACATTCAATGAATACTTAAGTAGAAAACAGCAGATAAGCTATTTCATGCTACATACATTTGGAGTTTAAATGAACTGAGGCCATCATCAGCTACTGATTCTCATAAATGAAAAGTCCATGTCCCATTTTACAATTACTGCCGAGGGAGCTCTCGACTTTGCCTGCATAGGTCTAAATGAGCTTTTCAAGTCAGATGAAACTGCTGCAATTCTACATTTCTGTAACCAAGATCATATGCTTTAAAAAAAATCCACTTGTGTCTATTGGATTTCTATAGAAGCCTTGTTAATATTGCACTGATGAATTGCTGAATTATAGAGAGACACTAGTGTTAGCAATTTACTGTTACACTGTCATAATTCAGGAACAACTTACCAAAAGCATCAAGTTCAAAACATATTTAAAAGGCTATTAACTAATAAATTGCATATCTTTAGTGTCTACAATACCCAACACTGCTGCATTTATGTCAATGCCCTTTTAAAATGCTCCAGCATCAACTGAAATTGGCAATAGAAGTATCCAGGAGTTCTTTATTTTCTAAAAATGTTTGCTGTTTTATCACTGGGATCAAATGAATGGAATAACCAACAGACTAATTAATTAACAGGCCAATTATGTTTTTACTCTTTTATGAAAGGACATTTCTTTCACAGTTTTTCACAGTACCTAAGCAGACATCTCAATAGTCTAGAAACAGGAACATCTGCCGAGCCCTTCAAAGGAATCTCAAGATTCCTGCTAATTTAATGTTATTGACCTCATAGCTACTTTCCCCTCAAGCAGTCTTGACTCTTTGAGAAATGCATTGTTTTGACAAAAAGCAGAGTTTGTATCATTAACATAGTATTTTAGGTTTAAAAATGTCTTAAAACTGACTATACACTACTAGAATGTCAATGAAATTTACGTTTCTTGCTCTCTGCCACCTGTTTAGACTTGGTTCTTGTAAACTGTGTTGGCGCTCATCTCGCTTTATTGGCCGAGGGAGCTGGTGTACAACTTCTGGGACATGTGGCCAGCATGACTAAGCTGCTTCTGGCGAACCAGAGCAGCGCACGGAAACACCGTTTACCTTCCTGCCGGAGCGGTACCTATTTATCTACTTGCACTTTGACATGTTTTCGAACTGCTAGGTTGGCAGGAGCTGGGACCGAGCAACGAGAGCTCACCCCGTCACGGGGATTCAAACCGCCGACCTTCTGATCAGTAAGTCCTAGGCTCTGTGGTTTAACCCACAGCGCCATAAATATAGTGTCTATGACTTAGCTGGACTATAAAGAAGGCCGATTGCTGAATTAATGCTTTTGAATTATGGTGCTGGAGGAGACTCTTGAGAGTCCCATGGACTGCAAGAAGATCAAACCAATCCATTCTTAAGGAAATCAGCCCTGAGTGCTCACTGGAAGGACAGATCCTGAAGCTGAGGCTCCAATACTTTGGCCACCTCATGAGAAGAGAAGACTCCCTGGAAAAGACCCTGATGCTGGGTAAAATGGAGGGCACAAGGAGAAGGGGACGACAGAGGACGAGATGGTTGGACAGCGTTCTCGAAGCTACCAGCATGAGTTTGACCATACTGCGGGAGGCAGTGGAAGACAGGAGGGCCTGGGGTGCTCTGGTCCATGGGGTCACGAAGAGTCGGACACAACTAAACAACAACAACAATGACTTAGCTGGATTTAGAAACTTTGCCTCTCTCGGCTTTTATAACTTAAATATAATAAATTCATTTTTCCTGTCTGAGGGTATGTATTTGTTGCATGGAACAAATATTTAGGGGAGGGGGGAGCCAATATGTTGTTTCAGCATGCAAAGGGCAACAGTTTTTCTGTCACTCATTGCTACATGAAAAACTGAATCATAGTTATAATTCTGATAATAATTCCTGAAGAGAAGTATTGCAGTGATTAAATACTGAAAATCCTAGGTATTCAATCTGTAATATTTTACTTACAAAGATTTTCTGAGCGATGAAGTCACCCTGTACATGATTTGTAGAGGAACAAAGATGCACATCCATTGATAAATTTGAGAATGTGTCAACACTTTGCAACACACCTCGTGTTGTAATCCTGCACTCAGTTATGCAATTTTCAGACTGTAGATGTTAGTATTTTGCAGAGTACAAAAGACTGACAGCAATAATTGGTGCTCCCATTATTTTCCTTTCAATAATAGAAATCTGTGTAAGCCAAATGTTTTTAGTATATGAAGAACAGGACTTGGCATAGATAGTGTAGTTTCAAATCCTAACCGATGAGCTCATCAGCATTTCTCTCTTTCTCTCTTTCACACAGAGATATCTCTTTGAAATGAGAATGATGATAGTTCTGTCATGCATTGGAGACCAAGCGCTATACATGTGATAAATAATAGCAAAATTCAGTCAAGCAGGAAAATCAGAATGACACAAGACATAAAGCCTAGTTTTCTTACAAGACAGACCACTTACAGATTTTCTCTTGTAAATCTTAACCATCCAAAGAATTGTGTTCCCTCTCTGAGATATTAAACTACATTTGTTCTTCTACAGTTATGATAGAAAAATGACACAAGTCAGCTATCAACAGTGGTCAGATTACAACATCTTGGGGACATGCATATGAAATGCAAAACAATATTAGATTACATATTCTGCAGTAGCAGAGATAAAACCATTGTCGAGGAAACTGTCATAAATTGCTGTTGGTTAAAGTTTCTTCCTAGTTCTTACCCTCTGTAACATCACATGTCTGATTCAACAGATGATTTCAGAAACATACTCATTTTATTTCTGCCCTGAAACACATTTACACTGAACTATAATCAACCCCATTTGATTTAGACAAGAATTTTCTTCCAAGTAAAAGCTTTGAATGCCACTTTTCTGCTTTGAACTTCAGAAAAGTCCCAAGTTAGTTTAAATCAGGCCACCATAGTATATCTACTATAGATAAAGCAGTACTAAAAACCTAAATACATTCAACTAAAAATCATTTGCAGTATTTTAATGTCCCCTGCCCAACCAGAGTTGGGAAGTGGAGTCTCAGAGCTCCCCCTTGTGAGCTTTAAGTGTTCACAACATGGAACCAGACAGAGACAGCCTTGAGTCGCATGACCTATCTTCTGAGCTACAGTCTACCTGTGGGCACCTGTACATACGGGCTGGGGTGTGCTGCTATATTTGGAAGCTGCATTACACCATATTGTCTCTTTTGTCATGGTGACAGGAAAGGACCACAGCTCAGTTGTAGAGCATCTGCTTTGCATGCAAAAGTTCCCAGGTTCAACTCAGGCATTTCCAGATAGATGAGGAAATGTCCCTTACCTGAAAGCCTGGAAAGTTGCTGCTGGCCGTTGTTGACAATACTAAGCTAGATGAATCATTGATCTGACTCAATATAAGGCAGCTTTCTATGTTCCTATGACATGGCTGGTGCAGATGTTGCTCCTAAGTGTATATAGGTAGGGAGAGATTGAATAAATAGACCATTGGGGTGTATTTGAAATTGCTAACCTAATTCAAATTCCTGTCTCCATATGAGAGGGCTGTCATACGTCCGGATTTTCCTGGACATTACTGGGATTTCAAAGGCGGAATTGACGTCCAGGGGGAGTTTCCAAAAGGCGGTGCTTTGTCCTGGGATCTTAGGCAAGTCAATCAAAAAATCACAGGGTTATTTTTTTGGCATTTTTGTAAAAAAAAGCTCAGCAACTACCATATGAACCTATTCATATATTAAGATACTGTATTCAGTACAGCACCACCTGCAGGTGCCCTATGGCCTTTCCAGGTTTCAGCCACATCCAGTGCCTCCACTGCTTCCAAGCCTCACTGCTTCTAGCACCTCAAATGCCTCTCCAGATTCACATGGAACAGAGAGACAGAGCTGGGAGCCATCTACATATTGATGACACTCCACTCCAAATTTTAATTTTAGATTCATATTTTAACACTTTTATACTGTTTTATACAGTTTTATACTATCAAGTGCCCTGGAAATATAAAACGGATAGGCAATATAAATAGATTCAAAAGAAGTAAATATTGATTGAGGCCAAACTATACATCAAAAACAGTTTTATGTAACTATTCCCAATCTTTTTTGTTTTTGTTTTTAAATAGAAAGTGGCATGTTTGGAGCACAGGGGAGTGGCTGCTTAACCCTTTGCCTTCAGGCTTAGTTAAGGAGTCCCTCCTAATTTCTTCTGGGTGATGGGAAGATTAAGTGGCGAAATTCCCATCCATGCTACTTTTTTCTGGGGGGATGCAGGGGTACGCATACCCCTAAACATTTTGTGAATCTTTGTACTTTTGTCCATTTACTGTATTTATTTTTCCTGATTTGAACTATGAAATGGTGATTTCCTTGAATCAAAATGAGAGTAGCCCTAAAAAATTTTTTAGGGAAAAAGTGTGTGTGTGTGTGTGTGTGTGTGAGAGAGAGAGAGAGAGAGAGAGAGAGAGAGAGAGAGAGAGAGAGCAGGGGAAGTTTTATGGGACAGCTTGCAATGAGCCCACTAGGCAGGCAGAATCAGCCAGAAGCAGATTGTTATTAAATACTCTGGGCCCAAGCTCTATAGGACTTTTCAAAGGTTATAAGCTTGAAAATATACCAAAGTCCAATACAGACCTAACAGTACTGGCAATGCTCCAAATAACAAAGCCCTGATAATTTCCTGGCTACAGCATTATGCACAACTGTAGTGTACTGTAGTTTCCAAACATTCCTGAAAGGCAGCCCCTTGCATGTGCATAACCAAATCTAACTAAAGCATATGTGGCAATGGCCAGAGCTGTTTTCTCCATGAAAAGTAGCAGCTGGTATACCACCTGGAGCTATAGAAAGGTGTATTAAGAGTGACATCCAATGGTGGCATCCCACTTGTGGCAATGGACTTCCACCTACACAAATGGTACTTCCCCTTCCTGTCCTCCCTCCCCTTACCTGCTTCCCTCCTCGGCTGAGCCCTCTCCCCTGCAAGAACTGCTCCAGAGGGAATTTCAGCAAGAGTAGCTTCCATGATAAACTACTCTTGCTGAAATTCTCTCTGCTACACAACGATTATTAAAGATGCAGAAGTCCTGTCCTCTCTCGCATTTGGCAACCCTATCTCCAATCAAAAGAAAGGGAAGGAGACAGAAGAGAAAGGTGGATTTTTTAAAAAGGCATATTGATACTGAGGAAACTCTGTCACTTAGAAAGGAGTTTAGTCATCCACGGAGAGGCTCGGGACAGGACAAAAGTCATGCACCACACCCTCCCTCACTCCTTTAACACAGTTTGCACGGTTACACGTCTTATATTGACAAAGTCACTATGCAGATCCAAGGGCTAGGTAACAGCTTTCAGTGGAAGGGCTGCTTTGTTTCTCTATGAAGTATACACATAAATGTTCACTTTCTTGAACATTTCCAAGTGCGCCACAGGTTGTTTGGAAGTCATCAGTGTGGAAGAAAAATGCAAACAAAATGAACTGGCAGCAGTCAAAACATTTTAACTCATTCAAATTTATCAAGGCCGCACAGAGTAGGATGCACCTGAAGATTATTATCTACTTCTTTGTACTAAGGTAAAAAAGTCCACACTTAAAACAAACCTGACAGAAACCACCAACATACAGCATGTTAAAGACACAAAACAAGAAGGATTAAAATACATGATACCTGAAAATTTTGTGTTCTTTAACCATTCTGCTTCTCTTGTAGGTTTAAATATCTATTTTTAAATGGCTCAATTTAGGTATCCTTATTCTTTTATTTGTTGAGTTTGGGTTAGGTATCCTCCTGTTCTTAACAAATTTTAAGAGTCTTTTCAGTGAAGTGCACATAGTTAAAATAAAGTGTCTTAAATGAACAGATGTAGTATGAATATCTAAGTATGTTACCTGGCCTTATTCATCTGTGGTTACTCATAATCAGTCTTTAAACATTAATACCAAATTACTGGCAAATTCCACATTAAGCACTTACCAAGACCACAGAGACTTGGTTTCACCTACCAAAAACATTCTCTGAAAGTGTTATCTTATTATCCCACCAACTAAACCATAGCTTTCCAAACTTTTCATGCTGGTGACACACTTTTTAGACATGCATCATTTTACACCACAGTAATTCAGTTTTACTAGCAAACTTGAGGTTAAACTAACTCCTTTCCAGGTGTGTTTGTGCAACACACTGGAGTTAACACACTAACATGTCACTACACACAGTTTGGAAAGCTCTGAACTAAACACACTCAGTTGGATCCAGTTATTCATGCTTTAGTCTCAATGATTTTGATGGGACTAAACCCTGACTAATTTAGTCTGGCTTTAAGCCATTAGTTGGATCCCACGGCAGCTAGACAAAGTGATTCATGATCTCTGTGAAATGTAAGTCCTAACAGAAGTCACTCTTTAAAATGAGCTTATGTTGCTTTGGTTGAAATTCTCTGAAAATGAAACTCCTCCTGAACTCCTGACACGAACTTGCAGCTCATTTATCATGACATCGGTAAATTTAGAGTCGAGTATTTGGACTTGGACTTAGTTTTGCCTAGATAACACATTCTCTGATGTCATAAGGCAATTAGAGCACCTGAGAATTTCACTGGCAGTAAAGTGAGTGCACTGCTAAGCCACCTTCCTTTCATCACTGTGAAATGCACTACATTGTGAGAGCTTTGCAAAGCACTTTGAGAGCAAAATCATTCAGATCCATGCTGAACTTGTTGCCATAATTGGTTCATGTTCATTGGAAGTCTCTAGAGCATCAGTGAATTACACCTAGTGGGATCAGTTTCAGCTGTTGCAACCTGAGGGTGTGGATATGATGCTTGCAGCAATGAGGCAAACAATGTGCCCCCTTGGTCCATTATGGCTCATGAAATCTAGCAGGAGGAGTTTGACTGGATGGCGCAAGGGAGTGGTCAGTGCCTCACTGCAGGAGAGAGTTATGCCCACAACCTAGAAAGAAGCAGTGATGAGGTCTTCCCTGGATCCAAGTTTTAGAAAACTACCACCCAGTCTCTAATATTCCTCTCCTGGGCCTTTAAAGTGGTCGTTCCCCATTTGAGGATTGCCCTCCCCAGTGAAGTGTTCCGGTGCCCATAATTATTAATTTTCAGGAGGAATTTGAAAACCTCCCCATATACCCCGGCATCTGGTGGCCAAAGAATACTGTCCCTGTCAACCAGGGATCACTAGATGGAAGAATGTTTAACTGGAACTGATGTGAATGTTTTTAACTTTTATGCTTATTGTTATAATATATGCACTGTTCTACGTTTAAAGTGATGAAAAGTTCACAGATGTCCTGAGTAGGTATACATTAACCATCCAATACAACTCTCCCCACACCCTCTGGAGATTTATATTGCACGGCTCACTGCGTGTTTTTGCAATGGAAATTAAAACTACCCTCAGATATTTTGGCTGCTGTGAGTTTTGTTACTGTTTGTTCATATTGCTTTACTGGTTTTAACGTATACCACTCTGACCAACACTATTCCAAGCTAGTGCTTAGTAGAACATTGTTTTTCCTCAGTGTATAGCAGAGATTGGGAACCTGTGGCCCTCCAGATGTTGGGACTACAACTCCTATCATCACAGATTATTGACCATGTTCACTGGGGCTGATGGGAGTGGGGAGTCCAATAACATATGGAAGGCCATAGGCTCTGCACCATTCATGTATAGGAAGCAGTTTGCAATGAAGGATTTCCTCTTTTTGTATACACATTCATTTATGGTCAACTTCCCCCTCCAGTCTCCCATTTATGATCTTCACTATTATACTTTCTGACCTTTCATAGAATCTCAGTTTGTTGGTGTGTGCTCAGTGCAAAGAGTTCATGACTCAAGGGAGTAAGTGCATCACTTACTCCCACCAGTTCTACATGGGTAACCTAGAGAAGTTGAGAAAATCTCCAGGGTACCTAAGCATCACATCAGTTACGTTCTATTGAGTTCCCATTTCCAAGGCAACAGATGTGTTTCTTCTGAGGAGAATAAAGATCTTAGAGTGGGTAACATAATACCAGGGAAGTGGAGGGGGCAAACCCTTAGAAGAGATCTTAATCTCAGATGGATCAGCTGATCTACAACTGTCTCATACATGACTGGATAAGTATTAGTTTTTAATCTGTTTTTAATTTCTTCTCCTTTAGGAGAAGAGACTCCAGTTGGAAATAATTTATATAAATAAACATGGAAAAAGTGAGGGCATGGGGGTTGTTGTTTTTTTACGTATGAGCTGGTAGAGTTTATACAGAGGAGGACAAGCAAATGCTGTGTTTGCTTGTAGAAAGTTGCCCCATGCAAGTGCTGCATATCATCATATACCTCTTTCAAGGTAGTGCCGGGATATGGAGAAGGTTGCCATACTTCTGGAATTTCCCGGACGTATCTGGAATACTGCTGTCTCTTGCAGTGTCTAGGCGGACAACCAAAAAACAACTTTTCTGTCCGGATTTTCACTGTTTGAAATATTGCAACCCTACCCTATGTGCCGACCAGGTTTAAACAAACCTACTTCTGTGGTGGAGCACAATAGAAGATTCCCATCAGAATCATTCCTATGTTTAGAACTGATTGCCATATTTATGGTTTTATAAATATAATAAGTAAATGTGAATGTATCTCTCTAGTACATAAAGCTGTGGCAAAGTTTGAACTGGAAAGCAGGAAGTTCTGAAACAAAAACACCTAGATAACATCAGCCATCTCATACTGAAGACACATTCACCTGGCTGCTAATTTCACTACAGCAAGCCTGGTCTGGTTTCACTGAGTCACACACAAATACAGAGTTGCCTATCCCAGCTAAATGTGCCAATCTGAGCCAATCTGAGCCAATCACCGTAGCTTGGTGTTACCTCCCTTACAATCATCACCCAATCCACTGGAAACGAAGGAGTGTTGATTTTTACTCAATGAGTTGACAAATGCAATGTACTGAAATGGGAAAAGTAGGCTACAGAATTGACACACCTTCTAGGCAGTCAGTCTGACATATCTCTGATTCATGCATCACACATTTATTCAGTTGCCACAGCCAACTATTTCTAGGGGCATTTTGCACTCATTTACACATAACATAGTTTTGCCCTTTAACCAAGTCAATAGAGACAGCACACGGGCAGGTAATAAATCTAATTAATAATAATAAATAATAATAACAGTGGTACTAATAATGCTTCAGTGAAGGTCCATTCTAAGGGATTTTGTATTACCATTTAGGTAGAACACATCATCTTTCCTTTCTATGATGTGGCAAAACGAAAAACCAGTCCAAAACTCTGTCTTACCTACTGGCTGCAGATTGTTGAGTGACTCCATTGTCATTTGCAGATTTTCCCAGCCACCTACCTAGGAGAAAGTTTAAATGGTCCAACCGCATGACTGGGGGCTGCATGCACAGGCCTTTCCCAAAGAATTGTCATTGTGCCTGAACAGGATTCAATGGGAAAGCCCCACCTATGTAGGTGGGTTGTTTAAAAATATTGTCCCAGTCAGGGTAAGCGATGTGGTTCCCATATGGCTGTGAAAACATCTAGAGAACATTTGACCTCTGGAACAAAGACTTGATGTCAGGGAACTGTCATCGGAAAGAGAGTTGGTGCAGAGGCTCCAGCAGACTCGGAGAGATTCTGCAGCGGAGGAGGGAACCAGCAGGGGGAGAGCAGAAGCTCCGGCAAAAGGGGAGTCGGAGGAGGGAGGGCTCTGGGATACTTCTAGTGAGAATAGTGCAGAGGTAACAAGACCCCCGTTGGCAACTCCCACCCTTCGCCGGAAGCTGTCACGTAGAGAGTCACGAAGGCGCATGTCCGTGAAACAACTTTTATGTTGGCGTAAATTTCGTAGACGCCCACTGTCAGATTCTACCAGCGACTAACGGAGTCATGCCTTGGGAGGCTCCGTTAGTGCCTCGGTTTGGCTGAACTGCCAAACACCAGAGGGATCAAGCTTTTACGCACAAGCAGCTCATTATCCCATCACAGCAATCTGACAGTCTTTGTAAGCTGCTTGTGCAAGCAGAGGGCATCATGAGCGAACCAGCCGGAACCGCAGGAGCTGGAGCGGGCGCAGGTCCAAGCCTGGAGGAAAGGTACAGAGCGATGGAGGTCCAGCTCGCGCTGCAAACGGCGAGGCTTGAGGAGAGGAGGGCTCAAGATGCGGATAAGGGGAAAACCGCCCCACTTGCCAGAAAGGTGCCTGGATTGGTGCAGAGATTTGGGGGGGATCCCAGGAACTATCAAGCCTTTAGAACGGAGATGCAATATGCTCTCAATCTACTGTTTGATGACTTCACCGATGAGAACTCTAGAGTGGCGTACGTAATTAGCCATCTAGAGGGAGGGGCGAGGGACTGGGTTCGACCCCTGATGGCAGCCAATAATGATATCTTAAAGGACACGAGGAAGTTTTTTCGCGCCATGGACTTGATGTTTTCCAGCGAGATTGAGCAGGGGGTGGTGCGGAGGCAGTTGATGGGGTGCAAACAGGGGAGCCGATCTGTACGTGAGTACTGGACTGAGTTCTTACTTACTTATATTTATTTACGGCTATTAGCCCATAAAATGTGTACAAACATAAAAGCACAGAAGCATAAAAACCAATACATCGAACGACATAAGGGGAACACCACGCTGCAAGAGTGGGACATTGAGCAGTGACAAATAACAGCTTGGGGCCTGGAAAGATCCGAAGGACGGTTCACAGAGAAAGGAGAACTGGAGACGAGATCCGTCATGCACTCTCATCATAACTGTCCGATTAGTTTTTGTTGTTGTTGTTTTTTGGTGGTTATTGTGTGTGAGATAACCGCATTCAGGAATCTCTCCACCTGCAGAGTTACAGAAGGATCTGTATCCTGCAAGAGCAGTGCGGCATGTGACTCAACAGGCCTGCCAACCAAGCGCAGTAAAGCAGGACCCAGGAATTTAGTCCTGGCTATGCTATGTAAGGGACAGTTGAACATTATGTGTGGAAGAGATTCAACTGTTTTCCCGTCACACTCGCATAGCGGAGACACCAAACCCTTGGAAAATCTGTGGTTCAGCAGGTTCGATGGAAAAACATTGAACCTTGCACGAATAAATGCAAGTCGGTGTGGTACTGATGAAAGAGATGACATGTATGATGGAAGGCCAAGTGGTGGGGTTATTCCGTGATACCTGGGAGAGCAGACACCCCCACCCCTGGAGAGGTTGTGTTGATTGTCAATGTCTGCTAATCTTTGCTCGATGAGGCTTTTGGCTGAGCGTAGGTTCGTCTTTAAGGAGTCCGCTGGGGAAATTCCGATGCTCAGAAGTTTGGCATGGATTTTTCCTACCCACGGATTAACAAAGTCATCCCGCCAGAGGCACTGAAAGAGGTAATGGTGGGGAAGCCTATGCCAGCTGGACAGCCAATAGCCAAAGACTCGCTTCCAGATGACAGTCTCTAATGATGCAATCTTTAACTCCAGATGTATGGCTGCATTGCTCACACACATGGGGAGTTTCAGGAGGCGACGGAGAAACTGATTCTGCAGTGTCCCCAGCGATGTTAAATTGGACCCTGGAGCCCAGAGCGGGGCAGCATAACAGAGGGTCGAAACCACTTTTGCGTGGTACACCTTCAGTGCAGAAGGGATGTGGGAGGCTCCGTCGACTGCAAAAAATTGGAGTAGAGTGTAAAGTATTGTTTTCCCTTTGTTTAGTAAATACTGTAACTGTGGCTTCCAGCTTAGGTTGTAGTGAAAAAAGACTCCCAGGTATTTAAATTTGAAAACCTGTTCTAATTGGACTCCATCTAACTTCCAGCTGTAAGTTTTCCGAGACCTGCTAAAGACCAATACTTTAGATTTTCCATGATTAATTGTCAGATGGTTGAGTTTGCAATAAGCCGCAAAAATCTTTAGGGCTCTGCATAAACCGACTCTAGAGTAGGAAAGGATCGCTGCATCGTCAGCATATAGAAGCAGAGGGCAGCGAAAATCAGCTAGGCGGGGGGCATGAATGTTGGCTTGAGACTCACTCAGAAAGAGCTTCATGTCGCTAATAAACAAGTTGAAGAGGAGTGGGGCCAAAATGCAGCCTTGGCGCACTCCTCTATTTATTGGGACCTCATTGGATCGGTTTCCCGCCGGTGTGAGTCTCACTCTAGCCGACGACCCGTGGTGTAATTGGGTTATAAGCCATAACAGCCTTCTATCTATGCCCCATCTCTCTAATTTCTTCCATAGACAGTTTCTTGGGATACTGTCGAAGGCGGCCTTTAAGTCTATGAAAGCGACACATAGGCGCCCCCGACTCGGGGCAGAATATTTTCTGGCAAGATGATACATAATTACCATGTGGTCAGTGGTTGAATAATTGTTCCTAAAGCCCGCTTGCTCATGGCCAATCAAATTTGAGTCGTATGCCCAATGGGACAGCTTAGACAGCAAAAATTTTGCATAGATTTTCCCGATGATAGACAAAAGGCTGATGTTCTGATAGTTCTCTGGGTCAGCAGGGGGACCCTTTTTATGGACTGGTACGATCACGGCCTCCTTCCATGACCTAGGGATAAGCCCCGTAGAATTAATTGCATCAAAGGCTTTGGCCAGAATTTCAGCCCACCACCTCGGTTGCGTGACAATAGCCTCAGCGGGGACTAGATCCGGCCCAGGGGCTTTGCCCGTTTTCAGATCTAGTATCAAGTCCATTATCAGTTCTGGGTCGGTAGAGGGCCACAAAGGTAGATGGTCGGCTCGGAATTCTATGGGTGAGTTGGATTCCTCTGCCAAAGAGAAATATTTACTCAAGAATTGTTCCCATGTGGGCGCAGGGATAATCGCCAGTGGGTACTTCCTTCCTCTTTTGTTTATCAGAGCCCAAAATTCCTGTGGTCTGCGGGATCTAGAGGCCGCAATCAAGGCTCGCCAACGCTTTTGGTACCACTCGCGTTTGGCCAGCTTTAAAGTCTGTTTGTATGCTCTTTTGGCTTGTAAATAGGAGGGTGGTAGAGCCTGGGCATTAGAGTTTTTGTATTCATTATAGATAGAATGAAGAAGGGATCTTGCTTGTTTGCAAGAGGTGTTAAACCAAGGGGCCCCAGTACTGCAATGCGCCACTTTCGCCTTTTGAGGAGGTGATGTAAAAAAAGTGGTGAGGTTTGTTATAAGAAGGTTAAAAAGTTTCAAAACCGAGTTAAAATCTTGTAAATCAGTAGTTATTTGAGGTAGATAGGCAATGATTTCCCTATGAAAAAAATCCTGGTATTTTTGGGCCACAGCCTCCGACCATTTGATCCCTCTTATTTTGGTCGATGATGAGGTTTCCAGAAGGACTGAGTGTTTATAGTCCTTCTGGCACCGGAACAATGACAAAGTGGTCACTATTGGAAGGTGATCACTGAAATGTTGGTTTTCAACTTGGAAGGAAAGAACATTAACGGCCAAATTTGCAGAGATCAAGCAGTAATCGATAACACTGTTAGATGCTAGTCCCAGGTGGGTGAACTCCCCCGGTATGTCGGGGGGGAAGGTGCCGTTCAAGAAGACTAAATTCAGGCGAATGGCCATTTGGTAAAGGGTCACTCCTGCTTTGTTTACTCTGTTGTCCTTTGAAGTTCTAATTCTGGCATGTTCTAAGTCAAAGTTGTCCAAGCATGGGGGAGTCCACCATTTGGACTTGGTTAGTAGGTCCCAATTTGTGGCAATACGAGCATTAAAGTCTCCCCCAATTAAGGAGTACGAGTTAGGGCATTTGGTATGACATGACAATAGGTGATTTTCAAATGATTCCCATCTCCAGTCAAGATCAGGTGCAGAGCCTTCAGGGGGGAGATAGACATTAGTAATTAGTAATGAGGACTTCCCTTCTGCGATCAGTCCAGATAGAGCAAAAGGCGGGGAAGCCCGTACCAGAGTGAATTTGGCGTGAAGTTGGAGTGAGATCCCAATCAAAAGACCCCCTTTGGGGCGACCGCCTTTCAGGGAAGGGGAGGCCGGAAGTGTTAGAAGATCGAAGCCGTCTATGGTAATCTCTTCCTCATCCCATGTTTCTTGGAATAGAATGATATTAAATGAATTTATGTATTTCCTGAATTCGGGATCTGATTTTTTGGTTCTCCAACCAGCAATGTTCCAGCTAAGTATTGATAATGTCAGATCCTTGTGCTGTCCCGGTAATTGTCACTTTGAGTTGTTTAATAAGTTCTTGGAGGTAGAAGGAGGACCCATGAAGAAATCAGTAATTTTAGTTTGTGCGGATAAGGTCTTCTTCTGTGTTGATCGAACCCATGATTTGGTAACATTAACAGGCAGGGAGGGCTTTGCCGGGGAGGAAGAATTAGGCAAAGTTGGTGAGGTCGGATGCTGTTCAATGAGGTGAGTAGTAGTAGGTCTTTGATGGGCAATACTAGTAGATCCGTCAGAGTTGTCATTCTTAACCCCGGTAGCGCTAAGAGGTGTTCCAGCCATCACTTGTAGTTGCTGCGCAGATGGAGAAGAATTATCACGCAGATGTATAGAAGGACGTGAACGTGGGGATGGTGCATGCATAATCATTTCCTGGTGATCTTCAGACCGGGTAGATTCTAGCTCTGGCATTGAAGCAAAGGAATCATCAACTTCCATATTTTGATTGGACATAAGGTCTGAGACGGGAGTGTTGAGTTTATCGACTTCCTCCACGGTAGAATGGTGCTGTTGGTCAACAGGTGACTGCTGATTCAGATCAGTAGGGGGTAACAAAGTAGCAGGTTGAAAGCTTGTCAAGGCATTTGATGGAGACGCCTTGTGGGACGTGGAGCGCCTGCTCTCCTCTCTCGTTGGCATAGAGGGGTCCCCTTGCGATAGGAGTCTTTGTTTGAGTAGATCCAATCTGTCGAGGATAGCCTGCTGTTCTTCTGAAGGGAGTTTTCCATAAGAGGAGATAAGATTTCTCTCTTCAGGGATATTCCAATCTCGGCTTGCAATTGGATCATTCCTCAGCGTAACTAGGTGGGCACTTGGGATCGCAGGTGAAACAGGGGGTACCCGGCTAGGTGTTTTTTCCTTTATTATAGGAACAGAAGGAGGTAACGAGCATTCATTGCTGGTTAAGATGTTGGGAAAAAGAGGTTTGACACTCGTGTCCTTAAAGACTCTTGTTGTTACAATCTCCCAGGCTGCCAGCCGGTCTTTTTGTCTTGCAAGAAGATGTGGGATCCTTGCAGACTGGAAGGAGAGCATAAATTTCCTTGGCCAGGGCATGGCCTTTAGGGGTACTACAGATATAAGATCTATCTGGAAAAAAGGGATGTTTAGCAAATCACGTAGGTACCCTTTAGCCATCCTCAGGTTATTCCACCTAAGTCTGGGGGCGTCACGGGAAAAAATGGATAGACATATTTTATTAGGTTGAAAAATCAAGGATTGCTTGTTCCTTTGGGGCAGTGGCAGCCTGCTTCTAGAACCCTTAAGGTGAGATTTCTGGTCATGTTGTCTCTTTAAGGCACTTACAAGCTGCACAGGAGATTGATGCAAATTAGATAGCTCAGTTGAGGAAGATGGATGAGTCAGAAGGGCTTGTGAAAGTTTATTCAAAGATGAAGAAATCCCTTCCAATTTCTTGAAAATGAAGCTTAAAGTCCTGATTACTAGTTGTATTTGATCAGGTACTGATTCATGGGCAGTTTGCCCTGGTGCGTCCTGTTTTAGTGACGGCGAAGGTGTAATTAAGGTGTCAGGGAGGAGGGCTTCCCTATGGCTTCCATCCCCTCCTGGATCAACTGGCTTTTCCAGCTCCCCTTGATCATACAGAGGCCAAAAGCGGTTGTATGTTTCGACAGCAGAAACAATTACTTGCTCTGTTTGGCTGTTATTGTTAGAAGGTGGTGAGGGAGATTCAAGCTTTGACTGCTTTACTCTTGGAGGTGAACAACCATTCTCAGCAGATCTTGGTCGCTTGCCATGACCCATTTGTCGCTGACTCACTGACTACGGAGGTTAAAAGTAGAGATAAACGGAGATAAAAAGAGAACTTATCTTTTGTGGACACAACTCCTCTGCTACTCCTCCTCTGCTGCTCAGCATAACCCGGTCTTCAAGGCGGCGTTTCTAATCAGCAGCAGGCTTTCTCAGCAGAAGGTTTGAGTATCCTTGTTAATACGTATATTGGCCACGACTGGCCAACAGTAGAGATAAAACGGTTAAAAACTTCTAGCAGAGGTAAAATAATTAAAAGTCTAATAAAAACAGCTATAAAAACGGCTATAAAAGGCTGTAAAAGGCTGTAAAAGGTTTGTAATCCAGGAGGGTTCACGGAGGAGAAGTTGTTACCGGACTGAGTTCACTATGCTTATTCATAGACTGGGGTGGGATCTAGCAAGTGAACCTATTCAAATGTTATTTGAAGAAGGGCTCTCTCCGACCGTGAAAGATGAACTTTCCCGGGCGCCCAGGGCGGAGTCTATGGACCAGCTGACTAAATCTGCACTGTCCATAGGAGCGCGCCTAGAAGCAAGAGCTTTGGAAAAGCGGGAAGGAAAGGGGGAACGTTGGAAGGACTTCCGCATTCCAGAGATTCCGGAGCAGTCTTTCCCGCCCGCAGAGCCGATGGAACTGGGAACAGCGCGCGCGCGCGCAGTTTCAAACACCAGTGAAGGGCGGAAGAAGGAGGGAAAGAGTGCCAAGAGATGTTATCTCTGCCAACAGCCAGGGCACTTTGCCAGAGTTTGTCCGCAAAGGAAGGAATGGCAGGGCATGGCGGGAACTGTTGGGGGAAAGGAGGAAGGAGAAATAGAGGAGCAAGTAAAAGCCAACGCCTGGTTGCCAACATCAGGGCACAGCAGCCAGGCCAGGGAGTAGTGAATGTGCCCACGCCGGAACCTCCAAGACCAGCGCTTGTGATAGAGGTGTTGCTGGAACTGCCAAACGGACACCCACTAAAGATAAAAGCGCTATTGGATTCAGGCAGCTCCTGTAATTTCATGAGTAAGGAGTTTGCTGCTGAACACCAGATACAAACTCTCCCATTAAGTAAGCCTTTGCAAGTAACCACGATTGATGGGAGGGAACTGTTGGGGGGAGAAGTGAGCCAACAGACTGTACCAATGATTATGAGGGTGGCAAGACACACAGAACTGATAGCGTTTAATGTAGCCACCTTGGGAGGAGCTCCCATCATTCTGGGAATGAGCTGGCTGGCACTACACGATCCGCTAGTAGGCTGGCATCAGAGGGTTGTTTCCTTTGGTTCAGCACATTGCCTAGAACACTGCAAGGAGGGAGAGGGTCAGGCAGGGGCCAGAGCCACTCTAGCAGGGATGGAAGTGACTGACAAGGGGAAGGTGCCACCACAATACGCTGATTTGGTTGATGTCTTCAGTGAAAAGGAAGCAGATAAACTGCCCCCGCACAGACCCTTTGACTGTCAAATCACCTTACTCCCAGGAGCACAATTGCCAGTGGGCAAGCTGTATGCCATGTCAGACCGTGAGATGCAGGAGTTAAGGGAGTTCATTGACAAGAACCTCAAGCGAGGTTTCATCAGAGAGTCACGAGCGGTGGGGGGCAGCCCAGTGTTCTTTGTGGACAAAAAAAACACGGGCAAACCCAGGCTTGTGTGTGATTTCAGGGCCCTAAATGCTGTGTCAGAACCAGTGACTTTCCCTATGCCCAGAATTGATGACATTCTGACACGGGTGAGAAAAGGGAAGATTTTTACCAAGCTGGACCTTAGGGGGGCATATAACTTGATACGTGTGAGGAAGGGGGATGAGTGGAAAACCACTATGTTCACCCCCTTGGGGGCGTTTGAGTACCTAGTTATGCCTTTTGGATTACAAGCGGGCTCCGCCTGCTTTCAATCATTTATGAATCACGTCCTGGGGCCATTGCTCTACAAGAACTGCGTGGCGTTCTTAGATGACGTCCTGGTGTACTCAGAGAATGAGGAGCAGCATGTGCGAGATGTTAGAGAAGTACTGAGCAAACTGCGAGAAAATCGGCTGTGGGTGAAACTGGAGAAATGCCAGTTTCATAGCAGGGAGGTGGAATTCCTGGGGTACCGGTTGTCTGACAAGGGGTTGGCTATGGATCCCGGCAAGGTTCAAGCAGTACTGGAATGGAAAACACCAAAGACCAAGAAGGACGTGCAAAGGTTCCTGGGCTTCGGAAACTTCTATAGGAAGTTCATCAAGAACTTTGCCCATTTAACAGCGCCCATCACGGATTGTCTTAGCAGCAAGAAAAAATTTGCTTGGACGGAAGAAGCGCAAGGGGCATTCGAACGCTTAAAGGCAGCGTTTGCGTCGGAGGAGCAACTTTTGCACGTGGATCTACGGCAACCAATGCGAGTGGAGACGGACGCGTCAGACCGAGCGGTAGGGGCCGTGCTCCTCCAGCCGGGGAAAGATGCGTCTGAATGGAGACCGTGTGCATTCTTCTCGCGGAAGTTGAACAAATCCGAGAGGAACTACACAGTATACGACCGAGAACTGCTCGCCATTCATGAAGCATTCCGGAGATGGCGGCACTTGCTGATTGGGGCGCAGCACAAGGTTCAAGTCCGGACTGACCACAAAAATCTGGAGTACTGGAGAACAGCCCGAGTGCTGAACCAGAGACAAGTGAGATGGGCCCAGGAGTTCTCCAAATTCAATTTTGAGATTCGTTACGTGCCAGGGTCCGAGAACGTAAGGGCGGACGCTCTTTCCAGAAAGCCTGAGTACTTAGAGGGGGAGGGGGCGCCGGAAGCAAGGCACGTAATCCCTGAAGACCGCTGGGTGTGTGGGGCGGCTTTGGTGGGGCAGAAAGAACTGTTAGAGGGTACGGAGAACGACGAATACGCCCAAGAGAAACTCAGAGAACTCAGGAGGGCAGCGGAGAACACAGGGGGGTTTGAAGAAAAGAGTGGGGCGTTGTATTACAAAGGGGCACTGTACATACCCGATGGGGAACTGAGGGGCAGAGTACTCAAGCAGTTGCATGATAGCCCCACAGCGGGGCATTTTGGACAGCACAAAACCATGTGGTTGGTTACCAGGGAATTTTGGTGGCCCAAGGTGAGGGAGGATGTACGGGAATATGTCAGGGGTTGCGACAGGTGCCAGCGAGCGAAAGGGGAGAGGGTGGCGCCAGCGGGGCTCTTACAACCCTTACCCACACCAGAAAGGCCATGGGAGGCAGTCTCCATAGATTTTATGACGGACCTGCCAAAATCCAAGGGCAAAACGGCGGTCATGGTAGTGGTAGATCTATTAACTAAGATGTGTCATTTTATAGCCTGTTCTCATGCGGTCACAGCGGAAGAAACCGCCAAGTTGTTCGTAGAGCATATTTTCCGGTTGCATGGCGCCCCCTTGAGGGTGGTCAGCGATAGAGGGAAACAGTTTACTTCCAGGTTCTGGAGGAAACTTATGAGCTTACTGCACGTGGAAATCAATTTCTCCACTGCCCGGCACCCGGAAACAAATGGGCAAGCGGAAAGGGCAAACGGGATTTTACAACAATACCTGAGGTGTTATGTAAAGGACCGAGAAAATGATTGGGTAGATAAGTTACCTCTGGCAGAATTTGCCTACAACAACGCTGAGAACGTGTCCACAGGGCTGAGTCCCTTTCTGGCAAATTATGGGTGTCATCCCAGGGCATTTCCAGGGGAAGGAGGGAAGAGGTGGAGTGTGCCGGCGGCGGAACATTTTGTTGAAGAGATGGAAGCCATCCACCGTCAGCTACAACTTAACTTAGAGAGAGCCAAGGAAGAATATAAAAAGCAAGCAGACAAAAATAGGAGGGAAGGTGAAACTATAAGGGTGGGAGACCGGGTGTGGCTATCCACCCAGGGACTACCTTTCAAGGGGGGTTGTAAGAAACTGAAACCCAAAAGATTGGGACCCTTTGAGGTCATACAGCAGGTGAACCCAGTAGCATTCAAACTCAGACTGCCCAGTCACATGAAATTGCACCCAGTATTTCACAGGTCATTACTGTCGCCGTACCGAGAGGGACGTGAATGGGGGGGGGAGCGTGAGAGAGAGGTCTCCCGAACGCCCGTGATAGAAGAGAGAGAACGCGACATGAACGTGGCAGGAATCATTGATTCCAGGTGGAAGGGGGATCAGGTGGAATATCTGGTAGAATGGGAGGGGGAAGTAGAGTCGGAAAACACTTGGGTACCCGCTGAGGTAGTCAATGACGAGGTTTTAATAGAAACATTTCATCGGCGTTTCCCAAAAAAACCGCAACCCGTGGCACGATTTAGAAGGGAACACTTTGGGACCACTGATGAGGAAGGAGAGTTTGGAGGGTTCCCAGAGTCAGGGGTGGGTGAGGAAGCCGACTCCGACGAAGAAGAGGAAGACGGGGAGAGAGACGGTACGCCATGGTTAGAAGTGTTTGAATCCTCGGACGACGAGGAGAGTTCCTTTAGGGGCTTTCCGCCCTCACCGCCAGTGGGAGAGGACGCGGGGGGTGAAGGGGGCCCTGAGGGGGAGGGGGATGTCAGGGAACTGTCATCGGAAAGAGAGTTGGTGCAGAGGCTCCAGCAGACTCGGAGAGATTCTGCAGCGGAGGAGGGAACCAGCAGGGGGAGAGCAGAAGCTCCGGCAAAAGGGGAGTCGGAGGAGGGAGGGCTCTGGGATACTTCTAGTGAGAATAGTGCAGAGGTAACAAGACCCCCGTTGGCAACTCCCACCCTTCGCCGGAAGCTGTCACGTAGAGAGTCACGAAGGCGCATGTCCGTGAAACAACTTTTATGTTGGCGTAAATTTCGTAGACGCCCACTGTCAGATTCTACCAGCGACTAACGGAGTCATGCCTTGGGAGGCTCCGTTAGTGCCTCGGTTTGGCTGAACTGCCAAACACCAGAGGGATCAAGCTTTTACGCACAAGCAGCTCATTATCCCATCACACTTGATCATTTAATATAGGGTAGACATGACTTCGTTGCCAGGCTGTTCAGTTTACAGTGACGGTTCCATTCATACAATAGCTGCTCCTAATTTAGAGCAAAATCAGATCAAAAGCTCATTAACTGGAAGACAAAGGAAATTTTGCTTAGCAGGGAAACAAATCAGATTTATTTTCTTTTGTATAGTTGATGGACTGTTTGCCTTACAGGAAGAGTAGGTGGTTGACTATGACATCAACCTAATGTCTGTTTCTAATTTAAAAACATGCCATGATTTGAGAGGCCCATCTATTTGCATATTTGCATAAAGCAGCATAATTGCAGAACAGGTGTTGACTGATCACCAATGCAGTCTACAGCTTAGTAATCTTAGCATATTCACCCTATAACTGGAAAAGAATGATCATAAAGAGCACATAATTGCTGCCTGGACACTATACTTTAAAAGCCCCTCTGTTCCCATTTGCAAGTTACTACCTATGCGATCCTTATGTCGTACAAGGGGGCAGATGGCAAGATTCAAATATGAAGTGCCTTATGCTGAATCAAACCATTGGTCCATCAAGCTTGGCACTGTCTACTCTACACCAACTGGTAGCCAGCCTCCAAAGTTTCAGACGGAAATTGTTCCCAGCCCTATCTGTAGACGCAAGGGATTGAACTCACAACCTTTGGCATGCGGACTACATGCTCTACCACTGAGCTACGTGCTAGGGGAATTTTCTTCCATTCCTCTGGTGGGGTTCAAATGCCTGAAACCATGGTATGAAGTGAGTTTCTGATTCCAAAGGACAAACTTTATCAGAATCTTTTCAACTTCCACATAGGGAGGATTTTTAGCATACATATTGACATGTGAAATGCCCACTTTTCCTACAATACCAGGACTATGAAGACACCATGTGTACACAACACACACTCATTTCACCTAAGTGTGTGAACAAATGCAAAACATCTTTTAGAAAACAACTATTCTGAATCCTGACATTTTATGCCTTCAAATAGCACATTCTTATTAATCCTACACATGTCAATGGGAAAAGGCACTTACTCCAATGTGTTTTCTTATCATAGCTGTGATGCAGTATGTCGGCTTTTTGAGGTTCTTTCAACTTGTGCAGATAAAAGTGAACTGGTCCTTTCTAAAGTGGGTCAGACCTGAACAAGCAATAAGCAAGGCAAGGCATAATCTCAGTTGGAAAGAATTATTTTCTTTGTGTTCATTAGGATGAAAGCAGCTTCTGTCCCATTTTGGACAATAGGACTTTCATAGTGGTAGGGAGATAATGGGAGAATTAACGACATTAGCCCAGAAATAGCATTCAGCAGTCCGCAAAGTGGCCTACAGTAATAACTATCTTTCACAATGTTCCTGTGAGGCAAATAAGTATGTACTATTAGACTGATATAGAACCTGTTTGCTGATAAGGAAAACCTATCCAAAACCCATATTTTTAGTAGTAGCCTCTAATTTTGATACTAGGGATGAATTCCCAAATAGCAAAAACATTCAGGAGGCTGTATTGCAGGCCTTCATTCATGGTTCTTAGCCTGTGGTTGTCAGAGTGGGCGGATAATCTCCCAAAAGAAGCAAAGGCTGATAGCAAAGAAGCTGGATTCTTCCTACACTGTTCCACACTCTCCATTCCCCAGCTTCCTTTCCCCATCTGATTAAAAGAAAAAACACAGAACTAGCCAAAAGCCTTCTACAATATATCACTAACAGCTGGATGAGCTGTGTCCACTCCAGTGATTTATTGCTATACAGAGAGAGCCCGCGAAGAAGCCATGAGCTCAGTGGTCTTGAAAACCTTGTTCTCTAAATCTAGATGTGCTCTGAGTGACAGTGGTTACCCACTAGTAATGGGAATGCCATCTGCAGTAGAAATGGTTAAAAGGAAGTTACACCTCACATTCCAGGGTGATGTCCTGCCATAAAAAAAGACTCTTGGACTTAGTGAGTCCTGTCTAAATTAGCCAAAATCCCATCCATTCCTTACTCTCTCTTTTTTTCATTGCAGTTCCTACACATTGTGCTACCACTGACTTTTTCTTTCATAACCTACCCTGGAAATCAGAACAGCAAATGTGGGAAACACAATATTGTGCACAGGTGAAAGGGATTCAGCTCATATGTAGGAATGGGGGAGACATACCATTCAGACCACACTTTAAGATGAACCTAACTAATCCACACTTTCCGAAACAATATGAGAACTGCGCAGCTCATCCTTCAAAATTTTCACTTCTTCAGATTTTGCAACATGGTTTCTGATTTTTGCAATACAATTCAATGCAGCTGTACATAAATACTGTGTACAAAAATGCATACACTGAGGTAAAGTGTACGCATAATACATATATTAGTGAAAACAATATACAAAACACATTGTATCAGAGGAAACGGATTTGCAGTTTTTTGTATTTTAGACAGAATTGTATACAAATGTGTATATTAGAGGAGATATTCATGAAAAAATGCAGGTGAATTTCCATCAGTGTGGAAATGTGGAAAACTGATCTTAAGGTTGGAGAAATGGGAAACTGAATGAATCAAAAACTGACAGATTCACCCATCACTATCCATAGCTGAAAGCTCCATATCAGTGAAAGGTATTCCAAGGAACATTGTATCCCATTACTGAGGCTACTGCCTTCAAACACACACACACACATAGAAAAGCACAGGGAGAAAAGTTCTGTCCAAGACCTTTGCCTGCTCAGTTAATTTTGTCTTTGTAGGGAGTATTTTACATAGGGGGAAATGTGATCACCCATGCAGTCTGAAGTGGTATACCATTCTACCACCTCTTTCTGATCAAAATAACCTAACTGATAATACAATAAGTTCCTATAAGATAACAAACTCCATGTTGTTAAATGAGATATTTTAATTATTCAAGAAATGAAAATTGTAAGAAAACATACTTTGTAGTATGATAAAATCCTGATTATTAATATCAACAATTATAGAATCATAGAACTGTAGCGTTCGAAGATACCACCGGGGGGGGGGGGTTAGCTAGTTCAACCCTTTGCTATGCAGGAATCCTGCCCGCAGCCATCCTTAAAAAGGTAAAGGTAAAGGGACCCCTGACCATTAGGTCCAGTTGTGACTGACTCTGGGGTTGCGGCGCTCTTCTCGCTTTACTGGCCGAGGGAGCCGGCGTACAGCTTCCGGGTCATGTGGCCAGCATGACTAAGCCACTTCTGGCGAACCAGAGCGGCGCACGGAAACGCCATTTACCTTCCCGCCGGAGTGGTACCTATTTATCTACTTGCACTGTGATGTGCTTTCGAACTGCTAGGTTGGCAGGAGCAGGGACCAAGCAACGGGAGCTCACCCCATCGCGGGGATTTGAACCGCTGACCTTCCGATCGGCAAATCCTAGGCTCTGTGGTTTAACCCACAGCGCCACCCACAGCAGCCATCCTTGGGTGGGCTCAAACCACCAACCTATGACCCACTGCACCACAGACACCAATGCCCATATTGATATCATGTTTACAGTCAATGTTTGCAATTTGTTTTATTTGTATGTTAACTTTAACATTGCATGACTCTTTCAAATGCAGAAGCGGTTTCTATGGCTGAAGCTTAAAACTGAATGTTATGCTTTCTTGCTTTCAAACCCTGTTCTCGAGCAAAAATATGTTCTCTTTGCATAGCTACAAGGCAAGAAGGAACAGGATTGTTTGCTCTGAAAAGACATTCAATATGCTTTCAAAAACATGTTAAGAATGTGCTCCATTTTATCAAGTCAGATGCCTGCAGGAATATCTTCTTAATATGGATTTCAAATTAAAATACTGTACTACTATTGAATGATGCAGTCCATCAAACCCTGGTTCTGCAGAACTTCCATTCAGTTGAAGATTCATTTTCAAGAGACTGAAATGTGAAAAGCCATTCCTAAATATATACAGTTCTACAGGGGGAAATCCTGATGGATAGAGGACAAAAATGCACATTATAGAGAATATATCTGTTCACAGTTGATGAAAGGAACGTTGAAATGCTATTCCAAGTCCAGAGTCTTGCATGGCCATCAATAAATTTTAAAACCATATTACAAACAAATTTAATACCGAATTTCTGTCTTGCACCCATGTACTCTGACAGCAAGAGAGAAGCGCAAGAGCACTTCAAGCGAGACATGTGAATATCTGTCATTCTTCATATTCTAGTTTTCCAGGCATCAAAGACTCTGTATGCATGCATTCACCTATATCTCAGGGACTACCATACTAAAAGCAAAGCCTTCTCAGCAGTGTCCCTCTCTGCCTTAGGAATGCTTTCTCTAAAGAGGCCTACCTGCACCAGGAAAAACATCCTTCCATTTTAATTAACATTATTATAGACTATTATTTACACTTTTGTCTCTATTTTTGTCATAGTTGGGTTGTTTCTAGCTTTTATTGAATAGTTTTAGCTTCATTGTGACTGGGTAATTTGATTGTGGCTGCTAACATTTATGTTCTGTACTGCTTTTGGGAGATTATATATATATGCTTGTTTTAAATTCCTTGTACACCACTCAGAGAACTAAATTATGGGAAGATTTGTTGTTATTTTATTATTATTTATTAAAATTGTATACCTCACTTCACTAGCAGATCCCAGAGAGGTTCACAATAGAAAAACTACAAAATGAGAAAACAAAATACCCAACAAAAACAAACACAAACCATTAACCCCCCCTTCCACAAACACGTTTTAAAATGTTATTTTATAGGCCAGGCTTAGGGTTTCAACTCTGAATGACGTAGGCTTGGAACTGGTTAGCAGCGAGAAGGCAGGACAGAACTCCAAGTGAGCTGGAGATGACAGGCTGGGTAAGAGACAGAGGATGGCTTTTTGCTGTCCTTTGAATCCAAGGAGGAGGCTTATGGAGGAGGCTGGACCCTCTTGGGATGTGAATGCTCTGAAATCCCTTCATTTAGGTTCAGGTTGTATATATGTGCAAATAAACCATATATAATAAAGACACCATAGTCTCTGCTGTGCCTTATTCCTAAAAGGAAACAGGTAAGTGACTGAAACCCCTGGAATCTCGCACTGCTCACGGGGAATGGGGTGACGTGTAACAATATATGTTTATGTTGCATCCTGCTCTGGAGTTGATTTTAATGAGTTGGTTCTAAATCACCTAAGAAAATAAATATTGTAAGCCAACTCAGGCATTACAGAATTAGAAATTACATGTATAGATCATAGACTCATAGAACTGTAGAGTTGGAAGGGATCCTGAGGACCATCTAGTCCAACCCTTTGCAATACAGGAATATGCAGCCGTCTCATACGTGGATCGAACCTGCAGCCTTGGCATCATCAGCACCACAGAAAATGTAAACAGAAAAGTAATTTGTGCATGAGATTCAACTTGGATGTGGATGAAAAGAAAATGTCGCATGCAGCCCTACATAATACAGTGGTACCTCGGGTTACATACGCTTCAGGTTACATATGCTTCATGTTACAGACTCCGCTAACCCAGAAATATTGCTTCAGGTTAAGAACTTTGCTTCAGGATGAGAACAGAAATTGTGCTCCGGCGGCACGGCAGCAGCAGGAGGCCCCATTAGCTAAAGTGGTGCTTCAGGTTAAGAACAGTTTCAGGTTAAGTACGGACCTCCGGAACGAATTAAGTACTTAACCCGAGGCACAACTGTATGCTATTAGTATCCAAGGGAAGACAAACATTTCCTTTTGCAAACTGGTCCTTAGATGTTTAATCTAAAATCGCAAGGTTTTAGTGCTTAAGAATCCATAGTCCCCATGGAACCTATTGCTCCACAAAGATGCAAAGTCACCAAAAGTATCCTTCACATTGCTACCAGAAACAAAGTACTGCACATGCAAAAGCATAGCTTACCTCCCACCTTTATTATATTCTTTCCCACATATTCTAATCCTATGAGGTCAAACCACACGTCAATGTGGTGAGTATTCAGTACCCAGCAAAATCAAGACCCTTAATGAGAAATTATGCACAATTTGCAATGGCACTGTTTCTTTCTGGCTTTCTTGCTGTTTTACATGTTCTTTCTTTACCTCAGGGAGAGGGAGAGAATAATTTGGAGAACTTCGAAAGCTCATTAATAACAGACTACAGTAATTGCTGCACAATTTCATCTTAAACTTTCATCTGAATATGCTATATGCTTATAGTAGTCATCCTGCTCTTGAAGTATAATTTAAAAATATGTATGCATTTCAGATACAAATCAGTAGCGTGTTTTCCTTACATTTTAGTCATCATGCCAAGCTTCTCATACGAAAATGTTTATAAGGTCATTTATCTTTTTCCATAACATGAGCGTGCACACAAACATTTCAGTTTAATCAAAAGATACAGATATTAGCACATGCTCACTTACTGTAGTTATGTAATTCAGGACACAACAAGGCATGGTATATCCAGCCATCCTGTCTGATCACTGCAGTTATATTTTATAGACAATCATTTCTTTTTAACATCTATCCATTTAACACCCCAAGGTCTCAAGAGATTATCAGGCCGTCATAAGCACTTGGTGGAACTGAGGCTTGTAAACCACGATAGTACTTTTTATGAGATAATATTCCTATTTGTAGTTTGGTTTTGACTGTCTCTTCAAGTCTTTGTATAAGGTAACATACAACTGGAGCATGAAAAGAAGTAAAACTGCTCTGGTGATCAATTCATAGGAATGCGTTTTCCCACTTCAGGCAAGCATGTATTAGTGATTTAAATATCCTCAATTATTTCAAGGTAATATACAAATGTGTTCTAAAGATTGCATGGTCCATATATGGATATGTGCTTTTGAACCTATGATAGAGGCCACTAGATCTATAGGCCAAATATATATTTTGAAACATTAAATTAAATATTTAAATTGTACACACGCGTACAAACACACACAAGGAACCTTAGAAATAACAAAAGACATTATCAAAAATCTTGTTTGGGATTTTTTTCATCCCACCCACAAAACCACACACTCCTTTGCATTAAAACAAAACAAAAAAAAAGGCAGGTTAATAAAACGCACAATTTGTTTACCAGAGACCAAAAGATCAAATTAATGATTCTGACAGAATTTGAGAAACCTCGGTGTTCTTAAAGACATTGGACCACCATCATAATTTCTTAACTCCTTACCAGCAGATCTGCACAAGTCTTCTGCTTAAATTTCAAGCCTTCATCCGAATCCCCATCTGGGTCTGCCATTTACCGTAGTTGGTCAAAAAGAATTATTTTAGGGTCCTGGGTTTGCCTTCACAAGGCAGCCTGCACACCAGCTTGTGCCATGACTTGTACTAGCACTAGTACCTACAACAAACAGCACAACGCGGCAGGTAATACCAGTTGAAACCTGTAACACAAAAACGAAGTCTGCTTTCCCAAGGAGGCAAAGTTCATGGATGACATTTGCAGTTGATGGCCAGATAGGCTGAGCTGCTGCAAGTGACTGCGATACCAATTAAATTCAAGTCAGTCATGTGACTTCCAAACAGTATGTAACTATGTAATACAAAGGTGTGGCAACCACTAGACCAGCCCTGAATCATGCTGATTATAGAACCAGGACGAACATAAAAGACTTGACTTAATAAAGAGGAGAACACATATAAGTAGACTGCTTCCTGTCTACAATAAGGGCTGATTCAACTAGGCTTCTCAGAAAGTATTTACCTGTTCTTCTGGGGGTGCTCTTAAACTTCCCAGGAAAATATATTATGTAGGTAAGAAGAGGTGGAACCACATTCGTTTGTTAAAATATACAAACAACCCCAGAGGACTTTGGCCATTACAGCATAGATAGTAATCTTAAAATAGCTCTGGCAGTGTGCCAGATTACCAATTTATAATCCTCACCTAGGAGCTTCTACATTCTCAGATATTGTTCCAAACTCTTGTTCAGAGGTGAGGAGCAAAAAAAAAAAACCCCAGCCCCTGACATCCATCTCTTTCTACCCCTCTTGCTCATGTAGGGGCAAACCTCCAGTGTCTACCTATACCAGGTTGCTCCACACTCTTTACATAATTTAAGGGGAAAGGTTTCTCACCCCTTTGCCCTCTTCTCCCCCTTAGCTCTCTTACAAAATAATATTATAAAAATCAGCTTTTATCACCAGAAACTTCCTTGGATCTGCTGCTTGGAACAACAATAGTATCAAAACAGAATTCACCCTCATAGTAGACAAAACAAGGGCTTCTAATCCACTGCTCAATTTTGTGGTGTATTGTACAACTCTACATTTCTATCTGCCTGTATACAAGAATGATTTTGGGAGGAGCCCTCTTCTTGTAGGTGTATGAGAATGGTCAAACATCTGGTAACACAGTTTCCTAGACACCACTAAGAGGTGTATGCATGACTCTTCTGCAACATTAGCCTTCAAATTGCTAGACTGGTGCCTACATTTTGCTACACTAATAAACTGATACCTATTAGAAGCAGACATCATTCATCACGGCTGCAGTGCTTCTTTCAACATGTTGGCACGTTTGTTAGTAAGACAGGGTAGCAAATGGGTTGACCTTATGCCATCTCATAGATTACAGAGAAAGGCAATCAAAGGGGGAAAAGTTGTCAAGTGCAATTGTGGCTCACAGAAACACTGGGCCAAATCAGCACACATACTGCATAGACAGACTCATAGCATCATATAATTGCAGAGTTGGAAGAGATCCTGCGGGTCATCAAGTCTAACCCTCTGCAATGAGGAACCTCAATTAAAGGCATCCAACAAAGGCCTGTGCAGAGCTCATCTGAGGCCCAGGAAGGGAGCCTTGTTAACAACACAAGAACAGGCCTTCTCTGCAGTAGCTCTCCATCTGTGGAATGGTCACCCCAGGGAAGTTCACCTGGTGCCTTCATTATACACCTTTAGGAGCCAATGCAAAAATGTTCCTTTTTAACCAGGCCTTTGGTTGATTTTATTGACACCCTATGCCCTTTTAAAATGTGTTTTTTTTCTTGGGGGGTTATTGGGTTGCTTTTATTTTGATTATGTATTTTGTGGTTTTATATTTTGATTTTATTCTGTGAACCGCCCTGAGGCCTCCGGGTATAGGGCGGTATATAAATTCTAATAATGATGATGATGATATTATAAATTCAAACAAAAAAGCAGCTAATGGAGATATACTGCAACATTGTACTGCTGAAAGTCCAATTTCTTCTATATATATTACTCATTGGCAGTACAGGAGTTCTAGAAAATACATATAATCCACTTTCATCCTCACTGACAACTAGCCTCCATTTTTATCTATGGATTACCAAAATCACCAACAGGCTTTAACAACTTTTCCTGGCAAGATAAATACTTGTAGAAGTATTCCCAAACTAAAGGTAATCTGTTCATATCTTGAAGCAGTTATTTAGGACTGGATTCTCTCTTCTTTTGTTACAGAAAAAGAAGCT
The DNA here is from genome assembly GCF_964234715.1 of Podarcis melisellensis. Taxonomy (NCBI): domain Eukaryota; kingdom Metazoa; phylum Chordata; class Lepidosauria; order Squamata; family Lacertidae; genus Podarcis; species Podarcis melisellensis. The sequence continues at coordinate 40,732,060 of NC_138542.1, forward strand.
GCAGGAGAAAATATATCTAGGAAAATCAGTGTGAAATATATTTCTGCTCTGACTTTTCTGACAGCTTAATTGTTTAAGAAGGCAAGGAGCCTTATTTTAGCAAATAATTGTATCATATTCCAAAGCCCTGAAACTGTTGTTTTTTATTAGTGGTATTCTTTTCCCATGCTTTCTTCTACAACATATTTATAATTCAGATTCCTGCAGTAGGAAAGCAGGGATTAATTGTCAGAGCTAAAGGCAGAGGAGGATGATACTCAAGGGAGAACTGACCAATTCCTTTTTCACTTTTTCTCTCATCTGTTTTGCTTTTTCCTATCCACTGAAAATTGAAAGGAATCGGATGAGGGACTCAAGGCAGTGGCAAAGGGCCAAACATTGCTTACAAGACAGCTGCTTGTTATGTCTTGATGTTTTGACACTGTGCTCAAATATTGCTTTCAAAAAGTTAGGGCTTAGAAATGTGAACATGGTTAGTAGCCTCACCTCTGGCCAAGACAGCATCAGCATATGACTATTCAACGAATCTTTCCCCCAGCATGCTAATAAAATTCATTTTTAAAAAGCTTTAAAGTTAAACACTTATTAAATAGGGGAGGGGTGAATATAAGACTTGTTTAAAAGCCAAACAAATAAATTATTTATTAAAACTTATACAAAATATCATATTATATTTGCAGGTTAGATTTTTAAATGACACTTTCTGTAAACCTACCTAGATATTTTTCCTAGTCTAAGTCAATAGCCAAATACTCTTATCTTTTTCTCCCCCAGCCAACTCACAGGTTTATACTGTCTTCTGTCTAGGCAGGAACTTACTGCTTCTTGTGGACAACTACCAACAGCTGACAATTTGACTCCTACTATTCTGGAGGACTGCTGCTGGAGACTTGTTCTCCCTGTAGACCTCCTCAGTTTCAGCCTTCTGCTATTTCAGCTTCCTGATCTTCTTTGGACAGCCACTGCCTGCTGCTGCTAGGACCTCCCAGTTCTACTCTGGCTTCTGCTTCTTCTACAGGCAAATGCTGCTGCTTCAGCTCCCAGATGCAGACTCTCACATGAGCCCTTCACATGCTCTGCCACTCAGACTTCCTTTTTATTTTATACAGTCAGAACCATTTTACCTATCAAAAGATTTCATTGATTTTTAATCAAGGACCATTATTTAGGGTGGTCTCTAATGCAAACTGGCATAACAAAAAAAACCTGACAAGGCACATAGCTTTTGTAGCAACATAGTTGTCCTTAGCAGTCTGTGAAACCTATGTATTATAAATCCCAGGCCTCCATTAGAAGTGAATTGCAAATATTCCCTGTGGGAAACTGGCATGCACAGCAAATGCAGAATTGAACCCTGCCCATCAGCTGATGTCACACACTCAGTGGTTAACAGGCAAGCGTGCTTTTGAGGGGAAAGACCTTGTAGGCCAAATTAGAAATCTTGGTGGGCCAATATTGGCCTACAGGCCAGAGACTGCCTACCCCAGCGCTATACAAATAACACACAGCATCATCATAACACCTTCAGTTCAGGATAGAAGATACGATGAAATAAACACTCCCCACATTATCGATCACTACACAGGCATTCGACTTAGCACCTCTACAGTTACACAATACTAACATTGAGATCATTATTTTATCTCCTTCCTTTTCTTGAAGTTATAAGTTGCGCTTATGAGCAATATCAAATCCCAGAATAGAGACAAAATCAGAGGAACACAATGGCAATGCTGTAATACTTGTTCTGACAGGCAACTGCAATACTGTGTGGGTTATAACTAAGAACCAAAAGCAGATCTGTCGAGTTTACAGTAACAAGATGTACTTGTCAGGATCAAAAGCGCTGTGTGACACCATGCCATCTTAGATAAGCCATCTTGATCAAGATAACAGCATCCTGGAGCAAAGACACATTGACTTGAAGAGGACACATCTTGCTGATTAAATAATAATAAAAAGTGCTTAGGATCACAGCCAAAGTGCACATCTTTAAGTTGTTAGTAAAAAACATACTGTTTCATCGGTTGTTACTAAAGCTTGTCAAGCAGCATTCAGACCAAGGTTTGATTCTGGTTTCTTCAGCTTATCTGCACGTTAGGTTAGCCAGTGACATAATGTGTATAGCTTACATCAGAAGCAAAGGCTTCTTGTTATAATGCTCCTTACTCAGAGCATTCCCATCACTGAATTGGGAAGCGAAGGACACATGATGACAGCCACATTTCATATCTATCCTGTTGTTCTATATGAAATACTGTGTTTTCCCTATACCAGCTTTGATCCAAATTGAGAAAAAGAACCATCTGTGGTAGCTGTGTTTTAACTTGGTAACATAGACATACTGAGACACACAGAAGGACCGAATTGACAATTTACAATGAAATCTAAAAGGTAGGCATAATGCTTATCACAGAGCAGCTATCTACATGTCATCACTGTTGGAATTCTGCTACCCGGTCATCGGTATGTGCCTATCTGATCAGGCACCGGCTGAATTCCTTAGACCTCCCTCCGGCGTCTCCCGGCGGGATAAACAACACGAGGTCCGTTCCGGCGATTTTCCTCAGGCTGTGAGGAAAACACACCAACTGCTTCTCCTTCTCTCCTCCTCCCTGCATATCCCCAGGGAGGGGAATCAGACACAGACAGTAGCGTATCTACATGTTCTTTATTTGTGTCTTTTAGCAGTCATCCAGAAAACATGTCTGCTCTCTTCAACAAACAGAGAGAAACTCAAAAACTCCACCCATGTACTTCCTGTACAGGTCATATGACAAACCCACTGAGCTAACATCCGGTGCTCAGTACAGAATGGACTGCCCCTTTGTTCCCATGGCAACAGTCACAAACATCCTGTTTGGCTTTCCAGCCACAAGCAGCAGACTGTGCTGCCTTTGCTTGCTGCAGCTTTGGTGCTTTAGAATAACATCCTCCCCCTAAAGTATCAATGCGTGCTGCGAGCAAAGCGTCATCCAGAGAAGAAAACAAACAGTTGTTATACTTATAACATTCCCCTGTTGTTTCAGTTCCACCCTTGGAACTACCCGCCACTGGTTTTACCAATGTACCTCTCTGGTTGTGTGACTTCCAAGGAATGAGTGCTTCTGCATTACCTTGGTTAACAGCTCTCTGTTGTGCCTTTGTCTCTGACTCAGACACAGCTTCAATCTGACCTTGGTCGTTTACAACAGCAACAGCTAAGTAAGCAAACTCTTGTGAATACCTCTTGGGTGGTACACCCTTCGTTGCTCTCTCAGACCTACGTAAAAGGTGCTGCTCTTCTTTGCTTACTGGTTCAGCCTCTGAACTCTCTGGAGAACCAGTACTAAGCTTAATCAGTGGTTCATCCTCCTCTTCTGAGGGTCTGGTCATTGTGTGAGACTTCCTCTCAATGACTGTGACAACTGAGCTGTCTGAGCTATCGCTGTCATCATCAGTACTACTGAACTCAATAAAATCAACATCATCATCATCATCATCATCAGAATCATCATCACCTGTGGGAAATGTGTGAACAACCACTCTCTCCTGTTCAGGAGCACCCTCTAGAAATTTTGTGAGAATCACCTTTCCAGATTCAGACAAAATTACTCTGTAGAGACCCTTTTCATAACCCACAAAAATGCCTCTGGCATTCTTTACTCCACCTGGAGCTTCTGTCCTCACATGAGACCCAAAAACCTTGAAATGGGCAACAGAAGGTTTTCTGTGGAACAGTTTTTCAAAAGGAGAACATCCCAACTCTTTTGAAAACTTTCTCAACCAGGTATAACAATATGACATTAGCGATTCAGCCCAGTACTCATGTGGCAGATGTGAACTTAGCAATTGCGCATGCATTCCCTTTTGCAATTCTTTGTTCACCCTAACACAAACACATCTATTCCAAGCTTCTTCGGAAGCTGCAAGTTTGTGTTTTATCCCTTTCTTCTTCAGGAACCTCTGGAACTCCTGTAAAAGAAAAATTGGCTTCTCATCTGTGCAAAGACAATCTATGTCAGCATCATGCATACTTTTAACCTTGTCACAAAACTCTTTAAACCTTTCTAAGGCTTCTTTCGGTCTCTCCAAAAGATAAATCCAGACAAAACCTGTAAAAGAATCAACACATATTAGGTAATACTTTGCATTGCCTCTAGATGGTTCTAAAGGACCAATCACATCAGCATACACCCGCTGAAATGCTCTTTTGCCCTTCGAGGTCACCTGCTTGGCGTTCTTCTCAGCTACACCTGCAAACGAGATCATGTTAGAATCACAAGAATTACATTCCATGTAATCACTTTGATCAAAAGTCAACAAATACAGTCCATCTTTCTCTTTGGCAGAAAGATACAACTCTCCATCTTTGTAGATCTCGCAGTGTTGATCATCATAGGACAGTTTCAGTCCCTTCTTGGCAATCTGCGAAGCGCTGAGCAGATTGTACTTTAATTCTGGAACCAAATAAACATTGTTTATAGTCAAGTTCAGACTTTTAAGATACACAGTTCCAATTCCGGTCGCTTCCAGCTCTTGACCGTTGGCTTGTTGTACAGTGAAGCTTTGTTTCTTAAACGTAGAAAATAGTCCTCTGTGTCCCGTCATGTGAACTGTGGCTCCAGTATCGATGACAAAGAAACTTCCCGCTTCTGGTGTGGCTTTTAGCGACATCAAAGCCTTTGCAGTCTTTGCCTTTGGCTTGGTGTGACCTTTGTCTGACGCCTCAGACTTTGTGGAGCTTCCCTTGGCTCCTCTGTTCCGACGTGGCTTCGTACAGTTCCGCTGTAGATGCCCAGTCTGGTCACAATTGTAACATCGGACAACGTTCATAGCTACAGCATCTCCTCCAGTAGCTTGAGCAGTGGGGGCGTTAGAACTCCGTTCTTGGCTCCCCCTGTCCTTCACTTCCAGGGCGGCAAGTCTGTCCTGTTCATTCAGAACCACGGCAAAGACCCTCTCCGAAGCCAAATCATTCGCTGGGAGGGACCCCAGCTGACTGGCAACTGTTTTGTAAGTCCGATTCAGGCTGTTGATCACCATAAAGCAAAACACTTCCTCCTGCAAACGGAAATTGCGTTCCACCATCTGTTGACGCAGAAATTTCATTTCCGTCAGGTGCGCTTGAACATCTCCATCAGGCGCAAGCCTCAGGTTGGTCAGCTTCTCAAAATACAGCAACGCTGAAGAACCTGCATCTCTCTGATGTGTCCTTCGCAGCGTGTTCCAAACATCTCTCGCGTGCTCTAAGCCTTGTATGTGTATCAATTGCGAATCTGACACACACAGAATTATAGCAGTTCTGGCCTTCACATCCTTTGACTCCCAAGCACGCGTTGGCGCTGCAGGAATGGGGTTCTCTATCACGTCAAACAGTCTCTGATTCTGCAGCAGAGCCTTCATCTTAATAGACCAAGATGCATAATTGTCACTGGTCAAAAGGGGCGGAGAAGGCAGGGCTCCCTTCTTTGCATCCATCTTGAGTCCTTGCATTGACTCTCAAACACAAGCCTCTAAAATCCAATAGCTGGCTTGTTTACACTCTGTGCACCTGGCAGCTCTCAACGCTGGCTGCGTTGGAAATTTCCAGGAGCTCCTCAGCCTTTGTAGTCAAAACATTCTATTGTTGCTTTCACTTCTCCTCTGTGAGGCTCAGCCTTCACTGAAAGGCGTCGCTTAGCAACAGCACATTCCAATCCCTTGGAGAAGAAACCACAGGAATGTTTGGTATGCGGTTTCACTTTTAACCGGAGCCGTTTCCCATACGCTGCTCCCTCGAAGCAGAAAAATAACTCAATCTGCTTTCACTCTTCTAAGCCCGAAAATCACATACCTGGGCTCCGAGGCTTTTGCTTCCAGCTTGCTCTGGTCAGCTTCTGGCTGCAGAGAATCAGCTTTCTCACCTCAGGCATCCATGGAAGCCACCTCCTGATGCAGAGGGCGATGAAAACAGGAACCATCCTCTGCTACCAATGTTGGAATTCTGCTACCCGGTCATCGGTATGTGCCTATCTGATCAGGCACCGGCTGAATTCCTTAGACCTCCCTCCGGCGTCTCCCGGCGGGATAAACAACACGAGGTCCGTTCCGGCGATTTTCCTCAGGCTGTAAGGAAAACACACCAACTGCTTCTCCTTCTCTCCTCCTCCCTGCATATCCCCAGGGAGGGGAATCAGACACAGACAGTAGCGTATCTACATGTTCTTTATTTGTGTCTTTTAGCAGTCATCCAGAAAACATGTCTGCTCTCTTCAACAAACAGAGAGAAACTCAAAAACTCCACCCATGTACTTCCTGTACAGGTCATATGACAAACCCACTGAGCTAACATCCGGTGCTCAGTACAGAATGGACTGCCCCTTTGTTCCCATGGCAACAGTCACAAACATCCTGTTTGGCTTTCCAGCCACAAGCAGCAGACTGTGCTGCCTTTGCTTGCTGCAGCTTTGGTGCTTTAGAATAACAATCACATGGCATCAGTTCTGAGTTTTTTAAAATGCCATCCTTCCTGGAGATAATCTCAACCACACTATTTAATGTGGCAATGGAATAAAAAGCATATATTTTAGGTGCACTGTTAATGAACTACAGACATTTAGTAAATGCAAATTACCTGGGAAGTTGACCAAAATCGTATACACACTATACTTTAAAGCACCTTTGAAACCCATCCTTTCCCTCTATGAATTTTGGACATTGTAGCTTACCCCTCACAAAGTTAACCCTTAATAAAATACAGTGCCCAGAATTCTTTGGGGGAAATAATGTGCTTTGAATCTGTTTTAAATGCATAGTACAGAGTGCTTTGAATAAAGAGATACCACTTTTCCAGTGGTTCCAAGTTTTTCCAAGTTCCAAGCCCGCTATTTTAGCTTACATGTAATTTTGCCAGTAAATGCTTTAATCCATCCACTGAACAGCCACTGTGGGAGTTTGCTCTACAGAAGCACAATATCCACAGGTATATAATCCATTTGTCTGAAGCCCCAACAGTCGGTTAATACAAATAGCTCAGCAGGTGCTGGAAGAGCCAATACAAAGAAAAACTGTTACACTGACAAAAAAGATCTTCCTCAAATAGCAGTAAAATCAATTGGAATTTGCAGATGTTAGTACCACACTGATACACCTTAAATTTTTGAAATGAACACCACTCTGTTTAGATCTTGGCTCCTTTCCCCTGAATAATGCCCTTGAAATATGCCTTACAAAATTATTAACTTGTCATGTCTACCACAATTATTAAGATATTAAAATCCGGAGCTCTAATGCATAATCATGGGACATTTTATAGAGGTGCAAACTACTTTGAGTGCACCATACAGATAGCCTTCACAACATTGTGAAGTCAGTGATGTTGGGAATGGTTGTCCAGTTGGAGGCCCACTGGTTCCACATTTGAGTCCTGAAGCAAAGCTCTAGATCTTAAGAACCGCTAGAATACTCCAGCTTGGCCTGTGAAAGGGTAGACTACGGCACCTTGTTGCAAGTGGATTTACTCACTGTCACTGATTAAGTACTACAGCCTTGCTAAGTAAAGCAGCAGGCTAAAAACCTTCTCACAAGTATATTTGCTTGCAAAACAACGCATCAGCCTGCTATTTCAAGTGACAAGCTGAACCATGTGCTTTGAAAAGTCTGTCCTGACATCAAAGAATACTGCAGGAAAAGACGGCAGCCTGCAACTGAACTTATGTTTGCCTCTCCCACTCTCTGCTAGGAGAAAACCATGGTATTGCTGGTTCAGCTGTCTTCCTGTATAATGTTATGTTGTGGTTCTACAATATTGCATTTGAGGACCTAGTTGACTATATTATTTGCATGGTAGCCAACTTAAAAGAAGAATAAATAATTTTTATTTGTGCTGTGAAGCCTAACAGTCTTATTATAATAACATATTATCTACGTAATTAGAAGAAATGTGGTTTCTATTCCAAAGGCAAATGAGATAGTTTACATATATTAGCCCGTCACAAGACACTTTATCTTCACACTTTACAGGTTAATCACTTGTTGGCCTTCGGTTCAAGACAGTAAAAACAAAAAAATGATAACCACTTTGTTATGAAAGGCAAATTGAGTCAATTCTTGAGAATAGTCTTTCTAAAGCATTCCTGGCATAGCAAGAGTAATCTTAAGCACTTCATAATTAGAAGCACATATTAGCCAGTACACAGAAAGAAAACCCTTTATTGCTCTCAGGTAATTGCTGTAATCTGAATCCACATTACAGTTGTTGTAGCTTACACAAAGATCATCTGTGGGTGATCTCAAATTGTTTTGGATGTATTAATAGATTTTCATCTGAGGGGGTTCTTTTTTGTACAGGAATGTGAATCAATGTTTCAGTAGCCAGGTGATAATAGTGCAAGGAGCTTAGCAATGAAGAACAATATGTACAAAATTGGGCATGTGGGAACTATTAAAACCCATCAGTTTGTACAAATGCATTTGTATGAAAATCATAGTGTTCCCAGCTGGAGGCATATTCTGGAGTACCCTGAAACGGTTGCAAAACTCATAACTGGCAGTCTTAAATGCAGACAGCATATCTGAAGCTTAATACAACAGCCCACCAAACAAGAACTACTGTTATATTAAAGGATGCTGGATATATTTCAGTCTTGTTGGTCCCAGAGAAGCTGAATATTTTGTATCTTACAGGATCTGAAACGCAGGAAACAATTTTCCTGCTGGACACCCATGGCAACGAGACAGGATTTTAACTTTCTTCTGTTACTGTATTGTCTATTCCACTGCCCCATAATGATAAGTGAACAAACATAATAATAAAAATAAAAAAAGTTCTTCCCCTCTCTAACCACTAGAAATCTACCAACTCATTTCCTCTTCCATCTGCGGCCTCCCAAGCCTGAGCAACATGACATAATTTCTCCACTGTAACATGGAGTATTGCAAAAATACACTGAACACTTCCTTCTACCAATATTTTGCACAGAAATCGGAAAAAAATAATACGTTTCAAGTTTAGGAATTAATGTTGGGAATTATTTGTTTACTCAAGTCCCTATTCTCAACAAGTATTGCAAATCTTTGAGTTCCAGGTTCAAGCTGTCACAACATCACCATTAAGATATGAAGAGGTCAGTTTAAAAATCTTTACACCCATAAGTTTCAAAGTTCCTAATTACAATCCTGTAATATTCTTTCTTTTTTACATTTATATACCTCCCACACTCTCAAAGGAGCACAGGGCAGCAAGCAAGATGATAAAACAATATAAACATCTTAAAAACAATTCCATTACAGATACAGACTGGGAAAGATATTTTAAAAGACTTGTTGAAAAAGAAAGGTCTTCAGTGGGTGCTAAAAAGACAACAGAGATGGCGCCTATCTAATATCCAAGGGGAGGGAATTCCAAGGGTAGGTGCTACAACACTCAAGTCCCCAATTTGTACCCAACATGGTGCAGAAGAGACCTCTTGATAAGATTGTAATTGCAAGAATTCCTCGCCAGTGCTGGACTTAAGTCAGTGCAGGCAGTTCCCCCCCCCCCACAAGGGCGCCAAACCGAAGGGGGCAAAACTGAGAAGATCCATTTGAGGTTGCCAAATTTTGGGCTTGTGTGAGGCGTCGTATTATGAAAGATTACCAAAGTCTTCCACCTCTGTCCTCACTTGCAGAGCACATTGGGTATATAAGGTGTGAGGTGATCTTTCAGGTATCCTGGTCCAAGCTGTCCATAGCTTTATACTCAAAAACAATTACCTTGAACTTACTGCAGTTGCTCATTGGCAGTGTGTGCAATTCTTTGACAGCAGGGTAATGTGTTGGTGATATCCTGCCCCAAATGAGCAGCTGCGCCGCTGCGTATTGCACCAGTTGCAGCTTCCAGAGCAACCTCAAGGGCAGCGCAACATAGAGCATATTGCACTACTCCAGCCTGGAGGCTATCAGCACATAAACAACAGAGGTCAAGCTATCCCAGTCCAGAACAGTTTCAGCTGTCTTACTGGCAGAAATTGGTAAAAGGCACCCTTAGCCATTGGGGTCACCTAGGCCTCTAGCAACAAAGAAGAATCGAGGATCACCCCCCAGACTACAAACCTGCTCTTTTAGGGGGAGTTCAACCTCATCCAAAGCAGGTAACCACCCACACTGCCTCCATCTTGCCAGGATTCAGTCAGTTTATTGGCCCTCATCCAGCCCAGACACTGGTCCACAGAACTGCTTTATCTAGCAAGCACTATTCAAGTATTATTGTATCAATGCCACATCTTCAGGACGCTCAGTTATTCATGAGCATGCTGAAATTTTGTTGGTGCAAGGCTTTATTAATAGCCTTGTTCCATTGTAAATCCCTAGAGTACTTTTAATATCAGGAATTATAAGAAACGTAACAGAGAACTAATGGAAAGGACCTGCCTACTCTCAGTTCTCTCTGCCGGTAGAACATATTGAATGATATGTTCTAATGAGAATTCTTACTCTGATGCTAAAAATGAACCACCGGTGGAGGCACAAAGCTCTGCATGCAGATTTCAAAACTTCAGTTTTATAAGCTCTGCACTCAGCTCAACGCTACACTTCCTCAGGTGGGATAATAAAACGTTAATGTGTAAGGAAGTACAAACTCAATAAGCAATTAAAGTTCAAGCTAACTACCGAGTTCCTTTCTTTTGCTTTTTTTATTTGAGCCGTTTGATTTAGCAAGTTCAATCACTGTAGTAAAAGGACTATTTACGGGGGGGGGGGGGGAATGAATAATTTCTTATAAACTGTAACAAACTTATGTTTGCATGCATCTCACAACTCCTGCAGGCACATTTGCTGAAATATTAGATAATGACCAGCATGGCCAATGGTCAGGGATTATGGAAACTGTAGTTTAGCAAATTTAGTAAGCGATTAAGGGAACTGTAGTTTAGCCACGAGCTTCCTGCCCCTGAGTAAGAACAAGTTCTTTCTGTACCCGATGGCTATGAATAGATGGCCACCTGGCCTCACTCTATACATGTGCTTTAGCTTCTGTCACAAAAGCAATGGTTGTGCCTGTAGCATAGCATGGAGAATGTTAAGCAAGAAAAGGCGGCTTACAGTGGCTTTAAAAATGGCCACAGCTTTTATTGACCAGAATGCTAGCAGAGTTTTGTGTAGCATAAGCTGAGGATCCAGTCACAGGACAATCTTACTACAAACTAGTACCATTGCCCAGCCTGCATGCCAAATGCATGTTGGGGAGTAGAGTTGAAGGGATTTCAGGCCCACAACCATAAGACTGTGAGCCTGTCCTGTTACCTGACTGTATGGCAAACGTGCTAGTCCCCAAAATGGGCTAGGGCCTTGAAGGGACACCATAAAAGTTAAAGGTAAAGGGACCCCTGACCATTAGGCCCAGTCATGGACGACTCTGGGGTTGCGACGCTCATCTCACTTTATTGGCCGAGGGAGCTGGCGTACAGCTTCCGGGTCATGTGGCCAGCATGACTAAGCCGCTTCTGGTGAACCAGAGCAGAACATGGAAACACCGTTTACCTTCCCGCCGGAGCGGTACCTATTTATCTACTTGCACTTTGATGTGCTTTCGAACTGCTAGGTTGGCAGGAACAGGGAACAAGCAATGGGAGCTCACCCCATCATGGGGATTCGAACCACCGACCTTCTGATCGGCAAGTCCTAGGCTCTGTGGTTTAACCCACGGTGCCACCCACGAAAGGGACGCCATAATATCCGTTAAAGGATCCCCTGCTTACCTCTGCTGTTGATATAGCCAAGTGCTTTAAAGTGCCTGCTATGAAAAAGTTGTGACAGAAATATGGAACACTGGAATTAAATGATAAACCACACATATTGTTATGAGGAATGTAGAAAGTTCCACATTGCAGAGACCATCCCATTGCAGAGACCAGCAACTTTGTCTAGAGTAAGGTAAAGGCTTTTAAAACGTGGGTTAGTATGTGGGCAATAGCAAATCTAAAGCTTCTGTTTAGGAGTGGATCAGAAAGAAAAGGTTCTCTTTTGGGTCTGACTTCTCCCCCCCCAGGACCCGCCCACTAAAACAGCTTGTTGCAGGCTGCAGCCCATTGGCTCCCGGACAAGGCGGAGTCACAGCATGTTGGATGATATGCTAGTTCATTACGTCACCCATATTTGCAGGAAGATATCCTTGATCCCTCCCACATTTTAAAGTGGTGAACTAATCCTGGCAAAATCATGGTAATACTGTAATTCAGGCAGCGCAAGACTTTCACCACCCAGAACGCTTTAAGTATGCAGATATTCACATGATACATTCTACTTATACAACTGCGCCACTGAAACACACACACACACACACACACACACACACACACACACACACACCCTCTCACTCTTTGGGGGGGAGGGGAAATAAATTTCATTTAAATGCATCTCTGCATCAAAACCTCCACTACATATTTGGAGGTGGGACACTCAAACAAGGCATGAGGCTGTGCCAGTTCTGTTTGGAGCCTAATTTCCTTCGGGATCTTAGAATGTCATGCAATAGACTTCCTGTCCTGGGCATCTTTCCTCCCTCAGTCCTGTTTATAAGGGATTCATTAAATAAACCAGAACTGAAACATATATTATCTTGTAAAGGAGGGTTTGTTGTTAATCATGTATATCCAAAATCACATAGTACAGCTTAACAAAATGTTTCTTGTACATGAAGAATTCCTCTTCGATTACAAGTCTATTGTTGCTGCAGTACTAGAAGGGTCTTAGCAGATGTGCTATTATTCTGTAATAATTTAAGTCATTTATCTTCAGCTTAGCAGTTTAACCATATTAAGTGATTGCTTAGCAATGAGAAATTGTCATGAACAATTCACGAAGTCTTGAGGCAATTATGGGTACGGCTTGCATAAACAACAGGCTGTGGGAAAATAAGCACACTGTATAATCGTTTCTGCATAGTTAGCGTATTTTGGTATTCTGGGGTGAGAACAGAAAATGTTCCCATCTAATTTTTAAAACCAAATGGGTTTATCTTCCTACCCTGAAATTACATGTATTGGCTGTGGCACAGACATCATTCTGTATTACAAATTTAACATTCTTATTCCATAAGCCAGAGCTGTATCACAACAATACCTAAATTACATGCCGTAAGTGAATTAATGAAAAATGTACAATATTTGTGATTTAGTTATAACCAAATTTATATCAAGGACTAGAAAATTAAATAAGAGAAGCACATGCTAATGCTGAACTCCAAATCAAAATTTGTCTTAGGAACCAAAAAGGCATTTCTTTTTTCTTTTTTAGTCATTTTTATTAAGTTTCCCATTTTAACAATCCAATCAAATCACATTGAATGTTCCAAATTATACAATATACATATCAAATAGTCCAAATATTCTGCCTAAATTATATTTTTTTTGTTGGGACTTCCCATGCTTCAAAAAGGCATTTCAAACACTTCAAAAGGAGCAATTTCTTAGACCATTGCTCATTTCTTACTCAATGGCATTTAAGTCCAAGTACATTTAAATAGATTTGTTCCAATTTATCCCTTATTAGTCTTGTCCCTCCTCTCCTTCTGTCCTCTTCCTTCCAAACTTTGACAGGAATCTGTATGGCATTTTTACTTACCCTGTAAAACAGGTGTGGTAAACCTTTATCTCTTCGGATGTTGAACTACAACCCCCATTAGCTCCAGAAAACATGGTTATTGGCCAGAGGATGGGAGTTGTAATTCAGCAATATCTGGATGGCCAAATGGTCCCCACACCTGCTGTACAATACCAAGTGCACTGATGCCACTAACTAAGATGTTGGTGGTGGTGGTGATGATAATGATGGAGGACCAGCCACGATTTGCTTAATTTCCAGAAATGTTATAGCTTTAGAAGCCAATGTGAATGGCTATATGTACCCTTGCTATATGAACTAAGCATACAAACAGAATAATTGAGTGTATCATAGACTCATAGAATTGTAGAGTTAGGAGGCCAACCACATGTAACACAGGAATTTCAGCACGTTGGTCCCCTATCCAATTTGAAATCATCCTGGACCCTGCTTAGCTTCGCAAATGGACTAGCAGTGGGCCTAATAGATCATGTGTAACCAGTGTGATGCCCTCAACAAGTTGTTGGACTACAATTCTCATCAGTCCAAGCCAGCACGGCCAGTGATGAGAGAGGTTGGAAGTTGGAGGGGGATACAAAGTTGTAATAGATTATGTTGGGGCAAAAGGTAGTATATCATATTCAAGGTATGCAGGGCCCAGCCTAGTATAGTCATCTATTCAAAGCTACTATTCTTGTTATTAAATTGTTAAAACAGCTTTTTAATTATAAAAAGCAGCCATGAAAACCTTAGGTTCCCTAAGTGTTATCAATACTCTTAAGTGCTTCCTCTTTGGAGCCTGTTGGACATTAAAGTCTGAACCAAATCCAAATGTAGGTTTTTGGCATTTTATTTTTATGTGATCATTTGAGCCGTTCATTCTGTTCTTCCAGGTTCATCAGTACTTTGGCAAACTACATTCAGTCTAAGCGTGGCCAAAAGGTTAACAAATGCAAATGAAAGTTCCTTCAAAATGTTTCTGATTTGCAATGCAATTTTTGTAGAGTGGTACCCTATGAGTCATGTAAGAGGTGCTTCAGATCTCCCAGTCAGTCACTCATCGAAAGGAAAGTCAAATCACCAATAGGGGAAATCTTTGATTCATACCCCTGATAATTCAGGCAACAGGTTTGTTCGTAACAAACCATATTTAAAACCCAGTTCACAATTCTACAGGTCACAATTCAAACACCAATTTGACCCTGGCACCTATTTTCAAGGGGGCCAGGAAGGATGTAAAGAGCAACCCAGTGCAAAAGAGTGGTGTAGCTTGCAGAGTGCTGGGCTGGAGACTCCGACTGGCTGCAGGTACAGCTAGCCAGAAGAGGGGGTAGAGATAGCACTTTGGGAAGGAAAAATAAAACTGGAGTATGGATTACTGGCATTCAGTTGGATAGGGGTATATAGCCTCTGAGCTGTAATTCGCCCTGGCTGGATCTAGACACATCAAAGAAGCATTTCAGTTAAACACGTTGTAAACTCTGTATGAGAAATCGGGTTGGCAAAATCGGAACTCCACAGCGCCATCTGGTGCCACTGTGTTATAATGCATATATAATGCATATAAAGTGCTTTTCCTTTGCCAATGTAGCTGATATCTGAGGAGATATCTACAGCTGAGAAGGAAGTCACCGAGTTGGGGTGTTCTTTTAAGAGTATATAGACAAGTGAGAACTGGTAGCTGAATTAGAGAAAGGAGAAGTGGAACCGTGAAGGAACGCTCTACTTGGGTTTCAATTCAGTAAGAAGGGGATAGATATTCTGGAGAGAGAAGAGGAATCCCAAACCAGTTAGGATGGGGGTATGTGGTGATCCCCTAGTCTGGTATACTAATAGAGGAGCCTCAGGAGGAGTGAGATTTATAGAAAGATGGGAAACTGACAGAAAGTACCAACTTATTTCAGTATTAAGACCTAAGCAGTAACAACTTCAATTAGTTTAAGGAATTGAAGTAAATATAAGCTGTGATTATGAAAACATTGCCAAAAATGTGAATGACTAATCTAACCAGAATAAATATTATATGATTTATTTTAAAATTCCAATAGCAAAAATGTTTTCACATTACATAGTAATAGTTTCAGAACTACAAAAATACTTCCTCCCCCCCCCAATCTGAAATAAACATCCGTTTGTACAATGCCCACAATGAAAACATATTTTGTTTAATGTTTATTTCTGCTCGCACTACCCACAACCTCTTTCTTCCTCCTCCTACCAAAGCAGGCAAGCAGGCCCAATCATACTTCAGTCCTCAAAGTGATGGAATTACTAACACTGCAGCAAACCCAAACACATTTGCCGAGAGAGACAAACCTATAATTCCCTCAGAGCAGCAGGGTCCGACACCAGACTAGAACTGTCTAATACAAAATGTCACATTTCAGCCTGAGCTCACTGAATGCATTTACGAAGTGATGCAATTAACTCTGTGAGAATAACTGTGAAAAACAGAGCCTTCTCATCCCTGTGAGCTGCTATAAGCTACTAAGCCTTTCAATAATTGCTACATCCAGCAAAACACAAATAATGGCACAGAGGGGAAAAAGGAACATGGAAAACTACTGTATAACACATGCGACTTCACGTGTTCATATGAATTAGCGTAAGAAAAATGGGAACATTATATCTATGGGATTCTATTTCACTGCATAATAGTCCATCATGTAATACAGAGTCTTTATATTACACTTTTCATTCAGCTTGTCAAAATGCCTTTTGGAGACAAAAAAAAGCAGTTATCCCCGTAGTCACAGTGTTATTATGCCTGCTAACATTTCAAAGTTATTTAATTCAAAATATGTATACTGCTGAGAACAACACAGAAACCTGGCCCACTTTTCACAATGGGAAACCAAGGTTACAGACTTTCTAATCCAATGTCAGACATGAAGTATTTCTGCAAGACACAGAGCACACCAGATTTGTTTAAAACAGAGCAGTTGCTCTGTCTACACTGTGGCAAGGTAAAGGAAAGGGACTCCTGTCATTTGCACCTGCAGTGTACAGTCCAAGTGCTTCTGTTACGCAAGACCCACGGAAAAGATGGAGGTAGTCCATTTCCATCCTGATCTTCCACCAGCACACCCAGGGAAACCCTCGTGTGGCTATCCCATTTTATCCTAACAACAACCCTGTGAGGTAGGCTAGTCTGCAAGAGTTACTTGCTCAGGGCCATTCAGTCAGCTTCATTAAATAAAGATCTTCCCAGTCAAAGGCCAAGACTTTATCCACTGAACAACATCTCCTTTATACAATGTAGAAGGAAAGTCTGGTGGCTTTGGCTTTTAGGTTCCAGCGCCAGCCTTACCATTAGGCAGAATGAGGCGGCTGGTTTGGGGTGTCACAAAAAGGCAGCATATTCCTAAGTATTTATTACTGTGTTTTTACTGCCAGGGAGGAGAGAACAAATAGTACTTGTGGGATTTTCTGCCTAATGTGCCATAATAATTTGGCTTTCCTTTGATATTATGCACCTTAACAAGGGGGCGGGGAGGGTTTGTCTCCGTTTGCTTCCTTGCTCAGGCAGCAGAATGTCTAGTACCGGCCCTGTCGGGTGCCATGGTTTAAAAAAAAAAAATCATTTTGTTAAGCTGGTAACTTCAAATACAATAGTATTTCCATTGATTGTGCTAAAAATACCCAGGTATGATGCTGATTTAAGGCCTTTGTTGTCTTTGGATATATAAAATAGAAAATAAAATAGCTTAACATTGTCATATCCAAAAAAAGGAATAACTTAACCTTACACTTTATTAGTAATATACTTCTGGAATATATTGCTTCGTATAATTTTTGTTTAGATTTAATTAGCATTTTCCTTATACAATAGCCTGGCTTAGCACTGTTATTGAACGGGGTGTCATGTTTAAAGGGTTAATAAAAATGGCACAGATTGAATCTTCTTTGAATCTGGTGTGTGTGTGTGTGTGTGTGTGTGTGTGTGTGTGTGTGTTTTGGTTCTCAGAAAAATTAACTGAGTCCTGCAAAAGAATTTTTTTTAATTGCCATTTAAGGCAACAATATGTGTTTTACCATTAGCCAAAGCCTGTGACTTGATTTCAGAAAAGTAATTTATTTGCATTTTAAAGTGGCAGGTTATTGCTAGAAATAGCATTTTCTTATCAAACTTTGCAGCCTTTTCTCTGTGACACGGTGGACCAATGAATCACTTCATCTAACAACTTAAAAAAACAACCTGCTAGATCAAACTAAGGATGCACTTAGTCCAGCATCCTATTCCAAACAGCAGCCGCTCAGTTGCTTCCAGAAAGTTTATGAGGAGGACATGAAGGCAATGTCTGCCTCTACTGTGTGTCCTCAGAAGATGGTGTTCAAGGTACACTGCCTCTGTACACAGAGGTTCCATTAACTGAGCAGCAAGTTAAATCCTACTGCTTTGGCTGAGAACTCTGCTGAGAATAGGTGTGGAGCCAATGCAGGATTTAACCCCAACTATCTGATGACATCACAAGTGACATCAGCTGATAGGCAGGTGGCGTGGGTTTGGGGGAAATGGCCTCACAGGTTGTGTGACGTGATACTTTGGAATACAATGCTGACAATTTTTCACTGTAGTAGTAGTAATTGTTAGAGAGAAAGAAATGTTTCTTCCTTGGAACTCTTTCTTTAAACCAGTGGTTCCCAACTGGCGGACCACGGACCTCAGGGCGTCCACATAAGCCACCCAGGGGATCCCTGGCACCATTCACACAACAAAAACTGCCACTGAGATATCAACGTGGTATAATGGTTAGAGGGTTGGACTAGGACCTGGGAAAGCAAGGTTTGAATCCCCACTCAGCCAAGCTCACTGGGTGAACCTTGGGCCAGTCACCGTGTCTCTTAGCCTAACCTATCTCATAGGGCTGTTGTGAGGATGAAATGGGAGGAAAGAGAAACATGTACACCACCTTGAGTTCCTTGGGAGATAAAAGTGATCTATAAATGTAATGATTAATAATAATAATAATTTCTAAAAAGTATGCAGTCTGTGGCTTGGCTTTTGACAAACAGGGGATCTGCAGTACTGTACTTAGTTAATTTGGAACCACTGCTCCAGACCATTCAAAATTTGGTAAATCTCAATCAGGTCCCCTCTCAATTTCTTAACTAAAAAGCCCTAAGCACTTTAGCTTTGCCTTGTTGGGAAAAGCCACAATCTCCATGCTACTTAAATTGCTCTTCTCTTTTCCAGTTTTAATGATATCTCTTTTTCATTAGAGGACCTGAACTGCCCTTCCAAACGTAGCTATACTACAGATTAAAGGTGACAGACGTGTAGTTTCCCAGAAATTGTTGGATTCCAATTCCCATCAAATATTGGATTTTGCTCTAGTATGCCTTTCATCCAATTTGGAGAGATATTTCTGGAGTTCTTTTCAGCCTGCTTGGCTATTACCATCCAGAATAAACTGCTGTCCCCCACAAACTTGGCTACCACATGGCATACCTCTGATCCCAGATAATAAATTAAAATGCCATGGGTCCAAATATAGATTCTTGCAGAACTCCACTACTTTCTTTTTTCCATTTGAAAACAGTTAAGTTTATTAACTCCATTTACTTTCCTTTACCCAGTTACCGACACATAAACAGAACTTCATAAAAGGACTCTTGTCCTCTCCTACGGGAGCGCGAAGTTTATTTAGGAACCTTTCGTGCTGGGTAAAAAGTGAGTGCATGACATCATCAATAGTCTTTCCAAAGTGAAGGCAATGTTATCTCTTTTTTTTGACTTTATTATTTGGCTGTATGAGATCTCTCAGATTCGACTTGATGGTGTCATCAAATCTGACTGGCTGGAAAAAAATGGAACCACATTGCTTTGGAGATTCTTGAGGGGAAAGGGGCAATGACACTGCTCAAAAGTGAAAGAAGGGCAAAGAAGGATTTTTCCTGAAACTTATTCACACATACTAGCCAGAATGATTAATTTCCCACAAATATGAGGCTAAAGGTAAAGGTAAAGGACCCCTGACAGTTAAGTCCAGTCACGAACGACTCTGGGGTTGCGGCGCTCATCTCGCTTTACTGGCCGAGGGAGCCGACGTTTGTCCGCAGACAGTTTTTCACATGGCCAGCACGACTAAGCCGCTTCTGGCAAAACCAGAGCAGCGCACGGAAACGCTGTTTACTTTATCTACTTGCACTTTGACGTACTTTCAAACTGCTAGGTTGGCAGGAGCAGGGACCAAGCAACAGGAGCTCACCCCGTTGCGGGGATTCGAACCACCGACCTTCTAATCGGCAAGTCCTAGGCTCAGTGGTTTAGACCACAGCGCCACCCGCGTCCCTAATATGAGGCTACATGCTGCTTAATTATTAAGCTAGACAATGTAAGCACTTAACCCAACCTTAACTAACCAGGTGCCCTCAGGTTTTTATAATTCCCATCATCTGTAGCTAGCACAGAGCTGCAGCTCCAAAACACCAGATTTTGGTGAAGGCTGCCTTAACCAAATAATTAAATAATCTGCCCTTAATCATGTGTTAGCCTGTGCATATAAGGATTATCCACATGTAACCACAACAGGAAAATAGATGGTTGACCCACTTCAGCTTCCATCTATGCCAACTGTGGGAACACCACTAAATTGCATAAAACTTGGGTTAGTTTCCCCCTCCCTAAAAGAAGTGCTACCGTGCCACCATTCTCTGTACAAAAAAATGCCATTGTGGATGAAGATTCCAACCTGCCTGTTACTAATCTTAACAGGTGTTTCTTCACATTTCTGCTTGCCAGTTTTAATGAACATTAAGATACCTTGTGCTTCTCTACTTAAAACTATTATTATGACAAGCTTTACACAAAACGAGCAATGAAAAGTTCTGTTATCTAATAAACTACCTTCCTGCCTGAGATGTTATGCCAGTGAAATAATTCATGGCCATGCAACCAACAACAGATGCAGGCAGAACTGCCACACACCAACAATCCCTAAAGATAGCTCACGGCTGTTTCTCAGCTCTTATTCTTTGGCTCAGCGAAGGGCAAGTTGCTTTCAACAATGCAACCCCTGTATCAAGTAGCTGCTGTCAGTGCCTCTTCTGTGTTTAAGTACAATGTAGAAAAGGATTCTTCTTAGCCAACCTGAAGTCCTTTATTTAAGCTTTGCAAGAGCCATAAACAATAGCATGTGCTATGAAGTTGACTCAGAGGCTGCAGCTAACATTATGTTTAAGTACAGGATTCCATGGCAACTAAAAGCACATACTGTAGTGAGGAGAGGCTTCTGCTGTAGATGGGAAAGTTTCGCTACCCAACAGCTCCAAGCTTAAATAGGTATTTACTGGGGAGCAATCTGATTCAATGCCAACAGGATTTACTATCAGGCAAATGCAGATATGAGGGGGTGGGCAGATGGAAGGCTTTGCTGAACCCCAACACAAAACAATCTCAGGCAACTTTAATCAATCATGTTTCAAGCCAAAAGAGTAGCTACATACACTTGCGCCCTTCTTACTGACTTCAAAAAGTGCTTATGTTAAATAATCCTAATGCAAATCTCTCAAATTTTCCTCTGACTAGCACCACTGTGACGTAGCAGCTGCAAGATTGACACAGGTTTAGTTGTATATCGCTTTAACCATTTGAAGCAGCACAGTGGATTTTTTTCCCCAAACAGAAGTTGCAAAATGGAGCCCACAGTCCTGTAGGTAAGCAAGTGCAGTTGCCACGAATAAAAAGTGTAATGGTGGCATTCAGTCATTTACGGCTCCAAGCTGTGCGTGGGATTGATTACAACAAACATTGTGAACTAGGAGGTCCATAATAAAAGCAGCATGCACAAATCTACATTGCAATGCTATACAATATTACTTAAGATTCTTTTTAAAAACACCTTCAGGTGATGCTGCCATTCAACTTCTAATTCAGAATCCTCTTCCATAAACCTGAACTCCTCTTAGGTTCCCCCACATTTTTTACTTCATCTTTTACTAGCAGGACCTAGTGTTTATCAATTTTCCACCCAATACTGACTCCTGGCATCCTGGTGACACACTCATGGCACACTAGTGGATCTCATCCCATGATTCAGGATATTTTTCCTTAGATGGTTTTAAGGAAACTGCTGGGCGTGCATATTAGATCAGAGGCTTTTAAGTTTGGACTGAGCAGGCTTGGACTAAATAACCTCCCAGTAAGAGTGGCCAAGGGTAGCTCCGACCTACACGCTTTCAATAGTGATGTAGAAGAGGGAATTTCAGTCCCAGCTTTTACATCTGACTATCCTGCCTACCAGGTCCCATGACATTCTCTAGTTCTGTGAATCACTGCACTTATTAGATTCACATCTGAGTGCTCTTTAACTAGACACAACTGAGAATGATTGTACACAACTGGAAGACAAAGGAGGTTGGCGCAATACTGGTCACAGTGATTGCATCAGAGTCATGATGGGAATAATAGGGAACTACATTGACCTTAATAGGTTTCCACACACCTGGGCAATAGCTGTGCTAAGAATCATACCCAAGCATGTGAACTCCTTGCAGGGAGTTGCCAACTGTTCCCAGAAGAGTTTACAATTACTAGGACTGCCAGGTGTCATTTGAGACATTTTCTTACCTCAAGACATCCAAGCATCACAGGTCCTATATTTGTTGAATTTTTCAGCTCTGCGGGGCATACTGCTTCAGGGCACACCTCAAAACTCACCTGTAGAGTAGTGTTTTTTCTTTTATATGCAAAATGCTTCTCTGGACACCCTTAACATCATCATTTTGCTACAAGTTTAATATTGGAGAACTATTTTTGAATGAGTTGGTTTATCACCCCTTCTAATAGCGAACTCAGTTGCTGAGTGCAGGCAGGATTGTACTGGGGCAACTGGAAAACAAACAGTCAGTATCAGCATGCTTGGGCAAAACCTAAGGTCTACGGAAGTACAAAAAATACTTAAGGGAAGTAAAAAGCAAATGCAAAACAATTTTAAAAAACCAACCACATACCCTGATGCTGAGTGACCAGAAAGTGCTCAGTGTCTGCTGAGGAGGGGAAAACCCAGAAAACCAAAGGAGGTGGAATGGAGTCTGCTGGAGGAAGTGAGGGTGGCTGCTCACTGGCACCCTAAATAAACCCTGCTACAAATGGAGCACAGCAAGTCCTATTTGAATATTACAAATGAGAAAAATCAGGTACAAGGTCTGGAAGTCCCACTTAATGAGTCACAGCAGGAGCTGGCCAAAAAGTACTTCCTCCACTTCCCTATAGGGTATGAACTGCTTCTGCACAACATTCACGGGCTGCATCCTCTGGTCCACACAACTGTCCATGCCCACGCCTGAAACAGGCCAAATGAGCCACGCACATCCCACAACCCAGGATACTCTTCTCAAGCAGTGGTATGCACAGGTGGGCAGGGCTCCAGGTCCACTCCATATATGGGCAGCTGGGCATATTTGGATGTGCTGGAGGTGCGTCCATGAGAGCAACACATGCCACACTCCAGCAGACTAGAAACAAAAACGACACCTTGCACGTCAGTGGGAACCTTGCCCATTGATCTTCCTGAGATTTTGTTTCGCGCCCTGAGCAAAAACACAGCCAGCATCCAAAATGAGGGGAAGCAGTCAGGTTAGATGGCTCCGAAACAAGACCTTTCGCTGACTGCCTTACCAACAGTCCCCTCACGATAGGAAAGGCACATACAGTATTTGAAGATAAACATCTGCCTAGGGAAAGGTACCACTTGAGGCCGAATTACTGGAAAGCCCCCCCCCCCCAATCCTCACTGTGAGGAACTGGGAGAGATTTTGGGGAAACTGCGCACTCTAACGGCCAGATCCCGCAAAAACGCCTATGAGAGCCGAGCAGCTCCGTCTCTGGGGGTAATAAATGGTAAAAGGGCGCCGGGTCTCTCTGTCACACAGACACAGCTTTCGTACGACCCACAGAGCCGCTCGCAAGGTTTGGGACACACTGAAATAAAAAGGCACCACTAGCCGGCAAGACACCGGAGAGGCGACGCAAAAGCCCCCTCTGCAATGTACCCTCTCCGGTGTTTCCTCCCTGTCAGGAACGTGTGGCAACCTCCCCATTTTATTTGCCTTGGGGGAACCGCACGGAGCAGGTGGTGGCCCTCCTTTCCTTCCCTGGGTCTCAACCAAACGAGGCTCCCATATGTCGCTGCCCCGAAGCGCGCCAATTCCGAACGCGAAGCCTCGCCGGCGCCGAGAGGGAGGGAGAGAGGGAGAGAGAGGCGCAGCTGCTGCTGCCCGGGATTCCTCTCAGCCTGGGCGACCTTCGCGGCTGTGGAGAGAGGAGCGCCGCATCCATGGCTTACCTTCCTCAGCATGCTGGGCAAGCAGCGGCTGGGGCTCCTGGCTCCGGCCGGCTCTTCCTCGCCTTCTTCCTCCCGCTCCCCCCTCGGCCATTCAGCGGCGCCTTTCTTGCTGGGCGATTTCGCCAGCCCGAGGAGCGCACATTTCATGCCCGCCGAGGCAGCGGCTCCGATCCCGGAGCCTTCGCCCGCACATGCGTGTGGCAGCATGCACAGGGTCGCTCCCCCGAGAGCCAGGGCTGCCTCGGCTGCTGCGAGCCCAGCGCCGGCTCCTTTGGTTGGAGCGGGGCGGCGGGGCGCTCGCAAAGCAGCCTCCGGCTCGAGCACGCGGCGCAGCGGCAAGCCACCAGGCGGCAGGGGCAGCAGCTGCTGCTGCTGTTGCTTCTTGCCGGTCTCAGCAAAGCCGAGGAGGGAAGCGGGCGGGGGGGGGGCTACCTCGCGCTCCCGCTCCCTCCGCCTGCCCTGAGCCTCAGCGCGCGAGCTCTTCCGCGCGCTCGGAAAGGCGCACTCGGAGGTGCCCAAAGGACGCTCGCTCGCGCGCGCTCCGACGCCGCCGACTGAGGGGGCTGGAGTGCCCAGGCGCTGCAGGGGCGAGCCGCTTTACAGAACGCGAGGCAGGGGAGGTCCTTAGCTGTGGGGACCACTCAGGGCTCACACGCTCATACACCCCCCAAAAGAAACCAGTTATCCAGTCATTTCTAATAGGGTCAGACGGAGCAGCGTGTGAAGCTCCCTCGTAGCGAGGCAGATAAACCTGGCTAGCCCAGAGTGGGCTTCTTGCCCCCCCCCCCTTTCCCAGTCCTGCTCTGCTGTTTGACGTCCTTTGGCTGGAGCATTAAATGCACGGCTTGGGGCCCTCCTACCGAGCTTTGCCCCCTCCCCTCATTGGCGTCTTAAAAAAAAAAGTGCACCCCCCCCCCAAGGAAAGCTCCTGCAAGCGTGCAATGACACATCTGACACATTCTGGTCACGCTCTGTGAGCTTTTTTTGCAAACTGGAGCGTCGCTTTGGTCGTTAGCAGGGCAAAATAAATGTTGGCCTCGGTGCAGCGGAAGCTAGGCCTTATTTATGTTATTGCATTTATATCCCACCTTTTGCTCCAAAAAAAACCTCAAGGGGAAGTACAGGGCTCTCCTCCTCGTTTAATCCCAACAACCCCGTGGGGTAGGTCAAGATGAGCAGCAGTAACTGGCCTCAGGTCACCCAATGAGCTGGGGAGGGGGGCGAGACTTGAACCCTGGTCTCCCAGGTCCTGATCTGACACTCTAACCACAACACCGCGTATGTTGAAGGACTGCGTAGAGAGCACTAGATGTAGAAAGTGGCAGTAGTTCTTGGGCTGGCATGGAAATGAGGCTGGTCATCACTGCATCCTTCCTCACCTCCTCCCCACTTTTTTCCCCTTTAAAAAACTCATTGGAGCAGCTGTACATGTGAGTAGTTACATAACCATTTTGTTAAGTTTTCCTTAAAACTTGTATTAGCCATTTCTACAACAAAATTGTGCCTTTCCCCAAGTAAATGTGTTTGGTTAGCATCAGGGCAGCAGAAGCAAACTCCTTTTTATTCCTGTAGTGGCACTCCTGACGGTACTACAATTTAAGTGAATTTAAACTGAAATGGGCACATGCTCAGAGTGTTCCAACACCACTCCTCATTCATGCCTGGTAAACAAACCTGTGCGTCCTCCTACTTCAGGAGTGTAGGAGCAGTTGTAAGGGCATGGAATAGCAGTGATAGAGAATGGTGTGCGAATGTATGTAGAAAGAAACTGCAGTACTGTACAAAAGCAAAATTTGCATTTGTTGCTCCGCCCACTTTTTTGCCTCCAACTCCACCCACCACTGATACATGGCCCTTAGAATGTTCCCTACCCAGTTTCAGTTGCCTCTTGTTACTGGATCTCTATGCTGTTGCAGTAATCACTTAGCTTTTATTTTCAGTTTTTATGTGTTGGTAACCAGCCTGGGTGGTGCTGGAGGAGACTCTTGAGAGTCCCATGGACTGCAAGAAGATCAAACCTATCAATTCTTAAGGAAATCAGCCCTGAGTGCTCACTGGAAGGACAGATCCTGAAGCTGAGACTCCAATACTTTGGCCACCTCATGAGAAGAGAAGACTCCCTGGAAAAGACCCTGATGTTGGGAAAGAAGGAGGGCACAAGGAGAAGGGGACGAAAGAGGACGAGATGGCTGGACAGTGTTCTCGAAGCTACCAGCATGAGTTTGACCAAACTGCAGGAGGCAGTGGAAGACAGGAGTGCCTGGCGTGCTCTGGTCCATGGGGTCATGAAGAGTCAGACACAACTAAACAACTAAACAACAACATCAACTAGCCTGGGATCACCTCAGATGTGACGAAGGGTGTTTTATAAATGCAGCACGTAACTAACTAAATACATCAGGTTTGAGGTCAATGGTTTATTTTTATATGATCATTTATTTCCTGTTCCTAAGAGAAATCAAATGCGTTGTAATTACAGCTATATGCGCTTAAGGGTACATTATGCTATAAATCTACACTTATACTGACAATGTCATTTTATTTTTCTAGTAGAACCACTGTCACCCCGTCCTCTCCCCTAACACCCAACATTGTGTGATGTCAGTACATATTGTGATGTCATCACCTTGCTTTATTTTCTGAATTGATCTGATTGGAGCAAAGGGGCCTTGTTGCCATGACAATGTTGTTATATTGACGCTCGCAGGAAGGAGAGTGGTTTGAAGTGTGTGGATTGCCCTTATATTTCTGTACTTTTAAAAGCCACATGAAGCTTGGCTGGAGACAACATCATAAGAAATATCTCCGTGCTCAAGGCACTTACGGAGAAAATATATTGAGTTTTATTCACATTTATTTATGGAAAGTCAATATGCCAAAAATAGATGCACTCTTACAGTGTGATAATAGAGTGTTCAAGTGTTGTAATGTTCGATGGGGCTTATTATCAGGTAAGTGTGACATGTTTGCAGCCTTAATATACTAAAATACCTTGGTGATTAAAGGTAGAAATATATAAAATTAACATAAAGTTTAATGTTCTAAGGTGAAATGAATCATGAAATTCTAGAAATTAAGAAGGTATGACACTAACAGGGATTTTGGTTTTTCCACATTTCATTAGGTATAGCATATTTTTTAAAGCACCAACACAGTTTTATTCACAGTTTGCACCTGGGAGGTAGGGAGACACCCAATGTCAACAAGTAGAGAGTTATCCACATACTTTGGTCACCAGCTCCAATTTGTGGGACACTCTTCCTGCAGAGATTCAGCAGGCATCCTCACTTTTGACTTTTAGGCATCTCTTGAAGACATTTTTTATGCCAACAAGTCTATGCAGTTAAATGATTAACATCATTTAACTATCCTAGTCAATATATATATATATATATATATTTTTCTGGCATCTGGAAAAGAGAGGCAGAGAAAACTGAACTCCCCCAGGGTACTGGAAGAGAAGACTGAGCAGACTGGGTCCACCCAGCAAGTGACATAAACCAATCGATATTCAGGAATGTGAAAAGCCTGCAAGGGAAACATATGGGAATGTGTTTTGCTGTGTATGCTAATGAAGGGTACATTTGCACTAAGCACTCTTAATGAATGACAAGACAGAATCAGGAAGGAGATAGCGGCTACTAGACACCACCCCACAGATTAGTCTTAATCACAATCAAGAAAACCCTCAAAACATTCGCAGGACACAGAGCTGATGGATAACTGGTAAAGCAGAATGGCAGACAGGCATTCTAAAGGGTGGTAGAAGGGGTGCATTGAGACATTTGTGATGAAGGAAGTGAATGTATTCAATCCACTTCTTCTACCCCAGTTCACAGTACTTGCCTGTCTTCATCCAGATGAACAGCATGAAAAGGGAGTGGGTGGGTTCTAGATGATTGTTGTCAATGCTACAGACCAGAAAAACATATATGCCTAAAGCTGACTACAAAACGGGGTTTGGGGCACACCATTACAATGGATAGCAGAATTCAAAGCTGGAAAATTTAAAACATTATGACCAATACAGTCTCACATTCCAGAAGAGTAGTCCTTTTGGTCTGATGCAGAAATGAAAGAAGTTTTGACCTTCAGTCAAAACTAGCAAACCAGCATACTCATTTGTGGGCCAGAGCTCCCTTTGTCAGGTGACAGGAGGATTGGCAAATATGTGTTTTACAAAACTGGAAAAAAAAAAGAAAGAGGGTGTTGTTTTAAAGAAAAGTGAGGCCAGTGCAAGAGACACTGCTACAAAGAGCATGAATGAAAATGAGATACAGGGTGGATCTACACACAGGGGGAAAACACACTATAAATGTGTCAGAAATTAAATCGTTATAACAAAAGGAAAAAAATCCTATGGAAAATCGCTTAGAATTTTTTTTTGCTCTCTGGTGCCATCTGGCATTGCATGTTTATAATGCATTCAAAGCACTGTTTCTTGACTAATGTAGCTAAGTCCACAGTCACATCATTAGAAGATCCAATCAGGATCAGTGGGTGCGACCCACCTCTAACAGCTACCTAGTGCCCGTTTGCAAAGCAAGATGAATGGAGAATCACTTTCTGTTGTGAGCTACCCCCTTCCTCCCTTCCCAACTCTACTGAGCCCAAGTGCCATACTGTCAAAATTGCAAATGAATTCCAGTTTGGCGCCTTTGTGTGGAAATCTCCCTTTTAAACCTTATTGTGGAAACATAGCAATTTTTACATCTGTTACTGTTACAGAATATCTAGGCCAGTGGTGACTAACCTGTCTTGCAGGCATGGCTGGACTCCAATCCCATCAGCCCCAGCCAACATCACCAAAGGTCAGGAATGATGGGAGTTTTAATTCAATAACATCTGGAGGGCCACGGAGACACCGCAACCCTGATCTACGTAAATTGAAATGCTCCCCAACTGGTTAATCACAGCTTTCTCAGCAGATTTTATGTATGCTTTTCTTCTCCTTCTCCTCCTTCTTCGTTGTCAATAGATAAGGTGAAGAGTACTTACCAGTATAAAAGTTTAGCCATAAAGCTGCTAATGAAATTGAAGAAAAAGGTGGGACGTGATTTGGTGTTTTATACATTTTTCTCGCTCAAGTTCATTGTCTGAAAGGGAACAAGGAAATTGCTGTAGCATAGCAACTGTGATGTTAGCAAGCAGTGCAGTGGCATCGTTAGCTGCGATGCTGTTCTTTGTATCTCCAGGCTTTCGTACGGATGACAACACAACATTTGCCTGCAGTTTCCAATCACAGAAGCTTAAACAGAAAATTAAACGGGGCTTATTCACATCAGGGGCTATGTACGCAAGCATAGCTCCTTCCTTCACTATCTCAAATCATTACAATAGCACACATATCAAATTAGTATTTAATGAATTAGTTTCATATTTGTCTGAAGATGGATCTGTGACGATTTTGAGCCAACTACGTAACAGAAAATTGCTCCGTAGGAAGTGTCGGATATTGTTTTACTCGGCTGCCTTAGTGATTGAAGCCACAGCCTGCAAAGCCTTTAGCTAGAACTTTCCTTAAGCCAGTTTGGTAGAGCTGAGCAACTGTGAGTTATCTTTGACAGTGTGTGTATCTATTTTTAGGGAGCGGGGCAAAACCTCCCCTTTTACCTGGGTTTTTGGCCCTTAATTTAAACAGTGTTTAAGTATTTATGACCTCTTTTAGAGGGGCAAAGTCTAAAAGACCTGGTTTTTATTTGCATAGATGTCTGTGTTTGTTTTTAGTTTTTATTTATTTATGGTGTTTAATGTAATTTGTTTAAGTATTTTTATTGCACCTGTAAGTTACATTGACTCATTTCCATGAGAAAAGTGACTAATAAATATTTATTAATAATAATATGTATGTGTGTGTGTGTGTGTATGTAAGTAAGCAAGCTTAAGTATACACTTTTAAAATACTGTTTATATTTATATGGCCTGTGTAAATTCATTATACTGAGAGATGTAAGGGCAGCTTAGAGCATCTTTCTGCAACCTGGTGCCTCCTAGATCTTAGGGACTGCAGTTCTCCTCAGCCCCAGGCAGCATGCCCAGCCATTAGGGATGAAGGAAGCTGTAATCTAATACATCAGAAAGTTATCAGGTTTAGGAAAGCAGGCTTCTACAGAAATTGGGTTACCAACTGAAGGAGAAATTCAAGTGGTTTATTCTCCCTCTCCGTCCCCGGTTGCAAAAAAAAGCCCAGGTCAGGTTAATTTATTCTGCAGAACAAGCTGTT
This sequence comes from Podarcis melisellensis, assembly GCF_964234715.1. NCBI lineage: Eukaryota > Metazoa > Chordata > Lepidosauria > Squamata > Lacertidae > Podarcis > Podarcis melisellensis. The sequence goes on from NC_138542.1 coordinate 40,762,114, forward strand.
AAATGCAGAACTAGAAACTTTCATGTCATAGAGCAGTGGTTCTCAAAGAGTGTGGCAGGAGAGGATGGCAAGTGTGGCGAGAAGATTCAAGGACAGTCAAATAAATGTTTAAACATTTCATTGTAGTATAGTATAGATGCTCTTATACATTGTTTTATACTTTTTGGATGCCCCATGGTAATATCACAAAGACCAACAATGAAATGTTCTACATTATAAATCAAGCACTGCCAGGAGTTGTTTCTTTTTGTTTTCCAATGTATTATCAATTTTAGAGTCTATGCTGGCGGTAGCCAGCATGGCACTCTGTAGATACAGTTGGCCTCCAGTTCCCATCAGTTCCCATCAGCCCAAGCTATCATGGCTAATGGTCATCAAGGGCACCAGATTGACTAACATGGTCTATGAAATGCCCAAGATGATATCTGGAACCCTGTGTATTAACTCATTCAGAAGAAGACCCTCTCATCCCTGTGGTACATCTGAGGACTATAGGTTTCCTCCTTCTCCCAAACATTAAAAGAGCCTGCTGGATCAGGTAAAACTGATGTCTGTGGGAAACCCTGAAGACAGGGCCTGAGAGCAACAGTTCTCTCTCCACACCTGCGATTTGCAGCAACTTGTATTCACAGACATGCTGCCTTCATTAACAGATTGGTTAATAGGTCTACTTTTACCTTGAAAACTTTGCAAAGTGTGTTAATAGCTTCCATTTGATTTCCATGCACAAAACTATCTAAGTTCAAATCAGCTGGGAAGTTACAACCAGATAGAAAATATGACAGCAATACAAACCAATCATATTGCACATTCCAGGGACATTTAGAAATTTCACCAATGGGGAAAAAAGAAGATACACAAAGATGAGGGATGGAATACAGGGATTCACTACAAAGCTTGGAATCAAAGAAATAGTAAAAGGTCTTTTGGCAGTAAAATTGTATAGCAACTGTTGCCATACAATGTGCAAGTCACACCAGTAACTAATTAGACCATACTGCTATATTTATGGAAGCTATAGAAGAAGCCATTGTAATACAGTGAAGCACTTGTTAGATTGATCCAACAGTACTAAATAAAAATGAATTCTCTACTAAACTTTGGTTAAAAACACACCCCAAAGCAAATATATGTAGAATAGCAAACAATAGCATGCAGAAATTAAAGATAATCCCCTTTCTCTATTTCAGATGGTGAAATGTGAAGATACAAGGTGTGGACACCAACTCCCTTCAGCCAATGGTCAGGAATGATGGGGACATTGACCAGCAACCCCTGTTTCAGCAGGACAAGTGGCAGGCAAGGGAGGATGGGTTAAATTCTGGAACCCATCCTTACTCAAAGTAAGGATGGCCTGGCTTGCAGGCAGTGGCAGAGGAAGAGGAGTGCGGGGGAGCACACTGCCCCCGGCAGCGTGATCCTGGTGGGGTGCCATCGCGGCTGCCCCACCCACCTGCGCTGGGTGTCATGTCCCCGCAGTGTGCCACGCCCCCAGGACACACACCACGCCCCTGGGATGTGCGCCAGCCCCGCCCCCACCTGCTCTCCGCCCCCTGGTGCCGGAGCATGAAGCTCCGACACTGCTTGCAAGTCACAGGTCACTAACAGCACTGAAGCTGCCTTTGGCACTAGAGGAAGTGATTACACTGGGCTGTTGCTTAACCATATTGCTGGAATCGGAGACAACCAGGACCAGGACAACTGCAACTGTTAACAGGTTGATTTCATACAAAGCTAGGGCACCTCAATGAATCCGTAGGTTTCGTGCATAGGATTGGGCCTCACTGAAATTTGTGGAAAGTTTAATGGATTCCAGGCAGTTTAAGAGATGTTGATTCTAGGCTCCGCAGCTATACCTATGGAGTCCAGTATGCTATACCAATCACACCCTTGGCTAAGAAGATCCAGCGTTTGCCAAACTCAACACGTCTGGGGAGAACACAGCAACAGAAGGAAGGCAATTTGCAAGTTTCCTTTCCATATATCATTTCCCCTAGTTCTTGACAAATTCCTTAAATGATAACCAGGAAGGGAAAGTGTGCAGAAATCTTTAAGAATAGCCATTGTATTGAAAAAAAATGTTGAAATATACATTTTTTAAGAAACCAGAGGCCTTTCTTCTTGGAATAATAGGTCTGGAATTGCCCAAGAAAGATGTTAGATTGTTTTCGTATGCCACAACTGCTGCTAGGATTTTGTTAGCCAAGAATTGGGAAACACAAGAAGTGCCAACAGTGGAGGAATGGCAGATGAAGATGATGGACTTTTGGGACATAGCCGACCTGACCGGAAAAGTCCACGACCAGGAGGAGGAGTACCAGGAAGAATGGATGAAATTTAAAGAACATTTAGCTAAATATGCTAAGATAATTTAAATAGAAATACTTGCAAATATCAGATTGGCTTAGGATTTAAATATGTGATTTTATATAATAATATTTAAAGCTTATATGAAAAGCAAGAAAGAAGTTAATTGACTAAGTAAATTTTATGAGAAATTAGTTTTGGAAAACTGTTACAATGATCTACATTGAAACTCAGCCAGGGGGATTTGAAGAAGTCACCTAACAATGTTAATAATAGTGGAATAATTACAGTTAGGATTTATGTGTGTTTGTTTGTTTATAAATATGGAAAATCAATAAAAAAAATTTGAAGAAGAAAAAAGAATAGCAGCCATTGTGCCCCTTTGTTTTTAGAACACAATCTAGCTATGAGCATGTGATTAACTAATGCAGAACTGATCTTAAGGCATGTACAACCGCTTCCCCACATATACCTTTCAGTCTACCTTCCCCCTTCTATCAGATGCTCTCTGTCATTTACTGCTAGCACCGTACATGAGGTCAGGAGGACAGCTGGCTGACAGAGTAGTGAATCTCAGTGACAACAAAATGCCACTGATACAGCCCTACTATTTTGTTTTGCAAAATGGAGAACTTGCTTCCTTCTAGGCTTGACTGCATAGGAGGACACCCAAATGAGTGGTATTAAAACTATATTTAATCTGAGCTGATGTACTCATGTTCAGATAAATCATGTGGTTAGGTTTTGCTGTCTCTGCCTTTCAGTTTACTCACCTTTACACTGAGCTTGTACCGCTTGGATTATCCTTTTTATTTTCTAGAACATGTTTTCAACCTTTTCAGACCTGGGACCCACTTTTAGCCCCAAAATGCATTTGGGGCGACACCTCATTCTTTTTTTTATGTATTTGCAGAATGGTAATGCTGCTGTTGATATACTTTAGGTCAGCTTTCAACTCAGTAATGGGTCCCAACCAACCATTTGTAGACCAATGTTCTAGGAACCAAACTATCCCCGAATCCATTCATTGCCTTTGTCTGGAAACTCAATTGAACAAACAGTGATCTACAGAATATGACAGCTGAATATGACAGCATATGACAGCTAAAATTCCATGTGGTAGAGCCTTCATTTGTCTGAAGGTAATCATCCTTAAAATTCAACGAGTCAAAAAGAAATTAAGCATCATTAACTCAAAATAGATGGTGCTTTCCTTGTGCCCTACTTAGCTGCAGCTAGCTAGATGATGATTCAGTATTCCTTTAACCAAGGTCTAATTCATTCGCTCCATATATTTATGACACGATTGCTCACCAGGCTGAGCATACTATAGTGAACACCTTTGCATTTTGAGAGTCAGTAGGAGCCACTGGTGCTGTGATGACTATGAATTTGAAAGAACAAAACACAGCTCACAGTGCAATCCTAACTATAGCTACTCAGGATTCAGGTAGGTAGCTATGTTGGTCTGATACAGTCGAATTAAAAAATAGTCCAGTAGCACCTTAGAGACCAACTAAGTTAGTTCTGGGTATAAGATTTTGTGGGCATGAACACTTCTTCAGATGAAGAAGTGTGCATGCACACGAAAGCTTATACCCAGAACAAACTTAATTGGTCTCTAAGGTGCTACTGGACTATTTTTTAATTATAGCTACTCAAGAGTCCTACTGAATTCAATAGGGCTTACTCCCAGGGAAGTGAACCAAGGACTTAAGCTTTGGGCTGACCTGGGAGTAAGTCCCATTGAATTCAATCAGACTTACTTCTAGACATGGTTAGGATTGCACTGTCAATCAGGAACTCAATGGATGAATCCTCCAAAAGGCCAGTATCATGGCAATTAATTCTGCTTCTGACAAGTGGATTGATTGGCTTCTGCCTGTCAGTTTGTCACAAAGTCCCAGCTGTCTGAAGCTGCTTAATGTTGACTCTTTTAAGAAAAGCAAATATAAGTTGAAATTTGAGGGCATTGATTCCCGCCCCCCAATATATCTTTTCCCTGTCCTGTATCACAGTGAGAAAAAGCTGCATTTGGAGGTGGTGGTGGGAAACTAAATAAACTGATTTAGCCTGCAGCTGCTAAACCAGCATCATTGCAATCCTTTTGTTCTCCAGTCATCTTCTATATAACCTTTAGAAGACATCTGAAGTCAGCCCTGTATAGGGAAGCTTTTTAATGTGTAATGCCTTATTATGTTTTTATATGGGTTGCAAACCACCCTGAGTGGCTGGGGCAATCCAGTCGGCTGGGCGGGGTACGAATAACAACAACAACAACAACAACAACAATAATAATAATAATAATATCATCATTATTCTGCTCACTCCCATCTACAGAAAGAATTATTGGATATGCAAGTCAGGTAACTTGTGTGTGACAGATTGAAAAAATAAAAAATAAAATATGATTTGCAATAAAAAGCAGGCTCAAGCAGAACCAAATAAGACCGCCTGTGGAAGGAGCCACAGACACTTGTATTGCTTTTGCTTGCTAAAGCTAAGCAGATCTGCGTGCTGTTAGTACTTAGATAGGTAGCTGGCCAGGAACTCTTTTCCACTTTGAGTCTCATTATGGAACGAAAAACTGGATATAATAAATTACATGCATGTCTCTTTGACAAAGCAAATATTTTCAGAAGGTTAAAGTGTGACTACAAGGAACAAATGAGGTTTACTTGTGTTAGCAAGATTCTGCCATATTTTAGGACCCATGTGAAAAGCAAGCAGTGGCCCCAGAATTAAAGTTTGTAATTTATTACAGGAATCAACCAAAAATGATTTCAATATGCTTTGAACGACAGACTATGGATTAACATTCATGACTAGAAGATTGAAAAACTGAATAGGTATAAACTAGGAGCTATTTGGATGGACCCAGTACTAAGTCTCTATTTAATAATGGTCACTTACCTCAAAGTTGATGATACAGGAATCTCCTTACAGAATTCTATGGGCACATTTCTCCCATTTTCTGTAGAACTGTTTTCTGAAACCATAATCAGCAACTGAGAATTGTTTTTCAGTACCAGAAGTGACTTATGAGCACTTAACTCCATTGCATGCACATACCTCCTGAATGTCAGAATGGGTGTGACAGGGAAGGAGGTGCAGAAGGCCAAGGTATGAAGACTTTGGAAGCAAATGTCATACTGCTGGTACTTTGGGCTCCCGTTCAAGAGAGAAGTATATAGATGTTGAAAGTGAGGGATGAGCTAAAAGCAGAAATAGGACTCTGCCTTCAAGTGAGCAAGGACTTCATCCTGGAAAAGGTTTTCGCTGCATCTACCTTTTATGAGCGCATTACTCAATAAAGTAATAAGATGTTAAAGGGCAGTTAACACACACATAGCCTGTTTCTGTTCCACTCTACTGCCTAAGTATTCTGCTGTTCTGACCAAACAGATGCAGAATCATTCATACCTGGTTTATGGTGCTTAATTATACAGTGTGATTAAATGCAAATTGTGCGCAATAAATAAAGGAATATTTGGACAGAGAAAAATAAACCGTTTTTCAGTACTGCAGTGTCAGTACAGATGCACAGAAAAATGGTAAAAACTTAAACTGTAGAACAGCCGATAAAAAGGATGGATTACTGGAACTCTTAAGCCTAGTGTGAAAAAACACTTGGGCTCCAAAGAATGTAAGTTATAGGGCAACACAAAAAAATTATAGAATGTATTTAAGTGACCATTTGGGCATGCATGCACTTCCATCCAATTAATTGTCCAACTAGAAAACTGGTTGTATGCAGAAGGCAAGTCAAAGTATGGAGAAAAAGTTGCAAACGGATCAGGACCATTTCAGTCATTACAGATCACTGTGGATTGGACACATGAGAATTAGATGTGAAAACAGTTTTGAGTTCCCATTAGATGACTCATCAGGCTTAGTGGGAAAAGATACACAGCTTTTAAATCACTTTAAATGTTGTCTCCCCCACCCCTGACTTCATGCTTTTTTACTGTTCCCTGCATGCCTCCCACCTCTCTTTCATCTGTTGCTATTCCTGACACTATTTGCAGAAAAAGATATCATTTCTTAGATGTGTGGAAAGAAATAGCATACTTAGTATTTTAAATATTAATTATGCCATCCAGAGACCTTCTTTTCGTAGCTTCTGTTGGGGGGGGAAACATAAGCGCTGCTTAATTTTTATAAGGTTTTGAGCCTGTAAGGCAACTTTACATCATCATCTCATTAGAAATGTACCATAGCAGTGAGGTGTGAAAAATGGAAAGCAGGAAAACCCACTTATGAATTCAGTCGAGGGCCTCAGGCAAGTCAGTTCTCTCCGCTAAAGTATCAGGATAGTAATGTCCTGGTTGACATGGAAGTGCCAAGGATTACTGAGATAATGTATAATAATATCCCAAGAGTGCTAGAAAATCATTATTGGTTGGATACAGATCTGTAATGACCAGAGTTCTGTTGAGAGTGGAGAAAGGGAGGTCTTTTTCACCTGTTTCTCCCTCCCTTGCAAAGCTTCTGTAAAAGGTTTTGGTCCTATCATGGGCAAAATCCTCCCCTTCTTCCTGCAGGGATCCTCTGCTAGATTCCAAATTCTTCTATTCACAGATGGAGCACATTTGGATCCAGCCCTATATAAAAAAGGAATATATTTTTTCATTTACTTTTTATGCTGGTTCAGTTACAAAGATGCCCAGGCATTTTTTCTTCAGTTTGGAGGAAAGCTGCATATCTGCTCTCACTTTATGAGATATTCTCTCTTATGTGGTGTTCTCTCTTCCCTGCAGTGGAGAAATGTGATTATAGCCAAGAACTGCCTGTGCACTGGAACCACAAGATACGTTTCATCAGTTGCTGATGCCCAAATAAGCTTGCCTTTGAAATCCCAAGGTATTGCAGCTGTTTGGCAAGGCCAGTATAGCTACCACCATTCCATATTTTCTTGCATTTTGAAATGTGTTCCTTGCCTCCCAGCACCACTTTCAGTCTATTCTTTCACCTAGATGACATGAGTTTTTGTTGAAATGTTCCTATCATTTAGCAGTAGAATCCTTGGGTTTTCCAATGAAACCTTCATACTAGCTATGTGAGATCATCAGCACCTTAAATTACAGTAGGAGCAGTTCAAAATACTCCAGAGAGTAATTTGTAGAAGGAAAGCTTTAAATAGACCTGAACTAAGTGCAGGGATAATTGTTAGCATGCACACACCTAAATAGAGAGAAGCTGTGGAGCATGGCACTGAAAACTGAACACGATGGATGTAGGACTGAGTATACTTTTTTTGAGTGCAAAAGTTTATTACTGAATTTTAAAGGGAGCTCATGTAAGGTAAGATTCAAGGCACACCTGATTTTTAGCTTAGTTTATTGGCCACTATGATACACCCTGGCAAAGGCCAATCATTACACTAGTCAATTTTGATGCAAAAACTACCCCTGGTGGTAAGTGGGCTATGACAGTAGCACATGCCTAAAACTTACCAGCTTCACTAACACATGCATAAGAAAAGCTGATTGCTCATAAATTTTGGCAGTTTCTTCTTTTTTGACTCTCAAAGGACATGAATAATTTGCAGCAGTTCTCAATACTCTGCACTGCATTTTTATCACAGTATGAAACATTCATATGTTCTTAAGATCATCCTATCAATGATATATGGTAAGAAGCCATAGTAACAGCTTTTTTCCACTCTCTTTATTCAGAAATAAAACTTGTATGTTCCAAATGAGAGGATAATCATGGATCATTACTATCCATACTAACATAAGTTAGATAAAATAATGTGGCGGGGGACTGTGGATGATTTAATAAACTTCTGCAGAACATAATCAGAGTGCTAGATGTGATAATATGTAGAAGTTAAAGGTCATCAAATTATGGAATAAGTTGTTGCATCTGTTGAAGTGGACTTTTATCAACAAAAGCTTATGCCATAGTACATTTTCTGGTCTTAAAGATGCAGACTCTTGCTTCTACAAAAAGATATTTCATACACTACTGTCTGACAGATTATTGCATATTCTGCCATCGGCTACTCACTAGTTCTCTTCTCATCAATATTTCTGATTTCCGAAGGTTTCTGATCAAAGACTTTTATTTTAAAAACTGAAGAAAGCTACAGTTCACATTGTAAGTCTAATGCTTCGCAGATCACCATATTCCTTTCTTTTCACTTGCTAGGTGTAGAAGGTGGGACCCACTCTTGGATCTTCTTACGGGTGGTAGAAAATGGTACATACTGTCTAGGAGTACCACTTAAATTCATTTTATGATTCTCCCAAATGAATTTACGAGGCACTGGAGGGTGTGTAGTTGGAGGGTCTTCTGTCATACAGTGAAGCCAACGATGCCTTAAAGGGGAAAACACACACACACACAACTGATTAATATGTTGTTCTAATAGCCCCTGAAGCATATATGCTCAGAGTTTCAAAAGCAAGCCATGTTTGATGGACAAAAGTTACACTGCATGAACCATTTTGAACAGCTACATTTCAAGAAGTTTGATCATGCAGATTCTGTTAGATTTATTGCTTGCAGAAGCATGTTTCCTAACTTTTTAAGATGTTTATTTTATTTTTAATTGTATTATTTTATCACTGATGTGTTTGCTGCCCTTGACTCCTTTGGGAAGAAGAGTGGGACATAAATCTAATAAATAAATATGCCATAAAATGATATATTTAGTATCATAAAATTAGTATTCTGCTACAGACAAGTAGGTGTCGCAAAAAAGAGTGTTGCCCCAACAGAACAAAGGCAGGTGCAATCCATTTGTGTCATGGGCGCACAAAAGGGCGATCCAGGAGGTGCTCCTATGACTATGTGGGTGATCCTTCTTGTTGGATTATACAAGTAGTACCAAAAGATAGCTGCTATCATCAATTACAATTGGGTAATTACTGCTGCTGCTGCTGCTGCTGGTACCTGAAGCCAAGCTCTCACTACCTCCCTGTCCAAACAGTGTATGGGTACTATCAAAAGCTGGCAGCATTATGCATCCTACTGAATGCAATGAAGTTACAACAGGACTCTCTGTGAGTACTTCCTTACACAGCATTACTTGCAATAATGCTCTTAGAGGCAATCAGTTTCCTAGATTCATTACAACTGTGGTTTAGATCTGGTTTTGGCACAGAAACTGCTTTGATGACCCTGTATGATGCCCTTTGTTGGGGGGGGGAGACACACAGGGTAATGTGTCCCTGTTAATTCTCCTTGACCTCTCAGTGGCTTTTGATACCATTTAACATGGCAGCCTTCTGGAATGGCTGTCCAAGTTGTGGGTGGGTGGCACTGCTTTCTGGTAGTTCTGGTCCTACCTGAATGGTCATTTTTAAAGGGTGATGCTGGGGGAGTTTTGTTTGACCCCATGGAGCCTTCACCGCAGGGTTCCTCAGGGTTCAGTGTTATCCCCCATACTGTTTAACATCTACATGAAACCACTGAGTGAAATATCTGAAGTTTTGGACTACAGTGTAAGCTATATGCTGATGGCACCCAGCTCTACTTCCCCTTTACATCTGCAGGTATGGCAGTGGATATGCTGGACTGATGTCTTGCCTCAGTAATGGAGAAAATAAGAGCCAATAAACTGAAGCTCAATACAGAGATGACTGGCGCACTGTACGTGGGTGGTTCCCTAGACCAGATGGATAGTGGCCGGCCTGCTCTTGATGTGATTACACTACCACTGAAGGAACAGGTATGCAGCTTGGGGGCTACTTCTGAATCCACTGCTGTTGCTTGAGGCTCAGGTGGCCTCAGTGGCACGGACTACCTTCCATCAGGTTTGGCTGGTAGCCCACCTGTGCCCCCATCTGGACAGCCTAACTTCTGTTGTCTATACTCTGGTAACCTCCAGGTAAGATTACTACCTTGCCTTATACGCAGGGCTGCATCTGAAGGCAGTTCAGTGAGAAACTACAGTGACTGCAGAATTCAGCAGCCAGGTTGCTCACCAGGGCAAACGGCTCAGGACTGCAATATCTCAAGGAATGCCTCTACCAACACAAACCATCCTAGATCCTGTGATCATCATCTGAGACGCTTCTTCATGTGCCTTCCCACACAAGGGATCCGGAGGGCAGCATCACAAGAATGGGCCTTTTCTGCAGTAGCTCCCTGCTTGTGGAATGTTCTCCCCAGGGAGGCTTTTTGCCGCCTTCATTACATATCTTTAGGCACCAAGCAAAACATTCCACTTCTCCCCAGCCTTTGGGCTGATTAAACAATTGTTAAAATGTGCTGGGGAATTGTTTTATTGCTGTTTCTATTATGTTATGTATTTTGTGGGTTTTATACTGTAACCCATCTCGTGTACTTCAGGTGAATAAAATAATAATAATAATAATATTCATGTAAATCCTACATGAAGAAATAAACCATTACAAATGATCCAACAGGTTCCAAGAGCTATAAAAGGCTGCATATAATCTCTCATGCACATTTTACATTATTATTATTTTGCTACCTGCAACTCAGGAGTATACTATCACTATGCACACAACCTCCTTACCATTCACTGACACCTCTAGAAGTAAGCATCATATTTCCCCACACAGCCTCATAGAGTACACAGAGTGAAATAATTGTAAGACTGGACCCATCTGTTCGATAAATGACTTTTTCCCATGGTAAGTGACCCAACAGTAACAAGTATAGCAAGATTAGTGCATACTGTGAGAATGTTGTGGGCATTGGGCAACTAATTCAAGTAGTCACTAAAATAATATTTAGGTCAAATGTTTTGAGTGCTGTAAATATCTGACGAGTTAAAAAATGCAATTTCTTGAAAACACATTTTCAGTAAGCTTAAGGTAAAGGTAAAGGTACCCCTGCCCGTACGGGCCAGTCTTGACAGACTCTGGGGTTGTGCGCCCATCTCACTTAAGAGGCCAGGGGCCAGCGCTGTCCGGAGACACTTCCGGGTCACGTGGCCAGTGTGACAAAGCTGCATCTGGTGAGCCAGAGCTGCACACGGAAACGCCGTTTACCTTCCCGCTGGTAAGCGGTCCCTATTTATCTACTTGCACCCGGAGATGCTTTCGAACTGCTAGGTTGGCAGGCTTACAATCAGTAAGCTTACAATTGTGTTAATTGGGGTGGAAATGACAGAGGAACTCAGCTGTCACTAAAACCAGGACAGTTACAGTATGTTTGTTTCTCACTGTTCAACCATCTTGACAAGGTTACTTGTGACCATACTAGATCTCTACATGTGGACTGACCCCTCTTCCCCATCCTCAATGCAAGTCAAAGATATTCATTTGGAATGTGAACATCCAACTTCACAACTATACACAGAATATACCGTATTGGCTCGAATATAAGCTGCACCCGCAAATAAGCTGCACCTTTAAAATTCAAGGGGAAGAAAAAAAGACAATACCTGACTATAAGCCGCTCCCTTAAAATTGGGTTACGGGCTGAAAATCACTGCGGTTGGTAGAACTGTAACTCCGAGCCAATTTAAGCCTTTGATCTTGCAAGCCCGCAAAAGTTACTGTACAATCGCTAAAATCGCAAATTGGTATTCAAATGCTACAGTTCCACAGGCACTCACACCCGTAAATAGCAAATCAGTCTCAAGCTCACAATCAGCAATAAAACAATTTTGGTTCTGTTTTACTGTATGTCGGTTTCAGCAGCAATATCACAAAAGCCAATTTTTCTAAGGTCGCAAATTTAAGCCGCACTTTAACTTTTCACGGTCGGAATTTGGGGGAAAAGTGTGGCTTATATTTGGGCCAATATGGTACTTTCAGTAAGATTGTTTTTTTCTGAAAATCAAATGTCTTTTAAATGTCTCTTCACAACTCTCCTACTTATTCCAGTAAGACTGTTCCAGAGAAAGTGGTATGGAGACTGATACTAACAGGCACAATTCAAAAACTGCCATGACCAGCAGTCTATGCCTAGTAGGGCTTTGGTCGTACAATTCTTGAGCAGCACCATAGGGAAACATAATGTGTATCATTAAATTAGGTAGTACTGCAAGAGGGGTGACCGAGAGACTAGCGATGACCAACCTGCGGTCTACCAGATGGTGCTAAACTACAACCACCATTTTCCTTGGCTACAGACAGGCTGGCTGAGGCTGATGGGAGTTTAGACTCCAAAAGCAACTACACATCAGCCACCCCACACCTAAGCACATCTTCAGTTTTCAGGCAGAAAGCATGCATTTACCATAATGTCCCTTTCAAACAGAAGAGTGGTGCCTGATCTATGCTCTATCCCGGAACTGGTGAAGTACTTTTGCTGGCAGAAGATTAGGGGATGATATGCCATTAAGAGGATTAAATTTTCATTTCCTTGCTTTTGCGTGTCAGCCTCAGATAAGTTGGTTCGTTTTGAGGTTAACTGTTTCACAAGGTTAATACAACATATAATCACAGAAATGCATGCAGTAAACTAGCTGGTTTACCATTCAGGGGGCACCATGCTTCCATCCATTTCCCAGAATGTGTTCTTGCCATTCATTTCATTAGTATATATAACCCACCTATGGCGACCTTAAATAGGAAGATAAGTAAACATTTACAAATTATATTCAACTGAACCAAGAAGTGAAGGATAGATTTATGACATTTTATTAGTTATAAAAAGGCTGTACTCACCCACCACCACCACCCCACACACAATTCAAATTTTGTGAAGTTAAAATTCTGTGCTCACATTTAATTATTGTGCCTGCAAGATTCTCACATTTAACAAATACACTTTTGGGAAAGGACTGGTTTGGCAGAAGGCATGGAAAGAGTAAACCGAGGTAGTGTAAGGCTTTGTTGATAAGAATCCACATTGGGACCACCTCACATACATGTTTGTTCCCTATACAATGTAGGATGATGAAGTGTCTATGTGGTCACTTGTGAAGAGCTTAGTTGACTAAAAACATGTAAACCAGAAATGTGACGAGTATATGGACTGAAGGAAACCAAAATTATCTAATACATTTGCATCTAACAAGTTACTGTGTTATTTCCCACATCAAAATTATTTTTGTGAAGGAAAAAGGTCACACATGAAGGGACCTCAGAGAGACAAGCAGCATATGTGGGAGAGTGCACATTAATTTCCATTAATGTAAACATTCCATTATTCCATTAATAAAAACCCTCAAAATAACCCAATTACTAAACCCTCAAAGTAACCCATGACACTGCAGCCTCTCTTCCTTGCAATTTGGATTAATTTTAGCAATCCAAGTGTTGAGACTGGAAAAGGGGTCTTAATATTCAAAGTAATGAGTCTGCAAAGATAGCGATATCAAAAAGATGACCCTCACTACTACTCCCTGAACACAATCTGCTTTCTCTGTTTCTTCACATCTGTGTACCAGTGCAAAAAGATGCTATATTTACAAGGAGGAGCATAAATCCAAGTTCCTGTTGTGACAACACCTCACTAGGACATCTTACTGTTATAACCTCCTACTTGACACCAACAATTACTTAGAGCTGACTAAATTGTAATCACATTGAAGAAGTGTAAATTAGCCTAGCTTTTTCAGAAGATTAAATTCAAATTACTGAAGTATATCCACTTACCAAAAAAATATCTTTTGTCTTCATAGTATTTGTTTCCATATTTATCAACACCTACTAGTGCGCCGGTCTTCAGTTCATTGACCCTGCAGGTTTCCAAAAACAGAAGTAGTAAAATTACCCAATACTGAACAAATTTAAGTATGAGGAGCTGTTGTTACTCCATGGTGGAGCCATGGTTGTTACTCCATGGTGGAGCACTTTGAATGCAGAAGTTCACACATTCAATCCTTCCCATTGCCAGGTAGGGTTGGGACGTACCATTGAGCTAGATGGCCCAATGGTCTCACTTTGTGGAAGGCAACTTTAGAAATTCTGTTCAATTGTCAGTGGTCCTAGACGTCAAGGGACCAGAAGCAATCTCAGCTTCAACTCTAATTACTAAAACTGAAAAGACAGTCATTTTGCACCTAATAAACATGAATTATTGCATAACGTGCTTCTTGAACAATTGTATATGGCCAGTGTTAGAAATTCCCCAGGAGTACAGAATAAGTAAAATGGGATGGGGACATGAGGATGCATGCAAACCCAAACCCAATGTCCCTGGACTGGTCTTCAGTGTAAAGGAATGAAGAGGGTTTTTAAGTGTGTGTACTTGAATGCCCTTATAAATGCTCCCCACAACTGGAAACCCTGATAATCTAAGGTTCCCACTCACTGGAAGAGTTTCTATGTGTGATCAACCAAAGGTGATTAAAACCCCTTTTCAAGCTTTATTGCTAACTTTGCAGAGTTCTGAATCTAAGATTTGTGTGCATGCTTCCCTGCCCACCCCAATTACTAATCACCTTTTCAGGCAAATGCCTGAAAATGGTTTAGGACTATGTTATAATTTCCAGAAAGTCAGCAGTTTTAATCTGTTGCAGCAAAAACATTGAAGAATTTTTTGAAACCTTGAAAACCAACAAATTTATTATGGTATAAGCATTCATGAACTACAGCATAGGCTTAGCCAGGATTTTTGTTAGGGGGGCAGGCATTTTGTTGGGGGGGGCAGAACCTCCGTTAGCTATGTAATCTTATTTATTTGTATTGATTTAGGGGGGCAGCTCCCCCTCCCTGCTCCACCTTGGCTACACCCATGGACTACAGTCCGCTTCATAAAATGCACCTGACTGACTGTAATCTGAGAAAGCGAATGCCATAAGACTCTTGTAGGAATATATACAAAATTTAAAAAACTAATTATAAAAAGTTATGTATGGAATCCTGGAAGCTTTTTCTATGTATGTATAAATAACTTGTAAACTGAACTTTTCTGTGGCTGTTTCACTCTTGTTGTCTCCACAAGCACGATAGACTAAGAATTATAACCAGCCAGTTTCTTTATTCCTTTAGTGTATTGTTATGCATGCAGTTTTAAAACAAATGTCTGGAATTTTAACTTTATTTAAAAAGTAAAGCCTATGATAGAAAGAGCGAGCTAATATGTTCTCCCTCACAGGGTGGTAGTGGTAGGGAAGGGAAGGGGGAAACGGAGCAAGATAAACAAATATCCCCAACTTTTCGGCTTGAAAACTGCCCAGCAAGACATCCACAGAATTTCTACAAGTTCACTGACTGGATGCAGGGCATTTTCCCCACCGAGGACCACTTCGTTGGTTTAGTAGGGAAAATAAAAAAAACCCACAGCTCTGCCGAGTTCAGCAGGACTTACTGCTAGGAATACTAAAGAGAACCGTATGATGCACTGAAATCAAGTGTCAAATCATCCCATAAAAAGAAAGTCCGCTTTGTTATCTAGCCAATAACAAGCTTTCCAATCCGGACAGCCCTCGTTTCCCTTTCCCGAAATGACCGGGAGGCGCAAGCCTTGAAATGACCCGCTTCATAAAAGGTCCCCCAACTGGTCCGCCTTGATCCCCTCGACGGAGTTTGGGCTGCCTGCTCGTCTCTGGGGATCGGGAAGGTCTACAGAAGCGGAGGAGAGCCATTTCCACGCCAACCAGAGACAGCGACCTCCTCCTCTTCCTCCTGCCCATTGCCAAGGTGACCCTCGAGCGCAAGCAGACGCTCCTCTCCCAGCCTGCCCTCACAAGCCGAAGCGCACTGCGGAAGGGCCGAGCCATTCTTTACCTCAGCAGCTGAAACACGGCCCCGCGAATGCCGCCGTGACCCCCGAGCTGCTGCAGCGCCCTCCTCATCACCTGCACGTACTCCGCCATCTTCCCCGAGGCCCAGACAGGCCCGGCGCCTCCTTCCCTCCGTTTGCGCAGCCGCAGCGGGAGACTCCTCCTCTGACTCCAGGTCCAGGGAAGCAGATGCAACTAGCGAAGGAAGAGGCGGGTTGCGGGGAGAGCCTGGAGCCCCGCAGGTGGGAAGGAGGCGGCCGTTTCTTTCTCTCAGGGAATTCATCGCCGGTATGTTGTGCTTACTCAGAAGTGCATCCCACTGGGCTCAATGGGAATGGCTCCCAGGCATTTACTAAACAAACTATATATATAAACAAACAAAGCTAAACAAACTATATAGCTTAGGGCCCCACTCTCTTGGGGGCCTCCCAAAAATTATGAGTCTTTGTAAATTGAATTTCTCAAGGAATTTGTTATTGCCAGATGCCAATGTGTTTGCGTTATTAAGTTTGTTATGAATAAAAAATCATTTTAAGTTAGAGCTTAATAATTATTTCACTGTTAATATACCTCCTCTTAATTGTATTTCAGTTCAACAATAACTTTGATGAAATACTTATTTCGTTATGTGCAAATAGCTTTAGATACCTATTAGGTCCATAAATTACCATATAGCATATATTCAACACAAAAAACAGTGACAGTTTATTGTTGACAAAGGACAGGTGGCCATATAAAGGGCCCATTACCTTCAGTAGCTTAGGGCCTCGTCAAACCTAAATCCCCTGCTCCCAGGTAAATGTGTGTGTGTGTGTGTGACTGCTTTTTGTCTGGGGGGACGCAGGGGGGCACATACCGCTAAACATTTTGTGAATCAAAGTTTGGCCTCATTGTGGGGCAGTATTTCAATATGAGCAGGAAAATGAGCGCACAACCCTAGAGTCTGTCGAGACTGGCACGTATGGGCAGGGGTACCTTTACCTTTACCGTTTTAGGAAAATGAGAGTACCCCTAAACGTTCTTTTAAAGAAAAAAAGCACCGTGTATATCTATAAATATATTTACACACAGACACACAAATAACTCAGGGGGGCTCCCTTCTAAGTAAACATGCATTTGTGTGGGTATATCAGCGATATAGACTGCGTTCAAACTTTCCAAGATACTAATCCGGCACGAATGAGTCCAAACCTTGACTTTCTGTTCAAATGCTCTATTTAGAGCATTGGTTCCCAACCTTTATTTGACCATGCCCCACCTACACATCTCTAAAATCCTGATGCCTCCCCATGACATATAATTCTTATTATTCAAAAAGTGAAGTCCTATTCACGTGGAAGACTAAAAGGCCATTAACTGTTAATAACTCATTCTCAAATTGCTCCCCTTAAAAATAAAATTGCCTCCCTGTAGGGGGGGGCTCCACACTGGGATCCACAGATTTAGAAGATTGGGGGGAGGAACTCCCACTGTATTTTGATGTCGGTGTCAACAGATATCCTGACCTAAAAGATATCTTTTTTGAGATTGTTGCAAGTGATGGTGGGGAGATGCTACACAGACACGCTGAAGGGGTGCTAGGAAGCCTAAGACAGATCCATGGGACTCTCCTGTCACTGGAAGGTGGAAGTCCTGCTCTATAAGTGACATGAGAGGCGTGTAAAGTTTTTCTCCTCTCTTGAACATTCAACTGAGCTGAACGCTGAAACAGTCAGGACTGATAAAAGAAAGGACTTCACACAGGATATAGTTAAAGTACGGAATGCACTCCCCCCAGGAAGCTTTGATGGTGACCAAACTGGATGGCTTGCTTTATTTTTTAAAATTATATCCCGCTATTCGCCATTTAGGTTTCAAAGCGGTTTAAAGCAATTAAATAGACAACATAGAAACTTTAAAACATAAATTAAACCTTCAGAATTTGAAACTCCAAGAATTTAAATTCTCAAATTAACAAATAAACAAAAGTAAAACATATGAGAAGCATTCAGGGTACAAAGGCCCCCTGAAATAAGTGAGTTTTGACCAGCCATCTGAAACTCAGTAGGGATTGTGTCTAACTTCCTGTGGGAGGAATAAAAGAGAATTAGACAAATTCATGGTGCTAAAGGCTATCCTTTGCTTCCATGGTTGGAGGGAAGAGCACCCTGTTTCTCACAGGGGCGCATCAGAGGCTTCTGAGAAGCCCATACGGCTTGAACATGACACGTCTCTAAAAGGGAAGAGACTATTGCTCACTAGAAGGCAAGTTGCAACACTTCCGCAATATACTCATCCTCATCTAGTAGTCCTTTAATCATCTAAATGGTGCAACTTCTTCAAAGCTGGATATATCTCCTGACAAAAGGAGGTTTATCTTTTGTAATTTTTTAGTATTACCACAGTATGTTGGTACAGTAAACAGAGTTACTCAATTCTGCTGTACTGAACATGCAGTAGTACTTTTCAAATTTTAAAAACAAATTCCTGAATTTTTGTACATACTTGGACCAGGAGAAAAACTAATGAAAACAGAGATATTAAAGTATCAGTGATACACAATGGCTGGAAAGCTTAACTGAAAATAGCAAAGTGAATGCATCTGAGCCAAAATAATACTTAATTCACTCTACCACAATGCTGCAAAATGTTAAAAAAATAAGGATAGTAGACAACAGTGCATCTATGTACATAAAGCTCACATGAACTAGGTTGTTTTTTAATTGAAAAGGAGATTAAAGAGATAACAGCATTCTATGATAAAAGTTACAATTTATTTTTAAAAATACAGCCAAAATAGAATTTACACTTCTTCAGGTTTCAAGACATTTACAGTAGTTATTATATAGCAACAATATAGTAATTGGGGCATTCTGATGCATACACAAAAACTGAACCACAAAAAATTATGTGTACAAAAGTGGAATGAAATGCAGAAACAATTTCCAGTGACAGTGGAGAAGAACTAGCTGTAACAAATTTATTGAAAGCATTCAGAAAATGTGTAATATAGTTTATCTGTACAGACTTAAAACAATAAATTGTTTAACTACAAGATGTACCCAGGAATACATCATTTATTACAATTGTATGATACAAGCCTGCATGTGCCCAAGTGCATAAGCATGCTTATCTTTTTGGGGAGAAATTAAACTGTTCACTACATTATTGTTGGTTGACTCATTCTGAAGTATATAAAAAGGTACCTCTTTTTATTAAATCATTTTTTAAAACCTTGATAAAAATAACGCTGTCCAGATTACAGAAGGCCCATTTCATTTGTTGGTAAATACCACAGTTTGACAAGAAGAGGCAGCTGTCTCTAATTATTCAGTATGATCAATACTTAACACATGAAATAAAGGTGAAAACAAGATTTACCAAAAAAAAAAAAAAGTTATGCGGACAATCCTTGACACAGTAAAGGAATATTTTGTGTTTATGCTAGATTAACTATTCTATACCGTAATTAAAAAAGAAGTAGCCTTCAATGAATCACAAAGTGCATCTGGAAAAGTTTTCAAAGGCTGAAGATACTCAGTAGCAAACACAATATGAAAACAAAATCTGCAATTGAGGATTCTGTGATCACTACAGTGTAGGAAAAACAGAGTACTATTCAGTAACACATACTTTCCATCAAGGTTTATTTATCTCCTTATGAACATTTAAGGAACTCTTTCTAGTCTTATGAGAACTTGAAACTTGTTTTAACCTCCAGGAAAAGACAGGATTGCTAAAGGAAATCCACTTCCAATATGACTGGTAAGTTTGTGTGAGATGGCTCATATGCTCATGTGCACCTTAACGCTTATAATCAATAAATTTCCTAGCTAGATGTACAGGCACAAATATTACTAAAAAGACCTAGTTGGCACTGATGAAGTGATTTGCATATGTAAATAAAATAACAGGACTCAGGAAATAACACACAATACTTATCTGATACATTTAAGGTATCTAGAATTTTTTTACTTTTAAATCATATTAGCAGCGGATATAACTCTGAACATAACAACTATTTGTGACTCAAGTTAATCTAAATATAATCATTGCTTTGGGGCACTAATGGGCTTTCAAGCCAGTTTTCCAGATTTTCTGTAATTAATCTTCAATTTAAATAAATGCTAGTTGGCTAATAAAAATGTTCAAGTTCCATCCAAAGCTACTGGAAATATATCCAAAGCTTTGTAGTCCAGGGTTTACAGTCCACCTAGGCTACTCAGAATAGACCCTCTGAAATTAATAAATTGAAGTTAGTCATGTCCATTCATTTCAGCGGATCTACTCTGAGTATGACTAACACGGGATGCAACCCTCAGTCACATCAGAAATAAGTTGCCATGTTCAGGATTTCAGACTTACATCAAATGGACAAGAATGAATTTGTAGAAACAAGATACTGAAAATACAGCATTGGGAAGAATGTTTATTTTTTGTTTCTAAAGTATCACATGGAAATGCCTTGATGAAGTTTCTCCATTATCAAAGGCTTGTTTTTCTACATTTTTTAGAATTTGTTATAGTCATGTTCCAGGTATAGCTAAACTACAAAAATAGGATGAACTACTCTTCTTGATTTTCATTAGATTCTAAAGCAATATACAAAGTTCTTGAAAACCAGATAAAAGGTAAATCATCCTGCACCAGTCAAGACAGTCTACTGCGTTTCCAGAATGTGTTGGTAATGAGGAAGCTGCACCTTCTTGTATTTTTCTTGTTAAAATTGCACAGAAAAACTTGTTATCTCTTGGAGATAGTGTACATTTACAATTACCATGATTGCCATGGTATAGAATCCGTGGCTTTAACTTTTATACAGCATGGCCAATTATTTGAGAATTGTAGTCTGCAGTCTCCATTCTTAGAATATATGGTATGATGCTGTCAATCTGAACATTTCCAATTAGTCCTGCGAAAAATAGTTCTTCTGTTATAGCAGCACTCATCAGTCTCAGAGCAGGCAATCTGAGAAGCAGCCTAGACAGCCTGGAAGACATATTTGACAAAAGGGTAACACAACTTTACATTCAAAAAACAATATTCAGCTGTATTAGTAAGCAAAATATATGGTGTGTTAAAAAATAACTGCACATGGGGCTGATCCATGCAGTCATGCAAGGGCATCATTTGTTCCCTTCTGCCAAAATGAGCCTAGTGCTCTGTCCTTTAAACCTTTGCCTCTGAAGTGGCTTATAAAACCAGACAACACGCTTGACTTCTAGGAAACCCTACTGATTTTAATCAGACTACATATAACCAGAAGAACGAGCAAACCCTTTTCATTAAGCTTGCAACTTCAGGACCTGCCACTTTGAAGCAAACACAATAATGGAACTTTAACTAGAAATGAAAGCTTACAGCTACTATTTATTTCATATATGCAAAGTATGAAGGAATAGCATTATCTAGAGGAATTACAACCTACCATTAAATAAAATATATTCTCACACTTTAAACACAAAACTAGTTCCCAGAAGTTTCCTGAATTAATACAACACTGAAAGGAAACATTTAAGAAATCAGATATGTGTATGTATATATATATATACCTGTAAGTATCATCTGGATATACTTTTGTTACATAATCCTGAAATTCCATATATGCTTTTTCTTGAAATTTTTCGATCTGTACAATGTTTTCTAAGCCAGGGTGATCTAAAATAAAGTATGTTGTTAAATCGACTGTAAATCAGATGTACATAAAAGGCCACCCCAACCATCACAGACCACAGACAGGCTGACTGCCACGCCATCTAGACCACTACAATTACCTAACAGCATCAATTACCTAAAAGCATCAAGCCTATCCATCTCTTTTGGGATTCATTTAAGTTTATTTAACCACATCCATATACTCCAGACATTGATGTAAAACAGGCATAGCTGTTCATGGGTGCTTAAGTTAATAAGATGCAGAACTAGATATCATCTGCATACTGGTGACAGGCCACCACCCAAACTATGATAGTCTCACACAGTGGATTCATGTAGAAATGTTAACCAGTGACACTAAATGAAATGCCCCCCAAGGGGCCAAGCTATGGCCATAAAAATCACACCCAACGTGAAATCAGACAAAAAAGCCCAGAGGCACTTAGCTTTAGCACAAATCACACAGCCTGGTCTATTTAGATGGTACAATTCAAAGTAAAGTAGCTAAGCACATCTGCTCCAAGAGCAAGCTGGTAAACATAGAAAGACTGAATGAACAAGGCCAAAGGTTTTAGTTTCTTGTTTTTACGTACCGGGGCTGAAGAGGACGATTGCTTTCAAATAAGCGTATTCATAACCATCAAGGCAAAGCTTCACCATACTGTTACAGAACTCCTGCAGTTTGAAGATATGCTCCATCACTAGCTTTCCTCTATCTGCTGACAGTTTATCTAAGTGAATACAAAACACTGCAAATTTAATAGGGGCTCTTACGTCTTAGTTATGTGAATCTGTTAAGGTATATCTGTTAACCCTCTGTGAGAGGGTTGATAGTGGTGTAAAAGCACCTTGAAGACTACAGCTGTTTCCACAAGTAAAGGGAAAGACACAAAATGAATATGAGCAAATGCAATTATTTCAGTAGCGATCAATCAGCGACAAAGCAAGTCAACATTCCCATCCATACCAATTCTGAGACTTATAACAATGTGTCTTACCTTGTTGTAAACTATTATGAAGGTGATTAACAAATGCCGTTAATATAGTTGCTACGTTCATTACTTGTGAACATTGTGCAAGACCAAGTGTAAAAAGTTCATTCCAGCAGGCTTTCACTAATGATATGCTGTTATCCTGCCTATTAAAAAGAAGTAGAACTATATTAATGGAACTGTTTGGTTCAGTTCAATACAAGCCTGGTTCACATGTCACACAACTAAACTGGCTTAGCTTAGCTCAGCACAGCAAAGCAGCAAGCTCCTCACCAAAAGCCTACATTCATGCAAACCCATGGTTTGGCTTAGTGTAACGTGTGAACCAGGCCATAGTGCATAGTCACAAGTATTCAACACAATCAACAGGCAGACAAGACCTCTCTCACTATGAAACTGAACTTCCTAGCATACTTCACATGAAAACTCTGATCACACTCAGGTTTCCTAACTGCAGAAAAGAATGAAATGTATAGGCAGGGCTCTAAATCATGTAAATATTTACTTAGTTGGGTTGCCACTCTTGCCACTATTTATATTGAAGTCTTTATTTATATTTATATTTATATTTATATTTATATTGTAGTCTTTGAGCAGTGAATATTTGACCAACACAGGAATCAAGCACATAAATTTTATAAATAAAAGCATGACTAAGTTGCAAGTTGTCACACCACCTTCCATTCTGTTCCTCAAGGTCTCCCAACCCTCTGGAGCTGATTTTCAGGGGGCACTGAGAGTCAGCAAAAACTCCCCACCTCTTGAGTTACAAGAGGTGTCTGTGAATCTAGAGTCCTTCCATGAATGTAAGAATGCCAACTGGACTCCATCTACTATTTTTAAGATAAAATGGCAAACTTTTTGCAAAATGAAGTTTACATGCATACCAAGAGGAATTCTGTTTTGAAACCTTGGTTACATTAAGAGATTTTTTCAATACTCACCCCAGAGCTTGGAAGGAAGGAATAGAACGTGCCCAGTGCATAGATAAGAAGAGCAATCTGGAAGCCGATTCACAAATATAATGAACATTCAGGTACTCAGGCATAGGGGAAGGCATGGTAAGCTGTCACAAAAGTATAGTTTAAAACAATTAATGACTTGTCATATCTCAAAGAATACAGATATTAATAATATAACAGAAAACTTCAAAGAAAATGAAAAATTCTTATTATAATATTAAAAATGCAGGACTGGAAAACTTCATGATACATTAATGTGCTCTACAATTTGCCCTAGATAAATGAATGACTTTCAAACGTAAAAGCAGCAAAAGTTTCAGTGCAGCTCTTTTGAAAATAAACTACAAGCAGGCTTATCTACTTTGATAGAATTGATAACATAACAAATCTAGTTAAAACAGGCATGTTTTTTTCTCTCAATAACCCCGTTCACCCCAAGTATGCCCAAGAGCTTCTCTTCAGCCACATTCCTATTCCTCTAAGTATTTGCTTCCCCCAGAAACCTTTCCTTGAACTCTCTGCTCTCTTGCTGACCTTCCTCACCCTAAACACACAAAAAAGCTCTTTCTCCAAGTAAACAGGAGTTTCTGTACACAGATGCTTCCCCCAGGAACCTTCTATCCCTTGTATCTAACAATACTGCACAACCAAAGTAGTTGACAACCACATATTATCTGAAACAAGTGTCAGTTGACCACCAAAGTATGTTCCTCAAATGTTATTCTTTAAAAAGGTCACATAACAGGTTTGAATTTGTCTCTACAAAAGTTAAATAGCCTGGGGTTATAAATAATAATTAAGTACCCTGAAAGCTACATGAGCGTCACTCAGAAGTGGGCCTTCTATTTCAACAATATTCATGCTGGTGTCTTCACCAACCAAACGTGCGCTGGCTTCCATACTTTCTGCAGAACTCTGACACGATGCGCTCTCTCCTGGATTTAGTGCTTTTGCAAGAGTATCAAATGCCCTATAAATAATATATGGAAAACGTAAGATCAGTCAAGTTGGATAGGATAGTGAAACAAAACAAAACCATTTCAGGCCCAGAAAAGACACATTAAACCAAATTAAAGCAGGAATGAGTATTGGCATGCCTGTGGTTCCCAGGAATCTCCAGTCCTGAAGCAAGAGTAATGCTGCCCACTTGTATGGTTCTCAAGGCATGGCCACTAAATGAATGGTTTCTTTTGGCTTTTTAAAGGGGGATATCACAAAGTGTTGGTGCCTGGGTGAACAGGCACCACCAGGATGCTAATAATTCATATTATTAAAATCATTCTTTCCTATTGCACAAGTCCCTTCTGGGGCATCATTGGCAGAAGTAAGAACAGTGACATATAACCAGCACTCTTCCTCCACAGCCAGCTTTATAAAAAGCTATTTGTATAATTACAAATTAATACTGTATTTTAAGAAGTTGGAAGTATTTCTTCCAAACCATAAGACCCGGAAACTATGGTTACCATATCAGAACAAGTCAGAATCTTAAACCAATTTCAAAGAGTGATTTACAGTCTTGGCTTGTTCTGGTAACCACAGTTTCTCAATTCAGGTGTAACTGAAACATATGGTTAATTAATCCAGTAAGTGTAGAATCACAGTGTACCAAGAAAAGAGGGAAGGGATCCTGAGAGGACATGAATGCATGGGCACAAAACTTTTGCATATCTCTGCCTAACAATATGTGGGTCTGAACCAGATTCTTGTGTTAGACTCCATACATTTAGGCTGATTAAAGCATCTGAACATGCCTGTAAATAGCTGATGTTCATTATGCTATTATCACGCTTACTACTGGAGGCTACAGTGCCTACTATTGTTCCTATGTTTTTGTCAGACCATTTACTACTTTCATATGCAACCATTCTTTTACCTTGTAACATCGGTACTTGCATGTTCATCTTGCTGAAGTTCAGACAGCGATGCGTCTCCATTGCTTAAGCTTTCTATCATGGACAGCTCGGGACTACTTTGGGGCATGTCTTTGGACTTGCTTAGACTTGCCAATGATGTGACCACATTTGCTAAAGTACTTAAATCTCCTTGACATGTTTCAACCTAAGAAGGAGGGGAGAGGAAGCGAAGAGTTAATGTTTTTTAACACAACAATTAATCTTACAGTGGAACCTATACTAAATTATTAGAGAAGAGATCTCAGTTGCAAGCATATCTGTGGCACTAAAAAGACAAGCTCTTATTCATAAATTCTTTCAGATAACATATTGTTTAATACATGTTAAAACAGCTTCCCCGAACTTCAGGGTAGTGTATCATCAATGACTGTAGTAGTACAGTAATAAAGCAGTAACTTCCAGCGGATTAAAATGCCCGGGGAAACAACAACAGTTTTGCCTTGTTCCAAAAAGATTGCAACACTTGACTGAGGATATTCCAGGGTACCACCACTTTTAAATCCCTCTTTCTTGTTATTGAATACCAGTGATAAGAAAGACAGCTGAAGCAGGGATTTGAAAGATTTCAGTATGACTTTAAGAAGATGTAGAAAGAAGATTCAAACTGGCAATGACCATGGTAGTGCAAGACAGCAAAAAACCCTGTGCTTGCCAAATCTTAAGTTCAATGGAAGAGTGTCAAGTTTGTCTCCAAAGTTCAAAAACGAACTTGTTTGGCTTTGGGGGCTAGTATAGACAATCTAACTGAGCCAAACTTTGTCTTTTAGCAACTCCCCCCCCCCCCGCCCATCGTGAACTCTGGTGAGTGGAGGTGGAAGATTTGCAGCTTCTTATAGAAGCAGATGAAACATGGTTGATGTCATTTCAGGGTGTACACTTCAAAGGCGGATAGTAGCATTTGCTGGAGTTCAGGGTGTTAGTTAGGATGTTTAACTGAAGCATCCATGGCACAGTGACCCCAAAAGATTGTATTGGGCTCAGAAGAACACAGTTCTAAGCAATTTGATTTGCTAGCTCTATCCTTAAATCAATAAAGGCAGGTACGAAGGAAGAAAGAAGACACAAGGAAAGAGAGAGGTAGCTTCCTGCCTCTGCCCTGCTCCCTGCCGTAAGGACCTGCAGACATTTTCCTGTGCATACCTCAATGTTGTTTTATAAAACAGGACCACACAGCGGGGGGGGGGGGGGTGGACAGAAGAAACATTGATTCCTTAAGCATGCCAAACAAATGTTATTACTACAAAATATTTAGACAAGTGAATCCACTAAAGTTTATTTCATTAATGTGTTACTACATCATATACCTTATCCTGAGTCATCAACACTGCAGGCTCGTTTTTTATACCAGACTGATGAATGTTCACAAACATTCCGGACTCCAACATTCCTGTTGATCTGAAATAAAAAGGCAAAAATGTTTGCTTATGACCAAAAAAACTGCCACAAAACTATTTAATCTAGAGCCATATTTGCATACCTTGCCGTTTCACTGTCTGTTACAAAAGTTGGAGTGGCTGTAAGTGGGCTCCGCAAATCTTTTCTGATATAGATCTTTTCTGTAGAAGCTGCACAATTTGAAGACTTTTCCCGTGATACTTCAACAGGTTTCCTCTCACACTGAACAGCTACAAAAGGGTGTGGAGCTATCAGTAACAATCCAAAATTCACACACAATTAGCTGTTAAAAACAAGTTTCTTTTCAATTTCTACTGTCAACTTTGTAGTTTAAATAAACTAATCCTAACAAATTTGTTTTCTGTTCACTGAAAACACTTCTTGCAATCGCCTAACCATGATCAGAGATTTAAGACAAAGGACAGAACCTCCCATCCCTTCAGTTCTTTCCCTCCTGTGTATTAACTCCCCTAGCCTTTAAACATAACCAAAATCTAGTACGTTTACTTTAGGCTTGATACAACTATGGTTAAGTTCACTGGAAGGAATTCATGCATGAGAAGAAAAGGGCTTCAGGCAGAAATTCATAACCCCACAGCTCATCTCTAAATACTTTCCAGTCTCTTAACACTGGCAATATTGTCTGTTAACCCACAGATACTCAAAAACATTCAAGGGCTATGCCTATTTATACATTCACTATCATTTGAACACAGTAAGTTTGATAGGAATACTGTTGTTTGCTTAGGTCTCTCCAGCAGGTGCTTTTAAATTTTCCACCTTCAAGGAAATCCTATTCACAGTTGCCAATCAACAGTTTAAATTTGCAGGAGTTGCAAAAGCATTTAGTCCCTGTGGGGTACAGCTTGGCCCTTTGGGCCTCACTGTCTTCTTAGATAAACTGAGTGCACCCTCTAAAAAACAGGGATGGGGTACATCTGGCCTGCCAGGAGATCCAATTTAAACACAAGGTCATTTCCCCCAAACCATGCCCAGCAACTGACATAACTCTTTTACAAGCTTTCTTTGGCTGTTCATGTGAGTCAACACAGCAAGATTTAATCCCTACTCAACAGCTAATGAGAGGAGGTTAAATTCTGCTGAGTTTGGCTGCACATGCCTTTTGCCAGCATGGAACAGCAGCTGGCTGTCAGCCACTTCGGAACCCTGCACAAGGGATTTTGATAGGTGTGTGGACAACCCCCATGTCAATCATGTGAGATAATAATGACTTCATGTGAGTGGGCAGTCCCACCCAACTGTCAAATTTGGCTGTGAGGCCAAACTTGATATGGATCTGGTCCGTAAACTAAAGGGATTCCCCATCTGTATTTTAATACAACCAAAGCACCCCTCTGGTTGGGTGACACAGAGGGATGATAGTGGTGAGTAAACTGTCTTTTGCAGAGGCTTATTCAAAATTACTGATCATTAAGGAACATGGAGGGCAGTTTGAAAACCACCACTTTGAGAAATTTTTACTTTTGATTTTGTCCGCTTATTGCAGTACTGTAAATCAAAAGAAGTCTCTCTCAACTGTACAGCCACTGCACCTCATATGACCAACCACAATATACAGGAAACAACTGTTTTGTATGTGACCAAAGCACATGGGATCACTGACGCACACAATACTTTTGGCCCTAGAAGTGGGTCGGAGCGGAAGGGGACAGGGGCAAAATGAGCTTACACGAGTGATAACCCAGAATGCAACCCCTGCATAAACACGGTGTTGCCTGTATATAGAAATATTTTTCACAGCTGTTCAAAATTGAGCATTTTATGAGATGGTGGGGAAGATCTTGTCAAATCCCAAGTCTGAGTGTCTTCCAGAAATACTGAAAGGCTTTTTATCTCAAATGTAAGCAAAAAATGTTAGGGAAAGGCCAATATGCTCTTGCCACTTGAAGACTTGAAGTATAGGACTTCAGAGCAAAAAGTGACAATTCTATAATTTAAGTCTTTGTAGCATCAGTAGCATCTTGTCACTAAAAATTCAATTAATTCTCAACTGCTAATTTGAATGTAATGAGTGGAGACTGGGTAAGAACACATAGGAGCAAATAAATCCTCCAATAATTACCACCCTCCCCACAATAAACCTATAAACACTCATACTTACAATCTTGTTTCATTCCAAATGCAATACACCTCTGAAGTCTACAGTACTGACATCTGTTTCTGTGATGTTTGTTAATCACACAGTCTCTTGTCCCACGGCATGAATACACTAAATTCTTTCGTATGCTTCTTTTAAAGAATCCTTTGCATCCTTCACATGTCACTGCTCCATAATGGCGTCCTGAATACATGATATAATGCATTAATTATGAAGTATTATTCTTAAGTTTTACTTAATTGCGTACTTTTGTATTCATTTCATAGAATTTTATATACTGCTAAACCATTGAAACCTCTCAGTTTACATATGCTATCTACATTAAAATTAATAATGAAATCAGATATTAAAAACAATTTACTATACTAGGAAAGACTTAATTAGTTGTGTTGATCAAATGATGGCTTATTAATATTCAAAAGAACTTGTAAGACATCAGAACTATGCTTGCTGTCCTAGTACAAAAGGTTTGTTTTAAACACATGACAAAAACAGTTAAATTACAGAGTGAAATGCCAATTAAATTTTGCAAAGAAGAACTACGTAGCGACTTACCTGATGCCTTGTCTCCACAAACAACACAGAGATCAAATACTTTATTTAGGGTCTGTTCTATGGAAGAATTGTCTGTTAAAATCTGAAAGCAATCAAACAAATAAATGACTTCTCAGTTCCTCCAACTTCTTGGCTTAAATTATTAGCTATAAATTAAATGCCTGTTCCTGTGAAATGCAGGAACATGAAAAAGCACTTTTACACTAAACTATGGCCAAGATCCAGAAAATACTTTTGGCAATAAATATATTGGAAAACATTAAACCAGAGATGGGGAACCTGTGGGCCTCCAAAATTCATTGGACTATAGCCTTTGTATGGCTACACGCAGGCCATACTAACTAGGTCTGATTCAAACATGTGGAAAGCCACCAATTTCTCACCCTTGCATTAAATGAATCTAATACTAAGTAGGGAAAAAAGTGAACCACAGCACTAATCAGACACAGGACCAATCATGTTACTCTATAGAAGGACAAAGTGTGCCAAATTGCTGGGCACTCAGATGACAATCTGAGCTGCTTGGAGAGTGAGTGAAATAATGATAAATAAATAAAACCGGCTGCCTTTCAAAGCAATAAACCAGCATTTTGTAAACCTTAAAAAAATTAAAACATTTTTTCTCTGAATATTGCTTCCTTTTCCAGTAAGAAAGCACACATGTCCTGCAATACAAGACAGCAAATAAGATACTTTCTTATGCTTAAGAGGACTATCAATCCACAAAACATATACAGGATACTGCACTGCAGCTTATAAAGCAGGACTAGCATGAGCATGAAGTGGAAAGTCTAGGTCTCAAAAGTAATTTGATAAGTCCTAACAGTATGAGACACCATACCTGAAAATGTTGTGCAGATATATCTGGGGATGCAAAAAACAGTTGGTTGACTCCTGCAGCATCTGGAGTTGTTAGGAAAACCTTTCCTGGAGTGGCATCTTGTCTTGCAAGGATCACTTTGCTTGGGGTAGAACCATCATGATTTGTTAATATGAACTGCTTGCCTGTTGCAGTCTGATCAAGTGCTGTAACAATCTGAATCTTCTGCCCCGTCTGCTGATCTGTGACAATCTGGTGACACATTTATTTCAAGTTATGGTAGCTTATGATTAAAAGGTGTGTCTAGCGGAATTATGGTGTAGTCAAGGGTGATTAAAGAAAACGGAACTATATTAACTGTTTTCAATAGCTGCAGCATATATTACATGAATCAGCATCCTAGCTCATTCACCTAGTGTTATGATCACTCAATTAGGAGTGCTCCATACTGTAAGACACGTCCACATTTAATTTGCAAAAAAAACAAAAACTTCACAACCGTCCAGCCTGGAAATTAGATGCTGAATTCTTCAAAATTCATTCTAACATAACATTTGTGAAGAACGATTCTCTGTTTTCAAGGAAAGTTACTCCTAGGTAAGTATGCACAGGATTGGAGACTGTGATATGAGGTCCACTATGGCAGGAGAAATCTGACACTTTAGCTTTTTACACTGTACATTTTCATTTGTAAAGCACTGAGTTGTAAAAGATCACAATATAATCTCTCCTAAATTCATACATTTTGAGTGATATTCAGCATTAGTCACACGTGGAGTAGACATTAATAAAAGAATCTCAAGTCCTTTTATTTCAATAGGTCTGCTTTGAGCTTGACTTGATTACATATAACCCTTTGTTTCCAGGAACTATGGGAACACAGATACCACAATGGTGAAAAATCAATTTGCAGTGCACAAATTAAGATTAATTTAGTAAAGCTTGTTAAAGCATGTATTGTGTGCATTCACAATATAACCCCAAACTTGAGAGTTGCCAGGTTTCACAGATTTGACCCGAAGTTTCAGGGCTTCACTTCCTTCCCAAGGTTCTCTAGGAAAACAATCTAATGTTCTAAAAAGCCACGGAAGGGCAGCATTTTTTGGCCCAGGTGCCATATTTATGGCCTGCCACCTCTCCAAGGATCACATACTGGTGGTGGGCATGACATTGGTCACACTCACACAGAGGAACATCGCATTTGGGTTAAATCCAGTGCTTATAACACCATGCTTTGGTTGTGGGAGAACTGCACAATGGGGTAAGTTTCACAGAGTCTCCATTTATTGTTCAATTGTTTCAGAAATCCATTGTTATATGGTGCTCAGGACACATTTTTCAACTAGTTAAGTATTTTAGACCGACTGTACCTGTATGCGCTGGGGTAAGGAGAGACCTGTATCAGCAGGAACAATCTGAATTCTTTGTGCCGTCCCATCCATTAGTGTTTGTGTCACAGATCCCTGGGAATGTGCTATCTAGAACAAAAAACAAGGCAGACTAACTACATGAGCAAAGTTTGGCAGGCACAGCAAATGGGTCGAATTGCTCTTTCACTGCAGCAGCACACAAGAGCTAATTCAGGAATCAATGTTGATAGCTATCAAATAATATCCCCCACAGAAGTGGATTTTTCCAATCAGTGTTAGTTAAAGACTGTGTTACAGCAATCCTTCTAGACATTTGTATTCCCTGCAACCACAGAACAGAATCACTAACAGCTGTGCTTAAGAATTAGCTACTTGTTTAAGATTCACTTTAAGCACAATTCCTAGTTACTCAGCCCCTGGCCCCAAGAGATTCCTGTATCTGAATAGCCATTACATACACACAACTAGCTTACTTACAAGTCACTTGGAATGTATCTGCTGTAGATAATCAAGCTAGATGGGTATCCAGACACAGGAGTAACTAGTGGAAGCAGTTCCTTGTAAAAAGTAAACATGACCTTCTCCAAAGGAGGACAGCTGTTATTTCTCCAAACTGTAACACTTTGCTGAATTATCAAACAAAATCACCATCAGCTAGAATTTTCTGGAATGCAACTTAGCATTTTTAACATAAATAAAAAGCAATATATTCCAGAGCAATGGACAATGAATTACTAAGGACATTTTTATATAGCAACTTGAGTCAGTATAGTGTAAAAATGTACACGTACCTCCCCTATCTGCTGTTCAATAATTTGATGGGCCAATTCCTCAATGGTTGCCATGATCTTGAGTCACTAGTGTTTCCTGTAAAACAGAGGTTTTTAAGAGAAAACCAGAACAAAAGCAAGCAATGGTTGTCAAGATTTTATTGATGGCACATCACCTCTGAAAAGCTGCAATGTTTGTCAACTCTTAAAATACACAGCAATCGTATTCACAAATCACACCACACTACTGCTAAGCTAGCGATGTGTCTATAGCTAAGCCTTATGTTTAACAACTCCCCTAGACTAGGAATTCCATGTTGGTGAAGTGAGTGTGCTAGTGGATGGCAAACTACTTCTATTCCTCCCCTGCAAGTTTGGTTTCTGTGCTAGCTGTGGAGAAAAGCAAGTCTCCTTCATGGTAGAAGGGAACTTTTTGAATTAGCAGGTCAAAAGAATCAAAGGCTGCGTTTCCATGTTAGATGCTGAAGAGGGGACCTTCTACATGGCCAGCAGGGAAACAGCAGATAAGTATAAAAATAAACTGCAAGTCAGTAACATACATGGGTTTATTTACAATGCTGCTATAGTTACTTGTGAGTGGTACCTCAGTTTTGAGTAGACAGAAATATTTTTATTCTAGAAAATACTTTTACAGTACTGCCTTTCTTTAACAACCACATCAATGGCAAAACAAATAACTGTCTTGGATACCACGGTCAGAAAGATGAGATATGAATAAATACTATGTCCTGCCACTTGGGTTCTCCTGACATCATACATTTTAGACCATTCATAACATGCCAGATCTTAAGTGCTTTTTGTTTGTTTTCCTTTGGCAGGGTAAACAGTTCCTCTGACAAAACATCCCTCTTGCTCTTCATCCAAAATATTTCATATTGACTAATTGCACAGATGAGACACTGTCACTACTACATGGAGTGAACAAACAAACCAATCATCAAAATATCAGTAAGCAAACACTCTCCCATGCAGCTCCATAAATACCCCTAATTGATTTCAACATAATCAAATGGGGCACTAGATTTGACTTAATCAGCAAGTAAGAGAAGTACACAAAAGTAGCAGCAGTTGCAGCCACATGCCTTCATTCTCTCCTACCTCCCCAAATACCTCCCAACTCTCTCTCTCTCTCTCTAACTATTTGCTTACTAGAGACCTTATCCATGCAGGATCATGTGCAAACAGAAAACCATCTGCCAATTGGTTGCCAATTACAAGTGAAACATTTTCACTTATAATTTAGCGATGTGTCTATAGCTAAGCCTTATGTTTAACAACTCCCCTAGACTAGGAATTCCATGTTGGTGAAGTGAGTGTGCTAGTGGATGGCAAACTACTTCTATTCCTCCCCTGCAAGTTTGGTTTCTGTGCTAGCTGTGGAGAAAAGCAAGTCTCCTTCATGGTAGAAGGGAACTTTTTGAATTAGCAGGTCAAAAGAATCAAAGGCTGCGTTTCCATGTTAGATGCTGAAGAGGGGACCTTCTACATGGCCAGCAGGGAAACAGCAGATAAGTATAAAAATAAACTGCAAGTCAGTAACATACATGGGTTTATTTACAATGCTGCTATAGTTACTTGTGAGTGGTACCTCAGTTTTGAGTAGACAGAAATATTTTTATTCTAGAAAATACTTTTACAGTACTGCCTTTCTTTAACAACCACATCAATGGCAAAACAAATAACTGTCTTGGATACCACGGTCAGAAAGATGAGATATGAATAAATACTATGTCCTGCCACTTGGGTTCTCCTGACATCATACATTTTAGACCATTCATAACATGCCAGATCTTAAGTGCTTTTTGTTTGTTTTCCTTTGGCAGGGTAAACAGTTCCTCTGACAAAACATCCCTCTTGCTCTTCATCCAAAATATTTCATATTGACTAATTGCACAGATGAGACACTGTCACTACTACATGGAGTGAACAAACAAACCAATCATCAAAATATCAGTAAGCAAACACTCTCCCATGCAGCTCCATAAATACCCCTAATTGATTTCAACATAATCAAATGGGGCACTAGATTTGACTTAATCAGCAAGTAAGAGAAGTACACAAAAGTAGCAGCAGTTGCAGCCACATGCCTTCATTCTCTCCTACCTCCCCAAATACCTCCCAACTCTCTCTCTCTCTCTCTAACTATTTGCTTACTAGAGACCTTATCCATGCAGGATCATGTGCAAACAGAAAACCATCTGCCAATTGGTTGCCAATTACAAGTGAAACATTTTCACTTATAATTTATTTTCATAAATCTCCCTCTGGATAACCTTTCTGCACATCTTCTACAGACTTCTCTTAAATAATCAGCATAATTGAGACAAAGGTTATGACTCATTATTTTTGCAGGAAAGCCACAAGATCACAATGATAGTGTAATTAATATTTAATTGTTGCTTCACTGCTATAATCTTCAAGCGCTCTGTGAAAAGGGTAATCAATTCATGTTTTAGAAAGCTGGAGCACTTGCAAACATATGTGTTGTAGTTGTCATTAACATTTTTTACTTTACTTTATTTTACTTATTAACTACATTTATATCTCACCCTTCATCCAAGCTCACATTTCATACACAGTCAAAATGTGTTTTCTGAGTTTTGCTTAGAACTGAAAATTAGCCATGAATTACAATCGGGATTTTTTTATTGAGTTATTTTATCTGTTTTTATATAAAAACTTTGTTCTTGTGGGGGAGATAGACAGACATACAGACAATTTGTTAACACTCCATATATATATATATGCACAAAGTGGTGGTGTACAGGTCTATTGCATAATAATATCGGACAATATATTCGCCTCAAAGAGGGTAGCAGTACTGACCCTCAGCCTTCTACACTGATAAACCTCTTGTTCTCTACAGAGAATTCACAACAGGGGAATTTTTCTGCATAAGCAAGAAAGGGAAGGGTCAACTAGGTTTGTGGACCCTTGACCAACTGTCTTTTTAACCAAAATAGAGTACAGTCGTACCTCCGGTTACGTAAACTTCAGGATACGTAAGTGGCAAACCCGGAAGTATATTTCTGGGTTTTTGCCGCACGCGCATGCACAAAAATGGCCTCTCCAGTTGCAAAAACCTCGGGATCCGGCCAGACCTCTGGAACGTATCCCATCTGCAACTAGAGGTACCACTGTACATTAAATGTACAGTGGATCAAATCCTACACTTTATGACTCATAGTTTTGCATTTTTAATTTTTTTAATGGAATCTATAAATTAGCATTCTGCTTACCTATATACCAATGTTATACTCCACTTCTGGTGTACATACCGTAATCAATTTCTAGAGACTCCTATAATTAAATAAAAAGAGATCATTTTAGTTTCAAATATCTTATTGGAATTGTTTACAGAATGAAAATAATTTATAATTTTCTGTTCCACAAATAATTATTAAAGTACCATCTATACAGATTTATAGAACATTATATGATTTA
The DNA here is from genome assembly GCF_964234715.1 of Podarcis melisellensis. Lineage (NCBI taxonomy): Eukaryota > Metazoa > Chordata > Lepidosauria > Squamata > Lacertidae > Podarcis > Podarcis melisellensis. Next base: position 40,798,022 of record NC_138542.1, read on the forward strand.
AGATTTTATCAGCAATTACTTAAAACTATTCAATAGCATTATTAATTCATAAATATATGAATCAACTTATAAGGCAATTATCTGCAGAAAATAAAGAACTTAAGAAAACATAACAGATTTGTGAGAAGATGTGCACTGTTTCATCAAGTTCATAATGGTGCAGTCTAGACATTATCTAGCTGGCAAAAGCTAGATTATTCAGTCTATAAATCTGTACTGAGCTTCTCCCTTTCAGCCTTGGGAGGTAAAGGGAAAGTGGAGTCTTGGAAGTTGTACTGTGTTGCCAAAGCTGGCTAATGTTCATTAACATACTAAATTTTCTTTCCTTTTCTTTGATTTGTTGAACTCTTGGCTTTTACCATAGCCAACAACAGTGGATCTCAATTCATCAGTTATCTTAGCCTTCTAGGAAGACTCTAGAACAGTGGTGCCTCGGGTTAAGTACTTGATTCGTTCCGGAGGTCCGTTCTTAACCTGAAGCACCACTTTAGCTAATGGGGCCTCCTGCTGCCGCCGCAGCACGATTTCCGTTCTCATCCTGAAACAAAGTTCTTAACCCGAGGTACTATTTCTGGGTTAGTGAAGTCTGTAACTTGAAGCATATGTAACCTGAGGTACCACTGTACATGTGAAACACCTGTTTGGTGTACTGTGGGGACTGTCTTCAAATGTTTTATATAGTAAAAGACATACTGTAGTTGAAATAGATATGAGGAAATATTTTGTTTCTTAGTGCTATGTTAAAAATCCACCAAGCACAGATTTTGTTTCAGTGTGTGCATCTTGTCAAAAATGCTCACTATATTGAACCTTTATTCTCAATAATAATGGAACTCACAGGTGGAAAATACTTTTATTTTTATAAACCTTTATTGTGTGTAAAGGGAATCGTTGTGTGGGTTCATATTATATTATCCCTTTGGAGCTATGCTGTATCTTTATACTTTTTTGCCATCCAGGCTGTGATGTTAAGAGACATATACAAACACATACACACCCACACACCTTTATGTTTGCACTTTGTTGTTGTGATTGTTGTTGTTAATACATCAGTTTGATATACTGAATGATAGAATGGCAAGAGTTGGACTGGGACCCCATGGATCATCTAGTACAACTCCCTGCAATGCAGGAATTGTCTCTCAAACTTAAGAGACAACATGAATGCAAATAACTTCTTATGCAGTATGTAAATGTTGATCTATCGGGCCGGTGATGTGCTCTTATTTGAGGTCTAATGACAATGTTTATAGAAGCGGATGTTTTGAAAAATTGGCAAAAACTAAAAATTCAAACTGGGAAAACTGAGAATATAATTAGACTTCCAGTCCAGCTAGTTTCTAGTTATAAGTTACTGTACTTTGAAGAATATGACATAAAGTCACTTGAATTAATACTTCAGCTAACGATAACAGTTGGCTGAATAGCTCAACAGTGAAAGGGAAGATGTACCATCAATTAATATAGGGAAACTAATATTGGAGAGCTGCTCTTGCTTAAAATTGGTTCATCATGTTTGAGAATGAATGATAACAAGTGTATTGAGAGAGGTGATCCAACTGACATTGTGTACTTAAGACTTACAAAAGGCTTTTGGCCAAGTACTTCACCAAACACTCTTGAGGAACCTTAAAGATTATTTAAATAAGCAAGCCTGAAATGTGGCTTTGAAGAAATCGGGATCATGAACTTGCCCATTAGGTCCAGTCGGGGCCGACTCTGGGGTTGCAGTGCTCATCTCGCTTTATTGGCCGAGGGAGCCAACGTACAGCTTCCGGGTCATGTGGTCAGCATGACTAAGCCGCTTCTGGCGACCCAGAGCAGCGCACGGAAACGCTGTTTACATTCCCGCCGGAGCGGTACCTATTTATCTACTTGCACTTTGACGTGCTTTCGAACTGCTAGGTTGGCAGCAGAATTAGGAACCTTAGGAGTCATGAAAAAGAGGGAGGTCCCATTTTACACCAGAGAGCAGGAATAACACTAGAACTTGCAGATAATCAATGAGCTCAAGGTGGCATACCAAAATATTTAAAATGCATATGTAAGTGCTTAATTAGGGTTGCTATATTTAAATAAGTGAGAATCCGGACCCAAACGTTGTTGCCATGTGTTACCATATCTCTGGATTTTCCCGGACATTTTCTCTATTTCCGCTCAGACACTGCTTCCGACTGCAGTATTCTGTGTGCGTCCAGGAAATTGCAATGTATGGCAACTCTAGCTTAATATATTTTTTAAACTCAGTTGGGTTGAGTTGCTGTAGTGAAGTGCATAACTGTAAAAGTCATTTGATTACTGTACTGCTACAATTTTATACAATATATTTTATAACTGAACTATTAAATACAAAGTCTTAACAAGTAGAGAAAAATTAAGATAATTTTTGTTTCCAGACACTTTTAATTTTACGTTTCAAGCAACGAGTGGTTTACACTACAGCACGCAGTAGTATATCACTGGTTGAAAGACTTGGTGGATGTAAAGGATTCACATAACAAGAAAGTTTTACTGATTCTTTTTGCCATTAAGCCATTTCCATTATGAATGTTGATATGCTGTATTTGTATCTGGTATGAATAGTTTTGTTCATGTCCACTGGAATCTGCTTTGATTGACAGCCTAAAAATATTTTAAATACAACTCATGGATACAGAAGCAATCTATACGGTACAACTCTTGTAAATTATTTCAATTCTGATTACATTCCACTTTAGATCTTATACACATATGTACACATGAGAACAGCTGACTGAGCATTTCAACAGGCATTCAGGGGCATACTATCTCCAAGTGGGGAAGAAAACAAATCAGCTATCATCTTCTAATCCAGATCATGATTCCCATCCAAGGAATATGTTCAATATTAAGCATCTTTAATTACAAGTTACACATTTTTAATTGCAAGTTACAAATAAAATTCAGTTTTCCAGCCACTTAGTCACACCACCTGACAAGACCCGTTAAGAAGGGTAAATTGAAAGGCAGGGAAAGCTGTTAGTGTCACTTTCTCTCATGGCAAAAGGTATGCCCTTCCTTTTCACTGTACCAAAAATACCGCACCCAGGGTCACAAGCCTCTCCAGTATGTCAAACAGGAAAGTAATAACTGAAGGGCATAACTGGAATGAACCGAGGCCAAATAAAGCTATCACTTCCTATTCAAAGGAGCCACCATTGCACACACAAACAGATGTATAGGAAAGGGGCAAGGAGGAAAAAAATGATTTATCTTTCCACTATTGGTTAATCATCCAAAATTATGGAACAATGGATGACTAGTGGCTACCACTTGGGCTGTATTTTCATAAGCAGCATTTTTGTAAGTGGTAAACCCGACTCTAGACTACAGGCGCTATAAATATTTGAGCACTCCCCTGCAAAAAGTACACAGAAAGCTGGCACACAAGAGACAAGGCGAGGGCAGAGCCTCCCCCCCCCCCGCGAACACTGAACACCCACGTGCGGGAGCTTCTGTTGTCGCTTTTGTATGGAGGATCCTTCAACCAGGTGAGTTTCCTCCACCTGGAACTTTAGTACAGCATACTGTGTAAAAGACGAGGAAGTGCCGCAGTATCTGCCTCGCGTGCACAAGGTCCATTGGTGCAACCCCCCTACCCCCCGGCATCTCAAAAGGAATAAATGCCCCCTGTGCTGAAGACCCTGGAGGGCCGCTGCCGGTCAGTGTAGACAATACTGAGCTAGAAAGGGCCTGCGGTGTGACTACTCGGGGTAAGGCAGCTGCTTCCTACGTCACACGCCCAAGCTCCGCGCGCCGCCTTCACCTGCCGTTTGAGAGGCCACAAGGCCTCAGGTTCCAGCCAAGGACCAGAGCCAGGCCAGAGGGAGGCGGGCGGGCGGGCGCTGTTGCCGGAGCGACCGGGGCAGCGCGGAGAGGGCCCAGCCCGCTGTCACTCGCTCCGACAAAATGGCTGCGGCGGAGCCAGACTGAGCACCTCCGCCGCCGCCACCCGCTCCCACCTGGCGCAGCGGCCGGGCTGCGTGCCCCGCAGGCTCCATCAGCCTCGGCGCAGGAGAGCCCTGGGCCTGCGGAGAGGAGAGGAGCGGGTCCCGGGGCGCGGCTAGGATCCGGGGAGGGGAGATGCAAGCCTTTCCTGTGGGTGAAAGGTCAGAGGGGCGGCGGCGGCAGCAGGAGGAGCTGCCGCTGCTGCTACCGCCGCCACATGGGGAACGGCGCCCTCCCGCCGCCAGCGCCGCCGGGCACGGAGCAGGCGCCGACGAGGAGGCTCGCTGAGGCGCCAGCCGAGGCCCAGGCGCACCGGGAAGGCCTCGGGCAGCGCCGCCGGAGCCCCTCCTTTTCCTCCCCGCTGCCCTCTCCGCGTCATACCTGACAGCCGCGGCGCAGCAGCAGCTCCTTGGGGTTTAATTTGTCGGTGGCGGGTCCGGATCTGGGAGGTCAGAGTTCGTGACCCCGCTCCCCGCGTTCGGTCCAGCCCCGTCTCTCGCGTGGCGTAACGCCGTTCTGCCTTCCCCTCCCCCAACCGCCGCCGCAGCTGCCGCCGCCGCCACCAGCATCAGCACGGCTGCGCTTGCGCAAAGCGAGCCCATGGCGGAGGCGGGGCGAGTGTCACCGGGCCGGCGGGGAGAGAGTGGGAGGAGGAGAGGAGGGAGAGAAGAAAATCCCCCCCCCACACACACACACACTGAAGTTGTCACAGCGATGCTGGGACGGGCGGGTACGGCAGCTAGAACAGCCCTTCCGAATCTGTAACCGGAGAGGGTTTTTTGCTTTCAGGGCTTTTGTTGCTTTGGGACTCCAGCTCCCGTCAGCCCCAGCCAACAAGGCCAACGGACAGGAATGATGGGAGTTGTAGTCCAACAGCATCTGAAGGGCCAAAAGCCTTGTAAAAGGGTGCACGTAGCCTGCCTTGTTGGGGTTTCAGTGTTTAGCCGTTTATTATGCTAACCAAACAACAAACAATAAAAATATTTAGAATATTAACATATGTTCTGTAGTAGTATGCAATTATTAGAACAGGTTATGGGTTGCATCCCGTTTTAGTGCTGATCAGAGTAGACGCACTGAAATGTAGTCTTACAATAAAGGGATTTAAGGACAGAAGTCATTGAGTAAGCAGGGGCATTCAGTACCATTACATGTATTTAGGCCTAATTTCAAGAGATGAAGATGATGATGATAATAATAAATAATAATAATAATATCTTTATTGTCATTGCCCCCTCTCGGGGACAACAAAATTACTTGACTGCTCCATAAAAACACTAATTAAAACAATACAGTACAGCAAGGAAGATTAGATGACTTTCAAAATCCAGGCTTCCCATTCAGGGCCGAGATCGCTCTGGAGAAGAAGCTGTTCTTAAGACGGCTCGTTCTTGTCTTCATCGTCCTGTATCTCCGTCCCGACAGCAGGAGCTCGAAGAGACAGTGACCAAGATGGATGGATATTCTTCAGTTATGTTATCTTGCTCAAAGCAACTTGCAACTAAACATGACACCATTTTAACACGTAATATAATGAAAAAATACACAACTTGTGACATGGGTACTGTTATAAGAAAAAAAAAACTGCTTTCCCCTTATGGAATATTCCAGAGCCCGTAGAGTCCTCCTAAGGTTCCCTATCAGTAGGAGAAAGTAACAGAGACCAACCAGAGTATATTGAGAAGCAAAGTGACTAGTAAGCCTGATCTATTAAAGGAACTGTTGCAACAGGGTCCTTACTCGTCACACGTAGAAGGAGAACCCTGAACAATGGTGCACAAGTCCTTATATAGATTTTTGAAATTTCCCACCCTGTAGCCCAAAGCCACCCCCCTGAAACATCATACATACATCACAGAAGGAGGTGGTCTACAGCAGAAATTCTGTTTGCCAAGATACCTGATAATGGTCACCGATTGCATTACCTGGGCAGTCTGGCCATTCTTTTGTGATGGCTAATACTTTAGTTCCTGAATCCAGGTCACAGGCTCACCCTATTCATACACAAATGTGGCCTTAAGACAGAATTTGCAAGCAAAAAGACAATGGGAAGGCTTTCCCCATTTGCCTCCCTTACAGCAGAGGAATATTTGAGGTCATTGGGAAAGTCAAAATGGCTTCAGGAATGCTCTCCTGTATTACCGGTATTTCAGACACATGGTTTATGTACTTATGTGTTTGCCTTGTACATTTATGAACATTTAATTTATATTTGAGACCTTAGAATTCTTATAACAGTATCATGCCCCTTAATGAGTCACTAAAAACTGAATCTGCTTGGGACCTCTGGAGATCTAGATTGAGTAAACAATCAAGTAGTACTGTTGCCTGGGAAGCACGTGAGCCAAGGATGGCTGTGCAATTTACCTTTGATGTAGATGTATTCCCTCACCTCCTCAGCTTTAGTGTGCTGCTGCTTTGAGACGCTTAGGTGATGGTGAGCAAGACTGAAATCGCCCCTTTTCCTTCAGAAGATAGACTTGGCCATTGTCATTCATGATCTAATTGAAAAATACCACATCTGGGAGCTCTGTTGACCTGCTTATGAACTTGAGCAGGTCGCTTGTCTCAGTCAGTAGTCTGCCTTCAGAAAAACAGATGTTGCAGCAATAAACGGATAGTGTAGTGTTTTGGATTTAGGTGTGCACAGTGCTATTCTAGAAAAGAGGTGCCAGAACTCATCATGAACTCTTATAATGTTCTCTTATAATGTCAATGGCACCCACCTGAGAAGTGCTGGAACTGAGGTCCAGCTGGAAAAAAGCCCTGGTTGTGCACCAAGTGAGTGCAAGTCACTTGGCTCCATCTAGTTCAGCAATTTGCTTCCAAGCAGTGGCTTATCAGATCCACATGGGAAACTTAAATGTAAGACATGAGGGCAACTGTATTCCTGTTTGTCCCCAGCTCCTGCTATGAGCAGTGGCAGCTAGGAAGAGATTTGTGCGTGCCCAATGCAATGTATTTATATGTTTCAATCTGTATTATACATACATTTTCTGTCTTGCTCATGCTCCAGCATGGCCAATATATAGTCTATAGTCAATCATTTCCCCTCTCCTCCCCTTGACACCTCAGGCAATTCTTTCAGAGCTCTCGTTTTTTTTTTGCTGAGGAGTGGAAATTAGGGAAGCACCCCAAAGATGGCTTGAGGGTACTGACCTCATCAGTCTCCTGCTAACAATGGTTATATCTTCAGTGTATTGAAGGGATGTGGGTAGTGATAAGCCCATCTTCCTAGGCAGCAGATACTGTTAGGAGAGAAAGGGACAATCTGGGGAGTCCTAGGAATTAAACTACTGTAGATCATACATAGTCCTATGTAACCACTGCATGTAGTGATATAAAAAGGTAAAAAAAAGGGCAAAGGACCCCTGGACAGTTAAGTCCAGTCAAAGGCGGCTATGGGGTACGGTGATCATCTTGTTTCAGGCCGAGGGTACCAGCGTTTGTCCATAGACAGCTTTCTGGGTCATGTGGCCAGCATGACTCATTGCTTCTGGCGCAACGAGACACTGTGACAAGTGCCAGAGTGCACGAAAACGCCATTTACCTTCCTGACACAGTGATACCTATTTATCTACTTGTGCTGGTATGCTTTTGAACTGCTAGGTTGGCAAAAGCTGGGACAGCAACGCGAGCTCACCCTGTCCTGCAGATTCAAACAGCAGACCTTCCAATCGGCACACCCAGGAGACTTGGTGGTTTAGACCACAGCACCACCGGTGTCCCTATGTAGAGGTATACGCTGTAGCGTAGCCTTGTATTTAAATGATAGACAAGGAATTGTATTGAGGGGTGTGAGTGTCAGGCTGACTGAGGAGGGATGGATTGCTTTGTCCCTCTGTGTCCAACTTAGCAACCAAGTGGGTTGCCAAAAGAGGACCACCTCTCCATGGCCAACATAGAAATGCAAAACACTGTCCCTCTTTTGCCTGGCTCTGGAAGACTAATAAAACATTTTGTAGACTAGTATGGTCTTATTTTATTTATTTATTAAATTTATATAGCCACCCATCAATAAATACTTCCTTGGTGGCTTACAAAACAAATAATGAAGACAAGTGTACAGTAATTAAAACCAATATGCAACAAAAATTACAACATTTTATTTATAAATTACTTATTTTACAAGGCTCTTCTAAGTGAATGGCTGCTAAAAAGAGCAGCAAGCATCCTGGGGGGGCGGACAGTGCAGTAGAAACTGCCAGAAATACACCCAGGTATAGCACATCTCTGTTTTATTTTAAAATACACACAAACTCCATAACTGTGACTGATTTGCAGGCATCTCATTACAGGACACAAGCTAGGTTTCTTCAGAAAGAAATGCACAGGGGACAGAGAAACATTGTCAGCCATATGGCTGTCAAATCCAAATTTAGTGGCCAGAATATTTTGGGCAAGCAGGTTAGTGTAATATTTTATCAATACACACACAGTGTTTATTATATTCAGGAGACTCTGCTTTTACTCATTTGCTACTGGGCAAGGGAGACACTTCAAATTTATTTTGATAAAAACGTAACTACATATTTCTGATTACTTTCAGTTGTTTTAATTTGCAACATTAAAGGTTCTGTTCATTCAGTTATTGTCAGTACAATCTATAAGAGCACTTGAAAAATTATAGAACAGTAGTTGAAACAAAACTGTCAGTGCCTCTTACATTCTGTGACATTTCTACACTTGAGACCACTGAAACCTGTTAAGTATATTTCTTAAATTGTTAAGGGATTACATAAACATACCACATTCCTTTTTTGCAGACACTTAATTGGAAACAATATTGCTTGCTCTATTCTATAGCATCTATTTGACAAGGAGTAAATCACTATAACTATATCAACTCCCTCTAAACCAGACCACAGCAGTAGTAATTAAGTAAATCAGAACCCAGAAGGTCATCTTGCAACTACATTGCACACAGAACATCTTCTGATTCATTTCTCCCTTCCCGCTAATGGCAGCTCTACTGACCAAGCCATTTCTGAACTATACTTCAAAATATTTCCAGATTCAGCACCAAGATTGTCCCATTAAGAGCAGGGGGAAGAGTGAAAAGGCCCAGCACCCTCACACAAGGCTAAAGGGGCTGCCTAGATTGCAACCACATATTATTAGTTATTTGGTTCATAATGGTAGTGGTATTCACCGTCTTACATTTCTTTTCAAATACTCAGGAGCAGCCTCTGCCAACCTAGTGCTGTCCAGTTGTTTTGGGTCTACAACTCATATCAGCCTCAAGTCTCTGAGTGTGCTCCCAATTCTTCCTTTGTAGTCACACTTGACTTCAGTGCTTTTTGAACACAGTGCCTTTTTCAGAAAAAAGGCTCAAAATCAGGGCATGGCTGTGAAGGAGGAACTGGGAGTACACTCAAGCTTTAGAGCAGTATTATTCAACCTTGGGTGCTGTTGGACTGGCAAACTTAGCCAACGGTCAGAGGTTATGGGTATTGCAGTCCAACAACATCTGGGGACCCAAGGTTGATGAATACTACTTTAAAGTGTGCTCTCAATATTTCATATCAACTGGTATGATATGCCAGGTAATTGGCACTTGGGTGGCCCCACCCAACTGTCAATAAGACCTGCAGAAAGTTGGCCATTTTGGGATTCCATCCCTTGAGCTAAAAGTGGCTTCCCACTTCTGCTTTAGGCGAAATTCCTATACTAGCAAACTCCTTGGTATTTTGCTATCATTCTTCCTACTTATTAAGAACTCTTATGCAATCACCTTGGGGTTCACTGTTGAGCAAAAAAATGTAGTGTATAGCACACTCTGTACATGGTCCAAGACAAATTGGGACTGTGGGGCGGGAGCAGAGTGTACCAGCCTTCAACCCGTGCACTCCAGATGTTGCTGGACTCCTAATTTCCATTAGTCCCAGCCAGCATGGTCAAGGATCATGGAAGCTGTAGTCCAACAACAGCTGAAAGGCACCAGCTGGGGAAAGCTGGACTATACAGAATAGCTCCTCAGTTAAGAAACCATTTTAATACGGAAGTAGTTCCTCTGTTTTGAATTTTCCCATTGAAAACAGACACCTACTAACATGAAATCAGTTATTTTTTATCCCACAAAGGCCAGCCAATATATTTACAAATAAAAAATACACATTCCCAAAGATAAAGCAAAATCTTTGGGACCATATGCTCATCTTTGGCAACAAGGCAATTTTTCTGTTAGTGATGCTTTTGATACAACCACCCTTGTACTAGAAGCAAACAAAAAACTCAACAGATACTTTATTCTTCTTCCACGTTGTAAAAATAATTAAGAACAATGATGTGAACAAGCAACTTGGTGAACACCAAAGTATCCTATTCTGAAATGTCCACCAGGATATTTTCAGCGTAGATACAAGAATTGCATAATTACCCACCTTCCTAATGTTCTAAATACTATTTCCCTGACTTGTCCTACATTATAGTAGTACTAGTTTCAATTATTATATACACACATTTTCCAAATATTAAATAAATATAAAATTACTAATTGAGTGCTTTCATTTTAAGTAACAGTTTGCTAATATAAAAAATACAATAGAAAGAATTTTTGACATGTCCAGCAGATCAAATTGTGAATGAAAACTAGAATGACATTCCTTGTCAATGTTATTCCCCCAAAATATTGTGCATTCTTGATACTAGAATTCCAGTTTCAGTTTGTGTTAAAATAGTACAGAAAATTTAAAAATCCCCTGTTAAGCCCTTAGCTATCATATTCTACAGTATGTATGTGACATTCTTTTGTTTCTGTGGGGAAGCATGTGTCAAGGGAAAAGTTCTCATGCTGAAAACAAGCTTTTTCCTGCTTGAATGATCTAATTCACACTTCATGAAAATACAATGGATATTAATTTTAAAATCACTTTGGTATTTATGCTTTGATACCATCTGTGGCGTAATGTTGCATGGGCAGGTAGAATAATAATCCATTCAGCTTTCCTTTAAAAACAAGGGCGGGGGGGAATTAACAGGCAACTTTTGCAAGTGGATATTAACAGGCCCTCTTTGAAGTGAAATTGAATACACAGACTCATCGTTTCATTGTGCTATTCTGGAGTCAGCCGAGAACAGCATATGATCGATGGAAGTAATTTAGTTTAAGTGCACATATGGAAGTGTTACATGTTCACGAATCTTTCTATATGTATACTTAAAAAGGGATCAGAAACTATTAATCTACCTTGCACTGAGAAAGACTGGACAGCATTTCAGTCAAATTATCACAGATTAAAAATAAGCATAAGGAGAGGCCTGAGAGAGCCTGCTGAAAGGCCTTGCTCCTTAAACTTTCCAAAAGCAAAATGAACAGGAAGCCTGAAATTGTGCCCATGACAAACCAAGGAGCAACGGCCTGCTACAACTTTTCAACGAACAAAATTCCCTAAGGTCAAGGACACTTTGGAATTCAATGTGAATCTCAGAAATGATTCTGACCATTAAGTAAAACAGTGACAAAGTTTTTAATAAATAACACTTTTTGTATGACAAAAAGACAAGTATACACATTTCTTTAAAAATTATTACTCCTGAACAAAGACGTTACGCCAGTGAACAATCCAGCTTTGTTTAGGTTGATGCTTGTAAAATCTGATGACTCTTCAATAAACAGAACCATAGTATTGACTTTGTCATCGGACTTTCTTTCCTTTAAGTAACAAAGCAAGCATGCTACAATATTGTGGCTTCTTGAAAAGCTTCTATCCACCTGTTTGAAAAGGAAAAGCATTTAATATATTTTGAGCAAACAGAATGGTTTCCACAGCTTGTATAATTGAAAACTTTCAACTCAATTTGTCATAATATTTATAAAGTACTTTATTTTTCCGTCTATAAGATGCCCCCATGTATAAGATGCCCCCTATTTTGGGGGACTCCGATTTAAGAAAATGGGGGGAGATACTATCCGTGTATAAGACGAGCCCCAATTTTGAACCTTTTTTTAGAGTAAAAAAACATAGTCTTTGTTATGTACTGAAGTTCTCACCCTGGGCCAGCAGGGGGATACTGTAGATAGTTATGCAAATAAGGGGATAGTTTTAGAAAGTTGTTACAATTACGTGTACTGGAGCTCTGTATAAGCAGGCTGACTGAGCCCTTCAGCTCAGTTCTGTTGTGGCCTCTGAATAAACAAGAGCTGTTTGAAGAATCACTGTGATATGTTCACCCACAACTTAACAGTCTTATACACGGAAAAGTATGGTATATACAGACACTATTGAATAGCTTTCAAAATCATGAATAAAAACTGCAAAGAACCATGAGATTAGAATGAAAGTATATTTTGAGCAGTATCCAGTTTTGAACCAGCATACAGCTTGCTGATATTCAATGTATGGGTCTAGGATAAAATACATAGTTTTCTCTCTCATTCTTCTGCACTTTGCAGAGCCAGCAAGTTTCTGCTTGTTCTTTCTACAAAAGCCTAGTGCAAGGATGGGGCATTTTAATCCTTTCCCTAATTTTCTGCAGTTTGTGAGGGCGGCAGAGACTTTGTATGGGAACTTGAGGAACCTTTTCTGACTGAAATGGACAGGCCAATCATACCTGTATATACTTCTACAAAACTGTATAGTTATAAATTCCCTAATAAAGCTTTGAAAATAATCATGAGACTTTTTAATTAGCATTTTTTTTCAAAAAAAATTGCTCACTTACTTTTGTGCTGAATGGGGGTCATCCGCTTTGAATATATAAAATAAAGTATTCTTGTGCAGCAAATGGAAAAGTTTAGACTCCGAGTGTTCATCTTTGACTTCAGCAACTGTAAATCCCAATAAAGGCTGGCTCTCCAATGCAGCCACATCCTAATTTTACAAAGAAAACTACTGTAACCATTTGCAAAATAATCTGAGGTCTAGGTCAATAGCATACAAAAAAGTGTTTTGTGCAATATCAAGGCAGCACCAGATCCGTGGGATGGATCTTAAGGTTTCCTTATGGGATTTCAACACCATTTGTATCTCGTTTTGTCTGTTTAATCAGAGAGCAGGAGCAGGCAGTGGATACAGCAGCAGAACCAATCCAGTGCTCTGACCAGTGTGTCTACAGAGTCCCGACTCTGCCTCCACCCAAGCAAGCTACAGTGCCACCAGTGGTTGGAGGGCAGCTCTGCCCCATCATACCAGCCACTATTTTCAGTGATTTCCTGAAAGCCCCCGTGTCTGAGCAGGCCTTTAGACTCCACTCCCAGCATCCCACTCATTCAACCATGCAATGTTCTACATTAACTTGTGAGATCTGATTTCTCACCTCACTAGCAGCATATGTGTAGAGCACCTTATTTTTTATCACAAACCACAGGTGTTTCCATGGTTTTTTGCTGCCCTTTGATCTGTATAAATAGCCACTCATTGAAGAATCTTCTGTATTTGCAGATACCTGAAATTAGAACAAACATGGTACTCGTAAGAGTGCATGAGATTGAACAAATAACGTTTTGATTATACCAACATTCTTCATCTAACCGGAAATGTTGGTATCAATATCTTTATTATAATCCTGCTAAAAAGGCCTGAAATAACGTAACATTATACATGACGTTAAGGATATGCCACAATTTCCAGCTGAGAAAACCTGAGCTACCACAGTAAGTTGCTAGGCACTGGTAACTCGTGCTGTGTTTTCCAGGACTGGTTATTATACTTTCAGCACTCATTTCAAAGCAGAATTGAAGTTCTACTCAAAATAGATCTATTGAAATTAATGAACCTGTGTAAATTAACTTCACTGGGCCTACTCTGAGCAGGGCTAGCATTGGATACAACCTTGAACTCATTTCTCCTTCAAATATAGCAATAAATATGATCAAGAATCTCAGTGCAAACTAGAAGTTAGTTAATGAAAGAGTTGAAGGAAGAGGAGACATTTCCTTGAAATGGAAGGCGGTATACAGTACAATGTTCTCTGAGCATGCTGTATGTTCCATATGTGTGCTGAGCACATGCTCAGGTGAAGCAACGTAAAACATATTGCAGATATTCTACTACTCCCACAATGCAGACCACAGATATTCTCTCCAAAATGTGAGAGTGGTTTTCCTACAATAGGTGTCTGTTACGTCCCAAGGGAGATTCCAAACCATAAAATTCTCTCAATTTTTCATTTTCACTGTTCTTCAGAAAGATGAGTAATAAATTTTTAGTAGCCTAAGGCTACCACAAGATGATTCCAGTGGCTATTAAAAGGCAAGGATGACAGGGTTAGATTAGAATGAGTAGTTGGGACATTAAGGATTGTTAGTCTCAAATCAGAACAATGCGAGTGACTGCAAGGCATGCCAGGTGTATCCCCTGACAGAAAGTGCTATAAAAGAAAGTTGTTTTTCTAATTAATATTTTCCATTAGATGCATCTTCCTAGATTTTACCCAAAATGATAATTTTAATGCAAACTGTAGAGAGAGGATTTATACACACCTTTTAAAATTCCTAACTGCAGCTTTAAGTACCGTTCAATGTGAACAGTATGGATAAAAGCACCCAACACTATTTTCAACAGGACATAGCTATAAAGGGTAATAAAGCTAAAAGGTATTCTAAATAAATTCACCAGTTTTCCAGAAAGAGAGCCTTTAGCATGAAAAATCAATTGGCAGTAAGACAGCATCCCTAGAGAGAGAGATGGGCCAAACTGCACACTGCACTTTTCTGCGTCAACAATCTATCAAGGCAGCATATTGAATGTACTGCACGTAACATCCAGGGAACGTGCATGTGCAATACACACAGAGAATACATCAAGAATTAAAGTAACTCCAAACAACAGGGGGTGCTAAAAGGTTTCCTACAGCAACAGCTGGTATATGGACACAATTAAGCTACATAAATAATTTGTTTCATGAAATTCCTCAGGCTGTATGATGTTTCTTTGGGAAGCAGCCAGGGGGGGAAAGGTTGCCTAATTGAGATTCTGCGAATGCTCTGCATCAGTATATGCAAAGAAATAGCATACTACCATGCTAAATATGAGCACCGTAAATATTCAACTGAAATGGGACAGAACAGCAATTCATATGCATAAATATATTTTCCTTTTTGCAGCTTAACAAATAATTATCCAGTCATTTTTAAATTTTGATATTGCATGAACATACGTTCACAAAAATCATACCCAGCATTGTGGAAGCCTCCCCCCCCCATCTCTGCCATCTCTTTCTATAACTCTTCTATGAGTCTCCTGAACAGTCTCCTCCTTCTAACAGACTCTATTTCTCTCTTTCACTTTGGGAATGCTACGTTGTGACTATTCATTTCCCACATGGTGCAGTAGAATATTAATACAACTGTATAAATGGAAGTCTGCAACAACATATGTGGCCTACTGGAGCACAAGCACTTTGCCCAAGAATGTTGAAGCAAGTAGAGAGGAAGGTACGAAGGACAGCCCTTCCCACTCTTTTAACCTGGTGACCAAAATAGAAATGTTTGTGCAAATCACTGGTATTTCACCAATTGCAAGAAGCACAAGAAATATAATGGTCAGGTTTCTACATACTAAACCAAAGACCTCACATAGTCATCTCTTCCATCTATGTGCCCAGAAGAATTTTTGCAAAGTTTAGTTTAACTCTGAAAGTTAAACGTTAGCGTTGGGATCCCTGGTTTGTACCAGGCTTAAATCTAACAAGTCATGTACTTGGTCCCATAATAGGAGGTAAGAGGGAGGAAGGTTTTATTCCACCATGCTTCCCACAATTCAAATTCCCTAGCCATGGAAGGAATTGGAGACAGGTAACACAGGGCAATAAAATATCTGGGGCAGAGGAGGAGATTTGATAGTAGCAATGGGTTGCACCAAGAGAGCAGCACAGTGCTAATTAATCTTCAACCACACCTGACTAAATATATTTCAACTATCTGTCCTACTATAAGTCTATACTAAAAAAAGTAAGATGCCCCACTCAAATAGATATCCCTTCTAAAAGCATTTTACTAAAAATTAGCAATGACGCCGTTAATAAAAACAGATAATTTCATACTTAGACTATGTAACACATACTTCCTTAAGAGCAGCTGGGATCTTTTTCTGCTTTCTTCCAGATGGGATACTGTGCAACACTGTGGATAAGGTGCTAGACGGAGTTCTGTGATTTACTGGGGAACCATTTTTAGGAGGTGTGTTCAGCTTATCTGAAATGGAAACAGTTACTTTTGTACTTCATACAAATGGAAACGTAAATTTAAAGTGAATTTCTTCACAAATTGCAAGTTTTAAGTACACACCATCAGCCCACCCTGAGATTATTGTCATTCTAGTTTCTTACATACTATTTGTACATATGAGAGCAATTATATTGCAGTTTTGAATGTGCTTAAACCTATGGTCCCCTTTTCAGTGAACAAGCCTGCCTTCTGAACACAGCATGATGGTGGACAAGTACAGTATTTGGGGGTGATGATTAAAACAATATTCTCTTGCAAAACTGCTGCAAAATGGATGTAAGCTTTTACTAACACTGCCATCCATATTAAATCAACTGTAAAGTGCAATGCGAGTTAATCCATCCACTTATGTAAAACATGAGCAAAGCAGGAAAGGATATTTAACCTGAGAAGTATATTTTCATCTGGAGAACCACATTGTTTAAAACTAAAACGATGTTGCATTATTATTCTCTTTTGGGAATTTGATTCTGTTCTATTTAATCCTCAAAAAATTGTGCCACTACAAGCCATGCTGAAATGAAGACAGCTCCAACTTAAGGGGTGTACATGCCCTTAAAATATGTTTACCACAAAAACAGAAGCATCAAAAATTGAAAAGCTGGTTTAGACAAAGTTTTTACCTTACCCTGTTTTTGTAACTCATTAAAGCAATGGTCACATACTCTTGCAGAGTGATGTTTCATATAGTCTAGCCCATGCTTATTTGATGAACAAGCTTGACAGATTATCTGGAAAGGAAAAAGAAACATGAAGCACACACACCACACACCTCTAGTTAACATTTTAAGATGATTAAGATATGTGGTTCAAAACAATCAGAGAGCTTTCCTATTAGAGTCCTGCTGGACCAGGCCAATGACCCATCTAGCCCAGCATCCTTTCTCCGCAGTGGTCAAGCAGATGCCTGTGCAATATCTTTACTCAGGCTCCCCAGCAGCTGGTATTCAAAGGCGTGTCACCTTCAATACGGGAAGCAATGTATAGCCACCCTGACAAGCAGACAGTCATAGCACTTATCCTCTTTGATTTCTTTCTAATCCTGTTTTAAAGCCGTCAGAGTTTCTGGACACCATTACATCTTGGGGAAGCAAATTCCATGCATTGTATGAAAAACGTTTTTTATATCCTCTGTCCTGAATCTTCTAACATTCCGCTTCATTCAGATTCTGGTATTATGAGAGAGGGAGAAAAATGTTTCTGTATCCACTTCCCCCACATAATACATCATTTTGCACATCTTTATCATGTCCCCCCACCCCCCGTTACTTGCTTTCCCTCCTAGACTGAAAAGCCAAAATTGTGGCTTGACTGATAGGAAAGTTTCCCCGGCTCACTGAATGCACCGCAGTGTGATCTTATCAAAACTGCAACATTTCCTTAACAGGCTGCAGAGCAGTCAAGTCCAACCACTGAATATTTTGATTAATAGCTACAATAAGGCTGTGAAATGTTTCCAACCTTCCCACATGCTCTGCAATGGTGTCTTCTCCATGTGAGTGTGAACTCACTAGTACAGATCATACACATGGTAGCTCTAGTATCAGGAATCCAGATTGGCGCCTTTGACCCTATAGGACTATCTTCGGTCTCTTTTTCTGGGTCTGCCTAAGGGAGAGAGGAAAGAAAATATCACATGTTTACAGATTTAAAGAAACAGCCACCATGATATTCTAGTTTTCTAACTAGTGCTGTACATATTACAACTCTTCACCAGTTGATGAAATTAAACTGAATTATTTTTAGCAGACTTCAGTGTGAATTTGGGGGTGTGGGAAGGGAATGGGACAGAAAGCTTTCATCAAGGAGGCATAGGGGGAGGAGATCATTTGGACCTATTGCATATATTTGAGATTCAACTGCAGAAAACTCCCCAAAGGAGAGCATGATTTAACAGCATTTGTTACTTTACTATCAAGCATCTGGTGGGGAACTAAAACCTACCAGCAGGGCAGGACACTGTAGAGAGAGAAAAAATGTCCATTTGCAGGTGAAGGCTGAATCCAAATCGCACCAGCAAATGGGCAAAGTGGGTTTTGCTGACAGCAAGCCCTTTCTGCTGCACAAGGGAGTTCCTGACAGAGAACTCCTTCATGCAGTTGGTCCCAATGGGGCTCACAGTGCCATTGAGATGAATGGAGCCATCAGTGAGCCACACATGCAAAGGAACAATCAGGAGCTCATTTTAAGCTCCTGCTTGTTCTTTTGTAGCTACATCCTTACCTGCCCCACACCTGACATTACAGGTGAGTGCAATTTGAAGAAAATGGCCTGCAGGCCAAATCATAGCCCTTGTTGGGCCTTACTAGGCTTGCAGGTCAGAAGTTCCCCACCCCTATTATTTTTCTTAAAACTTACAGTAAGAGTAGTTCAACAATGGGACCAAGTACCTGGTAAAGTAATGGTCTCTCCTTCACTGGAGGTCTTCATGCTGGAGATTATCTGTTGGCTATGCCCTAGTTCTGGATTTCCTGGGTCAAGTATCAAGTTGGACTCTGATGGCCCACAAGGCCTTCATCAAACGACCACTCTACTAGGTAATTGATTCCACAGTTGAAGTGTTCTTACAGTTAAGATGTTTCTCCTATTGTACTACTGAAAAATCATTCTCCAGTAACACACTAGCTATGTAACAGTTATCAACACAGGACAAACAACCAGCCTTTTCTCCTGGCATTAAACACTTGTGCCTTTGGCATGCATAACAGGTCTATGGACCCAAATCACCATCACTGCCATACAGTGTGTACAAGCAACAATTTGGACCAGAACAATTTGGACATACCTCTTCAATACTTTTACTGGGGTTAAAAGTGATTCTTTTCTTTGTATATTCTTCGATTGACCTGGAGATGGCTTCTAACCACTCATCTCTTTCCGTGGCAGAACTGTTGGGGGTAAAACACATACGACAATTTGTTTATTTAAAAGCATTTATATACCACTTAATGTTACAGTCTAACAACCAAGTAATGTATCATTAAAACAAAAACATAATGTAAAACCAATAAAATAGCAATATAAGCAGAGAAACATAAAAGTGAATCAAACAAAATACAGGAGATTCAAATACATAAAGCAGGGTCCAATCTCTTGGGACAGGGAAAGCCTGGGCAAAAAGTTTTGATGGTCGCTACTTCATGTATGGCAGAGAGAACGGCGTTCCATATTACAGGGAAACAGCAGAAAATGGCTGTTTTCAGGTCACCACTCTATGACATTCTGTAGGGTGCTGTAAAGTAAAAATTTCCCAGTTGATCTATGTGATCTTACACATCTCTTTAAGGGCAGGTGGTCTTTCAGGTAACCAGGTCCCAAGTTGTTTAAGGCTTTATATGTTAACAACAAGACACTGAACATGGTCTAGTAGCTGATTGTAAAGCAACTTTCTCAAACCCAACATAACTAAGCAGCTTATCCTTTTATCTCAACATTTAACTGCCCAATAAATATTGAGGAGAAAGCACTAAGCAATACTTTGTTATCAAAATTGTTATGTAGTGAAGTTCATCCTGGGCCAGCAGAGGGATACTGTAGATAGTTTTCACTCAGGTCTGTAGATAGTTTTTACTCAGGTCCACGTCAGTTATTTTAGGCGGGAAACTCTGGGTTGTTGTTGCTACAATGTTGACAGCAGGCTGCCTATAAAAGCAGGCCGGCTGAGCTGTTTGCTGTTCAGTTTTCTGTTCCAGCTTACAAAATAAAGAGATGCTTTGGTGAAATCGCTGTGTCGTCTGCCATGTCTACCCACTATTTAACAAAAATACACATAATGTTGTGCCTAAAGGCATACCTTGCTGACAGGATGAAAGATCGCTCTACACTTTCTATGTTCAGTTCATTCTGGTAAGCTTCATGGGTTGGCTTTCTAACCTAGGAAGGAAAAAGAATGAATAATCCAGTTGTAAAACAAGAAAAACAAATGTTCTGTCAACCTGCCATCTCAAAAGGCTTAGCAAAGGAAAAAGGCGTAACAAACCAGTACAGTAGTTTCAGAAATCAGAAGCAGAAGACAATTTCAACACACACACAAAAGGAGTAACATTTGCAGGATAAAAAAATAGCTTTTAATCTGGGAAACCCAGATATTGGAATGATGAAAATATCTGGCCTGGTTCGCACATCACAGTAAGCTGAAACATGCCTAAGAGTGAAGGTACCAACTCCCAGTGAAGAGATCGTGGCAGATTCACTCCTCCTCAGTCCTTCACTTTAGCATGCCATCCATATCTGGGCTCGTAGTTCTGGTCTCTCCAGAGTAGCCATGAGCCATAAACCAAGAACAATCCTCGGCTACTGCTCATGGTTAGTCTGGAGGGATTTAAACCAGAAGCCTGCGTTCAAACAACATGTCAAGCCATGGCTAAATTCAGCATGGTACAGCAGCAAAATTACTGCAGAGAGGCAAAGTGGTCATGATCTCCTCCCTAGGAGTCTGTGCTATGCTAAGGCATAGCTTGGCTTAATGTAACATGTAAACCAGGCCATTTTTTCTCAGAGCAGTAGCATGAGAGGGGGCCTATTCTGCAGTGCTCCCCTTCCCAGGTTGTGGAGTGCACTTTCCTCAAAGACAGATCTTGCACAGTATGTCTTTTGTTGGCATAGCCTTTGGGGAAGGGCGGGGGACTGTGGTGAACTGTATTGTACAAAGATAAGGTATCTTCCTTCAACTAAATACTGTTTTAAATTGTTTTGATCACAAACTAATACAATTTTATGAGATTGTATATTTTCGACTTGATGTTACATTTTTTTATCTATGAATGTACCCTGGGACTATTAGTGAAGCAGGGAAAGATACACGTAACAACAAGAAGAAGAAGAGGAGTTTGGATTTGATATCCAGCCTTTCACTCCCTTTTTTAAGGAGTCTCAAAGTGGCTAACATTCTCCTTTCCCTTCCTCCCCCACAACAAACACTCTGTGAGGTGAGTGGGGCTGAGAGACTTCAAAGAAGTGTGACTGGCCCAAGGTCACCCAGCAGCTGCATGTGGAGGAGCGGAGACGCGAACCCGGTTCCCCAGGTCACGAGACTACCGCTCTTAACCACTACACTACACTGGCTCTCAAGCAAGTTAAGAAGCATAAAAGGCTATCAGTAAATGAAAGACTGTACTCTTTATCAGCATTATAGTATGTCTTAGCACACATTAAATGTCTGGGCAGGCGTTCAACCTGTGAGTGACAAAAACATGTTACAGAAGAAATTTTATCTACTCACTTTCATTCCAGCCAGTGACAGCATGTTGTTGAGTTTATACATTCCAGACTGTACGGGAGTTGTATACAGCAGAGCATCATTAAACTGCAATATAAATATTTTTTAAAAGTAACTGAAATTACATGTAACATATAGGGACTTTTGTACGTTTCACATATCATCTTCCTCCGACACAGAGCAAGGTGCAAAAGACCATCTCTGCCCTCTTTCTGCCTTCTTTGTTCCCCCATTGTTCTTGTTTTTCCTGCCCCTGGGGCAGAAAAGACAAGTAGCAAGGCCTTGCAGAATGTCCCCCTTTCAGTGGGGTGTGTGTGTGTGTGTGTGTGTGTGCATTTGATGATGACAGAAGTGGTGGGATTGGCAGGGGGCCCATTCCCCTTCCACCTTAGGTGGTGAAGCAGGACAGGCTGTCCCCGTCCCCAGGCTATGCTGGGCCCATAACAATATTCTGTAGCCAGGCAAGGGGTGACCCAAGTTTGTCCTCTCTGTTAGGAACATCCTGTGACCTTTTTCTCCTCAGGTCCCCATGTGTGGGCTACTCAGCACAAGGATTTCATTAAGTTCCATGCAGAGGAAGCCACGCTGTGGCCAAAATTCACTGGGACCATTTATCATCATTAACATTAACAACAACAACAACTATTATTATTTTTTCTTGCAAAGTTAACTCAAGTGATGTTGAATGCATGAAGCTTAATCAAATTCAGATCTGGCAATTTAAATATTAGAAACTTGCTTTTGTAGTGTGTCCTTGTTTCCTTGATAAGCAAAGAATCATTTTTAATAACATTATTCTAGGATTAAAAGAATCACATTACAAGTATAGCTAAATGCTAAATAGTTGCCTTGATTGTATTTGATCAAAGACCCTGAAGCATCTGAAAGAGAACCTCAGACTTTGAGCAGAACATTTTTCAAAAATAAATGCTACATAAAAACCATCAAGCAAGAGAGAAAAGATGCTTTATTCATAAAACCACTGTGAAAAGGAGACAATGATAGTATAAACTGAAATAGAAATTATTCAAAACCATTAACTGGAGTTGCTAGCTTTTGTTTTTGAAATTGCAGTGGGGACAGACTGCACCATTATGAAATCACTCTAGCATTAGGTATGTAAAAACATCCATGGCATCTTACCAAAAAAAACATTCGTGGCTGCATAACCTTCCTGGACAGTTTCATCAACGTTCCTTCTTTCAAAAAGACCTGGGCATTCAAGCAAGCAAAAAAAATGTAGTCAGCTGCTAGGAGTATAAAACTCTCCCAAGGAGAGTGCGAGAGCAGTTCCGTTTTCAAACACAGTATTAAGTACATACTAGTCAAGCGCCCAATAAGACAACAGAGCAATACTGTAGACACAGGAAAGGGCACTGCTAAAAGAGCAGTGGTGAGATTGCTAGGAGAGGAACAGCTACTAATAGTACTAGAAGTAGTCTGTA
Organism: Podarcis melisellensis; assembly: GCF_964234715.1. Classification (NCBI taxonomy): domain Eukaryota; kingdom Metazoa; phylum Chordata; class Lepidosauria; order Squamata; family Lacertidae; genus Podarcis; species Podarcis melisellensis. Next base: position 40,820,820 of record NC_138542.1, read on the forward strand.
AGGCCAGGATGCTGCTTTTGCAAGTCATGTGGGAATGGGACCTACTCATTCTGCCCAGAGGCAGTATGGTAATGTGGCCTGGGCAAATATGGGGTGCCAACTTGTATAAAATATTGGGGGGCGGGGAGAAGGTAAGCCCTGCCCCACCTAATCAATTACATGACTTGATGCACACACACCATTTGTATGGCAATACCCATCAATTTTTTTGGGGGGGTCCCCTCAAATATTTTATTGGGGAAGCCAAAGGGACCTCAGCCCCTAGGAGTTTGCTCTTATGGACAAATGTTTGGTTGGTTGGCCTAAGCTAGACTTTTCCAGCCTAGTGTCCTCCCAACATATGGATATATAATTCCCATCAGTCAGCCAAAATGATAGGAGTTGGTAGTTCAAAATATCTGCACAGCACCAGGTTGAGCAAGGTTGGTCTAAGCCAGTGATGGCCAAACTTGGCCCTCCAGCTGTTTTGGGACTACAACTCCCATCATCCCTAGCTATCAGTGGTCAGGGATGATGGGAATTGTAGTCCCAAAACAGCTGGGGGGCCACGTTTGGCCATCACTGGTCTAAGCAGACCCCCACAGTGCACTACAAACTAGACTAATGGGCTACAGAAGTGGCACAAACCTTTGTTTGTCTTATTCCCATCACAGGAATTAGCACCTTTGCCTTTGCAGAGGCAAGAGTTACTGTCACAGATGGAGGTGACTGATGAAACAAAGAAAAAGAAACCCCAGATCTTCCTTTTCCCTTTTAGAACTAAAACCTATAAATGGGCCTTAAAAGTAGTTTTCACACACTAAGGTTTGTTTGCTTTTCACAACCTACTGTTTGTTTGTCGGTGAACTTACCCTCCCTGGCTGTACAATCTCATGATGACCGTTTAAGCTGTACTGTATTTGCATAAGTTTCTGAAAGTTGTCCTAGAGGGTGGAAGCATAAATAAAGTTCTTGTAAACAAACTGATGAAAAGTTCCATGGTGGAAGAATCCTCTGTGAACACCAGGGAGCCACACAGGTTGCTCACTCTAATTGGCTCTAGAAGTGTTGAAGTCAAACACACTTCCATATTCTATGATATGTTCCAGTATGAAAAATACTACACAAATCCGAAAAGTAATATTTGCTGAATTAAAGGAGTTGAACACAGGAGATTTATGCCTTAGGGCCTAAAACTGCAGGGTTAGCTCCACACAGGCCTCCACAATTTAACACACACTGCCCATAATAGTAAAAAGCTCCATGTTCCCTCCCTTGTTTCTCATTTGTAAAAAAACTGAAGTTGCTTCAAGTGACCCATTAAAGTCATGTATAATCATGTCTTCTATCTAGAGATCTATGAGCTTTCCAGGCAACACAAATGTGTCATGGTTCAAACTGATATCCACAAGGTTGAGCTTACTAGTATACAGCTGAAGTAAAATGGCAAAATACAGACAGACAGACAGACAGAGAGAAATAAAACCCCACAAAGCTGCTGAAAACCATATTAAACTGTCCTTTCAAAAAGGCTTCAAAATGGAAGTCTTTATCCCAGTTTTTGTCTGTATAGTATTTGAACTGATTTTTCATATGGGCTGTTCTTTTAAATGGATGATATAATATATATGCTTTAAAATTTATATGTTATTCATTTGACTTTTCTTATATATGTGGCTTTTATATATGTTAATATTATATCATAAATCACTACAGGAAGCCTCATGGGAAGAGATTAATAGATAAATAATATTTATAATCATAATTATTATCACCATCATTATTCCGTAACTGAGATACTTACTCCCTGTTTCATGATGTCATTAGCATGGTTAGCCACTTCTATCACAACAGCAAGAGCATCTTGAAAACAAAACAGAATGTATTTCAGCATTGACTACAGTATGTGTCAGTATTAAAGACACCTAAGTTTAATGGAAAGGACCTTGTATTTCCACACTTAATGTAAAAGTTGACCAACAAAGTTCAAGATCAAGGGGAAAATACAAGAACAGAATTTTTTTATGCAATATGGTTTAGATTTATTTCATATACATTAACAAAGAAACATGATTATCGACCACTCACTACTCATGGGGACATGGCAAGACACCTTCATTTAATTTGAAATCATCTGTATAATAATAAGTGACACTACTGTGCTCAACAGGGAGGGTTGGGGAAGGTAATTTTTTGGGTATGTTTTCTAAAGTTGTTATACCTGAAAACGATTCCTGAAAAGGTAAGGACACTGGAATAAATCTTAAAACAGTAGTTGGCGTGGGGGGGATACATTTCCACAGCATCAAGAAACATCAGGAAAATAGGAAAGAATGCATGAGATTTTAAACCTCCCAACTGTGAGAGTAATAAGCTTATCTTCTCAACAGAGGCAACTAAAAGCTATCAGGCTACATTAGGCCTGAGGAAGGTTTGCAGTCAAACATAATATGGCCTTTGCCCCCTGACACAGAAGAGTTCATACCCCATGATCCCTCAGTGTTTTTATATCAGGAACCCCTGTAGCCTTAAAATAGTCCGCAAATATAACACAGAGCATTAGCACTGGCCTTGTAGAAGTTATTTCTGACCTTCATGGATTCCTGAACCAGTGGTGCTTATATCAGGAGGTATTTAATTCCCCCCACCGATAAAAAAAAGTGTTTTTATACATGTTGGAAGATGCCCAGAGTGGCTGGGGCAACCCAGCCAGATGGGCAGGGATTAATTAATTAATCAAACAAACAAACAAACAAACAAACATGACTGGAAGTGAAGCAAGGAAATCTCTGGCAATTTCCTCACCCTGGGAGCTTCCTATGCCACCTTTCCTGCTGTTCAGAGGATGCGCCCCAATCCTAAGAGCAAACATGCAGGCCACTGCAAGAGAAGTGTAACCCAAGAAACCTGAAAGTGAAACTTTCTCCCTTGCAGAAACTCTGGATCCAGCCTTGTTGTGGCTGTGCCACCAATGAAACAACACACACCCATAAATTCAAGAAGATGTGTTTTTTTTATTAAACTATGGACTAACTACTATAAAAGCAATTACCCTGAGTATCTCTGAAGTCAGCCGAATCTTCTAAGAGGTTCTTTAAATAATCTGTGGAAAGAGAAATGTTATTAAGCAAGAGAACTGGATGAAGTTATTACAATGAACCTCTAGGTGGCCCAGTTGAGCTATAAGATTATTACGTCTCCGAAAAGGTTTGCACATTTACAAAAAGTCCTCACACTCACTGATTTCAAAGGGACTTAAACATGTTTAATGTAGCTGAAATGTACTCTGAATGCACGTGGTTTAAGCACTGGTCCACGGTATTTCTAGAAGTGCCTTATGCATATATTAAGGAGAGGATCTCCCTGGTGCTTCTTGAAACATTGAAATGCCCTCCCAAGGAAGGCATACTGAGCACCAACACTGTATTATTTCTGGTGCCATGTTAGAATCTTTCTATATGCCAGGCATTTTAAATTACGACGCTTTGAGATGATTGAATAATTTTATTCCCCTTAGTTCCATCGCATTGTTGCTTAGGTTTCATGTTATATTTGTAGGTTTAAAATGCATATGTATTTTGCCCCCTAATCTATTTTTTGTTATATGGTTTATGATTTTTTTAAAACATAAAGGCAGCATAAATATGGTGCTTGCTCTCTTCTCCCCCCCCCCCAGAAGGCAGCAAGCATCTTGGTAAGAAAGAATAGGTTGGGGGAGGGGTCAGACTGAAACACAGCCAGGCAAGTGCAGTGCTGTTAAGCTTCTAAAATGGTTGGCAGGAGACACAAGTAGATTGTGACTGAATGGGCAGACTGGACAGCCTTTTACCTCTGAGGGATTGCTAACACACACAAAAGGTGATTTATTTACAGTGGTACCTCGGGTTAAGAACTTAATTTGTTCTGGAGGTCCATTCTTAACCTGAGGTACCACTTTAGCTAATGAGGCCTTCCGCTGCCACTGTGCTGGCGCCGCCGCACGATTTCTGTTCTCATCCTGAAGCAAAGTTCTTAACCCAAGGTACTATTTCTGGGTTAGCGGAGTCTGTAGCCTGAAGTGTCTGTAACCCAAGGTACCACTGTACTGCACTTATGACGCACCATTATTTCCATTGTGGATCTCATGATAGAAGCTTGGAGAGGACCTAGACCTGCTTAGCTTTTTTTGCAAAGTGGCTGCATCATGTGACCAGCCACCACCCCTTCAATAACTTCTCTGCCAGTCTGGGATGATTAACAGCAGCAGTCTGGCTGATCTTTCTGACTGCGTGTTCATGCAGATCTCTCACACAGAAGTGGTGATTATTCCCCAGTGGTTTTCTGAGTTTACAGTACAGTAATTAGCACTGCTCTTCTTCAACCTCAAGCACTAACTATAAGTTTACGTTACAGACTTGGATTTTTTCACAATGACAACATGGGGGACAAAATTCCACACGGTAATTTCTAGGCAAACACAGCATTTTTGCAGAGTCATAAGCAGCAGTGAAAGAACTCTTACTATTTATACAGCAGCTGAGAAAAGCAAAGCAGTGGATATTTTTCTGGCAAGCAGACAAGCCCTAGAGAAGGATGCGACAAATAATAATAGTTTATAGGATAAAGGTGAGGAAGGCCAAGTGGATATGAATAAACAGGAGGAAGGGAAAGAAATGACTACACTCTTGAGTCAGAGGAAGGCCTTCTCATTTTGCTGTGTTTTGCTCCTGGAATTCAGTCCGTCAGGAATTAAGTAAAGCTAGGGCATCCCAGAGCTCAACTCGAGATCCTGCATGTGCAAGGTTTTTGATCTATGTTACCTGCTGCAGGAAGTGGGGATGAAAAGGTGATGTTTGTTTATTTCTCCTTCTCACTTGTAGTCTCCTGTGCTCCAGAAAAGCTGTTCCAGAGGGTTAGTGGACCCTCCAGAAGACTATGGGAAATAGTGCTATGAGCTGCAGGGAATCATCAAAAATTGCTTCTTCTGGAGAGTGCTTCTCCTGTATCTCATAAATGAAGGGGTCTTTTCCTTTGTGGAAGGGCAATGGCTCTAAGCCAATATGTATAGAAGTGTTTTAGAGAAAGTATTTTTTATGTAACAAGCTATATTATGTATAGCAAATTGGTGTGCACATCCCTTTTCTACATCAGAGTAATTAGCACCCTTGACTATTCATTGAGTCCTATATTTGAGGATTCAGCTGAGGAGCTTCTTAACAGAAATGATGCTCAGAAGACCCGCAGAAGACAGGTTGTGAAATTAGTTTCTTCTTCATTTTGTTATACGGTCTTTCTCAAAGCCCAAGAGCAATAATGTCAAACCCAACATTTACAGCTCCTGACTTGCCAAAGCACTTACACTACACAAGAAAAAGAAATAGAGTGAGGAAGTCTCAATAATGTGGAATTCACTAACTCAGCATAAATCATGTTCTCTGCATCTTTAGCAATAAACCTTATATTTCTGCTACACTCTGTTTTTGAACATGTTTGGTGTTTTCACACTCTTTTAGGGCCATTTTTGACCCTTTTCATGGCACTTTCGGGTTCGTGGCAATGCTAATGTGTACGGTCGCATGTAGTGGCCATCAATTCAGGAAATTTCAAAGCAACTTTTTGTGTAGATTCATAGTAAAGGGCATTTATATGTTCAGGGCATGACCAGTGAGACATATTAGATGTCCATAGGTGGCTGAAGTTCCCACACACTGGTAAGGAAACAGCAGAAAGGAGCCAAGGTGGGGAGGTGGGACTATGCAGAATCCATAGACTACTCTCAACATCAAAGAGCAAGGATTCTGTTACAGTGCCATCATATGCGTGTTTACACAGAAGTCCTGCCATGCTCTATAGGGAATATATCCTAATAAATGTTTTTAGATTGCCTTATGGCAATAGGGAAAAAAGGAAAGTCAATTTTACAAAGGAGTAGTAGAGTATGGATTTGTTTTTTTAACTATAGCTAAATCTATAACAACATGACCAAAATAAGAGAATATGCATGGATCAACACTTGGTATAAGAAAAATATTTATATTATATCAGTTTTCAGAGCTTCCCTTTCCCTTTTGAAATCAATACTGTTCTCCCCTGAACAGCAGAACCAGAATGAACAGCTGTGGAAACATAGCATAACATCATAGCCCTGATGCTTATCACCATCAACATTTATTCAGCAGAAGACGAAAAAGAATCAGCTGTGCTCTTCCTTTGCATTTTTATCCACTGCAGAAGAATTTCTCTGTACAATAATTTTTTTGCGCATTTGAATTCAGGTAAAAATATTCTTAGTGAATTGAGGTTTGCTACCTGTAGAGCATTGACTTTTAGCTCTTACCTGTCAAAAGCAGCCTGTACTGGGGAATCCTCTGAACTGGCTTAAGCAAATAGTGCTTCAGTGCCAAGTTTGCGCAGCGGGAGCTCATCTGAAAAAGAAAACACCCAGGATTTTGAAACTTAACATTCTTTTAAAACAACTTGCCTGAACCAGACCAAACAGTTTACTCTTGCTACTGTCTGCAAGCTGTATTGGTTTTTTCTTTCTTTTTTTTTAAAAATGGGCTGTTATTCAATTGTGGTTTTGCCTTTGCAGAAAGAAGTTTTGATGAAGCCAGTGGCTCATCTAGTCCAGCAACTGGTATTCAGAAGCATATAGTGGAGGTAGAGTATAGTTATCTGGTAACCACTGATAGCCCTATCCTCCAGAAATTTGTCTAATCCTCTTTTAAAGCCGTCTAATTGGTGGACATCACTGCCTCTTATGGGAGTTAATTCCATGGTTTAATGATGTGTTTGTGAATCACAGAATCATAGAATTGTAGAGTTGGAAGGGGCAAAGTAAGTATTTCCTTTTGACTGTACTGAATCTTCCAGCATTTAAGTTTCATTAGATGTCCCCAAGTTCTAGTATTAAGAGCAGGGCTGAATTAGCCATTAAATGAATCAATATTTTGAATTAGATCTATATGGGGGCACCAAAATCTTTTAAGTGCTTAGGGTCTCCAAAGGTCTTACTCTGGGGCCCTGATTATGAGGGATAAAAATGTTTCCCTATGCAGTTTCTCAATACCATGCATACTTTTACACACTTCAATCATGTCCCCTTTTATTTCCCTTTTCTCTAAACTAAAAAGCCCCAAATGCTCACCCTACAAGCAACTAACAGAAGACTTTAGGCTGGCTCACATTTATATAGATGTAGAATTTAGCCAACATATCAGCATGCTATGACAACAACAGCTTCACCATTCTGATCATTTCCTCCACACCCCCATATGAGCAAAGTATAATTGTGGCTACTTTAGCGCCACATACAAAGCAGACAGGCAGCAGCAAAGTGTGATAGAAAATAAGGATTTTCTACAAATCTGAGGACTAATTTAGATGAACGCATGGTGCCTCAGATCAACATATGGTATAGACTCAACAAGCAATAACTAAGGAAACATGGCAGCACGATGCTTTGGATTTGCATTTTGGCAGAAGACTGAATCTCAAATGGAAAGAGACTCAGCCAAGAGGCTTGACCGGCTTCTAACATTCCATTCAGTTCAAATGGCCTGAAAAAGTCATTTATTGCGGACAGAAGACTTGTACAGGGCTGATGAGAGCCTCATTAATAGAGAAAATATTACTTCCTTTCTTGTTTACATTTATTTTCTTAACCTCAGTTATACATTTCACTGGATGAAAGAACAGACAAAGAATGCTGCTGCCAAATTGCATCTGATGCAAACCTCCTTGCTAGCTGTAAGTCCACGGTCATCAAACTTCATAAAATAAAATATATATCAGTTTCAATTGTTGCTTTCCATATCAGGTTCTGCCAATTCATTAAATGTACAGTGGTGCCTCGCTAGACGAAATTAATCCGTTCCGCGATTCTCTTCGTCTAGCGGTTTTTTCGTCTTGCGAAGCAAGCCCATTGACAGCTTAGCGGATTAGCGCTACAGCTGTCAAGCGGCTTCCAGCGATCAGCTGTTAAGCGGCTTATCAGCGGAACAGCTGATGAGCGGCTTAGCGGCTTAGGAAAAGGGCAAAAAAACCCCAAAAAAACCCGCCGGGGGACGCAAGATTTTTTCGACTTGTGAAGCAACCCCATAGGGAAATTCGTTTTGCGAAGCGTCTCCAAAACGGAAAAACCCTTTCGTCTAGCGGGTTTTTCGTCTTGCGAGGCGTTCGTCTTGCGGGGCACCACTGTATAGGTTTTATAAATCTGTCAACAGAACTAGATACATTTTGTAAACTACAATATGGCAAACGAAATATTTTGATCACAAAAGATTCCAAGACACTCTTCATGATATTGTATCTTTGAAGAATCAGTGCTTTTAAGACTGAATGTTTCAGTTAGAATTCTGACTTGGGTGTTTTAAATTTCCAGTTGTTTGCTCTGCTGTACTTCCCCTGCAGAACGTTGGTTATACAGTAATCGTAAAGAGAATGTTTACTTATTTCCAGTTACATATTATGCCCAAATACGATGTACATGTGTTGCTTACCAGATGTTATTCTTATCGCTTGCTTCTTGATCCTTTAAAAAAGATCCAAGCTACTATGGGGGATGTGTAGAATCTCTGCTCACATGCATTTTAAAAAGTGACCAAAAGTGAAAAAAATATGTACACTGTATCCGACAAGAGACATGTGTGTGCATTTTGTATTCTGGCATTGTACAAACCAGGCCTTAGAGAAAACAAAAGTCAAAAGATGGAATGTATCATCTGACACCATTGATAAAAGGTTCCATTACCTCAAAGTCTCGAACAACAGCAGCAAACCCAGGGTTCTTCTTGCATTGCTCATCTAGGAGAGCTACATTCCTATCAAATTCTTTGATGTACGTTGAATACATCTTTAGGTATGGTCCTTTTTTCAAAAATATATCAGCAATTCGCTGGTGGTCAATCCTAGAATTTAACACCGTGGACAATTAGAACTTAAAGCTGAAGAATGCATGACGGAGGGGGCATATTTCTCCCTCTTTCTATTCCTTCTACACAAGGACCTCAACCTCCATCCTGGGAAAACAGTGCCCACCCCCAGGCCTCCTCTGCGAGCCCCTGCTCAGTCCCTTTCATGTGTTAAGAATGAAAGTGTTTGCAATTTAACAACATGTTCCAGAGGACTGCTATTGAAACGGGCATCTAAATCAGAAGGGGGCAGCTAGTAGCCTTTGAGCTAAACCTGGCCATTGGACAAGCCTCACTTCTTCATATATACCCTTCAAGGTAAAAAGAGGGGCCCTTGTAAGCCTAGTCAAGATTTATCTGACTTGGCTTCATAAGAACAAAAGGTATGACAAAAATTCAGATTTTCTTCCATCTCCTTTTCCATCCTTGCTACACTGCCTAGCAGAACTCAGGCCCTAACAAAACACGATGCTATTAATGTTGCTTGGCCTTGAGAGAAAGAGAGTTTTCACATATAGACATTTGGGGTAGGTGGAGCTTTAACCCTTTCTGCCAAAGCCCTGATCCAGATGTGGGGGGATGCCTGCTATTCAAAGTGGGAGGAAAGCACCCATTGGTACCAATGGCTGCTATTTTCCCACTGCAATTAGCAGCCAAATGGCAGCAGGAGGCTTGACTAGGAGTATGGTGGAACAAATAGTTAAAGCCTTCCTCCTCCCTTATCATAGTCCTGACCTGGCTCAGCCCCAACCACCCAAATAGCCTATGGCAAAAATAGCAAACACAGCCAAGCAGGGTCAAATGACATTAAAAAAAGGCTCATTTAGTCAGGAGTGATTTGGTCATAGAAAGTAAAGATGAAGAGGGAAAGGAACTTAGTACCTTTGACCCCAATAGCCAATCTAGCTGCAAACTACTAATATATGTGAGTACATAAACACACACACACACACACACACACACACACACACATCCAGGGAAAATCTCAGTTCAAAAATAGCTGCATTGCAACATCATATATTCGTAATTCAACTTTGTGGTCTAAAAACAGCACACAATACTAGAAGCCTGAATATCCCAATATTCTAACCAATAAGTAGGCAGGAATCTGTGCTCTGAATATGTAGTTACCAGTGGGACAGCCGCTCTTCGAGTTCTCTCAAGAGGTCCCGATTAAGCTCATACAGCTGAGGTAGGTAGTACAGGATCTGGTTCAGGATCCTGTCTTCAATGACTGGCTTTCCAAGTTGCCTGGAAGCATGTGCTACTGAATCCCGGAAATCCTGTTAGAGTACAAACACAGGCACACAAAGAGCTTCTGAAAATCTGGTCTCCAAGCAACTAATACAGGTCACACTATTTCCCTTGTATACATGCAGAAGGCCCATTTGGCCACATTCTCCAGGACCAGATATGCAGTCCAAGGTCAGACACTCTCACTTCTGTGCTTTGGAAAAGAAGGGAAGTTCAGGCACAGCTGATCCTACGCTTAAGCTTACTGAAGAAAATAGGTACAACTTCTGGAGAAAATGTGCCTGGAAAATACCATACCTAGCCACAATCCATTTCTCTTTCTGATCTACTAGAATGGAAAGCTGTTTGACTGTATTTTGTCAAAGGTGCTGAAAGTTCTTAGGAGACCCTTATTCTCCTCAAATAGCTACAATTCCCAGAGTTCCCCAGGAAGTGGAATTGTTTGTTAAGTCACTGGCAATTGTGTCTGTCTGAGGGGAATGGGTGTCTCCTAACAACTCTGAACTCCTTAAATTATAGCTCCCAGGACACTTTATGGGAAGCGGAAGACATTGCAGTTTGAAGTGGCTGCATATGGAGCCAAATACTCAAAAACATGCTCTTTTCTGAATTTCTCTGTCTTTTATTTTGTGGGGTAAGGGGAAGATCAAACACCCCATCTCCTTACATACTTAACCCACCCACTGAGTGGGTTCAGTTCATCTTTACCAGCCAAGCAATACTTTATGTAAACAGTGCAATAAGGAGAAATGTACAAATCTAAACAAGGCAAAGCAATTATGTAAATGCACGCACAGCTGTTTTGCAACGTGTGTGGGGGTGGGTGAACACTGGTCAGCACTTTCCTTTCCTTACAACCTCTATTAAGATTAGAGGACTTGAAGCAGAAAGGAACAGAGGTACGGTTTGGTATTGGAGACTCAGCTGCACAAGGTTTCAGTGGAAACAGATGGCCTCATTCATATGGAAATGCTGTGTTTTTGTATGTTGTAAGCCAACTGGCGACACAAAACTTAACTAGCCTTTTTACATCCCGGGGGTGACCTTCAAACACTGCCTTCACACAGAGAAATAAGCTGAGGAATTACTATAGCTAATCGAACCCAGATGGAACACAGGAGCTCCAGAGAACTTTAAGCAAAGCGTGAGATGCATAACATTTAACAGGGAACACTTTTAAAAACATAAGAGGAAAAATATGCTGGGAATGTGTGTACTCTTAACTTGCACAAGCCAGACCTATGTTGCGAACCAATCTTGAATGCATTTATTCATGAATCTAGGACAGTCAAAGGCTAATAATTGTGAGGTCTAGCTCTTTTTGGCTTAAAACTTGCAACTAATTACTCCTTCTCCCTATTGATCTGATACATTCCGCCCTTAAAAGAAAACAAGAACAGATGTATGCTTCATGCTATGTGGAAAAGCAAAACGTTCTGCCTGAGCAACTGCAGGTCCAGTGATCCAAAACTCTTGAGCCTAGTGCAGCACATAATGCGATCTTTCTCCCACAAAAGGATGGAGTAAAACTATCTTGTAATAGGAGCAGGCAAGGCAGAAAATTCAATTGTTTGTGCTGTACCAGAGACGAGAAAATTATTCATCACATTTCTGAAGCGCATACTGCAGCTTACTGTCTTTCTTAACAGAGAGGTCTGGTGCCTTTTAGAGCTGCAAGACAGGCAGCAAATCAAGAGATACAGATTATCCCACCATTGCATTGCCTTGCTGAGGAAAGCCACACACTGAATTTTTCTCAGCTTTTACAAGCAGCTGCTTACAAAGTAACCAAGCAAAATTCGTTACAGGCTTCCAGCAGTGCAACACTTTGCACTGAAGACATTTCCCTCTTCATTCTTTAATATAAAAAGTACATCTGTCCATCTTCAGAAGCCACTGCCTAGTCACTTCAGGTTCTGACATGCATATGCAGATTCTAACATGCCTATGTGGCTCCTAGGTGAGTCCCAGGAAAGGCTCAATTACTCTATTAAATTTTAATGGGTTACAGGTGCTGCAGTCTTGAATTACAGACTAGTAAGGTACAGTTGTGGGACGCAGGTGGCGCTGTGGGTTAAAGCCTCAGCACCTAGGACTTGCCGATTGAAAGGTCGGCGGTTCGAATCCCTGCGGTGGGGTGCGCTCCCGCTGCTCGGTCCCAGCGCCTACCAACCTAGCAGTTCGAAAGCACCTCCAGGTGCAAGTAGATAAATAGGGACCGCTTACCAGCGGGAAGGTAAACGGCGTTTCCATGTGCGGCTCTGGCTCGCCAGAGCAGCGATGTCACGCTGGCCACGTGACCCGGAAGTGTCTTCGGACAGCGCTGGCCCCTGGCCTCTTGAGTGAGATGGGCGCACAACCCCAGAGTCTGTCAAGACTGGCCCGTACGGGCAGGGGTACCTTTACCTTTTTACCTTTTAAGGTACAGTTTCATATACTGCCAATTTAAAGCAAAAAACCCCAACAACTTCTGCATCATCTTGCAATAAATGTTGGAGCAGTGCTGTAATCGAATACTGCCTTTCATCTTTTTTAAAAATTAAAAAAAACTTACTACTATATATAAATTGCATTTCATTATGCCTGATGTCATGTAATCCACATATATACACATCCTAGAACCTTAAAGTCCTTTTGTCACACTTCCCAGCTACTGGCCAACTAGAAGAGCTAGCAGAAAGTGATTTACAAAGGAATCTTTTGTTAACTGGGACTGTGAGGTTAGAAGCCCAGTACATTTACCAAAGAGAAATCCTGGTGAAGTCAATGTCTCAACTGACATGAAAGATCCATACGCACCTATGCTTCTTCCTCCCATTTTGAACATTGCTTTAATCAGTTGCTTTCCTTTACATCTGAATCATCAAACTATACTTTGCTCCTACTGACAATTAAAAAAGCTGCACCAGACTCCACAATCCCCAATTACTCCTAAAATTAAGAAGAAAAAACTGGCTGTGGGGATCTATGCTTTTCATCTGGAGAGATTCAAGCAGCTCTTTTTTACTTAATGGAAGACTCACTGCGAAATTTAAAAAGCCCTGACCTAGCAAGCAATCCTCAGCCTCTGAAGTTTGATTGCCCAAGAATCAGCGAAACCTGAACCATCAGGTTCAAACCTGGCTGCCTAGTAAGTCAGGCTCACATATTTCTTGTAATACTTGAAAACAATCTGTAGAAAAACTCTATTCCTTTAATGTCTAGCTAAGTATTAACACACCCTAAAAGTATTACTTTTCAGTATTTCCTTCAGTTTGGATGTTCTTCAATGTATACACGAACAAGCCTACACATTCTAAGAGAAGGCGATGCAGGTAAAATGACAGTAAGATAGGGCTGTGACAACCTGTTTCACTGGCGTATGGCAACAGGAAGCAATAAATCTGAACTCGGCATTATAAGGGTGAGTCTGCCCTTGTCCCCCTCAGTTACATGAATTGTGTCATGAAGCCTCATGGCAGGGTTCACAGAGCTGGTAAGTGTACTATTTTCTTTCCCAGCTATTTTCTTTCCCAGCACAAAAGGCTACCGGTACTTGGCAACTCAAAAGCTACCATAAACAAATTAAACCTGTGTTAATATATTCTTTAGTGTGCAAAAGTTCACCTGTGCGCACACAAACAAGAGCATTCAGAGGTCAGAAGCAAAAACAAATCACAAAAGAGCACCCTCCTCCTGCTCTACTGCATTTCTGACCGAACTGGGAATGCACCAGGATTTCTGACAGCTAGCCCTTCCACCTTTCCATCTGCAGGCCTAGAAATATTCTAGCACACGTCCTAAGCACATTTGTAACATTCAAACTTCCTGCAGCACTTCAACAGAAAAAGTAATGCACCTCACCCTCAAACATTCTATTCCTTCTATTCATTAGGAAGCATTCCAGGAGTTTGGAGTTGATATTTAATTGCTGTTTCATTAGGCTTTTTTTAAAAAAAAGAATGAACATTTAAGAAACTCAGTTGAATACATTTTCTGAAAAGAACTTCATAAATAATTAACTTTGAAACAAACATGCTTATGAAGTGAAATAAATACTTACAATGTGCAAAAGCTTCAGAACATCTACAAACCTAATACAAAAACAAGAACAGTAAATATTATCTCAACCGCAAAGGAAAAACATACATACTTCCATGCATAAATTATTAAATTTTACACCAATACTTACACTTTCTCTGAGCTCATTATTTCTTTAGCAATATGATAAACTTTTGTTTTCTTCCCAGCTGCTTTAATCTGCAAATAAAATTAAACTTTGTAGAATGCAGACAGGCTATTTTAAAAACAATGCAACAGCCCTAAATCTTAGTTTCTTTCTGCTACAACTTTATTGGCCTATTGCTCTGTACTCTGTATTCAAGTAAAAAAAAAAGGTAAAGGACCCCTGGACAGTTAAGTCCAGTCAAATTTGACTAGGGTGGTGACACTCATCTCCACTTTCAAGTATTCAGGGTACAAGTGAATTCTTGTTTAGGTGCCATAAAAAATGTTAATGTTCAGTTAATTGCTAGTTGCCTCCACTACTACCTACTTAGGAGTCTGTCTTAAAAATGGCACCTCTTATCTGTTGAAAGAAATTGGGAGTCAGGATGATGTTACTGAGCCATAACTGGAAACTGAAAGTTCTCCAGTTATGGTCTAATAATGAGAACACGCAGCCTCTGGTTTTTAAAAAGTTGATTGTCTTCACTTTCAAACAATTATTTTTTAATCAGAGCTTGGCAAGGCCAAGAGATATATATTTGTTTGGCTAACAATTTATACATGCTTTTAATTTTCTCTGCAGCTGCACAATGTTTTGCAATGGTCAAGGAAGGAAGGAAGGAAATTTGATCCTCAACTGCAAGATTCAATGTTTGGTAGGCAAGCTTGAGAAAGAAGATGATATTTGCCAATTAAGTCCTAAGTTCCATGTTAATACATGTCCTGTGAAACACAAGAAGCTTTCCAATGAAGATGGAATTGTCCAGTATGACTTTCCAGGGATGTTCCATGCACATCATTAGATTTTTAACTATATCTGTGCCTCACAAAGTTCTGGCAACAGGCATTGCTAATAGCAACAGGCAAGTGCAGTAATTTGGATAAGCTTTGGAGGTTGAGGACCAGAAGACCTGGCAGGACTGGGCCCAGGGATGGATGGAGACATAAAAAGCATCTTTCTATTGGAAAAATGTTGTTTTGCCCAGTCAATACTGTGATGATTTTACTCCTACCAATTCCATTCAATGTTTAAATTTTAATTATTATAATGTTATTATTGTTTGCTTTCTACTATACTTTTCTTACTGCTCACATCCCCAGAATGTGTGCAAGTGGGGATTCCCCATTGTGCCTCACCCTCTTTTGGTGCTGAAATGGTGCATTTTCTGCACTGTTACATGAGTGACAAATTGCCTGTATTTATACTAAGAGGTGGTACAAAAATGGAGGAAGTAAATTAACATTAGAATGCCAGAGGAACACATTTGCTTTGATCCTAATTAATGTGCCACTGGTAGAAGTTCTAACAGGCCACTCCCACCAGTGTTTTTTCCTTGATCACCATGCCTCAAAAAATGCCTACTCTGGAGGGTTGGAGCACTGGTTGAGAGGCAGTGACTGAGAAAGGGGAGAATGGTGAAAAATGTTGCTCTGCTCCTATACGCCAGTAGTAGTTCACAGAGGATCCAAATTCTCTCCATTTAGAAAGTTAGCTAAGCTCCAAGTCACAATATCTACCTGCTTATTTTCCTGTGTATCAGGCTCTCCTTTGCTAGAGTCTGAATTTGTGTCATCATCGTCATCAGAGCTATCAACATCTCTCTGTAGCATCTCATCATCTGAATGTTCATCTTCCAACACCAAATCAGAGCCATCAAGTACTTCTACTGAGGACCTATGAAACAATTGTTTTACAATATAAAACATTGTATTATAATGCTTTGGCTGAGGCATAGTCACTGTTCATTAAATAAGGCTACTTCATTGCTAATACAATCCTAAATTCTTTAACATATCCCAAAGAAATGAGACAGCAATCCACTTAAGATATGCTACTAAGACTTGTTTCATGGTTAGTATAATGGCCTTCCAAGAGCATTACAAACTAAACATCCTGGTGTATACCTTTTAAATTTTCCAGACAGATGCAAAAATATATCTTTGTCAATGTTTGGGACCAAGCACAGGATCTCTCTATATGCATGGTTTCGTTTATTTTCTATGACACAACCATGAAAGTTGTCCTCCTTCATTTAGTTTCTTATGGATTCAAGGACATATTTTTACAACACAGTGCACAGTGGTGCTAGAAGACTGTGGCCCAATACACACTATACATATGATACCACTTTATACAGTCATGCCTTCCTCCAAGGAATTATGGGAGCCATAGTTTAAGAGTGTTGAGAGTTATTAGGACATCCCTATTCCCCGTACCGTGCTACAATTTAGAAATTTTGGCTTAGCAACCAATCCCTCTTCCTAGGGCACTCTGAGCAGGCATGTATAGGATTGCAGTGATAATGTATATTATATATTTATACACACACTAGTTATTATAGAAGTCAGCTCACGTCTGCAAACAAAAATGCTTTCTGACAGCTGCCACAATAATTTTTTTTAAGTGACACCTGGGGACTCCACACTGCTAGGACCCAAGATGCTGTCACTTTTGATTAGATACACCCACCTTCTTATAGCAACTCAGAGAGGAAGGCACCCTGACATCATGAAGGTGCTTGTTCCTCTATTGCTAGCATATAATCAAATGATTTTTTTAAAAGTATGTTGCTTAGTAAGACATTTATTGAATATTTTGGAGGTGAAGGGAGCATAGTTCTTTCAAACTACTTTTGCCTTCCAAATCAATTGGCCTAGAAATAATTGGCAAAGAATGAAGTGGTATAAAGTAGCTCAATCGTGCCAATAGTTTCAGGACACACTGTTTTGCCAGTCTTGTGCATTGTATAGCAAGTCTGCTATAAGTGAACTATGAAAGAAAAGACAAAGTTCAGGGGTAGGTATTATTATTAGTTCAAGGACACATTTCAGCCAGGCAGAAACTTGAATCAGAGTTGGAAGGGACCCCCCACCCAGACGCTCATCTAGTGCTAAGCCCCATTTCTGACCTCTAGGAAAGGTTATTCCCAATTCTAGGAGCAACCAAGTTCTGAAACCTGGATCTCATGACTAACTACTTGAGGATCCTTATAAAGACAGGATGACGTGTGAAGCAGCACAGCCCTGGCCACTGTGAGAACACACTCAGGGCCTTGTCCAGGGAGAAGACCCAACACCTTAGTCTTAGCGGAGAACAAAGACCTAGCAGAAAAACTCATGGCTTACATCTGTCCACAACATTACTGTGCAAGTGACAGAAGTGCAGCAATCCTAAAAGCAACTGAATACACCTGAAACCATGTTTATCTTCTCCCCTTAGATTTCTTATTAATTCGATAGAATCTCTTTTAAACATCTGTCCAATACTCCTTTTTTATTTGAACTCCTGACCTCCAGTGGTGTAGCGTAGGTTGTCAGCACCCGGGGCAAGGCAAGTAATTTGCGCCCCCTAACCCGTGGATTTGCGCCCCCTAACCCTAACCCCCAGATGTTGTGCCCGGTGCGGCCGGCCCCCCCTGCACCCCCCATGCTACGCCACTGCTGACCTCATACCAGTTTTTCAAATTTACACAATATCCTTGAATAAGTTTACAAAATGAACGAAATGTACAATGTGTCCACTTCCTTTGAAATATTAATCTCCCACGTTTTCAGTGTCAAGATTACCGCATATAAGCTATTTTGGGAAGAGAAACTTCTGCATTAGCAGTCATGTGAAACAAGTCACCATTAAATCACTGCACTAGTCTTTGAGTAAGAATGCCCTGTTGTATCATGTGAGCCAGCTACCTCTCAAACACACACGCACGCACACACACGCCACAGCAAGAGTCTTTTTCGTTGAACTTAAAGACTTTGCACTTCTTGAAAAAGTATCAGCTCAATCACAATGCAAGAATATTGCACTAGGTGCTGCCTTATTAACTTTAAGTTCAGAGCAGCTAACAAAAAAGCAAACCAAGGAAATATGTAGAATAAAATATTTCCAACCACAACTCTCAGCATAATTTAAACAGAAAATGAGACTGCTACCAGACATTTTGCAAGGCATATTTATCTTGCTAGACCCAAAATCTTAAGATTTCTTTTTATAATGATTAAAGATGCAGGATTACTGGGATTAACAGTGGGCATTTTTGACACAGTAGTCCAGAGGAGAACCTCAGGCCTGGGACCAAAGGTGACTTCTCTTCCTGGCCCCCAAGGCATACACTACACCCTCCCCCAGCACAGCACTTCTTCTCAGGCCACTGGTTCTGCTTTGCACCCCCCCCCCCTTGAGTGTTTCTACCTGCCTGGAATGTGTCCCTGAACTGCGATAAATGTTGCTTGCTTGGATGGAAGGATGGTACAAATAACGTTGTTGTTATTATTTATATATCACCTTTCATTTCAAGAAGAAATAGCAACATCTGCACACCATAATATCAAATCTGATGCTTCAATTCTGGGGATTTGATACTTATTTTGAATTTAACAGCATAACCAGCAGCTAGTTTATCAGTATACAGTAAATACTCATTGGAAGTCTCATTTAATTGGATACTCTCTCAAGTGTGTCAAAAGCCTATCAATTACACACAATTTTACCTTGTGCCACCTTCAGATGCATGCAAGTCCACATAAATTATTGCAAGAATAGTCAAGTTCACATAATACAAATGAAGACTTCCTAAACATATTAAGACAGTTTAGCAAGAGTAAAAAAACACACACTTGTACACTTAACAGTATTAAAGAAAGGTACACCTGATTCCTATAAATAAATCTTCATGGCTGCACGGTCAACCCTAGTGGTCACTTAACTGAAAAAGGTGCCCCATCAATGAAACAAAATTTAGTCTTCATCAACAGCAGAGGATGTGTGCAGTTGACAAGTCGCACCCAGCATGCTCCAACATCGCAACATCAACTGTTACAGAGTGTGTACCTGTCAGGGTTTCTGGGAGAGAGGAGGAGATGACAGAGGAGACGGAGAGCGAGTGGGAGGAGGGGCAGAAGGATGAGGAAGAAGATGACGGAATTCTGAGGGAATCCACGAGTCTGAGCAGCGAGTCAGAGGATTCTCAAAAGGGGGTTACCTTAATCAAGCAAAGGGGAGGAGAAGGGAGAAGCGGAGAGGAGCCCAGTGGAAGACAGAGGAAGCAAGAGACGTCTCAGCCGGAACGGAGTAAAGGGGGTGGAGTCGTCAGCCTCTCGGAGGGAGCAGGATTAGGAGAGAACAGAGAGAGGGGGTTGGAGCAGGGTGTTCAGCCGGAAAGGGTGGAGAGCAGAACAGGGGGTGGTGTAGCGGTCGAAAGAAAGGTCAGCAGCAACGTACGCGCTCCAAGTTCAAACGTAGAGGCGCGCGGAAGTGGAGAGAGCTCAGGGGAGGAGCCCGGCCCTAAAGCCAGAAAGAGGGGGGAAGAGGCGGCAGAGGATTCAGCCTCAGGCGAGTCACGGAGAGAGGGAACCCAGGGGGGCAGGAAGACCCTGCGGAAAAGAAAGGAGAGGAAGAGGTGGTCTAGAGCCAGGCTATTAAGTTGGTGCGGAAGAGGGGAGGAGTCAGAGGGGACTCCAGCGGTCTAACGTGGCAGACGTACGGCCACAATGCTGAACTGTATGAGAAGCAGAAATCTTCAATAAACTTTTCCTGTAAATAAGCTGCAACGGAGTGAGGTCTCTTGTGAGCTGGGACCCGTCCTGGGTGGCCGTGACAGTAAGTCCCCTCTCTCAAAGCAAAAAATTTTTTTTTGCGAAGCTCACGAACGGGAGCAGCCATGAGCGCTGAGGAGCAGCTGGTTGCATTGCGGAATCAGGTTACCGCTCTCACATCGGCAGTCATTGCTTCGCAGAAGAAGAATGACGACTTGGAGAAGACGTGCCAGGATTTGCAGGCAAGGTGGGAGCGCGCGGACAAGGCGGGGGCCCCAGGATCCAGAGCGGAGGGCATTGCGCTTGGACGGAGGGGGGGTGCCCTAGTT
The DNA here is from genome assembly GCF_964234715.1 of Podarcis melisellensis. NCBI lineage: Eukaryota > Metazoa > Chordata > Lepidosauria > Squamata > Lacertidae > Podarcis > Podarcis melisellensis. Next base: position 40,841,014 of record NC_138542.1, read on the forward strand.
CCGCATTTTAATGGCAACTTGCAAGACTATCCCAATTTCAGAGCGGACGTTGTATATGCACTGCACTTACTCCGTCACGATTTTAAAGATGAGGAGGAGAAAGTGGGGTTCATTGTTTCGCACCTGCATGGGGAGGCCAGGGCTTGGCTACGCAATTTGTGGCGCGAAGATGGACCGGCCCGTCGCGATTCAACTGCGTTCATCAAAGCGATGGATTCTTGTTTTCAATCCTCTGTGGATGTGGACATTGCACGCCGTCAAATGCACGGGCTGAGGCAGGGGAAAGCGACTGTGCGCCAATACCACTCTAAATTTTTTGCGTTGCTCACCGCCTTAGATTGGCCAAAGGACAGTAAACCGGTCAGAGATCTTTTTTGGGAGGGATTGAGCCCCCCCATCAAGGATGAGATCGCTAGGGGGGACAGACCCCAGACCCTAGAAGACGTGGTGCACCGGGCTTTAGCTATTGGAATTCGACATGAGGGGCGTCCGTGGCACGAGGAGGACGGGCCCCAAGCGCGTGCGCAAGCAAGGACTCTCCCTTTTGTGCACAGGGACTTCAGCCGTGCGCACCCCTCGCCAATGGGGAAGGACAGCGAGGAGCCAATGGAGATTGGTGGTGCTAGGGCTCAGAAGCCATCCCAGAGCCCTGTCCCTGGTGCAGCCAAAGCGAAGCCTCCTAGAGGAACCAGGAAGTGTTACATCTGTGACAGTGCGCACCATATGGCGAAAGAGTGCCCCCAGAGGCTCCAGAAGCACACTGCAGCGCTGGCAACTGTAACAGCAGAGGTGCAACCAGGGGAGCAGCTTCAGGGAAACGACAGTGCCTGGCTGGAAGCAGAGCTACTGGGGCTCAGCCAGGCGGATCTGTAGACAAGCCCCCAGCATCACTGCAGAGCGTGGACCCTTTGCCTCCCAAACCGGCAGTTCTGCTCACAGCGACACTCCAGTTGCCTGATGGGAGACTCCTCGAGGTTCCAATAACGATCGATTCGGGAAGCAACGCCGACTTCATGGGACTGCAGTTCGTTAAGCAGCACAACATGGCGCTCCTGCCTGCAACGACGCCTCTGAACGTGGTCACGGTGGACGGCAGGAGGTTGCTGGGGGGGCAAGTGGTGCAGCAAACCCCTCCCATGATGATGCAGATTGGCAACCATCGAGAGCTTATTAGTTTCAATGTCACCCACTTATCGGACACACCCATCGTGTTAGGCATGAGTTGGCTGGAGAGGCACAGTCCCGCGGTTGCGTGGTACCAGAGGCAGATCAACTTTTGTTCGTCGTATTGTGCTCAGCATTGCTTTCAGACCGATCAGGGAGGAGAAGCTGAGCAGCCGTTGCATCTGGGTATGGTGCAAACAGTGCCTCACAAGTACCAGGAATTCTTGGAGGTTTTCTGTGAGAAGGAAGCTGACAAGTTGCCGCCTCACAGACCTTACGACTGCGCGATTGATTTAGTGCCAGGGGCGCAACTGCCTGCTGCCAAGCTGTACTCCATGTCGGAGGACGAAATGCAAGAGCTTCGGGAGTTCATAGACCATAACCTCAAGCGGGGTTTCATCCAGGAATCTAAAGCAGCGGGAGGCAGCCCTGTTTTCTTTGTGAAGAAGAAAGACACGCCCCAAAAAAGGCTTATAGTGGATTACAGGTTCATCAACAGCTTGACTAAGCCCAAAGCTTTCCCCATGCCCAAGATTGACGACCTTTTAGCGACCGTCAGGAGGGGCAAGATTTTCACCAAGCTGGACCTACGTGGAGCTTACAATCTCATCCGCATCCGGAAAGGAGATGAGTGGAAGACCGCCATGTTCACCCCTCTGGGCACATACGAATACAGAGTCATGCCTTTCGGCCTCCAAAATGGCAGCCACGTTTTTCAAGCATTTATGCACCACGTGCTAGCAGGTCTCCTCTACAAAAAGTGTGTCTGCTTTCTCGACGATATCCTGATTTTCTCGGAATCGCCGGAGGATCACGATAAGGACGTGAGAGAAGTCCTGCAGAGGCTGAAGGAACACAGGCTGTACGCCAAGTTGGAAAAGTGCCAGTTTGATGTCAGAGAGGTTGATTTCCTTGGCTACAAGTTGTCCGACGAGGGACTGGCCATGGACAGGGCTAAGGTTCAAGCGCTGTTGGACTGGAAAAGCCCTCGAAATCGGAAAGAGGTCCAGAGGTTCATCGGCTTTGCCAATTTTTACCGCAAGTTTATTAAAGGTTTTGCAAACGCGACGGCGGCGATCACTGACACCCTCAGTTCCAAGAAGAAGAAGTTCGTCTGGACCGAACAAGCGGAGCGGTCCTTCCGGACGCTTAAGGGTCTTTTCGCCTCCGAAGAGCAGCTGCTCCACGTGAATCCCGGCAGACCCATGCGGGTAGAGACCGATGCGTCAGATAGAGCGGTTGGGGCCGTTCTTTTGCAAGAGGATTCACAAGGCAACTGGCGACCGGGTGCGTTCTACTCCCGGAAGCTCAGCAAGACGGAGCGCAATTATACCATATGGGACAGGGAGTTGTTGGCCATTCATGCAGCTTTCAAAGCGTGGCGACACTTCTTAATAGGAGCCAAGCACACGGTGCAGGTCCGCACGGATCACAAGAACTTAGAGTATTGGCGGACGGCTAAGTTGCAGACCCAGCGACACATGCGCTGGGCGGAGTTCTTTGCGGACTTCGACTTCAAAATAGAATACATCCCAGGAGACTCCAATGTTATTGCAGACGCGCTGTCCCGAAAGCCGCAATACTTGGAGGAAGCAGCTCCAATCGCAGCAAAGCACATTTTCGCACCGCAGGCGTGGACGTGCGCTACCATCGCAGTCGACCTGGACGCGGTGCGACGCGCGTTGCAAAGGGATCAATTTGCACAGTCTAAGATGGAGGAGCTACGCGGAGGGTCGCGACGCAACGATGAGTTTCAATTGCATGATGGACTTTTGACTCGTAAGGGTGCCCTTTACGTGCCCACCGACGATCTTCGAGCCAAGGTTCTGCAACAGTTGCATGACGCCCCTAGTGCAGGCCATTTCGGCAAAGAGAAGACGATGGAGTTGGTGGCTAGAGACTTTTGGTGGCCCCAGATGAGAGGAGAGGTGGCGGACTACGTCGCCAGGTGTGATATCTGCCAGAGGTCCAAACCAGTGCACCAGAAGCAGGCGGGATTGCTAGAACCGCTGGAGACACCGCAGCAACCGTGGGAGAGGGTAGCGTTGGACTTTGTTACAGACCTGCCCAGCTCCAGAGGTAAGACGGCGGTGTTAGTGGTGGTGGACTTGTTCACCAAGATGGCGCACTTCATCCCTTGTGCCAAGGTGGCGACGGCAGAACAGACCGCAAAGCTCTTCATCGATCACGTCTTCAGAGTGCATGGACTTCCGCAGTCCGTCTTGTCCGACAGGGGGCGCCAGTTTGTTTCCACTTTCTGGCGAAAGCTTCTGGGCATCTTGCACGTCAAAATCAACCTGACATCGGCGAGGCATCCACAAACCAACGGTCAAGCGGAGAGGGTCAACGCGATCATGCAGCAGTACCTGCGGTGCTACGCCAACCAGCGACCTGCGGCGTGGGTGGACTATCTACCGATGGCTGAATTCGCCTACAACAACACGAAACACGCATCCACCGGGGTGACGCCTTTCTTCGCGAACAATGGCCGTCATCCCAGAACCTTCCCGAGATTTGCGGCACCAGGAGGGGGGGGGCCTCAAGATGCCGACCAGTTTGCAGCGGAGTTGCAAGAGGTGCACGAGGAGCTGCGGAGACATTTGGAGCTGGCAAAACAGGCGTATAAGGTGCAGGCCGATAAGCACAGGAGGGCGGGAGAGGACATCCAGGTTGGGGACTGGGTGTGGTTAGCAGCCCACGCGATGCCGGCCAGGTCATTGGCCAAGAAGAAGTTAGGACACAGGCAGCTAGGGCCATATCAAGTTGAGGCTAAGATCAATCCGGTGGCTTTTCGTCTAGCCCTTCCGGAAGGTTCCAGGGTGCACCCGGTCTTTCATAGGTCGGTGCTCACTCCCTACAAGACCCCACACAGGTTTCAAGAGTCAGGAGCACCCCCAGAGCCACGTAGGAGGGCGCCTGAGAGGGGGGAATCGCCAAGACCAGAACCTCTTAACGAGGTCACAGAGATACTGGACTCGAGATGGGGGGAGGAGGGAGTTGAATATTTTCTCGCCAGAGAGGGCACACCAGCCGCTGCTAATAGTTGGGTGCCAGGCTACGAGTTAGACGAACCCCTTTTGAAAGACGAGTTCCATGCACTTTTCCCACATAGACCCATGCCAGCTGAGTACTTTGATGACTGGCTTTTCACACCCACATTGTCAGATAGCACGTTCAGGGGTTTCTCTTCCCCCGAGGAAAGAACACCAGAATCAAGCCCGCCCAGGGGATCGTGCTCGGGGGTGGACACGGAAACCCCTTATTGGTGGGAGGAGCAGCCAGAGGAGGAATGGCGTAAGAGGTGGCTGATAGTTCCTTGGCGGGCAGCACCGGAGGAAGTAGCGATGGAAGCAGAGACTGAGAAGCATTTGGGGGAAGAACCCGACTTCGAATACACATACACAGAACTGCCAGCAGAGAACATTGACGTAGACGACCTGTATCCTGAGCCTACCCCCGAAGAGCCGCAGTTTCCACAACCGGTCCCCGGCGAGCGGGAGGGGGGAAGGGGGGGCTTCGAGGGGGGGATGGATGTCAGGGTTTCTGGGAGAGAGGAGGAGATGACAGAGGAGACGGAGAGCGAGTGGGAGGAGGGGCAGAAGGATGAGGAAGAAGATGACGGAATTCTGAGGGAATCCACGAGTCTGAGCAGCGAGTCAGAGGATTCTCAAAAGGGGGTTACCTTAATCAAGCAAAGGGGAGGAGAAGGGAGAAGCGGAGAGGAGCCCAGTGGAAGACAGAGGAAGCAAGAGACGTCTCAGCCGGAACGGAGTAAAGGGGGTGGAGTCGTCAGCCTCTCGGAGGGAGCAGGATTAGGAGAGAACAGAGAGAGGGGGTTGGAGCAGGGTGTTCAGCCGGAAAGGGTGGAGAGCAGAACAGGGGGTGGTGTAGCGGTCGAAAGAAAGGTCAGCAGCAACGTACGCGCGCCAAGTTCAAACGTAGAGGCGCGCGGAAGTGGAGAGAGCTCAGGGGAGGAGCCCGGCCCTAAAGCCAGAAAGAGGGGGGAAGAGGCGGCAGAGGATTCAGCCTCAGGCGAGTCACGGAGAGAGGGAACCCAGGGGGGCAGGAAGACCCTGCGGAAAAGAAAGGAGAGGAAGAGGTGGTCTAGAGCCAGGCTATTAAGTTGGTGCGGAAGAGGGGAGGAGTCAGAGGGGACTCCAGCGGTCTAACGTGGCAGACGTACGGCCACAATGCTGAACTGTATGAGAAGCAGAAATCTTCAATAAACTTTTCCTGTAAATAAGCTGCAACGGAGTGAGGTCTCTTGTGAGCTGGGACCCGTCCTGGGTGGCCGTGACAGTACCTTTCAAACCTCACCTGGCTTCTCAGAATAGCTTGGGCTGTGCTACTCAACAAAGGATCTCCTGGTGGCTTTTGATCTTTAACTGAACCCAAACCCAACCCATTGTAAGTGAAGCCATCCTAATTTTACCCCACCCCTCCTTTAAGGAGAGAAGAAACAAAATACAAATGTGGTCTGTTAATTGGGTGTCATGCTGTAGGTTGTGAATAAAAATGTGTCCACTTATAAATATTATGGATAGTTGCTACAGGAAAGCTGCAAAACGTTCAGGTACATATTGGGCCAGCTCAGATTTACCTTCACCAACAAGCTAAACCATAATTTAGCATCTGAGAATAAGCACAGGGACCACTATCTCCTTTCCTTCCTTTAGAATTTATTTATTTATTAAATTCATACTCTGCCCTGCCTCTCAAAGGACCCCAGGCTAGCACCTCAATCCTAGTTAGCTAGTCAGGTCTTTCAGACATAACTGGGAACTAGCTAAGTGTGGTTTAATGCCAGGTTACTAACTAGGATCTTAAACTATGGTTTGAAGTGTGTTTGATGTGTTGTGCATATAATCTAATCCCAGTTCTTCTAAACACCAGCTTCTTAACAATATTTGTCTATGCAATCGTTATATGACAACATTCACAGTATGAATGATGATGGACCTATATTTCCTGCTAGCATATTTTCTGATCCCCATGTAGCTATCCAAATAGCCAGAAAAACAATATGGAAGTGCTATACAGAATCTATTGGCTGTGCATAGCATAAAAAATGTCAGAGCAACCCCCTGCCCTAATATTTTATTAGCTTCTTATCAAACAAAGCATAGGTATCAGCACTCTGCATTTCTATGCACAGAGAGAATAAAGGAAGAACTCATGCACAGACATGTCTAAATAATTCCCAAGTTACCATATTGTTCACATTAGTGAAAGCTGTAAAAGCAATAAGGGAAACAGGTCTGAACACCACAGGGCTTTTGTCAGCTTTCAGTATCTTGGCATTGCTTTGGGTCTTTTTATGTGCTACTAATGTCATGCTATTCCTGCCTTGATGTGCACCTTACTTGGCACCCATCCCTACTAGTTAAGTATGCAGCTGTAACTCATTCTGATCTCCCTGGGAACTTAATCTTCAAAATTACTGAGCCGCAATGATGAAGGGTTCGGTTTAGTTAAACACCTGGACCATGGCTCCAACATAGTTAACAATGGCCCTCAATTCCATAGAGAGGGTATTTAGACAAATGGCACTAATAATAAGAATAACCCTACCTCCAATTATACAAACATAAAACTAGCATGTTAAGGAGAAGGCCAGGCTAACTCTTGTCAGAGCTCTTATCTTCCATCTGCATGGAATTTTGTGTTTTGGTTTTTAATAAAGTGAAACAGTCATTGCTGCAGTTCACCACTTGCAGCTTGAAACAGTTTTGCCATATGATTATCTGCTCATCTAGAAAGCTCCTGGCTTGCACCAGTTTTTGACAGCTTGGTAATACTACCTTAATACAATACCAAACACACAAAAACATTTGAACCCATTTACTCTTGCTGTTGAATTTCCACGACCTCCCCATGGGCTTTCAGTATTGAAGGGAGTGGAATCCTTTCCTTATCCAAGATGCATAGGAAATCCTTTCCTACAATCTGATTTACTATAAACAATAACAAGAATCAGGGGTTCTAAAACAGGGATTAGAATGTCACCATAAAGGGGGAGGGGCAGGCGGAATCCAATACAAATTTGTATTTCCTGAGCTAGCTGATGCTGAAAATAACATACAGGAAAAGGCTGTTGTCCAGTCGTACAAAGAGGCCTTTCATCCATTCTGATTTTGTTAGACTTTCCGCTTCTCTTTTAAGTTACAAGTGTCTTCTGTGATCGTGTCGTAGTACATTGCTCTTACAGGAAGATCATGTTTTGTTCGGGGGGGGGGGGTTGTTTGGCAATCCTCCTCTCATTAAGCTGCTTCTCAATCCAGGAGGGAAGCTGTCGTTGGAACAGAATTACCGTATTTTTCGCACCATAGGACGCAGTTTTTCCGTCTTAAAAACTAAGGGGAAAAGTCTGTGCATCCTATGGAGCGAATGCAGTGGGGGGGAGGCAAGCAGGAAAAGCCCCCAAGAGCCACACACAAGCTTCGCACGGCTCTTGCAGGCTTTTCCCCAGGAGGGAGAAGGGACTGACGCGGCCAGTCAGTCCCTTCTCCCTCCTCTAGAAAAGCCTTGCGCAATCTCTCCAGTTGTGGGAGGCTGCGCAAGGCTAAAGAGGAAGCCTGGGCAGCGAGCACGATCCATCCCGCTCACTGCCCGGGCTTCCTCTTTAGCCGTGCGCGCCTCTCCAGCCGTGGGAGGCTGCACAAGGCTAAAGAAGCCAACTTTTTAAAAATCTCTCTATCTCTACCTCTTTTTCTTTTTTCGTCCTTTCTCCACCCCCTTATTTTCCTCTGGATCAGTGTTTTTATCTAGATTAATGTTTTAGTTTTGGGGGGGGGTGAATATTATAAAAAAGGAAACTTTGCAGCTTTTCTTTTAGTATACAATAAAAACAGATTAAACAAAACACAAGAGAAGGAACTAGCATAGAAGAAGAGAAAAGGGAAAGAGGGAGAATACAAAGCCATTTACCAGAGGTAGATCTTAACCCTTGCCTCACCTGGGAGCTTCTCTGGGCAGGAATTCCCTCGGCTTAAGAGGGGTGGGGGAAGAGTGGCAGGTGGGGGGGTACCTACCTAGACACTGAAGCCACATGTCTCTCCAATGAAAATTGGGAGTGGGCATTGTGTGAAGTGGCTGTGGATCTCCTGCCGCAGAAGGGTAGGACTGTATAGAGTTGGGGGGGGCCACCCGAGGGTCATCTAGCCCAGCCCCCTCACAATGTAGGAATCACAGCTAAAGAACACCAGGCAGATGGTCCCCCAACTGCTGCTTAAAAGCCTCCAGTGGTGGAGACCCCCAACAACTTCCGAGGTCACAGAATTGCAGGGTTGGAAGGGAACCCCAGGAGTCATCTAGTCCAGCCCCGGTGGACAGCAGGCACGATCCATCCCGTTGTGCAAGGCTAAAGATGCTGCTCAAGGCTAAAGAGGAAGCGTGCAGCCTGTCCGTTGCTATTTGGGGCTGGGGGGGGAATCATATTTTCCCCCTTGATTTCCCCCTCTAAAAACTAGGTGCGTCCTGTGGTCCGGTGCGTCCAATAGAGCGAAAAATACGGTATATAAAAGGATGTTCTGCTTAAAAAGCAAACTAACTTATGGTTTAAGAAGAATGTTACTACTAATTATTAAAATAAAAGGGGTAGTGGTAATTTTTAATTTTTTTGGGTGTTATTTGCACAGCAAATTACTGGTGAAAGCTGTTGACAGATATTAAAATTTTGTGGTCTGATATCAAATGTGATAGGATTCAAATGAATATCCTAGGACATGGGTCAGCAAACTAAGGCTCGGGGGCCGGATTCAGCCCAATTGCCTTCTGGATCCAGCCTGCGGACAGTCTGGGAATCGCTGTATGGATCGGCGTGGGGATTCTGATCGTTTGGGCTGCACCATTCCCCCCCCCACACACACACCCCATGGCAGCGCCTCCTCCATCCCTCCTTCTGGCTTCTCCCCGCCCTGCCTAGAGGAGGAGCTGGGGAATTAATGTAAGGAACCATATCTGCCTTTCCACCTGATTCGGCTAAAGACTTAAAGAACACTGATTAAAATGTTGCAGCAGGAGATGGCAATTTCCTTGGAGAATCATTTCTCCAGTTTATGCATAATAGACAGGCTTTGTCTTCTCAGTCACTCCTAATAATCGCATGGGGGAAATAACCAGAATGATTAGGGAGAATGAAAAGATTGCAAAACTGGGCTATGACAAAGAATTAGGTTATTTGGTCACAGTCTCAATAAGTCAGCATTAAATCAACATTAAGTTTCTAACCAGGGATGTGTCAAGGTTTAAGAAATAACACTTTCCAAAATGACAAGTTATTCAACATCTCTGCTGATCATGTATGAATGCAAAAATATGGAGTGATATGGCCAACGTAATTCATTAAATATGACTTCCCAGTCCTTGAGAATACAATCAGGAGTGTGTCAGATGGAATACACTAGGACACACACAGGATTGCATTGTGAAAGTCTGCAGAAAGAGTTTAACCAACCGTTTGAGTAGATGGACACCAAAATGTATATGATGTGCTCCCAACTCCAGTATCCTACCTGCTAAACTCTGAGCATCTCCTAGTTGCATCATACAGCTCTTGTACCTCATACACATCAGCATCATGGTCTTCAGCACTGCTAGAATTGTGCCACTCAAAAGGTGGATTTTTATCAGTTGGCACAAAAGGTAAATTTTCATACTCTGGGATTTCTTCATAATGGCTCACATTTTCATATTCTGGTACATAGTCATGAGTAAGAGAATTCACATGTCCTTGCGATAAGAAACTCTGTTCATCCAAGGACTGTGATCTCTGGCTGTTTGTTGATTCATCCTGACCCCTGGACCTCTGCTTTCCCTTTTGTGAGGATACGCTGCCCATTTCTGCAGAATGTGCCTTTAAGGGTTTAATTTTCCTTCCATTTGTTGCACTAGCCGCATTCCGAGTTTTGCCACGCGCTTCATCACTGGGAAAAGTAACAGTGCCGTTATCCGCCGATTGGCTACCCTTGGTCAAAAATTTCTGGAAGTCACTTTTCATTAAGCAAACAGACAGCTTCATATTTAGGAATTTCTTTAGTGAATATTTCTTTTGAGGCTCTTTTGGGGGCTCTTTTGGGTGTATTCTGTCCATATCTACAGAAGACAAGGATTTGGCTCGAGGTTTTGTCACAGCACTTGCAAGTTGAGTGTTTTTTGCATTCTTGGTGTTTTTTAAGGCTTCCGGATTGCCAGAAAATGGAAGAATGGGATGAGGTAATTTCCAAACAGGTCTCTCCAAAGACAACTTTGGAGTATCACAGGATTGCAAAGTACTTTGTTCTTTGGCTGACAAATGCCTTATACGAGGTCGCTCCAAGGGAGGATCTAAATCTCTCTGTTCACTAGTAAGGTAGGCACTTTTCTCTATCAGTTCCTCTGATGCGGCTTTTTTCAATAGTCCGGCTGCAGGGATGCTGTGCCTTTGAGGCTTCTTAGGAACAACTCTTGGTGAACTTTCATCTTTATATTCAGCATCTTTATGCTCCTTCTCTTGTGCAAAATCATCTAGGCTTTCAAAGGCAGGCAAATGCTGGTTGCACGACAATTTCACTTGCTTAGGCAAACTCATGGAAAGATTACTACACCTTATAAATCCGGGTTTTTTGTCATTAGCAGCCAACATGCAGTTATGTTCCATTATATTTTCAGCAGGATTTACTGGGTTAAGGTCTAAAGATTGCTCAGTATTTCCTACTAGGTGAGGGCTTTCATGCAGAACCTCAGGCAAGACATTTTGCTGGATCATTTCTTCAGATTCAGCAGATTCTGCCTCCGGAATCATTTCCCCAGCAACACATGAAGGACTCTCTGATTTATCAAGTTCTCGGTTGTTATAGGAAACACTTTGAAAAAGAACATTAATTTTTGTGGTTTTTCTAACAGCAGGCTCAGAAAGCCCAGCAGAACTGCAGTCTGAAGGAAGTAGTTCTTTTGTTCCTTCTCCTGAGATATCGATGCCATCTTGCCGGATTAGACATGGAGCAGCACGTAGTTTCCTTGGTTTGGGAACTGGGGCAGATTTAGGGGGTGGTGCAGAGCCTATTCTTAATGAAGATAAAGATTCATCAGTCCCTTTTGTGGAGATGCCTGTGTGCAAATCACTAGTATCAACTTTTTCCAAAGGTGCTGTGTTAAGCGAGCAACAGGAACTGTTGATATTTTCAGTCAAAAGAGGATTTCCTGACATTTCAGACTTGATACCAGGTATCTCTGCATGGTTGCTTGAATTGCCCATCATTTCCTCAAAACTGGATGATGGCGAAACCAGGTCTGTAAACTCAATTTTAATGTCCTTTTTATAACTACTCGTGTTATCTTTTTCAAATTTGTTCAAAGGTGTTTGCTTCAAACAGCTGTTATTGGGGCATACACTTTGTGTTAGTACATCTTTGAGTTTTTCATCTAAAAAATTAGCCTTTAAAATTACCCTATTTTTATGTATACTTTTACCATTGTGGCTATCAAGTATTGTTCTAGATTTCAGAGATGATGATGGTTGTTCAGCTCTATCAATGTTCTCTAAGTTTTCCAGCTGTTCAAAAATGGTTGGATTTTTGCAAGTATTCTCCCCATTCCCAAATTTATGCATGCATTCAAAACTGCATGAACACACAGATATAATATAAGCAGTATTTTCTCTTGGGGCTCCATTTTTGTAATTCAAATGAACCAAGTACTCAGAAGAGTCTATTTTGCATTCTTCTAAACTCTTGGAATTTTTCCTTAAAGGTGATGGCACAGCTTTAATCTCAGGAACAGGCGAACAATTGAGAACCTTTGGTTTTGGTGCTATTGCTGGTTTCGTTTTCTTTGTGGGTTGTAAAACATCTGCAAGGACAACATCTGGCTTAGGTGCCACAGGAGGTGGCACTACTTTATGTCCCACCACAAATTTTGGTTTTGGGGCCACGGGTGGCTTCTTAATTTCTAGAAGGGGAGAAGAAAGAAGAGAAATATTAGGTTGGTCTAATTGATTCTAATTAACAATACTGATCAAATAAATATAGGATGAAACTTTAAAAAGCCAACTGTACTACTGCTATTTGGGGTCACGAAGACTTGGACACAACTAAACAACAACAAATAATAATAATAATAATAATAATAATAATAATAATAATAATAATAATAGTTTGGATTTGATATCCCACTTTATCACTACCCGAAGGAGTTTCAAAGCAGCTAACATTCTCCTTTCCCTTCCTCCCCCACAACAAACACTCTGTGAGGTGAGTGGGGCTGAGAGACTTCAAAGAAGTGTGACTAGCCCAAGGTCACCCAGCAGCTGCATGTGGAGGAGCGGAGATGTGAACCCAGTTCCCCAGATTATGAATCTACCATTCTTAACCACTACACCACACTGGCGTTGATCACAATTTGTAATATACATTCTGGTTCAAGAAATGAGCATGAGGCAGCTTGAAGAATTTGATTTATCTGATTGTTCATAATCAACAAATTATATAGCAGTGAGAAGGAAGATTGTGGTTACCATGTCCTTTAAATGCTTTCCATACTAGCCATGAAAGAATGGCAACCAATGCTAACAATGATAATTTATACCAAGTATTAGATATAAAATATAAGTTGCAGAAAAAAATATATTTAAAAAATCTTATATCACATTACAATCACACTTTGTAGTTTGACTGCACCTCTTTCTACTCACTTCTCCACAAAATGCTTAAGTAAACTTTGCAAAAATTCCACAAAACTATAGCTACTAGCCAATAAACATTTTCATGTATCTGCTATCCTACACGTAAGTATATTAGTCATCTATATCCTAAACGAAAGAAAAACTATCAGAACATCCAGACGCCATCATTAGTCAACACATCTGGTTCCTCTTTTTCTGCCTCTGGACAGCATACCATCCTATGTAGAAGGAAGTGAGGAGCCTGCAGCCAGACAAGGTCAAGATAATCTAATGAAAATCAATAAATCAAATTAAATTTTCCTACCTGGCATCTTAACAGATTTTTTGCTAGCTCTGGGCGACCAAGCCAATTACAAGGCAGTCATAAATTACCATGTGCAACTTGAATAGTGTGTAGCTCACCAGACGAGAACTTCCAGTTGGGACTGTGGATAAGCAGGTTCAAATCTCATTCAGTGACAGTTTCACAAGTGATCTCAGGCCAGCCATACTCCATGGGTCAAGGAGACCTTACTCCCTGGCACAACCACATCCAGTGGTCATGTACCCACCCCATCACCCATGTGTTCACCATGTGTGTGGTGGGACTTCATGTGCAATGTGATGGATGTAAAATTCTCCATGCAAGGTATTATATTTTTGAAAGTTTTGTGGTAATTTTTTTTAAATATTGGAATCTGCCCTGAATACTCTGACAGTAGGGAGGGGTGTCTTAAAGCAGGTGATCTCCAAAGCAGGTGATCTCCTAAGCAAAAGCAAAAAGTTTCAACCAGCAGCAGTATTTTCTCAGCAGCAGCAATTGCAAGCACTGCTGTTTCATTAATGAAATATTCATTTATAGCAGATGATGACAAAATACAAATAGACTAAAATCTTTTAGCTCGTTTCTAATTAACATTCTGAGTAATTTCTGTTGAGGAGTCTAATAAAAAGGTCAAGCACAGACAATGAAAGGCAATGTCATGAAGTGCACCTTGTACTAAACACAAGAGTGGATTTACTAAAAGTTTAATTTATGCCATCCAAACAATGATGCCATATATTTTATCTTTAATTAATGGATTTGCGGTCTCCATATTCACTTTGATAAACTTATCTGTAGGCGCTGCATAAACTAAAAGTCCCATACCATTTAATCCAGCTATTTATTACAAACTATTCTTACATGCCTTTTGGGGGAAAACAATCTACAGCTTTACCCACTGTAAGAGGAAGACTTTGTGTGTACCCTTCCACTTGCAACACTTAGGCCAACTTAGAATCACTTTAATATATTTTCAATCATTTCTAAGAGGTTGTGAGTCCTCCAACCCCCACAGTTTCATCCCACAAATTTTAACAGTTACCTTCTCTCTATTAATTGTAGAAGTTACTAAGTTTCCTCCTTTGGCATGCGAGAAATTCATTATGACCTATACGATGAAGTACTTTTTATGACAAATGTCTCCTTTCCAGTTCATGGAATTACATCCCTAAAATATTTCTATTCACCTGATCCATGTCAAAGTCATCCACAACTCATCTGTTAATTTTAAGCTTATCACCAATCACCAACCACCACCCTGAATGTATTTTTAACATCAGCTAACTTGCCAACTTCATGCTTGGTGATTTCCGTAATGTACGGAGCAAACAAGTGCAGACACGGTGTTCCCTTATCCATCTCTTGAAAGAACATTCATCTTCCAGACCTACTATTTTTCAGTCATAAAACAGCTACATAAATTGCACAGCCTACGGCAGTCTGGAAAACAATTCCTATAAAAGACACTATAAACCTATGTCCTTCTGCAAACAACTTTCCAATTATCCTACAGCTTTTCAGAACCCACTCCTGAACAGGGGAGGAGCATATGCCTGAGCTGCACAGGACGGGTGCACTCCCGAGGGGTGCGGGGTGCGGAGGTTGCTCTCCCAGCCACAGGATAGCCACTCGGGTGCACGGAGTGGCACACAAGCCCTGCAACTGGGGACAGAGCGAGCCGCTGATGGCAGACATTTGGTGCAACACCCGCCCATGACTCCCAAGCCTCCCCTGAGCTGTCAAAACAAAGGGGGAAGGGGCAAAGCAGCGCATCTCCCCCTGACGGCTCGGGGTAGGCTTGGGAGTCGCAGGCAGGCGGCGTGCCAAATGTCACCCCTCTTCAGCGAAGACACCCAGGGTGGTCCACCTCTACCACACACCCCTTCCTCTGTCCCTGCTCCTGAACAGCTTTGAGGTGGTGGGTGGGAACAGAAGCAGACAAGGAACAATATGAAGATGTGTGTAGCTTGCAAGAACATGTTTCTCAATGCCCAGGGCAGAAGAGGAAGCTCAGCTCAGAAACTTCTACACCCAGGAACTTCCTGGACTTGTTGCCTTGGAGTTCCTTCCTTCAACCCGAACCAAGTGATGGCACATGAGCTCACTAGTTCGAGAAAGACTACAGATTCAAATCCTAACTGTGTCTTTCCCTTTATGGCTGTACATAAAAGCGAAGCCCTCTCACTAAGATAATTACACATTGTGCTCATACAGATAACATACTCTCGATTCAGTATAAAAATCCACTTGTGTGTATAGTGTTGGACTTCAGTGGCCACCATATATCAGTGTACTATTGGTTCATCATAATGTATCTATTAATTTATGGTTTTTAAAACTTAATGCCTACAATCTCTTCTACCTATTCTAAAATAACTATGTTTTTTCCAATCCAAAGCCTAAAAAACAACAACACTACACCAAAAGCTTTCATCCTCAAGTTGTCTCAAGTAGCACTCTGGACAGATATTAATTTCTTAAGGATTATCCTCAAACAAAAGTTCACTTTGTGGCTATCAGCAACCAAGCATCTCCCCATCTTGGTTTCCTAGCAATTAAATGGAATAGTCATCTATGATATCACAGAACATCACCTTTTCATAGAAAACCCCTTCATAATTTTTCAGCAGCCTCAGACGTTAATCAACAACCCGTCTCAGACAATTCAATTTAACTCAGGTTGAAACTTGCCTTTTCCTTTATTTATATCATGAGGTGCACTTCCCACACATGTCAAGCGTGAATCATACTCAGCTGGGTTTAATAGGCACAGCCCATCTGCTCACCAAGGCGCTCCAGACTCCTTTAAACAGGATACTCAAATTCTCTTCCAGTCGCTCCTCACAAATGCAGAATCGTCCATAAGTTTTCTGAATAAGAGCAGCTCTTCGTGGACACAAAGAGGAACTTCATGAATGCCTGTCTCAATGGCCTTCTGCCATGCCCTGAACCTCTGCACTTCACAGACCAACTATATGTCTTTTCTTTTGTTATGCAATGCCAAACAGATATTCTGTCTCCTTTCCCTCCCATCCTTGACTTTTTTCTTACATAAACTCATATTTTTTAAAAATTCCCTAATTATAAAGGTTATCATTTTGAATCTAAAGAGCACCAGGCAACGTGTAAAAGTGAATACAGCATTTCCACCGTCTCAGTCTTACACTGCAAACCTTTTCTCCCTATTCTGTTTGCTCAGTGCCTGTGATTTTTCCCTCCTTTCAGGTGCACGAGTGTTCAACATAAACACAAAAGGAAATGACTCACAACATCCCGGAAGATAGGAAGCAATCTTTCAAAACATGGGATTGGGGAAGATATATTTTCTAAAACTGTGGTGGTAACTGACATAAATGCATCCCAAGTCCAAAAGGAAAACATTAATTTAAACCCTTAACTTACTTAACGCCATGATGAAGGAAAACAGGAAAATTGTGAATAGCTTTAAAACGAATACAGAAGAGATGAACAAACAACTTCCTTAATCCGGATGGTGCAGCTGTACCTGAATAAATAGTGGAATTTTTAAAGGATCAAAAGGACACCTTACCCCGCTAATCTACTTTTTTAGCCTTTCAAATAAAAACACTGAAAGAGAGTAATGTTCATCTAGTTGACTTCCTATTTGTAGCGTATTGTCCTCATCTGTCGTACTATGAAGAGTTTCTGGTTTTCGAAAACAGAATAAAAACTGCAGTTTAGTGCATTCAGATTAAGAGCTCAAAATTAGGACTTTGTTTTGCAACTGCATCACCAGAACTATATTTCTTCCAAGGCATAGTCTCCAACTTCCAGCCTGATCATAAAAATGTTTACTTGGTGGTCCCTTCAATTTGGTACAATAGATGTACAGTCAAATCCTATGCATGTTTACATAGAAGACAGGGCATTAAGTTCAGTAGACGTCACTTGCAAATGTGCCTAAGGCTGCAATCCTATGCGCACATACGTGAGAGCAAGTCCCTTGAGTTTAGTGGGAGTTAATTTCAAGAAAACACACACAAGATCAGAGATCATTGTAGCTTTTAAAATGACATCACCACTTTTTATGGACCTGCACCTGAACATTTACGCTCGCAGAACATAAGGCCACATGAGCATATATTTCAAAGCAAAAAGTGCATATTAATCTGATACTTGCTGAATATGCTTTGGGGGGCGGGGGGGGGAAATGTGCATCCTCATCCGGATACATTTTTGTCAACCAAAGAAACAAACAAGCCTTCCAACATTTTTTCGTCATAGTGCTCATCCCAAGTCCCTAAATCACTAAATCTGGCAAATTAATTGAGCAAGCACAAAGCCCAATTTCTAGACTTGCTATGTCAGCAATCAGATATGCAGGGACAGTAGCTGCACTGCCACACTGTTACAAAATGAGGTTTTAAGATGTTCAACTGGTTCTGCTGCAAAGCTGACATAGTGGGAGGAAGCCCTGCCAACGTTCAATATTCTACCTTCTCCAGCCCTAAACCATCCTAACTCAAGTTTATAAACGGGGTTATATTAATTCACACCTTGATTTTAACGTTCACTAAAGGCTATACAGTGGTACCTTGGATTACATATGCTTCGGGTTACATACGCTTCAGGTTACAGACTCCGCTAACCCAGAAATAGTACCTTGGGTTAAGAACTTTGCTTCAGGATGAGAACAGAAAATGCGTGTTGGAGGCGCAGCGGCAGCAGGAGGCCCCATTAGCTAAAGTGGTACCTCAGGTTAAGAACAGTTTCAGGTTAAGTACAGACCTCCGGAATGAATTATGTACTTAACCCGAGGTACCACTGTATACCTAAACAAATATTCAGTCATGTAGCCAAATTTAGCTTCTATGTAACCACGTCCACTACACACTCTAGGACTCTTGACATATCAAGTGGGGAAAATGCAGGAGATGAAAGCTTACTGAGTGCCAATAATGTGCATGTTACTCATGAGATCTATTTTATAACCTTCTTCAAGATTTAAATTGTCTCATTCAAGAGCAGACATATTTACCAGAGTGGTCTAGCTGCTAGGAAAACTCCACTGACTCGTTCAGACTACTCCACTGTTAAAGCTACTCTTTGCCACCCCCAAAATGCAAACAAATCCAGTTGCAAGGAAAAAACCTTGTTTGAGCATCTCCCCAAACCAACCATCACAAATCCTGGAAAATGCATTGTTAAACTAAACCCAAAGCTAACAATAGTCCACATCATCCTAACACTGCCCTGAAAAGAAACTGGCAGCTCAGAATTATCAAAGTCTTAGGTACCTACAGAGTTAACGTGTACATGCAAGTATTAGCTGTCTTTTTTACACTGTGGAACCCTTTTAACCTTCTCTCAAGCATTACCAAAGCTTCTGTCTCTGATTCAATAGACAGGCCTTAGAAGGTTTCAAAAACATTTCCAACAGATCAGTGGAAACATAGCACTGATGATCAATTCGTTTTAATTTTAAGGAGCAGGCCCTGGCTTCACATATTCCTTCTCTTGCTATGCCAGTTGCTCATGGTGCAATGTTACATCTAGTTAGCTGTAACCCAGTTTAGCCCTGCAAACCCTGGTTAACATTTGTCTGTGCAGATGCAACAGCCACACCATGGTTACGAGTGTAGGGGGAATGAAAGGGGTGGGGGTGTTAATGGAGAGCCCATTCCCATCTCTTTGTGATTAAGACATCACCAGCATTTCTGTGCTAGGTTATTGAGATGTTTTTACCACAAAATGTGGGGTGCAATACATTTTGCTGCTTATTTCACAACCCTCTTCAGTAGTGCAATTTTGTAATCGGGTAACACTGTTCTCCTTCATTCCCAAATTGTTTCTGGTAATAGGAAACTCCCTTCAATTCAATTTGGAACCTGTTGGCATTTACAACATTTATTGGAGAACTATTGGGAAAACCTCAGTTTCCACACAAATTCCCTCCCAACTGGTAACAATGGCACATGTGCATGGACGCCTCTTGTCGTATTGCTTGATTTTAAAGGGCCTCTAAAAATGTTCTCATGTTTGCCAGTTGCTTGCCACCAAGCACAGATTAGGAAGAACTTTCGAAATTCCACCAAATTCTGCACATGTGCCAAATCTCAGTTTATATTATAAAATGTGAAATGCCAGATCCATTATAAATCCAAGCACTGCAAGCAGAACAAATTTTTGTTCTGAACCAGATAGTTACAAACTTTGGCTGCATCACAATTACAAAAACAAAAACCTGTGGATGTGTCCGATCAAATCCAGGCATTTCCATTTGAGCAGCAGGACTTTTGCCCCCCTCTGGCTCCTATGCATACCCTGTGTCCTCCCCAAATCTGACTCCAGAGAGTTGGAGGGATCTGCCGAACAGATTTCTGGGGCATGCACTGAGAGGTGGATAACATTCCATTGCACAAGCAGAAATCCTTGTGCTGCAGAACATTCACAGAGTGCTATGTTGGATATAACCCTAAGGGTTCAAATACTGAACCATTTATTGATTCAACTCTCTGTCTAATTATTTAATACTTAAAAGTAAATACTATTTGCTTCCAGGAACCTTTTTATCTTGATTAGTCACCTTCCCCCTACCATTTTCTAATTATTAACTTAATTTTAGCACTAGGAATACACCTCCAAGATTATGAGCCATTTTGATCTTGGAATAAGATCTAATTGAGAAGACAGTGCAATTAGCAAAGTATGAACAAAAAAACATGGTGGGTGTCCTAAAGTAACTGCTAAACAACAGAAAATTATCCAAGTCAGTTACATGTGCAATATTACAGCTTTGGTAACATAAACAATATATTACCAAATAATTAAAATGCAAACATTAAAATAATTCTGCTCTCAATGATGTGCCAATTAATAAAATTGCAAAGACAGCTAGGTAGTGCAGAGACTTAATGGGTTTAAGGCATTACTCCAAAATGCTTCCACAGACATCTGAGGAGCAACCATGGGACAAGCTGAAATATGTCTACATTTGACCATAGACCGCAATCAGTAATGGAATCCTTCCCATTAAGGAAACATCGTAAGTATCCATTATGCCTTATATCTGTTTTTTGATACTTCCATGAAAGGAGCTGATAAGGATGATTTATCTGCTGCTTTCCATTCAATGAAGACTGTTCTTATTTATGCTGCTCATGAAGGCATAAAGCAGCTATTAACCTAGAGAATGGGCAAACAAAAACATGGATAATGTACCTCTGTTTCACAAACGCTCACCCTTCCCTGAAAAATACCCAGAAATACAATAACTTCTCATTTAAAGGTGAAAAAAGGTTACGGAATGCCAAGCACTGATGTTGATCAGTTCAAATAAAAGCCTAATTAATGCCTTCCATGATTAACATATGTGACTAAACTTGTATGATCTTGATTAAGATGGGAGTATACTCTTGAAAAGGAAATAAGTATCGGTGGAATTAGCATTAATAATTCTGGTAATGCCACATAAACAAAATAATGCTCTTATAAATATTGACTGCTATAGTAAAACATGTGTATTTAAGATTGATTTTTACACAAGAGGACAATTCTCCAAACAAAGACTTAAGCTTAGAATTCTACTTTCCTACAGCTCACTCTACCCCTGAAACACAAGAATTTTGCTGTGCATTAAAAAACCCCAATGACAGTCTACAAAGTCCAGACTTCACCCAGATAATAAAACTGTGTGTCACGAAAAGGGCAACAGATAAGAATACCTAGTCATGTGTTCATGTTTGCTCCACTGCTGTAGAGACCTAGTAGCAAGCCATTATAGGTCAATGAAAATTCAGCACTGGATCTGAAGAAAGATTCACAAACCAAACACCCGTACACCTTGGTCACTTCCCATGTCATCCAGAATATCCTGACTGCTGCAAGCTCTGCAGTTGTTTCCATGTCATTCCTGGAGTTTATCCATTGCCTTTGGCAGAAGATATAAATGCTCCCAGGTTGGTGTAGGACACTCTTCCCCAAGCCTTTCAGAAATTATGGACTGTAGTTTCCATTATCCCCAATAATGACCATGGTCACCATTGGCCATGCTCATTGGGGCTGATGGGAGTTGGGAGTTCAACAACATCTGGAGGCACCAGTCTGGGGGAAGCTGGTGTAGGAGCAGCCATGAAGGCTATAGTAATCATGCTATTGTGGAGAGGTAGCTGTCTGCTATAGCAGAAGCAGAGCCTTTTGGCAAATATATTATGGATTAATTTTACACATTTACAATGATTCCTATAAAGTGAGAACAAAGAGTGCCTAGATCTCAACAGCTGACCTCAGGCTCCATTGCTTGGCTATCTCACAAAGAAACCATACACACCCTATTTAGCTACAGCTTACTTCCAGGCAAACATATTTATGATAAGGATACAAATTACTGGTAATTTTGCCAAGTGCCACACAAAACTTGACTAAACAAGGTTATCAATGAAGTTATCAGGATGAGAATGTTTCCTGCGCACACATGGCTTCTCAGACACAAGCTCTATTGAGGTCAATTAGATTTATTTCCAAGTAAGCCTATATATGATTACACTTGAAGGCTGCAATTCTATACACAATTAACTGAGAGTAATCCTGCACTCCAAAACCCAGGTGCAATCCTACCCCCACTCCTACTGGGAGTGGTTAGGATGTGGTGAATCTTAAGTAAATTATTTATCTAGGAGTTATCTACTCCAACTGAGGAAAGGCCTGCTTACTGCCGGTGCAAGTTAAGACAGCCCAAGTTACACTAAGAAAAAGGGGTGTGTCAAGAGTAGGGAATGGGTGGAGTAAGGGAGAAACAGATACACTGCATATTTACCAGCTCCATCCACAGGTAGCTTACACCACCAAAACTGCAGATGTTAGTATAGTTACAGGTAGCTAGTCGTGTTGGTCTGCCATAGTCGAAACAAAGTAGTGTGCATGCACACGAACGCTAATATCAATAACAAACTTAGTTGGTCTCTAAGGTGCTACTGGAAGGATGTTACAGTAGTATACTCTCACCCCAAAAGGAATGAATACAAGGGCAGACAGTGAAGGTTCACACTGCTTCCTGACCCCACCCAGACCAGAGAGTTAGGATGCAGCCATGGGTGTAGCCAGGATTTTGGGGGAGGGGCAGACCTTTCTGTTAGGGGGGCAGAACCTCAGATAGTTATGCATTTTTTATTGATTTATTGATTTAGCTGCCCCTCTCTGCCCCCCTCCTGGCTACACCCATGGATGCAGCTTAACTTTTACAGGAAATACACTGGTATATCTGCCTAGTAAGAATTGCTCTGCAAGTCCCATTAAATACAATGGAATTTAATTCTGAGCAGCTTAATTTGCACAGGAAATATACTGGTATATCTGCCTAGTAAGAATTTCTCTGCAAGTCCAATGAAATACAATGGAATTTAATTCTGAGCAAATATTCATAGGATTCCGTTATGGTTAAGAAGCATCCTCGTGCACCAACACAAAAATTCCAATTGCCTGTTTCCACAGATGCATGCACACAAACGAATTAAACAATTTTAAAACACAGTACCAATGCCTGCAAACCATTCAAACATGAACTCCCCACAGTTTTATAATTTTAAACAAAGCTGACTTTGTTTTCCTTAATTGGGGTCATGGCATAAAATATAATATGCCTTTGTTTTCTGAATCATGTTGGGGTAGTTAGGGTCAACTTTTTTGTTCACCACAGCAAAAACTGAAAGAAAGTTTACTAAAAGACTATCTTCCTAGGACTATTTGTTTATAAAGTGGGAGCTCTAGGCCTGAAGCCATACAGGTCGCTTCTCCACAATGTTAGTAACTGAATCAATTTAAAACCACAAGACAACACAGAGTATCAGAAATGCACTCAACAAGTTATGGGTTATTATGAGTTCTATTTAACTTGAAAGCTTGCCACATGTTCATTCAACACAATAAAAGTCACCTGACCTGTCTGTGTACCTCAGGCAATGGCCAACTACACATAGCAGAGTTTCTAGGTGTAGAAAAGTACAAGCATTAAAAAGAAGATGACACCTCCTTTCCCCATTAAACCAGTAAGTGTCCTTTGGAGGGGGCGGGGAATTAAGTTTTCTGCTGAATATCTTTCTCTTTTGGGTACCACCTCGTGGTTCTAACAAAGACACCCACCCACCCAAAAAAGAAGGATGGGTGGGAGAGAGAGGGGGAAAAATGAAGATGAATCATTTCCTTGAGTATCTGCAGGCACAAAATAAGGAGGATAGAGTCCAACCATACCAAGCAGGAAACTGGTGCTTTTTAATTTCCTCCCAGTAGTTAGAATCACGAGAAAACAAAGACGGACTTCACAGGACACTACCGGAAAAGCAGTTATAATCCCCCAAAATAAGAGCACCAGATCATGCACTTCTCTCAGGGTACAGACCTCAAGACGAGTATTTCGGAATGGAAAGCTCTCCGAAGGGACTCCGTTGTTGCGTGAAGGGGGGGGGGGCGCCAAAAAGGCTTGGGAGAAACCGGGGGGGGGGGTTCAAGTAGAGCTATAGAAACTTCCCAGTAAGTGCTCTTCTCCCACTCCAACTAAGGGGGGAAGGGACATGACACAAAAGACAACGGGACAGCGGGGTGGGGTGGGAGCTGTGAACAAGGACAGCCCGACTTCCAGCCTAGAGGAAGTTTCCCAGAAGACGACCCCCAACCAAGCCTTTAAATGGAAGCAGAGAATGAGTGGAGGCGAGAGGGGGCAAAGGGAGTTTCCTTGCATTGTCTGTATGCCGCCGCGTCTGGCTGAGTAGCCCCGATGTGTCTGCTGGCCGTGTGTGTTTCCCCCCTTGTCTTTCCTGCACCTTGACCGGTCGCAGCTGGCTTCGCCGGATGAAGAGAAACTTCTCCGCGACTTTCCTCCGCTCATCCCGTCGAGAAACTCACCGGCTGAACTCATGGTGCCTCCTTCCCACGCGCCTCTCTGCCGCTGCTGCCTGCCTGCCCCTTAACCCGGCGTCCTTTTCTTAAGACATAGCAGCTCCTCTGGAGTCTGCCGAGAGGAAAACAGGCCTCTGCTCAGTCTCGGCGGCTGCCGAAAAATGCGGCTCGTTCCCCCGGCTCCCGCGGAACATCCCCGTCGAGGAGAAGCGAGAGCGACTCGCACCGAAACGAGCCCCGACAGCGACCGTATAGGCTTCTCCCACAGCTACAACACGAAAGCCCCCTAGAGGCCGAGAGCCGCCAGCGCAGAACAAAAAAAAATCTCTGTTCCAAGATAAGCTTCCAATCAGCGGAGCGCTACCTGGCCTGCTTTTCTCAACCCCGCCCCCTCTGTCCTTCGCGGTGGCTGCTGGGAGTCGTAGTTTTCTTACGCCGGCGGTTGGGCCATACGGGGAGATTATATACCGCCCGGGCTCGGCGGACTCGGTTTCCCGTCGTGCCTGGAGGGCAGAAGCACGGATGGCGGAGAAGGATGACACCGGAGTTCGACGACGAAGTGGTGTTTGAGGTAGCGAAAGCGCGGCCTATCTGGGGGTGTTTCTGAGGGGGCCGCAGGCGGAGGAGCCGGCGCCGCGGGTCCTTCACAGCCTCAGGCGGCGGGACGGGGTGCGGCGGCCCCGTGCGTGGACGTTGGGGTGGGTGGGGGGACCTCGCGGGGCCTTCTGCGGGGAGCGGGGCTGCCACAGAGGGGCCAGGAGGTTCTGAGGTGGTGCTGGTCTTTGAAACCGCCCCCCTGAGAGGGAGGGAGGGTCGCCGTTAAGCCCCAGTCGCAGCACTTGGAGGGCAGCAGCTCAGACAAAAGGGGCTGGCCATCTCGCCACAATCCCATCCGTGCCTGCCAGCCTGGAGCCAGTTCCAGTAGAGTTTAATAATAATAATAATAATAATAATAATAATAATAATAATAATAATAATAATTTATTATTTATACCCCGCCCATCTGGCTGGCTTTCACCAGCCACTCAATGGCACTTGCTCCCAGGTGAGGGTGCATAAGATCGAAACCTGCTTTTGTGGGAGTCTGCCCCCCAAACCGTGGTTCTCTTTGCCATTTCTGCTCAATAGCCTTTTTATCCAAGGAGCACCCATCAGTCAGAGTTGTCGAGGCAGATGGAGGGGGCACCACAACAGGGTGCTGGTTGCCCCCATAGATTCCCCCTGTTCAAATAGCCTGGTTAGTTTTGGCAACAGCCCCCCCCCCCATTGAGAAAATGCTGCTTCTCAATGACAAGCTGTCAGATGACAGCTATCCTAGATGCACATGCTGACCTGGCTTTTATTACACAGACCTGGCTGGATGAAGCTGGGAGTGGGGTTAATCTGTCTCAGCTTTGCCCCACTGGGTTTCTCTGTACAGCCAATGTTAGTAACTCAGATATATAACATAATGGCCAACTGGCACCTTAAATCTGTGTACAGCAGCAGGCAAGATCTAGGGGAGGGGTCTGTCCTGATTGCATCTCCTTGACCACATGTCCTCTCCAGCAGCCCACTGGGTTCAATTGTGCATATCCGAAGATAGGTGGCTGGGGCAGAATAGGGATTCTGCTGATGTACCACCCACCCTGATGTTCAACAGTCTCTCTTCCTGAACTAGCAGGGAAGGTCTTAGAGTTGGCATTCATGCTGAGGCTTCACTGTCAGAAGTGGATCAGGATTTCATGTCTGCCATGCCAACCTTGAGTCTGTCCCAAGTAACTTCTGACTCCTATCCATGCTGCAGGACACACTCTGGATTTGGTTTTTTGCATTGAATTGGATGGTAGTGGTCTTAGAGTGGAGGAACTTCCTTTAGTTCTCTTGTCATGGTCATATAACCACCTTGTGGGGCTTAACCTTGCTGGATCTCAAAGCCTCTGCAGCAATGGGGGACCAATTAATATGGCACGCCAAAGAGCACCAGTAATATTTGAGATTATAATTCAGGGTGGTGGCCCCCTCTACCAGTCAAAGGAATAGAGGGTCCTTTTAATAAAGGCAAGAACTATCAGTGAGGGAAAGGGCATAGCAGAGTGAATTCTGACCACTGACCCTCCATTTGTTAACACAAACTCCTAGTAGAGATGTACTCTTTCTGATTAAAGACAACGTGTTAGTATTAAAGAGTAAGGGCTTTTTCGGAAGAAAAAAACACCCCACCCAAAGGTCATAGATCTCACTTTCTGTAAAGCATCTTTGTTTCCCCCACCACTGCCAACTTATTTATAGATTTACAGTCCTTCTAGTAGGATCTAATTCCCCTTTTTGTGGCAGACCTGGCACTATGCAAATGCTGTTGTCTATTTCAATAATATTGGTTAGATTAGTAAACTGTAATAATAATAAAAAAATGAATCCAGCCTCTTGAAATGTATAACAGAAAGCACTTTCGTACACTTTCATTAGCATCATAGGCATATAGTGTAGCATGTGTTATTCGTGTATGTGGTTTCTTCCATTAGAAATCCTTGTGGTTTAATTGTAATGGATAAATAGTATTTACCTCTTGAAGCTGCACTGAACAAGAAGTTTCTGGAGTATGCTTTGAAATGGACATCTCCCTTATAAGGAGAGACCACTAAAAGTGTGTGTGTGTGTGTGTGTGTAATTTTGTGCTATTTGGGTTTTTCTGTTATATTTTAGTTGGCCCAATAAAGGTATTGCCTAATATGAACTTTGGAAACTGTTTACTTAGAAACATACATGGTGAGCTTGGGGATCAGCCAAACTCCCAGTCACCCAATGGTCTTGAGGTTTTCCTCTTCCTTGCTAGCTAGCTACAAAAACTATTCACTATTTTGTCTTTAACTGTGTTCCGACCTATCAAACTGCTTCCTTGACCCCCTTCCCAAACAAATAGCAGATGTCCAGGAGCTAGTAGTCCCTGCAAAATCCTGAACCGAAGTTCTTTTACATGTTCAAAGAGACTGCTAACAGTCCTATTAAGCTCATTATAATAAGCCATGTTAATTTCTTCTCTTTCAGTTGGTTCATTTTTTGCAGTCATAATTAAATTAAAGTGTTTACTAAGTGTAATCATTTTCAGAAGTGATATTAGACGAGGTTAATGGAAGGGGAGAAACTTCAGTTGGAAAACCAGTTAGTTACCGTATTTTTCGCACGATTGGACGCACCGGACCATAGGACGCGCCTAGTTTTTTTGGGGGGAAATAAAGGAAAAATTTTTTCCCTTTATTTCCCCCCCAAAAGCAGGTCAGGGAAACCGAACCAGGTCGAGGAACAGCGGGATAGTGGCGCTGCGCCTCCCTGCTGTCCCCCGAGCTTGTGGGGCTGGCTGATGTCTGCCTAGCGCGCGGGGCGCTCTGCTTCAGGGCGCCCCACCCGCCGGGCGGCAGGCTGCTATCCGCAGCTTGGGGAGCCTTGCGGGGAACTACTGCAGGGCTCCCTACGCTGCGGATGTATGCCTGGCGTGAGGGGCGCTCTGCTTTAGGGCGCCCCACCCGCCGGGCGGCAGGCTGCTATCCGCAGCTTGGGGAGCCTTGCGGGGAACTCCTGCAAGGCTCTCCACGCAGCGGATGTGTTCCCGAAGCGCCAGGCGCTCTGCTTTCAGGGCGCCCGACGCTCCGGGAAGCAGGCTGCTATCCGCAGCGTGGGGAGCCCTGTGAGGAACTGCTGCAGGGCTCTGCACGCTGCAGATGTCTGCCCGGCGCGAGGGGCGCTCTGCTTCAGGGCGCCCCACCCGCCGGGCGGCAGGCTGCTATCCGCAGCTTGGGGAGCCTTGCGGGGAACTACTGCAGGGCTCCCTACGCTGCGGATGTATGCCTGGCGTGAGGGGCGCTCTGCTTTAGGGCGCCCCACCCGCCGGGCGGCAGGCTGCTATCCGCAGCTTGGGGAGCCTTGCGGGGAACTCCTGCAAGGCTCTCCACGCAGCGGATGTGTTCCCGAAGCGCCAGGCGCTCTGCTTTCAGGGCGCCCGACGCTCCGGGAAGCAGGCTGCTATCCGCAGCGTGGGGAGCCCTGTGAGGAACTGCTGCAGGGCTCTGCACGCTGCAGATGTCTGCCCGGCGCGAGGGGCGCTCTGCTTCAGGGCGCCCCACCCGCCGGGCGGCAGGCTGCTATCCGCAGCGTGGGGAGCCTTGCGGGGAGCTCCTGCAAGGGTCCCCACGCTGCGGGTGTGTTCCCGAAGCGCCGGGAGCTCTGCTTTCAGGGCGCCCGACGCTCCGGGGAGCAGGCTGCTATCCGCAGCCTAGACACGGCTAGCGGAGCGCTAATCCCGAAGCTTGGGGCGTGTGGAGCTCAGCGCGCCCCAAGCTTCTGGGCGCCAGCAAGGTCTCCGCTAGCCGTCGCGGGGCTCTCCCAGGGCTAGCGGAGACCTTGCCGGCACCCAGAAGCTTGGGGCGCGCTGAGCTCCGCACGCCCCAAGCTTCTGGATTAGCGCAGTGGTCCGCTAGCCCTGGGAGAGCCGGGCGACGTCGCGGGGCTCTCCCAGGGCTAGCGGAGACCTTGCCGGCACCCAGAAGCTTGGGGCGCGCTGAGCTCCGCACGCCCCAAGCTTCGGGATTAATGCAGCGCTCCGCTAGCGGTGGGAGAGCTGGGTCTCCCACTCCTAGCGGATAGCTTCCTGAAGCCTGGAGAGCGAGAGGGGTCGGTGCGCACCGACCCCTCTCGCTCTCCAGGCTTCAGCGAAAGCCTGCATTCGCTCCATAGGACGCACACACATTTTCCCTTGCTTTTTAGGAGGGAAAAAGTGCGTCCTATGGTGCGAAAAATACGGTAAGTATTTCTATTGTTTTACTTGATGGGGGGGGCAGCTGCCTCCCCTGACCCTCTTGGCTCTGCCCATGTATCCATGCAAGCTAGTTGTTATTCTATGCTGTCGTTTCTCAGTACATGATCCTTTTTTATTGGTAGTGTGTTTGATATATCTAAGTGCAAAAGAATAGTTCATATTCTATCTTTGCTAGAGTATTATTTTATTTATTTATCTGCCCCTCATGTATTATACCTATTCCCTCTATTACTTTGGGATTCATGCATACATTGCACAATTAAGTTGCACGATCTGATGCAGAGAGTTGACTTGCATGCTGTACTAGTGCAGAACAAGCAGTACTAGACTGCTATGTCGCTTTCTAAGTTCAGACATTGGTTGATAGTGGTTTGTGGGAAAGACCTAATGTACTGTACATAACACTGAAGTAAAAAAAAAAGCCTTTAGTGTACTTCAATGAGGTGCATGCCTGTTTTCAAAAGTTTTAAAAACACTCTTTAAATTGAGAGTACCATCCAAAAGTAATATATATATAGCTGATCCATTAATTTGCAAGTCTCGCTGACTTTCATAAGGCTTCCTTCCAGATAAATTGGTGTAGCTTCAGATTTTCTGGAAAGCTACATGTGTATCTATTTAATTTAGAAACAAACTTTGATTAGGTTTAACTGTGGCAGTTTCAAGATGTGTGGTTTGTTGCACTAATAAATCATTGCTACTTGTGGAATTGCTGTTGACGTTCTACCCTAGCTGGGCTTTTTTCTGGATGCTCATTCCTTTCTGTTTCATCTACACCAGTGGGCATAACATAGCTGCCTGTGGTGGAAAAGCAGAAAGTCCAATGAGTGTCAGGTTGGAAAACTGAATCCAAACAATCCTTTAAAAAAAAAAATACATAAAAATCAATTAATTACCATGAAGCACCTATTCATTTAAGCACAGTTGCCCAATGCTAGTTATGCAATGCCAAAAAACAAAAGATTTTAAAAAAATTAAGATTGGAAGTATTAATTGGGGGTGATGGCAGATGCTAAAATAGCAGAGACTAGAAAGGGATTTTTCCTAGATTTTAAAATTAGTTTTATTTTGTAATTTCACCATAAAAATCTTTCATTTCAGCACTATTTCCTAATATTTTAAAAAGATATAGCTGGAGAAGCATTTTAGTTTTAATTAAAAGATCAATTAAAAATTAAATGTTTAGAAAATGGTATCAACTGCAAAGGTTAGTAAATGTGTGTGATGTAATCAGCTCTGATATGTCACTGCCAAAACCATGACTCTTAAATGTACAGAAGTGTAATGCTACACCTGTGGAGATTATTACATTCCACACACACCCCACACTTTATCTTCACCAAAAAGCCAAGAAGCAATATACTCTTCCAACTATCTTAAAAAAGCCAGACTTTCTGTGTAAGAAAAATGGAGAATTGTAAAAAAAACACACCACATAAGTGGATGATAATACAGTATGTGGACCTCTTCACTTTCCTCCCAGTAAAATGTGAATGAACAAGAGGGTGATTCCGCACTAAATTCCTAGTGTAGAAGCAACCCATAGTTACCGGTACCAGGAAGTGGAGAATGAAATTGGCATGTATGAGGAAAGAAAATGCATATGCTTGCAGCATGTTCCTAGTTTCTAGCCCACGGAGATGAGCTGTAATGTCTGAATTGAGCCCTTGGTATAAGATCCTAAATTCTGGCCCCCAAACTATTGATGAGATGCAGGTGCAAACTGCTCTTGCAGTTATTGGAAAAAATAACAAACTGTGAAGTGAATTCAATATCTAATAATTTTCTATTTTAAATGTGACTTATTCCCATATATTCAGTTGACTTCATGTTGTTTCATATTTTTCAAGTTTGAAATACATATCCATTGCAATAGCAAACTGGCAAGTGGAATACAAAAAATGGCAGTCTTAATGACCTGGTGCAATTCTTTTATGAAAGGTTCTCATTAGCTTTAAAGGGTTTCCTTACTGTAACCACATCTTTTTTGTAATTTATTTATGAAGCCTGTGCTGTTACTAGAAGCACTGTTTATGAACACTCAGTTGTACTGCATTTTCCTTCATGTTATTCATTGTATACTTGTTGGAGATATGAAGCATTCAGTATGGAACTGAGACGCTTGAGGCACCAGAATGAAACATGGTTGACAAAACACTTTATATTATCCTTATACTTCTTTTGTGTGAACTTTGATACCTAATAATTTTCCTGTGTGTGTGTTTTGTGGTTGTTGTTCATATTAATGACATAATTTTAAATGCCTTCTCATTTACTTAGTAACTGTAAGCTTCCATTAAGAAAACGCTAATATTCAAGTTACTCTGAAATACTAAAGCTTGATATAAAAGTTAGAGGACAAGGCCTTTCAAATAACTTAGCTGCAACTTTTCCTTATGCTGCTATGACAACTATTTTAGTAAGTTTTAATGAAAGCCTCTTGCTTTCTCCTTAGTTTGATTTTGAAGGAATTGGACAAGTCCACCCTCCTTCATATATTTTCTACTGTCTGTAAGAATTTTTATTCTGGTCTAATGGCATTTAATTTAAGTTTTAGATATTTGATATTTTACTGTGTTTGATGCTTTAATTTGTTGGAAGCTGCCCAGAGTGGCTGGGACAACTCAGTCAGATGGGCAGCGTATAAATTAGTAGTAGTAGTGGTAGTAGTAGTAGTCATCAAAATTGGAATGAACTGGTTAGTCCAGAATTTCTGAGAAGAAGAGAAGAAGAGTTTGGATTTGATATCCTGCTTTATCACTACCCAAAGGATTCTCAAAACGGGTAACATTTTCCTTTCCCTTCCTCCCCCACAACAAACACTCTGTGAGGTGAGTGGGGCTGAGAGACTTCAGAGAAGTGTGACTAGCCCAAGGCCACCCAGCAGCTGCATGTGGAGGAGCAGAGACACGAACCTGGTTCCCCAGATTAGGAGTCTATCACTCTTAACCACTACTACACCACACTGGCTCTCAAAGAAGCTGAGTAGCTTGGCAGTTGTTTTTTTAATACAGGGGAATTTTTGACAGACTTAATTTTTATAATCCTTAATTATTTGACATATTAAGGTGGCTAGCAAATTTCTGAATGACATGCAGTAAGATGAACACTTTTCTATCTTAACTGAATCAATGAAACATTTTTATGATAAACTAATTGTTGTAAAGTTAAAAGTAGCCATTTTTATAGATCCACAGGATGAAAATTGTGTTATACACTCTTCTGCTGCATCAAACCATATGCAACTGAAATAGTATAGGAAAGGGAAAGATTAATGCTATTAAGGTGTGAAACATAATCCTATCAGTGCTCAGAAATCTTTTTAGTAGGCTAAATAGGCTTAACCAAAAAGAAGCATACTGTATACATTTTTTCTATTTATTTTACAAGTTGCGCTTTTCTTTGCAAATACTTGTTCCAGTTTGATGTCAGCCTTCTGAATGTCAGTAACCAAAACTTAAACCAGTGTGTACAATTAGACATGAAAATGCAAATATAAAGGTTAAAGTATAAATATTAGATTGGCTATTCTATTGGAATACTAAAGGAATCATGTCCTGTACTGTTCATCATCAAATGTGGAGTAAAATCAAGAAAGAAATTGGAATCCATCAAATTAAATGGTCTTAAAGTCTTGTCTTTAATTTGATAGCATTGAGTCTGGCTGTGAGGCAGTTTTGGAAGACAGAAGGTTGTCATTTGAAAAATGTGAGAATCTGAAGGGAGCAGGAGCACAACCTTTACATAGGGGGAAATAGCTTTTATATTTATAAATAATGTACCTTTCTAGAATCCCTGTCTTGTACTCATTCAAGATGCAATTTATGAGTAACTGGCTAGATGATAAGCAGGCCAAGATGATTATGAGCCAAGGGACTATGACTAAGACATTTAAATTCAGTAGCTTGGCAAGTCTTTGCAAAGGATTCTATATAATATTGATGTGCATTATTTCTTGTAAGCAGTAGCTTCCTAAAAGCCTTTTAAAATCCATCAACTGATTGTCGGTTCCTCCTATCATACAGTAGCAGAAGAAATTGCAGAGTCTTAGTGAGTTGCTGCTGGCTGCTTCTGATGATGCTAGGAAAATGCGCCCGTGTGAGAGCACAGGTGCAGTTTTTCTGACCGATGCTCCTCATTTTCTGCTCCAGTCATCCTGGAGAGGCAAGTAGAAAGAAATGAGGAGGTGGAGGAAATTCTCTCAGATGCACTGCAAGTGTATTTGAGAAAGAGGTGGAATCATATTTTCCAGGAGACAAGGAATGCACTGCCTGTAAGTCTTTTATTCCTCTAATCACTGTACCTCGGAATAAACTTGGCTGACTTTTGTTTTAAGCATTAGTAGAGTTTGCACTTTAGTAGTTGAGAGGGATAAAATTTGAGAGAGAAAGACGTTCCAAGATGTTGTTGGGAGTGTCATCTGTTGTTTATATTCTGGTTCGTTATGTACTAGATTTGCTGTGGTTTAAAGCAAGAATATTATTGTCTACTAATCTAAAGGAGGTTTTTAAGTTTCACTGTTAATGTGGTTAAGAGTTGATAAAAGGTTAGATCCAGAGGAGATATCATAGGGTGGGAGAGGGAGGAAACCTGAGAGATACTAATGGAGAAAGTCTTAGTCATTTCCTTTATAATGCATCAGCAGAAATTACAGAGGTGTGGCTTTGATTTTAGAAATACTGTAATGAATTGGATGATTATTCAAATTTGTGTCTTAGTTTCAATTTCACTCATTAAAACAGGTAAACAATGGTAGCTATGCATAGTATGACAAGGGAATTGATGAAAGATAAGTGAAATCTTTCTAAATTTTGGTGTTTCTTTCAGAAACTTCTCTGCTATTTGTTGTCTTGATTTTTTTTTTATCTTTGTGGTATCTAGTTCAGTTCAGTAAAAATACATTAGATCTTTTCAGTAAAATTAGCCAAGTAGTTGCTAAGGATCTGGGGCATGCATTATTATTAATTAGATTCTTTACAGCATTCACCCTGATACACTGTGTTTATTAATACTTCACTTACCACTACACTATCCATGTACAGGCAGGTTCAGTGGAAAGATAGGGGCTAGTTTCAGGGTTCTTTGTACATATATGCTAGGTATGTACCTGAAAGCTGTAGAGATAAAAGCTTCAAGTTGCACTTCATATTGAGCAGTTGGCGCTTTCTGAGGGAAACCCCCCTCCTTCCATTCAGGACACAGCCTTGAAAGGAGAAGACTATTTCATTTTGAGGAGACTATAGTAGTGCTTCATGTTACCAGATTGACATTGCTTGAGTTCAAAAGCACTTAGCATCACTGGGTGTGTGGAGGAACTGTGGCTGAGAAGAAACTTCTTAGTCTAGAAGTGGGGAATGTATGTTCCTCCAGATGATGTTGACTCCAGCTCCCTTCAGACTGAATCAGCACAGCCAATGGTAAGTGATAATGGGCTTGTAGATCAACCACATTTAAGGCCGCCAGTTTCCCACTGCTGTATATGACTCTTTCCATTCTTGTAGGGTATGGCTAGAAGAGTTGACCTTTCAGCTGTTGGAGCTTTGAACTATAGCTTCAGCAGGGAGGAGACTGGGTTCAGTTGATTCCTCCTAGCTGTGTCTCCTACTGTTGTACTTATATGTAAAGGAGTCGGGCTCTTTGTTGTTCCCTTAGGCTTAGGACCTTAAGCTACCTGCTTACTACAGTAACCAATAGCAAAGTGAAAGCTTACTAATACTAAGCAGCATTTGCCTGATTTATTTTGGTAGTTGGAAACACAACTATTTGATGGTAATAGAAACATTGTTTTAATTTCTAACTAGAACATTGTAGCCAAATAATTGGCTATTTAGTTCAAATTCTTATGTTAAATTCAGCTCTCATCTTGTTCTCTAAACCTAACAATCCTTTGTCTCCTAGATCTGATTACCAGTGGTGCTCACATCTCCTTTGCTTATCTGTTTCTTACTTCACATAACCTATGAAATCTTCTGTCCTGAAGCCATATGTGTAGTTTTGCTCCCTCCCATTCCTGTTCCACTAAGTTGCCTCCTAAAGCGCTCTATGCCTTCACTACCTACTGTATTTTTCCCTTGGGTTTTTCAGCCTATTGTTTGCTCTCACTTCCTTCACCTCTCCTGATTCTTGGCTAGGTTCCCAGCCTGCTCATCTCTCCTGTTTCTTCTTCCTGCCTAAAAAGCATCCAGCCACTTTAAAGTTTTAATGCTCTATCTTATTGTCTTGTATTTTCCTTGGGCATCTGTTTTTACCAGCTACTGTTGCTAAAGTTTCTGTCCCTCAGGTTATTTCCCCCTTTTTTTCAACAACCTCCTTCTCTGGTGTCAGACTTACCTGATTCTGAGCTGTCCAATTTTCCAGGATTTCTTCCTATTCGCCTTTTTTGTTATGAGACTGCCTCCCATAACTCCTCTTTAGTAGCCCTTGTGTGACACTTTTCTCTTTCCTTGCAGAAACTCGACTACCAGTATTCTGTTGACAACTTCATTCCTTGAGTAGTTTAAACGTTTGTGAACATTCCATGATACCACATTTGCTCAGCTAGAAGTTTAGCAGTAAATCCCCTAACACACTATAATGTAGAATGGACTTTTTATAATTGGTCCAGAACAGGTTAATTAAGTTTTTTCATGTTATGAGGAAGTTTGGTTGGACTTTGGCTGGAGGAAAACAAGAATACTAAAGTGGGAGCAACTGGGCAAAAGTTCATACCCTTTCAAACATCTTTGGGACATCTTTGTTAATTTTGTTATTGATTAGTTTTGTGGTTTTATTGTCTTATTTCAGTATAATTTGTAGTTACCTTGATTGTTTAAACTGTGGTGTTTTTAACATCTGCCCTGAGACTATTCAGTGAAGGGTGGGCTATAAATAAAAATAATGAATGCATGTTGAACTCAGAATACTTCAGATAAACAAATCAATTAATTATACCTTTAATTTTTTATTTTAGAATTCGCCACTTTATCAGTACTTACAGGACGTAGGACATACTGATTTTGAAGTATGCTCACCATTGGTACAAAAGCCGGAAGAATGTACATTCGAAGAGGGGCAAAAAGACATGGATACAGTTGCAATTCAGAACGTAAGTACTCAATTTGGTAATTCAACTGCTACATAATCTATCAAATGAAAATCCCAGCCTCTATTTAAAAATGACTCCCTTCATAGTGTGTATCCTTTGTCTGCATTTCAGTGGTATTGAATACCATGCATTATTGTGCACTGTTTATTATTAATAGTTTATTATTGTGCAGAGGTAGTCCTGCCTTTGCATCTCTTGTGCAAGTTGTCCAGATGTTGTTTTTAAGAGGCAGCCGGAGTCAGGTGATGGTCAAGGTTTTCTCCCCACCACCCCTTACATACATCAGTAAGATTCTACACTCGCTCTCCCCACTTTGTAGTCATGGTATCACTTTATTTTAGTCCTAATTACTGTACTTATTTAATGTTGTCATACAAATAGTTTGAGTTCCCTAAAAGCAGTCCAGATTCATCCACTGTGTTCTTTGTCAGTTCCCCCCCCAACCCACTGCTCTTTTACATCATGCAGCCTAGAGGAGAGGAGGATGATATGGATTATAGTTAATAGCTTAATGTCTGTTGCATATTGAAGATTTAAAAAAAGCAAGATGAACTTACTTTAACCCAGCATGGTAAATCATTATTTTAACCTTTTCCTTTAGTTTGCATTAGATTTCATATAATAAGTGTACCACTCAAATTTCACAGGTTTTTAATTGAATAAATATTCTAAATACCGTTGAATTTGTTCAGTATTACTTTCCCCCTCCAGAAACATGTCTCATTCTGATCTGGCTCAGAATCCAATTATAATAATGAAAGCTGAACACTGACCAGTTTCACTATAGCAGAGGAAGAAGCATCTTTTTTCCTGATTAACTGGGGGATTAAGGAACATGCTAGGACTCATTTGCCAGTGATCAGTCACTTGTACAGTAGTATGTAGAGTATGCATATGGTCATGCATGCTTTTGTTCAGAAGAAAACACAGCAATCTTAACATGGTATATCAAAGCCTGAAATCCACCCTAGACTGCTCAGAAGTGAGGGTTTTAATGAAGATTGAGTCTCTAAAAAAATAATAATAGGTTTCAGAGAATCTTAAGTTTCCTGACTCCCATACAAGGCAACCCTATGTATATCTGCTCAGAAGTAAGTTTGAGTCCAATGGGACTTAATTCTAAGTATGTGTGTGTGGAATTGCACCCTTAGTTAAGAATGCTAAAGTTAAATAAAATATCGGCAGAACTTCTAAAACTAGTAATCTGTAGCTTGCGTGACATTGTAAGGAAAAGGAAAAATGTGTGGGTGGTGGTGGGGGGAAATCAATGGAAAATGGAACCTGAAGTTCAGGTCCTTTTCCCATGTCAGCTGGGGCCTCATTTGTAGGGGCTTGGGGTGCAGGAAGAGAGGAACTGCACTTTGCAGTTCATCCATATCATCTGCTGAGCTCTCACTGTGTCTCATTGCCCCTCCATATTGACACATTGGACAAAGATGGAGCTAGCAGCTGCTGCCCCATCCAGAGCATTCAGGTACCTTCTTAGTGCAAGGTTCTTCCTGTGCAATCTGTGTTCATTTTTCAGGCAGTTTATCCTGTACTTTTGACAATAAACCCCGCTAGGGAAAAGAACACCTGCATGCTGCTGCTCATTTTGTTTCAAAAAAGGCAGTGTAATGAATTGTTTGCTAGCAATGTATGCTAAGCACTATGAACTTGTATAAGGATAGCACTGGTCACATGCTGGAAACTCATCCATTTTTATGTCATCTCTTCATCTTTAGCACCTAGCTGGAACATGCTTGGCCCAGTTATTTCTGCCTGTCTTTGTTCTTCATAATGGCGAGTTCTTTCAATGGCCATTATCCATCTATATGCTAAATGAAATCATGGAGGAGTGGACTTTTCTGCAGACTTCCTTGGCTATGACTCTGCTGGCCAGAGGCCTTTCTACTGTCCCAAAGGGGAAGGAAATGAAAAACCAGTTGGCAAAATTTGATGATCATATTCTGAAAAAACATGGTGTTTTTACTCAGCTATGGTCATGGCATGATAGCCAGTGGCCTCGTTCACATCACAGTAAACCATAATTAAAATTGTTTAAAATAGTTCAATGGGCTTGCGCAGCATGAAATTGCAGGTCCTTTGCTCCTCCCATGCTGCTGCCATGCTATATAGGAAACAAGCCATAGTTTGCCTTGCCATTATGTCCAAAGCCAGGCTGGTGGTTTGTTTCCCCCAAACAGTAAATCATAGCAAACCTCCTAGGCGTAGCTGCAGCAGGACTAAGGGTGAAGCACTTGCATTTTCAACAGCATGCATCGACATGCAGCTCATTCACACTAAGCCAGGGATAGGGAACCTGTGGCCCTCCAGGTGTTGCTGGACTCCCATCAGCCCCAGCCAGCAAACCTAGTGGTCAGAGATGGTGGAAGTGGTCCAGCAAGATCTGGAGGGCTGCATTAATCCATCATTTATTTAAAACTATGGTTTAACCTGTCTTGCAAACCAGGTTAATGAGTCCAACATAATGAGTCCACAATGAGACCAAAAATAAAAGTTCTTAGTGTCTATTTTAGTTCTTTTACTTCTGCTTCTGAGATTTTTCTACCACTCTGCAGTAAATCTGCTGAAGAACACTGATTCATTGTCAGCATTGTACTAACGGCAGAACTATACATTATGTTCCCTATCCCATGTTTCCTACAGTATGCTAATGCAGAAGTCCTTGGTGGGCTGTTCAACTCTTCATCCAGATCTAATTTTACCCTACAAATGCATAATGTCCAGTTTTTCAACTGTTTCCCCACCCCTCCCCAGCTGGGCTCAGAGACTAGAAGTCTTGTTTGTCTCTGCGAAGGTGAGGCGGAGATGACCTGGGGAAGGCATGTGGAGGGAGAATTAGCAGTCAGAAGGTTGTATACTGTTTCTTCTGTCCTCACCTGCAGATGCCTGAACCTTGCAGGCATGTATTTCAGAAACTTGTGTCTTGCTTATATAAAAACCTAGTGCTTGCATAAAGAGAACACCTTTGTAATTGGGGACCTCTGCTGGAATTGAGGAACTTGGATTCTTTATTTTCTGCCCTCATTTGCATGTGATTGTGGAAAATGGCTTGGTTTAAACTTTACTGTTCAATATAACCACTATTATTATTATTACCCTTCATATGTAGATCTCAGGGCAATTCACAGCATAAAAATTCAAGATAAAAACGCAAAATACATAATAAAAACAAGGGGGAAAACCCATCATACCCACAATTATCTTCAGATGATAATTGCAGTTCTGGCACCATTTTTTGGCAGAATTGTAGCTTGTGGTTTTAAATCCGAGAGAAACCTTTGAAATAGAGGAGGGCAACCAAGATGACCAAGGGTCTGGAAACTAAGCCTTACAAAGAGCACTTGAAGGAGCTGAGTATGTTTAGCCTGAGAGGAGATATGATAGCCATAGTCAAATATCTTAAGGGCTGTCACATGGAAGAGGAGGGCATGCTTGTTTTCTCCTGCTCTGGAGGGTAGGACTTGAGGCAATGGCTTCAAGTTACAAGAAAGGAGAGTCCAACTAAACATTTGGAAAAACTTTCTGACAGTAAGAGCTGTTTGGCAGTGGAACAAACTCCCACAAGAGGTAGTGGACTCTCCTTCCTTGGAGGTTTTTAAGTAGAGGTTGGATGACTACTCTGTCCTGGATGCTTTAGCTGAGATTCCTGCATTGCAGGGGTTGGACTAGATGACCCCTGGGTCCCTTCCAACTCTTAAGATTCTATGATTCTATATTTCCTACATTTTTGCAATTCAGAATCATCATTTTAGGCCTTCCTTTTGTAATGGGGTAGAAATGAAATATATATTTAGCTGTGAATTAGAAGCCTAGAAACACTAAAATTAGAAGTGAACAGTAGTTCCTATATTTACCAGGAAACTCAGCAGGCTACTTCCTTTTCATCCTCTAGTATTGCTGATGACTACTCTACATATACTAAAAATAGCTTATTACAAAAAAATCATATTTTGTAATAATCATTTTCATCTCAAGTGTTGCTGATTAAAATGATTCCATGTTGAGTAATGAACAGTGTGATAATGAAAGCAAAAATCCTCTTTAATGAAAATACACTTAGCCAAAAAACAAAGTGAATATTCCAATTTTTTCTTCCCAAAGTAACTAACCATACATACAAATACTTATATAATAGAACCTTAATAGGCAATTCCATTAGGCAACTGTTGAAAACTTTTGTATCAAATCTTCTGTTTTTTGTTGAAATGAATTGTATAGGATTTTTGTTGTAATGAATATTGTGATGATGTTTGCAGGAAAGCTGGAGATTCTCAATACGCATCTAACAAAGCATGCATTTATAGCTTGCCTCTTGCTAAGGACCAATTGTGTTCAAATAATTTATGCATTTAAAAAAAAAAAGTTCTTGCTGCCCTCAGTACATTTCTGTACACGGTTATTTCAACATGAAACAGTTCCCCATCATATTCTCTATTCCTTGTCCTTTTTCGGTGCCTAAAGTGTCCTTTGCACTCTTAATTGTGATTTTGGTCAGAACATTATAAACATTGGTGTGCTGGTGTATTTGACTCTTGGTACAATGACCTGTGTTATTTGTAGGCTTAAGCTACTTAACAGACATCATCTTCACATAAGACTAGACCAGTGGAATAAACGAAGGCAGTTTTTATGATAATTATTATATTTATTACTACTGTATTGTTTTTCTTTTTAATAGAAAGACGTCCTATCAAACTTAGCTGAGAAATTTAAAAGCTGGCTTTCTTTTTTACCATATAAGAAAAAAGATGAACTACTTCACCAGTTGGTAAGCTGCAACTCTGCAATTTCCCCTCAACAAGCCTTATTTAATTCCCATATAAATATGTTCTCTACATGACATAGCCAAGTATGGCAAAGTGTTTAATGTTCAAATCTGCTTAAAAGAGGAGGGGACCAAAGCTCAAGCTTTGCATATGTTCTGATGTTTTATGAATTATTGCTTAATCATTTCTTTAGCCTGGTAGAAGCACACACCTCTTTCTTCCAAAACCTGGTTAAAATTACCTACTCCGTCAATATCTTGTTTTGTGATTTTGTTCACAAACTTTGAAATTTAAAAATGCTGTTTTCAGCCTTAGAGTGCTTTAACCAAGAATTCTATATCTCCTTTAATTTGAGAATTGCTTTTGAAAGGTTCTGTCTCTGTTAGTGACATCTGACTTGTATTGTTGTTCACCTGCATGGCCAAGTTTAATTTACAAATCCATCTAACTTCAGGGCTTATTGTTGACTGAAGTTATGTATATTATTACTATGTGCTTTGTATTTTACAGCATCTCAATTAATGGTTGTGTGTGTTCATTTCAGCAAACTATTCATATAGCAGAAGTGATCTTAGCAGTGATAAGCAGTCACATGACCATTATCGAGACTTTCCATAGAACTAAGAAGTCTTTGGCATGTTCCTCCTAGTTCCCATACCCTAATGGGTAGGGTACAAATGCTGTTGTTGTTGATCTGACACAACCTGAAACTAAGCCAAAGCATGTGCAACTGAAACAACGATATATTGCTTTCCCATTAGCCTTGCCTCCACTTCTCTCTTCTGTCGTTTTCCATGTTGAATGTTAAGATCTTTGCGGCATCTGTCTTCTGTTCAGTAAAGAACCATGCAGACTTATGGTGCTATATTAGCAATAACAACAGCAACCACAGAATGCTTTACATCAGCGTTGGTGGCCCCCTTTTTGTTCTGAGGGCCACATTCCTCTTGGGACATCTTCCAGGGGCTGCAAGCCAATGATGGATATGGCCATCTCATAGACACGTTCTATCACAGGCGCAAATTTCCTTCACCTCAATGGATGCGTGCACATAAGCTGAGGAGGGAAAGTTATCATCCTGTCCAACCAAATGATCAGTTGGATGACTGCAGAGGGGCAGCTTGCTTCCTTATCAGGGGCACTGTGCTCTACCCACCTCAGCTCTGTGTCTAGTTGAATCCTGTCCCCTGCCTGCCTTTTGCCTCACTCTGCAACCAAAATCAGTGGGGTCTTAGGGGAGGCATTTGCCGGATGGTGGTGGTTCAGACTCCTAAAGTAGGAATTGGCCATCCTTGTTTTATATATTGCATAGTGATAGGGGGGAAATATTTTATTTGAGAAATGCTTGTGTATGTGAAAGTGCTGTTTTTTCTCAAATGAAGGATGTTGGTTTTCGCTCGGAGGCTCTCTGCACCATCCTGCAACAGGAAGTTCTGCTGCAGGAGGATGTTGAACTGATTGAGCTACTTGACCCCAGTATCCTGTCTGCAGGGCAGCCCAAGCAACAGGAACATGGACATCTTCCAACGCTACGCTCCCTAGCAACTCCTAATATTTGGTATTGCCTTGGGCTATCTGCATAGATTACAAGCTCTGTTGGAGGAAGTATCTTGCTCTTCACATATATAACCTCTTAGAGAACAGGAATTGTCTTTCTTTCTGGTTCTTATTATTCAAGCTTCTATCCCATGGATTTAGAATTGACTTCACCTTTGTGTATTCTTTGCTTTGCATTAATTTGTGCAGTGTACAGCAGGAGCATATTTTCTTAGGTGTGAAATTTTGAAGATGGTTAGCCACAAGTGTGCATGTGATATTCCCTTCTTAACAGTTTATTGCCCTATCTCTTGCATTGATTTTTACTGCTCTGCCAATTGATAAGCCCATTTTTCTTAGTGAGCTTTCTATTTTGTGGGCCTGTGTTCTGGGCTACTTTAACATACTCTCCCCCACCCACCTCCCCGATATGTTTATTTGAGGCTAATGGAAAGAGTGTGCTGTTTCCACACAAATTCAGGTTCTTTGGATTTTGCATCATTTGATTAAAATCTTTTTTTCTCGTCTTGGGAGAGGCTCACTATACAAGCCTGGATGTAGAATATATACTGCATAAATATTATGTCTCTGGTTCATTTTAGGCAATTCTGTTGGTTCTTCTGGTCCGTTCTTTAGATTACATGGGTTGCACACATAATAATGTTGTAATGACCAATGTTTCAAGAAGTAGCATTTGATAAGAGAATGTAAATTTGTCACAGTTTGTCACATGCAAGAAGGGAACTAGACTTATTCATGGTGAATGTTTTAGCGTCCCTGCAGAGACTTGTATTTTGCAACAATTCTGCAAATGTGACAAAAACAAGTGAGAGAAGCTTTGCTGTTGAGCATATATGGTTTTAAGAAAAATAATGACCAAGCCATTTGAAATGATGCCACAAAAAGATCTTCCATATTCTGCTTTAAAGGAAACCAAGCATGCACTTTTGGACTGTAATGGTCAGATTAAATGAATCAGAAACTTGAAAAACAAAACTGTCAATAGATCAGCATTTGGTTCCCTGAAGAAATATGCCCCCCTTCTGCTGTCCTACTATATTGGTATTAGCAGGGTAATTTTTGAAAAAAGGTTTTAAAAGAAATCAAGGACATACATTTCACACAAAATAATACCTAAATTAGAAATAGCATGAATTCCTGTTTTTAAGGCAGAGAAAGCTATACTAAGATACTGGGTTTCTTGATTAACTTATATTGACAGCTTTTACTTAACGTATGTTTCAGGAGAGCAAAAATACTTTCTTAAAGACACTTTAAAACATAAAGATCCATCTCCAGAAAATTGAGTTAGGACTCTGTATAGTTCCATACCTATTGATATTATGGTTTCCTTCATATGACAATCATACTTTTCATTGCTGTTCTTTGTTTTTAATGAAAGCTGGGCAACACCTGGCATGCCCAGAATCTGGGCAAGCCGCAAAAAAGCAAGATGTGGCTTATACTGGCTATTTTGTTTTGCAGGGATATCTCATTACTATTTGCCTTCATCAGCACGCTGATTATTCTTCCTTCTTCATGGAATGGATCTCTTGGATTGGTGGGGGGAGTAGGCTTGTTGGTTTACATGTGCATACGAGGTTTGGACACACTGAACACAGCCAAGCTGCAAATGTCTCTAAGAAAATGCCAACTCCAGCTAGAAGATATGGTGACTAATTGTCGAGCCTTCACTAACCTTGTGAGAAAATCTCTACGGCTCATTCAAGAAACTGAAGTCATTTCCAGAGGATTTACTCTGTGAGTCTGATTTTTAGGCTATTTTATTATTTGGTTCAGTCATCCCTGTTTAACCAGGAGTGAATAAACTTTCCCTTTAAAATGTCTAAATCTAAGATGTTTCACTTATTCACATAACATATTTGTCATGAAGCTCGAGTCGCTGGTACCGAAATCAAGCTGATTCATGGAAAAGAGATAACAAGGTTATGCATGGGAATGAAGTGGGTTTTGATATGTTTGGCACAATTTTTCAGCAACCTCCGCGTTAAGCGTTTCAGTAAAAAGTACCTGCAAAAGACACACACATTGAAGAGCTTCACAGCTGGTTGGTTGTGTTCTTCCTGTAGTCTGATAAGAAGAAAAAGGTCAATTAACTCATAAGAAACAACTTTTTGTACTTGGGAGCTGAAGGAAGCCAAATCTACATGCAAAACAAACATTAGATGTGTGTCTTGCCTAAAAAAAAACCCCAATCCTGATGAAGCAGCTTTTAACTTTTTCCAAGTGCCTGCTACAAACTTTCCTCAAGAGATTCATTCCTAAATTTTCATATGCTTTGGTTGCAAATATACCAAATTCAAAAAGTGCACACTTCTTTTTGGGACCAATTTTCACTTCACAAATATTAAAATGTTTCACATTTAAGATTCATTTGTATTAAGATTTAATTTGGATTTTGCATTATTCAAAACCATATTTTGTTACAATTTATTTTTTTCCTGAATGACATGTAATTTGCTTAAGAATAGTTTTAGAGAGATGTTTTAAACATGTTGAACATTATACAGGTTATGGAAAGCCCTCTTCCACCCCCATGACACTTCGGAACCTTTAAATGCAACATAATTTAATATCATGTGTTTAGGGGATTATTTGTTTCCAATTCTGCTTTTAGATGAATGGCTACACTGAGTTATAAGAGTCAAAATTCTTCTAG
The DNA here is from genome assembly GCF_964234715.1 of Podarcis melisellensis. Taxonomy (NCBI): domain Eukaryota; kingdom Metazoa; phylum Chordata; class Lepidosauria; order Squamata; family Lacertidae; genus Podarcis; species Podarcis melisellensis. The sequence goes on from NC_138542.1 coordinate 40,885,856, forward strand.
ATGTATATTGGCTTCAAAGATTACTTCTAACATACTTCATAAAGAACAAGAAACAGCAATACTATCCAGAGTTTGTTGCTTAAACATTCTCATGTGTACATAATATTTTAATCTCTATTTACAGAGCATATGCTTCTAATACTAGATCTGCTGTGTAGTTTGCAAATGCAAGCAGCTACATGTAAAACTAAAAGTGTAGCCATCTTACAGTAAGCGAAGTTCCCAAACGCAGAGAATTAGTCTGAATTGAGCTTTACTGACAAAAAAAGGAGATTGTCTTGTGGAACGTTTAGGCATGTGGTAAGACAATCCAAGCTTTTTCTTGGCAAGGTAGCATACAATTAAGAATAGTTAATATTATAGTTAAAATGGTACTTCAAAAGAGCTAAGTGTTAGCTGCAGTCTGATCAAACCCTGAGTCAAAATACTTATATTTTATTTTTGCAAATGGACCGTGTGAAGAAAATAGTCTAGTTCTCCAGCTTCAAAAAAATAAAAAGTTAGTGGCTAGGATCCAGCTCAGAGAGAGCATTAGCAAAAGGCACTTCCATTTCTGAATGTCTCATTTCATCAATTGTCTCATGATCTGCAGGAGCAGTTTTTCAGGGTATGGAGCAAGGAAGCCTCTTAATGAAGCAACTGCAATGGGTAGCTGCCACATGCTCACTATTAAGGATTTGGAAGACCACAATAAACCTGTGGCTCATGCCATTTGTCACTTAGCTTCTTCAGTCTGAAAGCCTGGCAGAAGTATGTTTCTTTATAAAAACATGAAATTGGTGCCTGCAGATCATATAGGATTCTGAAGACTGGGAAAGACAGATAGGAATTTTTGCATATAAAGACAGAAGCGATCCTAAAGGCCATGATATTTGTTTATGTAAATGTGTTGTCTTTCTCTTCACTTTTAAAGCGGGATTAAAGTTTGAATGACTTTATGCATCGCTACTAGCAACATGTGGGCTTCTTTAATTTGTATAATAATGAAATAATCGTTCAATTTCTCGATATGCATGAAGGTATATTACATAAAATGAAAACATGCAAGATGATAATACTGATTTATTTTGTATTTTTATCATTACTTAGGACATCTGTACAGTTGTATCACATTTTACTTTTCAAGTTTGCTTGACAGGGTCAGTGCTGCTTGCCCATATAATAAAGCCGGACAGCATCCTTGTCAGCATCTCATTGGTCTTCGGAAAGCAGTTTATCGGTCAGTACGAGCCAACTTCAGAGCGTCAAGGCTTGCTACCTTGTATATGCTGAAACAATATCCTTTTTTTGAAATAGGACATACTGGAAAGGGCTAAATAGATGTAATGCAGAATTAATGATTACTAGACCTCTTTTTATGTTTATGTTCATTTTGTCTCAAGAACTTAACACAACTTTGTGTTTCTTGTCCATGGCCTTAATATCCTACATATTCACTAACTCCATTGTTTGGTTTTCTTCATAACAATTTTTTCAACCTACCATGCAGCACACACATCACTTTATGCTTGCAAGAACCCTGGCTAAGTTAAGGACTGACCCACTTCATGGCTGAGTGGAGATTTGAATCTGGTTTCCTTGGTGTCAGTCCAGCACTCTAACCCTGTGATGGGGACCCTCAGGCCCAGCAGCCAAAGGCAGTCTTCCAGGACTCCCTGCCTGGCTTTCATGACTTTCACCAGGCCACATTCCTCACTTGTGCTACTTTGCACTCTCCTTGAATATTTTTGCCTGGCTTGAACATTCTGATAATGCTTCTTCCTTTCCTGGATAAAGAATAGAGAGGTGTGTGTGTGTGTGTGTCAACTAGCCTACTGTACAGAAATAAAATTTTATGTACATGGCTCAACTGCAATTCCTCCTCCTGTCTTTGGAGTAGAGGTCATAGAATTGCAGCGTTGGAAGGGACCACAAGGACAATCTAGTCCAGCCCCCGTAATGCAGGAATCTTTTGCCCAACATGGTGTGCAAACTCACAGCCCTGGGATTAAGAGTCTCATGCTCCACCGACTGCACTGTTTAGCCATATGTTGAAGTGTGGGGCAATGGATTGCCCCTCTTTGAATATTGTAAGTGGTATTGATTAGTGTTCTTTTTAATGTAGATAAATTTTGGCATTCAATAAAGATGGATTAACACTTGAGATGAATCCTATTAGTTTCAATTTTGTTAACAGTTTTTTGTTCATGATTTGTTGCTAAATAGGAAAAAACACAATCAAATCACTTGTGGTTTTTTTTGTGAACGAACATGTCTTTATTCTGAAGCTTGTTAGAACTGGAGAAATAGCTGTTTCTTATTTATACATAAGAGCACTTTACAGAATCTTTAACTTGTTTGAAAAGCTTGTGGTCTCTTTTTTACCTGATGTTTGCCCAAGTTGCATGTCATACAAAAGCTTCTTTAACTGCCTTAACACTAACTAAACTTACCCATTGAATTCTGAGAGCGACAATGTGACAAACTACATCTGTGTGGTGCCTTTCAAAGAACTGGGCCTTGGGCTCAGTGAAGAGCAGGTGTCTGAGGAAGAAGCACACAATCTCACAGATGGCTTCAGCCTGCCAGCACTAAAGGTAATCCAGCCATCAGGTTTAACATTGGCCTATTTTGTAACTACTTTCCACTTTTAGCAATTAAGCAAGAAAACCTGACTGAGCCTGTTAACAAACTTTAAAAAACCCACCCAGGCCAATAATAATAATAATAATAATAATAATTTATTATTTGTACCCCGCCCATCTGGCTGGGTTTCCCCAGCCACTCTGGGCGGCTTCCATAGAAACCAGAAAACACTAAAATATCATACATTAAAAACTTCCCTGAACAGGGCTGCCTTAAGATGTCTTCTGAATGTCAAGTAGTTGTTTATCGTTTTGACATCTGATGGGAGGGCGTTCCACAGGGCGGGCGCCACTACCGAAAAGGCCCTCTGCCTGGTTCCCTGTAGCTTTGCTTCTCGTAATGAGGGAACCGCCAGAAGGCCCTCGGCACTGGACCTCAGCGTCCGGGCAGAACGATGGAGGTGGAGACGCTCCTTCAGGTATACTGGGCCGAGGCCGTTTAGGGCTTTAAAGGTCAACACCAACACTTTGAATTGTGCTTGGAAACGTACTGGGAGCCAATGTAGGTCTTTCAAGACCGGTGTTATGTGGTCTCGGCGGCCGCCCCCAGTCACCAGTCTAGCTGCCACATTCTGGATTAGCTGTAGTTTCCGAGTCACCTTCAAAGGTAGCCCCACGTTGCAGTAGTCCAAGCGGGAGATAACTAGAGCCTGCACCACTCTGGCGAGACAGTCCACGGGCAGGTAGGGTCTCAGCCTGCGTACCAGGTGGAGTTGGTAGACAGCTGCCCTGGATACAGAATTGACCTGCGCCTCCATGGACAGCTGTGAGTCCAAAATGACTCCCAGGCTACACACCTGGTCCTTCAGGGGCACAGTTACCCTATTCAGGACCAGGGAGTCCTCCACACCAGCCCGCCCCCTGTCCCCCAAAAACAGTACTTCTGTCTTGTCAGGATTCAGCTTCTGAGGCCAAGGCTCAAGTCAGCTGCCTGGAATATATTAAGTTAACTTACATCTTTGGGCTGGACTCGTTTGTTACCTTTCGTAAGCTTTAGTTGTGGCCTCTTGAAAGGATATTTAATTATCAGAATAAATTGCTATAGCATGGAAAATTGGGAAATCCCTGATTTACATATTTTTTATACTTTTTAATATAATTGTTTAAAAAGAGGGCACTGGATGAGTTCCAGCAGTTATAGGCCATTGAGGTGGATCAAAAGAGTCAGACAACCAATCTCTCTCTGTCTCTCTGTTAGAGATTTTAATAGAAATACAGTAGTTTTTTGGAAGTCAAACGGAATCCGTTCCAGAACGTTTGAAAACCAAATTGCAGCTTTTGATTGGCTGTAGGAAGCTCCTACAGCCAATCAGAAGCCGCAGAAACACATTGGATGTTTGAGTTCCAAAGAACATTCACAAACCGGAACAATCACTTCTGGGTTTGCTGTGTTAGGGAGCCAAAACATCCACGTTCCAGGGTGTTCGGGATCCAAGGTACGACTGTAGCTCTTACATAACTGAATAAGTCATTCATTTAAAACATTTCTGCTCTGCCTGACTACACCCCAAGGTGGTCTCTGTGGTAGCACTCGCTTTGTGCAATGTCCTCCCCTTACAGGTGCCAACTTGGTCTTTTAGCAACTTAGTTAAAGCCTACTTGTTGGCTAAAGGTTTTAAGTGACTTATTGTGTGTCCTATCCAGTTGATTTTAGCTACCTTAAATTCTATTTGTAGTCTTTTTTATATTGTTTTAGTTTTGTTGTTGTTGTTTATCTGCAATGTATATTTTCTTGTACCCTGCCCCGATATTAATATTCATGTATGGTGCATTGTAAACCTTAAAAAAAAGTTTTAGTGGTTTGGTAATCATATTATTGTTGAATTGCTTAACATGTATGAAAAAGCAGGAAAAACAAAATGTTATTGTTTTCTGTAACAATTAGGGTTATAGTAACTTTTCTGTATTTGTAGGTTTTATTTCAACTTTGGGTTGGACAAAGTTCTGAATTCTTCAGGCGGCTAATTCTTCTGCTGTCCCCCTCCAATGCATCTATCAAGACTCTGATCAGGCCAGAACATTTGCCACTGTCGACCTTTACTGATGTGACTCAGGGTCTTCATCATGCACATGCTGCCTGTTTAGAAGAGCTTAAACGGAGCTATGAATTTTATCGGTACTTTGAAACACACCATCAATCTGGTTTGGAACGTTCAGTCAAAAACGAACAAAAGTCAAGAGAACTAAATCGTCTCCACACAGCAGTACGCAGCCTACAACTCCATCTGAAGGCCTTGCTTAATGAGTAAGCTGTTCTCTGGGAGTGATTTGTCACTACACACAGGTCCGCTGTCAGAATGCTTATTATCTGAAATCTCAGTTCTCTGAACACAAAGAAGTACAGTGGTACCTCAGGTTACATACGCTTCAGGTTACATACGCTTCGGGTTATAGACTTCGCTAACCCAGAAATAGTACCTCGGGTTAACAACTTTGCTTCAGGATGAGAACAGAAATTGTGCTCTGGTGGCGTGGCAGCAGCAGGAGGCCCCATTAGCTAAAGTGATGCTTCAGGTTAAGAACAGTTTCAGGTTAAGAACGGACCTCCGGAACGAATTAAGTACTTAACCCGAGGTACCACTGTATACCCAAACCTTGCTACACAAACTGCTGATTTAGATATCAGAACAGCCAGAGTTTGCCCACTTCCTTACTTCTTTCTGTTTTGCTGATTAGCTGCAGCCATTTGGGGCAGAAACCATTGAGGGAGACAGATCAGGGAACAGAAGAGATCAGGCAAATCAGTTTTTCCTTTGTTTGACTTTTGCTGATTGGCTGCAGCAGTTTTGGGCAGAAAGCATGGAGGGAGAACCCATGGATTAGAAATGTTCCCATAGAAAATAATGGAAATCATCAGCTTGTTATGCAACTGCTCTCTAATGAACGATTGCCTGGGAATGCATTGTGTTCCGATACCAGTACCTGTAGTTTAATTCCAGTTGTAGTTCAAGTTTTTTTAGAAAAGAAAGTAATATGTAATGTTGCAATCGGAAACTACTGATAAGATTTATTGAGGCAGATATTGCTGTAACTTCTTTGCCTTGTTATTCTAGCTCTTATTTAATCAAACAATCTAATTTACGTTCAGTAAAGAGGTGTGTTGTACTAGCTGTACACAACTACATGTGTAATTATATAGAATACTATTAAAACAACATTGAGTGTTTATTAAAAGGGCTGATATTTGGAACTGGTTATATGAGAACTGCAGATTGTTGAATAATACATACAAAAAGCAAGAGACCACAACCTAACAGAGTTTTATGTTTGCTGAAGCCCATCTATTTTAATATGTTTTCATGAAAATCAGTGGGCTTAACTGTGAGCAAGTGTGCATTAATGACTTATTTGTTTTACCCAAGTTTCCAAGTTTTATTGCGGCAAAAGCCAGTGACACTAAACACCACAAGATCAAACAAAAAGAAATCAATAACAGCATCAGAAAAAAAGAGATTACTGAGATTACCACTAAAGGAAATGATTGTACTGTACTGATAATTTTTTAATGAGAGGGAACAGAAAACTGATTCCATTTTGGTACTATGTCTACTTGTTATTTAGGCTAGGGTTAAACTAAAAAAGAAAACATGGATGTGTGTTCTTAAACAATACCACCTTTGCTGATATGTGTTCGTCTATTCATATTAATCCTTCAGATGTGCTGTTTGAAGCAGAAACGTTTACTAGTTCCCTAATAATCTCTTCATTCACTTGCCAAAGGTTTACAATGTAAACTTATGCATAGGTAAAGGTAAAGGGACCCTGACCATTAGGTCCAGTCGTGGCCGACTCTGGGGTTGTGGCGCTCATCTCGCTTTATTGGCCGAGGGAGCCGGCGTACAGCTTCCAGGTCATGTGGCCAGCATGACTAAGCCGCTTCTGGCAAACCAGAGCAGTGCACGGAAATGCCGTTTACTTCCCGCTGGAGCAGTACCTATTTATCTACTTGCACTTTGACGTGCTTTCAAACTGGTAGGTTGGCAGGAGCAGGGACCGAGGAATGGGAGCTCACCCTGTCACAGGGATTCGAACCGCCGCCCTTCTGATCGACAAGTCCTAGGCTCTGTGGTTTAACCCACAGCGCCACCTACGTCCCTATGCATGTCTACATAGAACGAATTCTCACTGAGTTTAGTGGTACTTACTCCAGGATTCAGGATCCAGGATCTTTCTGAATGTCTTTTTAGATGGAGATGCAGGGAATTGAACGCAGGACCTTCTACATGAAAAGTGTATGTTTTATAACATCTCTCCACAAGTGAAGTTGTTCTTACGAATTTATGGATTTCTCTCTAGCCTTCATTAGAACATAGCTGCTAGACACTGTGCAATGGTTGTGGTCTTTTACTGCTGTTTCAAAGGCTTGGATTACTTGTCTAAAACTAAGTTCACCCTTTAAGCCCTGACCAGTTGCTTCTGGCACCTTGATATCATACATATGGGCTCTGCCTACATAGGTAGAACTGATAGACTGTAAGAATAAAAAAGGAGGATATAAAATCTGGAGACTTATAACTGCAGTCACATCAACTCACTGCCCAGGTCCATAAAATATTTGATTTGTGTACTAATTAAGTGGTTTGTTGTTGTTTTTTGTCCAGAGTAATAATTCTTGAGGATGAACTTGAGAAGTTTATTAGTTCCAAGGAAAGCCAAGAACTAACTCTGGAGGCCTACCAAGTTGTAGAAACAAAACTAAGACTTGTTCAACCGCACATGCAAGCAAGCAACAGCTGCTGGGAAGAGGCTATTTCTCAGGTGGAAAAAATGGTTCGAAGAAATCCAGAGAAAAAAGGTAAATTGTCTTCGCAAAAGCATTGAGAAATTCCAGTCACAGTAAAATAAAATCTTCAGTAGGCAGTCATATATGCAGTAAATAGTAACTCCAGTATTGCAATAGCAAAATGCCTGGGTTTGTAAGTAGGTTTTTAAAATGCATTAAAAAGGCAATGTGGATTGCACATATCTTTCTGATTTACATAAGTGAAGGGCTACATGAACTCAGACTTTGGGTGTAAATCTGGAGGGAGATACTATCTTGATTGTTCATAGCAGTAGATCTGAGCTTGCCATAAATTCATGGGATCCACTGTGTACTTTCAGCTGTGATTCATGACTCCTAAAAATATCAACTGATGTCCTTAAGCTGTTGTTTATTATGTTTATTTTTAAAATAAAAAGTAATTAAAACTTAGGACAGTGTCTACCTGCTAATGGATTCTTCTAGCCCTTTGGGGCAGATTTAGGTAGGGAAGGGGAAATTAGCTGACAAGAGTCCAATGGGATGACATTCAAAAAAACAAAAACCCAATTCTTCTGACTCCTACTTTCTCTGCTGCTTCTTTACTACCCCCAGGCAATCCTGAACCATCATGTGAGATCAAGCATTGCCCCATGGTACCTTTGCTGCAACCATCTGTGCATATAGAGGATAAAGACCCAATCCCTGAAGAACAGGTACAAATATTATAGTCTGCAAAATTCACAAAATGTGTCAATATGTGTATGTTTATTTGATGATTGAGGGAAGTATAATAGTGTTCTGCAGTCGTATCAGGATACTTTATTCAACAGATTAAGTAAATACATAGGCAGAGGACTTTTTCTGGAAAAACCTAATAAAAATATACATTTAAAATGTACCAAAAATTCGCTTCTCATAGAGTGGAAGCTTGAACATGATGAAAATGGTTGTCAGTTGCATCTTGTCACTTGCTATCCTTATTTGCTGCAATGTTTGTGCTGGCAAAGAAAATTTCTGCTGCTGTTATATAGGATAAGAGTCTAGTGCTAGGTATCTAGCAGGAATGAAAAACCTATAGCCTTTGCATCAATCTGTATCAGCATGGCCAGTGAACAGGAATGATAGGAGCTGTAGTCCAATAACTAATGGCAGGCCACTGATTTCTCCAACTTTGGCATTTTCTTAACATGTGACACCTTGGATGTAAGGCTATGATACTAGTGGTGAAGCATCATTTTAATATACAAAGTGTTTAAGAAAGTGGGTTACTATTGTCAACTAAACATTTCATCCACCCTAGAGAATCTGTTGACAGCCTTTGTGTGTCTGAACTATATAAACCTGAAATACCATAACTGACCTTAATTAACATTCTTTCAAATATTGGTAGAGTTATTTCAGAATTCCCCTTGGCCTATAAACCATACTTGGGATCCAAATCTTGGAGTTTAAATAAGTAGTTAGGAACCATCACTGTCTTGCAGTATTTGAGTAATTTTTAGATGCAACAAGATGTTTGTTAACTTTTTCCTCAGGAACTTGAAGCATATGTTGATGATGCAGATATAGACAGCGAGTATAAAAGAGATGACTTTTATTACTTTTCCCTGGAAGACAGAGAGAGGCAAAAACGTGAAAGAGAGGAATCCAAGAGAGTGCTGCAGGAATTAAAATCTGTGCTGGGATTTAAAGCTTCAGAGGCAGAAAGACAAAAGTGGAAGCAACTCCTGTTTAGTGATCATGGTAAGTGTGACTTTTGTTGTTAATTTAAGGAAATCTGTATGCAACTCTCTTTTCTGAATTGGTTTAGCTTTTGATGATCAAGAGTACAGGGGATGCTCGGATTGCAAACATGATCCGTGCGGGATGCACATTTGCAACCCGCAGCGTACGCAAGCCGCGTCTGCGCACGCGCGGGTTGCGATTCTGTGCTTCTGCGCATGCATAACTGCTGAAACCCAGAAGTAACCCGTTCCGTTACTTCCGGGTTTTGGCAGTCTGCAGCCCGAAAAAACACAACCTGAAGCGGCTGTAACCCGAGGTCTGACTGTAATACCTTACAGCTCCCAAGGTCCTAAAGTACTATACATTACAATCACAAATTATACATATTTAACTTGAGCTATTTCAACCTTGTGCAGTTGAAGGCTGCTCATTGAAATTGCACAAATGCAAGGCCCATTCAGCATGTGGGCTCTGGGATGCTGTTTCTCAAGATCTTGTGGGGCCATCCAAGGATAGGCTTGATGCATTGGGTGAGAGTTTCTCTAGACTCACAGAATTGTCAAGAGTATTCATAATTTGTTCTCTTGAAGGATCCTTACAGATTTTCCTTCTAGATCAGAGGTGGGGAATTTATCAGTGTGAGGGCCACATTCCCTTCTGAAGGCATCCAGAAGCAAACATGGGCAGAGCATGTTTTGCATTTATTCAGTAGCAACCAGTGGGAAGCAATGTAACAGCTCCAGTGTATGGGTGGTGAAATTACTAGATTTTTTTTTTAATTTTCCATTTTGTTTTATAGTTATTCTATCCCTCTTAATGTTTGAGAGGGCATATATACCTGTTACCTTATGTGTCCAGCATCCTCTATAGTAAATGAAATTCATATTTTTTCACTGAGAGCAGTACATCCTTTAAAACTTACAGTGAAGTTATTTTGAATACTCATTCCATATTTCCCCCTCTTTCAAGCTGCAATGAAACCCTTGCCTGGTACAGAGCAAGAGGAACCCATAAATGTTTTGGGTTTGCCGAAGAATTTGGAATCAGGCAAGCAGGTGTGCAGCAGAGATGACAGCTTGGAAGAAGCAGTCTCTGACTTCAAAACACAAGCTACTGATGGTGAGAAAGATAGGGTAGAGTACCTCTCTGATGAATCTGGTAAGAACAAAAATGACATTGCTGCAAATGGTGACTCTCCAGAAGTTGAAAAAAGAACATGTTACCAATGCAATGGAGAAGGTGAAGAATCTGAGTCAGTTGGTGTGGACAGAGCTGATGTGTCGCAGCCACCTGAGAGAGATGCGTTACAGTCCTCCATCAAACAAAGACTGGCTGAGCTTCATATATCAGCAGATTTGAATTTCACATCAGGACTCGCAGCACAGGTTGCTGCCAGGTCACTGACATTTACATCCATGCAAGAGCAAACATTTGGCGATGAAGAGGAAGAGGAGGAGGAGATACAGGAGAAGGAAGACTTTTTTGAAAAACACAAAGGTGAAGTAAATGACTGCAAAAATGAAGAATCATAGAGCCCACCTAAAGTTTGCCTTGCTATTTGGACACAATGGAAGGCTAGTGGGATTAACAACAGCAGCACATGCAAAGATTCAGCATTGATAATATTGGATGTTGAAGAGAAGATAACCATTAAAAATCATGACTTCAATTGGACTTTACTAGTCTTTTGAAATATATCCATGTGCAAATATCAACTAGACTCCAAGTGTATAGTATGGTTCTTACAGGTACCACAAATGACTGGCATTTCTTTTAATATTTTATCTTTATTTATTTATATTATTAGGCATTTTTTCCAAAAATGAAAAAGCAAATGGTCTAATTGTCATTTCCTTATTGCTTATTATAATGTTGACATTAATTATGCAACTACTTGAAATGGTTCTTTAACAAGAACCTAACTCCATGTGGGTTTTTCTGCCCACTTTGCGTCCTCTCCTTTCTGCATTAGATCACTTAATGACCTGCATATTTGTTGAGCTGTTGGTTCATCAGGGCCACAGCCTAAGATGTGGACTGTTTTGTTTAATGAAAGCCATAGCTTGTGTATCCTGGGATGCTAACCTAAAATAATAATAAGTTATTAGCAAAGGGTTACAAAGCAAAACAAAAACCCAGCACAATCTTCTATATTTTAACTTCTGGACTATGGAGAATAATTTGACTGTTTCATGTTTTTGCAGTGATTTTTCCATATTGCAAACACTCCCAAGTTGTCACATGTGACCCCCCCCCTTTTGCAGATAAGGGAAATTAAACAGATTCTGATCAGGCCTTCTCCCCTGTTTCTTTCCATCTGTTACCTTGTGTAGATAAAAACAACTTTACTTCTGCAACAGAGACTAACTGAGACTTGCTGTCCTTTGATTTTAGTTTCTACTTTGTTTTCCATTGGGTCACATTCTCGCAAAATGCTCCATCCATAGGTAACTCAGATTCTCGTTCTATTGGTTTCATGTTTAGTCTGATCTACAAGTGTTTTCATGTATTTCACTTCAGCACTTCCACCACTATTAGAGTAACTGCTTCAGCTGATTTTCCCTACTGTGGAAGGTGGTGGCAGCAGCTGTTGACTTCCACACAAGGAATAAAGCCACAATAACTGTATTATTATTATTTATTTAATTTATATAGCGCCCTATACCCTGGAGGTCTCGGGTCGGTTCACAGAAATGTGAAATGATGGAGGGTATGCCTTGCTATTATGTTGTAGCAGCAATATGGTTGGCAGATTCCCAGATTGGATTAAAACCCTAAGAATGCTCTATGTTCTGCAAATTTTGCAACATCAAGTATAAAGCAAGGAATTCAACATCACGGTATTACGGTCACTTTGTTAGCACAAGCAATTCTGCTTGCCTCATGGAAGAATCTACCCTCTCCTCCCCCTAATGCACTATTCCAGAGGGAGTCTCCTGATTGCCCAGAACTATTGGGGGACACAGGATGAGAGTGGAAGAAGCTGTATTGTGCTAGCATGACTTCTGCTGGCTTTCACCAGTGCAACGCTTTAGTGGAATCTGGGCCAAAGTGCATTGCTTTGTTCAGTAGTGGAGTCAAATGAATGTAACAATTCTATTATCACAAATATGATTTCTTTCTAGTCTGGGGACTAGAAAAATTACAGCAGCCTGAATTTGCTATAACATTTTAACGTAATTAGTTTTTTAAAAAAAACATTTCACTCATCAGCCCAAAAGACAGAAATATGTTCAGTTTCCTCCCAAAAGTCCCATTATTCATTTCAGACTTTAAGAAAAAACCAAAAAAACAACCTCCGTCCATCTCACACATCTTTTTCCAAGGTTCTTCTTTTCCTACTTCATGTCCATACTTGGGCTTTTTCTTCTTCTTGGATCTGGCTTCATTTGTTGAGTTGTTCCTGAGTGCAGGTGGCTCCTTTGCATAAGCTGAATAGCACAAATTCATGGGTACTTGCTCTCCTGGTATATTTCAAAATAAAGTACCAAGCAAAATGTGTAAATATTCAACAACAATCTACATAAGAGTTCAAACACAGTCTGTGACCCAGATGGGCATGTGTATGCACACTGGAATTTTCTGAGAACTTTAAAGAAATACTTTAAAGAAATGGCCCTGAAGGCCCCAAACACTTGAAACACTATGAACTCTATCCTTGGCTTGAGATTTTCTTTCTAGTAGGGGCAAAGCAACAGCCTTAAAAAAAGATATTGGCCATTATTTAAGATTCTCATGTAAGACATTCTTTTGCAAATCATTAGCTTGAACTCTTCCATAATTCCTGTGATTTGTGTTACCTCAAAAAGACAAAACATCCAAACCCCAAAGTGCTCATGAACTGAAACCAATAATTTTCTAATCTGAGCATGTGGAATTTAAGACAAAATAATTATTTTTCCATACCTGTCAGTGGCATAGCAAATACAGCTAGAAATATTGTGTGAAATCCTTGCTTGAGTATGTTCAGGGTAACTCTGCAGGCTGTTTTCAAGAGAACTGGAATACAAAAAGCAAATTAAAGTACTGGAGTTACAAGAGAAATCAGGGTACACTTCAGTACACTTTGATTACTATCTATTTTATAATTTTAGAGTATCAGAACACAGTGGACTTTTTTCCCCCCTAGACTCAATCACAAGCTTAGTCCAAAGTTTCCATTGCTTACTCATTCTTCACTTGAAACCTAGTCATATAATAAAAAAACCTAGTTGTATAAGTTAAACCCATAGGTGAGTACATCAGATCACCTATTTTTAATTTGAATTCCTAACAGGTAACATGTCTCCCTCTCTGTTCTCGTTAAGGACTCTCACAATTCTTTCAAGGTTTTTTAAGCATTCATTTTAGATCCTTCACACTGAAATCTTACACGCTCTTACCTAGGTGTCACCCCCAGAGTGTAGGACTTATTTCTGAATTAACAGTGCAATCCTGTATGTGCATGTTGCTCAGTTCACTAAGGTCTTCCTAGTACTTTCTGGTTTCCCTTTTAACAGCAGTCCTCAGAGAAATGCAAAGAGCAGAGCAGAGATGTATGCAGATGCAGTTTGTAACTGGGAAAGATGTTGGAAAGGAGGAGCCTTAGGGAGCAGTGGAAAGGCAGGGGCCTTCAGTCCTTGCAACTGCCTCAATGGGGGCAGGACCTACTGGGAAGAGGTGCTGTTTTGGTTTCTTTGAATAAAGAGTTAACTTCACTAACGTTGTTTTTATTGCCTGACTCTGGCTCCTGACATGCAATTATACTTGAATTACTGATTGGGGCTGGGGTGGGGGATAAACCACATGTGGAGCTGACATTTTGTTTTACTTTTAAACTAGTGCAAACCACTTTATAAGTGCTTACGTTTTGCTTTAAAGTTTACCATAACCAAAATAAGTATTAGAACATTGAGTGAAATTAAACATCCTATTACAAATATTCCATCTGTGCAAGCATTGCAGTTTTCCAGATGGAACAATAACTCCTCCCCTCCCATGTGCTGTTTTGAGGGTACTCCCACCTCACCCCAGAACCAGTTATGGTGGGGCATGCAGAGGGAAAGGATCTGGTAGGTGAATCTTGCCCTTTGTTTCTGATACTAAATTAGTTGAATTAAATTCACACTTTCACTGAATCATTTGCAATATTCAGTGTGGCTGTGAAGCCCAGAAAGGGTATTTTAAGATAAGCAATCCAAAGGTTTTCACTTTCTCTTGAATGTTGTTCCATATCTTTGGTGTCTTTTACTCCTCTTAATCAACCATTACTTGACATATCATGGTTCATACTTAGATTCATTCCTTCTTCTCTAGAATCCAAAACTCATTCTCTGTGATTTTAAAAAACCCTACTCTTCATCGTGCAAATACATAGTTCTCCAGTTTGCAGTAAAATAGAAGGTGAGAGGGGCAAATATCTGCTTCATCAGCACTGCAGTTTTTGTCTATTTATATAAATGGTTGTTTATAACTTGACTTTCTACTGAAGATGAATTTCTTGCTAAATGATATTGGCAACAGCTAGTTATGCAATGCACAGTGCTGGCTCACTGTTCAGGCACTTCACTAATGAATGTGGGTCGGTCCCGTCTTTATACCTGCTGACTGAAGTAAGGCACAGTATGTATTATTTTTCCTCATGCAGTAGCTCTGTGGGAAACTCTTAATGATTCGGATAAGATCTTAATGACTCTGCAGCAGTCCAACACAACCTCTGCAGAGAGAGCTTCTTGTCACACCAAATGAAAAAGTTGCTAGCCAGAGACCATATGAGATTAATCAGTAGAGGGAAGCAGGCAGCACTTGAGGAGGCTGAAAGAGAATACTGGACACAAAAAGGCCTATAAAGGAGGACTTCATTCTGGATAAATCCCAGTCACCCTTTGCATGCCTTTGAAACAGGGATAGTGGAAGTGTGGCCCCAGATATTGCTGACCATTGGCGATAATGGGAGTTGTAGTCCAACAACATTTGGAGGGCCACAGGTTAGCGTGGCGGAGAGGCCAAGTTGGTAGCTTTTCTCCTAAGCTCTGTATTGCAGGCTGTGTACACTTCTGCAGATTAATGGCGGCTTTAAAATGCCATCAAGTTTCTGAAAAGTTGTCTGTACATAGTCTCAGACTCTGTCCTTGCCATTGTGGCAGCCTGTGATCACAATGCGAAAGTCAATTCCCTCTGCGACTTTACCTTAAGGTTAAGCCTGTACATTCAGCTGAGAGATTTCTCATCAATATATGAGGTGATGTCCCATCTCTACCTCACTGCTGCTACTGCTTTGGAATGGAATTCATTTATACAGAGAGGGAACTTGGTTTTTCAGCCAGAAAGCAGAAAAGAGATGCTGCAACTGAGGCGAACTGTTTTCAGGAAGTGAATTTATATTGTGCTGAGATTGACAGGTGCTTAATTATGTGACGTAAGTTTCCTAGAACTAAAGGTCTGTTTTTTCAAGTTCTAATCATTTATATTAGCTTAATTTGATGCTGATAAGCTTGTTTGCTAAAGAAGCCCTTTCCAGATTTCTGCTGCCTTTGTTTTGAATGTTTGTTTGATACTCTATCAAAGTGTATACAGACAAATGCAAGTATTTCATGAGAAAGAGCAACACTACCAGCTGGATTGTCATTCTTTCCTGTGTAAGGAATCATACCTGTTTCCTAAATTAACAAGAATGTACATAGGAGATTGTAACTTTTGAATAAGTACTTTATGTAATAAAACATTATTTCCTGTTTCTGAACTTCTCTTTTAATTCTTCTGATGCTTGACTTATATAAACTGTACTTTTATATAACTTTCTGAATTTCTCCTTTCTCTCATTAAAAGCTATACTGCCCTCCTCATCCACTCTCTCTGCTGTGTTGCTTTGTCACAACAATTCTTCAAATAATTTGCTGGTTTAGCCCCATAGACAAGGTTAGATGGGAACATGGATGGAGCTGAGCTTCGGGCAATGGCCATCCACACTGTGTAAGCAGGGTGCAAGGTTGTTTAAGAAAAAGTTGAATCAATACAGGGCTAAGACGCAGGGCTAAGTTTTACCCATTTGTTTGGCAATGATTTTGGGGGTTAGCTTGCCTGACTAGGAGCATCTCACCTGACAGCACATGGAAGATCTCAAGAATATTGCATAGCACATTAAAACTAAAGTAGCCTTTAAAACCGTGTGCCCTTTTTAAATTTAATTGGTGTGCTGTATTTTAGCTCCACACACACACACCAATTAAACAACTACTGTGGATTTTTAACCTATTAATTAAAACTTTGAATCCTAACATCAGAAAGAAACCGAAACAACTTCAAACTTCCACCACTCTGTGAAAGTGTCATAATATGATCTACCAAATTATCTATTATGATGGGATGCAACAAACCACATTTAAAGCTATGTATCACAGGTATGTCTACACAGAGTAAAATACCTCAGTCTATAATCAGGGGGTAAGTAGTAGCCCCTGTTGTAATTGTTCCTTGTCAGGGCAATCTGCTTTTGAAGATCTTTCACTGATTTGCTGTATCCATTGAAAATGTAGTTGGCAAAGAGCAGCTTTCCTCGAATGTACATCTGTCAAAAATACATAAAACATCAGCCTGTGAGTAGAATGCAAAAGCTGCCTTTGAGGAGACATACAGGAGAATGGGATGCGGTTTTGTCTGGAGCCACATTACCAATTTTAAATTCATTAGCAGGCCATATCACACCATCACGAGTCATCCTGCTCACCTGCTGAACTGACTGCCCAGAACTAAGTACAATATCACAGCTTTCCCCAGCACTGGAGAGACCCAGCACCTTCTAAACCTTGGCTAGGGTACCTCCACCACTGGCATTCTTCTGTATTGTAGTATGAACTAATGTTTAGTTTGTCACCAGCAAGACATCGTTAACCTTTTTAGATTAACTGTTTTCAGCTAGGCGTTTGCCATCTTGCTCCTGGGGTAGTTCATTTTGTTTAGTGGCAGGCCAGTAATCCAGCTCATTAAGATTTGCTGTTTTTAGCCAATTGTATGTTTCATGCTCCAGGCTAGGCAGGTTTCTCAGCCAGCTTGCAGAAAGAGACACCACCTGCTTCAGGTTTGTAACCCATTTGTCTGAGTACAGGTGCTGGGGCTTGCTTCTGAGTAGATATGCACAGGATTGTCAGTTGTGGGGCAGCCTGGGCAGATTCAGGTCTGCATTTATGGAAACCCTCTCAAACAAAGGAGTCCTGAAAACTTTTGATGTTGCCCTCTAGAGAGTGTTTTAATCGAAATGTAAAAGTTGAGGAAACTGAAACAGGTACCTTGAATAATGTTTGGGTTGATCACTTCTATGGGATAGTTTCAAGGATTTCTTTTATCCTAATGTAGCACAGTTTGGGGATAATGTTTCCTTACCTGCATAAAAAGAGGCAGCCAAGCATTCTAGAAGAAGGGTCATAGCTCAATGGCAGAGTGCTTACTTTGCAGGCAAAAAGCCCAAGGGCCAGTCCCTGGTATCTTCAGTTCGGTTGGGACAGACCCCTGTCTGGAAGCCTGGAGAGCTCCTGCCAGAATACTGAGCCAGGTGCATCAGTGGTCTGACTCTGTAAAGGCAGCTTCCTACATTCTCAACTAACACCAAGAGAAACAATTGGCCTACTTTGACAGTTGATTGGGAAAAAGCAATCAAGTGCAAAAGGTCATTCTTATAGGCCTTTCGTCAGTTAAGGTAATTGATTCAGGTAAGCCAAACTTGAAGAGACTGTGCACAAACCAGAAGACAGATAACACTATATTTCTGCTCTTTCATGACACATTTTATTCACAACCATCGAGGATTATTATAAAAAAAAACACTTGCTAACCTTGGTATTTGTCAGTTTGTAAAGGCTAAGCTATATTCATTATACAAAATTATTTGCATTCTTACTTGGGAACAAGCTCCAGCAGATAGGCTAGGATTTTATAAATTTAGCTTCGGCTCTGCAGCTTGTGACAATTGTTTTCACGTCATTTTTTTTTAACTCGGGCTCCCCAGTTTGCACAAACATTCATGATAACCCTGGACAACCATATATTTTATGAGACCTTCTTCCTCACTGGGTTGAAATTGAGGAGGGGTCAACAGTAGTGGTTCAGAAACTGAAGTAATTTGCAAATAGGAAGTAGCTGCAACAGATTAAAATGGAAGGGAAATCTTGTTTTATAGATTAGTAAATATTAGTAAATATTAGTAAATTTATAGACAGGGGCCCTCTGCTGGACAAACCTAGAAGTTACAGTTGCTTAGAGGTGACTACAAAGAGATATTTTGCTTCCTTGCTTGCTTGCTTGCTTGCTTGCTTGCTTACTTGCTTCTTGGACAGGAATCCAAGATGCTAGCATGTAAAAATACCCTTCAGGTGAGTCCAATGCACTCATTTATTTATTTGCTTCTGGAAGAGCAGGTATACACTACTTACTGGATACAGGCATACAATGCCCAATGGAATAAGTGCTCATTAGTAACCAGGGAGAGAGTCATGAAGAAGAAGTCCAGTTGCCCCAGTAAGAATAAACCTTACTCTCAGTCCTGGGAAGTATTTGTCCTGCATTCATTGTAACAGAGTACAGTGGTACCTCGGGTTAAGTACTTAGTTCATTTCGGAGGTCCATTCTTAACCTGAAACTGTTCTTAACCTGAAGCACCACTTTAGCTAATGGGGTCTCCCGCCGCCGCCGCCACACTATTTCTGTTCTCATCCTGAAGCAAAGTTCTTAACCCAAGGTACTATTTCTGGGTTAGCGGAGTCTGTAACCTGAAGCGTATGTAACCTGAAGCCTATGTAATCCGAGGTACCACTGTATTTTAAACATGTCCCTTGCATTGGGAAGGGATCATGCCAGCTATTTCGTTCTTGCTTCTGTTAGGCTCCACATTCAGAAATAAGGTGGAGGAGTCACCTTTCTAGAGTTCATATCATTTGCTGAGAACACATTATAGGCCCATTCACTATAGTGCTTCCATCTCTCCCCCTTTACCCAACTATCTAAAACAGTGAGAGAATAGAGATATTTTACTTAGTTCTCAGATTAGAAAAATGAGCAGTTGTTCTTACCAGACCCCTTTGAGGGAGAAACTGGAATTTTATGTCTTTTTCCAGTCAGTGCCATATCTTTCACTATTCTGCAGAACGAAACCAATCATCCTTATGTTCCAATTATTGTGATGGCACTGATCCCAATGGACAAGAGGAAGATGTCAGCATTGTCTTTGTTCTACATCGCCATTTGCTATGAAATGGGGAATAGACTGTCTTGAACAAAGAACACAAGAAGTAGACTCCAGCCATAGGATCTGGAAGCCATTTGCTCGGTATGAGTTGAAATGACCTAGATGTGTGACAGGAAGGTTATAACCTACCAAAAACATGCCAGGAGCAATATTATGCCTTTTCACCAGTAGTGATCCACAGTGGCCTGTAAATTCATCTGCAGACCCAATATCGTATTTGAGCAGGCGAAAAGAGTCCAGACGACCCTACAAAAACAAAGACAGCATCATTATAAGACTAGGTCAACAATAGCAATAATAAATCTTATTCTACCAGATGTCAGAGCACAATGTTCCCATTGAACAAGTCAGCATTAAAGGAATTGAATTATTCAGCTATTTACTGCTCACATTGGCAAGTGGCCCAAATACATTTAACTTAGTGATGGACATGCCTAATTGTCAGAATGTCCCTCTGATGTACTCCCACCTTACCAAAAAAGGGGGGCACTACTGTTAATTTAGATCTAGTGTGTATAGGGAAACAGCAACAGCATTCATGCTCAGAAGAAGCTCACCCATCTTAGGGCTGTCATATTTTGAAGAGCAAAAAGAGGACACATTTGCCAACTTCTACTTTTAACTATAGGGACGCAGGTGGCGCTGTGGGTTAAAGCCTCAGCGCCTAGGACTTGCCGATCGAAAGGTCGGCGGTTCGAATCCCTGCAGCGGGGTGCGCTCCCGCTGCTCGGTCCCAGCGCCTGCCAACCTAGCAGTTCGAAAGCACCTCCAGGTGCAAGTAGATAAATAGGGACCGCTTACCAGCGGGAAGGTAAACGGCGTTTCCGTGTGCGGCTCTGGCTTGCCAGAGCAGCGATGTCACGCTGGCCACGTGACCCGGAAGTGTCTCCGGACAGCGCTGGCCCCTGGCCTCTTAAGTGAGATGGGCGCACAACCCCAGAGTCTGTCAAGACTGGCCCGTACGGGCAGGGGTACCTTTACCTTACTTTTAACTATGGATCGCTGTAACGACTCATTTTACATACCCATGAAAAAGAGGACGTGTTCTGGAAAAAGAGGTCATATGACAACCCTAGACTTATACCCCAATCCACAAACGTTATAAAAGGACGTTTTGTGGCATTAAACTCCTATGTCAACAACCCAATTTCTCTGTACTTGTAAGAAGTCAAAAATATAAAATGAAGCGATTTTTTTCACACCAAGATGTTATTCAAAAACTTCTTGCTTTTACATCAGTTATCGGCCCAGTTCAAATGCGACACTAAGTTATACCATGGCTAAGTGTGAACAAGCAAGCATGTGGCTGCTCACAGGAAAATATCCTTCCCCATTGCCTACTAATGCCATGCTACCGGGACCTAAACCATGGTTTCACGTAGCTTTACATCCAAACTTGGGCTCATGGTTTGTCTGGGGAACAAACCAAGAACAAACGTTGGTTACAGCTCATGGTTTGTTTGGAGCAAGACAAACCATAAACCTAGGTTTGGACGTAACACTAAGCCACCCACGGTTTAGCTCTGGCTAGCATGCCAGCAGGACAATGAGGCACCTGCAATTTTTGTGTGTTCATGCTTAGCCATAGCTTGGCTGAGTGTTAACAGGTGAACCAGGTCACTGATGCGATTGAGACAACACCCAAGAGCCCTACCTGTGTACATGGCATACTCCTGTTCTTGTTCTTTCTCTCATAGAGCTGTTCTAGGTGCTTGTCTGTTCTGGGGTCGTAATCTGCCGCTCTCAATGAAGTAGTCACACAGACCACAGTGATCTGCTCTGAGGAAGACATCTGGTTGTTAATAATGTGATCATATTCCAGGTCTGTAACATATGGAATCTGATGGTTGCTGCATCTGCATATCCTCACTTCATCTCCCAGCATCGTTCTTCGAAGGACTACAGGGCAGGCACTGTGTGATGCAGTGCATGCCTTTTCACTGTCATGAGAAAGCAGTGGTAAAAGGAGTGTAAATTGGAGTGTGAATGAACTGAAGTAACAAAATTTTAACCAGCTTACACTTACTTGATCTACCTAACAAAGTATCTCTGTTTCCCAGGTAATTCAAAAGGCTGCTGCAAAATCATATCTCTGCCTGAAATTGTTTTTATCATCATGATGCTGTTTCTCTACAACTTCTTAATGTGCCTTTTGGGATCAGCTATTTCCTTGAGGGCAATCCAACATTTTGTCACAAACCGTAGTTCCTCTGTTTAGTTATTCATTTAATTAAGGGGCTTAATGCAAAGGGGCTTACAATATTTTGCTCTTCACCTCAGTCCCTGACCCACCAGAGATCATTGACCAGTGTGACCAAGGCAGTTTCAGTCTCACGATGAAGCCTAAATCCCAACTGGAAGGGACCTAAATGGTCCGCATCCTCCAGGTGTGCCTGGAGTTGTTCAGCGACCATCCACTCAATCACCTTGCCCACACTTCTTTTCTCCTTGCATTGCTCTACAAATAAACCCAGAGTCCTGACTTTAGCTGAAATCCATGGTTTTCTAAAGGTATAACTGTGTCCACAGCACGTTGATGCTCTTTCTGATCCTCCAGAGCAGAAGAACTAGCCAAACTCGTATAAAGAAAACTCTAGCAGATGCTCTTTGTGTGGATAAACTGGCTGAACAAGTTCTGAAGACAGCTTCAAACAAAATTCGGGCAAGGCGCTGAATAAATAGTGGTAAGGTCCTGAAGTGTGTAAGACACAAATGCTTATTTCTGTGGAAAAACAAGAACAACTTGGTTCCAAGGCTACAGGAACTGAACCTAGCATTGTTACAGTGATAACATTACAAATGTAAGGAAATGTTGGTCACTTGCTACAGGACTGCTTTCTTCACATTCCTAGTTGCAGATTGCAACTTCAGAAATCCAATCCAAGTAAACGTAGTAAAATTAAGGCCACTGGATTGTGAGCAGCTCAATTCTAGTCTATTTTACAAAGATGAATTATTGTTGGAGGGTACAGAACCATGTATGCTCCCCTGAACTCCTTGGAGGAAAAGTGGAAGATATAAACATAATAAATAGAATAATAAATATATCATATATATTTGCAAAAAGCTATTCTAAATTGATCTAATTGTCATATTTTCCTTCCTTCTCCAAAGTAAAAATACTGTAAAATCACCTGAATATGTATTTGTGTCATTCTTAAAACATATGCTCCAAATAATATAAATGGCATTTGAAGAATCTTAGTAAGTCTTCGAAGAACACAGTAAATGGTATTTAGTTTTACTTACTTTGCTTTGTGAGAGGTTTGGAGTGTGTCATTGTTTACATTAAGATGAGCCACGGGTGGTTTATTTGTTCTGAAAATGCTGCTCAATAAATGAGGGTCTCTGCAAGAGAAAATAAACACACTTAAGAGTTTTCCTGCATTTCCAAGGTATCTATGCTGATATTTACACTGATATGCAATGTAGACCCATTTCTAATGGCTGTTTCATCCTATGCAACATATGTGGGGGACCTCTGTCCCTCCAGAAGTTGTTGGATTCCAAGTCCCATCATCCCCAGCCAACATGGTCAATATTCAAAGATGCTGAAAGCTGAAATTCAGCATACAGGATGCAACAGATTCTGCACCTCTGCAGTATCGCTTTAGTAGGTACACGCTGCATATTCAGCACGTTAGAATTCCTAAAGCACTTAATCAGAGCAGTATAAGATCCCAGTATAAAGGAAGTTGTTCCCACTCCTCTCTGGTGATTTATCAGTTGAGCTTATGTCTGCTGTGGTTGATTCATGACCCAATATTTAGCTTGCACCTATCTTAATTAAGAGGATTTGGAAACCAAACTCATTGCTACAAAAAAGAATTAATACAGTATTGCAACATTTTACATCTGTCCCTTTGGAATTATTTTCTCATTTATTTTCATTTACCCAGCACAAAGTTTTAAAATTAACTTTAATAAAAGAAAAGTAATATTCCGAGCAAATTGGGAAATTTATCCACAATGAGGCTTTTCCTTGGTCCCTGCATGCACCCCCGCCAAATTGGCTTGGGGGTGTGTGTGTCAGGAGAACTCCCAGAACAGCTTGCAGGCAGAGGAGAGGGGGGAATCGTTCCATCTGGCAAACTGAAATGCTTGCACTGAAGGAAGGGTCGTCATAGTGCTACATCAAATTCCTCCATATATTCACAGAATGGTGAAGTATTTACTCTCCATTGCAAAGGGAGTTGGTAGGCATTTGACTTCTTGTGCTTTTACCTGTAAGAACCAGGTGACACACCTTGAGTGGGGCCGCAAGACAGAACAGACTGGAAAGGAGGATGGTTGCCTGGTGTAGGGGTCTCTGTCTCCCTGTCATTCTCTTTTCCCTGTGCTGTATGGAAGCCAAGGAAAGCACCCGCATGTTGTGTTTTGCACCGTCTGCCAGCAATTCGAGGGAAGGCTGAGGTTCTGCGTGTGTGTGGTGAGCTGATTTCTGAAATGCAACAATAATCACCAAGGCAACAAACTTTAAAAAGGCCTTAAGCTCACATATAAGACAGCTGACTTAGATGCATGTGGAGTTTAGTAAACTGTGTGAGCACAACTGCACATCACAAGAACTGAAAGTGCAAAGCAAAATGTCCCCTTCAAGTGGAGTCCTTCCCATTCAATACAACTTCCAGGAAATACTGTTTTAAGAAGTTAAGAGTATAAAATACCTTTTTATACACTTAAGAAATAATTGCAACCAAATGTTAATTTATATTATTTATAACGCTTAGTGTTTCTGTACTGCAAAGAGGAAGCACTTTGAAAATAGCTAGGAAAATTCACATCACATTTTGATCAAGCAAGACGTCTGCTTCCAATAAAACATTGGCCAAAGAGAAGACAATGTTCATAGACCACATTGCACTCTGCTTCTCTGCTTCCCCTAGGCTCAAGCTTCCACCAGCGCTTCACCTCTTTGGTGTAGAGAAATTGTACCAGTTCTTATCTTCTAGCCTAGTGATGGTGAACTTTTCGCCTTCCAGATGTTGTTGGATCCAATTCCCATTAGCCCTAGGCAGCATGACCAACGATCAGCTCAAACCCAAGCTAAGAACACAAAGTATTCTTCTGCTATATATGGTGAGTGCCCTGGAGATGTAGGATCAGGAAATATTCCTGTTTCTCCTGTCATGCAATAGGCTCTGGAACTAAGTGAAATGAAATCACACACAGAATACTGGCTTCGTTCACACATATGTACATATATCATGTGGGGGTCTTTTATCAATCACACATGACTTTATGTGATGTATTTTCATGTATACATAAATGAAAATAATTAGTACCAAAAGTTCGATATCAAAGCATACCCTGCAAACAAACTAATGAAATGTGGAATCAATGGTTATAGGAAAGTGTACCTTTCAGATAAAAAAATGTAAAACAAGATAAAGCAATATATAATTTCATTAAGTGATTTCATACTCCCTTTTTGCAAAGCAGACGCAGCTGCTTTGTTAATATCACATGAACAGATACAAATGCAGATGAATTGTAATGTTTAGTCTATACATACTGATTATAATTTTAAAATATATTTAAATACCTGACACCAAAAATATAAACCATGTCATTACTTATTTCATTCCTCTGAATTTAGAAGTGTTAGCATCTTCCTCCAATACTTATGCTACTAAATTAAAGACTGACCTAAGGCTATCCGGTAATATTCCATCCAGTCTTCTAGGACATTCTTGATCTTACATCTCAGCACTTTTAATTCTCTGGTAGGGTTGTAGTCTTTGACATGGCTTAGATCCTCTTCTGGAATTCTAGGTATTCTCTCCTGTGGTAATTTTTTTTATCAGAAATCAGATCAAATTATGCGTAGTGACAAAAAAGAAAAAGCAGTAAAAGTAAAAAGGACCAGAAAAAAAAATAGAATGGCTGGTACAAACATTCCCAGAAGATAAAACTAAATAAAGGTTCCAGCAAAGCAGTCTGAACCTGGCACCTCAAACTGAACAGTGTGCCATAGTGGTTAGAGTGTCAGACCTGGGAGACCAGGGTTCTAATCTCTACTTAGCCATGAAGCTTCCTGGGAGTCAATGTCTCTCATCCTAACCTACCTTACAGAGGTGTTGCAAGGATAATATGGTGAGAGGGAAAATTATCTCCATGGAGGAAAGAAAGGGTATAAATATGATGTCACACAAATAAAAATAACAAAAAGGCAACACGCGATCCTTTCTGTAGCAGGTATTCTCTTCCTTATTCTCAGCTGCCTTGTTCCACTTCTCTTGGCCTATATTTTTGTTCTACTCTATTGCTTCCACTTGATCTCACCTCAGCTTCTGCTTTTCCCACACATTATCTCCTAATCTGCCTGCTTCATCCTTCCCTTTGTCCCTTCACCTCAAACCCCTGCCTCCTTCCCTTCTCCTTTCAGTTCATCAAAGTACAACCCATCAAATGGGAGGAATATGTACAAAGCCCTAGACATGACCAGTAGGCAACAATCTTGCCTGGCTTCAACTATTATTTCCTTTGCCTTGGCCCCTGCTTCTTGTGGTCCCCTTTGCTTCTGCCCTTTCCCCTTCTTTCCATCCTCGGTTATCTCCCCGCCCTCTTATTTATATTTATTCAGTCTTCCTTTCTGCGTTTGCAGATATGTGGAATCTTTTTGTGGCACCCAAGCTTCCAGTAAACAGCTGCAAATATTGTACATCTGCCTTTCATTTCTATTGGGTTTGTCAAGACATGTTCCTACGTTATTGTGAAAGAAGGAATCAAAGTTGCATTAGCTGAAGGGGCGTTTTGCCTTCAGGTTTTATGGTGTTAAATCAGCATAACGAAAATAAATTGTAGCAAAATAGGCTGCTGTTACAGTATTCTAGTGGATGGGCAAAGGCAGAGGAAATGTTAGAAAAAAGTAAACTGTAGCAGTGTGAAAATAAAATTACATTTACTTATTTTAATATTGAGTTTCTGACAGCTGCTTACTTCTTTTTTAAGAGATTTTTTTGCATCTTCTGTTTTGCCATGTGTTTTAGAAAATCCTTTTACTGATGTAGATGGTAGATTAACTTCTGTGGATATCTTGCTCTAGAAAACCAAGAGAGAACAAACAACAGAATTTGCTTTAATCATGTGCAATCCATTGAGTTTCTACCCATTTTTCTTGCAGGAGTCTTATAATTTCCCATAGCTACAGGACAAGTAACGAAACAGGCAAACCTTTTGTTGGCAACTGCATCTGCTGTTGAATTGCTACCAGCCACGAAGCACATAACCCCATAGCGGAAGCTAAATTCTGTGTGACTGGCATGAGATTACCTGTAACCAAACAGCAATGTATTTCTGTTTGGCTCCTGGCTGTGATGCAGTAGCTGCTTAAAATACTGCTATGTGCACCCCAATCTCTGAGCAGTGAGAGGTTTCAGGGGTGCTGTCAACACATAACTCATGGTTGGTTTCCTTAAACTGTAGGTCACTGGAGACTGTGGTGTCTTTGTTATATTACGGGATGGTGGGAATTGGGAGTCCCCATCCCTGATGTAGGAGAAAATAATGTAGTGTCTTATCTACATTCATTTGTCTCACTATTGCACTTGCCTGGATACACGCAATCCACTATGACTCTAACATTTGTGTAGGGCTTCCAATAATATTCCCATGAATTTAAATGTCAAGCTGCTCCTGATTTTGAACTGAATGGAGAAGTCCATTTGCAGGGAAACAGTATGTATGTGCAAGAGCTGGAAACGGCCCTCTTCTATCTGTTATTCCTTTTGAAACTACTGTGCAACAAATATTTTACTTCCTGCAAATCCTCTCACAACCAAATTCTCCCACAACCCACCACGGAGGGCTATTATCTCCCTGCAACCTCCCTACAGTCTCTAGCCTGATTGGCATGTTGTGTGGGTTTTTTGCATCATAAGCTATTGCACCATACCAGGTTTTCTAACTGTGGACCAGCCACACCTCGTACCGGTGACAAAGACAAACGCACGCTTTCATGTCGCCACTTGTAAAGCAATCCAACAGCAAAGCGTCCTGCAACCTTCACCGTGATGCACTTGTTAACCTAGGGTAAGACATAAGAGATGTGTACTTCATAGTATTGTTCAGCTAGGAAATTTGCCAAAATGAAGATAGGAAGCCACAAGGGAAATCTGTCACTAACCAGAGAGCTCTTGTTTATGGTGTTCCAGTGTGCTGTGCCCCTCTCCAGGATACTCCATCCCCTCCCTTCCCACCTGATGTTCCATTCCTCCTCCAAAGCAGTTTGGTCCATTTAGCTCAGAATTGTCTATTCTGCTTTGACTGGCTTTGGGGTTTCAGACAGGAGAATTCTCAGGCATACCTGAAAGTGCCAGGGATTGAAGCTACGGCCTTCTGCATGCAAAGCAGGTGTGCTACAAATGAGCCATGGCGCTTTCCCATAAATGCTGTTGTGGGAATACGGGAATCTGTCAACTACTGCATCATCAAAACCATTGGTCCATCTACTTCATTACTGTCAACACTGATTGGCAATGGCTCTCTAGGAGTTCAGACAGGGTTCTCACCCAAGTCTACTTGGGACCTTTCACATGCAGAGCATGTTCTCTACCACACCCCTTTAAAAAAAAACTAGTGTCTGCAAGATATAATTGGGCACATATAATTGCAAGATATAATTAGGCTTCTGTACTTCTTGCCAGATGTAGGTTGCTGGGGTAGTTGTGGAAAGTACAGAGCATAGCTAGTTGCCAGGATTGGATTGGATAGGGTTGGGTTGCCAGATAAAGGGGTGAAATTTAATCTCTACTTCAAATTTTACATCATAGTAAGGAAAGGTCGAGTGCAAACATGACTTTTCTACTCTTGACAGTTTAGTGCTAGGTTAAGCATGTGGCCTTAGGGGGAAAGGGACAGGAGCAAAGCAGTTCAGTTTTAAAGTAATGCAGTTTCCCACTTATCTTCTGCTTTTTTTATTATTATTATAATTATTAGGCTTCTTAAGTCACTTGTTACACAGATGTCTCCAAGCAACTTACAACACATTTAAAAAACTCAATTATACCAAAGCACATGTAATTTATGAAAATATGGATTTGATATATGAATATGATCCTGTTTTGTACCATGATGGCCCAGTCTTCATCATAGTGTTTGTGCTGCTTCAACTTGGAAAGAAGAAAATTGATTCAAAGTATCATTTTCTTCATTAAACTTCGTTCATTAATTTTACTGTGAGCAAGCTTAGGTAGTTAGCTACTTCTGTTAGCTGAAGAATTTACAACACTGTAAATAACAGCATCCCCCAGAAGAAAAGCTATATTAGAAAAAAGAATTAAATAAAAAAAGAATAAATATTACCTGCATAATAACTGGGTCATCAAGCTTCCCTTCTCCAGGCCATTTCCACTGGCGTAGTATTTCTCCATCTTTATTAGTCACCATGCCTCCTTCCTGATTAAATATCATTGCTATGCTGCTGCTGCAGAAACCAAAAGCCAGTTTTTCACGGTGCCATTTAGTAAAACATAATGAGTAACTCAAGCTGTCTACTTTGATCTTGGTGCTTTTAATTAACATAATAATTTGCATGTCTATCACTTCATCTATATATTTATATAGCATTCAACACAGGTGTGCACAGTGGCTGTGAATGAACAATCCAGACTTAAGAAAGTCACAAAATTATTTCGTAACGTAGCCCTTACTTTTTAACTGCAAAACATGAAGGTGCCTGGATAACCCCATGTTAACACTGGTTCTTATTCTAGGCATACTTTACAAGAATCAATGACATATCATATATATTAAATCCCATTGTGGTTTTATCCAAGGCAAAAACCCCACACTTTCATCTGCTAAGGCTATGATCCACAAATCAGCAGAGGCATGCAGCACAGTCTAGGCTGATAGTGTTAAACTAGGTGTGAAAGACTTTGCTCTCCCTTCCCATTCTATTTGATATAAAAAAATTGTGTGTATGGAATGCTTGTAACTCACCATAAGTTGAGTGAAGGATACCTGAACTCAACAAGGCTCTGATTCCACACAGCAAGTTGGTACATGGCCTACTTTGAGCTCTAAACTACCATGTAAATTAAACAAGATTCTTAAGAAAGGGTATAAGAAGTGCTGCACTAGCATAGCACCTTCACTTGTTGTGTCAAGTGTTTTGAACTAACCAATGCAGGTCATCAGGCCCAACTTGATGGATCAGTGGCTGTCGATGCACCATATACGATACAGCAGCGCCGGCTACCACCTTAAGATGTCTGTGCTGTTCTGGGTGGGGTGAATGGAAGCTTTTGAAGCACACTTTTAGTTTGCGAGGGAGTGAGTCATGCTTGAAACTATGTGGGAGCCTTTTAATTATGTCCTACATCCAGTATAGCAAGTACCGCCAAAGGACTGTCTCTCAGTGCCTGCTGCGGTTAACATTTGATGTTAGTTGGGAAGCCCTCTGCAACGTCTCTTCTTACCTGTTAGAGAAGCAAACGCTGCCATGTCCAGAAGGAGTAAATGTTCCAACTAATGCACGGTCGGGACAGTCATTAAATATATTGGTGTACAAGCCACCACAAGGAAGATCAGAGTAACTCTGACAGACTGCAACATGTCCAGAGGGGTAGGTAAATAAAGAGTCAAGGAGTTTGTCTGAGATGGATATGGCATTTCCAGGTGTCTATGTCTAATTACAATGCACATTATTATTATTATTATTATTATTATTATTCCCTGTCCATCTGGCTGGCTTCCAATATATATAAAAACATAATAAAACACTACACATTAAAAAGCTTCCCTATACAGGCTGCTTTCAGGTGTCTTCTAAAAGTTGTATAGTTATATATCTTCTTGACATCTGATGGGAGAAGGCCCTCTACTGGGTTCCCTGTAGCTTCACTTTTCACAGTGAAAGAACCGTCAGAAGATGCTCAGAGCTAGATCTCAGTGTCCAGCTGAACAGGGAGGGAGGAGATGCTCCTTCAGGTAAACAGGGATGAGGCCGTTTAGGGCTCTAATGGTCAGTACCAACACTTTGAATTGTGCTCAGAAATTTACTGGGTGCCATCTTAGCACTAACTATTGCTGGTAAGGTGGAGAAATCTAGCTGTGCAGCAGATCATCAAACTGCCCAGAGAGAGAGATTGAATTGGGCTCAGTGACCAACAACAATGCCAATACAGTTCTCTGAGGAGCAATGAAAAAGGTCCCAAGCTGAAAGCACCATCTAAACTCTGGCTGCTGCATTTCCCACCAACTGCAATCTCCGAGGCATCTTCAAGGACAGCCTTGTGTAGTGCAAATTACAATAGTACAAACAGGAGTTTACAAGAATATGGATAATCATGGCCATGCTAGCCATGTCCAGGAAAGCTAAACCAAGCATGCTTGGAAAAAGATACTCCATGGAAGTGGATTACAGGCATACTTTCCCCACCCTCCACCAAGGCAATGGACCTGATCTTTTAGGGAAGTCCAACCACAGTCAGAAAAGACCAGCTTTCTGTTTCTCAGATCTGGAAGCTACCAAACCACAAGCACCTCTCCCTTGCCAGGACTCAGCTTCAGTTTAGTGTCCTCATTCAAGCCATTACTATTTATGGTATAATGAAGAACCTTTAAAATACTATAAAAATAATTTTAAAATAAAGATTGCCAAACAGCTATGGGGAGATGGGTATGTATGACGCATAACACCAGATACATCCAGTGAACTGCTAAAAAGGTGCCTGCAATAACGACATGCAGCCATGACTGCAACAACTCTAATATTAGCGCCTGCTTTCTCTCACTCATAATACATGTAGAACTGAACTAAAAATTGCACCGAGGAGTCACTATTCGGATGTACAAGCATGAATGGCTTGTGTGATGCAACTGTAAATGACTCATTCTATTTCTTGTCTACTGTACATTTGACTGCAGCTCAAACTTGCTCGGTGCTTATTCAGAGGATTTACCAAGTATCCATCTCAAAAGTTCGAAACTATAAGCAGCCACTGTGGTACGCAGCAGTGACCCATCTGTGCTAAAGTGGATGCTATCATGAATGACTTTCCACATCACCACTGTTGGCAGGTGTTTGTCTGCTCAGATAGATGTATGTATGGATAGATAGATAGCTAGATAGATATAGACATGCAAAGTCCTATTTCTATATAAAACTTTAGACAGTTTGAGGTTTAGTAAGTTCAAGTGCTAAGGGGTCCTTTCTGAGTTTTCTCAAATCAGCAGCATGTAATAATCTAAAAATTTGACATTAAAGTGTGTAGGAACAAAAATGCTTGGGTCATGACTCACGACTTTCCTTCTTTTCAGTTTGGATAAAAGGTTTTAAAGCAAGTCCCGCCCCCCCAAAAAAACCCACATTTTTGATTCCAGACTCAACCTGCATAAAATCGCACACCATTATTTGGAAACAGGTTTTTCCAAACGTCTTGCTCCTGTAAAGTGATCTAGAACCTTTTACAGTTCAATCCTTAAAGATGTTTACTCAGAAATCCTAAAGAATTTTGCTTCCTACCTGCCAAGTGAATTAAGTAATTTTAAATCCATGCTTTTTCTTTGTTGTAGGAATGCTTCCTCCCATTCCTGCTAGATGGAATTCTCTTTCATGTTACACTTTCAAAGGATATTAAATGAAGGATGATCCATCAACCAATCCATAGTGCAGTTTTTTTAAGGCTGGCTCAGCTTGTTTGATCACTGGCAACTGTGGTTTTTCATACAAGCTCTCAGAAGAGACTTTCTTACTGGGCCGCCCTTTGATGTTTTGGGGAAAGGTTTCCTTCTTGATATCACCATAATGACGAAGAATAATAGGCTTGTCAAATCCTGATTCTTTCAGCTTAGACAGCTGTTCAGTTCTGTTTGGAAGATTTTTTTTAATCAATTATTTACTAAGAAATTCTCTTAAATAATGTCTTCAACATAGCTAACATTTAGGCTGAAAAAATTCAGCTTTCTATATGATCTGAATGAGCAATGTAGTATAGCATATTCCAGGCACCAGTCTTCTATTCATCTGAGTAAAAAGCAGTTCAATTCAATCCAAACCCTGTAAGAGCTTTGAAAATACATTTTATATTCAGAAAGAAAAACAGTTTAGAATGTAAGTTGCAAGTCTAAACTCACTTGCCTTCTGCTCAGGCAACTTGGTAGAGTCCTAATACAGATTCCGAACACAGACATCCTAATCTATACTACGTTTGATCCCCATTTTACATTTTTGGTTTTATTTTCAAAAGATCTTCACCAATTAAAGGTAAAGGTAAAGGTACCCCTGCCCGTATGGGCCAGTCGTGTCCGACTCTAGGGTTGCGTGCTCATCTCGCTCTAGAGGCCGGGAGCCAGCGCCGTCTGAAGACACTTCTGGGTCACATGGCCAGTGTGACAAAGCTGCAGCTGGCGAGCCAGCGCAGCACACAGAAACGCCGTTTACCTTCCCGCTATAAAGCGGTACCTATTTATCTACTTGCACTTAAGGGTGCTTTCAAACTGCTAGATGGGCAGGAGCTGGGACCAAACGACGGGAGCTCACCCCATTGCGGGGATTCGAACCGCCGACCTTACGATCAGCAAGTCCTAGGCACTGAGGTTTTACCCACAGCGCCACCCGCGTCCCACCTTCACCAATTATTTGCCTGTTATTCTGAATAATCACATTAATAAAGCTACACCAACCAGTGTGAAGGCTCAATCCCAGTCCAGACTTAGTGGTAAGTACTTCTGAGTCAATAGTTGTCCCATGTCCCTTTTACACAGAAACTTGCACGTCACCTGCAGCTCTTAAGTATCCTAGCAGATACTGAGCTACAGTACCAGCAAAACAGGGAAAATGCAAAAGAGCAGCTAGCTTTCATCACTGTAGGTGCTGAAGGAGAGTGAGGGTTATATTGTTTTGCCTTGCACTTGCATAAGCTACCATGTGTACTTCATTCAAAGAAGAGCTACTGGACTGGACTGTCCTTTCCATCGGTAGGCAACATATTTACTCTATGAGCCTTCAAGCAGCTTTATTTCAATGTCACTATGAATTTTCTCATAGTCTATATATTACACATTGCTGACTTTGAGAGTCAGATATCCAAACCTTTAACTGAAGGCAGGAATTAAGCAGGAAAGCATTCCAGAAGCTTGTAATTCTAAATATTAATTAGAAGAAATCTAAGGAGAACCCTTGACTGGAAGCCAACATTCCTTACACCTTAAACTCTGCAACAAGATAGCACTCAGGACACCTTTTTGCTGACCAGGCTAGGAATAAGCATTCAATAACACTAAGTCAAGTGCAATAGCATTGGCACAGAAACCTGGCAGCAGTCAGCACTGTACCTTCCAAAATGAGGATCAGGATTTCAGTGCCAGGTCTATGTGCCAATAGGGGTGATAAACACTGGAAAAAGAAAACATACTCTCCTCCTCTGGGATGGATTGGTTTGCAGAGATTTTGTCTATATACCGTATTTTTCGCTCTATAAGACGCACCAGACCACAAGACGCACCTAGTTTTTGGAGGAGGAAAACAAGAAAAAAATAATTCTGAATTTCAGAAGCCAGAACAGCAAGAGGGATCGCTGCGCAGCGAAAGCAGCAATCCCTCTTGCTGTTCTGGCTTCTGGGATAGCTGCACAGCCTGGATTTGCTCCATAAGACGCACACACATTTCCCCTTACTTTTTAGGAGGGAAAAAGGGAGTCTTATAGAGCAAAAAATACGGTAATTATATCTCAGATGAAAATAAATCTTCCAATAATAATATAAAACATACAAGTGTAAGAACAGTTCTAGCTAACAGAAGATAGTCATTTGATCTCAGTTCATCAAGATTAATCGAGTTATTCACTTAGAACTGTACAGACTTCTGAAAATGATATAGTTATTGTTTTTCAAAAATACTTGATAGGATTAATTAAGTCCGCACTACATTGGGGACATTTTTTAAAATTACCAGACATCATGATTCTGAGGTTGTTATCCCTAAGAAAAAAAGTATCTTCATTTCCCATTCCTGTCAAATACCAAATATTCAATGTTCAATTATTTAATTCCCCCCCCCCCCAGAGGAAATGAGTTTCTGTAATGTGGTTTTGCAACATGATTTTATGTTCCACATCAAGGCTAGCCCAAGACATTTTACTTTCTGAGGGAAAAGACCAGAGGATGCTGCCACCCTAGTCTACGTCCAAAACCTGCCTGGACTGGCAGTAGATTCTTATGTCCAAACTTTGCTGCACCTGAGGGAAGCAGGAAACATAGGGAAGACCACTTGGCACACAAATTCCCAGCACCACTTGCCTGAGGTGAAAGCCCTACTCTGCCTAATGGTATGGTCAGCCCTGCTCCACAGGGTCATACAGGATTGCTCTTGGGCCCAACAGTGATTGCATGAAGGCACCAACTGCATGAAACAACACTTTCACATGAGGACTTTTCACACTGTGTGATTTGTGCAGTCACAGTGGCTAAAAAAGCAGATGCTTTGATTATGAAAAACTGAAACGGCTGTCATATATGGGTCCCAATTGGAAGCACCAATTCAGGCCATTGGTTCATACAGCCAGTTTCATACAGCCTTTCCAGTTAGAAAACGCCAGAGGCCCTGCATACTCTCCCGTGGACTTCTCTGAGCATCTGTGTTAGCAATTTAACACATCTTAAACTATCTCTGGTTATTTTAGCATGTAATAAAATAGAAAACTTTCAGTTTAACAAGAATAGATTTTAAAAGCCATAATACAAAATCCCATTTTAATATTACATTTCGATCTTTGCCATTCGTAATCTTTCCACTGCCCAGACATACGGTGCTTTCCATTCTAGGTCTTTAGAGTCACAGTCAGAATGTTGAAAAACCCAACCTTTATGAAGAAATGAAAAAACTCATAATTAGTTATCTGAAATGCTCCAAATAAATAAATTTTAAGCGCCTGTCAAATTCCAAGACATCAGGACATTTTTTGATTAATAAAAAAAATACATTTAAAAGTTAAGAAAGCTAGTTTGTTAACACAAACACAAGTATTAGTTATTGTTAGAAGTAAAGACCATCTTTAATATTTTCTTTTTCATTCCCTATTACAGTCATCCACCAGAACCAAGTAACCTAAAAATAAAATAAAAATAGTTTCCTCAAGTATCATCTCTTGGTAGTCCTACTAGAAGAAAGGGGAATGGCAGCCTAGAAGAGGGTGAGGGCATCTAGCATAATCTTTGTCGTACACTAAAGATGGACCTCTTTCCCCTGCCCTTTGACCGTTAAGATATTTTGTGTTGTGAGACGCAGCTCTTTTGTCTATATTGTTTTCCCTCTTTTTAAAGCTGTTTTACTTTTGTCACCCCCATCCCACCCTCATAACTGTATCATTATAATGATGTAACCCACCCTGGGGCCCTATGGTGAAGGGAAGGTAAGATATCTTATACAGTAAATGAATAAGCTAGCTCCCCTCCAACTGTAGCTCATTAATCTAAACATTAACCTGAATGAAGAAAGAGAGAGTGCACACATAATACCTCTTTCCTTGCATAGTTTTGATGACAGTGAGAAACTGATTGCAAAAGGTGAATCATTGCTATATTGCTGAGGGACTGCAGCTAAATAGGAGAGAAAAGAAATGTATTGATCATGAGTCCTCAGCAGCATAAGCACACATAATCACAGTTCTTTATTAAGAACTGTTTGCTGTTTTATAATTACAAACTTGCAAAGAGCTAGGTAATGGCCAGAGTAAGTGCTTATGTGCTGTTAACTTTTTTCATTATTGAATGAAGTGCTCTGGGTACAGATTGCCTCTCCTGGCTGAATACTATGATTACTTTTTCACTCACCTTGAAATGGGAAAGAGAAGCTTCTGTAATAAATGGTTTGAAAAACTGCCTAGTTTATTTTCAGTTCCACCCCCCCCCCAAGTCCTTGTACCTCTCTAACTTCAGCTGCAAAGGCCATTTGCTGGTATTCTTCAGCAACTTTCCTCAATTAATCACAAGAGATCTCTCACTTCCACTTGTGATTGTGGCCTGGGATGAAGATAGTAAATTTCAGAGCTGGCATTTTCTCTCTAGCCTAGATGTGTTAAGAATAAATATCATTCTAAATGAGTGATGGACAACTGGTTTTTTGTGTGGTCATATTTACTGGTATAGAGTAAAAACCAATCAGTTGGTATTAGCATAAAAACCAATCAGTTTGCTCCTATTCCTATATGTAAAAGTTGCCCCAGACCATCCCACATGTTGGTGGAGTGCATGCAAGCCCTCCCCACCTCCTTCCAGGGCTGAAAACGCATGGCAGCAATTGCACACCAAACAAACACTTGCAATATTGTTGCCCCCTGTAGTATATTGGCCAAGCTGAACCGCCCTCTGCTATGTGATGCTGGAATATTAAATATTAAGAGAAAACCAGTAAAATTCCTTACTCTTGCTTCCATTGAGTCTGTTTGACAGAGTTCCAGGATTGTCCATTCCTTTTGTCACACCCATGGGAAAATCAACACTTTTCCTGCTTTTCCTTTTCACATTTTTAGCCGTCTCATAGTCAGTATATTCAAATGTAGGTGGCAATCTGTTGGACTCCGCTGATGCTTGCCTTCTCCTTGATTTAAAGTTTTTGTATGCTAATTCCTGCAAATATTTTTTATTTTGCCAGACACCTTCAATGAGATCTTTCCAACTGGAGCTCAATATATTTAAAACCCCTTGTGGTAAAATAAACTTAAACTTGGTAAACTGCTTCAACGTTTCTTCCAGCTCACACAATATGGTAGCAGCCATGTATTTATGTTCTTCCAGTGAAGTTGACCGTAGGTCTTCTTCTGTAGGTGGAAGTGAAGGTATTTGGGAGAGGCAAGCCAGAGGATTCTCACAAATGTTTATGGATATAGAAGGATCATCTGTCTTAGTAGAAACTGGTTCTTTCTTTGCTATACTGTCTTTCACAAAAGAATAATTTATTTCCCTGTGTTCATCCATGCATCCAGAGTTCCTGCATGTGGACAGTAAATGTATATTAAGCCTTTAATTCCAGAATTCAGACTTTTCTGAAATGTAGGTCTCATACTAAGCGGGTCTGTAGGTCTGCCACTGGGCTGGGAGAGGGGTGTCAAATGTTGCATGTTGGACTACCCTGATATAGACCAAATGCTATAGGTGTGAAGAAGACATAACTTCAGACACACCTATATATATTTTCAGGCTTAAATTCTTATGAGAACAGCAGGACTTAGGTAAGTAGGAAGTACAGAAGAAATACGTGCTTCCTGCTGGAACAGTTCCCTTTTACATCCTAATCATCCTTTAAAAAAATAAAATTAGAACAATTTTCAAGTTGCAATATGCCCTTAAGAGTTTTCCCATTTGAACTTTCCAATCAACAAAAACGGGGGAAAGACTACATTTTAATACAATATATCAATTCATTAATGCATTCAATCAGTTATTGCAATTTAAGTACGTCACCACTATTACCTGTGAATTTCATGAGGATCTGTATCTGTGCTGATTAAATTTATATCAACAAAGTGTTCTCCTGGTTCTATTTTCATATTTCGCTTTCGTTTACCGGTAGTTTTGAGCTAAAATAAAATATAGGATTTTATTAAACCCTTAATAGATTTGGAGAGAGCAATAATAACGTATCAAATATGGGACGGGAAGTACCTGGTCAAAGAAATATATGGGTTCTTGTTCCAGGGTTTCAGCCATTTCTCTCGGTAGGATTTTGTGCCTACAAAGATAAAATATGAATATACCAAGAAAAATGGAACACAAGAATACAAATGGTTGCATTTTTAAATGAAATATAACCAAGACAAAAAAATTAAAAAATTGTCCAGTAGCACCTTAGAGACCAACTAAGTTTGTTCTGGGTATAAGCTTTCGTGTGCTTATGCCCAGAACAAACTTAGTTGGTCTCTAAGGTGCTACTGGACAATTTTTTTAATATTTTAATTTATTTCAACTGCGGCAGACCAACACGGCTACCTACCTGAATCTATAACCAAGACAGATTTGGTGTTCCTAAAGTAGTATCTAACAGAAATTGAAAACGTAGCAGGCCTTCTCAAGTGTACAACTGTGCACATAAAGCTCTCATGGGAGAGAAGTATTTTGCATTCCGCATTGTTATCAGTGGAGTGAGACTTGTAGCTAATGAATGACACCTGTAGCCATTTAATTGGTGTAATGTGGTATAGTGTGTTTGTGTGTATATATATATATATACACACACACACACACACACATCCAGACAGTTTGGAAATAGTTTGACTTCTTTGCAATGGGGTACTAATTTTATGCAACTCCTTGCAGAAGTGAGATCTAAAACATATTTGAACCAGGTGAAGAAAGGAACAGTTGTGGTAGAACAACTAGCTTTCAAATATGGACATTAAGACAAAACTAATATTGCAAATCTATTGCTTTAAATGAAATACAAACTGATCCAAGGATACAATTGAC
The DNA here is from genome assembly GCF_964234715.1 of Podarcis melisellensis. Classification (NCBI taxonomy): domain Eukaryota; kingdom Metazoa; phylum Chordata; class Lepidosauria; order Squamata; family Lacertidae; genus Podarcis; species Podarcis melisellensis. Next base: position 40,924,575 of record NC_138542.1, read on the forward strand.
AAAACTGCCATTTCTAGTGTTATGCCAAGGACTACCTGCATTTGAAACCAAAATAAATATTAAATTGTTTCCTAACTTCTGTGAATAAAATTTGTTTATGTATCCAGTGCATTTATTTGTAGCTTGAATAGTTAATGCATATTTTCACATTAATTAATTTTGGCTTTGATTCTATAACATCAAAATAATATTAAGGGCATATTATTATACAGACTGATATAAACTTATAATACATACACTTCTGAATTAAGGCTGACAAGCCATCTGTCTCATAGTAGGTCAGGAATATATGTTCACCTTTTATAGCTGTATCATTGCTTTAAAGCCATAATCTTTATTATACCTAATACTGAACAGATCATTTGCTTTAAATGTGACTGTTCTGGAGCCAAGCCAATGGTGTTAAGAATGAGACTAAAATTACTGTATATTGCCATTTCAATAAAGTTGAATTCATTTTTCGGCTTTAAATAATTAGCCAATCATTTGGCAATGCAAATGGATAGCAATGGTTACAAACTCAACTCCTTTCATTGACAAACACGTCTTCAAAAATAAAACAAAAAAGTATACAAAGATATTTTGATGCATTAAAAACAATGTAAACTCCATAGTTATGCAACTCCTTTGTGACATTTTGTAGTAGTGAACATGCTGGATATTATGTTATTGAATTCCAGGCTGGATATTAAGTTTATAAAGGTGGGGGGCAGGGAGAGAAAGGTGCCTTGATGCTGAAGCCACAAAGTCTGCGTTTAGTCACAGTCTTTAAGTTGGGCTGTAAGAGAATACTGCAGATGGCAGGTCCACACCATACATTTAAAGCACATCCAAAGCACATATAAAACACATGACTTCACCTGAAGAATCCTGAGAACTTCAGTTTGTTAAAGATGTTGTCCATGAGCAGGGCGGGACTTAGGTTTGATGAGGCCCTAAGCTACTGAAGGTAATGGGGCCCTTTATATGTCCAATTGTCCTTTCTCAACAAAAAATTGTAGCTGTTTTTTTTTTGTGTTGAATATACGCTATATGGTAATTTATGGACCTAATAGATATCTAAAGCCAGTTGCACATAACAAAATATGTATTTTATCAAAGTAATTGTTGAACTTATATTTTGGATATGTACATACAGGTTTTTTTCCCTTTAATTTTTTTGGGGGCCCCCAAAAGAGTGGGGCCCTAAGCTATAGCTTGTTTAGCTTATACGTAAATCCAGCACTGTCCATGAGTGAATGCAGCCCATAGGCTGAAAAAAGCTTCTCCATTACTGATGTATAAGATTGCAGCCTTAACTGAACTAAGCCATACTATGTGCTATGCAGGTTTCAGGTGGCACCTCGGGCTTTGCACCTTGGGACAAGGAAGCAAATGTATTTCATGACATTTTGGCTGATGCAATTGTAGGTACTGCCCTTCTGCAGATTTTGGATTTTTCAAATAAAATAAACATTTAATATGTTTTAATGCTTTTAGATGTTTTTGAATGTTTATTTTTAATTGCATTGTTTTACCACTTTGGTGTTAGCTGCTCTGGGCTCTTTTGGAAGAAAATGTCGGGATCAAATTTTAATAAATAATATCAGCAATAATTTATTGATTGCTCTAGTTTACAAAAGTTAGCAATAAAGCCAGACTTAAACTTTCATCTTCAGACACAATGTAAAAAGAGTTTCGTTAAATTCAAGAAACACCTTTACATTTTATGCGATCATGTTGGTTATATTTATCAAATGTGGTTAATACGGCTTACTCCCTTTTTTCATATCTCCAGCTGTCTTCCACCAGTATTTAGAAGGTTATCATTAATGCCATAGATTTACAGGTATTTATGGACTGTTCTGATAAACTGAACAAACAAAATAATTCCCTGTTAAAACTCTTCCTTAATATAGATACAGATAATCCCTTGCTATCTGTCTGTGTTGTACTCTCTCTTTTCAAACCTCCCTTGTATGATTCTGTTTGTATATAGTCAATAAATCTTATAACGTACCTTAGAAGTCTTCCCACAGAGAGCAGATCTTGCTTGTCAGTAATGTAAAATGTAACAGTTAAAAGCTTTCAAAGTGAACAGAATAAAAGTTGCCTCTCTGTGGTCGCAGTCAGTCAACACAGTGTTGAAAAGCCCTGTTGCTTAGTTACCACATGGTGTGGATTATACCAAACCATACTTCCTTCCTGCAGCCACTTCTAAGCTTTAAGCAGCAAGCTAGCCACTATTAAAGGTACTCATATACACACCAGCATAAGTACCGTAAATGGCTATTAGGATGTTTAACTGCTCCAGATGGTGGCTGATATTATTTCACTGAAAACAAAGCTTTTGCTTAGCTTCAGTGCTTTGTCACCATCATTTAGTGCCCTACCCTAAAAAAGAACCATGGAAGCTCAAGTTTGTTGACAGTGCACAGAGTTGTTGACTCTGTGAGGGAAAGCTAACATTCCCAGGATTCCTTGGGGCTGCTTTAAATGTCCCACTTTTAACAAGCTATAGAGTAAGAACTTATTAAGATCCTGCTACATCAGGCCAAAGGCCCATTTAGTCCAGCATCCTGTTCCCTCCACGACCAACCAGATGCCTATGAGAAGTCCGCAAGCAGGACTGGATTGCCACTTGTGATTCCCAGCAACTGGTTGTTGGCATCCGTCTGTCTCAGGAGACAAAGGAGGAGTGCACCTTTGAGGGTATTCAGAGGAATACTGCCACTAACAGTGGAGAGAGAATAGAGCCATCACGTAGATATTAATAGTGTTATCCTCCATAAATTTGTCTAGTAATCTTTTTAAGTCAACCAAGTTTATTAAGTAATCTTAATAAAATGGAAACACTGGGAAACCTTCCATCTCAAATTAAGTGAATGTATTAAGGGCTGAAGTGGCAGTCAGCTCTAGAACAGACTAGTACCCTGTTCAATTCAATTGTTCAGTATTGCTTTTTAAAGAAAAACACATTGCCCCAAAACTGCAATATTCAATTGAAACTCTGAATCAAGGCAATTAAGTGGGGTAAGGGGGATGCAGCACTTCCATATAGTACCATACAGGGACAGGCTTTTTATTCTGCCCCCTCAGTAATAAACATAAGCTGCTAGAACTGTCCTTAGTAAATTCTCTTTTCCTGTCTTCCAGTTTGGGGGCCAATACATTTAATATAACTGGGAAGATTTACAATAAAGGAAAGCCCTGCTTACTTTCCCTGCATTGTTATATACAGTATTGATCAATGAAAGAGGCCAGATCTGTCTCTCCCTCATCAACCAAAGCAGTTGTTTTGGTCCAGTTGGCCATGCATGCATTCTGCACCTCCACCTCCCACAATTATTTTTCTGGCTGATAACTGGGCATTAATTTTTTTCTGGCATGAAAACACATTGGTGGGCATATAGCATTTGTTTGGCTTGAGAACAGCTTGGTAGGCATTTGGCTGCGATGTTTTAATTTTATTAAAATTAAGTTATTTCATAACTTAAGTAGCTCCCCTGATCCAGCTCTAGTAGCACACACATCCCCATTCACATCCAACAGATGTTAGTTATCATTCATTAAATGACAATACTCTCAGAATGAGCACTGATGGGTGCAGATGTGCATCTGTGGGTATCACTTGCTGAATGAGGTAATTACAATTAAAAACAATAGAGAATTGACAACATACTAAAATGAGGGGGGAAACAATGTGTGGCGAACATCTTGTCAGCTAGGTATGCTCCTAGTCTATTTAGCTGGGTGTAGCTTATAGTACTTTTCAGGCGCATGTTGGGCCTATGATCCATCCTATATCGCAATAGAACATGAGTTAAGTCTCTGAAGCAACTTTTTTCAAATTCAGCATTTTAGATTAGTGATAGAAGCTGACAAATCCAGTCTTGTCGAATTTACGGTGCCATGTACACATCTGATGAAATGGGCTCTGGTCCAGGGACAATTTATGCCAGAATAAAATGTGCTGGGTTGCAATCCCGCTACCGTTTTTGATAAAAGGAAGACTCACTCGCTGAACTCAACGGGGCTTCCTTTGGAATGGACAGACAAGCAGCCATGGGTTTGCGCGCTTACTCTTTTAAGGTGCCATGAAGCTCTCTACGTTAAGTTTTGCTGCAACCTACTCAGGGAAATTGGTTTCGAGGAGCGGGGGAGGGGGGGACCCAACAACCACGTGGTGTGGAGAGAGGAGGCCCAGGCGACAGCATGAGCTATGAGCCCGGCCCTAAACTGCACCTCCCACGGACAGCCTCACAGACAACAACTCTCTCGCTCTCCCACAGCGCACGTGCTCGCTGCTCGTCCTCCCCCCTCCCCGACGGGATTCTTAGCCCTCCATCTTTCCCGACGTGCCCCAGGGCTGAGCCATAGAGTAGCTGGGGCTGGAGCGGCCTTCCCCCCACTCTCGGTCTCTGGCTCTCGCTCGCTGGCGGCGGCTAGTCGTGGGAGAGGAGGCGGCGGCGGCTGCAACATGGCGGCCGTGGAGGAAAGGGGCAGCCCCGAGGAGGAGAAGCACCTGAACGGGGAGGTGCTCTTGGATCCCGAGGAGAGAGAAGGCGCGGCGGGGCCTGGCGCTGAGGAAGGAGCGAAGAAGAAGCGCAAGAAGAAGAAGAAGAGCAAAGGAGCCGCCGCGGGTAGGAGCTGGGCCGGGCAAGGCGATGGCGGGGCGGGGGGGGGGGGGAAGCCGCGTCAGGGGCGAGCCATGGGGACAACTTCGGAGGAGGAGCGGGAGCGAAGCCTCCTTGGCCCCCGAGACGTCCGGGGTTGAAGAGAGCGGGGTGGGTCGGTGGGAGGACGAGCCCCATTTGAGGGGAAAGAAAGACGTCGTTTCGTGGGGCCTCTGTGGGGAAATGTTCCCAGAGTCGGAGGGGTTTAGGGGGAAGCGATGGGGAGGGTCTGGGTGTTAGGCCGTCAAGCTCATGTTTTAAGCCTTTTATCATCATATATATATATATGATATATGAGACTGGAAATCGTTAAACTAGGGCGTGGGTGGTGTATGGCAAGGCGACCTCGCGTGTGAGATCTTCTGTGTCGGGGTGGTGACACGCTGCCGGGGTTTTCTTGGGAAGCAAGAGAGTGCTAGTATGCAGCTGTCAAGGTGCCTGGGAAAGGGGGGGGGGAGTTAATCAACACTGCAGTCGGAAGATAACTTTTATGGTGGGAGCATGCACGAAATTCACATGTAATGGGAGATAGGGTATTCGGCATGATGTATTTGCCGTCGGACACTCACTCGTATGGGATGGAAGGAGGACGATTGTAACTGCATGGTTTCCTTACAGGACTGAGGGTGTGTTTTAATTCTTAGAGACTGTTGCAGTTGCGTAAGGCGGGGGTGGGGGGTGGATTTACATGCTTTCATTAGTACATGGTACCTGTCCTAAGGTCTAGGGAGAGAGATTTCAATTTATGGAATTGCTTGGACGAAATTTATTATTTACCTGCAGTGATAATATAGGAATAGTCTTGTATAATTTAGAAAGTAGAGACACACAATTTTGAAAGTATATTGTATATTGTCTTTGTTTAGCTGGGTTTTGCGTTATTGTTCAAACTACCTGCTTATTTGCAAACAGGACAAGAAACCGAGAGAGAATCTGAGTCAACACTTGATGAGGTGACAAAACAATTGGATAAACAAGCACTGGAGGAAAAGGAGAAAGAAGATGATGATGAAGGCAAGTATAATTTACCCTGTCCATGATATGTAAAATATTAATGTAAAAATATTTGTAGTTTGCTTTAGTTAAGGGATTACTGGAGTTGGGAAAGATATTTCATGCTGAAGCAGTTTTATGTAGGTTGTTGAAAGCGCTGCTGTATAAAAAGGCTATTATCAAATGTTTTGTTCATTGATTTTAAAAAGAGATCGTATTATACTAAGTAATTATAACCTTGGAAAGAGCAACTCTTATCAGGGTAATTCAAGATGAGAGATAGGATCTATCCCAAGGGATGGCAGAGCACTGACTTTAACCTAGATCTCCTTTGTTCAGGTATAATAGGCTATCCACTGCAACACTGTGACTGTGTTATATATTGAAATTCCTGTTTGGGAATGGTAATAGAGAATATTGATAGATCTTTGGTTAATTTTATTGGTACATACATACATGCTTGAAAGTCACAGATATTGAATTCAATTTATGAAGCCATTTCTGATGAGCTTTTGTTCTAAACAAAATGCCAGTCTTTCTGTTCATTAAAGAAATGAAATAAAATTCAGCTTAATTCTTAAAGTGACAATTTTACCTAGATTATTCTATAAATTATAAGTCATTTGAACTACAGAAAACAGGCTTTATTACTGTTGTCCTTGTATTATATCTACATTTTGAAAAGCCATATGATGAAGAAGATAGGAATGAAATATGAATGACAGCCAGAAGCCCCATTTTACATGCAAAGGGCTTTTTCTGGACCAAGAATAGGGGGCTGTATATAAGACATGGTGGTTAAGCTAACAATATTTTCAATACACTTTGATGGATTTTCTCCTAGAGACTTTGATGTGAGTTTATTTATCTAAAATAGATCAAACATTTCAGTTCAAGTTCTTTTGCAACACAATACCTATCCACATTAATTGGTTTTGAACAAGAACAACCGTTAATGTGTTTTTCCTGTTGGGTGTTGGAATAGATGTCTGGGGCTCCCCACACTCACCCATTTAATAGCTTAAGTTATAATTAACTGGATTGCTAGTGACCTGAGCTTCATATAATTCAGAAGAGATCCTAAATGTTAAGAGACTGTTACATGATGGTGCTTAACTCTAGGCTTCAAATCCCCATTCATCCATAAGACTCACTAGGTGACCTTGGTCAGCCACACACCCCTAGTCTAATCTACCTCACATGATTTTTGTGATGGTAAAATGGGGGGGGGCATGTATGACACCTTGATTGTCCTGTGGGGAAAGTTGTTAACAATCTAGTAATATAAATAAATAGGCAAAGCTTTTTTAAACCTAATAGCAAAAATATGTCTTGGACCAAATCAAGAACCTTTCAGACAGAATCTTCATTGCTGTCTGGTGTTTTGCATTAGGAATCAATTGTTCATGGTGGAAGATAAACATGTTACTGTACTTAGAATTAAGTTTTCATTCAGCTCCTAGGATTATAGCCTTGATTAGAGACAGTAGTTGTGACTCTGACAAAAGGATGGAAATAATGCAGCAGTCTTCAAGGACATGGCAGTCTAAACAGTTTGGCTTGCTGATTGGCAAATCTACCAGCACAGTACCGCAGAAAAAGCCTGTAATAAGTGAACAGCAGCCACTGTAGGACTGAATATTGCCAGAATCTGCAGTGGTTAGCATAGGGAACTGGAAAGTATTCCATATTGGTAGATGAATGAACTGCATGCCAGAACTTTTTTTCTGATGTAGTGTAAATGGATTAAGCATAGTTCAAGGGCAAGAGGAATCTGATGCAGTTTTCATTAAAACGAGTAGCAGTGTTAAAGAGCATTGACTATTTAAAGAACAACTGTGTCTTTGTTTCAGAATGTGCTGTGACAGACTGAAATTATGCTTTAAAATGGGCTCTAGGTTTTTTATATACAAAAACGTGTTTACAGTCTTTAATGCCCTAACTATATCTTTTTGGTAAAATAAAATTACGGTAATGTAAAACTTAAATAATGTGTGTCAGCCAGATCACTATCAAAGTGATAGTTTCTTATTTTAAAGCTTCAGAATTTTAAATAAAGAAGTGTGCATAGGTCAGCTACTGGAAACTAGTGGCTACCTGGCTAACTCTGCCTGAAGGATACTCTCTTTCTCTTTATGCTGCCTCTTACCTTTCCTCTCCATAGAACTACAGAAACAAAGGGTTCTTTCCAGGCAGCGGTCCTATCTTTTCATGCACTTTATCTCTCTCTTTTTTTGTTGCCAGAAATGTACCTGCCAGCCAGAGGCCTTAGACTTCTCTGGTGGTAGCTGCTGTAAACTGAAGGGTGATGGAAGTGTGTGGCTAGAAGGAATAATCATTGACAGTGCTGAACAGCATATGATTTGCCCTTGTGGAGCCATGATTTTTATTGATTTCTCATGTGGCATTAATTAGTTCACTTTGAAAGTGGTTTTGTTATGAATGTTGTACCCAACTGTATGGGTGAAGCACTTACACAATATGTATGAACTATGAATGCTGCTTAGCATCAGCAGGGTTTTTTTATTTAAAAATATGGTTTTGCTTTTATCTAATGTTGCCCTCTTATTCTTGCATTATTAGCAAATATTTAATTACTTTCAACAACCAGGAATTCCACTCAGGGAAGTGCATGGAATTCTCTCCAGAGAACAAATGGACTGGCAGACGAGGGACAAATCACTTTACCCATCTTTCACCAACTAGCTTGACTTCAGTATATGCCATGGAGAAAGTGAAGCTCCTTGCTTCTTAGCCAGCATAGAAAGACAGTAAACTAAACTAAAAATGTGGGGGAGGGGGATCCCAAAACAACCCACTGAGAATTAAGCATGTCTCGTGGGCATGGAATCCTGATTTATTTTTGTGGGGTAATGAAGTAATAGAGGAAATGAAATGGAGGCATGACTGGTTGAAACACTGACCAGGAGCATGCCACATTGCAGTAGCTTGCTACAGATTCCACCTGTGCATACTAATTTCTATAATGTGTCTTGGTATGCTTCCAAAATTAAGCATACAACATGTAGTGACTAGTGTACATTTTAAACTCCAGATTTCTGGTGTCATAACGGGCATGTTGAAAGCTGCTGATGCCTTATTGAAATAGGAAAGACATCACAGTGAAGATGCTTGTGGTTACAGCCATGATTAAACTTTGTGTCTCAATCTGCACTTAAGGGTCTGGCAGTGTTCTTCTTCTATTATTATTATTATTATTATTATTATTATTATTATTATTATTATTGCTGCTGATACTGTTTATTACACAAAGAAATATATTTATTGGGGTGTACTCAGGTCATCACCACTCGTTTCACTGAATGATGTTAGCTATGGTTGTGTGTGCATGTATGTTTGCATAAGGGATAGCTGCCGAGAAACCTTCATTGGTTACCAATTTCCTACTGCCAGTTTCAATGTTCTTGTGCTCACAAAGCCATAAACTATTTGGGCCTGAAGTACCACCTGATTCTTTATGCTCCACTTTGATCACTGAAGTCTTGTGATGAGGCACTTGGTGGTCTCATATACCCCGCAGGTTCAGCTGGTCTTTACCAGGCACTGAGCCTTTAGTGTAGCAAGCCCTGCTCTGTGGAACTCTTGCCAATAGAGGTTCAGCAGGAGTTATCCCTGCTTGTTCTTTGAAATCTTCACGTCCTGTGCAGGTGTGAAGTTGCATGCAGTTTGGGCGAGTCTAATCAGGCTGCTCTAATATGTAGCTTTGCTCTAGCCCTTTAGCCAAGCCTCTTAACTCGATTTTTTCCTCTCGCAACTATAGAATAATAATCTTAGGTAGTAGTGCTATTATCTGTAGTTATTGTTTATAAATTTGTAAATGTTTGTCTTCTGTAGATGGTGAAGGTGAAGGTGATGGTGCAGCAGGGAAGAAAAAGAAGAAGAAGAAAAAGAAGAAAGGACGTAGGTGTTTGTTACTATGGTTGTATCGTGCAAACTTTGTTTCTGCTTATGTCATGTTTATGGAGCTTACACATAACACTACCTTATACATAGCAAGAACATTTGGTTGTCTTGCTCAGTATTGTCTACTGCAGGGGTAGGTAACCTTTGTCCTGCAGTCGGCACCCAGCTTGGCAAGTTGTAGCAAGTGAGCCTCCACAGCTTTATCTCCCAATTGCAAAGCTGTGATGTTCAGTGCTGTGAAGGGAAGATAAGGCTCTTTGCCTGCTCTTTATAGGCCAAGTGGGAAATGTGTTATCCCACCCCAGTGCTGGGGAAGATTACTTTGTAAGACCCTTCATTTTAGCAGATACATGGGGGAGGGAAGTGTTGTTGGTATACAGCTATAAGTTATAGTTGAAAAGAAGATTAAATCTCAAAACAACAACCATCCTCATGTATATATTTTATAGAGACCTGGGAGAGGAACTGACACCTGAAAGACTTTAGTACATATGTGCAGTCTTATATTTTTAATCACTGTAAGTGATTTCAGTGATTCGCCAAGGACAGGTATGAGAATATAGATGCTGTCTTGGTAAACAGTGGTGTTTGAAGTGTATGCAGATATTTGAATTCTTAAAGAAATTGATTGCTATGCACAACCCAAGTTTTTTTTTGCTTAAAGTGACTCAGTGCTGCAACTGTAAAAGGCACTCAGAACTGGCAAGGTTATTTAAGGGTATCTTGGCATGTTTTCAGTTTTAGATGTGAGCCCAAGTAAGGAAATGTAAAAAAATAAATTAAAAATTAAATGCTTTTGTATTGGAAATGATAGAACTATGCAGTGCATCGTAAGAGATTCAACTTTTGCATTTCACCCAACAGCTAAAGTCCAGACAGATCCTCCGTCTATTCCAATATGTGATTTGTTTACCACTGGAATATTTCCAAAAGGTGAAGAGTGTGAGTATCCACCAACACAAGATGGGTATGTATCTTGTTTAAAAAAATTAATGTGCACAGCATGGTTCATTGACAAATTATTTTGTAGGCATTTTGCCTGTTGTTCATAAGTCTCTGCCCCAAGAGCTGGGTTATTATATTCGCTCTACTGTTATCCGTTATTTGGAGGTGCTATTTGGAAGTAAGTGAATTTTAGAGTGTTCCTACCTGCAGATCTCTGTATATGTTTGTAACTGCATACTGTATTTTGTTGGCAGTTAATCTTGGGATGATGTAGATATGCTTAATGAGTTGGGACTACTTTTATGTATGAATGGCAAATGCATGTAGCAGTGACTTTGCCAGCAAACTATATAGTACTTGAACATAGGCATAATCAACAAGGCCTGTGCTTGTCTATATACTATTAAATGTATATAGTTTTAATTCTCTTGTTTTTTAATTATTATTTTTCTATGTTTTTATTAATTTCTTTTTAAAAATCCGTAAGTTGCCTTGAGTCCCATTAGGGGAAAAGGGGAGGTATTAATAATAGTAATAACTATAATAATAATGCTTGTCATTCAAAAGTGACAATGTACCTGTGTATTTTATACTTCAAAGCTATGTTCTGTTTAATTCTGTAGAGAACTACACTGCAGTCCTTAAAGCCTGCGATAGGTTAATACTGTGATGGAAAAGCTGGGTTCATTTATTCATTTTTGGTGGGAATACCGCCATGTTAAAAACTTTTGGAATGGAGTATTCTCTATTATATCCACAATTACAGGCCAACCCCCTTTCTTCAAATCCTGCCTTAGCCCTACTATCTTTGGACATAGGCTTAGGCTCCACCCTGCACTTCAGAGAACTTGTAGGCTTCTTACTGACTGCAGCATGATTAGAGTTTGAGCATTTCACTAGACACAAGAGGGCAATTACAGGCATAACAAATAGAAATACCTTCCTAGAAATGTGGACCCCTTTATGTTAATGACCAAAATCAAGACCTTGTTATACCAACCACTCAATATTCTCAGTGGAGAGGTTTCGTTAAGTAATATGTTTGAATGTTGAATGTGTAAGTGTTTGTCTAGAGACAATGGATAAATCAAGCACCATTAGATGTGCTGCTGGATAAGTGCTTAGTGGTAATTGTATTAGTGTTTGTTTAAAAAACAGTAAAACATTTAAAAAAAACTGTAATGGAAGGGGGAAGGTTAGGAGAGCCTGCCTACACTCTGCACAGCTGCCTTACAAAGTAGACCAGCAGTGTCCTCTAAACTATCTGGTAATTGCTGCCACCATCACTGAGTTTTTGCATTTCTACAGTTGGATGCGACCCCCAGTGGGAGGGAATTCTGTGGTGTTCCATGAAATAATAAAAATCTAGAATTCTGAGTCAGTGCTACCTCTGCCTTTCCGTCACATCATTCTGTTTACTCAGGACAATGGGGCTGGCATTTAACTGTCTCTTCCACCATGGAATTCACACTTTTGCCCTAGTAGCATATATACGCTCAGTGGTTAAGCATGTAGGAGATTACCCAAATCCTAAAGTTTGGCATAAACACCCTTCAGATCCCAGCAGTCAAATAATATGAAGCTTTATTAAGAATGGAAGAGGAAAAGGCAAATGGACAAATACTGAAAATAAAAGCTCTGTAGATCAAATCTACCTGTGCTGAGCTGGCAACAGACTGACTGCTTGGTCTACTTGTGAGTGGCATGGCTTTAGGTGGTCAGTTGCATGGTTTCCTGATGGTCACCGATGGAGGATAGGTGGTGATTGAATGGAGGAAACAAAGCACTGCATACCCAAGCCCATTGTAAGGACCCTCTTATGCTCATTGGTTTGAGTGGCACCTGGTTCTTTCTTGCTAGTTAGAGCACATGTCACGTTTTGGCAGGTAACTGGTATGGCATCTGGCCAGGAATAGGGGAGACAATGGCCACTCACAGAGGCAGGCATGAATGGTTATCACTGATGTAAATCACCACTGGAATTGCTCAGTCTTCCTGTCACAGAACCTTTCCCTTGGTTTGTGGATTCAGGACTGGACTGCATACCCATTTGCATTGCTCAGGCTTAATGGAGAGCAAGTGAGCAAGATCCGTCTCCACAAATATCCTTTGGTCTTTCATTTGCCAAGTTCGCATATCTTAAGTCATGCAGTTGACAGGCTTCGCACCTTTCAAAAAAATATGTGATGGCACATGAAGGAATATGCTTTGTTAGTTTAGCCAGATGCTTTTCTACCCACAGGCCAACTTAAGCAGGTGGGCTGGACCACTGTTATATGATGTGAGGTGCAGGGCAGGGTGTGGCTTGGCCAAAATGGTCTGGTGGGTCAGAGGTTCTCCATCCCTGAGATAAGACATAAGACGTGATCTACACATGCAACAATGACGTGGTAGAACAGTGAAGTGGTAGAGTGGCTTGTATGATTTTCTGGACAGTAAGTGGGGTTGTACCACTTTTGAATGTCCCCATGTAGTTTTATTTATTTTATTTCAGCAATTTGTATATTGCTTAATCATCTCTAAGTGGTTTAAATAAATCTGTGCAAGTAAAACGGAAAAACAAGGGAAGAAGTTATAGTCCAATTTGCTCTCTACTGGGCTAGTGTTCTGCATAGCCAAGAGCTTTTCATATGGAGGAACGCGGGTGGCTCTGTGGTCTAAACCACTGAGCCTCTTGGGCTTGCTGATCATAAGGTCAGCATTTTGAATCCATGTGACAGGCTGAGCTCCCATTCCTTTGTCCCAGCTCCTGCCAACCTAGCTGTTCCAAAGCATACCACTGCGAGTAGGTAAATGGGTACTGCTGTGGCGGAAAGGTCAGTGGCATTTCTGTGCGCTCTGGCATTCATCACAGTGTTCTGTGCACCAGAGGTGGTTTAGTCATGCTGGCCACATGACCTGGAAAAGCTGTCTGCAGACAAATGCAGGCTCCCTCGGTCTGAAAGCAGATAAGTCCTGCCCACTATGGGGTGCAGCGCTCATAACTGTTGAGGAATCCTTTACCTTTACTTTTACCTATATGAAGCATTGTTTAAAAACATGATCCTTTCCACCTGCAGTCTAAAGTGGTACAGTCCACTATACCAGCTATTGCATGTGTGCAGGCCACATCTAGAATTCAAAGAACATGTGTAGAGGAGCTTTGGACACCTGCAGTTTTCCTTATCAGCAGGTCACTTGGCTGAACTCCTAAACCTGTTCCTTACATTCTCCCAAGTTGGAGTCAGGCTAGGTACCCAAGGTTTTTCGTGGTAGAAATGGTGCAATAATGATATTTCTCCTTCAATGAATATTTTTTTCTTTTACCAAAATCTTCACCTACCAGTTTCTGAAATCAGTGAGGTGTTTCATGATGGCAGTAGAATTGGAAACAAACATTGATTTTGAACTACTCTGAGACTTGGTCAGAGTGGGCTAGCTAGAGTTTAATAACTTGAGTGATTGTATATGTAATTTGAAGCATACCTCTGTTAATCTAAAATGTGTATATTAAAGTAGTAGTCCTGTTGAGTATACCTGTGTCATCTAGTTTGGATTACAAGCTAAAATGGCCAGTCTGACAATCCTTTTATCCCAATATTAAAGGCGAACTGCTGCTTGGAGAACAACAAGTGATGAAAAGAAAGCACTAGATCAAGCAAGTGAAGAGATCTGGAATGATTTCAGAGAGGCTGCTGAAGCACACAGACAAGTGAGAAAATACGTTATGAGCTGGATCAAACCTGGAATGACAATGATAGAAATCTGGTGAGAATAAAAGATCATAGGATCAAGGGAGGACTATACAAGGGTTCATCTCCATAAGTTTAATTGAATGTGCTGGACATAGAGATTAGGTGTGGGGCTTCCATATATCAGCCTAGTTCTCCATCAGTTCTGGTGACTGTTGGTGATGATTGTATATTTTTGTTTTTGTTTTTTCACAACTGCTTCTATGGACTATGAGGCTGGGGGACAAGCAGCTAACAGAAAGTTGCTGCAAAGTTGTTCAACGAGTATGATACAGCTGGAGACGTGGCACTTCCTCAGTTCTTATATTCTTGGGGCAGCAAATATCTCATATTCTAAGAACATTCCCAGTAATATGCATAGCAAAGGGAAGGAGGGGAATCGTTTGAAATTTTTTTAATGTAGCAACTAAATAAAGCTGCTGGAAAACAAATCCGTTCATGTAATAAAGACCTTTGCTTCCCTAGCGAAAAACTAGAAGACTGTTCACGGAAGTTGATAAAAGAGAATGGCTTAAATGCTGGGCTTGCATTTCCCACGGGATGTTCTCTGAATAACTGTGCAGCCCACTATACCCCTAACGCTGGAGATCCAACTGTATTGCAGTATGATGATATCTGCAAGATAGATTTTGGAACACATGTTAGTGGTGAGTTTTCTCTTGCTTACTCTGCAGTTAGATCATTTAGTTGAGTTCAGATTCTTTCATCTAATTTGCATCTAATTTCAGGTCGTATCATTGACTGTGCTTTTACTGTCACATTCAATCGAAAATATGACAGGCTGTTACAAGCTGTAAAAGATGCAACTAATACTGGAATAAAGGTATACTCGCAAGGGGAAGTGTAACTTTATCTCTTACCTACATACTTTGTGAGAGGGAATTTTTATCTTCAATTTCAACCTGTCTTATGTGTGTGTATAGTGCGCTGGAATAGACGTTCGCCTTTGTGATGTTGGTGAGGCTATTCAAGAAGTTATGGAATCTTACGAAGTTGAAATTGATGGCAAAACATATCAAGGTAAATTTCCCCTATCTAGTACATGTGATAGTTTTGATTCAATGCTAAGGGAGAGAGCATGTGTGCATATGAAACAGACAGAGGCATTGCATTTGTAAGACTTGATTACTGTTGTTGGTCACAAGTAAAACATTTTGAGATCCATCAAAGTTCTCAAGGGATGCGGGTGGCGCTGTGGGTTAAACCACAGAGCCTAGGACTTGCCGATCAGAAGGTATCATTCCCCAATATGGGGAATGATCACACAGCTGGGGCAGATGAAGACGTCTGTTTGTGCTGATGTAGGTTTACCATGGCATTCCTTCTTTCTGCACTCCTCCCAGCAGTCATTGTATGAACCTAACCATGGGCTGTGCTGGGAGAAAAGAATTTCCTTTCTTGCTGTGCCAGAAAAGCTCCCCCCACAGCCGTTATGGAGAGATACTCTTAAGGTTGGGTTAAACCACTGAGCCTAGGGCTTGCCGATCAGAAGGTTGGCAGTACGAATCCCCGCAATGGGGTGAGCTCCCGTTTCTCGGTCCCTACTCCTGCCAACCTAGCAGTTCGAAAGCACATCAAAGTACAAGTAGATAAATAGGTACCGCTCCGGCGGGAAGGTAAACGGCGTTTCCGTGCGCTGCTCTGGTTCGCCAGAAGCAGCTTAGTCATACTGGCCACATGACCCGGAAGCTGTACGCCGGCTCCCTTGCCAATAAAGCGAGATGAGCGCCGCAACCCCAGAGTTGGCCACGACTGGACCTAATGGTCAGGGGTCCCTTTACCTTTACTAAACCTCTCAAAAGGTTTTGATTTTTGCATTTAATTGTGTTTTCGGGAATTTCATGTTGTCTTTGGATTCCAAAAATTGAGAATAGTTTTTTTTTAAAAATGAAATTGCTTATTTTAGAAAAGTTAACTGTACTAGTTACCTACGTGCATTGATTTTATAGTGTTTCATATTTTATGTTACAGTGAAACCAATTCGCAATCTGAATGGACACTCTATTGGACCATATAGGATACATGCAGGCAAAACTGTTCCCATTGTGAAAGGAGGAGAAGCAACAAGAATGGAAGTAAGCAAATAACTCTCATACCCTTACCCTCTGTCCACAGAAGTTTAGAGCTCAATGGGCCTTTACTCCCACTGAAGAATATGCACAGTATTAGGCTGTTAATATTTGCAGTTGAACTTCCAGTTTCATCTGGCCCTTGTTTGAAATTCTGTTCCCATCCCCCTCAACTAAGAAGTTTTTTAGTCTGTAGTACTAAATTACCCAGGAGGCATATGGCTACTGCTCACAACAGAATGTTGTAAATGTGTGTAATACTTAACAGTTGGCATTAGTTTTATTAAAATGAAAAATGAATGGTATGCCTAACATTCATTTTGTTCTTGCAAGTAATTCAAAATGCCCTATCCCCACAACTACAGTTTGTATTTAGAAGCAAATGAAGGTGTCATTAAAAAAATAATATGGAGGTGAACTACCTAATTGGGAAAAGTGGAAAATCTGGCTGTTTAGTTAAGAAGACGAAGGGCAGCAGGATTCATGCACTATCTGATAGTTATTACAACTGATCAGAAGATCTTGCAAACTGTTCTTTCTTATTCTAATACATGCCACTCCAGAAATAGTTCAGAAGTCTTAGAAATTTATTCTGAAAATGCCCCACTTTCTCTGTTCTTACCAGCCAGGAGTAAGCTAACTGGAATGCCATTGTCTCACTTGTTGGTGGCATTCTAAATACTCTACTTTAGCTCCCAGGCATAACCTACTGCCCCAGAGAATGATTTGAAGGTATGACTAATTTCTGTTGCTGAAGTGAAGAGGGTTTAACATTGTAAGCTGCCTGTATGGGAGGCCACCTTTGAACCAGTCTGAGTCTATAAATGAAATATAACACCCGAACAGCTATTCCTAGTACATGGGATTAAGCTATTCATTAAACCTGATTGGGCAGTGTCTAAGTAAGGAAGT
Source organism: Podarcis melisellensis (assembly GCF_964234715.1). Lineage (NCBI taxonomy): Eukaryota > Metazoa > Chordata > Lepidosauria > Squamata > Lacertidae > Podarcis > Podarcis melisellensis. The sequence goes on from NC_138542.1 coordinate 40,941,804, forward strand.
ATCACCCTGACAGTATTTGAAAATCTTTGATTTACAGGAAGTGAATAGATTGATTGTATTTCATGGGCATGCTGCCTGTACATCTGCTCTGTGGGGTATTATGTGTTGTCCTACACTTATATTGTGCCAGAACCCATGTTTTCAAATGCAAAGAAATAGTTCTTTGATTATTTCTCAGTAAGGACTCCAGTATGCTTATCTAGTATATGTGTCTCTTTAATTTTAGGAGGGAGAAGTATATGCTATAGAAACCTTTGGCAGCACAGGAAAAGGTGTTGTTCATGATGATATGGAATGTTCTCATTATATGAAGAACTTTGATGTTGGACATGTGCCAATAAGGTTAGTCCAGCTTTTATTACAGTGGGTAAATGTCTCTTTGTCTGTACTATTGAAAGAAATATTGTTGCTAATTCACAACTTGAAAAGAATGGTAAGTAGACTTCTTATATACTATGGGTGCACAAATGAGACAAAAACCAACAATTTTTAGAGCTACTTGTCCTTAAAGTTACTTGATTTACTCATGTGTGAGTGGAGAGTAATTTACCACTGCTGAAACTCTTCCAGATGTTTTTGAACTAGCAACTCCTATCAGCCTTAGCCAGCATGGCCAGTAGTCAGGGATAATCAGAGTTTAAGAACAGCTGGGGAACACCTGATTTGGGAAGAATGATTTAGCATGACATCCAAATACAGCCAATATTAGCAGCAGCTTTACATTACTGTGGTTTAATCATAGTGATTTCAAAAAACGCCTAGCATCTGAAATACTTTGAATCATGTTCTTTGAATCAGCAGTGGTAAATTAAGTGGCCCATGGGCTAGATCCAGCCCATCGTGGTGTTTGACGTAGCCTATCAGTCTCCTGACTCAAATTACCTGCAGTGACAGGAATAACAACACTCATAACAACAAGGCAGCTTTCAGTCTTCTTGACTCTGTCTGAAGAAGTGTGCGTGCACACGAAAGCTTATACCAAGAACAAACTTAGTGGGTCTCTGATGCCACTGGACAATTTTTTTATATATTCTTGAATACTGTCATTAATAGCAGGCTGGATCACTCCAGAAACAGGAGTGTTCTGATCTGTTCCAATGGAAGGGCAGCACTAGGCTGGTAGGAGCAAGTTATTTTCCTTCCCATAGCAGTGCTGGACTTAGTGGAGAGGCTTTTTCCAGTGCTGCAACTGGAAGAAAAATCCCTTCTGTTCTTCTTAGCAAACAATAAATGCAACCCTCAGGCCCCACCACAGCTTTGTGAGTTCATTGTTACATGAAAGCAAAGACCACTCTCTCTGGAATGGTCTCATCACCAGAAACAAGGTATGCAGCAGCAATGATGCGATTCTGGTGCATGCTGAACACTTTTTTTTGTTTACCGTGTCTTGTTGGCTACTAGTGCTATGCATTATGGAATTTTAAAGTATATTTTTACTGCTTCTTTACTGAACACAGCATGACTTACTCATGAGTAAACATGCATGGGATTGCACAGTATCTGCCTGATCAGCATTTCCTCCTGCTCATTCAGTGCACTCTTTCTTCTAGGCTTCCAAGAGCAAAACACTTGCTGAATGTTATCAACGAAAACTTTGGCACTCTTGCCTTCTGCCGCAGATGGCTAGATCGTCTGGGAGAAAGTAAATATCTAATGGCTCTGAAGAACCTGTGTGACTTGGGTATAGTGGATCCATACCCTCCCCTATGTGATATTAAAGGCTCATATACAGCACAGTTTGAGCATACCATATTATTGCGTCCAACATGCAAAGAAGTTGTCAGTAGAGGAGATGACTATTAAAACTTCAAGGCCATTACCTCACCTATGTACTCTGTTGGAACACATTATGCCAGAATAAATTTGCAGTCTGTTTTAACAGTGGACCCCATGTGATAACTTTCCATGTTCGGAAAGAGGAATTTAATCAAAGGCAAGTTCTCTCATGTATCTAACAAAAGGAAAAACAGCTTTTGAGGCCTCTAGAGTATTTCAGGTTACTTCTTAGTTTGGAATGAGTTATACATATTGTTTTAATATTTCTGAGAGAAGGCTTTTGAATATTTATATTACCATATTCCCTACTTGAATGCTTTGAATGACTACACCTGATTTCTGCGCCTAAGTCGTCTCTGGTATTGCCTTTTAACTTCCTGGAATCCATTTTGTAAAAAATAAAGACAGATTTATGGATCTAATACCAAATATGGTTTTTGAAAGTGTTAAAAGTGCTAGGCAGCAGTGCTCTGGGGGAAAAACTTGCCTTATTAAATCCTGTAGATGTATTCTTTCTCTGCTTACACCGGATATCAACACAAGGCATGGTCTACTTTTCTGAAGTTTTGTCTTATATAGCATGAGTCTTGCCTTGCTTTAAGTCATGAAGTTACGAACATTCGGGAATGTTATCTGCCCTCAGCTATGGTACACTGACCTATAGTGCATAGCTTGATAGGTTCTTTCTATGAATGGGGAATTGAAATTGGTCTTATTCTGCTCATTTTTCCCCATTCATTTATGATAAATCCACTAGCCAGCTTAAACATTATTTGATACTTCAGTTATGACACTTATTTAAATGACAATGCAAATATTCCATTTATCAGAACTCTGGATATTCTTCATTATGTTCAGAAACTGGATTATATTATTTTCCCATTACACTTGTTAAAACTAGTTTCATTTGAAATCTCTGCTAATAAAAGTTTGATACATTAGATGCTATTATTCTGTACCCATGTAAGTGGCAGCAGGGTTGAGGCTAATCAAAATATAACAGGACTCCCACATATTTTCTACAGAATTGTTTGACATTCTAGTTTAAGCCTAGAAAAGGTTTTAGCAGGCTGCATATTTCTTCCGTACAAAGCAGCAGAAAAAGCCCAACTAATTAATTGGTGCTAATCCGTATGCTTCATTGACCATTCATGCAGTAGGTTTTTGCAAACTGTTAGGATGTGCTTTGGAGTTAAGGTACAGAAAACACAGTTCATGCTCAATAAGGTACTATCTATAAACCTGTTGTTAGATTGACTCTGGGATTTCTCCTGTTTGCAATGCTGTTTATTTTATGACTTAGCATTGCTCAAATGCAATTGAGTTGGACCCCTCTGCCACCAAGTACTATTCACCTTTTCCGTGAGATTAGTTTTTATTAAATTATTGCATAAACGAAAGGTGGTTTTAGAAAATCATTTGTTTTATCCAGAAAGCTACCTAAGGGTTTTCATTTTATTTTTAGGTAGCCTCTATGCAATAGTAGCTAGATGAGTATAAAGGAACATTTAATGGATTGAGCTTTATGTTGGGAAAAGCTAACGTACATTGAGGTAGAATAGAAGGGCAAATGTAAGGCTAAAACCATATATTAGATCCAGTCCATCAAGGTGTTTGACATAGCCCACCAACCCCCTACAGGCAGCAAGCTTCTTGAAGAAAATAGCAGCAAAGCAGCTTGTAGGAAAAACAAAAAGCCAAAAGGGAAGAAAACCATCTAGTTGTCAGTAATGAGAATAAAGTTCTGAACGATGCTACTGTTGTAGCAGTCAAAGGAGCTGAGCAGAAAATTGGTGCCCATGCTCATTGAAAGATGTGTCCTGAGCGTCTGGACTGACAACATGTTTCATTGTCTGTCTGAAAGGCTTCAGATTCTGTGTTGCATAGGCACAGACCATGAAGACCTATGTATAATTATGAACAGGCCAACTCCTTATCAATACTTTTAAAATGCCTTTTGAGAAGCAGAGAGGACCCTGCATTGCGGAATCAATTATACTACAGAAGTATAAATATTTAGTATGTATAATTTTTGGCATGGAGTTTTACTTGAGTGCTTTGGTTGTTCTATAAAGAATGGTGTTTTGCTTAGGTATCGACTGGAAGTTTAAATAAAAAGCAAATAGCTACTTTTCTGATGGGCTGTTTTAAAATGATACATTTTCAAAACTGAATAGAGTAAGGAAGTCCTTTTCCCCCCAGGCCACTTGCAGAGAAGGAAATGCTTCACTTGCTGGATTTCTGTTTATGTAGCTCTTAAAGGCACTGAAACTGCAGCAAAAACATTAAAACCCTCTTAACTGAACTACTATCTCTCAGGGTACAGGCTAAGATAGAGTTAGATCAGACTTGCCTCAGTAGGCCATTGAAAATGTAACTGATTCTTATTAAAACTGAAATAGCTTAGAATTGCCATTTTTTTCTTGCTCATCTTTACCCCTTTTCCTCTGCTTTTGATGGAGCCTTGCCTGTTTTTCCCTTTAGTTTTGTTCTTGGTCTCTGCTTTTCTTTCTCTACAGATGTTCTCTTGTCCTGTTTCTCTTTGCCCCTCCTGCTTCCTTTGCACAAACATGTTTCATTTACAGATGGGTCTTGTCCTAAAACTGTGGGGTGGGTAACCTTTGTTGGGGTCCAACTCCCATCAACCCAGCCAGCATGCCCAATAATCAGGGTTCAGACACCTGCACCCACAATGACACAATAGGCACCTGATGTGCTCAGAGGATGACTTTTGACAAATGAAGACATTTTGCTACTTAACATCAAATATTCATAGGCAATGTGTTTTGTGTTTAATAAAATATGTAGTCTTTATCTAGGTATCTCACTTATGTTGGGTGGCTATCAGTTCAAGGACTAGTAAGATTACAGTAATTAAGACAAATCTCTATGCTCAAGTTTCTGCCTTGTGTGCAAATAATCAGGGGACCTGCTGTGTTAAGAGGTCCTGAAAAAAGGGCTCTAACCATTATTTTTTGGTTTCTTCATGCAGAGAGAGTGCCTATTAAACTAGAGTATACAAAAGTCTTTTTCCTGTCACCCCAGATAACTTTGAGAAGAAAGTGAATTAGGGACTTAATGCTTATTTTTATGTGAGCATGAGACATGCATTTTTCTGTGGCATTTGAGAACCTCTGCACAGACAGCTTCGCTGTATTCAGTTCTCCCCTCCCAGCCCTTTCTCTTGGGGTGGTGGAGTGCTTGAATTCCCTCTCTACGGGGAAACTTTATACAGTTCTCTGTGTCCTTCAGAGTTGGAAGGGTAGAAGACGAGAGAGGTTTTTGTATAAGCAATAACTTCCCTCCATAATTCACACTAGGGCAAGTCACCCAAAACTCCAAAATCCTATTTCCAGAGGGCGGGAGAGTAAGGGTTTGTGTCTGTTGCTCAAATATACCCCTCAGCTATCTCTGCATTTAAAAAAAAATTGTAGGAGCTTCACACTAACCAGTTCACTTTCTCAGCACTTTTTTGTTGGGAGGCAGATGTCCTCCAAAAGACATCACAATGTAAGTCTGTCCCTCATGCTGGTTAGGAAGTGCTGAAGAATTCAGGAGGATTCCCCCCCCCAACGCAGAGCAGCTAAAAAATTAAGCTCTTGCCAATAAAAAAACCTTTTGCTTTGCTTATACAAAACAAATCACAGCCCACAGTACTCCTAAGTTTCACTTACACAGCTTCACTTCTTACATAGCCTATGGTCCTAAAGAAACAGATAAAAGACAAATAGAGCAACACAAGATTTTGTGAGGGCACTATCAGATTTGGGGTGTTTTATTGATACAGTTGAGAGGGGTAATAATTTGCTAGTTATTCTTCCCCTAGCACTGAGCAGTTGCACACACCGAATAAATATCTTGTTGCTTCTCCCCAGGACCTAGTGACTGAGTAGATAATATGGTTTACCAAATGGAGGTAGGAAGCAGAGTTGTATTTTGCTCTCTGCAGGACTTTTCAGTTCAGAGGGGAAAGCAAAGTTCTACATTTTATACCATCTTGTTTTTTTTAATTCTGTGGAAGCAAGACATATGCCTGTAATGACTGGTACTTCAGGAAACATGGTATAAAATGCACATTTTTTATAAAATAAATCCAAAATTACACAAGTTGCTCACCAAAATTCCTTATCTATGTTTTCTACACCAAAATATAAAAATATAAAAATGCTGAGAAACAGCTTGAGGTAAGATTTAACAATTCAAATGGCAATTTTCTTTTAAAAAAATAGCTATACAGATATCCTAATAATTTTGGAAGTTAACTACCATCAATAAAAAGTTTTTATACTAAAAAAAAAATCCCCAAAACAAGTTTTCAGCTAGTACAAAAGGGTATGAAGATACATTGTACAATACTGCACTTACTCATCTCAACACATGTACAAGTGACAACTCTCAGACTTGTACTGTACATATTAAATTGGCTTTGGATTAGCTGTTACTATCTGCACTGGAACAATTAACCTCAGTATTTGGCTGTTTTCCAGATGGTGAGTCAAGAGCTGAAACTTTACAGTGTCCATTTGCCTGAGTAATTCGTTGAGTATAAAACAAGATGTAGGCCTGGGCCTTGCATACTTCTTCCATAGTGCACATGTTGAGCTTGGAATCATTGCAATGAACCCAGAATCCTAGAAGACAAGAGCAATGAAAGTATTGCAGCACTGGTTCTTGTAACAGATCAAAGGATTTTATGTATTGCAATATAAGAATACTACATTGTACACAGAAATAGCTGTACTCCCCCCACCAAAAGGATATATGCAGAACTGTCCAAATGACAGGTTGGCCTCTTTGTGCAGCATTCATTACAATTTTATAAGATTCCCCTGCTTAAAAGTACAGTGGTGCCCCGCAAGACGAACGCCTCGCAAGACGAAAAACCCGCTAGACGAAAGGGTTTTCCGTTTTGGAGGCGCTTCGCAAGACGAATTTCCCTATGGGCTTGCTTCGCAAGACGACAGCCCATAGGGAAATCTCCGGGACAGTGGGGAAGCGCAGCGCGTCTTCCCCGCTGTCCTCAGACCTCCTCCGAAGCCTGGCGGCGGGGCGGGGACACCTCCTCCCGCCGCCGGGCTTCGGAAGGATGCCCCGATGCCGGGCGGCGGGGCGGGAAATCCTCCCTCCGCCGCCCGGCATCGGAAGGATGCCCCGATGCCGGGCGGCGAGGCGGGAACGCCTCCCCCCGCCGCCCGGCTTCGGGGCGGGAAAGCCTCCCCCCGCCGCCCGGCTTCGGGGCGGGAACGCCTCCCCCCGCCGCCCGGCTTCGGGGCGGGAAAGCCTCCCCCCGCCGCCCGGCTTCGGGGCATCGTCCCGATGCTGGGCGGCGGAGGGAGGATTTCCTGCCTTCCCAGGGGCTTTTAAATCGCCCCGGACAGCGGAGAAGTCCTCCGCTGTCCCGGGCGATTTTAAAATGCCGCCCGCCAGAAGAGGTCGGGGGAAGGCGGTTTCCATAGGAACGCATTAATTGATTTTCAATGCATTCCTATGGAAAACCGTGCATCGCAAGACGAAAAACTCGCAAGACGAAGAGACTTGCGGAACGAATTACTTTCGTCTTGCGAGGCACCACTGTATTGAGTTTAGGGAATGAAATATTCAATGAAATATTCGTGCTAGCAAAATGATTAGCACTAGCCCTGCCCCATGCACCACCCAAAAAACTACTTTATGGATTGGGAGAAGCCCCAGAAAAGATTTAGAGGGAATATGGTGGGGTGGGGGGGCATTACAGTTGCACAAAGAGAAATCCTTGCCCTGATGGAACCTTCTCCTTAACAATATGTCGAATATAACCCTTCTGTTGTGGCAGTGCAAGCTACTGTATCTACAAGGCAAGCTTAAATTGAATTTCAGATTCAAATTTGTTTGTACCTCCTTCTGAGTTATAGCAATAGGCAGTGTAGTGTCCTGAGCCAAAACCTTTCCCATGATGCATCACAACAGCAGACAGGTCATAGGTAAAGCAATCTGGAACAAGGGACTTGAGAGATTCTCTGCAGCAATAGGGCTCCATGTTGAGCGTCTGATCAAAGCTGACGTGCACACCAATCTTCTCACGATGATTACGTCCTGACCATCTTGGGTGATGAAAAGTAGAAAAAGGTTATTTTCTATTTCTTGTTCTTTAGGGTACCTTCAACATAACTAGAAGTTAAAAAATCTCTATTTGTGGGCTAAAGCCCGGGAGTATGTGTATCTCTTACAGTGTGGAAGCAGTTACAGAATCATAATTATAGGTCACCTTGTAGGCTAAGTCCTAGCGTCTGCAAAGTGCAGGAAATTCACAGTTAGGAGAATCCACAATAATAGTCTTTCCAGTCGCTATTTGAGAACCGCAAGTGAGAGAGAGTCCAACACACTTACAGATTATTAGTTTCATTGTAGAACACTTTCTGTTGGAGGTTTCTTTTAATCATGTAACTTATGCCCACTAGATCAAGTCCTCATTTGCAAGACACTCCTTCGTATCTGAAAAATTGCTTTCTTTATGTCCAGTGCAGAAGTTGGTTCCCTCACAACCACTCCCTGTGACAAATTTGACTGGTTTGTTCAAACCCAATTGACAAATACAGGCATACCTCGCGTTAAATATGCTTCAGGTTGAACGTTTTCAGGTTACGCTCCGTGGCAACCCGGAAGTAACGGAACGCATTACTTCCGGGTTTCGCCGCTCGCGCATGTGCAGATGCTCAAAATGACGTCATGTGCGGAAGCGGCGAATCGCGACATGCGCAGACAGCAGATGCAGGTTGCGTTCACTTCAGGATGTGAACGGGGCACTGGAACAGATCCCGTTCGCATCCAGAGGTACCACTGTAAAATGTTTTTCTCTAATGATACTGGTTCCTTAGGGATTCCCAATCACAGACTCTGAGAGGGTCATTTAAGAGTTTCATAGTAGGGAGAATTTCACCAGCTGTGCCTTCCCCAATCATTCCCTAGAAGTAACAAGAAAATCTGAGGGAATTATTCCCTGCTTTGTAATTTACCAAGCACCTGTCTTTCCTATATACCGTATTTTTCGCACCATAGGGCGCACCGGATCATAGAGTGCACCTAGTTTTTAGACGGGGAAATCAATAAAAAAAATCTTTCCCAGCCCCAAAGAGCAGCGTACAGGCTGCGCACAACCTCTTCCTGCCGGAGGGGTTGCGCGCGGCTATGGAACAAACCAAGGCAGCGAGCAGGATGGATCCCGCTGGCTGCTTTGGCTTCCTCTTTAGCCCCACGCAATCTCCTCCTGCCGGGAGAGGCTGCGTGGAGCTAAAGAAACCATAGCCCCGTGCAGCCTCTCCCTGCCTGAGGGGTTGCGCGCGGCTATGGCACAAGCCTGCATTCGCTCCATTTGACGCACACACATTTCCCCTCAATTTTTGGAGGGGAAAAACTGTGTCCAATGGAGCGAAAAATACGGGACTCTATGCTTCCTGGGGTCTCTTCACAGATTTGCTTCACAGTGGTGCTTTTTGTCTCTGAGGCATATGCAAGGTCTTAATTTAAGTCAAACAACTTTGCCTCACAGACAGGCTGCTAACATTTCGATACTGACAACTTCATTCCTTGAGCACCTGAAATGTTCAAGAATACCTCAATATCCACACCAGTTCAAATCATTGTCAGAAGCTTCATCAAATTCCTTTAATGCAAACCAGTATCGATAACAGGCATAATACCCCTTGGGTTCTGGGTGGAGCACACATTTTTATTGTAATCTCAAGAAGCATTCTTTATAATCAGACTAAATACACAGATCTTTTTTTATTAAAAAAAAGCATTCAGAGAAGGTTTCCAGCCCATTTTCCTTAATATGATAGCAAAGGTAGTTCACTACAGTACCTGAACCGCTTAAGGTGTAACCGCAGAACTTGAGGTAGTCGGCATACCATAAGTTGCTTCTGTGCTTCTGTGAGTATAATGGGCTTAGAAGAAAACTTCCTTCGTTTTGCTATGACAAGAAAAAGAAAATCCTCCACTCATATTCACAATAGATGCAAGTTGTAGAAATAATAAATCAATGCACTTTGGATAATACATGCCAAACATAGGTTGCCTCAGTCTAGATTAAAGCTTCTCAACTAAGCACTGGTTTAGAAGAATTTCTGTGTGTACAGTTTAGCAGGAATCCATTTTGGAGATATATTGTGGAAACATTACTTGAACATAAAGAACATTCAATATACAACTTTAAATCAGTTATGTGGGGGTTGAAGATTTTCTGCAGAAAAAAACCTAAATGTTTTAATTATTTGCAATACCAATTGGAATTTTTTTATTTATTTGCAATACCAATTGCAAATAATTAGGAAAGCATGGCATTTTCAGAATTTCTAGCCTTGTTTACTATAAGAAAATAAAATAAACCAAATTAGGGCATCAGAAAATTTTATAAAATGGAAATTTTCTAAATAATACATTTCAATGCAATTCAGTTCAAAAAATTCCAGAAAGCCCTCATCACAGGTGTATATGTTGGTATAAAACGCGAAGAGCTCCAGTGAAATATGGACAATGTACTGATGCAACCCTGAGATGAGCACATGATATAAATACTTTTTTAAAAAGTTACAAATGTAGATTGATAGTTTCGTTCCTTGAGATTACCCGTATTTTTCGCTCTATAAGACGCACCAGACCACAAGACGCACCTAGTTTTTGGAGGAGGAAAACAAGAAAAAAATATATTCTGAATCTCAGTAGCCAGAACAGCAAGAGGGATCACTGCGCAGTGAAAGCAGCAATCCCTCTTGCTGTTCTGGCTTCTGGGATAGCTGCGCAGCCTGCATTCGCTCCATAAGACGCACACACATTTCCCCTTACTTTTTAGGAGGGAAAAAGTGAGTCTTATAGAGCAAAAAATACGCTACCTTTATGTATCATATGACTTTATACTGTGAGCTGGGACTGTTCACACCTTGTTTTGCACATTTAACAGATGCACAAATAAGAGGCAATTTTTCTGATTGTGATGTTAAAAATGTACTGGCAGTATCTATGCTCTTAACCAAAGCTAGGCCACATTGTTACATGAAAGTCAGATGCCCGAGTACATGCTGCCTTTACTCACTGTTGCACTGATCACAGGCATATATCTTTCCTTCCAATGCTTCAGTTTCTGTAAACTTGGCCAACATTTCCGTCAACAAGCATGGATGCTGGCAGGTTGTCTCCTTTCCGTTGCAGTGGTATCGTTCGGGAAATTCCAGTGACAGATCCCAGAAGGGTTCTATAGTATTAGACTTATTATCACACGCAAGACACGTTACCTGTCAAGACAAAAAACACTTAATTTGACTCTCTAGCCCTCCCTTTTTTTGCAAGTGAATGTGCATACATATTGTAGATGTAAAGAGGAGGGGTGGAATAATCCAAAACCCCAGTCCTTCACACTGGAGGGGTTCTGGACAGAGTGGGAGGGCCCCCCCCCTGCCCACCTCTGGTTAGATCCACTGATGGAGAAGGGCATTTTGAGGATGGACTGGACCAGCATGAGATCTGCTGCAGTCAAGCAATGGCAACGGGCCCAATCCAGGGGGGAACTGACGCAATGAAGTGACATTCGCCCCCTGTCTTGGCCAGCGCAAACACTGAGACTATGGATGCAGTGCTGCCTGCATGAAGCCCTGTCGCTGTTCAGGTTCAGGGGATTAGGACTGTGGCCTTAGCTGCTTGGTTGCTCTTGAAAGCCTCATCATCATCTTAAAATTGATTACATTTTTTAAAAAAATGTAAAATTGCAGCTCAGTGACAGTTGATGTCCTTCCAGTTGACCCTTCATTTCAGCTTACATGACCCATCTTGAAAGCTGTTCCTAGTGATTTTTCTTTCTCCATAGTTAATTGAAAAATGCTTTTCAACTAGGGCCCCAATTTTGAAAAGCCCTCAGTGCACTGCAAACAAAGCCAGATATATGATGCTCTTTCTTATTTTCCACTGTAATTAATGCTGTTATTCTATCAATAAATAATTTATATATTACCAGTTTAATGTGTTTCATTAGTAGAGAGTCTTAATATTTATATTGTAGTCATTTTAGTATTTCCAGTGGGGGGGGGGAAAGATACATTTTTTTATATACAGGTAATGAAACAATGTATCTTGAAAGTGAAAATTAAGTGGGCATTCATGGGTATGGTGCAAAGGTTTCTAGGAAACAAGTCTAAAGTAGCTGAAAACTAGCAAATGCAAGGTAAAGCAAAATGAGAGGAGCGGAACAAGAAGTAAAATACCCCTCAATGATTAATCAAACTGCTGAAATCTAGGGATAGAACAATAATGCAATTGCATTATCATGCTAACTGTGAAACTGTGGGCCCAGGTGAAGTTTCCAAACCCAAGCAGTTCAACTCCACAGGGCAGGCATCCTCAAACTCAGCCCTCCAGATCCCTAGCTAACAGGACCAGTGGTCAGGGATGATGGGAATGTTAGTGACTCAAGCAAGGTTCTCCTGTGTTCAGGCTTCTGCACATGAATTACCACAAAATACAATAAGTACTTACAAGCTCCCGGTAGTATTTTTAATACCATTTAGGAATCCGCACATCAAGACTACAGAGGGCATTCTGATAAGTTATTATAGTTGCAATTAACAGACCAGAGCAGTCCCAGTAAAATCAGTGGTGATGCTCTGAGATCAGTGAATTGTGCAGAAAATTGCTTGAAATGCTATTACTCTCACTTCCTTAAAGATAAAAATCAAGCTGACAGAAGGCTGATTAGATTTAACTCTTTTGGATGAGTACATTTTCATATACGGCCAAGTATCAAATACATGTGAATTTAAATCATTAGATTTTTACTGTGTATGAAGTAGAAAAGTTATAACAGCTGCAGACACTTATTCTACTGGCATACATTATACAAGCATCCCAATTCAGTGATGGAAATTTAAGTCAGCTTTGACCTGAAAGCCCCATGTTCCAGATCTCAATTATCACAACAACCTGCAGCAAATTGCATGTTTTTACTACACGTAAAAAGATGTCTGATTTATAAGAGGCTAATAATTACTCTATTTTTTTTCTCCTGGAGAAGTAGATTATGCTATTTAATTTTATCAGTGCTTAAAGAAAATAATTAAAATAGAAAGGAAAGCTGGTTTAGATGTTGGTTTAGTAGCACTCTGATATGGTCATGCCATGAATGATCAGTATGCTCTCAGGAAGAGTAATGGAGATACTCTCTTCCAACAGCCATACCTTTAGCCTCCAACTTAATGTCTTCTTGCAAGCTTGAAATAAATGAATAGCTGTAACTACCGACAATCAGTACCTTTCTGTATCTGACAGTATTCTATATTTTCTTGTGCGTTCTTTAAAAAGTTATTTTCTGACACTTAATCTACACAATCCATGAAGGCAATATATTTATTTAAAAGATTTATTAAAAGAGACTACACCCCACTCCAGTGATAACAGTAAAACGAGTCTTCATTTTGATCCATTAATTTACATTAATATTTTAAATCACTGCAGAGCTTTGTGAATGCAACACAACATACCTGGCTTAAAAGCTGTCCATGAAAAATTGTATTGACCACATTCAAAACCTGTTTAATGAGTTTCCTTTGAGAAGTGGGGATGAGGGCTGGGCATTTTGTACGAGCTGTCTCCAATTCTTGCTGTACTTTATCCAAAAGTTCACAGAGAAATTCCTGAGCATCTTGCTGGGCATAACCACGAAAGGCTGGGATTAGTCTCCACACAGAATGGAGCATGGCAAATGGAGATACCAAAGCCCACTTGCCAGACCACATGACTTGAAACAATGTATGCAGCTCATGACAAAGAGAAATGTACTTTGAGCTTGGCTCCTTAGGCTGAATAAGTTCCATATTTCTGCTATTTGACGCTCCACCACTTAAGCCTGATGAAACACTAGATCGCCTTGCAGAAGACTCCTTGTCCTTAAATTGACTTTTGTTCACATGAAATATAGAGCCGGCAGATGGAGAATGCTTAGAAGATGATCTTGTTTTGCCATTGGCCGCAGCTGCTAACAACTCTTGAGTTTGGTTCAAATCAAGCTTTAAAAAACATTCCCGAAATATGAGCAAATGACTCAATACCTGGAGAACAGAGTTCATATAACATGTATTCCCCAAGTTGCGTAATCCTGTTACACCGGGAGTCACAGTAGGCCTTCGTTTAACTGGAGAGTCATTAATTTTTTTTAATTTTACATCATCTGAGGTAGCTGTTACTTTCAGTTCTACAGCAGAGTCCAAATTCTGTGGCATTTTTAGTGCATAGAGTGATATTTTTGAGGGTTCCTTATTTTGATTTTGCAAGCGAAAGCTCTTTCTTGGAGGCATTTTTTCCATTTCTTCTTTCAACTGGCGCTTTCTCTCTTCTCTTTTCTTCTTAGCATTGATCCTTCTTTCTTCTGCTTCTTCCCTTAGCTTCTCTTCTTCTAAAACCCTTTTCCCACTTGGTGTCAGTTCAAACCAAGATCTAAAAACTTTGCCCATTAATGCATGCCTCCTGTGCCACAGAGCTGTGAACATACGGTCTTGATTACGAAGCAAGGCTTGAGCACTATTATGGGAAAGGTAATCACTTGTGCCCATCGATCGCAAAATCCTGCCACTGCGAGTAGTACAGTCATAATTCTGACTCTTGATTGCATTTAATGTACTTCGCAACAGCTTTAAATCACCAGTTGCATTATCATTAAGAACATAGTCATCACAAAGGTAGCAGAAAACATACAGCTCATTCACTTCTAATGCCACTGGATGACTGCTTTCCTGAAAGTGCTTTAGTGCATGTTCTTCAATGTATCTTCCACAAGCAACATGTGAGCAGCTGAGGCAGGCCCATACAGATTCTGTAGTATTGCATACCATGCAATGCCACTTGTGAGGATTTACAATGGAATGGTCTTGGGCAAGCCGAAGTCTTCCTACATGTTTACACTTATCCATTCTCAATACTATAATGTTAATGAAATGCTACAGAAATTCATCTTCCAAAGGGTTTCTCAGTCTTTGCATTTTGACCTGCAAGCGGAAACAAAAGTTAGCTTCAGCTTTTTTTAGGACGTAAGAAGAATCTGCTGAATCAAATCAAAGACCCACCTAGTCTAGCGCCCTGTTCTCAGAGTGCCCAGCCAAATGCCTCCAGCAAACCTGAAAGCAGGACATGAACTTAGCAGCACTCTCCTCACTCATCCTCTACAACAACTGGCCTCAGAGGCATACCACCTTAGATACAGAAGCAATCATTCCTTGTAACCATTGATGGCAGTTTTCCTCCATTCCATAGCATGGTGTTGGACTAGATGACCCTTGGGGTCCCTCTCCCAACTCTATGATTCTATGAATTTGTCTAACCCCAATTTAATGCTGTCCAAGTTGGCAGCCTACAATCCATCTTATGATAGTGAATTCTATGTCTTAACTATGGAATATGTGAAGTACTTCCTTTCTTTGTCCTGTAACTTCCAACACTCAGCTTCACTACATGATCCTGGATTCTAATACTATGAAAGGAAGAGGGGGGGGGGAAACTTATTTCTATCCACCTGCTTCACTTAATGCATAACTGTACACACCTTTATCATGTTCCTCCTTACGCCAAATGTCAAAATCGTTCCCCATAGGAATAAATTATTCAGTATGGCAGAACCTTTTCCGTCTATCTGAAAATTTGCCCTAATCAGCATGAAGCATCAGTTTAAGACACATCTATTTAATAAATCACGGCTCAAGGTGGTCCACTGACAAATATTAGGATGGGGCACAGCACTTACACATGTCACTACATCTGTATACCATGACAAACAAGCCCCATGTGCCCTTGTAAAGGAAGATTATGAAACTTTAGCCTGACAAGGAGTCAAACTTTACTGGATACTCCCATTGTTTCATTAGCACATATCATTCTGTTCAGCGTTGCACCTATTCCTATCTACTGAATTACAACTTCATAAACATAACATTTTAAAAACTCAGTTTAGAAACACTTTTTTAAATTAGCTAAGCAGTGTACATTAATTAGTATAAAATATTTATAATTAAATACTGATAATAATAATCAGGCTTTAAAATGCTGATAAAAATCAACAGAATCTTAAGAACAATAAACATAATTAAATTACATGTCTGGGTAGGCTTCCTTAAACAAGGAGGTTTTTAGCAGGCATAAAACCCCCCACAAAAAACAGTGCAATGAAGACACCTGCCTGATATTGATAGGCACAGAGTTCCAGAGCATAGATGCTGACACATACTAAAATATTTTCCTCACAAGTGCAGAATGGATATTATATGGCACTTGTAAAACTGCCAGTACCACAGCTTGAAGAGGTCAAGTAGGCACATATGGAGTGGCAATACTTCAAGTAAAAGAGTTGACGGTTTTATATACTAATTGAAACAAGCCAGAAGCCAGGAGAGTTCTGTGAGCAGAAGTATTATATGTTGACAGGATCTTACTCCTGTCAGCAATTGTGCTGCAGCATGCTGTACTATCTGTAGTTTCCAGATCAAGCACAAGGAAAGCCTCACATAGAGCACACTGTAATAATTCAACCATGACTTTACTAATGCTTGGCCTACTGTGCTAAAACTATTCTGGTCCAGGGACAACAGCAGCTCCCGTCAACAGTCGGAGTTGATAAAATTATTATTATTTATTCAATTTCTATACCGCCCTACATCCGAGGATCATAGGGAGGTTTACAATATAAAAACACAAATACGTATAACATAGTAACAAACAAAAACAACACACAGCTGGTTTAAAGGGCCATAGATAAAAGCCCCCCCTGGCTACCCTTAGATTTTGCACCACAGACAATTTGCTGAATTCTCCCTCATGGGGTCCAACTTACAAACAGTTGGGACTCAAGCTCAGCTTACTTTTTCTCACATAGTTTAATAAGATGTGCATTATGCCATTTTATGTGTAAATCACCCTGATAATTATTAGATTCTTTCTTTCCCTTCTACCTTTAGCCATTTTTTGTTAAATAAAAAGTCCAAAATTCTTAAGTCTTTTCATTGTAGATTCTAATGCAAGAGTAAAAAAATGAATATAAAAATGCATCAAAAATGCTTTCCTACAGTTAAATAAACAGAATACCTGTACATCAAGGTTTTCTGGCTCATGTCTTAAATACAATTTTGAAATAACTGAGCAAATAGCCTCAATATATATCATTTCACTTTAAATACAGTCCTTCTACCTGCTGTCCTACCTCACTGACAAAATGCAAAAGTAAAAAGTAATCATCCCTTCTTTGGCCTCTACACATCATTAAATAATCACAGAACAGGAATTTTTAATATGAAGTAGAAAGTTAAATACAAATGCAGTAGCTTAACTTATTACTAATACAAATAGGCACTCGGTGCTAGATGCAAGTCAAAAAATATGAACTCCTACTATCATAAATCAGTATTTACACATAGGACTCAAATTATTTTCATCACTAAGCATCATATTGTTTAAAATTCCCAAACTGGTGCAGTGCAGATGTCAAGCACAGAAAGTAAGTTACAAATGTTAAGAGCTGTGTAGTAGAAATTAAATGGTGAATGTTAGCATGTATAACCAATACATGATAAATCTGGTCTAGTACTTTCAAATTGCATCTTAGCAGTACAGTCCTATACATTAGGAGTAAGCCCCAGTGAATTCAATGAACTTACTCCCAGTTAAGTTTGTATAGGATTACAGCCTAACAGCACAATCCTAACTATGTCTAGTCAGAAGTAAGTTGTATTGAATTCAATGGGGCTTACTCTCAGATAGGCAGGGAAAGGTGGGGGTATAGGGGGGAATTAACATCTTACTACAATCATTTACTTCTTACAATGAAAAGTGTTTCTTTGGCTGCAATCCTAACTATGTCTACTCAGAACTAAATTCAAAGTGGCTTACACCCAGGTATGTGAAGTTAAGACTGCACCCTGAAACCTAGATCTTCATGATCTTTCCATGTAATAAAGTTCATGCACTACCAAAGTAATTTAAGTACATAAAAACTTAACAAATCTCAACCTTTTAGCATTATAATCACTTGCCATCATTAAAGTCACAAACTTTTGTGTAAAATATACTACATGCAGTACTCCTTTCTACATAATCACTGTTAACCCAAAATTCTGTAAATAATAGGCTGGCTTTTTTTGCATACAGTTTTGTTTCACTCCAATTTACATTTAACTGCAGCTCCATGCTGACCTACAGTATTAGGAAATCTACTAGTTCACATTGTTTCATAGATTTCCCCCTCCCATTATCTTCTGATACTTTTTCAATGAGTTTTATGCACACAAACCCTAAGTAACAAAGATTCAAAAGGTATGCCTTATTGTCAGTTACTCAACACAACAGAAGAGTTCAAGTGTGGGGCCAAGTGTGGATGCTTATTCTAAGAATGATATTATAAATCATATAAGATTTATTAAGAAAATGTTTCCTCTACTCATTCTGGTCACTAGCTTTTTTTTTTAACACATTCATTTGTGATACTCCTATCAGTGGATGTTCTTTAAGAAATTGTGTTTGCAGACACAGCCTTCAGGTGTATAATCAAGATCACTTAAGATATATTTAGTAGTCCTTTGTATTCTCAGTCAGGATAGTTAAGGGACAGTAAATAGACAAGTTTCTCCTATTTATCTTTCTTCTAATCTGTTCACCTAATCTATGTCAGCTATTACCAACAGGAAGTATTCCAGATCAATGAGCTTGCAGGTGCCAACTTCCAAAATACAAGAAATATGTCAGGAAGGGTGGATGTAAGTAAGATGAGACTTATTAATTCAGAGGAAGTGACAACATACTGAGTGTATTAACCTCGACTTTCTAAAGCCACTACAAACCTATTCCAGGTGCAACAAGTGCTTCCTTTGAAAGATAAGAGTTACATCTCTGAAAGTAAACATCTCAACAGGTCCGCAGAAATCTGTTCCCTTTAAAATAAATAAATAAATCAAGGCAGAAGTAAAAGCTAGACACCCATTTCCACAGCATAAAAAGTTTTTAACACACTTCCTTCCTATCCCACCATCTCAAAACGAAAACGTCTAGTCATCCAGAACCGGCTTTAACCTATGGAGGCCGATAACATGGGGACCGTCTCCACACGAGCAAGTTACCTATAAAACATTTGTGCGCGCGTGAATCAAGATGCACATCGGGGAACCAGCCCACTCGCAATTATTTAAAAGGATGTAGCTAATCCAGCGCCCCCGGGACTCCCAGCACTCCGAGGGGCGCCTCCGAGCCCCCTCTTTCTCGTCCCAGGATAAGGGAAGGAGCCTCTCGACGGGATGGCGAAGAAGCCGAGGGAGAGAAGTTTCTCCTTCCCGGCTCCTTCGAAGAGGCGCCAAAACCCCAGCTCGGGAGCGGGGGCTTCCCGGGTGACGGAAAGAGCAGCGGAGGACACTACTTGGAAGAAGTAACGGGCTGCTTCCTCGCTCTCGGAGCGCTTGGCATCCCCCGGCTGCCCCCGACCGGACCCCCCACGCCCCGCCACCCGCCCCGCCTCCCGGAACCCCAGGGTGCGCCAGAGCCCGCCAACTCTCACCGGACCGGCTCGAGCCATGTCCCTCTGCTTGCGGCGCGCTCCCGCTCAGCCGCTCAGCCCCTCGCGCAGCCGTCGTCCCCGGCGCCAGCGCCCGCCAGCAGCAGCCGCCGCCATCTTGTGCTCCCCGCGCCTCCAGCTTTTCAGTGTCACAAGCAACCGCCCCCTCGGCCGCGTCAGCGCCGCGCCTCCCTCGAGCGGCTCTCTCGCTCGCACACGCAGCGGGGATCCCGCGGGCGGCGCTTGCCTCGTGGTCCTCGGCGGAGTCCCGCTCGAGCGTCTCTCTCTCTCTCGACCTGCCATAATAAGAGCCCTTCGCCATGTGCTGCCTCAATAGTAATGGGGGTTACTGTTGAGCCAAGGTGGGCCATGGAAGCTGCCTGACACCGAGTTCAGACCGTTGGCCCATTCAAGCTCAGCATTGTGGTCACTGACTGGCAGCGGCTCTTCGGAGTTTGGGACCAGGGTCTTTAACCAGGGAGCCCTGCCAGGCGGTGCCTCAGAAGCGTCCCATCCTGAAGGAGGAGAGGAGAGGAGCGACTGAACGCTGTTAGGGCACCACACAGAGAAGGGGGAGTGTGTGGAGGCTCCCGCAGCCGAGCAGCCTCCTCTTGCCGAGACTCTTTGGGCGCTACAGCAGGAGTGGAAGCTGATCTTGCTCTTCATTTGCTTATGTGCTTTTTCCGGACATCCATCCTTCCCCGTCAAGCTGCCCAAAGAAGAGCGAGCGAGCAGAAGTGCCAATTGCCTCTGTAATAATCGTCAGCCCTCCTCCTCTGCTGTTCCTGGGCAGCCCCACTTGGCCTAACTAACTAACTTTGCAGAGGGAGAGTATTTACATTTCTTGTTTTAAAACTGAGTGCCATCGAATATAAGAAATAAAAGAAGAATTTTACCTACAATTAGAAATCAATATGAATCTTTGATGCAGATGCACTGTGAGCCACCTGAATGGAAATTTGTGGGCATGCCTCCGTTTGGGAACCCCTGCTGTAAAACATATGTGGAAGAAAGAACCACTTTAGATCCACTCCCTGCCCCCTGTTAAGGTGTGAGGAAGCATGTCTTTAAAAACACTGCACCTCCTGCCATGCAGGAAGACAGGGTCATTGTCTTTGTTTCAGATGCTTCTTTCAGGCCAGAGAACAAAGCTCTCCATTAGCAACATGATAGAGCTTATGCACATGGATGTAGTAGGAAGAATTCTTCCTTTAACAGACATAGCTGTATTCCAAATAGTAAGCTATAGGAGTTGGGTCAGCTTGGGCTGGAGAGCACAGCCCTATAACATTGCAGATATTTTGAGGACAAAATAGGCTGAGAACAAAGCCAGAGTTAGGCTGTGAGTCTGGAGTGTGCAGGAGTACTAGCAGAGGAAAGAATCACTGGTAAAAGGTATGTGGTTCAAAACAATATCCCTTTAGGTTTTAGGTTGCATTATCATCTGTATTATTGGTCGATATGACAACCTTGTGATGTTCCTCCGGCCTCATGAGGAGCCTCTTCAGTAGGGTTGGTGAGTGTGCCCCCCCCCAGGCCAGGTGAAAGGGCCTTGCAGGGAACAGCCTCACAGCTGGCCTATGTTCCTCCGGCCTCATGCAGCTACCTCTACTCCAAGTAGAGGCTACCACAATGTCCACCCCTTACTTTAGGGAAAGGCCCTATAAGATGGTTTACAATAAAAATGTCAGAAACAAATTTAAAAGAATAGACTTTGAAATTATTCTGGGATAGTTCTAAGAAATGTGCCAGAGTGTTCCACTGGAGTAAACATGTTTTATGTTTTAAGCAGAAAATAAATACAAAAATCTGAAATACAGATTGTTACCAAATCTGCAATCCTATACAGACCATCTTTGCTGTGAGCCATCGATTTTTAGAGTTGGAAGGTATCCTAATAATAATAATAATAATAATAACAATAATAATTTATTATTTATACACCTGGCTGGGTTTCCCTAGGGTCATCTAATCCAATACCCTGCAATGCAGGAGTTTTGAGGAAAGCATCCATGCTAGATGACCATGCTCCCTACCTTGCAGGCCTTTTTCCACCTGGGCTGGGAGGGCAGGGCCCTGACTGACTCCCTCCAGCTAGAACAGACCCAAGTCATCAAGCCTGAGCTTCCACAGCCACTGCCCACCATGAACCACCATTGGCAGGATTAACAGCAACAGCAGCAGGTATGGTCTGAGCTTATGATAATATTTTAGTCCTGTTAATTAAGTTGTTTTGAATGTATACTTTATACTTGACTTTCTTCAGTAATGTTTTATTCTGGATTGTTTTATTTTATGTTTTAATGTGCTGTAAACCACTCCAATAGTATTTTTTTAAAATAAATACCGGTAAATAAAATGGTATAGAAATGAAATTAATAATCATAGGAGCATGGCAGTAAGCCCCACTGAACATCATAGTAAGAGTGCAGTTTTCCTATTTAATTCATTTGAAATAAATAAATAAATATTTTAATACTTCAAGCTAGTATCTCAGCAGCATAACCCTAACAGTGCTATGGAGAAATAAGTTTAAGTGATTTCAGTGGGATTTACTTCCTGGTAAATAGGTAGTCTATAATTGCTTTGTACTTACCTGGGAGTAGATCCCATTTAATTCATTGAGGCTTACTTTTAAGTAGACATGGATAGCTTACACTGTCTGAGTATTCTACAAATTTTATAACATTATTGAAGTGCTTCAGATTGCTTACTGAAGTCCCACTAAGCACTGTAATTGAATTGCTGCCCTATTTTTCAGAGATCTTCCTGCCTCTTCTATCTAAGAATAAAAGAAAATGTTACAGCCCATTCTTATGCTGATTTGAATGGAGCTGCCCCTCCTCACTCAGCTTCTTAGTTCTTTTACTACCGGTACTTCTCTTTTACTTGGGATTTTCTTTGCAGACAACCCCTTTGAGAATTTACTTTTATCTTTTTTTTAATACTTATTTTTAGCAGAAAAAGCAGATTAACAAGATTTTGCCTTGACACTTTAGGAAAGAGGTTTTACTTCTCAAGAAATCTCATCTAGACTCTAGAGATTTTATGCATTTAAAGCACTATTTACTTAAACTTGAATATATTCCTGTTTCTTCTGTGAGTTAATGATTATGCTATTTTATTGTATTCGAGTTGTAGTCTGTCATATAAATTAAATTAATTATAACCCTGGGGAGTAGGCCAGAGACAGATTCTAATGCAATAGGAATGCATCCATCGGATTTTTCCATTGTTCTTTGGATATGTATAATGTGATTTGAGGGCTTATTTAAAAACAAAGCAATTACCTAATTGCAATTTAATGTCAAACATACAAACTGAACCTGGTGTGGTAATTGTTGCTCCAGCAAAGTCATTGAAGTTTACAAAGCCATTACAGATGGCTAAAGAGATAAGACCAATGAAATGCTGTGATCAACTTCTTAGTTTCTTCAAGAGTTATGTCTGCAGCAGTAGTACATCCTATCTCACTTCCCACAAATACTCACTTCTTGAATAAATTGATGGAGAAAGTGGTGGAGCTGTTGCAGGTGTTCCTGAAGAATACAGATTATGGAGAGTTGGGCAGAAGGAAGGCAACTTTGTTTCTGCTTCCCAGTCTCTCAGCAGCTTTCGATACCAATAATCATAGTATCCTCCTAGACCTGCTCTGTCTGAATTGATATTGGAGACACATTCTGTGGCTACTACCTATAGGTGAATAGTGTTGGGAAATGTTTTTTGCCCCATGTTCCTTGCACTATGCTGTGCTGCCATGAGCGATCTTGTCTTCAATGATGTTCTACTTCTATATGAAGCCAACAGGAGTGGTCATTAGTAATTTGGGCAAAATGTCAGTAGTATTCTGTTCTGTTTCTCCATAATATCTGAGTCAGAAACAACTGTGTATGATCTAGTGTTTCCCAATTCGTGGTCTGTGGACCCCAGGGGGTCCATGGCACCATTCATGTAACAAAAACTACCATATATCAACTTTTCAAAAGTAGGGGGATCCATGGCTTGGCTTTTGAAAAACAGGGGATCTGCAGTACTTACCTAACTGGAAACCACTGATCTAGACCATTGTCTTGGTTTCATAATGGACTTGGATGAGCGAATCTAAACTAAATTTGAATCCTGCGGAAAAAGAGACACTGTAGGTAGCTTTACCGGGTCTTAGAGATTGGTCATTTGCCTGTTCTGGATGGGGTTGCATTCCATCTGAAAGAACAGGGTCATAGTGCTCCTGAGTCCATCATGGTTGCTGAAGCTTCAGGTAGCCTCAGTGGTTAGAAGTTCCTTTTATCAGCTATAGCTATTACACCAAATATGGACATTCTTGGACAAGGATAGCCTGGCCACAGTGATTAATGCATTGGTAACTTCAATACTCCAATTACTGCAATTTACTGTGGAGTGGGACGCTGATCGAAAGGTCAGCGGTTCGAATCCCCGCGGCGGGGTGCGCTCCCGTTGCTCGGTCCCAGCGCCTGCCAACCTAGCAGTTCGAAAGCACCCTCGGGTGCAAGTAGATAAATAGGGACCGCTTTCTAGCGGGAAGGTAAACGGCGTTTCCGTGTGCAGCTCTGGCTTGCCAGAGCAGTGATGTCACACTGGCCACGTGACCCGGAAGTGTCTTCGGACAGCGCTGGCCCCTGGCCCCTTGAGTGAGATGGGCGCACAACCCCAGAGTCTGGCAAGACTGGCCCGTACGGGCAGGGGTACCTTTACCTTACCTTTTACTGTGGAGCTACCCTGGGGTCCATTCTGAAAGCTCCAACTGGTGCAAAATGCTGTTGCTGGACTTTTTTGAGGATATACTACTGCCAGTATACAACTCCAGTGCTTAAAAGCTTGCACTGGCTGACTATATGCTACTGGGCCAGATACAGAGTTCTTGCATTAATTTACAAGGACACCTTAAGGACCACCTGATTCCTTATATCCCTGCCCCATTACAGGGGAGTCTTTGTTAGTAGTACCCCATTCAACTCCCACCCGGAAACCAATGTCCCCACTGTGGAATGATGTGTGGATCCAGAATTGGCCTCCATGGTCACTTACGGACTCATTGTTAAAACCATGTTTATGGAAGATAATCTTACTTGGCTACAAGTGATCGCCAAAGAAGAAGAAGAAAGATTGCTTGGACCCAACTCTATGGAAATCCTTCCTGGCAGAAAGCATATAGGCCTCCTTCCTGTTGAACTTCAGTGCCTGGTCAGCTCCCCCCTCCCCCTTTCAGCAGGCACTTTAAATAAAGTTTTCTGATTTTGTAGATAATTTTACGGATTTTATCTTTAGTGTATCTTTTGTAAATGTATTGTATTGTATACTCCTAGACAACAGTGCTAAGCAGAATATAAATAGTTGAAGTAAATATTTATTTATTTTATTGTTATTGATTTATGTTATTGCTTTTGCTATTTTTACTTTTTATTTGTTCATTTTCAGAAGGACTCTAAGGAGCCCCCCCCCCAGCTCCTAAGGGGAAAAAAATGATACTGGTGGCCCTGGGGGATTCCACATACGTCTGAGTAGATTGTGGAATTGTCCTTTTGCTTAAATCAGCTGAATTTGTTAAATGCTAGCCACCCACCTCGGTGATTCTATTCTGACCTCACAGAAATATAGCAGCCTATAGATCCATAAAGGTCGAGTGTGTCTACAGCAGAGATTAATCACATTATGAACTTCTTCCCAGAATATCAGTCAGTAATTGAGCTAGTAGTTTGGCTGCAGTTGGTAGTGACAGCTGGGAATCCTGGTACTTTTCTGTAAGGGTGGGCAGCTATCCATCGTAATCTTGGCAACATAGACAAAGCTTAAATGGCTGTGCCTTGAGGGACTCTGAACAAAATATTTGAGAGATTTCAAACGGAAGCCCGAGAAGAAGAAAAACATTGAGGATTGATTGAAGATGAAACAAAAACATTGTGCCACCACTTTGTCACCTCCAACCTAGGGAATTGTGGTTGTCTTATTAGCCAGATCTTGCGTCTGTGGTTGCTGCTGTTGAATACCATGGCGATTCTCAATAAAACCTCCCTCATCAATGATATGATTGTGAATGAGGAGGTCAATCTGGTATGTATCACTGAGACCTTGGTGGGAGAGCAAAGCAGAGTTGGTCTCACCCAGCTATGCCTGCCAAGGTACTCAGGGCAGCATCGGGGCAGACTTGAGGGTCAGGAAAGGGAGTTGCTTTGGTCTTATAGAAATGCCACCTCTCTCTCTTGGCTCTGTGTCCAGTTAAATGGGGATCTAGAGTGTTTGTTCCTGGTGTTGGATTAGGAATTTTTCTGGTTTACCATCCACTTCACTGCCCATCAGTTTTCCAGCCTGAGCTGACAGAGCTGGTCTCTGAGGTGGGATTCAGGACTCCTAGACTGCTTGTTTGGGGGGGATTTCAACATCCATGCTGAATACAGTTCAGAAACTTCAATGAGTTCAGAATTCAGCAGCCAGATTGCTCACTGGGGCAAGACAGTTTGAGCATATTGCACCAATCCTGGCCCAAGTGCACTGGCTGCCAATCAGTTTCCAGGCCCAATTCAAAGTGCTGGTTTTGACCAAAAAAGTCTGAAACAACTCAGGACCACAATACCTCAAGGACCATCTCTTCCCACATGAACCAACCCAGACCCTGAGATCATAATCTGAGGCCCTTTTTCATGTGCCCCCTCCACGAGAGGTTTAGAGGGTGGCAACACAAGAACAGGCCTTTTCTGTGGGGCCCCCCCATTTGTGGAATGCTCTTCCCAGGGAGGCTCGCCTGGCACTTTTGTTAAATATCTTCTCGGAAATCTTTGGTTAATTACCAACCTTTGAGCTTTGAAACGTGTGTGTGTGTGTGTGTGTGTGTGTGTGTGTGTGTGTGGTGTTTTGTTTTGTTTTGTTGCTGTGCAAACCACAAAACGCACTCTCCCTGACATGCAACCTTATTAGGACATTTTCCACATTTGTACAGCACCAAGCACTCACCAGCAATGAGGATGATGATGATTTTAATTTCTACAGCACTGAGTACCTGGTAGCAATTATAATCAACATTTCCATGTATAGCACCAAGCACTCACCAGCCCTCGCCTATGATCAGAGATGCTGTGACACTCAAAAGCCAGTGTGGTGTAGTGGTTATGAGTGGCAGATTAGGGTCTGGGAGACCAGCGTTCAAACCCCCACTCAGCCATGGAGTTCATTGGGTGGCCTTGGGCCATTTTCTCTCTGTCTCTCTCTGCCTAAAGCTAGCTCACAAGATTGTTGGGATTAAATGATGAGGGGGAGCACCCATGTACCCCACATTGAGCTCCTGGTATAATAAGGTGCAGTATATAAGAATAAATGCAGTATATAAATTGTTGTCCAGCAACATTTGAAATATGAAGTCAAAGTGGAGAAGGTGACCAAGGCAAAAAATCAAGGAACAGGTGGGTGGGGGGCAGAGGGAATGTGTGGGCAAGGGAAGTAGGAGGAGGTGTCAAAGCAGAAGAGGAAGCAGCTGCTGTACTGCTGCTTTACAAGGTAGGGTCCTTGTAGTTGCTGTGTAAAGCAAGGGCAGCCCCAGGGCAGTAGCCTGCTTCTCCTATAGGCCTGCTGCTCTTTGGACACTCAGCGAATAGGCTTGCTGCTGTCATACATAGGCTATGAAAGCAGCAAGCCTATTCACCCAGGCCAACCGCCCAGAGAGGGGCAGCACCTTAACAAAGAGGAAGAGGAAGAGAAAGAGAAGCCACTGCCCCACTGCCACCACCACTTTGCCCAGTGGCTCTGGCTGCCCCACTGTGTAAAGGAGCAGCAGGGAAGCAACTTCCTTTTCCTCTGCAGTGCCACTTCTCTTAGGCATTGGCCTCATCCTGTGTCATTGGTGGGCTGGCTCTGCATAGAGGACACAATGAAGCCAGTGGCATCCCAACACAATGTAATTCTCTTCCCCAATCCCATTGAAGTACCCTACTGAAATGACCCAAACCACCTTGGAGTCAGAGGCAGTATGCTTCATTGAGAGTCCATTTTATGAAGTCTCCATTGTGTCATGAGTTAGGTGATGTCCTTATAATTTCTAATTCTAGTGTACTAATAGTTTAAGATAAAACACCTCAGGATAGACTTAAGTTTAATAAACTGAATCTCTTTTTTTCTGCATCTATATAAGATAGCACTATTAATTATTATTATTTTACCACCAACAGTAAATTTCTCTAACAAATATTGTTATTGTTTTAATGCACCCTCAGGAATCATAACTGGGAGGTGTTGAAATAGGAAGGTGAATTTAGGTTTCCCCCAGCCGTGAAAGATTATTTTTCTTCTACTGCGCAAGTTATTACTTTACATTTCTTGAAAGGGGAACAAGATTTCACTTTCATAACCTCTTTAGATGTAACAATACTCAGGTGTAGTGTTAGGTTTGAGAGCTGTTGCAATCACCTTCGTTCTGTTACCAGGGATGTTAATAGATAGGAGGATGAGCACATAATTTATCTCATGCCCTATGGAAGTCGCTGAGCTGTTTCTGTAAGCACTGGAATGACAACCAACATATTACTTAACATCAGTAAAATGTCGTTGGTAAATGTATTACATGCTGCCTCCTATTAATTGAAATTCTCTGCTCAGATCTTGTTTGCTAGCCCTTCACTAGTTCCTGTAAAAGAAACTGAGGAGCAGGGGAAGCCTGCTTGGTGCACAAGGATAATTTTATCAAGTGTGAGTAGTACACATTGACTCTAGCCATAGCTTCTGAAGATGAATAGAATTGTTGGATTGCATTCAAAAAATTTGATCTAACATTTAATTTATGTAGCAGTGTCATTAAAATTGGCCATTCTAAGTGATACAAAACGTGAAGAGCATAAAGCGATAATAAAGCTGAGGGAATTGATTTTGTTATAAAGAATAGTATTTCCTCACAGAATTTGACAATTGACATCTTGGCATAAAGCCAGTCTGGTCTATTCCAGCATATTCTGTAAAGTAAAGTAAGGAAAGGAAAGGAAATATTAAGCTGGGCTGCTAGGTTGGAAGTGAGGAATTTAGCATAGTACTACCCTTGAGAGAAGGGATCATTACCTGGTTTTAATATGGCTATGAGGTTCAATCAGCACCACATTTCTGGAATCACACCCCATTCTAAGATTTCATTAGGTTGCTTTAAAAAAGGAGACCCAAACCCCACTAAAAGACTTGTAAAATGCCCCTCCAAGCCCATTAATGTCTAGGATCTTGCAATTCTTTAACTTTTCAATAGCTGCACAGGGGAAATAGGCTAAATTAAATGGTTATTCTGTTCCTGGCTGAAGGACTTGATTTTGATCCTTTTAAAAAATGCCTTATGCTGCCAGAATCTGGTATTACCAGACAGGGCCGGCTGTTTCATGGGGCAGAGTGAGACAGCTGCTTCACAAGGCGAATTGTAAGGAGAAGAAAGTGGCCAGAAATGTGTGCTACATGGTCTGCCCTGCAGCCTCTACGCTAGCTTGCTGCCCGAGTGTGCGGTGGAGGACTTTGTTCCATCACCAATGCTGAAGTAATATTCAGCTATCAGTCTACTTACATTTTTTGGTACAGAATGGGGCGTATACCATATTGTCATTCACCTCAGGCAACAAAATGGCTTGGGCCACTCCTGATGTCAGAAGTAACCCATCCAGGGGGTCCCTGGCACCATTCAAATAACAAAAACTACCACTGATATATTGGCTTTTGAAAAACAGTACTAAATGGGGACCACCGGTCTAGGCAATAGTCTTGATATTTCTGTTTCTATATTGATACAAGAACCTGTCCTAGTAGCATCGGGAAAGCGAGTGCAGTTGATTTATCAGAGGTGTCACTTTAGCTTTCTGGTCTGTGTTTGACAAATATTTATCACTGTACTTATGACTTGTCAGGGTTTCCAGGAAGTATCAGGGTACAGTTGGACATTTATTGCCATGCACTGCAGATATGCATCTCAGGTCACAATGATCATACTGTCAGTGCTGCAGCTTGTGAGGAAAACTATGAAATGCATTTAATGTATGAGATGACATATTTGGGTGTCTCCATACCAACCTAGCAGTTCGAAAGCACCCTCGGGTGCAAGTAGATAAATAGGGACCGCTTTCTAGCGGGAAGGTAAACGGCGTTTCCGTGTGCAGCTCTGGCTCGCCAGAGCAGCGATGTCACGCTGGCCATGTGACCCGGAAGTGTCTTCGGACAGCGCTGGCCCCCGGCCTCTTAAGTGAGATGGGCGCACAACCCCAGAGTCTGTCAAGACTGGCCCGTACAGGCAGGGGTACCTTTACCTTTACCTTTTACCTATACCACAGTGTCCGGATTACTTACTTATTGCATTTATATTCCTCCAAGGAGCTCAAGGTGGAATGCATAGTTCTCCCTCACAATAACCCTGTGAGGCAGATTAGTGAGTGACTGGCTTAAGTGAGCTTCATAGTTGAGTAGGGATATAAACCTTGGCCTCTCAGGTCCGACACTCTAACTCCTACACCACAGTGGCTATAATCTACACACACACACACAACTAGCATTCCCATGATCCACTGAATTATTTTAAATTTACAAAGAAAAAGTGCATGTATTCTCAGATATGCTTGGCAGTACAGTCATAATTAATAATTTATTCAGTGATTTGGATATGAGCACTTGCTTAAGAACATCCAAAGTGCATTGCTGGATCAGGCCGAGGTTTACCTTGTCTAGAATTCTTTGTAGGAATCACAGCAACGAGGAGGCACTACTAGGAAGCTCACCACTAAATACTTTACAGAATACCTCCTCACCCTGCCATAAAATATGAAGTTTACATTAAACATTTCCACAATAAGATTTTACTTACTTTCATTTGGCCACAAGATGGCACTCCAGGACAACAGCTCCCATGTTTCCCTGCCTGCAGATGGATCAAGTTGATTAATATTTGCAGACACTTCTTGAATATGAAATATTAATTATGTTGAAAATATTTCTTATTTTAATGTATTGGGACCTTGGTATAAAATGATTAAATAGGTCTTGCATTCGGACAAAATAAATAAAAAGTATTTATTTTATTTATTTAAAATAAATAAATATTCATTCAACAATAAGGCCTCCATGGAGGTCAAAGCCATTAAGAAATCAGCATACAATAAAATCACAATAAAAAATACAATTAGTCACATGTTAATATATTAGTAAAATAGGCTGCAGTTCAAAAGCAACGCATATGCTCTGATTTACATGCAGTAGTTATTCATATTGTTTTAGTACTAGTGATTTTCTGAAAATATTGTAATTTGCATTATTCCATTATTTAGCTATTGTTCAAAAAATATTTTTCACATTTTTATTCCAGTCTCATACAAGTGGTGACCGTTTTGTGTGTGTTTAATTGACGCACAACTACCGATGTGTGGGTTGTTTTGGACCCAGAAGAGGGCAGAACAGGGGCGGAAAAGGGTAGGCTTATGCGTGCTCCGCCAACCTGCTGGTGAGGAGAGGGCAGGAATGCACCCCCCCCCCCAAATTGGAGGTTGCCTGTATAGGATAATCTCATTAGAACACATGTGTGAGGTAGGTTAGATTTAGGGGTAATCATTTGCCCCAGCAAAGAGCTTCATGGATGGGTGGAAATTTGAATTCTGTCTTCCCAGTTCCATCCAAACACTCAGGATTTTCTGAGGGAAGCCATGGCAGATGAAGTGAAATGAAGCCAGGATATGCTGGCAGTGAAATAGGGCCTTATTCTTTCTTGCAGGAGTTGAAGTCAATTGTTATATTGGCATATAGTAAGTCCCATTCACACACCCCCTCAGCAATACGAAAGTCATCTCCCTGTGATATGTGAATGGAACTTAAGGCTGTTCACTCTCAGTTTCCTGAAGTGAACAGTGGCAAAATGAGACAGTTTTCATACACTGCTGAGTACAGTACTTAGAATTAGAGTTGACTCCAGAGCGAGAAGCTGAGGTGTGCCCTGTTCTCAGGATGTGAGTCACTCCATCTAGAGGCAGCTGTTGTTAGTGAGAGATCCTTTCTTCTGTACTGGAAAAAAATAGTGTTGTGTCTTTGCTTAACAATGCTGCCATTGTTACCAAAGCCTGATGTAGAATAAGCACCATTTGTTTTAAGCTCAGTGTGCTTTTGGTGTATGGAGTTTAGGGATTGGCTTAAGCAGCTGGGTCTGGCACAGAATATCATCAAACGTCTATAGGAAGTTTGGGTTTGGTCCCAGCTCTGAATCCTGTATTTCAGGTGTCTTATCCTTTGGAATTACTTAGCGATGGACCTGTGGTGATTTTGTAATTTAAAAGTCTAAGACATAAACAGTCTTGATTTTGTTCCCACATGTAGACAGAATTGCTTAAGTCAAAGCATAATTGACCCTTTCCAACTTTAGTAGTATTTTTCAACAATATTTGTATGTGATTATTTGTGTCAGAAGGTAGACAGGTTGTTTGGCACCCGTCTGTCTCAGTAGACAATGGAAGTGTCTGGCTTCAGGGGTGAAGGCAAACTGTTGTAGAGTTAGAGTGCCTGCTGTGGTTGTAGAGACCAATATGGGGAATGATCACACATGTTTTGTTGCAGTTGGGGCAGATGAAGACATCTGTTTGTGCTGATGTAGGTTTACCATGGCATTTACAGGGTGAGCTCCTGTTTCTCAGTCCCTGCTCCTGCCAACCTAGCAGTTCGAAAGCACGTCAAAGTACAAGTACAGTGGTACCTCGGGTTACATACGCTTCAGGTTACATATGCTTCATGTTATCAGAAAAGTTGGTGCTTTGCTGTTACTTGTTGTGGGGGTATTTGCCCATGTTTCTGCTTATCTCATTATATGTTACAGTGCTTGCTGTATGAGCTGTCATTTACTGGGGTTTATGAAATAGAGAATGGGCCTCCCACTCATGGAATTGCTATAAATTCGTTACCATGTTTAAAATAAGTTATCCTTTGGAAGAGCATGAAAAAAAAATGATAATCCATTTCCTTGAAAGCGCCCTTTCTTAACTGAATGTATTAGCATAGGTAATTCCGGTGACAGCTTTCAGATAATTTTCTTTTAATTTTTCATGAAATTACTTTTGAGCTTATTTACTACGGTGCAGCTACAAATAACTTCATTAAATAGATGTTCTGCCACTAAAGCAAGCTGTTACTTGCAATTGTATGTGAAATGTAAATAACCTTAAGGCATCATACTTGAAGGAGAAATTCCAGTCACTTAGCATACATAGTATATTAACATTGCTAACATACAATGAAAATATTTGATGCACTATGTACAAGATGCTTGCCCATCTGGGTTCATCGAGGATCAGGGCGAAAGAAGAATTCAACAATTGCATTGGATAAGTATATATATTTATAAAATTCTGTAAGAATTACGTGGACTTATTTTAATGAAAATAAGTATATTGATTTGACACTTAACGACAGTGGCGTAGTGTGGGGGTGCAGGGGGGGCCGGCCGCACCGGGCGCAACATCTGGGGGTTAGGGAAATCCATGGGTTAGGGGGCGCAAATTACTTGCCTTGCCCCGGGTGCTGATAACCCACGCTACGCCACTGCTTAAAGATTCTGTAAAGACGCAATCAATATTTTCTGAAATTATAGCATTTCTAAGTTTCGTTTTGAGGGCTGAGCTGGGCAACAATGATTTGTGCACAGATGTCATATCTCTGAGTAATAACAGCAGTGAAGCGAGCAGAACAGAACTGGGGCCCTGGGGGAGAGAAGGATCAATTCAACTCACATCATTCCCCCAATGAGAATCACCCCCCTGAAGCTGCTGCTTGCTTCCTTTGTGGAAAACCTGTGTTTACAAAGCCTATACCTATAATTTTTCTCTAATACAGGGTTTCCCAAACTTGGGTCTGTTTTTGGACTTTGACTCCCATCATCCCTAACTAGCAGGACCAGTGGTCAAGGATGATGGGAATTGTAGTCCAAAAACAGCTGGAGACCCACATTTGGGAAACCAAATAGAAGCATTGGTAAAGGAGTAGGGTGGGGGTCACAGGCAAAAAAAAAAAAAGGCATAGAGGAAAGGAAACACACACACACCCTGATAAATGTCAGTTCTCCTCCAGCTGCCATTTCCCCAAATTTTAAGACATGGAGATCTGATCAGCAGAATGAACAGAGAGGCGCCTAGGATGCAGCTTGGCCAACTTTTTGGAATCACTGAAGTAATTCACTTCAGTGAATTCCCCACCACACAAGGCAATTTGAAGAAAGCGAAGTAATGCACCTTATCATAAAAGGAGTGCCGCTTCCGGAAAACCATTTGATGAAGTCATACCATTTAAAGGAGGGGCATAAAACTACTAAGTTAACTCCAAGTTTAATATTGTCCCAGTACACTTCCATGGTAAGTCCTGTTTCTTGGCTGTACGGCTTTAGTCTTCAGGTAGGGGCTGATAGGACTGGAATGCTACCTCATGAAAAAAGCTTCCCATGTTTAGACAGTGCACACTAAACCTGTAAAGCTCATTCTTTCCATTAAATAATTATGGGCACCTTAGTTTGCTAAGAGTTGCTGAGAATTGTAACTCTGAGAGGTTAACTACAGCACCCATGACTGTTTGAGAGAAATAATGTGTGTTAACTGTGCTTTAAGCCATGCTTCTCTCTGATATGATTGTTTTCTCAGCTAGAACTTTCCCCCTGATACCTAATTTTCAATTTTAAGGGTTTGGGAGCCAGGTTAAGGGAGCCAGATGAAGACGCTGCTGATCATTTCAGCCCCAAGTGAAATCTAAAGCAGTCTAGACGCAGGTTTATCACCTTAGGGAGAACTAGGTCAAATAGCTTTCCCCCCACAAAGTGATATAATTGCATCACATACTGCATCACTAAGTCATCTGTATCAATCTGCCAAATGGTAAGCAGGATTTCCAAAGCTTCAGATGCAAATGTTTGGTAAAATAATTGTATAGATTCAGGTATGAGGAGTTTTCTTCTAATTTTGAATTTCTATGTAGTATTTGAGGTAGTTGAACTAAAAAAAATCTCAACCTTTGACTTCACCCAGCAGATAAATTATATTCAGTTAAAATAACAATGCACCGAAAAAGAAAAAGATTCCACTAAGTGATAGTAATGATGATTCAGCTTACTATTTGCATTTTGAAAAAAGCCATTTAACACTTCTACCTGACCAAATAAGTGAACATTAAGATCAGTTTCCTTTTTAAAATTTATTTTCTGTATGGATAGAGATGCTTAATTTGCATGCATTTTACTCCGTGAATGTTGTGTTAATGTGAATGAAATACATTTACAATGTGTAAATAGTTGACTCAAAGCACCAGTTCAGTTCGCATGAATAGGCCTTTTAAGCTTCTTTGCCCTTTCTGCCCTGTGGTTGAATAGATAAATAAAGAAAAGGCGCCCTTATTATTTTTTGCGGAGTCTTAATTTAAAGGTCTCTGCTAAATCAACTAAACTCAGCCTTCACATTTTTACCCTATCACTTACTGCTGCTTAAGTTGCTTGGCACAAATTCTATAAATAACTTGCTGAAAGAGCTCTATTTTCAGGGTGTGTTAAAACTAGACTCTCTGTTATGTCCCAACAACAGCAGGGTCTTTCCCAGACATACAACATGAAGTCTTGAAGCTGATGTGATAAAGCTTCCTGATTGGTATAATTAGATGGATGGAGCTTTTATCCTTTGACTTTTTTCCCTTCAGTAGCGTAAATCCCAGAGAATGGGAGGCTAATCTGTGAAGAATTCCCACAGGAGTAAAAAGAATTTTCAGAACCTACCATTTTAATATTCTATCTAGATAAACTGGACTAATTATTTAGAACCAGCTCATTTGCTGTAAGGTGGAATCCGCTGACAAAAGCTTCTGTTTCGTGAAAGGCAAAAATGCTCTTGTCATAAAAAATAAAACTATATCCTTAGCAAACAACCACGTACCTTATATAGCAAAGCATATATAGTTATTTTCATGTAGAGAGTTAGGCCAATTTTTCAGGTTGTATTTAGTAGCATATCTTATTATCATGGACAAAATATACAAATATTAAAATGACACTGAATTGGCAGGACGGGATGAAATTACTTTAGTGTTCATATTGGGCTTCCACAATGGCTTCCACAATCCAGGAAGCTGAAGATATCTTATTTAACAGCACAATTCTACACTTGTTTACTCAGAAGTTTGGCTTGACATGATGTGTGAACCATCCAATTGAGTTCGGTGGGACTAGCTTCCAGGTACTGTAGATGCTTACAAAATCCACATTTTCTCTAATTGCTTTGTCCCCTAGCAGTCCATACTCAAGCAGCTTGCTTTCGGGCATGTTTTCAAACCCAGAGTTTCTATGTCCATACCTGGTGGGTGTCTCCTTTTTTCACGCATCACTGTTTCTTGCTGTGCCTGTCTCTAAGTCTACCTCTTTACAAACCACTCATTCCACAACCAACTGAGCAATGCCAGCAACTAGGAACAAAGGGAGGCTTGGGAGGGAGTGGATTTGAACCATCCACACTTGAAGATCAGGGGCAAAGAGCCCGCGAATTGTTGACTAATAGTTTACTCTCCTATACTGTTGCTCTCCTATATGTACTGCTATTCAAAACGTAGGGAATATCGAGATCTCCAGGGAATCTCTGGGGATGAGAAAGTGTGGGACAGCGTTGGTTGGAAAATAACACCCATGGACAAAGATGAAGTAAAAGAGGCACGAGGGGTTCACAATCCGTATTAAGCTGAGGTATGAGTTAGGTTCATGGTTTTAATAGTTATAATAGTTCATTTTGGAACACCTGCTTTGTTTAATTTGTTGGGGAGAGTCTCAGAATTTTAAACTGTTGCCTTTGACATTCTAACCTAGAGGATTTCAATCAGTGTTGAAATCTGAGACAGTTACTCTTTCAGCTTCTGTTATATTGGTGTAGATGAGGTCTGCTTAGTGCTATCATCTTATAGGAAGTTTCCTTACAGCATATAGACTGCTGACAATGGACTGCTATTTATTTTGAAGGGCATTTTAAATTGCATTGCTCTTTCTTCTAATTTGCACAAAATATTACAACCTCAAACCAGGTTGAGAATTCTGTATTTGGAAAAAGGTATGAGGAGCATGATGTGCAATACAAGAACACAACTGAGGGAACAGGGATCAACCTTCTAATGTATTTATAGTTCATGGATGAACAACTTCCTTCAGTTAATTCTTCTTTTTCCTCAACTTCCACCGATATAACTTTGAGGAACTGGATATGAGCATTTTGAACCCTGGGCACTTGCCAGAAGCATGCTCCAGCCGCCTCTCAAGTGTCCCTTATTATTAGGGAAACAAAAGGAGGAAATCCCAGAGGTGGTTGTGCAAATGTTTTGAATAAAAATCTCTCTTTAAATGCTCAACACATTTGGAGTCATTTCAGGTTCCTCCTCAGGGAATTTTAAGACTGCTACAAGGGGATACCATTTCCACTCTTCTTGAATACAAGAGCACCAAGGAGGCTGAGAGAAGAAAAGGAAATATTATATATCCACAGAGCACTTTCAAGTATAAAAGCAGATACATACTGGATTTAATATTGCAGAAGGGCAAATCCAGACATAGAAGTAAATTCTTTGTCTGCTTATTAACAGCTGTTAATAATGATGTTGTTTATTTGATCCACTTGCAATTTTTTTAAAGATTTTGTTTACCTCACCTTCTTTTGAGAGGGTGTTGCCTTAAAAATGTAACAGTAAGACTATTTACATTGGCACCAGTGATGTTTACTTTCTGTTATGCTAATATTTCCTATAACTGTCATATGGATAAAATATAGGCACACTGTAGATCGAGGTGGGATGAAATTTTTCGGCTGAAGGACTGTGTTCTACATACCAAAAGTATGCATGGCCAAAGTAAGAGAGCCCCCAGACATATTCACCATGCCACACACAGGCATACTTACATACACACACACTATATATATACATACACACACACACACACACACACACACACATATATATATATATATATATATACACACATACATATATACATATATATATAATGCACACACCCCTTCATTCATAATGTATGAATGGTTTTCAAAAAAAGTGAACAGGAAGCCTAGATTAGGATCCTGATTGGGGGTGTAGAGGAATAACCCCTTTCCCCCCCATGTTTTCCCAGTCTAAATATGGCCTCTTGCGCTTGCCGTTTGCATTGGAAAGAAAATGTGCATTTGCCAATGGAAGCTTGCTTTCCAATGCAAATGACATGCACCAATGGGAGCTTTCTTTCCAATGCAAATAGCAGATGATTAATATTTGGGACAATAATAGGACACAACGAGTTAAAGTCCTCTAGTCCTTGCCAAAATCCCAATCTGGATTGGGGCCCCCTTTGCCTGATATTTACCCATTCACATAATTACTCACTGTGTGAACAGTGTCACTTCTATTTTGGCCCTGAGATGCATGTGAAGGAAACAAGTTGTGTTGCTTAAATGAAAAGCTATTTGCCTTTTTTTTTACAACAGCAAAATGGGACAAAGTATAGCTCGTTTTTCTTTATTTAATTTTAAAAAATGTATATACTGCTTAATTTAAAAAGCTTCTCTATAAAATAAAAACTAGACATTAAACCTACTGACAAAATCAGTTGTTAAAACAAGTTTGCTTCAATTATATTAGATCATTACATAAAGCCATAGAAAGAAGCAGCACCACTATCGCATTATACCTCACAATTGCAGTATAAGTATGCAGTTTAAACGGCTTCCA
This sequence comes from Podarcis melisellensis, assembly GCF_964234715.1. Classification (NCBI taxonomy): domain Eukaryota; kingdom Metazoa; phylum Chordata; class Lepidosauria; order Squamata; family Lacertidae; genus Podarcis; species Podarcis melisellensis. Next base: position 40,979,833 of record NC_138542.1, read on the forward strand.
ATTAAAATTACACTAAATCCCTTCTGACCCCATTCTTTTCATTCCTCTGAAAATGGAATGTTTCTGAAGCAGTAATGGCTGCAGACACTGTGGGGGTGGGGTCTGGTGGTGATGTTTCTATTTTACTTATTATATGTGGGGTTTTGTGTCAGCGTTGCTTGTGCAGGTTCTCTGCTGTTCACTTGTGTTCCTTTGGTGGTGAGAGAGGTTGGGGTTGGCCTCGGGTGTGGTTGTTTGTTTGTGATTGGCTGTGGTGGTGGTCTTTGTTTTCATGTGTGAGTGGGGTAGGTGGGTGTTTTGGATCAGGTTAACCATATTGATTTGTATGCTGTTGGTGGATTTTTGTCATTGTCTTGTTGGGCTGTGTATGTGATAAAGGGGAGCTATACCGGGGTGAAGGCATCTTTGTGACAATTTGTTGTTGACAAAGGACAGCTGGACTTATAAAGGGCCCAATTACCTTCAGTAGCTTAGGGCTTCATCAGACCTAAATCCGGCCCTGATTGCAGTGTTGTTTTTCACTCTCCATTTGTGAGCATTAGACAGAGACTGCACACAGGAGGCTTCCCTATGTCATTGGTCTGTCTTGTTCAATACTGTCCGCTGCAGTGACTGGCAGTGGTTATCATGGGTTTCAGACAAGGGACGTTCCTAGTCTGACATGGAGATTCCAGGACCAATCCAGGCACCTCCTGCCTGATAAGCAGATGCTCTCCCGCTGAGCTACATGTGTTGGGTGCTTCAGGTGGTAAATGCTGTAGGATGGACAGTGGTGGTGAGGAGTGGGAGGACAGAGCTCTGTGTGATGCTCGGAGCTGTATGTGCCCTGCACCCTAGTCTACTGCTCACAGTGGTGGTGGAGGACATTGTCTCATTACCCGTGATGAAGCAAGATTCTATTGCCATTCCAATCATCTTCTCTAGTTGTGATGGGGTGGTGGGCAGCTTGTCCTTTTCCACAAAAATCAATGTATATTGGGCCAGCCTTTTGACTGGCAGATGAGAAAGGTAAGAATGAAAGATAAGAAAGAACTGGAGACATTAAAAATATCTTGTAATCTTGTCTGGATTTGTTTATTTTCAAAGGTAAAGGATACAAAGACCAGTACCCAGGTACTCAGTGGTAGAAAGTCAGATTGTGCTGACTTGCCCTGCCATGGCTATTGCACTTGCTGTTGCTCTCCACCACTTCATAGAATCATAGAAGTGGAAGGGACCCAAGGGTCATGTTGTCCAACCCCCTGCAAGGCAGGAATCTCAGCTAAAGCATCCATGACAGATGCAAGGAAGGTAATTTCTGTAAAGGAGACCCACTGATTGAATCCATCATTCACATACATACATACATACATACAGACATACAGACATGGTTGCAGGGCAGAGCTGGTGGCGGGATGCTGATATGGAGCAGAATGCTTAAATGGGGCCCCAGTCAATGTGTAATCTAGCATAAGCTTTTATGGAAGAAGACAGAACAGCATGCTCCCTCTGTAGCTGTCAATAACCTTGCCAGGGAATTTCTGGATGCTGTTGTGGAAAATAATCCTGTATTTTGGGTTGCTTTTGATGACAAATTCATGTAGAGCAGACCATGACAGACTATCTCCTTGCTGAGGTGGATTGCAGACAGCACAATAAACTACCCCAACATCTGCACTGGCTCCGTCCCTAAAGTCTTTCGGGGTGTGAGCGTTGGTCTAAAAAACACTTGGCAGCTTCGATTGTAAATGCCCCAGAGCCCACCTTGTCTCAACAATTCACAACCAGTTACTATTTACCAAGAACACTTTCTTGACTACCATGCAATCCAACACAAGTGCATGCAGGGAGCTGTCGTCAGTGGCTTCCCCACAACCAGATCTCTCCTCTGAAGAACTTCCCTCCTTGAGGAAAAGCATTCAGATTCAGCAGGTTTAAAGCAACATTAATTTAACTGAGTATTTTGTTTCTAATGGATGAGTGGTTTGGTTTTTATTTTTAAACTGTAGTTATCTACCCCAAGACTATGCAAAGGCATGAGAGGGAGATATTGAACTAAGCAAATAACACACAGTAAGACTCAGTATATTGACCTTTTTAAAAATATCACCAGTATGTTTGACCATTTTTATCAACTATTTGCTAACATAAAAAAGTTCTCCCTTAAATAGCAGTCATTATGATGGGTGTCCAAGCATGGCGGGTGGAGAGTTGAATTCTTGTCTTTGTTTTATTATTTTTTTGTTTCTCCCTTCTGAAGCTCTGTGGCAGGGAAACTGCATAGTTCTCGGGGAGAATGGATACTTGCATACTTTGGGAAAGAGATTTGTGTTTGGTCAATGAAAGAGAAAACAAGCTAGGAGGTGATAAAAATGTCAAGGTCATAATGTTCATGGAAGCTTTTTGACCAGCCAGGAATTTTTATTAATTCTTTAAATGCAAATACCTAGGCACTGTGGACACGTTCCATACCTCCTGCAGAGCACTAGGTGGAAAATTACAATTAGCCTCCCAGAACGAAAATATAGTCCTGAGTACAAGAAGCCAAATTCTCCTTGTACAGAGATGCAAATTTATCCCCTGAGTCCCTCAGAATGTTCACTATTAGGATTGTATCAGATTACAATGGTGTTTTGGCCCAAGACTAGGACTTGTTTGGCTTCAGGGATGCTGTAGAAATGTTTCCCGTTCCTGACTGGCAAATATGCATATTGAATACTGGTTCCATCCAGTGGTGGATTTGTGCTAAGTGGAAGCACTTCTGTGGCTAGTGCAAGGTGAGGCACCTCATGTTTATCATTCCTGCCCTACTAGTTGTAGCCCTTTGGGGTCTGTGCCATATACTACACTGTTCCAGAGGGTTCATGAACCCTTAGGAGAAATTTTAGGTGCTTTGGGGGCATGGAAATGTTGCATTGGGTATGAGGCATCAGTGAAAATTCTGATGTCCTACCTCGTCCAAGGGGATGCACTTCAACAAGTGCAAAGCCACTGTTGAATACAGTCCTGTGTGTCTTTTCAACTACATTCTGTGTTCCTGTGAATACCATCAAAGTCTGTGAGATACCTTACCAGTTGACAGGGCCAACAACCCACTAAGGGTGCATTCCTATTTTAAAGGAATTACAGTAGTTCCATTGAGCTCAATGGGACTTACTTTTGAGTAGACATGCATAGGATTGTGCTGTGAGAGTTTATAAAGCCTAAATCATGCTACATTTTCTATTCCCTTCCCCCGTTTTATTTTTTGCTCTACGTACTCAGTGGATATAGTTTATTAGATGTGTTCACCTGAATTTTGGTGTTGCCCTGAAGAGCAAATTAAGATGAGGAGGCATTAAGAAAACAGGTAGCCTCAGGATTCTGCTGCCTTGCCTGACAGCATCTGAGGAAGGAGCATTGAAACTAGGCCACCCATTTGCTGGTTATAGACTTGCTTCAGGTCCCTCTTTGGCTAGCTTGGCTTGTTTTAGTTCGGTTGCCAGGTCCACTCTCTCACCTCCGTCATTAGTTTTTTCCTCCCTTCCAATCCAGGTGTGGTCAACTGACCACTCATGAGAATGGAGGTTTCTTGGATTATTCGCTTCATTAGCCTTGGGTTGAAAGTACGTTGAAATTTTGGCCTGTTTTTTCTTTGGGGGAGTTGTTACAGGTTCTGTGGGTGAAATCCCCAGTTCTTTGCAACACTGTATTGTAAGTACCGTGCTCGGAATCGGAAATAAATAGGGCTAGTTTATCCAGACCTCAGTTTTAAGGGCTTTGCATGGGGGGGGGGGGGAGTTCAAAGTTTCTTTAAGTAGCTTCAAAAGGGAGGGGAGATTTGAAAGTCTGACAGCTCCCGGAGTCTTTTACTGATAAAAGTTGGCAGGTTTTTTTTCATAGGTTGAGCCTTTTTATCAGAGTAATTTGATAATTAGAGCTCCTACTCACACAGCAGAGACTCAGTGGAGACTTGACCCGGTGCCATTATCTCCCAGAAGTGCATCACGCTATATGGTAATTTTCATAATTGCAGACCCTTCCCCATGCAAGATGCAAACTGTGCTATAGGTATGCAGGGCACATACTTCAGGAAACTTGAATGTGCTCACAGCTGAATGTGTGAAATAGCTGAGAGTTTTGCTTGGCCTTGAGTTCAATTCCTATGTAGAGCCCATCCCTTTTAAGCATCTTACCAAATGTAAATAATAGAAAGTTGTGCTCTTTATTGTTGTTGTGCTGCCAGAAGCAGCCACAAATTCAAGAGAGCTCTAATTTCGAAAGTAAAAGGTATGAGAACTACAGTTCCATTTGGCGTTTCTACTCCAATTTAAGTGCTGAATTTGATCAGGAATTTTTAGCAGAAGTTGCTTTGTATTTTTATAGTATGCATCTTCCACTCTGAAACAGTGAAGTTCACATCCCAGTCTTAAAACATAATACAGTAAGCTCTGGGTTTACATTTGACAAAGTGGTTGTTTTACTAAGCTATCATTAAGGAAAATTTGTGCTAAACAATACTAGATCGGTCATGTTGTATATTTTCCCCCATTGATGATCAGCACAAAAGAACATCTAACATGTAATTCTGATTCTAGTGAAAAGCAACATAACTCCAGGATGCCTACTGACAAAAGGCATATATTTAATATAAAATACACAAATGTCTTTTTCTAGAGATACTGTATTTATTCTTGATAATTGTTTCTTTGTCTACAGTTGGGGAAATAATTTCCTTGGCACTAATGTTCTCCTTCTAGGAGTGATATAATAATTATCTAGTTCATTTCCCAGAGCAGAAAAAAAATTATTTATCCTCAGTGTCCCTTTATGCTGTTTACATAAGAGGTATTCTTGTGAAAAGTCAACTTCAGGTCAGTGTTTGGTTTCAACACCAGTAACCACCTGAGTACAAATCACAGCTAGTGCTAGCAGAATCTATTGTCTGTAGGAAACTGCACAAGCAAAATACCGGTACATTCAAATATTTGTTGACTTGATCAAATGGAGAGAGCTTTTCTTTTGAACAGGAAAGACACAAAATAGGACATGGGAAGCACGTAGGCAAGAGTCCACTATCAATTGAGTCTTACCGTGATTCCCTAGCTGGTGAGTTAAATTGGAGTTTAAAGACCCTCAACAATAATCTTACTACAACATAAAAATTGCAAACAAGTAATAATAATACAATACTATTTAATACATTTTTAATACATATTTGATACAAAGCATACAAAGCAAATGTTTAGGGTGAAATCAGATACTCAAATATGGAACTCAACTTGGAATTAATAGTCTTCTGGATTACTCTATGCCTGCACATGTAATATCAACTAGCAGATTGTGTGGTGGGGCTGCGCCACTCACTTGACCTCCCTCTGGCTGAGTTGCTACTGCATACCAACAGGGACAAGTTGGTAGTGAGGCCAGCATGGTGCAAACATGCTGGCAGAGCCAATCTGGTCTCCTGCCAGTGCTTGCACCACACCAACTGCTGCACTGCCTTGCTCCTCGAAGTGGGTCAGGTGACCAGCATGGCCCCACCACACCTTCTGCGACTGGTAGTATCTATACAATATGTGTGTGTTATTGTTTTTGTGTGTGTACAGAAAGATATAGGTGCATATCAGTTCTTACAAATCCTTCACTTAAAAAAAAATGCATTCTTGGTGTTTTTTCTTCAGTACCAGTGGGTATACTGAGACCACTGGCGGAGGGAGAGGAGTGCTTGGGGAGTGCACTGCCCTCAGCAGCGTGGTCCCGGTGGGGTGCCATCGCAGCTGCCCCTCCGCCCGCACTAGGCGCCATGCCCCTGCTGGCGGCGCACCACACCCCCTGGATGCGTGCCAGGCCCGCCCCCGCCTGCTCTCTGCCACTGACTAAGACAAGTGATTTTCTTCCATAAAAGTGGACGGTGAGGTCACCACTTGTAGCTTCTATTGCATGTCTGCATAAAATATGAAGAAAATGTGATGTTGACCACTCTTAGAGGATATTCTCATTCTTTGTCATTCTTTGTCATTAGAATGTACTAAGGATTTCATGGGATAATTTTTGTCCTCTGTACAAAAATAGATCACTTCTTTTCCAAGCTTCTGTGACTTCCAAGCTGCCACTCTTAATGAATCAATGACTGTATGTATCAGTATGGAGCTGTGAGGGCCTCCCAGCAGTCAGTCTCCAGTTGGTCAGGTTTTGAGATCCATGTAAGGGCCTTATTGTCAGTACAAAGAGGGGAGCAGAGGCCCCAACCCATTAGCCTAATTTGTACCAACTTTCATTCATTTCATTTCATTTCACCCATCATTTGGCTTATGTCCTTCTGATTTATGCTGTGGCTCTGGGGACCTGAATTTATTTATGTTCTTCTTCTCTCCTTTACTTTTTTTTATCTTGTCTATTATAAATTGTAAGCTATTAATTTAAGGTGTAAACAGCCATTTATGTCTTTGCACTCTATAAATAAACTAAAAAAAAAGACAAGTGAGTCAATGGCCACTGGAAATCCACAGAGCTCCACCACCACCCTTGTCACTTCATTTTCCAACTCACAGCTGGGAAATGACAAAAAAGAAATATGGCAGGGAAATATTAGGTAAGGAGGGATGGGTGAGCATCTACATCCCCTATGTGGGACTGAGGCTGCCACAGCTGGCAGCTCTTAAGGAAGCAGAAACATAACTGGAAGAAATACCAGCCAGGTATGGTGTGCTTGAATTAAAGAAGCCTTTTGAGGATGTTATGTACTGAGTTGAATAGGATTCAGAATGCAGCAGTCTGATTGGTCCTAAACAATAGGACCCAGAATGCAGCAGTCTGATTGGTCCACAGGAGCCACCCAATCCAGCTCCAGGTGGAAGTGAATCCGCAACCTGATTGGCCTACAGGAGAATCCTGGAATTAGCCAATCACCTGGGACACATTGTGTAAATAATGTATATAAAGCAGACATTCTGGGGGAACTCCCATTCCTCCTCACCACTATGAGCTGAATAAAGAGCATGAAATCCACTCTCGACTCCAAGTATATTTCAGAGGACTTGGCACAGAACTTTTAAGATCAGCTTGGGTGGGGAAGATACAACTGCCCGGCTTAGGATGTTAGCAGGTGGAGAGTTAATATTTCTTCAAGGATACCAGCTTGCTTAACTCCAAAATTAGGGCCTACCAGAAGGTATTTTTATGCCCAATCTTTTGTTCTAGGCACTGGGTTATATTAATATTTCAACATGCCTTGAAGTTTTTCCATATATAGAATATTTCCAGAAATATTTTTCCTGCTTGTTTTTCTCCCTGTGGCCCTGTACTCCCTCAGATTAGTGAGGGACATGTGTAAATATTTTTCTTACTGAACTGTGGGAAAGAAGCTATGAGCTGCCTTGACCTTCGTGCAAGGTTAGATTTTGGAACTCACTGTCATTGGGAAAAAAAATCAACAAGAAAGTACAGAAACCTTGGGGACCAGCAACTTTGGCGACTTATCAGTAAGCTATCTCTTCAGTGTGCTGGAAGTGGCTGCTAAGGAAAGTTGAGTGTTTTTTAAAAAACACTTCACTATTGATATGGTACCAAGTAATCGTATCTAAAAATAGAGTGTGCATATTTGTTCCAAATTTGCTTTGTTTATTTATGCCAATGCTAGCTCCCTATTTAGATACTTTGGTAGTACCAGATGTTCTTATAATTTTCTGCAACATATACATATCCCTGAAGATTTAGCCCATGGACGTAATTATACTAAAATAACATCTTTGTGTAATTTTCCATTGCGCACAGGCAATTTCTCTTCTGCACTGTCCATAAGTGACATAATGTGGAAATAGTTCCCTAGTGGATATATTTAATTCCAGATCAGTAACAAAAAGACTTCACAGCCAAGTGAAAGATTCATTTGCTGGGGGTTTTTTTTGGGGGGGGGGGGAGTGTAGAAAAAATTATTGGATATTGGAGTATTTATCCCCTCTTCCTTCCTGGCCCCTGGAATTGGACTCATGCTGGATCATGAATGAAGTATGGGGTGTTTTTGAACTAAGTTGAAATTAATTGAAAGTCAGTGGGTTTGCTCTGAGTAAAACTTAGCCGAATACCACCCATGGTCTATAATATTGCAGTGACAATGACAGTGATGCTATACTGAATATACCGTAGAGGAAGGAATGTCTCTCTCCAGAGTTCACAGTGTTACCTTCAGGAGAGTGCTCATACCATTTTCCAAATGAAAGCTAGATGTACCGTATGTTTCTATTTGTCATGGAAAAGGGAGCACGTTTTACTTCATGATCTTCGGGGATACTTGCAGTACTGTGAATGAGGTTTCTCAGTGTCATTTATGCTATGGGAAGCTGCTCTTGGCATGTGAAACTGAGAGCTCGTTATATTTCTTTAATTAAGAGACACAAAAATGTGGAAATCCCTTTTCGCAGAAGTAACCACATGGTCTTTTGAGAATGTAGTGCCATCATTACACTGCTAATGCATGTAGACATTCATGTGAATCAGCCCTGGCAAGACTTTTTCTCAGAGTCAATAGAAATCGACAGACCTCATCTGCAGCACCATTAGAGAAGAGAGAAAGCGTACAGCCTCCAAATGAAAACTCCACTGCACAAAGGATTGCTGTAGAGGATTTTGCAGCTTTTGTTGTTCACAGTGGAGCTAGCTGGATATTCCTTGTAATAAAGTGATACAACAGAGGAGTACAAAAGCTTCAAGCATGATCATTAAATAGTACCTACATTGTGGGGTGGGGAACTGTGTCACCATTCCTCATAATGTTATAGGTAAAGGTAGAGGGACCCCTGACCATTAGGGGTTGCAGCACTCATCTCGCTTTATTGGCCGAGGGAGCCGGCGTGACATGTGCCCAGCATGACTAAGCTGCTTCTGGCGAACCAGAGCAGTGCACAGAAACACCATTTACCTTCCCGCTGGAGCTGTACCTATTTATCTACTTGCACTTTGATGTGCTTTCAAACTGCTAGGTTGGCAGGAGCAGGGACCGAGCAACAGGAGCTCACCCCGTCGCGGGGATTCAAACCACCGACCTTCTGATCGGCAAGTCCTAGGCTCTGTGGTTTAACCCACAGCGCCACCAGTGTCCCATCATAATGTTATAGGCACTATCAAATGGAGGTCAATGACACATGAGTGATCAGATTCCATAACAGGAATAAATGTGTGAATGGTGCATATGTGTGTGTGTAGAGGGCATGGTGGTGGTGAATATCGTGTGAGAAGAAACCCATTTTTCTTGTGAAAAAATATTGTATATTTCCTTATAAGCTTATGGACAGGGTTCTAGAAAATATGAATCCACAAGAAAAAATATTTGGAATCATAGTATATTTATTATATACATAAAATATAAAAACAAAATTTCAAAACAGTAACATTTTTGTGAATCCACAGGACCACAATAGAAAACATACCTATGAACCATGGATCAGTGAAGTGTTGTTATTTCAATGGTATAATAGCTCTTCCTTTATTTTTTAATGTATATAAATGGGATACATTTTGTGTCTGTTTACCAGAGAAGTATAGAATCTAGTGATGAATATGGCATTGATATTCCATAAATTTACACTATTTTGAAAGTTCTGTGTAGAAACAGAAAGAAAGAAACTTGCTGCTCAAGTTTAAATATTATAAAACAAAGGCCAAAGCCAGCATGAATTATGAACATGTCCATGACATTTCAAAAAGCATTCCCCCCCCCATCCTTGTTTTTTCTTTTGGTGGTATATACAGTCTCATCATAGCTGATATTTATAGAATTAACCCATTAGTCTATAGTTAGGACTTCATCTGAAATATATTAATTGCAAAAAATTACCCTTGAACTTTACTGAGTGGCCATTGGCATAAATGAATGAAAACTATTCCTTTTATCCTTTATAGTCGTGGAGTGCTTCTGTTCCAATATTCATTTTCCTGTGCCACCTCTGTTCCCCAACAATATTAGAATTTTCACACTGAAAGGGGGCGGGCAATAAAGTGCTTTATACAATCAAATGCTTACATGTGTATAATACCTCATAAAATAGAAGTGTTCCCATTTATACTTTATGGAACCAGTCTTTTCTTCAAACCAAAATTTTGATGAAAGGATAGGTTCTACTTTCATCTGTGCTGGCTCAAAAACAAACCAGAGTCTAACTTGGGTGTTGCAACATATTCCCCTTGGTTTAACTAACTAGAAAATTCCATCCAGAATCTTTTTAAGTGCCCCAAATGAAAATCTTATTAACTCCTTTTTAAGGATGTCCCACAGAGCCCTGTTGGTTAAATGCATGCCCTAATTAGTTATTACAGATTACTGACTTTGTATGTTTTCCAGTGGAGTTTTCCCACCAATATTGGTGTTATTTCCATACATGTATACTTCTAGAGATTTGCAGTAGACATTTAATCAAAACCTTCATCTTAGTTTTATTATACCAGTATAAAAAAACTCCACATTCCATTGCTTCTCTCTAAATTGGTAGTCCTTTTGTCCATTACTAGTGTATATTCATCTTCCCAAAGGACATGAGAATGGGGTTCCAATTTTCAGATTCCTCAGTTGGTGCCAGTTCCATATACTTTAACGGGGAGTAAACAAAACACTTGTACAGCTGGACCCTAAAGCAGTATTGTCTATAAAGATTTAATTTAAGGGCTGTGACATAAGCCATATTTTGCTGAATAAATGAAATTTATTCCCAGGCAGGTTGGTCCAATACAGACAAGGTCTGTGAATGCAGTTCTGCCCATGGAGATCCTTTAACTCCATTAAATAGATGATTGGTGGAAATAGATGATATGGGTAGGAGAACTGCAGGAGTGCAGCTATGCATGCACAGCCTATTGTTGGACTCACTTATTACAAGACCTCTACTCCCCCTATACAATCAGCTGAAGCTATTGGGTGGGTGGGGGCTCCGCTTCTCTTGTGAGGGTTTCACCCACAAACACTGTTTATACATAAGTGTTGCAATTGGGACCAAAGTGTTTAAGAATCAAAGTGAAAGGCTATGACTTTGAATACCTCTACACATACTTGGCACTATTCCTTTCCATTCCAGTTTTCATTTTGAGAGCCTTCTTTCCATAGCGTTTGCATTTTGTGCATAAACAAATGCCCTATTTGGCACTTTCAGCTACAGTCTTTTAAAATTTCCAAGACATTTTTCCCCAGAGCTGGTTTCCATTGCTGGACAAAACTTTTCATATTGACTATGAGTCTGCCTGCTTGAACATCTTCATATCCAGCCACAAGATATTTCAAACCTTTGAAAACAAAATAGTCAGATATTTATGGGACTAGTACTTCATATTTATCCAAGTAAGCAATCATAAAGGGAATTTATTTTTTACACTGTAAACCACTCTGTGATCTTCTGATGAACGGCAGTATATACATTTAATAAATAAATAAAATAAAATAGTTCTGTGTGCATATGTTTTGTGCATGTACGCATGTACATGTGTGTGTGTGTACGCGTGCATAAAAAAGGTAAAGGTACCACTGACCGTTAGGTCCAGTCGCGGATGACTCTGGCGTTTGTCTGCAGACAGGCTTCTGGGTCATGTGGCCAGCATGACGAAGCCGCTTCTGGCGAACCAGAGCAGCGCACGGAAAACCCATATACCTTCCTGCCAGAGTGGTACCTATTTATCTATTTGCACTTTGATGTGCTTTCGAACTGCTAGGTGGGCAGGAGCTAGGGCCGAGCAACGTATGTGTATAATGCATATCTTTTTAATCCAGAAGTATCTTTAATGTGAGAGGACAGGAGGCAATTTTGTTCATATTATACCTTCTCAGTGCAGCCCTCTGATAAACTGTTCCAGAGAGTTGGGGGGACCCTTTATATTAGAGTATAGTGGTACCTCGGGTTAAGAACTTAATTCGTTCTGGAGGTCCATTCTTAACCTGAAACTGTTCTTAACCTGAGGTACCACTTTAGCTAATGGGGCCTCCCACTGCCGCTGCGCCACCACCGAGCAATTTCTGTTCTCATCCTGGAGTAAAGTTCTTAACCCGAGGTACTTTTTTTGGGTTAGCGGAGTCTGTAACCTGAAGTGTCTGTAACCTGAGGTACCACTGTAGAAGTTGCGGGGCAACTGTAGGAGGAATCACCTCCTTTTCTCACAAGTTAGCATATGCTTCTATTCCATCAAAAAGTCATTCTGTGCTAAAAGTTGCACAGTGCAGTTTACTCTTATGTAAACTGTGCCGTTTACTCTTACTCAACACTCTTATGCAGTGCACCAGTCTAGCTCACTTTTGTGCTTAATTGCATTTGGTTTGTGAAACTTTACTACTTTTTTTGGGTAGATGACAGAGCTACAGTATCACAAGCTCTGAAATGATCTCATCTGAGAAATTATTGCAAACGAGGTTTTTTTCCCTAGTAACTTTGAGGGTTTTTTTTTTAATGGTGAGACCATTTTACAAAGATACTTCACTATCCAAATATTACATAGTAAATCTACCCTCATAGCTCATTCAGTAGATCATGAGACTCTTAGGGTCAGGGGTTTGAGCCTCATAATGGGCAAACAATTCCTGCACTGCATGGTCCCTTCCAACTCTGCAATTCTATGATTCTATTATTTTAATACCTCCAAAGGAGAATAGGTACTTTGGAATCCACAGTCTATTGTTTTCAAAGAATTGACCAGAGAAGCAGGTGTCCTTGAACTAATAATTTACTGAAACAGAAACTCTGGATCTAATTTGTATGTGCATGCAAAGGCCCATTCAAATACAGAATGTCTATCTGTACTTTATTATTTTAAATGAGATGTGTGTTTAGATATACCGTACATTGAGATGTGCCAGAATGTGGATGGGAAAGCACAGCTAGTCATATATAGAAATATATGAATATAGAAATATTTTTATGCATGACTAGAACTGGCTCAAGAAACATAAATTTCAGTTTAATACCATGATTGTGTATATTGAGTATATCTTCATTGATTTGCAAGCACAACCAATGCAGGTGTGATGGGAATATCTTACATTCTTTGGAGACAGGGTAACACTAGCTGCATCTTTTTTCCCAAAATGTTGGGGAAGGAATTCTGCTTGTGTGCGGTTATGAGAGAAGATTCAAATTGACAAACACTGTGGCAGGGCTTTGATAATGATTATTGCATGATATAACAGGTCCAAAGTGAAGCTAAAATTGAAAGGATTGTCTAGCATCACATTAAATTGCTTTAATTAGTAAGAACAGTGATTGGCATTTTAGTTTTCTGGAGTATCTATGTAATATTTTTTTCTACCACAAGAATGTGGAATATAATTTATATGTACTGACTATAAGAGTGGTTCTGATGGACATAAATAGTAAAAATAAATAAATGATGATGATAAAGACCTGATTTTCATAATAAATACCTACCAGGATTAAGTACTGGGCAAGTGCAGCCTCTGTTAGTCCATGATTCTGGGTACAGAATCCGCTTCCCTCGTAAAATCTTAAGCTTTGTAGATTTCAGTACTTTTTGGATCTTCACATTGACCTCAGCATGGGAGCCTTTATCATGAGCAGATAAAATCTTTGCCTTCAGCACTGAATAAAGAATATAACTTCTGTTTTCATTCTAGTACATTGGTACATAGATTAATCTTAGGCACCATCAGTGTGCACTGCAAACTGAGCCTCTTTGTACTTTCAGGGTGGGTGTAATTGTTGCTACGGCTAGTGTGATATAGAGATATTTCTATATATTTCATCTGATGCAAACAGAAAAGCTCTTGATTTAGTCGAAAATAAACTGTGCCAGATCCTCTCCTTGATGAGCCTGTTCAGCCTTTGCCAAAGACAGGGTGCAGGGAGATGCTCAGTGACCTGATTTTTTAGGAAATACTGAGTACATACACAGCTGCTTCTTCCCATTGGAATTACTTGGAACTGCTGCTAAGCTGTCATTTAAAACTTTTTCACAAAACTACAAAATACAGCAATGGTTTCCTGTAGCCCGACTGCCTGTTCCCATTATAGGCTTAAAATACATGTATTTTGGCAAAGAGAAGTAATCAGTTTAAAATAATTTAGCCATTTAGTGTTACATAGTTTGGTTCTTAGAAATTTACAGATTAAAAAGTGCCTGGGAGTTTCTCTCTCCCCCCCCATCCCCCATAAGCCATGCATGGATGAATTTAAACTGATAGAGTCCCCCTTTGAGAACTAGTAGTCTAATTGGCATCACAAAAAGGACTTTATATTGGTGATAATTTATAGAAAAAGAGGTTTGTCTACATATTAAATGCTGGTTTTCTCCCAGGACACAATTTCTAGGCAAATAGACCATTTATTAGAAGATAAAAAATGTTGGAGAAATTGTACATAGCAGACAAAATATGCATGCAGCCATGCAGGTCCAATAGAAATAAATTTGCAAGGCAAAACAAGTTGTATTACCAAGCAAGCAAAGTTCCAGTTTTGCTTGAGGCAAAAAAGTCTATAACTCAGGAGTCAGAAACCGTGGCACTCCAGATATTGTTGGTCTTCTGTATCTATTGTCTCTGACCATTGGCCATGCTAGCTGGAGCTGATGGAAGTTGAAATCCAACAAAATCTGGAAGGGGTGGGTATTCCATCCCTACTATATCTAGTGCACCACTAGAGGAAAACCTCTACTTTTCCTAATATAAATACTACCATATCTCCCCGTCGTAGTAGCTTTGTTGACAGTTTACACTGATAAAGGAAACTGTTGATAGCATAGGCAATTTGAATAATATATTTGATTTTTAACTCACCATATGTATATTTCATGCCACAGAAGATCTTGGAATTTCTTAAAACTTGGTCTTTACATTCACATTTTCCTACAGAAACACAAAAATACCTCTCTCTTTAAGCACTATTTCATGAAATATTTTAGTTACCATTATTTCATATTGTCTAGAATGTCTAGATTCAGCTGCTAAACCGGGAGGGAATGGGATTGCTCATGTAATCAGGTATAGTTTTGGAAGATAGCACTTTTCACAGAAGACTGAATGGATAGTGGCAACAGCATGTTACTAAACATTTAAGTACTGAATGGAAAAGAATTTTTGTAGCTGCTCACTGGATCCTGGATATATCTATATCTACAGAGTGTGTGTGTGTGTTTTGGGTGTGTATACAGTATGGTTTATTTTTAACTTGATGGAAAATATCAGCTGAGATTACATATCTGATATTCAAACAGTGAACCTAACCAATTATAATAAATAATTCCACGTGATCTATAGTTCATTTCAGATGTTATATGAACACATAGGAAGAATGAGATCACACACATGTGACCTCCACATGTTCGTTATAAAAACTGAAAGAGCCCCCAACAACAACAAAAGCTTTAGGCACAGAGGGCTCCCTCCTTGTGATCAGGAACTCAGGGGTCCTGATAGCATGGGAAAAGTAATCCGCACATATGTTTAACACCTGAAAGAGACTTCTATCTTTCAGTAAAAAATCCAAAAGTTCATATTCTTACCTGAATGTCGAAGGGCAGAGTAGCCTTGTTCCTCCTCCCACCCCCATGCTGGTTCACTTTTGTTGTACGGAGAATAAAAGCCAGGGATTTCATGGTACCAATCTATGTTTGCACTGCTGAAATTAAAGGAACACTGTGATATGTTTCTTACAAACTCACTTCAATTCAAGTTTATTTGTAAACAACCCTCCACATAAAAACACCCTTGACAAACCTTAAGTATTCAGAAGCAAAATTAAAAGAAAATATTATTTTGCTAATTATCCATACAGTACTTCAAACATTTTTTCTGTTGTCAGAAAAGGGACTTACTTATCTGCAATTTATTTATAGATCTCACACAAGTTCAGAGTTTGGAAGAGATTTCTAGCAGTGCCTGGTAGAGTTTTTAGGATTATGATATAGTCACCCATAGCTAATTTCTTGCAGGAAGGGAAGTTCTGTTTTTTCCCTTCTAAACTAGTCATGTGAGGGGGAATATGAAATAACAGAACGATAGAAACAGAGTTAGAAGAGACCCTGAGGATCATCTGCAACCTTAGCATTATGAGAACATGCTCTAACCAACTGAGCTATACCTATGCCTTTCCAATAATTTTTTCTTGTTCCAATTCTTTCTTTCTTTTGTGGGAAGTGCTATGTCTCAATATATTCAAGCTAAGAGTTAGAAAAGTGCTTGTTTCCTATTTCTGATGCATAACCCCCCTCCCCCAGTCAGATTAGTTTAGCACTTAATCCTTTCAATCCAACTATAATGTGTGGTTCATGTGAGGTGTTACAATAAAACAACATTTAGTTCTAGAGCAGAGATGAGGAACATGTGGCCTTCTAGATGTTGCTGTACTTCAACTCCCATCAGCCCCAACCAGCATGGTCAGTGGGCAGGAATGATGGGAGTTCTTATCCAAAAACATGTGAAGGGTCACAGGTCCTCCATCTCTGCTCAAGAGGTTTTTCTACATCTCTAACCTTTTTATTCTATTTCAAACATGTATTTCTTGTAGATAAACTCCCTGTCCTTATGTTAGCTAGCCATTTATAGTTAGCAATATGTTTGACCACTCACTTATTGATGCAGTCTCCATTTAGTGGGTCACAGCTTCCTGCACAATCACATGCTCGGCAGCCGTAATCGCCAAAGCCCCAGTATCCTACCATGCACCTATTGCACTGAGGACCAGCCACTCCAGGTTTGCAGGAACAGTCACCGTTGCTGGGATCACAGAAGGTGCTATTGCTAAAGGGAAGCACAGCTGATCCAACAGGGTGGCAGGAGCACACTGCAATATTAAAACATACATATGAGATGAACATATATGGGGAGAGAGTGTATCCTAAAGGTATCACCCAGCCTTAGTATTATTCTTGTTTTACATTCAAGAGTTCAAGAAATATAAACTGCCACTGCCATTTGTAGTTTGGCCCCGAAAACAATGCAAATGTATGTTTTCTCCCTGCAGTACATTATTATAAAGGTAAAGGGAACCCTGACCGTTAGGTCCAGTCATGACAGACTCTGGGGTTGCGGTGCTCATCTCGCTTTATTGGCTGAGGGCGCCGGCATACAGCTTCCAGGTCATGTGGCCAGCATGACTAAGCTGCTTCTGGCAAACCAGAGCAGCACACAGAAACACCATTTACCTTCCCCTCAGAGCGGTACCTATTTATCTACTTGCACTATGACGTGCTTTCAAACTGCTAGGTTGGCAGGAACAGGGACTGAGCAACGGGAGCTCACTCCGTCACGGGGATTCGAACCGCCGACCTTCTGATCGGCAAGTCCTAGGCTCTGTGGTTTAATCCACAACGCCACCCACGTCCCCACATTATTATAGTGTCATACACTTTTTACTACTGTGGGTTTTACAGATACATGGCAGACATATTGAAGTCTCACATGTGAAAATGCCCTGTATTGTTTCCCATACCAATCACTATGCCGTTCCTTAAAAGTGCTGAGTGGAAAATTTCACCTTTTAGTTCTCTTTTAGCTGTAAGATGCTTGCAGTAAGGTGTGCTAAAAACACATGATCTCTTGCTTATTGGATAAATTGACTTAAAACTGAATCTGAAATTCAATATAAACATGGGCCTGGAGTATTAAAAGCAGTTCTCAACTCTAAACAAATGTTAACTGCTTTTGTACAACAGCCTCAAAATTTAGAATGCAGCAAATAAGCTCTGATTACTAGAACTTTCAGTTGAGTCTTGGATAACAAGATCCAAGTGTTGCAAGCATCTATGTATGGAATACAAGTGTTTTAAATTTAATGACTGTAATCAGTTATGAACCTTTTTATCACCACCCCCCGTGACATTGTAGCAGAGTCTTAAAAATTCATACAAGTTGTTAAAAATAGAAGAGGTGGGAGAATCTATGTAACCTTCAAGCAGATTGCTACAGTTACCATGTTAAATAAGAGTATGCCCTGCTTTATCTAGTACATATACACTCCTGAACAAATATTACACATTGTTCACTTTGCTTAGTGTAGTTTAAGGATTTGTGGTTTAACAGCTCCTTCATTTGCTTTGACCTTGGAGCTTTTCCATTTTCGTCGTTCCTCAGTGAGTGAACTGGCAATATCTGCAGAATACCATTGTCTACTACTGTATATGAATAAGGTTATCAGACATGTCGTTATCAACACAAAGTATGCAAGACACAAGGCCTTTCTCTGTCGAGATTGTAATCTCTGCTTGATCCCCTCAAAGCACAAGCTTTCTGTTCAGCTGGAGCTATCCAAAACACTCCTCACACTTTACACAGCAAGTGAAAAGCTGTGACTGAACAATTTCACGCAGGAAATATCTGTCTCCTCTGTTGGCTCTATCATGTGTCACTCTGACTCCATTGTTGTGAACTTTGCACAAATGATAGCAGCTGAAGATGAAACTGGGATGGCTGCCCAGGAATGAAACTCATTATGGCTTGGAGGCAACAGCTGAGAGGAATTTGCTTTGTATCAATAGATTTTGCAAGAAAATAAAAGAAAAAAGTAAGCTGACCAGGAAGAGGAAGTCAGAAAAGAAAACTTGAAGGATCGATTGCTGTTATGGGGAAAGCTTTTACCATTTCTATAGATTGTATGCAAAATGCTTTACAATACTTATTCGTCCTCCCCCAAACCCTTTTATTTCTTGTATTTTAAGAGATGCAGCTGAGACTGGAAGGCAGTTGTTGTTATTGTTACTTATTATATTAGTAGTTTTTATTTAATTTTTATTTATTTAAATTTGTATACCACCCTTCATCTGTAGATCTCAGGGTGGTTCACAGCATTAAAATATGAGATAAAAACACAAAATACATAATAAACAAAGAACAAAAACAAAACAATCCCCCCACCTGCTCCCACAAGCACATTTTAAAAAGAAACACAGAAGTAGTTCCAACATTCTTTGGCAACTTCCATGATCACATTCACAGCAACATTTTGTGCCAGCTGCTGCAATCAAGGAAAACTGCTGCCATCCAGTGTATCAACATATTCTTCCAGAGTGTACTTGCCTGGGAAGATTTGCGTTGCTTGAAAAACAGTTTTTTCTGGCCTGAAATAGTCCTCCCCCCGCCCCCGGTGATTCTGACAGTCCATAGGTAATCTGGGATTTGAGTGTCATCACTGTCAATCCAAATAAAATATTCTCTGTAGGCAACGTTTTACTCAGTAAAATGAGACTGAGGTGTTAGTGGACCTAATGGGTGAAGAATTCCAATCGTGTATTTTTACATATTTAGCGTAAGGGAAAAGATATTAGACAATGCTATTCCTCTCCTCGGTACTACTGTTCATTGGCAAAAATCTTCTCTCTAGACCAGGGGACTACCCTTTTAAGCACCTCCAATCTTCAGGAAGTTGTGGAACCTGGGAGGGTAGTCAGGGTCAAGGGAAATAAAAGGAACTCTAGACTTTATAGGAGCAAACTGTCTGCTTCAAGCTGTCCTAAGTCCTGGTATTCACTCAAGTGTCCACTGTCCCTTCCAGCCTCCTGCTTAAGGTCAAGTTAGGATTTCATGCTGCATTCTCTGCCATGATTTGAACACTGCATCTACAACTACAGTTGCCACAACTGGCATTTCCCTGAATGCCAGAAATAGGGGTGATCAAGTTGCAAAGGTACGCTAGGAGTATGGACAATTTATTTAATAAAATAGCTTGTATTCTGCAGAAACTTCTTTACATTTTGACTAAAAAAAGACTGTGTTCAGGATGGCTAACCATTGTTATAGATATTGTCGTTACCAGTCTGGAGCACTTTGTTTTTTAAAGTCAAAATGCAGAATATAAACTAACAACATCTACAACAATTGTTAGCCATCTTGAACATGGTCTTTTTTAAGTCAAAATGTAGAAGGAGGAGTTTCAGCAGGTGTAGATTTTCTCATTTCCACATTACAAGCTGGGCCTTCCAAAACTCCCTTTATAACAAAAACAAAAGGTGAAGCTTTGTTGTTGCTGTTCATATTATTAGCAATTATAATACATCTACTTTGTAGAAGAGAATACTCTATTTATATGCTTCTTTAATCACTGTCACGGACAAGAATCCAGATAATAATAATAATAATATTTATATCCCGCCCATCAGATGTACATGAATAAAACCAACCAACCAACAGAAACCACTGGCTTATCACTGGCTTTAAAAAAATCCCCATATATTGGAAGTTTGCTTGAATGTTCCTATCACAGCTACTTTTAGCTCCATCACCATTATTCTAAAGTACATATGGTAATGAATAGTAACTGGTGGAACTCCACAGCAAGCTCCTTGACCGGTAAACTGGTATTAGTTAGATATACTGCATAATGAAATATTTGAGGATTGTAGTTCCTTCATTTACAAATGTGAGGATACCAAACTTCTTTTTTTAACCTTGGCATGAGAATGGGCAACAGAAAGATCTAGTATTTAAATATTCATAATATTGATAAATTCATATTAACTTACATTTACAGGCATCTGGGGCAGAAAAGGGTCTACTGAGGTCTCGGTAGTAGCCTGGTTTGCAACGCTGGCAGTGCTGCCCTTCTGTATTGTGTTGACAGTTATCACACACCCCACCACTTTGGTTTCTTGATGCCAGCCATGCGTCCAAGTCAAAGTGGCAAGAGTCAGAATGCCCATTGCACTTACAGGCTGAAACACAGCCAAGATAAGCAAAAAGACAAATTAAGGATGCTCTTTTAAAAAGAATGCAGAAAAACCCTTACATATAATGAGAGCTGATTAATAATAAAATGAAAAGTATATGTCAGCCTGAAGATGTTTCCAATATCTGCAAATTATCAGTGTTTAGTTACTCTAATGTACCAATTTAGAGTGAATCTGCTGCAAGTTACCGCAGGCCTTCCATAATGATGTTTTTGGTAGAATATGAAAATATCAAATCAAATATTTTGAAGACCAAATCAGATTATCCTACGACAGATACGCAAATCCAGTATAATTATTGCTGCTTCTGTATCTTCTGTATTGTAAATTAAAACTTTAAAATATTTAGTATTTCAGTGTCTAGTATAATTTATTTAGGTGCTCCAAGAAAAACTGAATAGCTCAAAATTGGAGAATTGAAGGGGGGCAAACAAATGTCACCTTCTTGGTAAAATGAATGAACATCTTAGTAAACTAAGGTGTTACCAATGTTTTAAAATGTTGTGGATAGTGGCATTGGTTTTGGCTTTCTAATTTGTTTACCCAGGGTCATTTCTGCATATCCTGATAGCCCAGAAGCACTGCCATTAACTTGTTACTTACATCTGCATTCATTTGGAGTTCCTGTTCTGCCATTTGCCGCTCGCCATGGCTGGTCATTGTGGAGAGAAGCGCAATGTTGACAATGCGTTCCTGCAGTATTGTGTTTGCACATGCACCTTCCATGGACCTAACAAAGGGGAAACAAACTGTGACAACTACGGCTGTAGTGGCATTTCTAGAGATAACATGCAGGTGCACCTACAGCATTGTGAAATCACTGGTAATTTGGAAATGTGTCTGCCCACTAACTGCTTGCTAACTGAATAGAAAATTGTTCTTTTCAGTTGAACCTGATTGCTTGCTCACATGGAATTATTCCAGCATTGCAGCAATATCACAACACCTGCACCGAATAGGGGTCCTGTTCAGAATATTTGAAACGATACACTGAATGCATGGAGTGAGGAGGAAGAACCACTGCAATGTACCTTGTATCAAGCCTACACACAGCATCCGTGTGCAGAGACAGGGTCCCAGTTTTCATGGCTATATACTTGTAGGTTTATGCAACAAATCCCAAGGATTCAAGTGCATAATCAATGCTCATTAAGATTGGCAAGAAGTTGTTTTAGAAGCAAATAAGGAAATATTAAGGAGGGTTTGAGGAACAGCAAAGCAGTTGTAGTCTCCTCCTCGGGAGCCAACTATCTCTCGGTCTTAGCTCCGCATTCACAATACAAGGATACTTGTTTGCCTTCCAGGGCTGTTGTAAGTTTTATGGAGATGATGTATATGAAACACTCTGAACATTTGAAATGTGCTATAAAAGTGCTAACCATTAATCATGGTAATAGCAGTATGCACCTATTATGCCTTCCCCTAGTTATTGGATAACCTGTACATTTATTTTATAAATTGTACTGAACCCCTTCCCATGTCCACTTTGTGTTTTATGACAGCTTTAGAATTCTCCCCCCCCAAAACAGTCCTCACATATATATTGCTATTGTGCTGTACTAAAATGCCATTGCTTAATTGCCGTAGGCGCCTTTTGATTAAACACTAGTGAGCAGCTTCCTTTTGATGTCAAAAATTAGATTTGAAATTTGGATTAATGTTAGAGAATTTCTTCCACATCTTTTTACTCTATTTTATTTACAATGAGTTATTTCTTTGTGGTAAATTACCCCATTAGATTTTCCTATCAGAATGTGGGTGATTCAGGGAGAGTAAACAGTGTAGGCAAGATAGCCTATCATTTGCTCATTGGTATGGCATACATGAGGGACACGGGTGGCGCTGTGGGTTAAACCACAGAGCCTAGGACTTGCCGATCAGAAGGTCGGCGGTTCAAATCCCCATGACAGGGTGAGCTCCCGTTGCTCGGTCCCTGCTCCTGCCCACCTAGCAGTTCGAAAGCACGTCAAAGTGCAAGTAGATAAATAGATACTGCTCCGGCGGGAAGGTAAACGGCATTTCCGTGCGCTGCTCTGGTTTGTCAGAAGCGGCTTAGTCATGCTGGCCACATGACCCGGAAGCTGTACGCCGGCTCCCTCGGCCACTAAAGCAAGATGAGCGCCGCAACCCCAGAGTTGGTCATGACTGGACCTAATGCTCAGGGGGCCCTTTACCTTTACCTTTATAGCATACATAGCAAAAATATAAACATCTAAGTAGCTCTGCACTGAACTTCTTGATCTGTACTTGACAACCAGAAAATACAGCTCTTATCAAGAAATTATTGGTAGCTAAATAGTATTAAAAGTTCATAAGAGAGAGAAAGAGAGACTGTTGTCACAGTTACAAATAGGCTGCTGCTCAGAATACCCTTCTGAGTGACTTTGCTCCCATTATATTTATAGGGCGTTTTAAAGACTCTTTGAGCTTGTTTGTCCAGATGAAGTTGCTGGCGAGAGATGATGTGAAGTTCTTTATAATGTGGAATGTTTTGGGTCTCATGGCACACCATATTTAGCCTTCAGAAGGAATTTCCCCAGGTCAAACTGGGCAATAATCCTAGTAATTTCTGACTTCCCCTGCAGCATCAGAATTGGATAAGTTCCTTGAAGCTATTTGTTCTGCCAACACCCTCTTTCTGCTTGAGATTTATTATATAAAAGGGTCCTTGAGGAGTGGTAGATGGATAGTTGTTTGATCCTTCTTAGCTGTATGATTCTATTATCACAGTTGGAGTGTTTTGGCTCCTCTTAAATAAAAATATGGACTGAGTCATAAACGGGCACGGTAGAAAAGCTAGTGATGAGCGAGGAATGTCAAGAGGGAACTGGTGTTGCTTTTCATCCTACTCAGAATATAACAGTCTCTGATTGAGAAGGTTGCAGAAGGATAGAATGTTATTAGCGTTATAGCTCCAGGTACAGGCCTAAATATTCAAGCTGATGAAGAATGAACCAGAGGAAACTCTTTACGTTGAATAAAACAATCCATTCCTGGCAATGGACGAGTGGGGAAAGTAACCATCCAGGAATATTTTTCTGGAAATTGCTATCTAACTTCATAACAGGCAAAAAAAAAAGGACCATGGTATATGCTTAAAGCAGGTGCCATGTTTGCTTAGAGCTCCATGGAAAAAAATATCTACCACAGCCTGCATAAGTTTGCTTATTAGTAGCAGGCCAACTAATCAGGACAGCTGTAGGTAATACTACAAGCTATTTGGGAAAGAGACCAGTGTCATATAGCTTCATCATAGAAATTTAAAAGTCCAGGTTTGTTAAAGGAACGAAATACATTGACAGGTATTTCTCCAGTCAAAAATTGCCACATGGTGCTTCAAACCTAATAGTAGGTTGTAAGAATTGCATGACTGGGCAGCCAGCATGACACAAAGTATGAAATGGAAGTCCTGGGAGGTTGGTGAAACAAATACTCATGGATGGTATATATGTAAATCAGGTATTTGTAATTAAAATGTATTTTTTTTTACACACAAGAAAGTCGGTTGTAAAAAGCAGGCCAGCAACTTGTCACACACATGGCACTGGCCATGTAAAAACAAGAACACACCAAACACATCCTTTCTGGCTCCCATAAGTCCCAATTTGATAATCAGGATATATATTCATATTTCTGTCACTGGGGTTGCCATCCTTTACCCATTTCCCTAAAAGTTAGCCCCACTGAACTCAGTCAGAATGACTTCTGGAGTAGACATATATAGGATTGCACAGTCATGAACAAATAATGAGAAAGCAGATTTTGAGAATAAAAAAGATCTAAAGAAGTTGGGGAAGTTAAATCAATAAGAAACAGCTGCTGCTGCTGCTGCTGCCACCACCACAAAGAATATAATTCTGCCCTAGAATGATCATATGCATGGCTCCAGTTTGATTTGCAGCCAGCCACGATGCATTTGTGACGACTAAACCAGAATGTAAACATTTTCCAGCAATTTCCATTTACCCCCGTACTATTCATTTTGAATCTTTATGAGGCATAGCTAAATGACACATTTCCCAGGATGTTTCACTGTTTTGTGAATTGACACAAGTGAGTTCATTTAACCAGAGTTCTTTTTTTCACGCTATATTTCATTCTGTCATTAGCCCTTTCCATTTTACTCCACTTCCAGACTGCTTTCTTTCTTAGCTTGACAGCTCTCTGGTAATGTCACTCATTATACTGTGCAAGGCAAACAGTGTTACAAAAGTTGACTTGTGTAAGATAAATTAGTGACTGATTTTCACACATGAAGACAGTTGCTAGGGCATGTTTCCTCCCATTGCCTTTTTGTTCCTCAATTAATATATTCAATTACTTCTTTTCAAATTGTCTGGGTTTTTAGAAAATACTTCATGACTTATGTTCCTGAATGTACTATACTGAGAAAGAAGCAACTAACAGCTCTTGTGCACTAGAAGACCTGTGTCCCCCCCCCCCGAAACTTCCCTTTTGATTGGTATTGTTTATATTGCATAATGATTTGAGTTCTACACTACTATTGCAGCTTTATTATGGTAGATGTTATAGGGCTTTTTACTGAGACAATGTAAATCTTCACACAAGGGACAATATCGAAAGGGGAATTAGTCTTTAGAAAATTGTTTTTAAGTTGTAGCTGTTATATTAGCTTTTCCCCAACAAAATAAACAGCAAAGTGCTACTGCGGGTAAAAAAAATTACCACAAGGAGAGTATATAAAATAAAGGTGGCTTTGGATTTTTAGTAAAATATATGTTGACTAAAACATGTTCATATATTCTCATATTGACCCTACTCTACAAATGTTTATATACCATATTTTGGAGAATATTTCGAATTATGTTTGTTTAAAATATTTAATTTATTTATTTTTATTTTTAAATTATATAGCACTTGATTGTAGGGGAAAAACCCACCTCTAAGAAGTTTACAATAAAATGAAATAAAATGAAACATTAAAATTATTGATGAAAAAAGGTCAAAAAAAGTTTTAAAATACTCAAAGGACATGCAATTTCTACGTGTCTACATGTCTGATAGGCTTGCCTAAACAAAGATGATTTAAGCAGGCACCAAAAAGAATACAGCACAGTGATATCAGTGCCAGATACCAACAGGCAGAGCTTTCAAGCATAGGTGCTGCCACACTAAAAGTTCAGAACAAGTATTAAGGAGCACCTGTAGCATTGCCAGTTCCACTGATTGAAATGGTTGACTAGGCATATATGGGGTAAGGTGATTTTGCAAGGCACCTGTCAGCAATACCAAAAAGCTAAAATGATCTATGTGGGTGCCTAAATGAAAATATTTTATAATTATATCTTGTAAATAACACACAACTGCCATTACACTTCTCCCTGAGTCCTACCAGTATTACTTGAGCACCTATGCAGGCTACATTCACTGCACTACCAGTAGTTTTAAACTGCAGTGCTTTGCTTTTGATTTGATTTGTTAGATTGTTCAGTCTTGCCACACTATGTTTTCGTTTATCCTTCTTCGTTATCATTCTGCTACAACTCTTGCAGAACAAGTACATGAGAGAAATATAAACCAGGACAATTTATGTTACATACACAGCAGTCTTGGGGATTGCCAGCTGAAATGATCTAGTTTATGTAGCTAGTTTGAAAAACTTTCCACCAGGGAAACATTTTATGAAAACTAAAGGTTTTGCTGTTAGATTTGCAAGCATTCATATTTGTGAATGCTTGTTGTAATATGTTTGTTTTTCACATTGGGAAATAAAGTAGATCTCAGATTAGGTGTTTTTTCCAACATAGATTAGATTGGGAGCCAAATCATATCACCAATACAGGTATAATTTAGGCCTTGTCCTTGAAAACAGCTCATCTATCAGTTTCTCTCTCACCTCTGCTGAATCCTGCAACTTATTGCTTCTTTTCAAAGGTCTATTTCAGATTCTACATTCCAGTGAAATCAAAACTTGTGAGATGGGTGGTATACAGCACATGCACTAATCAGGTTATATAAAGAGAATGCATAGAAACAAGCTTGTATCAGAGCTGCGTTGGACTGCCAAAATATACATACTGTTAGCTTCTTTTCAAATTGTGAACCAAAATTATAATTTAGATCATGTAAATATTCACAGCTTAATTCAAAATTATAGTAGCCTAGACTTTTGTCTAATTTAGGTAACTTGAGCTCCCGTCTTTCGGTCCCAGCTCCTGCCCACCTAGCAGTTCGAAAGCACCCCTAAGTGCAAGTAGATAAATAGGTACTGCTTTATAGCGGGAAGGTAAATGGCGTTTCTGTGTGCTGCGCTGGTGCTTGCTCGCCAGAGCAGCTTCGTCACGCTGGCCACGTGACCCGGAAGTGTCTCCGGACAGCACTGGCCCCCAGCCTCTTAAGTGAGATGGGCGCCCAACCCTAGAGTCAGACACGACTGGCCCCTACGGGCAGGGGTACCTTTACCTAGATATTCCTTAAGTATAGGAAGGTCATAATATATTGTCTGTTCCCATTCTGACTTTCAGGAGACATTCTTGTCTTCAGGATATTAATTCCCCATGCAACTGACACCAAGCTCAGCAATACACCTTATTTTCGGAACATTGATCTCTATACTTGAGACTTTGTGCGAGGTTTATCCCAACATAAACTTACCACATGGAAGACTCCTGCTGCTTTAACAGGCTTAAATCCTTTGATGGGCACACAGTGATCTGCATGACCATTACAAAAGCAGCTTCCTTTTACAATAAAATCATAGATTGCGTAGTAGGTTAGTTCTGGAGGTTTTGCATTCATGTCATTGCTATGGCAAGGGCAGGATTGTTGCTTAAGCAGCTGCACGCGGAGATTAGTGATCTTCAACTGTGCCTGAGTTTCAGGACTGTAAGGATCATCAGCAGAATTGGGTGGTGACAGAGCTCGGTATATAACCTGGAAATAATACACAAGACAGAGTAAGTGAATAATAAAGAGAGGTGCCAATTGGGAGTCTTAAAAATGGTATAATAATAATAATAATAATAATAATAATAATAATAATAATAATAATAATAATTTATTATGTAT
Organism: Podarcis melisellensis; assembly: GCF_964234715.1. Taxonomy (NCBI): domain Eukaryota; kingdom Metazoa; phylum Chordata; class Lepidosauria; order Squamata; family Lacertidae; genus Podarcis; species Podarcis melisellensis. The sequence continues at coordinate 41,007,463 of NC_138542.1, forward strand.
ACCCCACCCATCTGGCTGGGTTTTCCCAGCCACTCTGGGCGGCTTCCAACAGAATATTAAATAATCTATATAAGGCTACTGGCATCACTTATCAAATGACCATCTGTTATGGATGCTTTAGTTGAGATTTCTGCGTTGCAGGGGGTTAGGCTTGATGACCCTCAGGGTCCCTTCCAACTTTACAATTCTATGAAACTACATCAAGCTCTGGGAGGTTTCCTGGAATTTAATTGACTGAAAAATATATGACTTGACCTCTGGAATTGGCAATGTGAAGATTTTAGAACCTGATTACCCCCAAGGAAAGGCTGTGGAAACACCTGTGAATGAAACAAGGAGTAAACTGTGCCATCAGACTCCAGCTGTATGCTATCCTGTCTATGACACTGTGGAGTATAATTTCATCACAGAGCAAACGTTTCATTAGTGATGACTCCGCTGTGCAATATTGACAGGTTTGCCTTTTGTTATTTTCTTCTTCTTTGGGCATATTATAAAACCATAGGGCTGTAGATCAGAAAAAAGATAAATCAGTCACCCATTTTAATGTTCTACTAAGCAGTACAGTGCAGATGAGTCTTGAGGTGGTTTTAGTTACTTAAAATATGCTCCAACTATACTAGTTCATTTGACACCTGGCAGTGAAGCTTCAGTGAGATGTCACATCCAACTGGATATACATATAGTCTGTACTAAACTTTGCAACACATCTTGCTTTTGAAACATGGAAATGTATTAAAAAGGTCACTCCAAAGCAGTTCTGAAAGTGACAATCACAGAGGTAATTTAGGAAAGGGGGAAAGTGGCAAAAAAGCATTCAGCAAATATATTTGCTTCTTATTTTCAGTATGCACAGCTAACATCTTTGGGGCAGGGAGGAGTCAAAATCATTTATACTCTCTTTTTAAACTAGGAGATGTGACTTGATAATCTTTTGCCAAAAGCCTTTCCTTTCTTTAAGGGTAATGAATTAGTTATATGAGTATTTGATTCCACCACCTCACTGGACTGCCATTTTTGCATCTTCTGGCTGCCACTGATTCCAGGACCATCATGTCTAAACCCACTGTACTTTTTAGCCAAGCATTTACATTTCTGAAGTGAATGGAAGCAGTCTGCTTTGTGAACCTTGTCAGCATGCCAAAAGTGGCAGCAGCCAATGGGGCAGAGACAACTGCAACTGGATGTTTTGGTGCCTGTGAGTAAGGCATTAGAAAACATGCAAAATAAAAAAATCCTCATTGGATGCATAACTACGTGGTATTCTGTCCATCAAGTATCTATCTGTACGTAAATGAAATTGGATACACATTTTACTGATTGTCAGTATAATGACCTCCCTTTAAAGGACCATTAAAACTGAAATGGGGAAAGTTAGGCTGGGAAAGGCAGTGAGAGAACAGAGCACATGAGCTGTGTTTGCCTTGAGTGTTGAGTCTTTGATGGAGGATCTAAATAATTAGTAACACATTTCAAAAGGCTTTTGTTTCCCTTTCTATAACATGCCAAACCTTTTAAACATATCCAGGAATAAGGCTGTATCAGGCAGGTATGAACACAAACTCAAAGAATCCCAGCACCACAACTTGTGTACATCTGTAGGTTCTTCTATTTATTCAAATTTAAGTGCTGTACAGCCCTGACCACAATGACTTTTTAGCAGTTTGTGAACATGAGATGCCTTCAGATATGAAAGAAAAATGCTTGGATGCAATCCAAGTCTAGACATTCATTTCCTTTTCAGTGGATGATGGAAAATGCAGGCTGAGAAAAGTGCAATAAAAAGTAGCACCCTAGCTTCCTTTGATTAAAGATAAACTAAAATGGTATCTTAGATTTCTTTGTTATTTCTGGTTTTGATCAAATTTTCAGGGAAGAGAATGTTGAGAAAAGAAAGAATTCATTTTGAACATACCAGTGCATTTTTAAAATGTTGGACTGTCCGCAGATTATATATATTGTGCTTGACATTTACTGTTAAAGGCCAAACAGCACTTGCTGAATAACTAGCACTTTTCAAACCTAAAAATATGCAGAATGAAGTAAACTAGTAAAACAAATTAGCTGGAGTTGTAAGTTTATATGCTCATAGTCCATAGAACCAAAAATGTGTTCAGGTACTGTATGTTCATGAAGCCCTTGGCTGTTCCTTATTGGTTTTTGAGGACAATAAAGTACAACTGAATAATGAGTTAGGAATGCTCAGGTCAGATATTGTGGACAAAAGGAGGGACCACAACAAGGTCTGGGAACTGACTATCTAAAGTAGTAGTCCCACTAGGGCATCCATCTCTTCCAAATTGGTCTGTGGCTCATGTGCATATGTATGTCCATTCATTTTTATTTCATTAAAACAGACCATGGTCTAGTACACTGTTTCATTCTTATTTCCACTCTAGTTTCCTGGGCTTTGTTTCAATTTTGTACATGGATAAGGAATATAGTTTACTTCTGACCTCAGTTGGAGCTTTGAACAATCCAGCAAAAACTGGGCAAAAAGTTCACAGTACACATACCTTAAAGACCACCTACTTGCCACAGCCACACACATTCCTCTTTTCTCTGCACCCAACTCTACCCATTAATTGCACAGTTTTCCTATAGAAAGTACCCACAATGGCGATGAGCTTTTAACCTTTATTATTCTTATATGAAAAGCTCAAGTGGGAGATTTTATTGGGCCAACTAAGCTTTGTTTATAGTGGGATGTAAAAGTTAAAAGCAATCACTCTCCCAGTAACTGTTATGGAAATCTGCAGCTGGCAATTGCATTGATTTGTAGAAATTGTGATTGAGAAGGGGGTAAAACATATGTGCCCAAGGGGAGAATTTCCATAATGTAAAAGCTGCAACAGTGGCTGATGCTTTCAACTTTTTTCCAAGAAACTGAACTGGTAGCAATAAAAATATATTATATGTATTAAGAACCAGACTGGTTAAATGTTTTAAAGTAAAATATACATCTCACATTTAGGGGATAACTGTGGGACCTGTCAAAGCTATGCACTTCTACTTCAAAGGGTGTTCTGCCACCATAACTCTGCACACAAATAACAGGCCTACAACAATATATTTCTACTCACACTTTGTTAAGTCTTAGTGTAGTAAATTATTCAAATTTTCTCTTCCAGCACCTACACAACTAGAAACTGTCCTTCATATAGAAGCAGAAGCCTAGGAAACCCTATAACATTCTGCTCATCAAGCCAGCAACCTTTAGCCAGAGAACTTGTAGTCAAGACAACTCTACAGTACATGGTAGGTAATTATGGTGGCCATGAGCATGTGTAGAGTGCTTTTCTCACAATACTGAGTAAAACAGAATCAACTCTTATACTAAGGACACAACAGAAAATATTCCAGGATAGACAGCTTAACTTCCTGGTTTGTTGAAGCGACAATACTTCTTATTCTAGAAATTCAGCAATGCCAGCATAACTTGGACGCTTCTTCAAGAAGTTGACTATTCAGCTAGACCAAGTTGACTAGATTGTACCATATAAATTGCTTAGACAAGGGAACAATCCTACATTAGATATTCCAGCTAAGTCTGTTACCTGCCTTGTCTGTTACCTGCCAGGCTTTCAATGTGAAATTATAATAAACACTGAGAACATACAGAATATATTTTCCTCACTAATGAGTAGCCACAACGATGTCTCAGCATCTCAGGAGGAAGAGATGGTTTTCCCATTGAAGTTGTGGTTTTCTGTGGCTAAGAAATGATCACAAGTTAATAGTAACTTTACTAGCCATAAGAAATATTAACTACCATGTTCAATTTCTTTTTTTAATGAATGCAGTTTCACAGAATATTAATCTGCTAGCTAATATTCTACACTTTCACGCTGAATCCACAAACAGATCAAAGAACACAGTCACAGCTATGATTTATAGCTAGCAAGAGTTTGTTTACACCCACTCCAAGTATCCCGTAGAAACACACACACACCATCCATGCATGACACTACAGATTCCATGCTATATTTACACTTTATGAAAGACAGAGAAGTTCAAAGTATTGACTAAAATCACAAATCACAGTAACTATAAAAGAAGGGAAACAAGCCCAGGAACCTGACTGTCAATTTGCCAGATGTGCAGAATGTTATATATTTTCCATTCTGATATTGAACCCACCATCATAAGAAGTAGCAGTAAAGAACAAGGTGTCTTTGAGCACGTGTAAAGTAGATTTCCCCCACCACTAAGAAATTATTTCACATCTGTCAGTAGGAAGCAGCTTCCCATGTAAGGTTGATCCCCAGTACCTCTATTTGGATAATTTTAGCACTTGGTACATTCAATTTGGGATGCGGGTGGCGCTGTGGGTTAAACCACTGAGCCTTGGACTTGCCGATCAGAAGGTCAGTGGTTCGAATCCCCGCGACAGGGTGAGCTCCCATTGCTCGGTCCCTGCTGCTGCCAACCTAGCAGTTTGAAAGCACATCAAAGTGCAAGTAGATATATAGATACTGCTCCAGCAGGAAGGTAAACTGTGTTTCCGTGCACTGCTCTGGTTCGCCAGAAGCAGCTTAGTCATGCTGGCCACATGACCTGGAAGCTGTACACCGGCTCCCTCGGCCAATAAAGCGAGATGAGCGCCGCAACCCCAGAGTCGGCCACGACTGGACCTAATGGTCAGGGGTCCCTTTACCTTTACCTTACATTCAATTTATTATTGCTGTTGTTGTTCATTTGCATAGCAGCATCAATATGCAAGGTGCTTTACAAGGTGCCAGCACAAAATTAACCTAAAATCATTAAGTATTTTGTCAGTTGTTAACATACTATGCCCACAACCTCCCAAATGCCAGACAGAACTATTATTAGAAGCACCTTTTCTAAGTAAGTAAAATGTGTAAAAGGTGCCAGGTGAGTCTCTTCTGGAAAGGAATTGACTAAATTTTGGAAATACTACTTTGTTCAATACAGATCCTCTTGGATTGGCAGAAGGGTCCTCTTGGTGGTTCTGCCACCTTCAGAATTTCCGCAGGTGTCAGCCCAGGAGAGGGCATTCTCTGTGATAGATCCTAAGCTGTGGAATACTATCCCCACAGCAAATTGTTTGTGCTGCTTTTCACATTGTATTTTTATATCATAACCCACCCTGGGACCTCATGGTGAAGAGCAGGCAAGAAGTCCCATAAATAAATAATAAGGTACAGTTGCAGAAAGCACCTTCCTCCAAACAAAACTCTCAAACATTTACATAGCCTTCAGCTAAAATTTATATTTTTTTCTTTGGCCTTTCCAATTTGAAATGTATGGTCTTATCACAAATCTACCCTAAACATTTCTGCTAACATAAGTAAAACGATTAGTAATAAAATACTTGAAATCCATCCACCTTAATCAACCTTTTCTTGTTGCAACTATCAAAGATTTATCTGACTTGCTTGGCACATTTTCTCTTAAATGAAATGAAAATACAAGCCTACATATAGTATGCCTGTAGCACAAATATATTTCTTGGCAGAAGCTGCAGATAATGAACAAGACACAGGAAGTGTATATAGCTTTAAGTCGACCACTATTGCTTACAGTCCTCTTCCATTGTACAGTATTTTTGTCTGGCTATCAGATCAAGTGGTTTCTGAGTGACAAATGTCTTTGTAGTGAAAAGCGTTAACGGTGTTCCATCTGCCTTTATATACCATATTTTTCGCTCTATAAGATGCACCAGACCATAAGGCGCACCTAGTTTTTGGAGGAGGAAAACAAGAAAAAAAATATTCTGAATCCCAGAAGCCAAAACAGCAAGAGGGATCTGGCTTCTGGGATAGCCTCTGGCTGTCCTAGCTTATGGGACAGCCGTGCGCAGCCTCTCCCGGGCAGCGGGATAAAGGCTCCCTGTGCCTGGAAGAGGCTGCACACGGCTAAGGCAGAAGCCAGGAGAGGCGCTTTGCTAAAGGGGCACTGCGGAGAGAGGGAGAGCTGCGCAGCACCCCTTCAGCGAAGCGGGAGGAGGAACAGAAGGGGCTCCGTGCTTCGCGGGAGAGGTGCTTCACTGAAGGGGCGCTGTGCAGTTCTCCCTTTCTCCGCAGCGTCTCTCCTTCCCCAAGGATTTGAACCGCCCACCTTCTGATCGGCAAGCCCTAGGGTCTGTGGTTTAACCCACAACGCCACCCGCATCCATATGCTTACTGTGCTTAATTAATGCATACACAAATACAGTTAAGAGTTTCCTTGCCACAAATCTTTGTAGAAAGAGACAAAAGTGCCCACATTTAAACACAAAACCTTTATTTCAAATAGCACTTTAATCATGTGCCTTTCTTTTCAAAGAAATTGTGCTCCATGGGAATAGCAGTAAACACACACTACCCTGAACTATGGAGAAGCCTTTTGGTCCATCAGCAAGAAAGATGATATTTAAATACTCTCCCCTCAGGCAAGTTTCCCCCTTCCCCAAAGATTTATGTCCTTGGATTTGGCATGCCTTCACTACTTGTTGATATATGTCAGACCAACAAAGCTTGAACTTCGTCCCAAAACTAAGCCGAAGAGTGAATGAGCAGGAGAGCGAGTGAGCTGCTTTGCTTTCTTGTTCAGAGGCAAAGTCATTAGAAAAACTGGCTGACTCCCCAGAACATCCCCCACATCTCTGAGCATAGCACACAGCAGCAGAGGCTGGCAAAACGGACGTGTAGTAGCAACAGCAGCCGCAAACGTGGCACCTTAAAACCTGAGATTTTTTTCAGCAACACCTTTCATAACCAAGAAGTTCACTTACATAGTGTTTAAATGTTTTTGTACTGCTTTTATTTCATGTATTCTATCCAGGCACACCCCCTATTTCCTTGTTCCTGTCGCTTGTAAAATACTGTTGCTTTATTGTTCTAGTTTTTCATTTTTAGGAAGATGTTGCTGTGAAGGGGGTTGAGTTGCCTTTTTATAACCCCATTTGTGTGCACAGTTTTGCACTGGGATTCTTCAGATTTTGTCCTGTCCTTGGATTTTTGACGAATGTTTGAGTTGAGAATGGGTACATCATCTACTCTAGTCACGTACTTGGATATCAAATAATCACTGCTTCTCTTCCACACACCTACATGGCCCATAACATCTCGGGGTAGTAACTGTTCCAAGAGTTTTTTTATTTGCAGAAATACAACTGTATCTACTGTAACATTAAACATTCTGTGGAGAAACTCTAGGGGCTGGTTTAACAGCACACCCTGGTTTAAAAATCAGTGCTATGCAGGCGATTGGAGAGTAAAGGAATAGAATGTGCAGGGCATTTAAGTGGGAGAATAGATTTCCAACAGTGTGTAAAGGAGAGCCCCATGTTCTTAGGTAGTAATTATTGGTGTGAGAATGTGGATGTTACAAATGCACAAATGTCCCTATTTTCATATGTGAATTGACAGCAATGCATCATACCCAGGGGTCGCACCCCTATATTTCAGGACAGTAGGGGCCCTATATAGAACCATAGGAAAGTAAAAATGCATATAAGAACCCTTCAGGTTGAGCCCAGGTAAATAGGCTTGAAAAAGGCACACATACCAGACGCATGCAGTACTATAGCTAGCCGAAGTGTCAATAGATTAATTCAGGTAACTGGTCAAATAACCTCTTTTACTCAGCAAGTTGTATCAATATTTCCCATACTAGTTAAGCATTGGTTTTGCAGACCTGGCTGAAAGCTTTCAAAGATTCCACCATGTCCCAGGAACAGCTGTTGGTTCTCGAATATCTCACTATTCCAGTTGGAAGGTCTACATCATATCCAGAAACTTGCAATGGGAACTTCATCAAGAGCAAGGGCAGAGATCCTAACAGCTCAGTGCCCCTGGGCAAAAGAGCAAGTCATTTTGGGCTATTTAGAACTTTATTGGATCTTGAAACCTGTACATCATCAGGTTAAAGACCCTGTCAGAACTAGATGAGGTGTTGCAGGAATTTCAGTTTGCAGGTCAACAAGCATCACATATTTTTCCTGAGCCTTGAACTTGTTCCCAAGCAACATGTTTGTGATGAGATGTTGAGCCAAGAGTCTAACATATTGCAGCCATTAAACATTCCAAGGCACTTTCCACGAGAGTAAACCTATTATTCCCAGTGTCTTGAGCATTGGCTAAAATCCCAGCCAGTCTGGATATTTTAATTCTGCCTACCTGAGTTTCACTTGTTTGGTGCCATTATTCTCTTGCTGTTTTTTTGTTTTTTTTGTTTTTTTTGGTAAACTATTCGGCAACATTATAGATTTGTATGTTGCTATCAAAGTCTGATAAGAAAAGAGTGAGCATGAGTCTGACCAAACTGCGGGAGGCAGTGGAAGACAGAAGTGCCTGGCGTGCTCTGGTCTATGGGGTCACAAAGAATCGGACACGACTAAACGACTAAACAACAACAACAACAAATCAAAGTCTGAAATTGACTGCCTTTCAGTAAAGTGGGAGTCTATAAATTGGTCAATAAAATAAAAGACTATGATCTGTTCACTACAGAGGTAAATGCATGCCAGATAGCATCTTTACCACACACACATGCCAACCCATGCTTTGAGATTTGCAAAGGAGACCCTGTCAGTAAGACCACTGATGGGTATCACTTGCAGGGCAATGACTCATGGCTGGGCCTTCTCCTTGGTGCTTTCCAAGGTGTGGGACTCACTTCCAGTGGAGGTGTGTCTATCCCCTGCACTGAAGCTTCCCCTTGGCTTTTGACACATGGATGTCAATGGGAATTCCAGCAGCTGGCATTGTTTTGTGTATGCTTGGTTTTAGATGTTTTAAAGATGTTTTTAAATTAATGTATGGACTGTATTTTTATGTTCACCATCCTGGGTTCCCATGGAAGAAAGGCCACAGTGGAGAACAAAATTATTGGAGAGATCTCATGTGGCATAGTGACTAAGGATGTTTTGACTCATGAAACTTAAGTCTCTTATATCTATGGCATGGCTGAAATTTAGCATAGCTGAAATCTAGCCTACTGTACAGTACAAGGCAAGAGTCAGATGTGCCTACTTTTGCATCTGGCCACACTTCTCTCTGGCATATGGCCTCCATTTGGTTGTCCATGATAGAATGCACCTCTTGGGTAGAGAAAGATTCCACATTTCTGTGTATAGGACTGCAGCATCAGCCTGTAGCTAAGTATATGCATGTGCAACTGACACCACTACTTTCGCTTCCTGTGTTACTTTTGCAACCTTTTTGGTTGCAAGCTCCTTGGCGTAGGAATTTGTACTCTGGAAGGCACACTGGTGATACTATATAAATAAACAATAGGTTGGTTCCATATTTTGTGAAGCTTAAGAGTAGGCCCAGTGAAATCAATGGAACTTAACTGATTATGACTGATTATTTCTATTTATGTAAGTGGGTCTTCTCTAAACACAACTAAGGCTTAACTTAACTCAGTTTGTCTTCCCTCCCAAATAAAAGCCTCTTCCTCTATTTCTCAAGAACAAAAGGCTTTAAAAGAAAATTGCTGGAGGGAATGAAATTAACAAAGCATAAATTTGTTGAAATGTGGTCTCTGACAAGCTTGCACTCAAACAGCCTAATTGCTATTATGAAGCAATGATCTCTATACTGTACATATCGTGAAATAGTGGGTACAGACACCTAAGTGCCTAAGGCGACATCCCTACACCTATTTATGAGCACTGGGCCACAATGAACTTAATGGGACTTATTCATGGATAGACATGGATAGGATTGCACTTTTAGCCTGCAGTCCTTTATGTATGGGAGTAGGCCTCATTGACTCAATGTGACTACTTCAGAGTAGACTCATTTAGGATTTTACTGTTAAGGAGAGCATGATATGCATTAATTTTTTTATATTTTTTTGCAGTTATCAAAGGAAAAGATGATATGGCTTCCTTCTTGATTTTCCTTCTTGCTCAGTATACCCCAGGGGTCAGCAACCTAAGGCCCATGGGCCACAAGCAGCCCATGGGGGTCGTTTAATTGGCCCACGGACCCCTTCCACCCACTCGGTTGGCTCCCATGCACTGCGCTAAACCGGCACGGAGCAGAGCAGGGACTGCCTTCTGCAATGCTGGCCAACTTCCCATTGGCTGCAGGAAGATCCTGCAGCCAGTGGGAAGCTGCACACGCCTCCTCTGCCCCGGAAGGAGCACCAGAAATAGCGTTTGCGCATGCATGCATGCATGTGCACATGCACTCCGGCCCACCGCGGCATCTGCAGGACCGTGAACCAGCCCAAGCCACAAAAACTTTGCCAACCCCTGGTCTACCCTTTCCATGAATGAAAAGCTGGCTTTGGCTTTTTTTCAATCACTGCACCTAAAACATAAAACCAGATAATCTTCCCCTTTGAGCTGTGGCCACTCAACTTTTTAATGGCACAAGCAGGAAAATGGCACTTTCAGGACTGGGATCTACAATCAAAAGTGATCCATTAATGTCACTTCATGACTTCACAAGAATACAGGAGATACCTTCAAAAGATCTGGTTCTGCCTCTGTGACTAGTTTAATTTGTTTAGATTATGTCTGCATTTTCCATTTCTGCTGCTCTGATGTGACAGGAAACAGAAGGAGGGTTAAGAAGTACTTTATGCCTCAAAAATAGGCTGTGAAGCAAGTTCAGATTTCCATTATATGACTGCACCTCTATATCTCTGTGTTATAAGGATCCCCCAACTTAAAGCTTTGGTGTGATCCAGTCAGTTCAGGGTTGCTTTACCAACTTGTACAAAAATGCCAAAATAGGCAAGCTGCTGTAGTATATCAGTAGTATAATTTAGAATGTTACAAATTTCTGCAACTTTGGCAAGTCTTCTGAATTTCCCTGTCAGCAGCAACATGATTCAAGCAATCAACCTTCCCCAAAATATAGTTAACCAATAAGGAACTTTATTGTGCATTCCAGTCATTTCCACACAAAAACTTTACTTGCATAGAACTTGCAAAAGGTGATTAAATAATTATACTCTCTTTTTATCTATGTTTCAGAATGAGGAAAATGTGTTTAGCTATTAATTTTCCTTTGACAGATGGGAAAGATGAAGTCTCTAATTTTTGTATTGCTTGCAGTCTAATAACACTCAAACTTTTAATATGTGTTTAATGCTTTGGTCCCTAATCCCCTTTAATAATAAACAGCTACTCTATATCCTAGATATGATTCTCTTTCTTCTTACTTTTATACCTAATGGCATATGTTTCTGAGCCTTATAACTGTGTAAAGGTATACACACCCATATAACTGTAGCCAGGGGAAAGTGGTTCTGTATTTGGATTTACATGCAGCATAAATACATGCCTTGTTATTACTGCCTAAAACCAACCTTAGTTATTTGTTAAAGATTTATTATTATCATTATTATTATTGAAACTTTGATTTAATGCTTATATATTGCCAACACTTTGCTAGACATGGAATGAACACAGTATACCAGTGCATGAGACCATTTTTAGCTGGACAGTTCGTGATAACTGTGCATTTTAAACTGGAATGAATGACCGTTTCCAGATGTCTGAAATTAGGTACTACTATGAGTAGGAGTACGTCCTCCATAACTCAAAACAGCTCAATAACCTCTTGTGTTGTTTAATGTGAGGTACATGTTACTATTGGCAGTTACAAGTAATTGCTTGAATGTAGCTGGCTGTAATAAATTAAACGTGATGTTTGCAAAATCTGCAGTCCTGCCATCTGGTCACCAGAAAGCTTCTGGTACTACTTTGCAAATAAATACAAGTAGTGTTAAAATGCAGGGTGCTTTAATATGTAATCTGTGTGATCTCCAAGCCCGCTGCACTCAACACTTCCTGAAAACTTGAAATAATGTTGACATCTTAAATGAACATCTTTCTGTAGCAGTTTGTGGTGTGACTTATGCACATTAGGCAGGATGAGGTTTGTCTTAAACTTTCTCGGGCCGGCAGATCACAACACTATGTCACCATAGCAATACCCTTGCACTGGCACAAGTTTGAAGTGGCGGAACAGACACCTGTGGTCCCGGAGGAGTGGAAATTAGTCAGACTCCTATGCTCCCTCAGGGCAGGGGTCAGTCCCAACAATGCAACAATGGCATAATGCTGTGCAGCAGAGGAGAGTGGCATAACTTTAAACACTCCAAACAGAGATTCCCAGATGACTGTCCATGGCTTCCCTCTTTTCCTCCACAGTCTCAATGGAGGAAAGGATCTCAACAAAGTCTGGAGCCAATTGTTCTAGAGGATCCAGCAAGTGAGCAAGATTTTTGATAACAAGGTGTACAAGTCGGGATTCCATCTCCCATATCCATGAACACATAACTAGGAACACTGAAGTTGGGATTTTTATGATGGGCAACTTACACAAAGGGAGTACTTTGCACAAACAATGAACACCAACAAACAAGGAGAAGCAGTCAATTGACTAAATTTATAAACAAATACAGTAATTCCCAACTTCCCACCATTGTACAGATGCTGTATCAGCACCCACAAGATGCCACCACCCAGAGGATCCTGAACACACACGCAACTGAGGCTGCAAGGACAAAGGTAAGCAATGGAGGTGGCTCATCAGGGAGGGGGAGAACATGCTTCAAAGTAGTTCCTTTACACCCCCATTCATAGCACCAAGGAAAAAGGTGTGTGTGTAGTACTCAGAACACCTATAGCCATTATAGTGCTTCCCACTCTCATCCCTTGTGATGATGGGAAACAGTACATTTGTGTAATAACTATCCTTCCTTAGCAGGTGAGACCTGTATGTATTCCCCCCACAAGGGGCAGGCTGCATTCTCAGAAAGGGTGGCTTCTGTTGGCCACAATCCCAAAAATATACTGGAAAACATAACACTATATTCCATCTGTATCTATATCCACTGCTGTCCAAACACTTATGGCTCATGACACAGACATTTCTTGCACACAGAAGGAACAGTAACTGTAGACAGCATTAGAAACATAAAAATAACCCTCCTTAATGAGGCCAAAGACCCATCTAGACCAGCACTTTTTTCCTACCAACCAGATGCCAATGGGAAGCCATATGCTGGACATGAGCTTAGTGGTACTTCCTTGCTCATGTTCCTCAGCAACTGCTATCCAGAAACATGCTGCCTCTGATCTTCGAAGTTGTACACAGTGTTCATTAGTTAGTAGCCTTATCCTGAATGAATTTGTCTAATCTTTTCAAGCCATCCATGGCCATCACTACATCTCATGATAGTTTAACTATGCACTGTGTGAAGAAACTGTGGTTTCTGAAACTGACTTGGGAAATAAACCATAGTCAATGGTTAACCACAGTTCCCACTTTGGATGGCACAGAATGCTGTGGTTAACTAAAATGCAGGAGTGAAAGCTTCCAAACACCTCCTCTCAGCTGCACAAGAAGGGGGGAGTGTACAAGTCCAAAGATAATTGTGGTTTGTGCACATCATGCTCAAACTAAATCATGATTTAGTGCTGGAAGGAGGAACCTGTGGTTCTCAAGATGTTGTTGGACTACAACTCCCATCAGCCCCAGCCGACATAGCCAATGGGCAGGGATGATACAAATTGTAGTCCAACTGCATCTGGAAGGCCACTGGTTTAGTGTGGCATGCAAATATTATGAAAAAACTAAAGTCAAGAGTCAAAATAAATCTAGAGTCAATTTTCAGTTGTTTGTAGTTTTTGATATCTTAATTAACTCACCTCTCCTCCAGTGCAGGGGAAGTGACTGGAGTATCTAGAAGTGCAAATTGCTCCTTTCTTGGTTACATCATCATCCAGCCCAAAGGCTGCTGAGCAGTTAGTGGAAAAATATTTGTAAGGTTTCCATGTTTTCCCAAAATCCTGAGATCGCTCCAAGACCATGGCTGCCGGTCTTGGTGACTTGAACACCATGATTAAGTGAGTGAAATAAAACTCAGTTTCCAAGTTCAGTTGGATCTTCTCCCTGTTCACCCCCTGTGCTGATTGCCACCATGTGTATGGCAGCCGAAAGGGTGAGTCAACCATGGCAGAGGGTGAGTGAGCCAGATGGGCATGCTTGGAGTTGCATTTGCTACACTTAGGCTGCTTGCATATGAAGTCTGCATTCTCACTGTAGGAACAGTAAAACTCTGTGGCGTTGTCCCCACACTTTGTATCTGTCCACAACTTACGCCCGTATCCTAAATTTCCCATTCGAGGATTGCACGCTTTCTCACAGTGGGATCCAGCTTCAACAACACTGCTCAGTCCTATGTAGGAAAACGGGTGATAATTAAAAACTAAGTTAGCATAAATTATTATCAACCAACTGTACCTAACACATAATTAAAATTCTGACTTTACAATAAAACAAGAAGGCACAGTTAAATTTTTACTGGACCCACAAAGGATATAAGACCTTAGGCAAGCTTTTATATTCAGAGCCTCAGGACAACGCAAAGGCACACCTTGTATCTGTATTATAGGGATAATGATACTGGCCTATTTGACAGCACTGCTTTAAGGATTACTGAGCTATTTTATGTGAAACACTTTGAACACTTGAAAGGTGCTATATAATGTGCTATTGAGTGTCTACAAAGGCCTTAGACCAAACTATTCAGTGCAACTATTTAGCGGCTCTTTGTAAACAGAAATATTGAAGAATTGTCCACCTTCCCCCTGCTCCTCAATAACTTATGGTATTTAGTTCTAGGACCTTAATACTCCATGCCTTAGGCAGTTTGTCTTCAAAAGAGGCTCATAGATAGATGCATGGTGTTATTTTGTAACTGAACAAGCATGGATCATTTAAGAGAAAACACACAAGTGAGTAAATATACTGGGAGCAAGGCGCTACCCTACACCAAACACTCAGATTCTGAATAGTTTAAAAATCATGGAGGTGTAAGAGCCAAATACATACTTCCCTCAGAAATATATTCACAGGTGGATCTTACCCAGAAGTATAACAGTTTATTATAAAGGGGCAGGGAGCAGCAGAATAAAATCCTGAGACACAGCCCAAGGGAATATTTTCTGGTGGAACATGTAAGACCCAGTGCAAAAGAAGATGGGATAGACCTAAGGAGAGCTATTATTTTGTATTCACTGAATGCTAAATCTCTTTTATGCCCCTTCTTTTAGATTTTTTTAATGCTATGTATTAGACTTGTTTTATTTGTTCTTTATATCATTTAAGATTTCATGCTAATGAGCATTGATGTGGGGCGGGGCATACCCCCCCCCCAATATTTTATTCATTCCCGTTTCTCAAGGCACTCTTTTTCAGGTTCTCTTTCTGGTTCTTTTATTTCCTCCTTTGATCTTGGTTCAGCTCTGGATACTTGTCACTTTTTAGCCATTCTCCATTAGTTTAATACTGACTATAATTTTAATGCATATCTTCCTACTCCATATATTTTCGCTCAATTTTTCAAACTGTTTTCCCCATTGAAATTCCCTTTCTTGAATTAAGCTTCTTCCATGCCTCCTGCTGTTCATCTTTTTCTCTGTTGCTAGGCTGTGAAGTAATCAATCCTTCTTCTGGGGTACACAGATTATAGATAGAGGTGGCCAACCTCCTGGGCCCACATGCCAGTGGTGGATGTGCCCAAAAGTGAGTCTGGCCACTCCACACTTGCACACAAGGGTGCCAACTTGAATAAAATATTGGGGGGGGTATGTCCCGCCCCACATCAATGCTCATCAACTTGTGAGGGTTCCACAAGTTTTGTTGGGAGGTCAGCCCCTAGGAGTTGGCTCCTATGCTTGCACACTCACTTGTACACACACACAGCACATAAAGGCACATAGCTGCCACCCCCATCTGAGCCCCCATCTGAGGTTATCATTCCCTCTCCGCTCATCAAATTATCAATCTGATGACCAGATGTGCAATCTGATTTGCATCCTCATTACAGTTCTGAACTCTGCCCACTGCCATGTTGTGCCTACTTTTTACAAAAACCTTTTTGCTGTTGTTGCAAAATCCAGTGGTGTCTTTGAGAGCCATATAAAACATTGCTTGGAGACCAGCAACCACACTTGCTCTGTGGTTTTATTCCATTATTCACATCACTACTACTTCTTGTAATATCATCTGCTTATTCTCTAGGCTATACTATGGTTATTTCCTTACTTTTCCGTCTCTTGTAATGTCCTTCTTTCTTGTTTCTATCTTCAGCCTCTATTCTTTAGTCTGCTGCTCTGCTTGTTTATTCTGCTCTTCATTTTGATCATATCACTCTCATTCTTTTGCCTCTCCATTGCCTTCATTTTATTCAGCATATTCATTTACAGCTTATTTTGGTTTACAAATGTTTACATTCTACTGCTCTGGTATATCTTTCAGCTTTTTTGTTTTTTAATACATACTATCACCGATATTTGCTTCATCCCACTGGTTCCCTCTTCTTCAGATGTTCCTTTTCAATTTATTCTTTTGATCTACAAACCTAAGCTTTTTGGGGGGGGTCTTATTTCCTTTCCTCTTTCAGGTCTTTTTCTTTGGATTCCCTTCCTTGTGACATTACAATGGACCAACTATTTCCTCTATTTGTACATTTGCAGAGGTTTCCCCCCTCTAACTTAATGTGTTGCTTTCACCTTGTGACTCTTGTCCTTTGCAGTATGCAGTGAGCTCATTTGAAATATATGAGACTTCTAAGTAAACATGTTTAGGATCAGGATAATAAAAAAAGAGTATTTTTAGGCTACAGAGTAAGCTCAAATGTATAATGCACACTTCTGCCAACAAAAGTAAATAAATACAACTGTAAAAGTCACATAGTAACACTGAGTCCTTTTCAAAGTGCTGTACAAACATTAACTAATCTGCACAGCTCCCCTGAGAAGTAAGGAAGCAAGTATTATTATAATGTGTCTTATCAGCTAGGCCAAGATGGATTGGCTTGATTTACATGCTAGCTGCTAAGATTTTTCAGTCTCATTATGCAATGTAGTCAAGTTACCTGGTGAATGTTTACTGCAGCAATTTTCTCCATTATGCTTCTACTGCTGACATGAGAAAAGTGCTTTGAATTTATTTTTTAAAACAACAACAACAATACTCATGCATATTCATGAGTCTGAACAGGTACTATACACTGTGGATCTGGGATACGTATAACTTAACTTTCTGAGAAACTTGCTGAGCCAAATGTCTAGCTCCTGAAGTGGGAAATTGCAGTTTGAAAATGTGCTGGATTAGTCTGACAGCTCTGCTTTAATTATACTGAAATCTTCCAAAAAATTCTGAATCATCTTCTCATACTATCAGGAATATATAGTATTTTCCAAGTCTAAATATATTCCCATTTATCTCTTTTTTGTAGTTTCCTAATTGGTGGTGGGTTTCACTGCAGAGGAGTCAATGAGAAAACTGCATGTGGAGGCAATTTAAGACTAACTTAACACTATTTTCTATGAAATTTTACAATGTAGTTTTGTAAAAAGTAGTCCAAGTAAGAAAATAATAATTAAAGAGATAGATAACTTCAGTCCATGTTGTGTGTCATTTTTCTGTATAGTACTATCTGTCACTAGAACTTTGCAAAATGAAAATAAGCTTAGATATTAGAAAATAAGTATTTTTACACTGTCAGCCATGAGATCATTAAAGGCATTTTCTGTCCTGTGCTCTTTGCCTCTCTTTCTCTTAATATTTATAGTTAACTGCACACTACCTCCCAGCCTATGTTAGTACACATGCCACTGAACAAAAATCTGTAGTAATGGACAAGAGCTTACAAGGTACAGCATGACTCACCTGTAAAACATTCAGAGCTAAATCATATGTTTCCTGCTGCAGCATTATTCATCCAAAATATACTTGCCTCCTATATTTCTCATTATCCAGTTTACAAATTGATGGTATGACACTCAAATAAAAATATAACAAATTCAAAAATAAAATACTTGACTGTAAACGTTACTTTAATAATATGCATAATCAGGCATTTCAGGCTAAAGAAACAGCTGTGTTTCTTTGGGTATGAAATAGGCAAATCTCCTCATCACTGGCTTCTATGAATGTTTTACTAGATAACAAAAATATCATGTAATGCACACTATCCCTATCCCTACATTGACAATAGCTGAAACTAGATTATTTGGCGGTTAATAGATCTAAGTAAAAAAAATAAATCAAATAGTGAAAAAAGCAGTCCCACCTATATAATACCAGGCTAGGTTATCCTAAGGCCAATCAGCACCCATTCCTGCCATAGAAGTGTGAATGAATGTTACCTTTCTGCTTTTTATCTCATCTTCTCCTTGCTCTAGGCCCATTCACATTAGGGAATGTGCCAATTTTTATCAGAAGGACAGTGATGCAGACACCATAGGATGACATTTGCTTGCAAGGATCAGTCCAGTCCAGGTGTTTATCTCTTTGTAGGATCTGTGAGCTTCCCCGCCCCCCATTACATAAACAATAGTAGCAATCAGTTCAGAAAGAATGTATGTGTTCAGCTTTATCCTCAGAGTACGATGCCAATAAATGATAGTGAAATAAACTGCAGGTGGAAATGTTGCTGCATAGTTTTCCTCTGCAGCACGTTATCTGGTCCTTGTCCTGTCTAGTTCTGATAGGGGGGAAATAGATCAGAGCAATATGGCTGCACAAAAGTTGCTTTCTTAACTTTGTCTCATTCTTGAAACTGTTAAGAAACAATTCACATGATTTCTAGGGGCAAACCAGTGGCATTTAACTTTTGTGACTAGATATGGGTGCAAAAGCACAAGTTGTTCATAGATGCTTTCATGGGTGTAGCCAGGATTTATTGGGGGGGAGGCAGGCTTTATTTTAGGGGTAGCAGAACCGAGTTATCTGCAACAGAATTCGTCACTTAGGGTTTTTTTTAATTTACTTGATGGGGGGGCAGCTTACCCCCCCCCCATGCACGCACCCCCTCCCAGCAATGCCCATGGATGCTTTGAATTCAAGACCATTTTTATTCACAAGACCATCAGGGAACAGGTTCACATCCGCATCCACAAACCATGCTACCTACTGGTACATTCGCCTTGAATCCTTGAGCAGCTGATTTACCAAACAAATTGGGTTTATAATAGATACCAATTATTATTTATTATAGCTTGTACTGACTTGTGTTAGATGTATAAGACAAATGCCCATTGCACCAGACTTTACAATTCCCCCCCCTGATCTGGAAGGAAAAATACAAAGCCTATAATTGCTTTTTAGGATAGCTCTATGTTTTGTGTATTTAAATTTCCATTCCTCAAGATGACGCTTTCTGAGCCAAGCGCTGAAAATGTTCGGGATTTGGGTGTGTGTGTGCAATATGTGTTAATTAGCTCGTGGGATGAACCAGTCTGGCTTTCAGCCTCTCTTGCACCGCTCTTGACTTTTTAACACTTTCTTCTGAAGTTAAGGAAGAGCCATCAACTGTTTGAAAAGCGAATGTTTTCTCATTTACCTTGGAGGCATTTGAAAGGGGAGGCGAGGAGACAAGCGCTCCTGATCCGAGTTAAGACTAGGAGCCCTATTTCTCTTCTTGGGTTACTGACAGGCGTTCCAACCCTGCAGCTTTGTTCGAGGCGAGCGAAGTGTGTGTGTGTGTGTGTGTGTGAGAGAGAGAGAGAGAGAGAGAGAGAGAGAGGGAGGGAGGGAAGGAGAGAGAAGCAACTCCAGGCTTTAACTTGCTCGTTAACTTTTTGTCTTCGGGATCAGCTCTTCAGAGCAAATCCTATTCTACCACCTGCAGGCCTGCTAATCATCATAACTGGAGAAGAGAAAAAGGATGCGAGCGAAAAGGATTCCCATGCACCGCACGAGAGAGAGACCAACCTGCAGCCAGGGCAGAGGCGCCCAGCAGCACCAGGTGCCAGAGCGGGCTCCCCATGGCGGGCGCGCATAGAGTCCGGGCTCGAAGGCTGCCCGGCGCTGCGCCTTGCATCTCCCGGCCCCTAAGGGCAGCGGCGAGGCTCCATCGCCGCGAGCTCCCGCGGGGCTGCTGCTGCTGCTCCAGCCGGAGGACCTTTGGAGCCGAGCCGAGCTGCGCGTCCTGCCGCGGGCATCTCTCGCGCGCCTTGCCGTCGCCCAGGAGCCGCGCTGCCGACTCCCTTTCAACGCCGCTCGCCGCCTCCTCCTCCGCCAAGCCCGGGAGCTGCGGCCAGGTGCATTGGGAAGAGGCGCCGGCTCTGCTCTCCCGCCGCTCCCGGCTTGTCTCCTTGTCCCCGATGACAGCCCTGCGAGGGGAGTGGCGGCGGCGGCGGCGGCGGGTCATAGTACTGCAGCGGCAGGAGGAAGGGCCGGGCTGCTCCCCTCCCCACCCCCCTGAGGGAGAGGCGGCGGCGGCCCGCCCCTTCGTGCCCCCCACCTCGCCGCCCTTCAGCCTCTCTCTAGCTGGCAAGCCACCCTCGTCTCCCTCAGGGAGGGAAAAGGAGCAACAACCTGGCGGCGCCCCCCCCCCCACGCCAGCCATCCCATCTCGCAGCATTCCTCAAAACCATTGACTTTTTACCGCTGCTCCATCGCGCCCCGCGAAGGTGCCTCAGCCTGACAGACGGAGACAGCTCGGGAGAAGAAGGATCAGGCAGTCTCTCCCGCCTCGCTGCTTCCCAGCCCCCCCCCCCCCCGCTCAGCATTCTCTTCCCGCTTCAGCTCTTCCACATCCCAGCCTGGGTGACTGACCTTCCTTGTCCCCAAATCAAGTGGGGGTGGCACTGCCGCCCTCTTCCCTGAAGGCATTCTTGTCCCCCCCCCCATTTCCACCTGGGTTGCCCTCCTCTCTCCCTTTGCAAATTCTGTCTCTGATAGCACACCACTTGCCATGGATACTGGTAATACCAACTAAGCACCAGAGAACCACACTCCTCACCCATGTTTCAGGTGGTCCACCTGACAAACTCCTCTGATCTGTTGTCCTTTCTCCTTCCACTATACCTCTCTCTATCTCCCCACACCGACACCAAATACTGCTACAGGAGTATTTCAAAATCATCCAATTAACTGTTACAACTTTTATCTTTGGCCATTTCACCCCATCAGCCCCAGCATCTCTCCTCTTATCTCCAGTGCTTTCCCCCCAGGGGGTACTCAGGGGTATGCAGTACCAGCGCACTTCTTTTCGTTGGTCTTAGAAAGTGTGGCACTTGCTCTAACAACTTCATGGTGAGTACCCGGACCTAATTTTCTAGAAAAAAGCACTATGCTCATCTCTCAGATCTCTGAAATCACAGAATTTGAAGATACACAACATGTACCAAGGTATCTACCCTGTAACAACGGGTAGAATACATTTCTTTCGCCTGCTGAGAAACCTGTTGGTGGAAAGGGAAAAAATAGGTGTATAAAAAGAATTCCCGGGTGCCAAGATTCAGGGTAGGGGCAAGTACCCTAAAATATGCCATTGCGAGTTCCAAAGTTACCCTCTTCTCCCAGCATAAAAAAATCACATGTTTGTGACGTTAAAAATGGTTACTGTACTTACAAACTCTCCAAAGGTCAGATTCATGTGCTTTTCCATACAGCAGCCAGAAAACACAGGCAGTAAAACTTGGCTTAGTTATAGTGGTGAATGTTCCTAAATAATTGGTATGGAAACACAAGAATGGCTTATAAGAGCCATGTGGTCTTAGCTGCAGCAACCAATTAAAAACCTCTTCACTGTCAGAGCTTCTCTGGTAGACTGAGGCATAATAGGTTTGATTACTTTCCTTCTAAAGTGAGGGAGAGTGACCAAGCTAAGCCTATTAGGACAGTTTACTACTATATGGTCTTGACACCTTCGTGTGTTAATTAGACTTAAGTATGTTGGTTATATGAGGCTGGTTATCCCACAAAACCCACATCCCTGCTGCAAGTGCATAAAGTGAAATGAATACAGGAGTCTACTGCCTTCATTTGTTATTTTGGACAGTCATCCTATCACTAAACACTTACTACTAAGTAATAGTTTTGCTAGGCCATAGTTCACCTCTTCCCAGTCACCTGGCTCATATTTTTCCTCCTTAATACATAATTTGTAGAAATCTGTAAGCTACTTTAATGTAGGAAAGCAGTGTGTGTATGTGTGTGTGAGAGAGAAAGAGAGAGAAGCTGTCTAATATTTATTTATTTATTTATTTATACATACATACAGACATACATACATACATACCTCACCCATATGGCTGAGTTTCTCCAGCCACTCTGGGCAGCTCCCCATTGAGTGTTATTAACAATACAGGATTAAATATTAAAAACTTCCCTAAACAGATGTCTTTTAAAATTAGGATAGCTGTTTATTTCCTTGACATTTGATGGGAGGGCGTTCCACAGGGCGGGCACCACTACCAAGAAGGCCCTCTGCCTGGTTCCCTGTAACATGAAGCTAAGGGCTTGCAAAATCCCCTATAGTAGCCACTGGTGTCCAGCAATTTACTACATGGATCAGAAGAAGATCTTCACATCTATAAAAGCCTACCAGCAAAGTTTGCAGCAGGATGGGAAACATCAATTCACAGTGAGCTGTTGCATAAATACACACAGAGACAGCTACTATGGGAAGCAATTTACAGCATTTTCTTCTACATGTTGGAAATCTTTATCAAGTGAAATAATTATAACATCTTATTTTTTCAGAAATAATATAACATCTCATTTTTTTGCTTCTTCTGGTGCTGTGTCAGAAAAATATATGACCTTTCAGTAACATTCTTTCGAAAAATACGACATTGAAAGCCAAATGATACTGTCACTAGTAGTCACTTCTCACACCTTGTGATGCATACTGTATGGTGCTAAAATAAAAGCTCTCAGATATGAAGCTGGATACAAACTAATATGTATCTATGAGTGACTGCCATTCACCTTGACATTAGGCTGAAATTGAGGTTATTAGGAGCATTTGCTCAGTTTATGTGAT
Organism: Podarcis melisellensis; assembly: GCF_964234715.1. Taxonomy (NCBI): domain Eukaryota; kingdom Metazoa; phylum Chordata; class Lepidosauria; order Squamata; family Lacertidae; genus Podarcis; species Podarcis melisellensis. Next base: position 41,030,224 of record NC_138542.1, read on the forward strand.
AGATAGAACTAGGCTTCTTAAGGATGTGACAGTCAACCATTCATGGCTGAGACTGTCAGAAACAGTAGCTAGCAAAGAGGAGGAGATTAGATATGTGGTTCTGTGGCAGAAAGTTCCTGTCTAGACATAGACACATATTTACATGCCTGGATGTTTAGAGAAAATGATAGAAGAAAAAACACTTTCTCTTATTATGAAAGTGTGCAATGAAAATAAGATATACAGAAATGATATTCTTAGCTGTTTTCCTAGTTAATTTAATATAATCAAACGAGATAGAACTAATGCTAAATTATTATAAAAAATATGGATGATACTATTATGAGAGGGCATAGCTCTCATAGGAGATAGAGGCATAGGATTGTGGTTGTTTTTTATCGTAGTGATTAGGTTTTTGAAGGTATTTTAATAGTGACAAAATATAAAAAGTCGCCCATGCTAATGAAGTCAGCTCTTAATAGACACAATGGGCAGGGGCATGTGTCTAAAATCATACAACAATTGTTAATTTTGCTAAAATTTGGAGTGCTTGAAAAAATGGTCATAAAATACCATTCTTCTTTCGGTGGTTTATATGACGAGCACAGGCATGGCAAGATTTAAATTGTTAAATGAATAAATGATATAATTAACAAATTTTCATTCCAGTTAAGAGATTTTCCTCTAGTCCCTGCATCTAGGATTATTCAGAGCGTGGGGAAATGCATTTGGCTTTTGTGGTTCATCACTGAGAGGGCAAAATTACATGTAATATTAAATTCATGTGATAATATGAAGGAGGGATATGAAGGGAAGAACTGATAAGATAGAGGGGCACTTCCCCTGCCAGGCAAATTCCCTCTAGACCATTTTTCTCATAGCCAGGATTATTTTCCTCATAGCCAGTTTCATTTTCCCCATAGCCAGTTTCACAGCTCAGTTTGGGAGAATTGTCCACCCAGAGCAGCAGATCTTGATGTCAATCTTTTTTTTCAACCCCCCTGCCCATGCCTTATTCCTAGGCTGGCCAAGATGTTTGGAATATGATAACTCCATTGAACATTATAATGAAGTTTAGGGCACAACTTCAGAACATATTCTAAGTTCAAATACCACATCAACCCAGAACCATTTTCACAGGAGGCAGCAAAAAATGTGAAACATACCAACAATGTGATATCTGACTTGAAGACAGCAGAATGAAAATCAGGATGAATGCTCACAGCACTATCATACATTTTTAGTTTGAATCTCACACTGACCTCTAAGCCTGTTTTCAAGTGGCTTGTGGAATATGCAAAACACACCCAAATGTGATATCTAGCTTGAACATCAAGATCTAGAAATGAAAGTTAGTGTGCATACACAGGTCACCTTTCTGTGTTTCAGTTTTGAGCTCTAGCACTTGTTTCAAGGTGCTAAATAAGGTGCAAAGTAGCTTTAGTGCATTGTTGTTGTTGTTGTTGTTTTATTACTGTACTTGTCTTTCACCAACAGACCCCAGGGCAGCTTACAACAATTTGAAAATTGAAAGCAATTACAATCACAGGTGTAGGGTAGCCCCAAAAGTACACAGTGAGATAGGCACACATTTCAGGTGTCAAAGGCCAGGTTAAAGAGGTGCATCTCCAGCATATGGCAAAAGCTGTATTGTGAAGAAGACAGATGCACCTTTGTGGAGGGTTAATTCCACAACTTAGGTGCTGCCACAGAGAATTCCCTCTCCCAGACCACCTCTGAGGGAGGCGCCAAGAGGGCCCCTCTGCTGATGTTAACACCTGGGAGGGTCTGTAGGGAATGAGGCAGACTTTCGGATATTTGGAGCCTACATTGTTCAGGGCTTTAAATGAGCCCCTTGAATTGGGCCCAGAAACAAACTGGCAACCAATACAGCTGTTTTAGAGGAGGGCTATATGAGTTCTGGCCACTGCATTGTGGACCAGTTGAAATTTCTGAGTTGTCTTCAAGGGTAGCCCCATGTAGAGTGCTTTGCAATAATCTAATTGTCGAGTTACCAGAGTATAGGGTCCTGTGACTAAAAGGGGTTGTAACTAGCAAACCAGTCATAGCTGGAAATAGGCACTCCTAGCCAGTATCAATGGGGTCACCTCTATATGTTTGCTGAGACCCTCAAAAAACTTGAAGAGGTTAGTGAGACAGGACTCACCCTTACAGAAGCCAAGGCTTGTTCTTCTCTATGCTTGGTTATTTTATCTTTAGCCATATTTTCCACCAGTTTTCCCAGAACAGACATCAATTTAACCACGCTGTAATTTCCTGGATCGCTGCCTTAAAATTGGTTTTACATTGGCCACTTTCCAGGCCTCAGGTGTGGAAGCTGCTCTTAGGGACAAGTTATATATTTTTTTGTGAGAAGATCAGCAATTTCTGTTGGGTGGATGCCATCTGGAGTGGGAGATTTGTCGGTTTTTGTTTTGTCTGTTAGACCTAGAACTTCATCTTTCATCACCACTATTTGCTGCAGTTCCCCAGACTCCCTTATTACAAAAGTTAGTTCAGACATAGCAATCTGCCGTACATTTTCCACTGTAAAGACAGATGCAAAGAATTAATTCATCTTCTCTGCAATCTCCCTATCTTCCTCTAGCACACCTTTGACTCCCTTGCTTTCCAAGGGTCAATTTTCCACTTTCCCACACAAGTTTCCATGCAAATAACTAATAACATGCTCTGTTTGTGTATTTGCCTTCTCAGAAACATGCTTCATTCTTCAGGCTGACTAATTCAGGAAAGAATGAGAAGTATTTTAAACTGACCTTGAATCAGTGTACAATTTGACAGATTAGCCATAATCACTGGTCCCTTCTCCATTGCCAAAATTAGAACTATCTTTTACTGCGTGTATTAATAAAGCTTTCATTTAAGAGAATAAAACTAGGGTCAGAAAGTGCATCATCTCCATAAATCAAGCTATATTTTCTCCACTGTTTATTTACTGCTTATAGAGAAATGCACTTTGTGACTGAAGTTGCTTGAAGTTTTTCTGTTGTCTTCGGTAAGATCTAAGGATCTAACCCTTATATTTTATCAGTCCAAAAGATAATTCGTGGAAACCTATATGATAAGAGGGCTTGGGTGAATACTGGCATATTTCCAACATTTATTAATAATATGAATCCTTATTTACCTTAATGAAAGTATTCTATATACCCAGAGTAGCGTCATTCAGAAACAAAACTTTAGCAAGCAACATTCTTTTTGCTTTATGCTAGCATATGCTAAATACGCTAGATCTTGTTGGTCCTCTGGTTAATAATTATTTTACAGCATTTGTTGAATGTCATTTTAAAGTCTTCAAATTAGGTGGTTTGAGGTTTCTTACATAACCATACAATAGAAAAAATTAATAAATCTAGGGCAATGTAATGCTGACCCGTGATGTGCTTTCCCATGAGTTCTGCAGACTTTTATTTATTTTGTTAAGAATAATTACTTGGGAATGCTCACTGTGATGGTTATATATATTGCTTCCCCAAAGTGTACGATTCAACTTGCTTGCTTGAATCATTTGGAACAATTTTCTCAGTATGCCCCTTACTGTATCCTTTTGAGAATGGTGCCACACTGCAATTAGGATTCATTAGGATAAGAATCCTGAATGAGGATTGGTCCCACATCACAGTAGAAAATTGTCCTCCATATTTATGATTCTGTAACACTTGATTCATTATTGCTATCATGTCACGGTATGCTTCTGAAGGCTCTTAGCTGAAGCGGGCCCTGAACCACACAGAAAGGTTCTGCTGGATCACTAACTGAGGATGTGGTGATGGCAAGACGTACTGCTAATTCACCACAATTTCCTGTCACAGAACAGGCATGACAGTGTGTTCTTATGGCAGTGCATGCTTAATGGTTGCTTTTTTGTTATTGGTATCTCAGTGCCTCCTGCTTGGTAGAATGTGTCTGTGTGCATGTGGTTGGGATGGGGTCAGGTAGGTTGATATTATGAGGGCTTTTTCCTTTCATCATGTGTAGATTGACTCCTTCTGTGCCAGGCTGATGTGAAGGTGTCACTGGCATGCCGTTCTGTGATTGGCGATGTTGCCATGCTGGGGATCTGGCTGGCAGGGTTGCTTTGTTCTGTTTTTTTTGTTCTGTGTTTGTTTTCTCATCAGCTTTTGTGTGGATGAGTGTAGGATCCTGACTAACACTGTAATCCTAATCATGTCTACTCACAACTAAGTCCTATTTAACTCAGTGGTGCTTATTCCCAGGTAAGTGGAACCTAAGTTGCACCATATTCCACCTGTATTGTGTTGATGGAGGAACAATAGGATTGCCTGGCTGCTCTGCCATTGAAATTGGTGGTGCTTAGAAGTGCATCCTGCCCTAATTTTAGAAGCAACTGTTTGGCTATGCTACTTTATTTGCTTTCCCATTTAAGTTGATTTGAATTGTAAGCATATTTTTGAGAAGAATTTGAAAAATGGGAACAATAAGGTTTATTTTTTAACTACAAGTCTGATCAAAGATCACTTTTTATATATTGGTATTTGTATAGGTATGCAGCATTCTTGTTATTGTTTAACAAGATGTCTTTACACAGGGTTCAGTTATTCAGATTCTTTTGGCTACTTGAAGTAGAGTCATGTGTTTTTAGTTTGTTTCTGCCAATGTCTTGATTATTTTACTCTCTGAACTTGAAACTCAATCTGATACTAAGTGTCCTGCTATACAATGGACGCCTTGCTTTCTAGTGCAAAAATAATACAAAATTACTCTAACAGAAGTAATAATGGGGGGAATAGAAAAACACCCTGACCCTAAATGCCTTACTTGACATTTGATTGCAGTTGGACAGATTTTCAGCTTCAGTAAAGATGATTAGTATAATAGTCAGGTGATAGGTGTCTATTATCATATCAGTTTGAATTGCAGTCAGACTGGAAGGTAATATTACACAGCTTGAGACATCTAGACTTGTACTGTTTGAGGACAGGAGTAAGAGGCTGAACCCAAATTACCCCGGAATGAGCTCACCACAAGGTCTCTCTTGGCTTTCCATACTAGCAACCTCAGAGTCAATTTAGTTTTCAGTTCCACATTGCAAGCAGCAAACTGCTGCATGGTTTGTTCCCTCCATAAACTATTTTAGATTTTGAAAACTGTTGTTATATGTCCTCTGTACAGCCTCTTCATAATATTTTTCACTGGCAACAAGGATGGGATACTTTTGAGCCACACGGTGGGGGTGGGGTGGGATGAGGCAGTCACCTTGGGCCATGGTTAAAAGGAGGGGGCCCCATTCTTGTCATATGTACTGCTCACCTCTCATTTAAGTGTCTGAATGGTGTTATATTCAGTGAATTCATTCCTCTGAAATTTACCAAGCCCTTTGCATCAATGCTTTTGTTGTTGCTTTTACAAACTGCAAGAGTCCTGTTAAAAAAAATTAAACTAGGTGATGCACAACTTTAGTCAAACTCAGAGTAGTGCCATTGTCCATATTGTCCAACAATATGATATTGTTGCGCCTAAATATTTCCTTCTTAGATATCTTTGGAAACATACGAATGAATGAACAAAATCAAAGTGTTTGTGGTTTCAGATTTATCTCCACAACAAACTTGTATAGTCAGAGATGTTTCGAACTGTACTTAAAATAATTGGAATAACTGCTAATCATGATCAAAAAGGTTTATGATGATGATAACACAAACTATGTATCCCTGAGAAATGAACAAGATTCACTAGTGGAGTAAGATGTGGCTCCAGGGACCACACATTCGCTCCATAAGACGCAGACACTTCCCCTTTTTAGGAGGAAAAAAGTGTGTCTTATGGAGCAAAAAATACAGTATATCATTTCCCAGAATGCTTTTAGAAACTTACAGGTCCACCACATATGATAGAAGGTGCCTTCCTTTTGCTTACATTTCCAGCAGATATTTGCACTTGTCTTATACCTTTTTGCAAGCTTACTAGGAGTCAAATACCACAAGTACATCATTTTCATCTAATTTTCTTTCAGCGTACAGCATGCTGAGAATTTCACCACCGCCCAAGTCTGCATTACCTGGATTGTGCAGCAGTGCCTGGCAGCAACAATGGCAGATTCTGGTGAGATCTTGTGAGATCTCACTGAGCTCTTGCAAGATCTTACAGAGTTCATGAGATCTTGTGAGATTTCAGGAAGAAGTGGTGCTTCAGGTTAAGAACAGTTTCAGGTTAAGTACGGAGCTCCGGAACAAATTAAGTACTTAACCCGAGGTACCACTGTATAACAATTGACTTCAACTCCCGCAAGAAAGAATAAGGCCCTATTACACTGCAAGCATATGCTGGCTTCATTTCACTTCATCTGCCATGGCTTCCCTCAGAAAATCCTGAGTGTTTGGATGGAACTGGGAAGACCAGAATTCAAATTTCCACCCAGCCATGAAGCTCTTTGCTGGGGCAAATGATTACCCCTAAATCTAACCAACCTCACACAGACTACTTTTACTGAACAATTGTTGATCTTTGTGATAACTGGAATAGGTACATAAATAGGTACATGTATTAGGGGTTTTTGCTTGAAAACACGTATCGTTTGGGGGGGGGATATGTCAAGTTGGTACTGCCATTTTAGGTTTAAATGTGCAAACAATATGTTACTACTGTTGCTCCTAACAGACACCTTCTGTTATTCATTACCCAATGCATATAGTTTGCTAACCAAAATAGTCATTTGGTGATTTTAAGCTGCTCCTCAAAACAAAGAATTTATATTGGCATGTACACTTTAAGTGAAGAATGCTAAGAATTCCTTTGCTGTCGCTTATGGCTACGGCTTGCTTGGTTCCTTGCCAATTTTGCTAGTGGGGTAAGGATACGATTTAACCTAGGGGGCTGCTGGAACAGTTACCCGGGAGTGATTTGGTTTTGATTCTTCAGTATTGGGGAGGGGTGCAACAACAGTGATTTATGGAGCTTTCAGGATTTGTCTGACAATTACTCTCTTTTATGTGTTAATTTATTTCCACATTTCTTGAACTTAGTTATTAGAAAAAGGTTGTCAAAAGTATAATCTTCCTACTCAGCACATTTGCATCCCCTGAGCTTTATTTACAGTGACAGTAAAATACTTCAATGGGAAGGTAAGCTCAGTTGCAGAGCCCCCACCCTGCAGGCATTTGTGCTATATAGCCAGGGGGGAACAGCTAGTCAGTACCTATGGCATCAGAGAAGGTGCTATTTGGTGCAGCTTTTTTATTTCTTTAGTTCACAGTAAATACTTCTAATTAACTTCATTTTCTGTGACTCTAATTCATCCATTCTCTCATAATTAGCACTGTCCTTTTTTATAGCTTCCTCCCCAATTCTGTTTATTTCCAGTGCATTTTTGGTTGCATTTGCCCCATTTTTCACTGAACCCTGTTTCTTTTTCCATTAGCCTGCATAGTGTACGCTTTTATCCGACTCACCCTCTTTACCCCTTCTTGCCCTTTGGGTTTTTTTCCTCTTTCATCAAACTGTTAAAAAGGCTGTGCGGGAGAAATTATCTCAAATGAATACAAAACAATTAAATAACAAAGCAGACACTAAAGCATGTCAAACCGTTCTTTTTTAGAGCAATTATTACATGTTTTACTTCGTGCTCTAAGGCATGAATCCAAGAGTCAAATAAATTTAGCTACTTAGGAATGTGTAACAATTATACTGTGTTTTCATGTATTCCAAAGTCATCTCTTGTGAATAGTGCCACAGTGATAGTTAGAAGGTCAATCAGAGGGCAGAAGGGGTAGTACTTAGAGATACATATGATTGTGTTCTGTATTTTGCCCTCACTCCTAAACCCAGTTCTGTAAAGCATGTCTGAGGACAAAAGTTCTCATTGCCATGCCTGGTTTATCTTATTAGCGCTGGTCTATGCAAACATTCTCTTCTGCAGTTCCAAGTGCTTCTTCATCTTGCATAGAATCAAAGAGTTGGAAGGGACCCTGAGGAGTCCAGCCCCCTGCAATGCAGAAATACGCACCTGTCCTATACAGGGATAGAACCTGCAACCTTGGTTTTATCTGCACCACACACTAATCAACTGAGCTGGTTTAATCTTTGTCCCTCAAGAATGCACAGAAGTGAATTTATGTTAGGGAATAGTTATTCATCACAACGTCATTTGGAGTTTATGTGTTTCAGCATCTTTTCCCACCTGCTGTGCCAGTATCATGAAAGATGGAATATATAGCTCTTACATACTTCTGCAACAGTCTGATCTACAGGTTCCTTTTGAACTCTTCCCCCCCCCCCCGACAACTCCATTAACTAATCTTATATATGTCTAAACCCCAGTGAACTCCATGGGAATTTGAGCATTTCCAAAATAAGCCTATTGTGAAACTGGTGATGCTCATGCATGCTCAGTTTTTGCAATGTCCACATGTCCTAGTCACACGAAGCACAGCACTTAAGGTGCAAAAAGCCCTGGGATTTGATTGCTGAGTCCTTGGACCCATGCCACACGACTTGTTCCAAAACAGGAACCAGAGAAGGACAGAGCAATAGTGGTCAGCTAAACAAGCCATCACTGAGTTGCAGCTCTTTTTTACCACGCAAGATTCTTTTTAGACTGCACAACGATCGAGCTAAACGTGAATGTCATTTGAACTTAATTTGAGAAACTGGGAGGTGGCTCCCACTGCATGTAAAAATGCAAAACACACGTGTGTTTGTCCTATGTGCACATGTTTTTCTAGCTAGGCATGAAATACAAATGGAGAGCTAATCTGCCTGAAGCAGGCCTAAATCCCCCCCCCCCCATGTCAAGCTCCATCTCTTCACCCTGCCTTCACCCTAACTATTCCACTAGTTTTCTCAGGCTAAATTTATCCCATTTGAAATCCTGGTGACAATTCTGCATTGAGTTCATATAACTCCAGATGTTTGATGATCTCATCTCTTAATAATGTTTTTAAGGATTTTGCCTACAATCGAGATTACAATCCTTTAAAAGTATAAGCCTATTTAAATTTAAGTCGATTCATTAAAAAACAACAACACACAGACACACAGTCTTAAGTTTTCTTCCTTTCTAGGGCCTTATTTCTTCGAATCAAATAATAATTTTTAAAGACATATACTACTGTTCATTTAACTTAATATCCTATACCTGCATGTAGTATGAAACCAAATGGCGGGGGTGGGGGGGATGGATAAGGATTCCGACAGTAGACAGTTTTGGATCAAGCAGCTCAGAGGATCATTCCAGTTAATCTCATAATTTAGAGGCTGTTTTACGTCTTTTAAGTTAAGAGACAACATCCATTCTTAAATGGGTATTTAAGTTTGATGTTCTTAGCGCTTCTACAAATGAAAATATTTCATCCTTTGCTTATGCCGCTAGAGAACTCTGTCATTGTTCAATCCCATCTTGAATATAGCAAATATAGATGGAAAAAACGCCTTGTTGATCCTTCTATTCATTGCATGTTCTTTAATCAAGAATGAAGTTCATATATTCACTTGGTCAATTATGCCAGAGTGTTCACAACGGGAAAGTGTACTATATTAATTAAACTGATTCCTTCTCCACAACTGCACATACTTTTTCTATGCTTTCGTAAATATAAATAAATCCCAACTTACATTCTGTATATCTGAAGTTGATAGGCAGCGTAAATGCATGCTACAGCCTTAAATTGAACTAATTTTTATGTTACAAAGACCTTTCCACTTTTTGTGTGCAAACTACTAATTTTTATTTTCATTCAGCATGCTATTGCAGAGAGGGAGCAGGGAAATGATGGGTTTGCAGTGACATGCTGAATCAGGAGCAGCGTTTGTGTGAATGAGCCATCAGTCAGGACCACTGTCTTCACCCTGGGATTGCCGTAGTAGAATGTAAGCTTCAAAAGACAATGGAAGCGGGTTGTGGAGTCATTTGTTTACTATCATTCTTTCTGTATCACCCAAGTGACAAACAAAAGTGTGGGTGTTTCTGGATACTTAATCATAGCAATAGTTTGCTTATCATCAATAAATCCGCACATATCTTTTGCCCCTGAAAAGTGCTTCTTGAGAAAACTGGTTTTATTCCCAAAATAAAAGCTCACTGCAGATCAATTCTGCATTACCGCACAGTGTGTCTATTTGAAAACAAGTAGGCAGTCCCAGCAATGAGGTGTGTGTGTGGGTGTGGGTGTGGGTGTGTGGGTGTCCACACCTGCCCAATGACATTGCAGATGAGTACACCAAGATTGCTGCTTAGGGGTGCTTTTCTCCAATCCCCCACTCCAGAGATGATTAAAGCCAGATGTTGTGGCCAATGAATAAGTTGCTTCAGCAGATTAGTATGTGTGTTTTCTTTTTTCCTCAGTACCTTCTGGATTTCCCCCCTGACCCCTGGGACTATAAACCACATATGCAGGAGGGATCCACAAGACTAGCACAAGTTCATCCCTGGCTATTGCCGTTGTTCTGCTGCAGCTAATAGACTCCTTGAAAGTAGTGATGCCAAGTGTCAGCTTTAAAAGGAAATCTAAACAGCTGCTCTTCAAAGAGACCATTGGAAAGACCATTTACATTTTTAATTGGCAGCTCACTGAAATCAGCAGAAGCCTTTATACTGTTTTCAGAGGGAGTCTGATGTGAATGTCTAGCCATGTGATGCTGTTTTTAAACAGTGGCATATGGAACAATAAATCTCTGAAGGTACGGAGGGTTGTTTTGAATTGTGAGAGTTGTTTTTTTGGCCGAGTGGCTCCTCTGATACTTTAGTATAACAGGCCAATCACAATTTGCAGCCCTTTCCAATAAAACCCATCAGAGTTTCACTCAGACTGCCTGCTGGCAACTCTGTTGTTAGGCTTCTTGACAGATCTTAAGCTTTAGAAGGAAAAGGAATGTCCTATTGATATAATAATATCAGGCCAGGCAGAGTGCCCTGCTTGTGTAATCCAGTTTCAGCACAAATAACACATTATGGCTGTGGCATTATTTCCATGTGAAAGTGTCTACATTTGGCTGAGCCAAGAAAGTTATCCTGATTGACACGTTTATAAATGGGTCACTTGGAATGTGCATTATAGATTCAAAGAGCAAGGCAATCCACCTGGTGTTTAGGAAGGGAGGTCCTGGGAATCTGCCCACCGAAGGGGCCCTCTCCACCTCCATCAACCCTGGCTCCATAGAAACACAGACAGATGGGTTCAGGGATCCACACTATACCTTCCGCTTTCCAAATAGTCAGTGCAAGCAGCTGCCTTCCTCCATCCTCTCTCAAGTTCTCTGTCTGTAGGCCTCTGATGGAGGGGATTCTGTGTAGGCCTCTTACTATTCTATTGTATTGCAACCAGATCTGCAAAAAAATTGAACCCCAAAGTCATGTTGTGTGGCCTGTAAGATGCTGGATAGACCATGTTTTTGCAGTCCCAGAGCAATAATAATAGGCTACTGTATGTGGCCGGTGATCTGCTTTGGGGCCACAAATTATGCAGATTTACTTTTGATTATGACAAATGGGATCCCTCACTAAGCTGTAAGGCTGCAGAACACGTGTTTGAATATGATCTCATTATTTTCCCACCCCAATCTCAAAGCAAAACAGAGTTATTCCTTTTGCCTTCGAATTCCCAACTCTTTGCGATAACATATCCTTTTGTCTTCCCCTTGGCATAAATGGCCATGCATTTGAAACAAATTATTAGTAAGATTGCTGGTGCTTTTAATAAATAAGTTATCTTGCTTTATGTAAACTGCTTAGAAGTTTTGATGATTAAGCAATTTTTTTGTGGCACACTATCCCCATCTCCAAGCGGTGTAAAATTCCAGGAGTTCTACCCCTGCTTATCCAGGGTCTGTGTTTCCTTTTGCAAATGAGGCACAGTGGAGATGGTGGTGCCTTTATGATATATGGTTTATTTGCATATATACACAACCTGAGCCTAAGATGGAGGGGCTCACAGTGTTAACACTCCAAGAGGTTCTTGCTTCTCACACGGCCACAATTTTGGATGCCAGCAGAAATCAACCATGGCCCTCTGTCCCTGCGTTTAACAAACTGCCACTATTTTTCAGACAATAAAAAAGCCCATCCTAAATTCTCTGCTACAAATTTATTTTTGTCCTTTGACACTGAACTGGTGGAGGGGCCCCTCCCCAGAGCCATCTGGCCCATACTTTCCTACATGGCCTGCTACTTTCCCTTCCACTAGTGAGGCCAAATTTGTGTGAAGCAGAACACTGACAACTAGCTCTCTGATTCTGTGAAATATCTGCCCAACTTCCAATCCTTTGGCAATGCAGGACTCCTCTTTCGGGATCTTACCAAATCCATTGTTATTCTTTTATTGTTTAAAGTTGTCATTTAAATTTTTGTAAGCCACATTTGCATAGCTGTCAACTTTCAGATTTGAAAATAAGGGATCAGCAGCCTCACCTGTCCCGGGGACAGTCTACGAGATATCTAACAAACCGGGATAGCAGCAGGAAACAGCATTGGAATAAGGGAATTTCCCGCAAAAAAAGGGAAGGTTGACAGCTCTGCACATTTGTTCTACTAACATGAGATGAAATTAAATAAATCAATAACTAAATTACTTTTATATGCTTCAGCTCTGTCTAGTTTTATTAAACATTATAGAAGCATCATAATTTGTGAGTTTAATTTGATGATTATATCGAAAATGGCAAGCTTGTAATGTTCACATGCAAACACGTTAGTAATTTCTGTTCTTATGTATATCTGGAATTAGCTGTAAGTTGTATACTGCTATTATTACTAGATCAGACAAGCATTATATAAACAGAATTAGACTCTGCTTGCAAAATCTTGAGTTTCACTTTACAGTCTTTAGCAAATAAATCCATTGGCTTTTCTAATTCAGAGCTGGTACAAAGCCAAGCAGTTAGCACACTGGAAACCCATAAACACTCTGAAAGTATTTATTTGCAAAAACTTTTAAAAATAACACACTTGGAGCTGTGTTCATTTTGGCACATGTAATGGTTTGCATGCTCTGCGAGTTTCGCCCCCTGCAGCTGTGCCGTGTTGAAATGAACCTAGAATGAAACCAGCAAATACCAATAATTTGGCCCAGGCTTGTTTCAAATTGGATTCAGGTTTTCTGGGAAGGTTCATGAATCTAAAGGAACTTCTAGATTCATGCTGTCTAACAGGAAACAACACATTTCATAGGCCCTGAGGTTTCATAACAGGTTATTTCAACTTGATATTTCTGACTTCTGCAGGAAATTAATAGTGCATAGCAATGAATTAAACTCCTCTCCCCTTATTGCTATTCTACTTTTTGTACTACTGGCAATATGGTGTGGGAGTCAATGTGGTATATGGAGTGCTGGACTTGGATGTGGTTCAAAGGTTCAAGCCTTTGCTAAGCAGTCCAGTGTACAGGGTGCCCATAAGAAAGCATGGTATTTCTACCTAACCTGCCTCACAGAATTGTTGTGAGGCTAAGATGTTGTGCCATTCTCCTGGAACGGAAGGTGGTATATAAATCAGACCCAACTCTCCCTGTTACTTTAGGTATTGCCCTCTTGTTTGGTGACCATTATGTTAAATGACCCTATAGAAATAAACAGCAACTACTATCCATCTGGAATTGTGAGGTGGCTGATCTAATCAAGTTTGGGACCAGAGAAGATTGTTACCTGTCTCAGATAAAATACATGGAGAACAGAAACAGGTTAATTCTGGCCAGAGAGGAATCCAAGTAATAACGGATTAAAATTGTGAGCAGCTCCACATAGGTGAAGAAAAAAGAGGATAAGAGAACTGTAACCTAAGAGGATATAATTTTGGGGACAACAAGGAGGTGGGAAATAAAATGCCTTATATTGCCCAATGAGCAAACAGGTCCTTCCTGCTAATCTGCTGCTCTGCTGGTAATGAGTTAGTATCTTCTGTGTGTCTTATTAGCACCATCTTTTCTTGGTTCAGTGTGAGAAAGCCAAGTTCAAATACTTGTTCAGCTCAGTAGGTGGCCTTGTGCAAGTAATTGTAATGTAACTTCAGAATTGTTATGAGTTTAAAATATACACACACATTGCTTCTTGGAGAATAGGTAGCATATGGATGTAATAAAGGAGCAGAATAGATCCAAAACTACTCCCTCCCTCCCCCGCCTTTTCTTTTCCTTGAACCATTTAACTTTCCTTCCATACATGGCTTCTATCTTATCTCAGGTGAACTTTATTGCTTTGAAGGACTCTCACCAGGCTTATGTTTAATCTAATGCTGGAATTGCTTCTCAATGGTCATAAAATCTGAGGTGCTCCGTCTTAGGATCAAACAACACACCAAGAGCAGCAGCCCAAAGTGATCTGGACTGTCTAACATGTGAACCTACTAATAGTCACAGAGGCTGTAGCTCAAGGACAGAGAACATGCATTGCATGCGAAAGGTATCAGGGTGTATGACATCTCCAGTTGAACAACTGCCAATCAGTCTGAGCAGCACTGGACTAAGTGAAGGTATTCAGCTAAATTCTACTTAGGGGAGACCCGCTGAAATAAACAAATTTAGTAATGGGTCTACTGTGAGTAGGACTAGTGTTGAATAACACCTATAATCTGGTGGTATAGGCAATGCCCTTTCTGGGTGTGGATTCATTTCAAGTTATCCAGAAGACATTGCCTCGTGTCCACCCAGCATAGAATGAAATAGACTGTGCTTCAACCCATGTCACTGGAGAGGTTGAAAGTGACCTGAGAGGCAACCCAGAGCAGCACTGGCTGTTTAACCCAGCAAGCGAAGGTAAGGCTGACAATATGAAAGGAAACAAGTTTCAACACTAAATCCTCTGGAGGATGTGATACCCAGGCATGTGCAAGCAGGACTCACTTGGACCAGGTTTAAGCACATAGCATGGCAGCAGCCCATTACCCTAAATGCCAGAGAGGAAGTCACACCCAAGAAAGCTATTTTAATCTTCATAGCAATGTTCCCTTTCTTGTCATTTGGATCAGTACTGATCGTGGCTTATGTCCCAGCTTTCATGATGTACTTCTATATCAGCGCACTATGCCAGTATAATGGCAAGGCCAAAGCTTCCATTGATTTGGGTGAACAATTGCCTACCTATAATGACAAGATAGTAAGGCAATTAGCATGTCAGTGTTCTCTTTAGGCAGGGTGATCACAGATTTGACTCATTCTTTAGAACATGTTGGTCCATTCTATTCCAGTAGAATTGTTTAATTGAAGTAAAACTGTGGAGCTACTGTTGAAGCAAGAGATTTATTTAATTTGTATACGACTGCACATTTGTTATAAGTGGAAAAGTAGCATCAACATGTATAATTAAATGCATAGAAACTGGAATTGTGGAAGGCCACATTCTATATTGGGATTCTGATTTTTTTTTACTTTAAAAATATTAATGGGAGACTCCCCAAAGGTTTCTGAAATATTATTAAATGGGGTGGGGAAAAGAATGTAAATGATCGTGTCTATTTTATTTAGAACCATTATCTGC
The DNA here is from genome assembly GCF_964234715.1 of Podarcis melisellensis. Lineage (NCBI taxonomy): Eukaryota > Metazoa > Chordata > Lepidosauria > Squamata > Lacertidae > Podarcis > Podarcis melisellensis. The sequence continues at coordinate 41,045,644 of NC_138542.1, forward strand.
TGCCAAGAAAAAATAGTACTATACAGTGGTACCTCGGGTTAAGTACTTAATTCGTTCCAGAAGTCCGTTCTTAACCTGAAACTGTTCTTAACCTGAAGCACCACTTTAGCTAATGGGGCCTCCCGCTGCTGCCGCGTCGCCAGAGCACGATTTCTGTTCTCATCCTGAAGCAAAGTTCTTAAACTGAAGCCCTATTTCTGGGTTAGCGGAGTCTGTAACCTGAAGCGTATGTAACCTGAAGCGTATGTAACCTGAGGTACCACTGTAGTCTAATGCTTCAATATAAAACATACTGCACTGACTAGGCCCCACAAATGAAAGCAGGACACTGCTAAGTAAATATGCACTGATTTGTGCTGAACCATCTATAAATAACACATAATGTGGAAAGAAACCTCTCAGTGCTGTAATGTCTATCCATCTCCAAAACTCAAACTCTCTTCACAGAGAACTCTTGGAATTCTAGCTCAATGAGGGGAATAGGAGTCTTCCAACAATTCTCAGCACCCTTAACATACAGCTCCCAGACTGCATTGGGGAAAGCCATGGCTGTTTAAAGTGGTATAATAGTGCTTTAAAGGTATGGTGTGAATGTTGACCATGGCATCTTCCCCCAAAGAGTTATGGGAACTGCACGGTGCTGGGAATTGTAGCTCTGTGAAGGGTCTTCCTAATGACTCTCTTAACAAATTACAGTTCCCATGATCTGTGCTAGAGGAGGAAGTCATGATTGTTATAGCCATGGGTAGGCAAGCTAAGGCCCGGGGGCTGGATCCGGCCCAATTGCCGTCTAAATCTGGCCCGCGGATGGTCCAGGAATCAGCGTGTTTTTCCAGGCATAGAATGTGTCTTTTTATTTAAAATGCATCTCTGGATTATTTGTGGGGCCTGCCTGTGTTTTTACATGAGTAGAATGTGTGCTTTTATTTAAAATGCATCTCTGGGTTACTTGTGGGGCATAGGAATTTGTTCATATTTTTTTCCAAAATATAGTCCAGGCCCCCACAAGGTCTGAGGGAGATGGACCTGCTGAAACAGTTTGCTGACCCCTGGTTATAGTGATATAAGAGTGCTTTAAATATATGCTGTGGATGTTTTGTTCAGTTTCTTACTAGAGGGAGTTGGGTATTTTTTTTTTTTTTACAAAGACCAATGCTTTGAACTCGAAGAGGGGAATAGGGACTAACTTCAATCTCCCAGGGCTGTCCAGAGGCCTGCTCTACATTTCATACCAGACACACTGCTGTAACCGTGAACCATCTCTACCATACCCATCACACAGTTCTGCTTAGAAGGAATAATGAAACATAAAGTTTGTGATGACACACTTCTATTTTTTGCTAACCAACAACATTGATACATTTCCTCCCCCCCCAAAAAAATAAGAATATTCTAGTGATTCCCAGTGCAGATTGTGCATTGTAATCCTCACAGCCTGGCCTAAAAAACTATAGTTATGGGTTGGAGGGTGATCTGAATCCTGGTTGTGTGTGTGTGTTGCACTTGTTCAACTACAGTAGTTTAACCCACTCTAGCAGCTGTGGGTCTCTAACAGCCACACACATATGGCTGTTAGAGTGGGACAGACAAGTTGGACAAGTGTTACCTGGAAGATTTGCTTTTGTTGACAGAATCCCTGGCCTTTGCCTAACTTAAGGAAATGGCCACAGATTCCTTCTAGAAGGGGACATGTCCTCATTTCGCCTCCCTGTGGGGGATGATGTCATCCAGCTGTTTCTGTGTGAACTGAGACTGCAGTTTGGGTGGGTGGCAGGGGTGAATATACTCAAAGAGGCATAGAGACTCAGGGGGCAGTTATTTGCTCTCCCTAAGAAAGACATCTGGGTGCACATTGTACCCCTGCAGTTCTCACCACTGGGAATTTGGGGTATGTCTGTGTAGCAATAGTCTAAAAATGTTATTTCACCAATGAATTGGCCCTGTTTGGCCCTAAAAGGTTTCCCTAAATAATACTATTTTTGCATCCATTCCCGCTAATCTCCCTTGGCAGCAACTTGACTTTTGAGTAATTTCTGTGATTCATAGCCAGCAATGAGTTTCGGTTGAGAAAACATTGATGTGAAAGTGGAGCTTCCAAATTCCTTTATGATAGTGGCAATGTTCTTCCTCTTTTCTGACAGTGCGACAGCAACATGTTATTCCTAATACAAATGGCTTTGTTTTCTCTAAGCACATACTTTCAATTCCAGTTCATTAACGTCAAAAAAAAATGAAAGAAACAATTACATAGAATGCAATGATTTTCTTCTTCTTTTGGTCAGGACCAAAGAGGACAGCTGAATGTTAAGAAAGTCAAGGGCTTCTTTTCTTGGCATAATCTATAGTGTTTTCAGAGCTGTATATTTTAAGAGCCTTCCTTTAGGATGGCTGCATAAATTGGTGTGCTTGTTATTACCATATGCAAATTATGCTTTTCCATCCACACAAAGCACAATAACAAAGGTTGCCCTTGGGGTGTCTATAATATTGGTACACTTCACACTGCAGTTTCCAAGTCTGACAGATTCTCAGTGTGATAAATCTGGAGGTGCGTGTTGCATTTGGTATGCTGAAAATAGATATATGACTTCAGTTTCACACTATACTGCCGTAAGGTCAACCGTTTTAGTACAAAAAATACTTTCATGAAATTAGGGGGGAAATCACCTTTAACAATGACACTAGGACAAAGATAGATTTTACCTTTACAACTTTTTTCGTCTAAACAGATGAGCAATTTGAAACACAAACTTACAATTAATGAGGACAGACAAAATATGAGCACTAAAAACTGATATCAAAACTACTGATCTAACCCAGAGGAGCCCTTAACTAGAGGGGAGAAGCAGAATATTTCTTTTCCCCACCCTATGATTTATTGTGGAAAACCACCTACTCCGTTCTAGTGTGGCCAAGCCACACACACCCACAGCCCCTGTAGTGTAAATGTGTTTCATTGGCTCCTGTCCTGACCTCTCTTTGGTGTTACAATAGCACAGTAGGATTCTGTACTGCACAGGTTTCACAGCAGAACTCCTTGTGATGCTGCTGCAACAGTGGTTAGTTTCCTTGTTGTATCCAGTTGTAACAGTTCAGGAGTGGAATGTATATAAACTCTCATAAAGAAAGAATTATCTCTCGTAGGCTGACTTTAAACATTTATGAGCTTCACGTGATGTCAGAAGCTTGCATTTACACAAGTCAAATGATATACAGTAGTAGTATTCTCCTCCATGAGTGAAGCTACTGTAAGATGTCCTGCTACAGTATTCCTTAGAAAGAAAGCCCTTTATATTCCCCGTCCCAGGGATCTAATGTCAGTTCTTCCATGTACTCTGGAAATCAGAGGCATAGCTCATTTATTCACCTATGCTCTGATGCCTATCCTCAGATGCACTGTCCTCATAGTGCCCCAATTATGAGGATTGTTCCTCTCCGCTGTTGCCAATTTCATGGCACGCCTATTTGGTATTCAGTCTGTGCTGCAGCAAATATCAGACAACCTTCAGTTTCTACTTGATTATATATACATATGGACCCAGGGAATTCAACATAGGGTATTTTATTCTTTATGAATAAAAGTGAGCTGAGAAGTTTGTTTTACAGTATAGCACCTCCTCACTGGAGAAGTCTGCTGTGCACTACAACAGTCTGATATAAACCAGTTCCTGCCACCTAGCGGTCAAAAAACCAAAAATTCATACAGTAAACCATTTTTTTAAAGAAAAATAAAATAATTTTCAAACTTTTAAAAACTATTCAGTGACAATTATATTCTTATAAATGGTTCTGACTGTTATATAACCAACTGAACTAAATTTAGTAGGATGTAATTTGTGCCAAAATAATTTGGCACTTTTAAAACAAAAGCAAGTGTAGCCTGCAGACTGAGGTTTCAAATGAATTTGCTTCCATTATTGCTACATCTCATACCTGGCTGTTATGTTACAAGACAGCAAGCTGTAAAATGCACTTCTTGTTACTGTAAAAGGCACCTATGTTTATACCTAAATTATGGAACCCTTAATCTTATTAGGCTTTTTGTATGATTAATAGTGATACCTCAAGCTTTACTCAGAAGTAAGTCTGCCTGAACTAAATGTGTTTATTCTTTGGTTAAGTGTGTTTAGGGTAGCAGCAGCTTGCTTCAGTCTCCTAATTTAATGTCACGTTATAAAAATAATAATGAAAACTTTAAAGAATAGGTAGTGTATTAAGGAAAGAAACCCAGTCAAAGGGGGCTGATTCAGCCTTTGTCTCCATCACTACGACAGATTGCCTGGATAGTTGCACTTGGAGAGCAGTTCTCACCCCTATCCCTTTTAGAGCCAACTATTGGCTTCTTCCTTCTGCCTCACAGGGTCTCATGCAAAAATCGAATAGGATGATGGACCAGGCCAGTGGTCCATTTAGTTCTAGCATTGTATTCACAGTGTTCAGCCAAATGCCCGTGGGAAACTGGGAAGCAGGACCCAATCACAAGAGGACTCCCGCATCCTGGAGGGGAGCAACTGGTATTCAGAAGCATTGCTGCCTCCCAATGTGGAGACAGAGCATATCCATCATGGCCATCATTAATAGCCTCCTCCTCCACGAATTGGTCTAGTTTTCTCCTCTGCAGAGATGGGGTGATGGATCCAATAGGTTTCCAGACGGCTCTGCAAAATCCTTCTTGAAGTGAGGGGACACAGTATTCCAAGTGCACCATAGAATACCAGCACACCTCTGACCTGTGCGTGTTTACTCGAGAGTAAGCCCAACTGAGTTCAATAGTTCTTACTCCCTAATAAGCGCTCACAAAGGATTGCAGCCTTTGGAACTTATAAACAGCACTGAGAATTAAGATCGAAGGGCGCAGCAAGGAGGGTTACAGCTGGCTCTGTTTTCCGCGCAACAGACACCCGCAAACAAGGAAGAAGGAGGAGCCGTCCTGCCGGAATGACTCTGAACCACGGAGAAAGTTACCCACCATCGCTATCTAACCTTTGCATTAAACTGAGTCGGTTTCCCCCTCTGAATTCCAAGGCAAGGTACTATAGAGTTTCCACCTTGGAGCTATCAGAAGCCTAGAGTGACGCTGCTCTGCATCGGCCGCGCCTTTCCATCCCTGGCTGAGTATCACTCTACTATTTCTATCTCTCCTCCTCGGCTCTAGTCCCCGCCTTTCCCTCGAAAAACTCCCCAATCAGAAAAGAGTTTGTTCTCCCATCGGCTCCTTGGGTCGGGACCATAGAGAAATGAACGAATACCTATGAACCGATGGGCGGCAATGCAGGAAGGACACGCCGTTAAGGTGAAAGGTCGGCAGGAAGAGCCGCTCGGAGACTAGCGGAAGCGGAAGCGTTCTTCGTCATTTCCGTGCTTTTTCTTTTTAGAGCTTTGGCGGGCACACGTGCTGCCTGCGAGTAATTTTTTTGTTGCTGCAGCCGCCCTTAGGTTGGTCTGGTTGCTATGGTGAGTGGAAACGTGTCTCTGTCGCGCGTGAGCTGAGCCGCGACGTGGGGGAGGTTGGCGGCTCGCGAGTCCCAGGCGAGTCTGCGGGCGGGAGGCGAGGGAGAACGAGAGGAGGGTCGTTCCTTGGGAGGGGGAAAGGGTCGCCGGGCATTCAGAGGTCCCCATGTCCAGTCCTTGGCATTGCCCCGCTTCTGGGGGGGGGGGCGTGGACGAGGAGGTTGTACAGTGGTACCTCGGGTTACATACGCTTCAGGTTACAGACTCCGCTAACCCAGAAATAGTACCTCGGGTTAAGAACTTTGCTTCAGGATGAGAACAAAAATAATGCGGCGGCAGCGGGAGGCTCCTTTAGCTAAAGTGGAACCTCAGGTTAAGAACAGTTTCAGGTTAAGAACGGACCTCCGGAACGAATTAAGTTCTTAACCTGAGGCACCACTGTACGTCGCAAGCCCCCCACGATGATGCTCCTTTTCCTGTCCCGCGCAGAGTCTGCCTCTCAATCCAAAGCCCTTCCTAAACGGGCTGACTGGGAAGCCAGTGATGGTGAAGCTGAAGTGGGGGATGGAATACAAAGGCTACCTCGTCTCCGTCGATGGCTACATGAACATGCAGGTAAGCAAGGTTGGCTGGTGGGGAGCTTGCACGACCGCTCTTTAATTAACACACACTGTTGCTTTAAATATTAGGTCTCTTTGAGCATTTTAGAACAAGGTTGAAAACTTGTAGTGATGTAATTCAAGGTGACGATTCACAGCAAAGATAGCTAAAAAAAATTTTTTCCCCTAACATTGGACACAAAGCATCCCCTTACAACATAAAAAGTTTACAGGAAAATGTTTCAACAGCTTCTTGGTGCGCGCACACAAAATCCAGTCAAGACTGTGCCTTTGTCTGGGGAGGCTATTTTGTAGCTCCTGTGCCATTTGAACATTTTTAGGTATTTAGTAGCTGGTGCAGCAGGGAGAAAACACACACTGATGTGCCTGTGTATTAAAAAAAGAACCACAACCCATCATTGTAGAATATGTGGTCCTGAAATGCAGAACGCAGTGGGAAACACAAATTGTCATATTGATGACTTTGAAGGAACTTTCAACTTCGATGTTGTAGGTCATTATGTTCAATGTTATTCTAAGTACTCTTTACGTCACCCAGTGCTAAATGCTATATATAGATGAAGCTTGAGAGTGTCTGGTCCAAGGTCACCCAGTGAGCTTCATGGCCGAGTGGGGATTTGAACCCAGGGGCCTAGTCTGACATTCTGACCATTCTGGCTCACAGGCAGTATAAAATTTCAGTATACTCTCCTTTAACATAGAAACAGCAGTATAAAACGCAGGTGTAAATTCTTACTTAAAAGGAAAGAGAATTTCATGACACAGTTTCACTTCAAACTCAAAACTATGTACTGCTTCCCCCCATTTTCCAGCCTTCTCACTGTTTTCGTCTACTGTCATTGTCAGCAAGGGATTTTTATTCACTTGTCTACTGCTAACTCAGGGTGGATTGGTTTGAAATAAAGATGATTTAATCAGGCTGATTATCTGAATAAAGAGTGCATACCAACAGTGCAATACTATGCATATCTACTCTGAAGTTCAATGGGGCTTACTCCCAGGTAAGTGTGTATAAGGATTGCAGCTTAGTTGTTTGATAGAACGTTAGTGGGGTGGGACCACTTCTCAGAGGTACAGCTTCTGTTAGGCATGTAGAAAATCTGAGGTACAGTTCCTGGCATCTTCAATGAAAAGGTTCTTTGGTAGAAGTTAATGGGAAAAAGCAGCTGTTCAATGTTGATAATATTAGGCTGGATCAACAAAAGCTCCGATGGTAAGGTGATTTTATATAGATTTCAAACTTTAATAAACAAGCCTTTTTTCTACCTAGAAGTATAATCTGACATTTCTAATCATGCAGATCTTATTACTTTGCGTTACATCATTTTGTATATGAAAGGACAAATTCTGAAATCTGGTTTTCTATGCATGTGCAAGGATTTTTCAAGATTAGGAGTCTTATTTTGAAAAACACTGACCATGTTGCCCATAACTATAACTCTAAACTAGACTGCTGCCTTAACTTCAAGGAAGTAAAGCAGACAAAACTACCGTATTTTTCGCTCTATAACACGCACCCGACCATAACACGCACGCAGTTTTTAGAGGAGGAAAACAAGAAAAAAATTATTCTAAATGAAACAGTGGATGTATGATTTTTGTGGTTCATGCTGTGGCCCCAGACATGTGATCTGACAGTGAGTTTGGGGTAGCCCAGTGCAAAAATCCTGAGGATCCATGTGGATCCATGCTTTCTAACCACGTTTTTGCACCACTGCAGCCCCAGGCAACAGTGGGTGCGTGATTTTTTTTGGTGCAAGATGTAGCCATGGACATGCTATGTGATCTGATGGTGAATTTGGGGTGACCCAGTGCAAAAATCCTGAGGATCCATGTAGATCCGTGCTTTGTAACCACGTTTTAAGTGGGGAGGGAAGGAAAAGCACTCAAGGGACAAGGAGCACGCATGGGGTGTGTGGAGAAGGATGCTGCTAATAATGCAGAAGAGGGGTTTAAGGGGGGGAGGCTCCTCTCCTCTCCCACTTTGCTCCTTTAAAGCAAGCAGGCTCTGCTTTTCTCCCTCCTCCCCGCTCATCCCCGGCTTAGCTAGCTGAAAAACTTTGCTGCTATGTAGCGAGCTGAGTGGGGAGGAGAGAGGGACAGAGAGCCTGCTTGCTTTAAAGGAACCAACTGGACAGGAGCCACTTACACTCGTGTAAGCGGCTCCTCTCCTCTCCCACTTTGCTCCTTTAAAGAAGCAGGCTCTCTGTCCCTCTCTCCTCCCCACTCAGTGGCTCTTCTCCCGCTTTGCTGTTTCAAAGCGAGCCATGGAGGAGGGAAGGAAGGGGAACCATGGATCCTCTGCTCACGACTGCAGCAGATCCCCCCCGCCACCTGTAGGCATTCCCTCCATAACACGCACAGACATTTCCCCTTACTTTCTGGGAGAAAAAAAGTGAGTGTTATGGTGCAAAAAATACAGTAATTTTGCCTATGTTGTTTCATAGCTATTACATTTGACACCAACCACACTTTCCCCATAGCCTTTGACTTTAAATCATTGTGTGATAGTTTTTAGAATTGTTCAAATTTGTCATGTTTATATTAAATTTGGGTTTCACTTAAAAGCAGACAGGCCGTTTTAAAAAAGTGACCTTTCATACAACTTTAATTGGTTTACCTTTAAGCTGTTTTTATTTAACACTGCTGTAACCTCTACTCTCCTCCTCTATAGAAGTCATTATTCTACTCTTTATTTAGAAGCTTTGTTTACTTTTACTTGTTCTTCACTCACTCCTCTCATTTCTGTGCCTTTATATATATTGCTTGGTCAAAAGAGAGAATGGCCTCCCACATTGGGTACTAGGGAAAGCAGGTTAGTATCCCAGTTCTATGTATTTTATGCAAAAGTAAGTCCTACTGAATTCAGAAGGGCTTACTTTCAGATAAACATTGAAGCCACACAGGACTGGGCTGCCCAAATAACAGAGGAACAAAGGGAAGACCTAATGTATTGTGCTAATTGCAGCAATAAATATGGACTTTAAAGGGATACTTTATTGCATCTCAAACTGTTCAGTGTAGTTCTAGCTATTTACAATAGATGCTTGCTGTCTGGGCAAGCAGTTGGCTGTACATCTGTCTGCACATCTAGATTTATGCTTTTGCTGCTTCTTCTTGAGCTTCTCCAACCCAGCTGGTCATCAGAATAACTTGTAACTATTAATCTCCTCCTTCCAAATCTGTTTTCTTTTTGTGCTCATATTTTTAGATTGTAAGCTTGAGCACACAGATTGTCTCATTTAAGATATCTGTAAGTCACTTTCAAAGCCTTTTTTTGGTTGAAGAGTGGGATAAAAATACTTTAAATAAATAAAAATACAGAGTGCTGGATTTGCAACTAAGCAGATCCATAGCTCAATTATTTGGATTCTGTAGCTGTCAGTCTGCAAAGTTTATGTGAAAACAAGGGGCTGTCCTTAAACAGTGCTACATATAAAAAGAATTAAGACAAGATAATTTAGGATATGCAGGGAAAGATGAAAATAGCTTTAAGGAACTGCAGAAAGAGGGAGAGAATTCAAGGCTTGAAATGTTAAAATTATTGTTGAACGACTTGTGAAATGTTCTTCTTTCTTGCTATAATCTAAAATTATAAAAAACAACAACAGTGCTATATTCATGACTTAAAGAGGACTATTGACACTGAGTAGGATTAAGTCATGCTTTTTTGTTTGCTGAAGCGATTCTGATCCAAATATTTAATGTTTGAATTTATATTAGATGTAAGAAAGTCTTGTGGAAAACCTCTATTGGCATAGGAACATATGCTATCCTTTGTAGCTTCTTTTCCTTATAAAATTGTGTCAATTTTTTTTTAGCTTGCAAATACAGAAGAATATATTGATGGTGCATTATCTGGACATCTTGGTGAAGTTCTGATAAGGTAACTAACATTAGAATTAACGGTATTTACACGCTGTGTGTGTCGGCACAACGTTACACAGTAGGAGCACAAGGTGCAATGTTTCACTGATGTGAAAGGCGCAGAGGGGGCAGTATTACATCAATCGCCGTACTCCTCCTGTCTAACGTTGCGCCGCCTGCACACAAATGGAGCCGCGCAAAAACACTGCACAAAAACGGACTGCCTATAGCCTCCCTCCCAGCTGTAGGGCAGGCAGAGTGGGAGGAGGCAAGCAGAATATGGAGACCCCGCAAGATAGGTGAAAAGTGCTAAAAGTAATTGGGGAAAAAATTCACCACTCTCCCCCCCCCCCCCAAGCTCAGTGATTGCTGGCAAGGGAACAGCTGATAGGTGGCATGTTAGATGTGTGCGCGGCTGTTATCCTCTGGGGATCCCCCCCCAAAAATTCAACAAGTCAGGGCAATTCCCCCCCCCCATTTTCTTAATTTGGAGTCCCCCAAAATAGGGGGCATCCTATACATGAGGGCGTCCAATACACGGAAAAATACAGTATACCGATTGCTGCACCTCCTCTCAGTATGTTGCAGGGGGTTTCCTTGTCTCACTGACAGTGTAATTGTGATGGGTGAGGTGGCAGAGAGCACTGAAAATTGTCTCAGTTCCCTGTACCAATGGATTACTTCTGTCATTAGAAAGACCATACAGTGGTGCCTTGGTTTAAGAACAGCTTAGTTTATCAACAACTTGGATTAAGAACGCTGCAAACCCCAAAGTAGGTGTTTGGGTTTGTGAACTTTGCCTTGGAAGCAGAACATGTTCCGCTTCCTGTTAAGTGTGTTCCATTTATAAATTGAGTCCCCTGCTCTATGGGAAAACACGCCTTGGATTTAAGAACAGACTTCCAGAACAGATTAAGTTCGTAGACCAAGGTACCACTGTACTGAATGCTACCTGTATGTAGAGTTGCTTTCTTATGCAACTGAAAGAGAAGCATTTGTGTAATAGTAAACCTATAAAGTTTACTATTTAAGCCTACACCAATGATAGCAATTGGAAAAAAATTGTAACAAGATGTATGCAATGAACAAAGGTAAATTTTTATTTAATACCATTAATTGAACATAGCAGCAAACATAGAATACTTCAAAATAACTTGGTATATGAAATAGAGGGAATGTGTAACTAGCTTTAGAAAACAATCTTCCAAACTCATGTGGATCACAGCAGAACTAAGTAACTTTTGGTTTGATTTGCAGGTGCAATAATGTCCTTTATATAAGGGGTGTGGAAGAAGAAGAAGAAGATGGAGAAATGAGAGAATAACTATTTTGGGGAGAAAGTTGCTGTTTTTTGACTGTGCTAAGAAATTTATTTGTCCGGTTTTGTTTGCTTGCTTTTTTTGTCAAGTTTTGTCAAGTAACATTTTTTATGGCCAAACAATAAACATTGTCATTGAAGAAAAATTACCACTATGGAAGAAAAATAAACATACTATTTCCGACAGTTCTTAAAGGATAATTATATTATAGTCAAACAAATATGTATTTTAAAAGGAAACTGGATCAAACATCTGTCACAGTTTACCTACTATAACTCTGCTAAACAGAGCTAGAATCAAGGTCTAGTGCTATTCCAAAAAGAATTGTCATGAAACAAGAAGAATTCAACAGAAATAGTAATCATCTTCACTTTTTGTAGTTAAATCTACAACTTGTACCCCTTTTTGTTTAGCTTCTGGCGGCTGGGAGCGGAAAACCAGTTTTCTTCCCACCTAAAATGAAGACAGAAAATATAAACCTACTTTGTTAAATCAGCATGCAAGTTTTTCTTTGTAAACTTTTTTCTATAATACAGATTCTAGATTCTTTTTAACCTGCACACTATCACCATGTTGCAGTATGCCCCTAACCATTTTTACTCAGTATTGGGTACTACTGAGTTCAGTAAGATGTACAGCCTAAGATATATTTTTAAGCACTCCTACTAACCCTTGTCTTTGGTACTGCAATTGCTCTTTCCAGAGCATGCTTCAGCCGTTCTTCCTGGATTCTCTTCAGTTCTTTCAGTTTATCTTCACGAACTCTTTTAAGAATCAGAGAGAGATTTTAGGAATTAGAGGATGTTAGTATATTGTGAGAGGGAGGTGTCCACATCTTCTCCCTCCAGTGATGCAGCCTTGAATTGTGCCTATGCTTGTAAAATTCAGCATTACTGTGGTAACAAAAATGAGGGAGCTAGAGACAGTTTTGCGCACAGAATTTCTAAGGGATAAACTAGTTGCAACACCGTTCGCACTGTGAACAATTGGTGAATTGATTAAAAGTGGCTGATCCACTTCAATTCTTTCCCTCCTGCTCCAGCCTTAGTCTGAATTGTTGCACTAGTGTTTGCTATTTGAATTGAGAGGAAAGCACTGGCAATAACTGTATTGCTAGAAATAGCAAGCCCCAGGGACCGGGCCTGGATTGACACCTCCATGTCTGCTATTTACCCAGATCCTACGTAATTGCTAAATTATGTGAATGATGTTATGTCTAGTCTGGCCCTAAGAAGGTGGGACAACTAATAGTCATTTATAAAATACTTATAACACTAGAGTCGGGATGTCCATCTAAACAGAAATCTTTTTCACTTTGTGAAACTAATGCCTATAGGCTAAAAACTGGTGACTGTTGTCTCAAAAGTTTGGTCCAGAAGATAGTGTTGCAAACTCAGACGTGACTAAGTGATGGGAATACATAACTGGCATACTTCTTTAAGCACTGGCATTAAGGTTACCTCTGCCGCCTTTGTTTTGCTCGGAGTTTCTCCATAGTTTCAACAGTCTCAAGGTATTCTGGTGGAAGTATTTCCAACATCTCACACAGTTCTGAAACTCTGATTTCTATTGCTTTCAGCATTTGAAAGGCGGTCATGCTGGATACTTCAATCGTTCCACAGCAAGCCCTATAGACTTCTGTTATTTTTTTCTTAAGTGTATTCAGCGATTTATCCTTAAGATTTAAGAAAGGGATTTTATGTAAACCACAGCAAATGCTTACATTATACTAAACAACAAAAAAGTCAACACTGGAACTTTAAAATAAGATGAACTCGCAAGCAATATAAAAGATATAACCATTTTTTAAATATAATATAGACAATTCATTCTACAGTCCTAAAAAGGGAAACAGTCCTGAAAATGTGATGGCCACTTATTCAGCACATAAGGCAGAACCATCAGTGCAGTGTTGAATGTCAAGTAGGATTAAATCTAATAAAGGCACAAATAAATCTAATAGTTCAATGCGTTTCTGAGCTTTTGGGGGCTCTCCAGGGGGGGAAAGTGTTTTTACAATACTATAGGGACATAATTCCTGTAGATCCCTCCTCCAAATCATTGTCATTGGAGTACCCTGGGAAAATAACTTCCTGCAATTAGAAACTAAACCAGCTCAGGGAGTCCCTGATACGCCTTGAGATGTCTTGTTAATGGTGCAACTCAGAACTAGCAGAACCCCTGAATCACATGGAGCCGGTGCACATTCCTGTTTCCAGTATATGCCTACACCACTACTTCTGTGTTCACTTTTTGGGCACCAGGTAGGATGCCAGTGTTGGGCTCCCTTGTACTGTATCCCCTAGCTATACTGGCCCTAGTTCAAACTGCTACAGATAGGCAATGTGGTATCACATAGACAAATTGTGATACTTCTACCCAAGTCATTAGGGATAGTATTAAACAGCTTTACTCAAAGTAGACCGGTTGAAATTAATGACGCTAATTTCAGTTGGTCTATTCTGAGTAGGAGAAGCACAGAATACCACTGGCGCTGTGGTTTTGTAGCCTGTCAAGGTTTTTAGAACTGAGAGAGCTATTCTATTATAAAGATTGTATAAATATACAAAATTACCATGGATATTGGATTATAGTCTCCGGAAGAAAATACTTTGATTTTTAATTCCAGTTCAGCACTTTTCTGTTCTTCTTTGAGGCGAGCAGCTGTAAGAGCTTTTTTCTCATTTACTATATCATTTATCCTTTTTTCTCTATAAAAAAAGGCTGTGAAAAGTTGTAACTAGGATTCAAAACTATTTTGTAGATTAGTTTTTCTGTGCAATAACCCAACTCTCATATTCTGGCTGTTCTAGGCAAAGCAGCATTTTTATTCTAAAGACTTTTAACAGGTTTAATAGGATTTCTGTCTCCCCAGGAAATTCTGAGAATCGTAGTTAAGTGATGATGGGCAAAGAGCTTATGCAAGTGCTCCTACAAGATGGTTAACGCTTGTAAGTGGCCTACTTCTAGAAACAGAATAGGTTCAAGGGGAGTGAGCTCATTAAAAATCACTCACCCTTGACTAGAAAAACCATTGTTTTTCTTTTTTTAAAAATTGAAGATACCTGTAAAACAACAGGGACATACTTGTGCAAATGATGTTGATATTGGAGAAAACGTTTAGCATGGAAACACATATACATCTTAAATAAAAAGATGTAAAAAGACTGATGATGGCATTGAAATTGTTCAGATGCTTTCGACAACAAACTGAAAGTTGAAACGTACTAACCCTCATCCTGAACACATACAATCCCCAGCAGTATTTACCTCCTGGTCAATGGAGGGGGGGGGGAACCCCGCCTCTCCAATAACATTGATATTTTCAATATCATTTGCACTATGTTCCACCAATATTCAATGTTAAAAACTCAGATATAAAATCTAATCGCCAAATGGCACCTTAAACCTAGGTTACAGTCACCAGAATGAAATGTCTAGGTGCCTTTTTTGCAATAAACTCTGCTAATATTATTCATTTATATGCTGCTTTATATTTTAAAGAACAGATCTCAAAGCAGTTTGCAAGACATTAAAACATCAAATAAAACAATCCAGAATAAAGCAAATTCAAGCTTCAAGGAAAATTATTTCCAATCTTTCTCTAAGGGACACCATGTGGGGATCTGTTAACCCTAGTGCCCTACAGATGTTTAGGGCTATAACTTCCATCAGCCCCAGCAAGCATGGCCAAAGTCCAGGTCTGTGCAACTGTATCTCCGATTTAAGGAATCAGTGTAAAGGCTTCAGCTGCTACCAACCTCAAGCCTAAACTAATCCATGGTCTTCAGTTGTGGTGGGGAACAGAACATTCCCATCTCATTCCATCAAAGCCACTTCACTCTCCTCTTTCGGAGCCCAGCAAAGCATTCCCTGAATTGATGAGATTTCTGCTACACATTAACTCTACTTCTGTCTTTACAAAGCTCTATCCTCTTGTCATGTTAGTTTTCTATATAGTGGCAAACATATTGGCTTCACTAAACAAATGTGTAGTAGTCGTCTTAGTAGAAGCGAAGGGGACCCACTTTATACCTGAGGAGGAACAGAAGCAGCGTATTTCAAAACGTTTCACTTTTAAATAACTTACATTCCCTGAACAATGGCGTGTTCTCTCTGCCTTGCGTCTTCTAGTGTTCCACTGAGATCTTGAATATTTTGAAACAGTGATAGATTTTGTTCCTCAAGATGCCTGTACATCTGAAGCAACTCATCTGGCTCTTTGAAATATATCTCTGGTTCCTAATGCAGGAGAAGGAATACTATAGAGTTGCTGAAAAATGAGTTATATCAATGCAGTTGGAAACAGTTCTTGATAAAATAAAAATTGTTAAAAATGGGAGGGGAGATTTTTAACACTGGGCTGCATTAGGTATGACAGAATGCACTAGCCTTGCTACTAAATTTTAACAAAAAGTGTTAAAAATTATTGTCCAAGTGAAGGCCAATTCACAAGTTCTTTTTCTGCTGCACGTTAATCTCAGAACACTGCCTTGAAGCCAGATTCCCTAATGCAAGTCCACCGCATACTTGCAGGTATGAATATGAATATGCAAATTTGTGATCTAGAGGGCCAAGAACACTGAAATCTACACAGAAAGTTCCCTTAGGTATGAAGAATTTACATTTCAACATATGGATGGAATCCATACATGCAGGAATCTTACAGCCATGCTTGCAGCCAGTGGCTACCTCCTAGCAGTTTTGGCCCAGAGGTTGTGAAGATGTTGTACAATTGAATGAAAAGCAACAAAAGGTCCCATTTTTATAGGATGATGTTGTATTTAACAAATATTAATTCATCACCTCGTCAGTGTCTAGATCTTCAAGCGAAATATCATCATCTGAAGAGGCAGAGATACTTTTTTCACTTGCACAGCTGTTATAAAATGAAAAATTAATTCAGATTTGTGTTTATACATTGAAGTTTGCCAAGTCAGTGCTCAGTGGTGGAAGGAACGTTGTGTTCGATAAAATTGAGACCTTGTTCTTTGTAAGCCCAGGCTAACCAACGTGCAGTGCTCCCAATGATGTTATGATTCCAACTCCCCGCAGTCCCCGCTGACACTCTAGTTCACATGCCAGTAGCCAGGGGGATGATAGATGGGAGAGCTGGCGCCCAAAAGCAGAATTGTACAACTACAGTGGTACCTTGGGTTACAGATGCTTCAGGTTGCATGTTTTCGGGTTGCGCACTGCGCAAAAACCCGAAAGTACCGGAACGGGTTACTTTCAGGTTTCGGCACTTGCTGCGGGTTGCGAATGTGCCTCCCGCACGGATCACGTTCGCAACCAGAGCACCCACTGTACTTCCACGTGCCCCAAAGGGATAAGCGCTTCTCTTTCTTGAAGAGAAGCTCTTTATGTTACATCTACAACCCGAAACGGAGAGAACTTTTAAAAGCAATTAAATTTCAGAGTACCTTGCCAGCGATTTTTTTCTCCCTTCTACTGAGAATCTTTTGCTCAGTGATATTCTTGATGCCCTCTTAAAAAACCTGTAGTCGCCTCCTTCAAAAATTAACAAGTCTGTATTATTACCTATTATTACCTGAATTATTATTCAGCAACAGGGTTATAAGAACTATGTTACATATCTTACGTTATTTTCATTAATATCGGAGTGCCTATCCTGTGGCTATCCAGATTTTGCTGGGTTACAATTCCTAATTGTAACGCTGGGTGGGGTTGCTCTGAACTGGAGTCCAGCAACATCTGTAGGGCCACAGCTTAAGACACCCTTGCCTTATATTAAAGACAGGATGTGGAGCTGCCTTAAAGAAAGACATCAGGATCCTGCATACAAGTATTTGTTGTGCAGCTAGTGCCTGTTAAACTTTGCCCAAATGAACTGTTGCCTGTATTCAGAACTAGAAAGGCATCCTTGCCACTAGCATTTACCATGGGGGGGGGGAAGGTAAGAGCGTGGGGATATTTTGTCTGCCTTAACTTATTTCGCCCTATCATTCCTTATGTATCACTTCCTGAGTTTTGCTTAGATAAGAGGTGGTCCCTGATCCCATTTGCCATAATGTGAGTGGCTGAAATTCCTTATCGCCTTCCTTCAGCTACTCTCTGTGCGCAAACTCCAGTCGACACTTAAATTACAGAGCAGAAGCTGCCCTGGTGGAAAGAGCGATGTATTCCCTCAAACTGTTGCTGTACAGATGGGCGTATGATTCACAGCACACAATTTAAGACTCTTAGATCATATACAGCTGGGACACAATCCAATACTCAATATACTTTGGTGGCAGGGATGGTGGGACGAATTAGAGAATTCCATCACAAGCCCAAATATGTCTCTCCCAATGATGATATGCCAGCAGAACGTCACAGATATACCGGTACTACTGCAAACTGGCAGAGTGACCAAAATGTAGTGGAGGGGGGCGGGGGAGACTGATCCCATCCCCAACACTGGCATAACATTATGCCAACTTCAGAAGTGGGGGTGGGGAATCAAAAGCTGCATACAGAAGTTAGCAGAGGGGAAAGCTCCATTACCTGCCCCATTTCTGACTGCCCTGGCTGGCAATGGTGGATAAGGCATTTGGTCGAATCCTTAGTCTGTTCCCAGGAGGTGATGCATCACCGCCTTTGATCAAGTGCAATACGTCAGCGTACCCCGGGGATCTGGGAGGAAGACACTGTCCAGAAGCCCAGATGGGGAGTGGGTGTTTCATGGCTGAGTGGATATTTGAACCTGGTCGAATGCTCTAGCCCAGGGGTCAGCAAGGTTTACCTGCCATGGGCCGGATCACTCCCACGGAGATCGTCCGTGGGCTGGACTGGCACAGCGTGATACCAGAAATTGCATCTGCGCATCTCTGTGGCGCCAGAAATCGCGCCTGCACATGCCCAGACGCCAGAAACCGCGCCTGCACAGACGCGATTTCTGGTATCTGCGCATGCGCAGATGTGATTTCTGGCACCGCTCGGCGAGTGCCCGCGCTGCACTGGGGACTCGCCCTGCAGGTGGTTCAGGGCGGCTTGTGGGCCGGTAAAACAGTCTTTGTGGGCTGCATCCAGCCCATGGGCCACACGTTGCCAACCCCGCTCTAGCCACTACACACCACTGTGGCTCTCGCAGCCCTTCCTCCATTCATAATACGGTCCTGCCTGGAATATCTGGTGCAGCCAAAGATGATATTCCTACAAGAAAGTCCTTCTTCCCATTGGCTCCTTACCTTGGCTTTTCTGATGGTCTTTCTTCACATCAGTTTCAGAAAAAAATACTGACGATGATGAAGGTAGCGGTTTCTTGGAATGTTGATGCCCTTTGACATGAGCCCATTTGTCTAAAGATGCGGTTCAAACAGCACAGAAATATTTGGTAGTAAGTAACTTGATAGGCAGGGACGCAGGTGGCGCTGTGGGTTAAAGCCTCAGCGCCTAGGACTTGCCGATCGAAAGGTCGGCGGTTCGAATCCCTGCGGCGGGGTGCGCTCCCGCTGCTCGGTCCCAGCGCCTGCCAACCTAGCAGTTCGAAAGCACCTCCGGGTGCAAGTAGATAAATAGGGACCGCTTACCAGCGGGAAGGTAAACGGCGTTTCCGTGTGCGGCTCTGGCTCGCCAGAGCAGCGATGTCACGCTGGCCACGTGACCCGGAAGTGTCTCCGGACAGCGCTGGCCCCTGGCCTCTTAAGTGAGATGGGCGCACAACCCCAGAGTCTGTCAAGACTGGCCCGTACGGGCAGGGGTACCTCTACCTTTACCTTTAACTTGATAGGCTATTTATACACACCAGCTTGCTAAATCCAAACCAGAGTGGGTCACACCCACACCATACATTTAAAGCACTCATACTGTATACTGGTTTAACAGTCATGGCTTCCCTCAAAAAATCCCAGGAACTTTAATTTGTTTAGGGTGATGACAGCTAGATAGAACAAATAGTCTAACTTGGTGTAATAAGACCACATCCTTCAAGTACCAGAGCCAAACTGATGGCGGGGGGAAAAGGAAGGAAGGAGGAAGGTTCACAGAGAGCAGAGACACCACTGTGAGGTAAAAGTTGGAGGGAAACAGTACAATAGACACAAAACAAAGACTAGAAAGTTGTTTTCTTTAATCTCTCTAATACAAGTTAAACGATGAGAAAAACTAAGGCTCCTAAAAAATCCTTAGACATTGTTTCTCAGTTTCCACTTTGGGAGAATTGAAAAAAGGGGAAACTGAAGTGACTTCTAACATGCAGGGGTGCAGTGCAATATAAGTTTTTAGTGGACAGTACTTAAATGACATACTTACTTATTTTTTGGTGTAATATGAAAGAAGTAGACCCCATCCTGGTTTTCTCACGAGCAGGAAAAGAAAGCAAAGACTTTGAAACGTCTCTTTTATCCTTTTTCAATAGCTTCTTTTTTGCCATCTGTTGTTCTTGCCACTCTTTAGGAGACACACTCAACAAAAAAGCTTCGTAGGATAAATACAGTCTCAGATTATCTTCACTGTTTGCAATTTCACTGCAGACATTAAAGGATGATCGTTTATAAGCAAGCAGACAGTCATATTTTAGTGAAGTACAACAGCCAAATGTTATAAAGAAAATAAACTGACATTATTGTAATAAACAATGCAAAAGCAAATGAGTTTTTATCAGTTATGGGAGTCACATTAAGGTTTGTTTCATCTTAATATTTTGAGCTAAAATGCTAACTCTAAGTAAGTCTGAATCTTAATACACACACACACACACAATTTATTTCTCTACCTGCTGTTTGTGTGCGGGGTGGCAGCAGCGTGCAACAATATTGTGTGTTAGTGTTTAAATTCTATTATTTTGAAAGTATTGAATCCATAGCTATCCTGCCTACAAGAGGTATTTTCCATTCAGAGAAGGGCTTTGACATATGTGCAGGCCTTGAGCAATATAAGAAAGAACTAAATGCATAACTAGTATTCCACTTGCGCAAGCTGTAGTATGAAAACTGCTATAGAAGTTATCCCTTATCTGACTTCTTGTAGTTTGAAAACCTATTAGGAAATGCAATAAGAAGTGTTGAATAAGTGAATGACTTACACATAGATGTATAAACACCCTGCAAGCAAATCAGGATGAACACTCATTGCTGCATAACCACCTCCCAAAAAAACCTGGCAGCAGCCTAGGTTATGCTTTGCTAAATATGTGAAAAAAAGAACTCACCTTTTAAGAGAGAACAGCTCATTCATTGCTGACCTCACTTCTGCTGTCACCTCCATTTTAGCTTTTGCTTCATGAGTTGCACTAAAAATAATATAGATGTTGTAATTCTGGGTGCATATAGGCAGATTTTAAAATAGAAACACATTTTTCTGCCTGCACCCCCCAGAAAATAGCTGAACAGTCTGGTTTGCTTTTGTCCACAAGTAGCACAAATCTGCAATCACTCTGAAAACCAGTTTCAAACTGTTTCCTTAGTAATCAGTGCATTACAAAACCAACGAACATTTTCAGACTGACGAATTATTCTGCCAATGACAGTCACACCTTGCACAGCACATTTAAAAACCTCTCAGTGTCGGCATGGAAACTTGCAGCCATAAGAATCAACCAGAAATTCCTCACCTCTCAAAAGTCAACAGACTAGAGGAAATAACATTAGAGAATGAAGCAAATGCCAACCCACCAACCCATCTCGTCAAAGCCATTATGCCCAGGCTTGAGGTAGAGGCCTTGCTCTCTCCCACCAAATCCTATAACACCCTCCCTGCTGACACCCATTCATCTTGCCCTCTTCCTGCACACAGATGGCTACTGAAAACCGAACTATTCATGTGAGCTGCTAACATTTTGATGAACTGCTGTTTTAAATATATATAATTCGTCTGATGCCGTTGTCAGTTCCTTATTTGTAGGTACAGTATAATGACCCCCCCCATTCATTATTCTTAGGTATATTAGCAAAAACTGGGGCAGAGACATCACATTTCGACAACTACATCAGCAAAAAGTAATCTCTGGTCAGACATGATGTTGGGATCTGATGGGGGCAATCTCCTAGTGGCAGGGTAGAATGATCTGGGGTGGTTGAAAGCTTGTTTTTGGATGTAAAGTCCCCAGGTTTCTTACTTGTGAGCGTACTAGCAAGAAAAGAAAACATTGGCTGGGTCACATCATGCTTGAAGAATGTCTGCTACAGCAATACAGCGGGCCCACGTGGCCTTCCTGCTCTTTGCAAATGGCTACTGGGGCAGCCTGTGTCAGCACATTTGCGTGGGAAGGTAGGAGGGCACCAAGCCCTATGAGAATTCTCCGTGTGCAGGCCCCGCAGTCAAACCATCTAGCTTGTTATTAATAATAGAAATTGCAACAAAGTGTCTAACGTTTTAAGAGCATCAACAGAACGTCTGTCGTTTTCTTTGAGAAACTCATCAAATGCTATTGCATCTTCTTCTAATTTTGTTTCGGCAAGTTTGGCCCTCCTCTCTTCCTCCGATACCATTTCCTCCAGCTTGGCTATGGTGCGTTGTTTCGTTTTAACCGCATACTGGGAAGGGGAAACATTGCAAAAAGTTAAGCACAAAAGGATCTTCGTATTCAAGCGCCTTGCAAAGCTGAATGCCATTCCAATAGCATAAAAAGGCTGTGCAAGGCCTGGTCACCACTTTTTCAGATTACTACCCTGAAGGCTTTTTGATCAAGCATTCTCATCCTAACAGCAATAAAGTTAATAGTCCTATCAGACAGCTAGTGCATGCTACAGAGAAACCATATTCTCATTAACTTAACTTAAGAGTAAATCGGGGTTAACAGAATCTTTGGGTTTTTAGTCAGAAACTTTTTTCTGTCTTCCCTTGGGCAGGTTTATTATGCTGTTAATGGTGCATGGGGTCAGAATGGAATACTCAGGCTTATTCACTAACCAATATAATTAGTCAGGACACTAGTAAATATTGAAGGGATAGTTGAGAATTAGGACAGTGAGTGCGTATAAAAGGATGATTTATTCCAAACAAAATCAGTGCCATACAGCCACCATGTTTCGTGCTCAATTGCTTTGATTTAGTGATCTGTTCTGAACTAAACATAAATGTTCCAGTGTGTAGCTGAAGCTACTGTAACTAGAACTTTCCCATTTTTAAGTGCACCAACTACACGAAACAAAATGGTTACCTCCAGTAGAAACAACTCTTTCTGTTCACTGATGTATTCTGTTATAGACTGCTTATCACTCTGAATACCTTTAAGACAGTTAGAATTGTTAGATTCCATCTTCAAACCTCTGCAATTTGTAGGTTTAAATAAACTTAAATGTGTACTCAATTACAAACAACATTTGAAGTATAACCATCTTTCCATACGTTATGTGGCTATCTTGGATTCACTAGTTTTGCATACTATCTCAATTTGGACCCAATGCCAAACCATGGTTAACGCAGCTATGATTTGGTGTGATACCTGAATCAATGAACCATGGTTTGTGATGAGTCAGCAAGCTAGAATCAGAAAGAGGTTTGCCATGATATTTGAATTGAGAAGCCATAGCTACAGCTGCTGCTCTGGCTCTAAGGTGCAGGAATCTAGAAACAAAAGTGCTGAAAATGAAAGCAGACAAAATGTGATTTGTCATATGGTTTGGGTTCTAAACCACAGTTGGCACAAACATGATTTGGCATGAGGACTTAAACGTATCACAGAAACATCATTTAATAATGATATAAAAGAAAAAGGACAATACTATATTATCACAAGTTGTGGACCTTCTTTTGAATTTAAATATATATCTTAAATTATGTATGACCTGTACTACAGGTCCTATAGTATATAAATTAATCTATAAACCAGTTAATCACAAGATCCTGCATATGAATAGTTGAAAATTCTTGGTAAATACAAGATCTGGTAAACTCAGATTTATATTTTTGTAACTCATTTTACTCACACTTTGCAAAAGCAAGAGTCCAGTCCAGAGCAGAAGTCTCTTTCTCTATTTCTTGTTTTGTTTCTCTTTCAATGGCTTCTTCCAGCTTTTTGAGAGCCTTTCGAGACCTAGCTCTGGATGAAAATGTGCTCTTTTCATGCACCTTCAGATTGTGTTGAACTGTTCTAACCTGAAATTGAAATCCATGTTATCCAGCTTTTGAAAAAGGTAATCTCTTCTCTCACTTAAACTTCACACTTAACTGAACTAGATGAGACACGCGAGACCCATGATTGGATCTACTGAGTGATGTATAAAAGTAGACAAGGGGGAGGGGAAAATGCATCAAAGGCACTGTGCTGGGTGTGGGTGTGTGAACTTTTCCACGCATCATTTCACTGACTGAAAAGGCTCTAAGTTATGCAAGTCCAAACAAATGTGAACTTTGAATGATGCCAGAAGCTAAATGACAGCCAATACAACATGAGTGTGGGCATTTCACCCAGAAGAGTGAGCCTCACGCAATTTTTTTTTAAAAAAAATAGCCACCCATACACATCCAATTAACAGATTTACATGCTTAGAGGAACTTGTCTCATAGCATTGTTTTACAACTGTTGCCATTATATGAATTACAGTGGTTTACAAACTTAATCCGTTCCGGAAGTCCATTCTTAAACCAAAGCGTGCTTTCCCATAGCAGCGGGGGACAAATGGAACACACTCAACAGGAAGCAGAACGTGTTCTGCTTCCAAGGCAATGTTCACAACCTCAAACACCTACTTCGGGGTTTGCAGCGTTCTTAATCCAAGTTGTTCATAAACTAAGCTGTTCTTAAACCAAGGTACCACTGTATGTACTATCTCTACACATAACTACCATTCTGCCCCACTTTTCCAACCTAATCGGGTAAACATTTTAAATAATAAGTACATGAAGGTATGGGAATTCTACCAGAAAAAGTGACTTATAAACTAAGAGCCTCTAGAGGTCAAAAAAGTAAATTTCTGTTTGGTTGTGTTCTGTATTATCTACGAAAACAATAAAATCAAACTGCTCACCTGGCCTATAAATGGCTGTGGATGATAGAATAAAATAAGAAATTGTGGAGCTTCACAAACCCTTGGAAAATAAGGGATCTCCATATTAATTGAATTTTTAAAAATGTTTTAGACTTGTTATAATTTCTATTATACTAAAAGTCTGGAAGGTATTACTGATACCTCTGGCCTACTTTTGCGTCTCCGCTCTGTTATTTCTGTTTCCTGTGATGTTTTCATTTATGCTTGATTTTTCATTTAATTAAAGTTTGAAAAATAAAAATAAACAACTAATGAAAACAATTACAATGGCAACTATAGTCAATTAGATATTTGACAATTGGAAATACATACCTTTTCTTTTTCTGTGCACTCAATATCTCTATAAAGATATATTTCAGCATCCATGGCTTTGAAAGGGCTCTTTGGTTTGCCATCTTGCCACATAAAATATGAAAGAAAATACTATTTGCTTTCTAATACCATTTAGGAATATTAGCATTCAACTCCCAGCCCTCCCACGATCCCAAACCACTAAAAATGGCAAATCTCAACTCAAGGAAAACCCAGCTAAAGAGTTATCCAGCAGGAATGAGAATGGCTTTTGATTTTCATTCATCACTTCTGTGAGTTTCCCACATCCCTTTAAAAGAAAAGAAAAAAGCATAAAATGATATATATTATTTGTTCTGGGAGCACTTTGTGCTGAAGTTTATGACTGCTTTATATTTAAGTACCAGACTAGCTGCCAAAGGCACCTAGGAATTCCATGCCAGTGAGTGCCTAGAATTCCAAGTAGTAAAGGCAATGAGCAGATGACTCTTCTCTTCTGCCAACCTGCTTGTTTTCCATGTTCCCGGCAGAGAAAGGAAAGTCTCTTCCTCCGCAACCAGCCAAGAAGTACATCAGGCTGGCAGAGAAGGAACAGACCACAGTCTTCCTCCTTGCCTTGGAAGAAGGTGAATATTTTTCTTAGCCTGCCTTTCCAGGCTTCCTCCAGCATAGAAGCTAGCACAGTGTACTAGGCTTTTGGCAGGTTAGTAAAAAAAAAGTGTACAAGGTAGTAACTTCTGTGAGCTTAATTTAAAATGAGTTATGGAGCAGAAATTTAATAAGCGAACAATTTGAATACATGTGCCATGTGTAGAACAATGGGGAAGAAAACAAACACAAATCACTGCCCGTAGCAGCAGTGATGCATGTCAAGGGACAAAGTAGTAGTGGTGCTCTTCTAGTGATGGTGCTGCACTCGTTGCACCAGGGATAAATAATAAATAAATTCTTATTTATACCCCACCCTTCCCAGTTCCGAAAACCGGGCTCAGGGCGGCTAACAACAAATTTAAAACACTTAATTGTAATATAACATAGAAGCAGTATAAAATACAGTATAAAAGCAGGAATGACAAGAAAATCCAAAGTTCAAAAATCAATTTGGGGGAAATCCATCCGATAAACATTGGCTAGTCACCAGGGCTAGCTGGCTGAATTAGTCCTACTTGGGCCAGCAATGAGGCCAGGGGAGAATCAGCTGTGGGGTCTCAGAGTGGGTAAGCTTCATAAAAGGGGAGGGAGAGGGAAGAGAAGGGAAATAAAAGATCAGGCTGAATTAAAATTAAAGCCCAGGCGGAATAACTCTGTCTTACAGGCCCGGCGGAAGGAGGTTAAATCCTGAAGGGCCCTAGCCTCATGGGACAGAGCATGCCACCAGGTCGGAGCCATCACTGAAAAGGCCCTGGCCCTGGTGGAGAATAGTCTGACTTCCTTAGGGCCTGGGACCTCTCAACTATGGTTATTCATGGACCTTAAGGTCCTCTGCGGGGCATACCAGGATAGGGATGTGGTGACAGTCAGATGGGGGGGGGGGGTCTGGGTTGGCAGCATTACCCCTAGAAGGTGCATGTGCTCCTGTGGGGCTTTTGCTGCGAACCTGGAGGTTCCTGACATCATGCCATTCTGTAAAGTACAATCCTGCAGCTAGAAGGGTGCCACTTCACTCTTGCATAATGCAGAAGTATCTAAGGAAGTATCTATTTATGGGAACTCCTAGATGCACCAAGCATGTGTAGGGCCATCCTGAATTTCTTGGTCTGCCATTGCTTGCTTTATAAAGATAATCGCCTCCACATCTGAATACCTCATTAGAGTTGGGTCCAATGAATGCCCAGACACCACGCAGAGCCCATTACAGAATTCACTGTTTCCCCCATGTTCCAGATGTTGATTTTCTGGAGCCCCTGACAGTTCAACCTACAGTTTCTAAAGCTATTTGATATTTTGAATTACCCATATCCACTTTTGATCCCAAACACTGTGTTGAAGCCATCTCCATACTTTAACACCCTCCCGAGATCTAGAAAGAAACATAATTGCAAGAAAGTTTAAAAACACATTTGCTTTTTAGCTGTTTTAAAATTCAATACAGGGATAAACAACAGCATGAACAAAGGCAAATGACTGTTTAATCTGACAAAATTCAGCAGTAGTTGAATGAAACAAAGAGACTTAGCATATAAATTTAGATATAATGCATGAATGTGAGGCTTGCTAGACAAGAGATGTTAGATCAATAAAACATTTTTACATTTATCTCCCTGTGTATTATAATGAATATTTATTGCCTTCAAGGTAATGCTAAACTTACCATGGGGGTGGGGGAGAAGGGATTACACGACAAATAAATGGGGAAGCTGGACAATGTCCCCCCCTCCACTTCCAATGTTACATTTCCTTAAAGGTAAAGGTAAAGGGACCCCTGACCATTAGGTCCAGTGGTGACTGACTCTGGGGTTGCGGTGCTCATCTTGCTTTATTGGCTGAGGGAACCGGCATACAGCTTCCGGGTCATGTGGCCAGCATGACTAAGCCACTTCTGGTGGACCAGAGCAGTGCACGGAAATGTCGTTTACCTTCCCGCCGGAGCGGTACCTATTTATCTACTTGCACCTGGATGTGCTTTCAAACTGCTAGGTTGGCAGGAGCAGGGACCGAACAACGGGAGCTCATCCTGTTGCGGGGATTCGAACCGCTGACCTTCCGATCGGCAAGTCCTAGTCTCTGTGGTTTAACCCACAGCGCCACCCACGTCCCTACATTTCCTTAGCTTTGTTTTAAATGAGGCAGGATGGGAAATGGCCTAGACCTGCGTATAGATGAAAATAGACTCATCAGGTGAAAGTATGAAACTCTGCTGATATAACTTTTTTCTTCCTTTATGAGAGAAAATTAAAAAGCAAGCTTTGGGCTCACACCTATGTCTTCTACTGTACAATGTTTCCCTTGGATGACATCCCATTTTAGTCAGAACGGACCCATTAAAACCAATGGCCTTAAGTCCACTTATTTCACTGGGCTTGCTCCGAGGAAATAATACCAGTACCAGTAATAAACGTACCAGTACAACCCTTCATCTGTTCTTTGAAATCTCTCTCAACTTATTATTCATAGCTAGATCGAAAGAAGGTTATGGCCAGCAGGTTCATAGAGTTCTTATTTTATTTTGGGTCCACTGAATAAAAATTCGTCCACGACTGTACGGGTGTGTGTAAATACATAAGCAATCAATCCGCGGAATGTAACACGTGTACAGGCGAAGCTGCCTTGATGCATGTGCAGAGCGCTAGATGTGACGCACAGCTGGTTTCCACTTCTGAGATGAGGTCTACGGGTTTCCGGAGAAGAAAGTGACTTCTTCCAGATAAGCTGTTGCTTTTTATTATTATTTATGTATGTGGGCTTTTGGGGTTGTTTTTTTTGCAAAAACTGGGCGAAGGGAGGAACCAATGCACCGCACAGCGGCTGCATCCCAAACCCCCCCACATGCAGCCCCTGCCCTTTCTTCGAGAAGTCTGACTTCCTCCTTACCGGAGAGCGCCCGGGCAGTCGGAGGAGGTAGCTAAAGACATGCGAGAGCCGCCACCGCAGCAACGGCGCCTCCCGGGCTGTGAAGGCGGTTGGGAAGAAGAGGCCCCCCCGGCAGCGCGAGGCGGGAAGCAAACGCTGCTCAGCGCCGGCGCAGCTCCGCCCACCCCTGCGCGGGGCGCGCGCGCCTTGGCAGCTTGCAAGGAGCTTGCCGAGACTTTGCTTCGCGCCAGCCCAAACACCGTTGGGATGGAAGCGGAGCTGGCCTCCTCCTCCAATGCACCGACCCTGTGCACGTGTTTGAGTGAAGAGTTCCACATTTGCCTCCTTCCTTCCTTCCTTCCAGCCCAACATGCATAGCACTGCCGTTCTGCTTCTGACACCCTCAAAATAGTTGAACTTTTTTTAAAGGAAACCACCAAAATTGTTGTTGTTTTTTTAAATCTTGTGAAGGCTTAACAGGAGCCAAAGCTCAGTCCCAGGGTCTGTTTTAGATGCTACATCTAAAACAGGACATAATGAAAAGTGCCTCTGAGCATGTGCAGAATGTCATGGTAAAGGTAAAGGTACCCCTGCCCGTACGGGCCAGTCTTGCCAGACTCTGGGGTTGTGCGCCCATCTCACTCAAGAGGCCAGGGGCCAGCGCTGTCCGAAGACACTTCCGGGTCACGTGGCCAGCGTGACATCGCTGCTCTGGCAAGCCAGAGCTGCACACGGAAACGCCGTTTACCTTCCCGCTAGAAAGCGGTCCCTATTTATCTACTTGCACCCGAGGGTGCTTTCGAACTGCTAGGTTGGCAGGCGCTGGGACCGAGCAGCGGGAGCGCACCCCGCCGCGGGGATTCGAACCGCCGACCTTTCGATCGGCAAGCCCTAGGCACTGAGGCTTTAACCCACAGCGCCACCCGCGTCCCACCCAAGACATTGTACAAATGTCATTGTACGGGAAAGTAATTGCCATATACTCTCACTGCCCCCCCCAAAAAAAAACCTAGCCCAAAATTAGAGATTTTAAGCTTTTCCTGACGTATGGCAAGTCTAGTTTTACTGCCCGATGCAAATTTATCTCAGGCTTTCCCGATTGCAATCAATCGCGCTTCACACCTTGACATGCAACCCACCAGCTGAGCCTTATTGGACCAAGCTGACGCCTGGTCGCCACTGGGATGTTTTTGATATTTGCATCATCCTTTGTCATTTGCCATTCTGGCTGCAGTTGATGGGAGTCCAAAGCATCATCTGGACTATTGGGGAGCATTAAAAATGAGATTCCCCTACCTGTAATTGAAATAGTTAGGGGTCCATTCTCTATAACCACCTCAGGACTTGCACCACCTCATTTTTGAATTCTGTACAGTCCAAGCCCACCCCCCACCCCGTGTGTGTTTGCTTGTTTTGGATGAAAACTGCCAACTAAGAGAAATGATGACGATTCCAGGAGCAAAGAGAAAGACCTTGCCCTGGAAAACTCGTGAGCGTTCTCTCTGCCCTGTTGACGCTGTCTGGGCCAGTCCCGGACTTCCCAAGCTCTTTTGTATCTGTCTGGAAAGAGCAACATGGCTGGTGAGTATAAGCTCCTGCTTGAAGGCGCCCAACAGCTGGTGCTTGTCTGCACCAAAGGTGAGAAATACCTCCTGGAAGCTGGCATGCAACATCTGGCCGTGCTGGAAAACGGCAGTGTGGTGATTGGCAAGTAAGTGAATCTCCCGGGAGGGGGTGTGTTGCTTGCTGGGGGTGGGGTGAGGAGTCTCTCCAGCAGAATCTCTCTCCCATGGGAAGGTTTCTGTTTGTTTTTGTACTGACCTTCTCTAACGACAGGAAAATAAATGAAGTTTTTACAGAAAAAATAAAATTATTTTCTGTCTCCTGACAGTCACCAGCTGACCAAAACTTAGGCTTTTGAAATACAAAAAACAATTAACTTTTTTATAGCCGATGAACTAAGTCAGGGGTAGGCAACCTAAAGCCCGGTGGCTGGATGCGGCCCAATCACCTTCTCAATCCGGCCCACAGACAGTCCAGGAATCAGCATGTTTTTCCAGGAGTAGAATGTGTCCATTTATTTTAAATGCATCTCTGGGTTATTTGTGGGTCCTGCCTGGTGTTTTTACATGAGTCAAATGTGTGCTTTTATTTATGCATCTCTGGGTTATTTGTGGGGCATAGGAATTTGTTCATTTCCCCCCCCCAAAAAAAAAATATATAGTCCGGCCCACCACATGGTTGAAAAATGTTGCTGACCCCTGAACTAAGTAGTTAGTTACTTTGGGCCAGTAACAATGTGACAGTTAATGAATTTTAATTTCCTGTCTACACTGAAGAATCCAACAATGATGCTAGCTAAATAACTTACTAAAGAAGACATTGGTTTAAGTTTTAAGCACATTTGCTTCAGAAAAGAAGTTTTAGATCGGGGTATAAAAAGTAATTCTGTCTCACCTGCTTTGAAAGTAATGGTAAGCGTTTTGGTCGGTTTATTTTCAGAGATGGTTGTATAAAGGCTGTGGGCGACTCAAGAGCCATTCGCAAGCAATTTTCAGGAGCATCTTTTGAAAAAGTCATTGATTGTTCAGGAAAATGCATCTTACCAGGTTGGTGTCCAATATTTCAGAGTTCAACACACCGAGCAGAAATATGCAGTATTTACATAGGCAGAGATTGTCAGCTTCAGGTAGTCTAACATCCTCTGAATTATTTTCCTTTGGAATAAAATGTGATGGCTCCCCCTCTGGGCTACCTTAGCACACAAGTGAGGACAAGGAGCTGGGTAGTTTCTGAAGAAAATAAGTATTGACTGTGTACTATAGCTCTGTGTGTAGTAAACTACACTTCCCATGATTCTTTGTGGGAGGGGTGTGCTTTAAACATATGGTGTGTACACAGCCATTAGCCTGGATTTTGAGAGACTTAAGTCTATGACCCTACTTCTTTCCAAAGTACTGTTTGATCTAGCATGGACAATGGGACAGCCCCACATAATTTTCTAGTAATGGGTATCCTGAATTAGTACAACTAGTCACTGAAGTTTAAGCAAAGCTCAGTTTAGAAATAAGGTTGTCAGTCACCATATCTTATCAAAAAGTAAGTGCAAGTTAGTGCCTAACATAGGGTTGCCATATTCCCCAAAGTGAAAAGTCAGCTTGGGGGGGGGGTCAAAGTTATTGAGATTTTTAGGGGAACATCTCCCTTCCCTCAAACAATTAAGTTTTGGGGCGCTTTTTGCAATTACAGCCACAAATCTTTCAGGATGACCTTCAGCTGCTGCCTCGCAGTCTCTCCCAGCCTAACCTACCTCACAGGGTTGATGTGAAGATAAAGGGAAAGGGGCTTCATACGCTTTGCTGAGTTTCTTGCAGGAAAGGTGCAGTTTAGCAGATCCTGATCCTGCTTTGGTGCATGTCAACAGCAGTACAACATGCAGAAATTAAGCATCTGATGCTTTTCCCCCTTTTTTCGTGTTCCCTTTTGGAAGTGAGGGGTGGAGAAAATGCCTGTTGCTCAATGTTTGTATTTCAGGCAGTTTTTGAAGGCACAGGGTCAATGACATAAAATAAAAGACCAAGCTCCCATCTGGAAGCATTCCAGTCAAAATCCCAGGAAATCCCGAGAGAAAGAGTATGTGAAGAGTCCTGCTGAATCTGATTTCAGGTTTCATCTTGTGGTAGGTCAGGGTTTCTCTCGGTAGCCAGCCCAATACGATGAAGCAGCCAGCAAAACAGAAAGTGGCATACATGGTTCTTGCGTTCTTCTTTTCATCATCACAACAACCCTGTGATGTATGTTAGCCAGAGGGATGGTGAATGACCCAGTGAGCTTTATGTCTGACTGGGAATTTGAACCTTGGTCTCCCAGGACCTAGTCCAGTGCTCTAACCACTATACCACACTGGCTCATTATAGCATTTTATATACTGAAGGATCATGCTTTTTGATAATGCTCCTCCAAGGGCACATAGATAAAATTATTAACTGTTAATGTTTCCTGATTTTGTTTCCTAGTGGATATGTCTGAGATTGCGCAGTTTGCTGTGTTGTTGTTTTTTTTAAACAGGTCTGGTAGATGCACACACACATCCTGTATGGGCTGGTGACAGAGTCCATGAGTTTGCGATGAAGGTAAACTTACATACTGTAATTGCAAAGCATTTCTTTTACCTGCGTCTACCTTCCTTCAGATAGAAGGACGCGGGTGGCGCTGTGGGTAAAACCTCAGCACCTAGGATTTGCCGATCGCGGTTCGAATCCCCGCGGCGGGGTGCGCTCCCGTCGTTCGGTCCCAGCGCCTGCCAACCTAGCAGTTCGAAAGCACCCTCGGGTGCAAGTAGATAAATAGGGACCGCTTACCAGCGGGAAGGTAAACGGCGTTCCGTGTGCTGTGCTGAATCGCCAGATGCAGCTTGTCACGCTGGCCACGTGACCTGGAAGTGTCTGCGGACAGTGCTGGCTCCCGGCCTATAGAGTGTGATGAGCGCACAACCCTAGAGTCTGGCAAGACTGGCCCATACGGGAAGGGGTACCTTTACCTTTTTACCTTCCTTTACTGTAGATTAAACTTTCCATAAAGTGTTGGCTCTGACCTTTAAAGCCCTAAATGGCCACGGTCCTGTATACCCAAAGGAGCGTTTCCACCCCATCGTTCAGCCAGACACTGAGATCCAGCGCCGAGGGCCTTCTGGCGGTTCCCTCATTGCGAGAAGTGAGGTTACAGGGAACCAGACAGAGGGCCTTCTCGGTAGTGGCGCCTGCCCTATGGAACGTCCTTCCATCAGATGTCAAGGAAATAAGCAGCTATCCTATTTGAAGGCAGCCCTGTTTAGGGAGGTTTTTAATATTTAATGCTGTATTGTTTTTAACACTCAATTGGGAGCCGCCCAGAGTGGCTGGGGAAACTCAGCCAGATGGGCGGGATATAAATTTATTATTATTATTATTATTATTATTATTATTATTATTATTATTATTATTTCTCTTCTTCTGTAAAAGGCACAAATACCTTCATTCCAGCCCCTTCTCAGATGCAAATTGATCTCTAATAAGATCATAGGAAGAAATCTGCCTTACGCAGAACCAAACCATTGGCTCATTTAGCTCAGTAGTGTCTAATGTGACCCTCATTGTTTCTCCATGGTTTCAGAAAGGGCTGTCTCTACCGGAAGATACTAGGGATTCAACCTGGAAACTTCTGCATTCAAAGCAACTGTTCTGCCACTGAGCTGTGATCCTTCCCCTACCAGGGCACTTTTGGAGAGCCATTGCACTTCTGGGATTTCATTGCATGAGGGATATAGTTTGCCCATTAACGCACGTTTAACAGATAACTTTGTTTTAAAGTTGGCAGGAGCTTCCTATATGGATATTCATCAAGCAGGAGGAGGGATACATTTCACCGTGGAGCACACTCGGAATGCCTTAGAAGATGAGCTCTTCAGCAGCTTCAGACACCGGCTGCTACGCATGCTCAGAGCAGGCTCCACTTTGGTTGAATGCAAAAGTGGTTATGGGTTAAACCTGGAAACAGAAGTTAAGATGCTGAGAGTGATTGAACGGGCTCGGCGGGAGTTGGACATAGGCATTTCCTCTACTTACTGCGGGGCTCATTCTGTTCCTAAGTAATGTACCTATTCTGTCTTCTCATTTTAAACATTGTGCTAGAACACAATTGAAGATTAATTGGGCCACGCATTGAACAATTCTTCTGCAAAACAGAACATACCTATTTCTTGCAGCGTTTCTGTTTGCCATCTACTATTAGAGTGATATGTGGAAGTGCCCCAAGAGAGTATTGAAGCATAATGAAGACTGAGGGAGGGTGGAAAGCCTGAGGTGTGCCTGACATTTCCTGTAAAGCATCTGAGGGAGAATAATTATTATTATTTAATTCAGATGTGACGGAGGAGAACACAGCGAGAGGAAGTTTAAGGCACCACTTGTGTTTGCAGTGTTACCCTAACCTCTTTCAAAATCAGCCAGAACATAGAAAGGGAATCTTGAATAATTTGACTTAAAAGAGAAAGATATTGGTTAAGGGGGGAATAAATCCTTGCCCCAGTCCAGCTATTTCTCACAGTTGGGGAAATCACAGAACTCTCATACAATCACGAGAGAAGGAAGCAGATATACAAGTGCATTGGCTCTTGTCAGTGACCAGGACACAGAGCCTGTAGTGCTTTCTGCTGAGGGGCCAGACCAGGTTCAGGGCTCTCAGCCTGCTGCTGGAGATTGTGAGATCTCTGACATAGAATCTGGCAGGCAGGAACCTGTAGAACAACCTTCCATAGCATCAGGGCCTGTGGACACAAAGCCCGGACCCTCAGGTGCAGTTTCTGCTGAATGTGAAGAACCAAATGCCACCCAGGGTAGCTCACAAGCCCAGCCATATCCACCAGAAAGTAGCCCCAAATTTCTGGCCAGAGGGATGGTGCTTTAAACAACTAAGTTATCCACAAAGGGCCAGAGTCCGCTCCCCCTCCAGATTGGTGCTTTATGTGGGTGTATCCTGCATCATATTCTTAGCATAATAATAGTGCATTAGTCGTGGGTTTATTCTGCTTTAGTTTGTGCTTCAGTGATTTCCCACGTTATTGCTATCCAGAGGGGCTACAGCGCAACAAAAGCAGGACAAAAATAAATTAGAATCTTTGCGATATAAAAATTTAAAGGATTTTTATATGGGATATGCACTGGTTGTGAAACAGTGAGACCACCCCAGAACTTTTGCAGGCCACATGAAAATTTAATCTGGTTTTTGTTGCATTGTCTGTTGAATAGGGGGAAAAGTGCCATTGAAGCCACAGATGACATTGTTAGCATCCACCTTCCTAAATTGAAGCAACTGGAGCTTAATGGTGAAATTCATATTGACAATATAGATGTTTTCTGTGAGAAGGGAGTCTTTGATCTGCCTTCAACCCGAAGAATTCTTCAGGCTGGGAAAGATTTAGGGTTACAGATCAACTTCCATGGGGATGAACTGCATCCAATGAAAAGCGCCGAGGTACTTATATTGATTATATTACATAATTTTATTTGTATGTCACCTTTCCACAGCTCAAACTATGCCCTAGGCAGCTTACAACATGAAAAATACATACCACAACACGACCAAAATAGTAATAAACAATAAAGAAAACGTTATAAACAGACACAACCAAATTGAATAATTACTACACAAATCACAACAAAATTTAAAATAAAGATACAAAAAACCCTCACCCCAACAGCAACAACTCCCAAAAACCAACAACACCCCACCCCAAGAATCTGTTCGGCAGCCGCAGCTTTTGAAGCTGGAGTCAGTCAGGGTCCTGCCCACCCAGGCCAGGCGGAAAAAGACCTGCAAGGCAGGGAACAGGTCTTCCAGCACTCACAGCCAAGGTGGTCGTCTTCACTGAAGGAAAAATCTTACACGAATTCTGATTTGGGCTTAGCGTATTGGAAGCACCACAGCACAGTTCTTTGTTTCTGCAGTAAAGTTAAAAGAAAATGTGAGGTTGATGGAGTTAGCGAGATGGACTTTCTGACCTTTGCTTTTTACATCCATTCAAACATTGACTTTGCTTATCTTTTCCTTGTGATGTAAAATAAAAAGAGGAGCATCTGATGAACTCTTTCATTAGTGATAACATTGCTAGATACACATACACATTTTAATAGTTAATGTTTGTGTCTTTAATATCTTTCATAGGGTACATTTGTTTCACCTGTGGTGATTACAATGTATTTATAACTTCTAATATTTCTATAGTATTTTTCATTATTATTATTATTATTATTATTATTATTATTATTATTATTATTAATTTTGCTATTTGTACCTGGTCCACCTTACTGGGTTGCTCCAGCCACTCTGTCAAGACAGGATGAACAAACCCGATGCTGGAGGGGATTTGAAGTGTCATAGTTGTCCCTCTTCCCAGTCTTGCCTGTTCCCACTGGGAGGGGAGCTGTAGCATTTATAAATGCCTCAATGCTCCTGCCCAGGCAGGTGGAAGCTGCTACTGGCAGTAATGGGGTGTTTCAGGGCAGTGAAGGGGCTGTGCTGAGCCAGCACAGGATCTGCTGGATCCTGAGCCAGACCTGCTGCTGTCACATGATGGTACTGGGCATGATCCAAGCTTGTTTGCTGCACGGGCTGGTGTAGCAAATAGATTCCCCCCCCCAATCCTCCTTTCCATTCTGACTGGTGTGCGTAGCAGGGCTCTGGTTACACTGCTGCATTAAGCCCCACTTCAACCTAGATTGAAAGCAGCAAGTTGAAGCTGAGCATCAATGATTCTGGGTTGAGGAGAACTGCATTTTTGTGCTATATAAACAGGTTATTGTGTGTGCAGCCTTACGGATAATGGAGGTTCTTATGTGACTGGCTTTTAATTCAAACCTTGCCTTGGCATCTGTTTAGCTTGGAGCTGAGCTAGGAGCTCAGGCTGTCAGTCATCTAGAAGAAATCAGTGATGAAGGTATTGCTGCAATGGCCCAGGCGAAGTGTGCAGCTGTCCTGTTACCAACCACTGCCTATATACTGAGGTAATCATAATTCTAATATGTATTGCTAGGCTGTATTTTACTGTCATTTGCTATGCCTTTGGGAAAATACGTATTATCTTTTGAAAGAATGCATCCACTGAACAACGGCTGTTAAGTGCGATCCTCCAAGGCTGCTGCAAAACGTTGCCGGTCTTTTAGTAGAGCCGATGGAGATGCTTTGCAGTTCAATCTCTCTCCCTCCTGGTGGAATAGCTGCTTATGAGTGACAATTTAGGGAGGAGCCTAATGGAGCTGGTCTCTTAACAGAGCCAATGGAGAAACCTAGAGTCTCATCTCTCTCTCTTCATATCTCCCTCTCCTGGATTCTGATAAAATCATATAATATTGCTGAAGTGGTTTGCTGCATTTTACATTGCAATTCAAATGGTAGTAACCATTTTTTTTTTTACTTTGCAGATTAAAGCAGCCTCAAGCTAGAAAAATGTTAAAAGAAGGAGTGATTGTCGCTCTTGGCAGTGATTTTAACCCAAATGCTTATTGCTGTTCCATGGTAAGATGTTTCCTTAGAGCAGACGCAAAATTAATGTTAATTTTCTTCTGTCAGTTTGAGCGTCAGGCTTGGAGTATTGATTATTGCCTTTATTCCTTGGGAATCCTATTTAATTTTCTGTACTAGCAGGACAGTTGAGTAGACCACATGAATTTAAATACACACACTATTGAATTCACACGTAAACTCTGGCCATTGAAAAGCAGCTTCTGCTTGGAGCCAATGGTTATCAAGCAGGATATTGGCTTTCAGCACAGATAAGCCCTGTCTTTCTTGCAGACATGAGCCCTATTCAAGCATGAGCTACGGACAGCAGAAACAAGCATACTTATTCCACACAGACATACGCATCACCCTTCCATTCATTTGTCAACTTGTAGAGGGCAGCTGTCTGCAACAGAGGCCTTCTGTGCTTGTGAAGTCCCCCAACTCATTTTTAAAACCT
The DNA here is from genome assembly GCF_964234715.1 of Podarcis melisellensis. NCBI lineage: Eukaryota > Metazoa > Chordata > Lepidosauria > Squamata > Lacertidae > Podarcis > Podarcis melisellensis. The sequence goes on from NC_138542.1 coordinate 41,083,130, forward strand.
TGGGGAATCAGGATTCTCAAAAGTCCATGGAGTTTGATCTCCAGATCACAGAAGGCAACAGCGTGCTAGTGAGTTTGTCTCCACAGCCCCACCTGCAGTTAGAACAGCTGAAGAGTGTTACAGTTAAATTAATTTTACCTGTCACAGTGAACTCAGGCTTTCAGATGGCAATTCCAATGGCTGACAGACTGTTGGTTTCTGTGCACCTATGTGTGACTTCAGGCTTAACTACCTCTCTCTTACTAGCTCATGGTTATGCACCTGGCCTGTGTAAACATGAAGATGTCCATGAAAGAGGCTTTAGCTGCTGCCACCATCAATGCAGCTTATGCTCTTGGGAAATCGCACATGCATGGCTCCATAGAAACTGGCAAGCAAGGAGACCTCATTATCATCAACTCACCAAGGTGAGGATGCAAATAGCTCTTAAAGGCCTAATGCTCTGCATAAGTTGGAATGAGAATCTAACATTCGGAATAAATTAAATGCATTATGATGAGCAATAATTGCTCAATCCAAGTGCAGTATTTGAATCTTCTCCCAATACAGAACATATTGACCAGACATAAAGGGAAACCTTAATCCTTTTTAAAAAAGTCATACTTTTATATGCTTTTAAATCCCCAGTTCAGACTTTTTTCAGTCTGCCTTACAGCCATGTCAGTTGAAAGTTGTTCTTTAAAAATAAACATTGAATTGTTCAGGTAACAATTTTCTGGCACCATGCCAGAGCCCAAATTTCATATCATATATTGCTGTGAACTAAACATGCCATCAGTTTTTGTTATTTACTGTATTTAAACTGATCTATATTTTCAAGTATATTTTAATGTTGATACGTTTGTCAATGTTAGATTTATTTGTGTTTATTGTGCTTTTTTATATACCATGAGCCACCTTGAGTAGGTAGGCTGTGCCCCCAAAAGGCAGCATATAAATAAATGACTACAAACATTCACAATGTCTTTACAAAACAGGCATATGAATTGATAGCAATTGGCTCCTGCTTTCTATTAATCACTCAACATGTTATGTTAAAACTATATGCTTTAAAACAGTCCTCCTGCCACATTCCTGATGTCGAAGGTGAGGTTTCGTATGGGGCAGTTACAAAAGAACCACCAGGAGCTTAATGTGAGCTCCCAATTATTCTTTCAGCAAGCTTGGCTCCCTGTTAGTGCTGATGATCACTGCCATGTAACCCTTGTGGAGAACTCTGCAGTGCAGCAGAGGGACTTACCATCTCAATTTAGAAGAAACTGTTTTGATTCAAACTGCTTCCTCCAAATGGAGCATTTCTTCCACTGCAGAGGTAAAATTGCTTTGTTTGGAGGAAGTAGTTGGAACCCAAACCGACTTCAAAAGGGCTCCCTGTAACTGCCAATCAACAGTTACAGTGATTGAGCTCCTTTGAACTTCTGCATGTGTCAGTCACCTGATGTCATTATGCTGCCTGGTGATTGTCTAAGTGAGCAGTCCCACCCACCTGTCAAAGTTTGCCAATGGAGAGTGAGGAATTAGGGATCCATCCCACTAGCTAGATCCAGTTTCCTACCCCTGATATAAAAGATACTACTGTGTGTCAGTTTTAAGTTATCAAGTTTAATTGATAATAGCATATAGCTCTGCTATATGAAACAACAAAAATTCCTATTGTGCACCTAGGGCTAAATGGGCAAGGAGGCTGGTTTGACGCTATTCTGTCTGCATTGTTTATTTACTTTGAACATGCAGCTTATCTATCATGCTTTATATTTTAGTCCTATGCACATGAGAGATTGTTGTTTTTCTAAAATATGATTGTAACCTTTTAAAAATCTTTAGATGGGAACACCTGATTTACCAGTTTGGCGGCCATCAAGAACTGATTGAATACGTAATTGTTAAAGGAAAAGTTGTTTATAAAAACGACAGTGTTCTGGGCTACTGAGGAATTCCAGAAGGAAGAAATACAGCAGTTGGCAGACTCTCTGAGGCAAACACAGGATGATAATCGGCAGGGACTCACATCTATAAGATCATACTTCCTTACCGGTCAAAGCTCAGAATTTCACTGGTTTTTATTTTAGTTCTTCGTTTGTATTCGCATGAGGAAGACTAGGCCATGTTCATCTGCTTGGTAGTTTCATAGTCCGCTAGAAAATAAACCTACATGTATGCAAACAATTAACCCTGGTTTTTTTCCATTAATGAAGGTCCTCTTGTATAAAGAAATCAAAGCTCTGCATTGCAGTGTGCCTACATACACCTCATAATTTTTCACAACCAGAGTTAAGAACATGAGAAGAGTTCTGCTACATCTAGTCCAGCGTCCTGTTCTCACAGTGGTCAGGCAGGTGCCTTTGGAAAGCCCACAAGCAGGCCCCGATGTCTGCAGGGAGTTCACAGATAACATTTACGCAGTGGGTTGGACTTGAATAACTACCCAGCTACTTCCATCTACCTAAGGTGGTTTATGAATGTGTGTTTCCTTTGAGTAGCAACCTCCTCTCCACAGCATGATATGTCGTTTATAGAGATGACTTCACAAAGCAAGATTTATATGGCCCAGGAATCAGCACATTGGCTTTTTAATTTTTTTTTTGTAAGAGACCAAAGCTGGTATGGTATAGTCATCAGTGTCTGACTAGGATCTGGAAGGCCAGGGTTTAAATCCTTACTTGGCCATGAAGTTCACTGGGTGACCGTGGGCCAGTCACTGACTCTCAGCCTAACTTACCTTGTGCTCCTTGGAGAAAAAGGTGAGATAAAAATGCAATAAGGAGGAGGAGGAGTCTCTGTAATGATTGCAACATTAGATTTATTGTTCTTATAAATTAAAAAAAAAGCTAGCTAATTTTAGTTGGCTAAATTATAGCTTGATGTTAGTGTGGTTAACTTAACTCACAAAATGAGTCACATCTGCACAGGTTTTGTCGCACCCACCCATTTGCTACAGATAAATTTAACATTCACCTTGTTTTTGTACAAAGTTCAGCCATTGTGAAATCATTCAAACTGATATGGCACTTTCTCAGTGCCCACAAATATTTTCGGCTTTGGAATCTTTATTTTTTGGCCTTTGGCATAAAGTACAGAATACGGGAGTTATTGAAAACACAGGATTTTGCTATCAACTGAAGTACTGAGGTTCATTTCTGATAGCATTTACTCTTAATCAAATTCTTCTGAGTCGCTATGATGATGTTGGTGGCGACAGCGTGAGGCGTTTTCACTTGCTGCTAATGAAAAGGCAGTAGGGGAGATTGGCCTGGACTCAGGAAGGTGCTCCCTTCTGTATTTTTCAATGTATGGTTCAGCTACTTCCCAAACCTACAGGTAGGAAGAGAGAAAGAAAGTGGTGTCAGAAGCAAAAGGCAAAGACTTAGATTATGGACCAAAATATTGGCAGACAACATTTCTCATACATGATCCTAATCATATACTTAAAAACCATTGGTGCAAGTTAGCAAAAAAAAAACTACTTTCAGTAGAAATATACAGTGCAAACATCTGGACAAAGTAGGCCCTGTGGGCATGCCCAGATGGTGGTTTCTGAAGAGGACTGATGTGTGTCCAATGTACATTGCCTTCATACTCCATTCCATCACTCTCTACAAGGAAACACAAGACCGGCTCTATGAGGGAGGGAGGGACGGAGGGAGGGGAAGAGGGAGCTGCATTTTATGGTGGGCCCACTTTAGCAAACAAATGCCAAACACAGCACAGGAGGCTGCTATCATTTCCACCCACCCCTTTCTCACATGCTGGAACTAATACTTGAGAAAAAATATATCCAGAGGCTGTACTTGGCCTTAGAAGACTGTCAGGGACTCAGGTATGCTGAGGGATGGCTTTGAAAAATGTATACTAGCCAGATGGAGCATGTGCAAGATGTTCTTTTTGAACAATAAAACACACTCAACACAGAATGATCAAAAACAAGATTCTCATTTCTTTATTATGAACTTCCTGTCAGAAGCTCAAGCCTCCTGCAGACATGCATGTTAATTCAGCTGTGGATTCCATGTGGTCTATGGCCAGAGATACAGAATATGACTTGCGATTTGTAACACAACTGCGCAGGCTTCTAGTCCACTAACAAGCACAATTTGAAGTGTTGGCTTTGACCTCCAAAGCCCTTTGTGTCTTAGGGCCCTTGGCTCCCACATGAACCTGCCCAGATGTTAAACTTCCTAAGAGGTCCTTCTTTGAGTCCCTTGGCCATCATCAGTGAGATTGGTGGTGACCTTTGATTGGTCCTTTTTAATCACCTCTGCCTCCCACCCTGCCCTGTTTTTGGAAGATTCTCCCCCAATCACGTGAATTCAAGCTTTGTTATTTTTGTTGCCAGGTGAATTATTCTTCCAGGCTTTTTAGATGCTGTTTTAATCTGACCTGGCTCTGGTCTTAATATTTGGCTTTATTGTTCTTCTAATTATTTATTGTATTGTGTACTTATTGCATGCTTTCAGTTTCTTTGATTGTGAGCTGCTTTGAATAGTGGGAAAGAAATATTTGGAATAAATAAACATGGTTCGCTTGCCCAGCTACAATCCGTCTTTCACTTATGATAAGATTTACTTCTCTAACCCCAATCACTCAAATGTTTGGTGGTAGACTTGTGGTGCTGAACAAGTGTCAAAGATATGGTTTCCTCCAACCTGTTTTCCTAGATAGCAAATTAAGTCTTCTTGGTACAAGATTGTTTTCCTTCCTCATAGCATGTCGGAATAAATCATAAGCATGAGGGCACATATTATGCAGCTAGTAGCTAAACACACAGAGGAACTTTTAAAAATCATGGAGTCTCCTCATCAGACTCCATTAGCTGCCAATATCAACACTTGCCTTCTGATCCACAAGCAGTCTGTGAGCTGCCTCAATGTCTGGGGCCATGAAGCGATCTTTCATCCAAGGCCTGAAAGGAGACAAATTGAACAACTTCTAAATCTGCTAGTAGTGGTGGTAAGTGGTTAATGTTTGGCCAATGTTCTCAGAAGTTGCCGTCTCTGGGCAAGTGTTTGTTTGACATACCTGACAACAGAGCGCACAAGGTCATAGACTTTTTCCAATGGGGTCGTAGTTCTCAGGGGGCGTAGAAACTCAATGCCCTGGCATGCCGCAAGAAGTTCTACAGCCAATACTAGTAAACAAAAGCAACATAAAAAACCATGGCAAATTCTGGTCATTTTTAAAACGTTCGATGTAAACAGATGAGGATGAGATCTTGGGACTAGTGCTCACAATCAAATGGGAATATTGACTGGATATATGAAATGCAGAATCTTATATTTGAAATGGTTCTATGAATTTAGATGCAAGTAAAAGACTAAAGAAACTTAAATCTACTTTCCTATGGAGTGTGTTAATACTGTGGCACTCTGTGCAGATATATATGCACATGTACACACACACAACACAAAAGCATGACATGAAAAGCATGCAAAGATTCTAGAACAGTTTTACTGAGTCAGGACTTGAAGCCTTGGAAAGAGGAATTGTGATGCCAAGGTGGAGGTGAGGTTCTGCTTGAAAGGCAGGAGAATTAACTTCTCCCTGTGGCTTGGATTTCCTAAATTCAGAAGTCAGATTAGTTTGCCTTACTGCCACAGGGACCTACGACTCGTCTGCCCATTCCCAACAGCAAGGGCTGGTGGACTGGCTGGGCTGGGCTCCCTCGCCTGCCTGCCTGCTTGCTTACTTTGAGGCCGCCTCAGCTCCTGGCAACCTGGCCAGCCCCAGAGGCACCATTCACCTGTGGAGCTTGTAGCCAGGGCTGCTACAACAAACAGCTGTGCAAGCCTTTGGGAGGCAGAGACACAAGAGAGCATCAAAGGAGGGAGGGAAGGAAAGAGGGACAGAGGCCCGTGTTGCCCACGGCACCCTAGGGTGCCACAACACAACTGGTTGAAAACCACTGATCTATGCAATGAAGCACAATGAACCAGGATCTCTTCTTACAGTGTCAGTCTAAGAAATTTTGTTGCCTGAATGAAGCCCAAATCCGCTAGAGCCCCACACTTAGTTTAAAAATACATGTAGCAGCACTGACACCAATTCCTGCGTTCATCTATCTTCCCCTCAAGAAGCCAACCGAGGGAGGCTGCTCCACTTTGTTGTACTGCAGGGCCTTTCCTGATCTCTTAAATAGTTTTGGGGTCTGCATTAAGTCTCTTGCTATTCTGACCCTAAGCACTTTGGCATGAAATAACACAGGCAATTCTTAGTATTATGTCTTGCTATTGACAATCCACAGCAGTTCCTCTGTAACGTTTTCTGAAATTATTTGTTCTTTATAATTTATATTTGTTCCTACTTATTATCATCTTCATCTCATTTCTACAGGGGTTTTTTATATATAAATTGCAATACATATATGTATAAGTGTGAAATCCAGTCAAATGTATTTTTAAAATGCAAGCAATTCCCATTGATTTCCATGAAGCTTACATCCAAGTCAGTGTGCTTAAGGTGGTATGAAACACTGGTCACATCCACACTATACATTTAAAACATATTTAAAGCACATGGGTTCTCCTAAACAATCCTGGAAACTGTAGTTTATCTGCCACAGAGCTACAATTCCCAGCACCCTTAACAAACCGCAGTTCCCAGGATTCTTTGAGGCTCTATGCTTTCAGTGTGTGGCATAGATGTGACCACTGTTAATATCCAGTTGTGCCTATGACTTTACCTTGTTCAACGTGCTCAATGACTTTGAGTGCTTTTCTCGCAGCCCATCCTCCCATGGACACGTGGTCTTCTGTAGCGGCACTGGTCGAAAGAGTATCCACAGAAGACGGGTGGCACAAGGCTTTGTTCTCGGAAACTGCAAAAGTCCAGTTTGAATAAATGGTAGCCTCTGAGGCAAACCACCATGTAAAGCAATGGTTGTCAACCTGGTCCCTACCGCCCACTAGTGGGCGTTTCAGGATTCTAGGTGGGCGGTAGGGGGTTCTACGGCACAAGCTGAATCCTCCTTCCATCGAGCACTGGTGGGTGGCAAGGAAATTTTACCATCAAGAAAGATTCATTAGTGGGCGGTAGGTATAAAAGGGTTGACTACGCTTGATGTAAACAATGCCCCACTTTGAGCAGCCATCAGCAAGGGAAATGAGGAACCCCAAAACGCTTTTGTAACAGTACTCTGTGCAGATCAGCAGCGTAATATCAATATATAGCACCCATAAACCTTCTTTCCCCCCAATATAGAGGACACTCCAAAAGTGCTCACACTGCCAAGGAGGAAGACAACAGGGGAGGAACACGAACACAAGCCTTGTATTTTTGCTTCCCATAAGCATCTGCCTGGATCAGATGAGCTTCTGGGTCAGACCTAACAGGGTTCTTTTTACCTGTTCAAAGCTTCCTATACATTATCTCAGCAATGTTTATCACAGTAATGCTTACAGCAGCCCTGCAAGGTATCCTTGTGCTGCCAATGGGAGAAAGGCCAAGACTGTGAATTAAGAGAATAAATGGGCAGAGAAGAGATTTGAACCAGAGATGGGCCATGTACACATTATTGTTAACTCTGGCTCCAGTGCACTCCCTCCATTAAATTTTGAATCTGCGTACTCAGGACATTAGGGAATATCTAGAGCTATCCGGTAGTTTCTTGTAACGTACTGGTTGCATGTGATTTATTTAAATGCCTTGGCATTCTAGAAATGGCCTGGCTATTCCAGCAATTGAATTCACGCTGGATCTAGGAATTAGGAGACACACCCCAAGTGTAATGGTCATGTGTACATAGCCCAAGACTCAAATACCTGAGAGGGAAATGCAAGAAGACTGGTCCGAGCAGCAGATTAACTCTGGGATATTGAGAGGTCAGTGTATTCAATCCCTCTGGCAGCCCCTTCAGCCATTTTGTACTCACCCAAGGATGCTGCTGTGCAGTGTGCAATCATGAATCCAGAGTTCAGACCTCCTTCTGTGACTAAAAATGGCGGCAACTCACTGAGGGATGGGTTGCAGAGCCTTTCGATCCTCCTTTCGCTAATTGCAGCAAGTTCATGGACCCCGATTGCAAGATAGTCCAGAGCCTGAAAGATATATATTGGTTTTTAGTGATGGTTTTTAAAGCCCTAAACTGTAAAAAGTAAAAATAAAAAAGGGGGGGGAGAATGTTGTTAACTACCTTGGCAGGGTATTCACCATGGAAATTTCCTCCAGAAATTGTCTCCTTCCTCTCAGCAAAAACCATCTTAAGGAACACATTAAGGCTTCAACAGTAGTGAGGTTGGCCATAGCAAAGCCCAAGTTATTCATTTATTATTGAATTTGTTAGAATTATTTCTATTCTACTTTTCCATTACAAAAAAGGCACATGTTTAAACATGTTTTTAAACCAATAATGTATGATAAAGAATATATATATTTTCAGAGGGTCAACAAAATACTTTATTTTTCATCTGGACCACCAAACTACAAGGTGTTCATATGGGACAGTGGAAGACCAGAGAGGGAGCTGATATAAACCTCTTGAGGCAGGGAGTTCCAAAGGCTAGGTGTGGCCGCACAGTCTCCCACAATCCTGCCAATTGCACTCCAATACTAATAGATTATAGAGAAGACCTCTTAGTAGATCATAATGAGCAAATAGGCTCATATGGGAAGAGATGGTCCTTAAGGTATCCTTGTCCTAAGCTACAGGTAGGTAGCCTATGTATCTGAGGAAGTGTGCATGCACATGAAAGCTCATACTAGTAACAAACTAGTACTGGAAAGATTTTTTTTATTTTGTTTGTCCTAAGCTGTTTAGGTTAGGGCTTTAAAGATGATAGGCCTCAGGTAAGTTAAGAACAATACACTTTAAAACTTACAACCTAAATGCACAAGTATGCAGAATTACTTTTGTCTGACAGCTCCTACAGAAACACTGAAAGCCATGGGGAACCATGTGAAAACATAAACTTGACTCAGGCAGCAGAATTATACGAAAAAGATACAGGATTGTCTGTTGCGCTGTTGAGTTCTGTGGTGATTATGTCCTTGACAAATGCTATCGTGTCATTCGCAACACCATGAACCTAAAAGAAATTTCAGATATTAGCCACATATCTTGCATCTTTGTAAATTACTGTTTTAAATACCTAGTTTTATTTCTGTCCTGCTCCTGGGACCTCCAAGCTTTGCCTTCCACGGTTCCAACTTTTGTTAACAAGAATAGAATTCAGCTCACTGGTAGATTTGAACCATTTTCTTTACATGTGGAAGTGATAATTGAGTTCCTGGCTACACGTGTCAGAACCAAGTTTACATTCAGCTTTACCTGAGGGCAGCAACGCAGTGTGTATGCATCTTGTACTCTATCACAAAATCGATGGGATTCTGCAACACAGCAAAATGAAAACTTATTATTTTAAGAAGAGGAAAACATAGCAAGGTTAGTATTGTAATACTAAACCTCTCTAGCGACAAGTCAAAATATGAGATTTGCCCTAGAGTATCACATGGTTGGATAATGTGAAATGTTATGATCTGCTTCCACTTTTGTAGCTTATAGTGTATTCTGTTTTAAACGTTTTACAACAAGATTTAAAAAAGAAAATGAAATGAGATTTGCATATTGTCAGGCTGAAGTCTGACAGTTGGATATATTTAATGAACAATTGCATATTTTTTAAATATCTGGGACATTTTAGCAAGAAATGGGGAAAGCCTTTCTGGTGACTGGACCAGTGCTGAAAACTCTGTGGAAGGGGCTGTAACAATTACCCAGCTGAAGAAGAGACATTCCTTAGGATTCTTGGGCCTTTAGCAAATTATACCCAGGACTTAATTATTTTTTCTTACATACTTTTGAGGGCTAGATACAGCATTTTAAAAATAAACCGAGTTGAAATTATCAGATTGTCCCAGCTTCTTTTCTAAGCGAATATGCCAAGTACGTATCACCCAAAATGGCCATTCACCTGCTATTTCAGAAGGATGGTGATCAGAATCTAAAAGTGACCTGAATCGAAAAGCCACCTCTATCTGCCCTCGATGTGGTCGCAGTGCATGAATATCTGTTTTGAAATAAAGACAGAGAGTTACAGCATAACACTTATCCCCTCTCTTCAAATTAAGGACAGTCTTGCAAGCAACACTTGGACAGGTGTTTTAAGCCTGGGACTATAGTTACGTGAAATATACAGCAAAATTTTCAATTCATACAATAAAACCCTAAAAAAGCCATTTAATACATATACAGCATTTCCCTGTTCCTTTGAAGAGATACGATCTGCAAGATATATAGTGCAAGTAGCATCTGCAACAAATGCTACAGTGTGGAGGTATTCTGGCCAGGATTCTAGCCAGCCATGCCCTTTCCATACAGTATATTCCATTCTATTTGCCTCTCAGCCTATATCAGCAACATTCTGTGACACTGAGCATGCTCAGTCTTTCTCGCTTACATTGTTTTGGGTGGTTTTGCAGACTTTGTGGTTCTCCTAAGCCTACTAGTACCTGAATATTATGTGTGGATGGCGCCATTTTGGCTACTGAAGAATCCACACTTGGAGACTGAGATGTTGGAGCTTAGTATATATGACTGGGCTTTAAAGCAGTATAGATCACTTAAACGGTTTCCCATATGGCACCGCAGACACTAAAAGCAAAGACGTTGGTAGTTCCTATGGTCACAATTCTGCTGGCACCGTGAAGATCAGAATCACGTCGTCACAGAAATGTGGGAGATGCGACAAAGCAAATACCCAAAGTCCCAGATTTAAGTATGTTCTGTTAAAGTGACTGTAGAAAATGCAATACCAACCGGTATCAAAGGCTCTTGTTGTGCCCTTCAAAACTTCTAGTGTGAGGGCAGCCACTATGTCAGCTTGTCTAGCAATTGCACTGGCCCTTTCAACTGCTTCACATCCTAGAGAAGTAATCATTTGTGTCCCGTTTATAAGAGCCAGGCCCTTCAAAGAAACAGAAAACATTAATTTTCAGTGACTCTCTCTGTATAAAGACACATGCATTTTCCCCCTCTCCCTTCACAGGCAGTGGCTGGGGGGAAATAGGGACATTCCGGGATCAAATGAGAAGCTGGGATTGCTTTCGTAATTCTGGGACAGCCCCTGGAAAATAGGGACATTTGGAGTTTATGAACTTGACATCTGTTGCTCTGGCCCCGCCCACAATTGTGGCCACTGGAGTGAAAAAAATTCTCCTGACTTAAAGCCGCTTCACTGTAAAAGTGCCTTCTAGAGAACAGTGCAAATTAGAAATGCTCCCTTCGCCATCACGATACCTGTCAAGGCATCCCAATTTGACTGGGACATCCCAGAATTATAGAAGCCACCCCAGCTTCTTATTAGATCCCATAATGTGCCATTTTTGCTTCTACTCTGTCTTGAGAGTCAGCTGGCTCCCACGAGAGTTTGATACTGAAAGATTCACATCTTTCTTTCACGCGAAAGGAGGCGGCTGAGCTGGAGCCCAAGGGAGAGGGGGGGGAGAGGGAGCTGCTGGTGGTGCAGGCCAGGCCATCAACACTGATGGAGGAGAAGACAAAGACAGGGATGGCAATGGGGGGGGGAGCCACTTCGGGGCTCGCTGAAGGAGATGCTGCTGGTAACGGAGACAGGGGGCTGGGGCGGGGAAACCCCAGCCAGCTCGCATGTGCATTTGGCACTAAAAAATGTGCACCCCGATTTTAATCAGCAGAATATTGGAGGGTACGTATGACATTGTCTAGCTACATAGTACATGCTTCCGCCTACTGGACCATTGCTGAGATTCTATGCATTTTATTACCTCTTTGGGCTTCAGTGTAATTGGTTTCAGTCCATGAGCTTCTAGCACCTGTAAAACAGTATCAGTAACAAACTTATTGGGCTTATCTTTTGTTACCCCATAAATATTTTTAACTACTCTACTGAGAAGGAAGATGCCTGAGCAGAATTGAAGAAGTGGCTTCAAGAATGTTTCGACACCCATAGTTTTAAAAAACTAATGGTTTAAATTAGTAGTAGTTTCAGTTCCATACATGGAATCCCACTTCTGCATTCTTTTAACATGCCCTTTCAGGCTCATGTAGTTCCTCTAGTTTGCACCGGAAACAACATATTCGTTTTAGGAAGCCTCTCCCTATATCGCCTTACCAGCATAAAAATTAATTAAAAACATGACCCTGTGTTTCCTTCTGAGCTGCAATTCTATGCATGCTCACTTGGCAGTGAGTCCCAGTTAAATCAGTGGGACATACTTATAAGGAAACATTACCACAGTTGCTGTCAGAATTCATTTATGTTCATCACTTGAAACCATCTGAAGTTAACAGACCCTGAACATTTTGGCTTCAGAAAAGTTCCAGCATTTGCATGCTAAGAATACACAAATCCTTTGCTTTGTCTCATGGTTATGGCATCTATATTAAAACCATGGTAGACATTGTGCAGGATCATTTGCTCGTGCTACCAGAAAATCACGAGCAGCACTCAGTCACTGTCACTGAACAACAGAAGGGCACCTTGCCACTCCCATCGTGCTACAAAGCCAGCAATTCAGGATAGATTATTTCTACTGCTGTCTGTTCCAGTTCTTCAACTTGCAGTTCTCCATACATATTGATCAGTAACATTAGAATACTAAAAGACTGGATGCAATCCCAATCAATTTTTTGCTCTTGCACTCTTCCTTTGGGGGGAGGGGGGATTAAAAGGTACACTGGTACAGAAATGCCATTGCACATGCCCAGAATGGAAGAAAGTAAGTTGAAAGTGGGGAGCAGTGGTTGAAGGGAGAAGGCAGAAAATGCAGCTTAGAAACATTCCATCAAAGAAAAAGTGGACAATCTATGAAAGCTCTAAGACTCTGTGGGAGGCGGGGGGGGTAGGGCAGCGGACAGTGTGTGGATGGTCGCGTGCCACTCAAGCATTAAAAATACATTCTGAACATTCAGTTTGTGACACAAAGCCCTCATACCTGTTGCACATCTGTTATAATTGGTCAGTAACTGTTCCCCATTAAAATCTAGGACTGAGACCCTACATTTACTTATAGGATTGCATTGTAAGAAGCCTAAATTTATTACAAATCATTAATCCGCAAAGCATCAGAATGAAACACCCCTCTTCACCTTCCACCATTCTCACGAATGCTTTAGCAAACCAAAAGGAAGCAGCAGAGCATTGTCTCTTACATATTTTGCATCAGCCCATCCACTCTTTGGTGACCACATCTTCCCTTCTCCTATGAGTCCCAGAGCAAGATGAGAAAGAGGTGCTAAGTCTCCACTGGCTCCAACAGTCCCTTGCTCAGGAATGTAGGGCAGGCAGGATGCTATAAGAACAAGAGGGTGAGGGAGAAGCAGAGTTACAGAAATACACATACCATAATTCACCCTGCCCCTTTAAATTTAGCAGTGACTTTTACTCCCAGTGACCAGAAAGAGTGCCTTATGCAAACCAAACTTGCCCGTTGCCTTTCACAGCTACAACATTCTATTGACCACCAATATCCCAAATGGCACTGCCCCTTTCAAGCAGACAGTCCACAACACATTGCATAGGCCTTGCCTCTCTTGGAAAGTGTAATCTGAAATCAATCTTTCTTTAGAAGCTGCAGGTGCAGGTTAAACTGCAAGGCGCAGGATGTCACCGCCTCTCTTTGCACAGTTCTAGGTGCAAATGGGAAAGTTGCTGCATTTTTTTGGCACAAAGAGACAAAATTGGTTTTTTGATGGGAGCTTCATCCCCTTTCAAAATTATGCCTATTGCACTGAAAGCTGAACCCTGCAAAAATGTGGCATAGCACAGATTACATTACCGTTAAATGCTTCAATGACTTGATGAAGAGTTTCCAGTGATATTCCACTATATCCTTTTGCTAAGACATTGATCCTTAGAGCTAAGAGCATACGAGATCTCTCTGGAATCAAAGGCTTCCCAACACCTGCAAGGATAAACAACCACCTCAGTATAGCCTATAATAAATCATAGGAAAGCATCTGGAAGATCTGCTCTTCCTTACCTGCAGAATGTGACCGAACCAAATTCACTTGAAGTTCCCTCAGAGAGAGAGAGAAAGAAAGAAAGAAAGAACACAATACAATTAGTTCCAACTGCAGGCAAAGTTTTAAATTTCTTGCAAAAACTGAACAAATAAAATTTTAGACAGAACTTTTACCCAATGGAAAGTAACCTAATTAAATAAAACATGTTAGAATCTGTTTGGCTGTATTTTCTATAGGTTTCTTTTGTAAATTTAAAAAAAGAGACATACCATAACTTGCTGTTTGGAATAACAGTTCGTGCAAACTTCCCAAAACCTGTAGTAATTCCATAGACAACTGAAAGAAGAATGATAAAACAAATGTTTTACTTGCATATTTTAAATAATAAAAATTGTATTTTAATATATGCAATCACTTTTACATATATTGCAGTATTCCCAACTGCTCACACCCAATTTTAAAAAATAAAGTAATTAATGGTTACCTCTCTGTTCCTTTAGAATACTTTCAATAACATCTCTTGATTCTCTGACTTTAGTTTCAGCTTCAGGGGTTAACTAGAAATAAAATTGCCTTTATATATTTTTTTATTTCAAAGTAAAGTGCAAATAAAGTATCTACAGGGGTGCTGTCACTGTAGGACATTTGGGCAGAGGTCTAGGGCCCCACTCAGGAAAACATGCAGAAGGACCCCCAGATACAACAGGGCTGGCTAAAAGAGGAGGTGGGTCAAAGGTCCAGGGTCTAAAATCATCTAAATTTCACCCCTGGGTATTTTAGAGTTATAGTATTTCCAGTACTCACCTTAATCTTATACAGCCCCTTTCCTAAATTGACTAAATCCTGTGTTGTCAAATGGTTCCCATCTAAATAAATATACTGTATAAAAGAACAGCATTAGAATAAGAGAATACAATGGATAAACATAAATAACCAGTTTTGCTATGTGGACACAGTATTTATGTCTCTGTACAGTCAGTGTTGCTACAATGGGAATATCACATTTTCATATAAGTGTTTAAAAGATCTATTGCAGTTAATATTTTTCAGCTCTTCAAAAATCTGTGACTATGTTGTATGTTGCATTACAGAATTGATTTTTTTTAAAGTTCTATTTCGTTACTATTTATTGTGCAGCACAAGCCTGTTAATGTTTTCTCAGAAGCAAATCCCACCGTGTTAAATAGGAGTACAGGCACATAGCATTTAGCATAGTATGTATAGCAGACTTAGTACTTAACACATAGGGAGGAGAATTAAGGACAGGGAAAGACATAATTCAAACATCAGTTCTTCATAAGTTACTCTTGCTCCATACCTGTTCTGGTTCTCGATATTTACTATATCTGAAGCACAGCATAGGAAAATATATAATATAATACAAGATCATTTAGATTTCAGTCCACATTTGCGGGTATAGGAGAGACAACATGCAAAAACTAAGCGCCCTTGAGTTATGAGGCCTCAGAAAAACAATAGACAACCACTACATTTTTAATAAGGATACAAATGAACACCCTCAGGCTGTGATGGAATGAAGTCTGGGGACATTACATCTCCTTGTATCACTGAAAGGAAAGAGAGACAACCATCAATGACATTTTGTTTATTCTGTGGCCAGTGTAGTTATGCTTTCACAGGCTATCCCTGTAATCAGAAATTTTGCGAATCACTTCTAAACGCCTTTATTCCATTTTCTCACATGAGAAGCTGTGGCTCAGTGGTACTCTGGGAAACCATCTGCTCTACATGCCAAAAGGTCTCAGATTTAATCCATGGCATCTCCAAGTAAGACTGGGAACTGCCTGACACTCCAAAGAGTAGCTGCTGGTCAGTGTAGACAATCCTGGCAAGATGAGCCAAGTGTCCGACTTCCTGAGTCTCTTTGCACTTCTGATTTCCAACCAGCAACTCCAGTATGTAAGCAACATATCAATGAGGCCTGGATGTGATCAATCTACTATATGATCCATATCAGTGGGGGTGCCTGATGCTTTACAGCAGAAGCCAAAAGACCCACAAGCTACAGCTTCAAAGACACTGTCAACTAATTTACGTATGGCAGAGAGTTGGAAACGAGGAGAAATAACACAGCACAAAATGGAAGCAACTGCTTCTTCTCTTCCTCTGTTTGCTATAGTCAAAGTCTGGGATGTTACAATTAATGAGATGCAGAAGACACCCCAGTTTAAGTCCAATGTATACAGTGGTACCTCAGGTTACATACGCTTCAGGTTACAGACTCCGCTAACCCAGAAATATTACCTCAGGTTAAGCACCCGAGGATGAGAACAGAAATCCTGCTCCAGCGGCGTGGCAGCAGCAGGAGGCCCCATTAGCTAAAGTGGTGCTTCAGGTTAAGAACAGTTTCAGGTTAAGTACGGACCTCCAGAACAAATTAAGTACTTAACCTGAGGTACCACTGTATCTGGATACATGTGGAGATTTCTTTCAGCCTACCAACATGGGAAATGGAAACAGCTTTCTAAGCAACCCTTGTGAAAATAACTGGCTGAAATACTGCACACTTAAAATGCATGCTAGACCCCCCTAGACATTGATGGTATTTGGAGAGACTTCCCATCACAATATCAAAACATTTTCATTGTTTCCTGCCAAGTGTTTCCCTTTATGAACTTCTCCTTAATATGTGCAAACATTGCAACTTGTCTTCCGCTTACTTACCAACTTCCACAAATTCATTGTCCTCGAGGGCATCTTCCAAAGTATCGTCCTGATCCAGCAATCCAAGGCCTTTGCAACGGCGAACGTAGAACTGTACTTCCTCCACAGAAGCAAAGCCTCCATTGTCAGGCTTGTTTTTCATATACCGCCTCACGGCTTCTTTCCCCAGCCACCTCACTGTGCTTGCGCCACTTCGGCAAGGCACGGCAAGCCATTCCCCTCGGACATGCACCGTGTACCTTGGCATGCTTGTCCTCCGCCTGGGCTTGTCCCTCCACTGCCGAGGGTCGGTGTGAGCACCGCATAGGTGTGCAATCTGCAGCACATGCCACCTGACTGAATTCCACTGTCCCAATCAGAAAAGGCCAAAAAGCTACACACCCACCTGAAAGTTCCCTCACTCTGCAAATAAGCATGTGTATTTAAGCCAAATATCAAATCACACACACACACGGGTGACACACCACTATCACAACAAAGCAATGAGGAAACAGGAAAAGACGAATCCAAAGCTATGTACACGTTGGCATTTATTCCAAACTCAGCGCAGTCCCTCATCCATACTCCAACCTTGCCCTACTGAGTTCACTATAGAACTTCCTCTCCTGATAAGTTCGGCAAACAAGCCGTTTTCAGTTTTAGGAAGATGCTTCAGATGTTTTTCATTGGGGGCAGGGTGCATGATTGAACCTGACCCATGGACCCTTCCAAAAAATTGTTATTTAAGCAGCAGTTCACATTTTATGCTGCTTCCCGATAGCCCAATATGGCTCTACTGTCTTTATCCATTACAGTGGTACCTTGGTTTACAACCATAATCCGCTCTGGAGGTACGTTTGTAAACCAAAACGGGTTGTAAACTGTTTCGCCCCCCAAAAATTGTTCGTAATCCAAAAAAAGGTTGCAAACCGGGACACGTACTACCAGGTTTGATGTGTTTGTAATCCAAAACGTATGCAAACCAAGACATATGCAAACCAAGGTACCATTGTACTTTGTTTTTATTCATAGATTGCAAGTCAGGGATGTGGATTTTTTTTAGCTTAAGAGTTATTCTCTCCCCCACCACCACCACCACCACCTTAGAGGAAGTCTTCAGGGGCCACTGACAATAGCGGGCAAATATATCTGTTGCCCTTGCAGAGCAGGCTGCATTTAAGCCTCTCTCCCGCCCACCCCCACCCCCACCTCTCAATCTACCTGAGCAAGAGGAATTATCATAGTTCAAGGACACACTCCAGCTAGGCAAAAGCAATGGTGAAAGGTTTACCATGCTTGTTATAAGCCATGCTAAAGGTTCTGCAGAGCCATCTGGCAAGGCAAAAAATCTCAAATCAAGACAAAAAATGGCAGCAATGGAGCTGGGTTCTGCATGTGCACCAGAAAGAAGTCAGTGAGCATGAGAATGTCATTATTCACCATCAAAGTCAGAGCTGGTGGGTGTCTTTCTTACATGCTATGCACATTATTAGTTTGAATGTGGAAGAGGCTGCATGCCAGCACTCCACTTTTCATCACAAAGGGACAAATGTAATAGCCTCAAGGACTCCAGTCTTCCCTCTGCTGTTCCATCCCCAACTACTTATGTCCCCAGTAGTAGATGCTACCTTTGGACACATCTCATGATTCTCAGCCTTTGGCACCACTTACAGCAGCCAGCATGTTTAGTAAACCACACATGCCACTGCACACTGTTATCAAGAAGATGGGACAAGCTGCAGAGATGTGATCTACAATTTATTACTTCTATGAGCTACTGCAATCCCAGCTACAAAATCAGCACTGGTCAACCATGGCAATTTAACAACCTTTAGACTTCAGCAACCTGAACAAGAGTCGTTTGTAGTCGGGCTAACTATTAATCATTAATTTAGATGTGTCTTTTGGGCACTGTATTATGTAAGTATACGTTGTTGCTCTCACCGAACTGCTCTTCACTTAGGCAATGTCTGACTAAGTTGTTTTTTATATCTGATTAAGTTGCTTTTGTGCCTGTTGGTACTTTTATTATTCTGCAATGCGGGGGGGGGGGGGGGATAGTGTTTATGCTGCCATAAAGAATACCACCGACTTACCTTACAGAACTGTTAACGATTACAACTAGGTGATACATGTAAAGGACCTTGAACTTTTATGTAGCACTTTCAGGTCTTAAATGTTATTGCTATTTCATACTTTGTTGTTAGCCATTCAGGGTTCTGTAGGCAAGGTAATTTAAGTAACAAATATGGCAGAATTCAGATAATAAGCATTTCCAAAACAGTGGGAGAGTGATGATGCCATTATTTTAAAAAATAAAACTTCAATTAAGAACATTCAGGGTGGCTTACACACAACAAAACAGATTAAGTCACCTCCATGGAGAGAACATTGCAAGTGAGATCAAATGGAGTTCAGAAACTTAACTGCTTTATCGTCCAGTGTTAAGGCCTCAGAGGGGTGGAGAATGGGCAGCCTTGAGACTAAATCAGGCCTGCAGAACCTTCTGATTCAGGTCATGGTCCCTTTCACAACAGAGCATGGGGGAAACCAACTGTGCTGCATACTCAGGCCTTAGCATCTGCATGTGTCTGCCTGGTTCGTCACTTTCTCCTTATGGCAACTGGATTGCTGCAGGCTAGCAGCTTGCTGGATGGTGAGTGCTTGGTGGGGGATGGAGACAAAAAGGAATGGAATGGAATGGAAGGGTATGTATGAGTGTATATATATATGGAGGGGGGAGAGAGCATGTGCATGTTTGTGTTTCACACCCAACACCAGTTCTGGTCCCACCCACCACTGGGAATGCAAGGGCTAGACAGTAGCTTTTTGCATGTCAGTACTCTGTATACTGGGACGCGGGTGACACAGAGCCTAGGACTTGCCGATCAGAAGGTCAGCGGTTCGAATCCCCACGACGGAGTGAGCTCCTGTTGCTCGGTCCCTGCTCCTGCCAACCTAGCAGTTTGAAAGCACATCAAAGTGCAAGTAGATAAATAGGTACCGCTCCAGCGAGAAGGTAAACGGCATTTCCATGCGCTGCTCTGGTTCGCCAGAAGTGGCTTCATCATGCTGGCCACATGACCCGGAAGCTGTATGCTGGCTCCCTCGGCCAATAAAGTGAGATGAGTGCTGCAACCCCAGAGTCGTCACGACTGGACCTAATGGTCAGCGGTCCCTTTACCTTTACTCTGTATACTGGAAGCAATTAAATATACGGAAAGACGATCTGATTTATCATAAAAGATTTATTGCTTGAAATAAAGCAGTACATGTAGCAAAACTATGAATGCTACTTGTGGTGAAGTGCCAAATGCAGTGTCAAAATATATCTTATTTTTCCCCGGTTTTGCAGAATTTTAAATGAGGCACAAGATTGAGATGCCAGCATGAATAATCAGGGCCGGGGGCAGGGGGGCGCTTATTGATTCAGCATCAGAACAGAAAGCTAGTTCAGTAATCAAGCATGCAAGTTACAATGATTCTTTTTCACGGAGGGAGTGGGGAGAAGAAACTTGTTTTCTTATCGGAGTTTATCCTTAGGTCTGCAAAGGTTGGGCTGTTTGTCCGTCGAGTCCCAGGTCTTTGGTTACCAACATCGCAGTCACTGGATGCATGGAAGCCTTGTGCTCGTGGAAAGTGCTGACAGCTTGAGCACGGGATTTGTCAAATTTATACAGGTCCCTGAAACAGACGCCACAAAATAAATTTTAAACGACTTTTAAAAAAAAAAATCAAGACAAGTACCATTTATCTTTGAAGAACCACTTTGTACATATTTAACATGTAATATGTAGAGAACTTCTTATATTGAACCACTGCCTGCCTGCTTAGGTAATTGTCTTACTTAAACAAAGGACGAGTGAATTTCATTCTGCCTTGTTCTGTAGCCATCTTCAGGGCCAAAGGAATGGCATCTTCCCAGTTGGCTTGAATGCAGAGACGCAGCCATCTGGAAAGCAGAATTAGCCTTTAGTCAGCTAAATCAAGATCAAGAAAATCCAAGTTTAACAACAAGCAGTCTCCAGTCACTGTCACAGTCTAATCTGCCTTACAGGGATTCTGTGAAGACCAAACCATTTACACCACCCTTTGCACTTTGAAGGAAATGTGGGATGTAAGTAATAATCTTTAAATTTATATATATTTAAAATGCTTGCATAGTTTATTCTGCATCTAAGATTGCTTATTCAATGAATTTGGATCTCATTGGCAAGATGTTAGGGCCCCACAAACCACATGCTTGCATGTATCTCTAAATAAACAAGTAAGTTTAGAACTTTGCAACCAGCTGCTCCTGGTTGGACAGTATTCAAAACTACTTTCATGGATCTATACCAGGGACGAACAGGATTATTTGTTTTCACAGTTGTTCTACAACCTCAGGTATGAATGTGCACACACATCACTGCTCAGTTCTATGTACTTGTGCTTTCATTTATATTTTATATATAACAGGCAATTCGACTGAAGATTTAATAAAAGTTACTACTACATAGTATCAATCCATTACATTCGTAAAATTTCAGAATATTCCTACATTTTACAAACCTGAATCTAATTTCAGAGTTGTTCACAGCATTGAAGTCATAAACTTCCTGCATTCGTCTTACATGGCTCACTGGAAGAGGATTCTAAAAATATAAAACAAGAGGGGTACAAATAAAAGCAACATCAAGTCATCAACTCTTCACTTCTAAATAATTGTGCCAGCTCTAAAGTTCACCCCTGAAGCAAGAAGCCATTGTGCCCGCACAATAGGACCACATGTTTCTGAAATGACACACAGACCAAAGTTGTAAGCAACAAAATGGCACTCATTCTGTAGTCTGCTGCCAAAGTGCATGCATACTGTTCAGGGTGGTCAGAACAGTAGGACAAGATACCAACATCCCACAGTGGTTCTACAATTCTATATAAGCACAGCAATAAGTTGGAAGTACAGTGGTACCTTGGAAGTCAAATGGAATCCGTTCCGCAAGTCCTTTCAACTTCCAGAACGTTCGTAAACCAAGGTATGGCTTCCGATTGGCTGCAGGAAACTCCTGCAGCCAAGCGGAAGCCATGTCAGACGTTTGGGTTCCAAAGAACATTCGCAAACCGGAACACTCACTTCCGGGTTTGCAGCGTTCGGGAGCCAAAACATTTGACTCGCAAGGCGTTCGTGAACCAAGGTATGACTAAGACTTAGCTTCTTATCTACTAAGATGACAAGATCTAACAGTCATTGGAAGAGAGAAATGAACATGCTATGACTAATAACTGAACGCCTTCACCTGGCCCAGCTGCAACGAAACACGCCTCTCCTGCATCTGTCTCTATGGCCACAACAGGAACTGAAACCTTCCAACAGCACTCCTCCATTGTCTCTCGAGACAAATGGATGCCAACCTCCCCTAAATTTCACTCTACAAACTTGGAAACGCAACAAGATGGTGCCACAAACATTTATCCTGAAAGGTAAAAAAAAAAACTTTCGCCTATATTTACCTCCAGCAGCAGTAGTGCAAGAAACTCAATAAGCTGGTGTGAAGACAACTCTTTTATATCAGCTGAGCTGAAGGAGCCAAGATCGTTTTCCGTGGCCTATAAGACAAGCAGAATTAGGAGGAAATTGGAGAAGCAGGCCTTTAAGAAATTACAGGGGGATATTGTCTTTGATTCCAAACACCAGCAGTTAAGATTTGAATTTAATTTGTTTAGAAAACCTCATTTGGATACATAAAAGTCAAAAGAATAACTCAAGGGCTCTGGATTCTTTTCTCTTGGGAGGAATGCTATCTGCATGGAATCCTTATGAATTACAGTGACCTTTCAGCTAATGTGTCAGTAGATACCCAGATGGGCACAAGTGGATCAAATCAGCCCAACCCACCTCTATCTATCCCCCAATCCATAATCAAATCATGAATAAAGTACTGTAGTATGACTAACTTGTTCTTAAAACAGCACCAGACTAAAGAGGCAGGCTGAGACACGACCCTGAAGGAAGATTCAGAAAATGCCTTAGCTTTTGAGCAATAGCCCCTTCTATCTGATCTGCCCAACCTCCAACACCCTACCTCCCCCTATACCACATTTATTGCCTCTAATGTAAGAGAAGTTTGAAAGCTCATGTCAAAAAAATATGAAGTCTGAAGTCACAAAAAAAAATCAATAAAAACTGAAGTTTGCCTCAATTGTAAATTGATTTTACTAAATTCTACATTGCATTGAATCCCTAGTTATGCATGTTGAAAGACAATGCAAAATAAAACACTTACAAGTAATTCACTCAACATGTGTTTAACACGTTATGTACATGAGACATTAACTCACTTTGACCCATCTTTGACTCAAGGCAACACAAGCATTTGACAGTGTTGAATCATACCTAGTGAAGACATAAACATGAGTATGTCTTGTTTAGAAAATGTATCTTGAACATACACAGAACACATGCATTTGTATCTAGAGCACACATCCAAATTCTATCTTGCCAGCAGCTACAATATACCCGTATTTTTCGCTCTATAACACGCACCCGACCATAACACGCACGTAGTTTTTAGAGGAGGAAAATCCGTAGGCATGCCACCCGTAGGCATTCCCTCCATAACACGCACAGACATTTTCCCTTACTTTCTAGGAGGAAAAAAGTGAGTGTTATGGTGCAAAAAATACGGTAGCTTATGAGCAGCTCTCTTTTATACTCCTCACTGATCACATCTGGCTTTGAAGAAAGAGAATAGACTATATTACTGTCACAACCAACAGTAGAAAACAGAAAGTGAAGTCTAAAGGGACATTTTTTGGAGCAGACACATTTAGAAATTGGCATAACCTAAATTGTGCAGGTGTTTGAGGAATATTTTTTATCATTGAAAGAGACATGCTTATGCTGCATTTAGATCATTTGATATAGTCATACTTAAAACATTTCTTACCCCAGTCCAAAAGGATCAAATCAAGTTAAATAAAGTGTGTGTGTGTGTGTGTGTGTGTGTGTGTGTGTATAAAATTGACTATAAATAAAAAAATTAAAAATAGGAAAAGTGATTATATTAAGGATCCAATATAATCAAGGATATATTTTTATTAAATATATAATTGAATATTAAATTCTAATAAATTCAGCTATATAAATAGCTCTAATTATATATTTAATAATTTAAATTATATTATAATTAAATAAATATGATTATTATTATACAGAGGTGCTCTTTCAAAACAAATAGAAATGTTACAGAAAAAGATCATGTGCTTACGTTGGTTTTACTGGAGGCATGCCAGGAGTGTTCATCCATGCATTCCAGTCAACTTTGTTAAGAAGGTCAACCTAAAATGAACAGACCAACAAATTATCCAAAATCTTGGAAGTGTTTTATTTCTTTGAAACTCATATTGATTCCAATATTTTTGAAGACTTATTTTTAACTGTTCATTGATAATTTTAATGGGAATCGCATATACAATGAAATGATTTGAGTAACTTGAATTATGAAATCTAAAGTTTCTTCTACTCGTTTCATGCTTAATTCCATATAACAAGACCAGTGTAATGTGTGGTTCTACCAGCATTTTGTCACACTGATGACAGAGCAAAGATGGCATAATTGAGAAGGCCTTATGAAACTGAAAGCTACAGACTTAAGACTAAGCTCTCAAAAAAATCATTCAGCAAAGTGGACTTTTTGGGGGGCAGGGAGAATGACTCATTGTCAGATTAAACTTTTCAGTTAACACTGTTGTTGCATGATAAACACAAGTAAGCAGGCAGCTAATCAGGATACACATATCTCTGCAATATGGGAACTTCTAGGAGAGAGGGATACCTGCAGTACAAGTTTTTTTAGGTGGAAGTTTACTTTCCTATGACATTATAACTTGCTGACATTTGTTGCATAGCCAAAGGGATCGGAGGCTGGCTGCCACACACTCCATCTTGAATTGGAAGATTAGCACCTAACCTTGTCCTTGAAGTAGGAGTACAGGAAATTCTTCCAGTCTTTCGTGTCTATGCTCTTGTATGCAAACTGCTGGATGTATGCCCTTAAGAAGCCAATGAAGACATCTAGGAACATATAAGATGCATTAACAGGAAATAAAGTGCTGCAACAGGGAAAAAAAAGCCACATATATTTAAAAGTAAATTAACCAATACCTGGCCCTCCAAGAAGTTGTTCTAGATAAAGTAGTAAAGCAGAGCCTTTCTCATACGGAACAGAAGAATATGCAACATCAGGATCTACTTCTTTCAGATTAGGGATCAGGTGAGTCACAGGGTTTGTGCTTCCAAGGGTGTTTATCTAGAAAGAAACACATATTGCTGGAAACTGATGTGCTTGGAAGTTGTAACAGAACTCTACCTGCCAGCAACCAGATTGCTGAATTTCGCCCCAAAAGAAGTCTGGTTGTTCCTCTTGTGTGTTTTCGGAGGGTAACAAAGTATTTGTATCCTAATTCATCTCCTGCACTGGAATGTATTTTAAAACTTACCCATTGATTTTATGCCATGCTTATACTGCTGCTTTGTTATTTAATTGATATACTGTTTATTTCCCTCCAATTTTTACTGAAGTTGTGCTTTTTAATCTGGAAGCTGCCTTAGAGGCCAAAAGGCAGGATAGAACTTTCCTAAAGATAATTACCGCACTATGGAGCAGAAATTAATTCTATCTGCAATACCAGATAAAAGCAATAGATTTGCTCTTAATTTTACATGTGCCCAGTGTTTCTGAAGAAAAGTTATGTGTAAGTTAATCTTCAAATTAACCAGAAGCACTCACCGTGTTCTGCAATTCTCTCCAGCCTCCCTGAGCTTGGAAATGCCTGAACTGCTCACCAAAGAGCCGGCCACCGATCCTGCGTTCCAAGTAAACTGTGTGCCCTTCGTTTAGCCTGAAACACCAAGCGCACAAGTCATTATTTCTGTAAATTAGAGAAATCTTTTAATAAGTTAAACACACACCAAAAGAAAAGCCAATTATGTCTTAAAAGCACTTGGATTTCACCTACCAAAAATGCTCCCAGGTCCTGTTTGTTACCAAATTCCCAGTCCAGCTATGAGAAATTTCATGGGCGATAACCTGAAATGTATAGAAGTGGCATAAGCACATAGCGGTCTCTTTTGTCACAAACACACATATCCGTAACAGAAAAAAGGGTGCCACTAAGGTGGCAAAGATGCCCTAAACTGGCCCCATGCAGACATGGTAATAACCATGGAGAAGTTGCTTCAGTTTTCATGGAACTTGGGTTATCCTCCACTGAAATTAATCATCAACTCCCAAAATTTAAAATACTGTTTAATTTGTTACACATTTTAGTGGCATCTAACCTAACATTTTTAAATTTGTTTGGTTTCAGCTTTATTATGGTTTCAATAGAGAAGCCTTTTGATTTTTTTAAAAAATGGGGGGGAGCACCAGCAACTCCCATGATCCTAAATAGATTTTTTGGCCTTTCTCACACACAGAAGAGGGTCCCAAAACAACTTCAACATAAAAATAAAACCACACTTGTTCCAAGAAAGGCAGGTTTAATGTACAATATCCCAGTGAGGCTCCATAGATCTGGTTTCCAAATCACCAGCAACCTCCACTCCAGCAGCTACTACCACTGCTGTTATTGTCGTCTTTTTAATTCACCATTAATTTGTTGCCTTTTTAAATTCACGTAATGTTTTGAGAACCGTTGGTCTAAGTGTTAACTAAGCAGACTGTCTGTATTGCGCAGAACTATATAAAGCTGCAACGTTTTCAGTTTCTTAATATTGAAGTTTAAAACTTACAAGACACGTAAACAGTGAAAAATAGTGGGTGATCTCCAATGTTAGTCAAATTCTAAAATAAATTTCATTCATTTCAGTGGGTCTATGTCTATTCCAAGTATGCTTACTGCTTAGAAAACATACATAGCACCTAATGTTTCAGGCACCTTGTTTAGATTTCAGGGGAAAAGAGCACCTTCAGTATAAATACTTGAGTACAGCTGGTCTTATACTTACATTGGATAATGATCTGTCACCAGCCTGCAGCAAACAGAGATAAAAAAGTTACCTCTCTAATCCATGTCAGATGAAAGCTTAATATAGTATCATTTCCCAATTCAGGCTAAGTTAAGGTCACTTAGCAAAATGAAAGCCACCATGCAAGTCCCAAACTCTAAATGGCTTTAAAATGATGTCCTAAGGAAAGCTATGTAATGTAACCCATAAGAGAGGAAGACACACTTACCAGTAATGTGGGAGTCACAAAAGTGAGGCAGGGGTTCTCCATACCACCATATGGAAATGATGGTGGCAACACTAGCAAGTCGTACTGACCCCATACATAAGGACCTGCTAGGTCTTCTGCAATTTTCAGCATGGCTTCTGTCTGAAAAAAAAGAGCCCAGTAAACTGAGATAGGTTCTAATATTTATGCAATGCCCAATTAGTGAGATAAGATACATCACAGGCAGGATTGTAGTTGACCTGTTTGTACAGAATGAATTTTACTCAGACAATAGAAACCAAGTCCCTCCTGACTTGAAATTCAGGAAATCTGTAAAGTCATTATTAGTGGGGAAATAATACAAGTGGCTTCATATTTTAAGAAGTGGGAAAGAACTTACAAACCTGTCACAAATGTGGCATTTTGAACTACAGTAATACAAACACAACTGTGATAGAGGTAGGATACAATCACTTTCAAGTCATCTTATATGCAGGTGACAGTTGTGGAGCGATCCTCTGAGACTATCTTGAAGCTGAGGAATGCAGTCAGCTTAGTCAATTACCTTTTAATGTTCAAACTTGCTATATGTTTGCTTTACATAGGGTCTTGGGAGAACACTCAAGTTTGTGTTTCTTATGCAAAATGTACAGCCATCTAAGGAATAATTAAGTACAGGCAATGGTCCTTTCGCACAGGGGCTCTATTCCCAGCACCCACAAATATCAGCTAAGCCCTGCCCGTTCTGCCTTCTTCCAGGTCCAAAAGGACCTGTGCATCGGCAACTAAATTAGATATACCTAAAATGGTCACTGCCTCTAACCAGGTATTCACCTTTTCACAATATACCAAAGTCCTATAATCAAAATTTTCACTAACCTCTGAAAATTCATATGCCGATTTGTCCACAAGCTCCTTTTCAGCCCACACCAAAGTTCTGGGACCAATCTCTCTGAAGAACAAAATTCAGTCAGAAAAACCAGGAATACCATCTTGGATTTCCTGGCTGCTTATATCTTAGCGAAAATTTCAATGCAGCTGTTTGTGGACATTTTAGTAGCTGGGACAAGCGAGTGGCTGTAGAAAGCATTATTGAAAGGGAATAGCGGATGTGAACAGTTCCTTTAATTGCCTCTGGTTCCAAAAACTGGCGCAGACATGTTCATATCCTGGCCAGAGTTTGTGCATTAGAAGGTGACAGGGCTTCACCAAACCCTTCAACACTTTACCTTTTGCAAGCAAGTTCTCCCTGCCAGCCTTTGTCATACTTAGTCATGATATTCACAGTCCTCTCTATTTAAGCATTCTGTAGCACAACAATTGGAGTGACCTGGAAGGACTGATGCAAAGATGCATTGCCCAAACAATGTGCATGTACCAGTCAGTTTCTGCACAACTGTCTTGCAACTTCTACTTCTTCCAGGAGCTCAACTATATTCTTCAGTGAGGAAGCAACAAAAGAAATACCGTCTAATTCTAGAAATCGCTTCCAAAACAGCCCATTCTTACTGCATACAAAGTAATTAGAAAGGGAAAGTAGAAAGTTGTCTTGCCTGTCACAAGCTAGATTCAACTAATATTTTGTTAGCAGCCAATGTAGAACAGACGAAGTGTGCTTTCAGATTCCTGTTCAGATATGAATCCTACTGAATCATTTTTACTGTTCTCCAAAGTGACATTGTAGTAACATTGATAAATAGGCTGCAGCCCACTCTCGAGCCCTTGAGAGAGGACAGGCTCAAGCAATTTCTACACTTTACAAATAGAGGAATTTCTACAGTTATTGAGCTTTCGTGTGCATGCACACTTCTTCAGATACCTTCAGGTATCTGAAGAAGTGTGCATGCACACGAAAGCTCATACCAAGAACTAACTTAGTTGGTCTTTAAGGTGCTACTGGAAGGAATTTTTTTTTGTTTTGACTATGGCAGACCAACACGGCTACCTATCTGTAACTACAGTTATTGAGTAATACTCACCTGCTTTCCAAAGCACCAACAACTAAAGCAATCAGATAGCAGGGTATTGGAACCTAACCCCAAAGGAGAGAAAAATAATAGAAACAATAACAGTGCTACATGTCACATATTTTACACCTACAAGGCTGAAGTTATCCAGTGATGCATATCTACATTATGTAACCAGCCATTGTGGGCTGAAAGTGCATAATGGCTTACATTTTGTATGAAACGGTATATCTTCCTTGTGCTTTCTTCTGGGTCAGGCAAGTCTCCATCTCTCTTGGCACTCATAAGTGCCACCAGCTCATTCGGAACAGATATCTAGTGAAGTACAAAAATACATTTGTTTTTATTTAATAATGTTAACTATTTCACACCTTGCAGGCAATTATACCCTAGAATGGCAATTCCGTAGCAGTGCAGCTCAGAAATAATTCACTTCTCGCCTTACCTGAAAGCTCCCCTTATTTTCTGCCATGTTCACACTTGGGTTTTTCAGAAGTGTTAAGTGACACATTCCCCGGTGTCATGACAAACACCAAGTTACTTGATCACAAGTAACACATGCCAATGTGCAATTTTGATCTTTTGGTTCCCTGTAACATACTGATCTCTTGGAGAGAATAAACAGTGACTGTTCCTGCAAAAAGACACCCATAAGACGTACACTTTGAGCAGTGCTGTGTGGGCAGTAAAACACTTTCTGGCAGGTAAGAACTGTTGCAGGTCCTCTGCCCCAAATTAGACTGGAAGTGTGACAGAGAATTTAAGGTTAAAACTGCCTCCCGTGGTCCTGGCCTGCTTTGCTTTCCCCATCAACTCTTTAAAAAAAAAAAAAAAAAAGCTGTGCAAGGGCTTAACAGCCCATAAGACAGAGGCCTAGGAACCTGCACCCAACACTGAGCAACCAACCACCAACATATCCCTCTCCAGATTTCTGACAAAAGTAACCTCTGATATGTTTTGCAATGCATAAAGAAAGATACTCTCAAGGAGAACATGTGGATTTGATGTTAAAATGTTGAGTCAGCTATGTTAATAATGCCACAACAGTTCCCACATTCTGGAGTTCTAAGTGCTGAAACTGCATTCTCACAACCTCCCTCTTAAGCTATTTAAGTGCTTATCATGACAAATCTGGCACAAATGATGCAAAACTTGTCACTCTGCCATCTGGTTATGGGTAATAAAGTGTCTGAGGCTGGTAAGCAAGAGATTCTTACTTCCAATAAACTTAACTTTATATCCATCTGTTTCTTACGGCATTCTTTATAGGCAAGTGTAAATTATACCCTTGAATGTTTTAAGTGTGTTCTAAGGTGCAATTTACACAAACAGCAACACCGCAGCAACTTGAAAAGTTGCTGGGTTGAGGCTGCAGCATAGACAGTTTGCACGAGACTAGGTTGTAAAATGTTCTCTGCTTTATTTATTGGTAACATTTATTGCCCATCTTCTTCCACTACAGAATTCAAAGTGGTGCACATGGAATTTTCCAGTGATTTCCCAGCAGGCACTGGTCATAACCAGGCCTCCTTGGGTTCAGCAGTGTGGCTGCAACATGTACCCTCAAGAATCTGCCTACACTTTTCTTCTTTCCTAACGTCCCCTCTTTTTCTTGGTAACAGTTTTTATTCATTATCAGTGTTTTAACATGGCTGCAGCATTGATATATCCATCTACCTTTGTTTACATTAGAGCGTATGACATGCAACAATTACATAAAATTAAAATAAACATTTTTGAATATATTAACAAAGTGGTATCAAAGTATCTACCCAAATTATTGCAATAATTGCAGATATGAAATGACGTATGGTAACATGCATTGGTATTTTGTATCAATAACAATTAACATTTATAGGAATTTAAAGGAAGTGGGAAGGAAGGAGGAAGGGGATTATTTTTTAAAAAAATGTACTTTGTGCATGCATCCTTAATCCTTTTATCCAAATTCTGATATTTGCATGGATCTTGGAAAAACATGCCTACTTTTCTCAGATTTGTCTTAAGGCCAGATTGGGGAGATGTCATGTGGTCCAGTCTATACATGACTTTTCACCTGCCAGATCCTCTTGTTTTCAGGTTTAGGAAAGCAATGAGTTCAAGGAACTCCACGGCTCCTGCTGCTGAGGTGCAGGCTTTGGCAACTAATTTACATGAAACCTGTCTGTGGCCATTCTCTACTGATACATAATTATCCCACTGGTCCCTCCAGAAACCCTTGTCCAGGGCCCAGATGAGTCTGAGATGTTAAAGATGCAGCCAAGTAACTGTTGTCAGTGTGCCCGTTCTTTTAGGAAAGAGGTTGTGGCTCAGTGAGAGAGAACATGCTTTACAATTTCAAGTCCAGTTCTTGAAATCTCCAGGCAGGACTGGGAGAGTCACTTGTCTGAATGCTAGGAAAACCACCCCCAAGCCACCCCCTCCTGAGCAACACCCCTGACCAGACTTTCTCTGCAACCTCCTTGACTGTTTTTGCCTTGCTGGAATGTGTCTTCAAACTCTGATAAAGCTTTCATGGATGGAGGATAGAGAGGGATGTAAAAGTATAAAGAAACTAGCTTACTGTGCAAAGGTAACATTCACAGTGTTGTTCTGCCCACTTTTGCCTCCAGCCCTGCCAATCACTAGCATGTGGCCGCTGGAAGGTTGTCCAGATAGGAATGTGGCTATGGGCTGAAACTGGTTCCCCACCCCTGATGCAAGCGATACTGAGCTAGAAGGACCCAAATTCTGATACTGTATGAAGCAGCTTCATATGTTCCTAATTATCTGATGCAAATTTGCCATGCAAGTCTGATGATAAGCAAATAGATCAAACTCTACCCAGCTCACTGAACGGCTCAATTGTTCAAAGGACTTATGTCATGGAGCATAAGCACAATTTCAGAAGAAAGTTTTCAAAGCCAGAGAGCTTGGCTTCCTTGGGCTGGGAAAACAAACATCTTCAAGCCTCCTTTATTTAGCAACATTTTCTTTAAGGATTTCCCTGAAGACAGAAATTGGTTTTACTGTAAGCTTATAGTGGGAAAAACTTCTACTCAGCCAATTTACTTTAGCCAATTTGTTAAGATTCCTGTGTTATGAATCCTAAGCAGTTTCTGCCAAGTGCTAGAACAAACAGACAGCTTGACAAGTGCTTGTTGGATTCAAACAGTCACTTTTATATACAAACATTTCTTCCACACTCACCCAAACCCAGGAGAGAGAAGCAGTCAAAGGGGAAAAAATCCACTTGAAAGAAAAAAATTGAAGCTAAAAAGAGAAACCACCATGGACAAAAGGCAGGAAAAGGGACACACAAGACCAGCTGCTTCCAGAAGTCAATTTTCCTCCCTTTGGACACTAGATGGCAGGGTTTCTCACCTGCTGGGCCATCCTCCATGGAACAAGGTATTATTTTATTTCCAACATTGCAAATTCAATCTGTCAAAACCTATCCCATGGCGCCCTCTTACAGTGGAGGCTAACCAACTGGTTTTCTGCATATTCAAGAGTGGCTCCAGATCAAATAACTATCCTTGCTTCCTAAGCCATGATTTATAGAAATGGACAAGTTTGATTAAGCAAGAATCTTACTGTTTAGTCTGTACAGGCGCACCATCTATGCAGGGCCATGGGGGCCAAGCCTCCCCAAGTTCTACAGCGGCCCTGCACACACACCATTGGGTGTTCACACGCCCTGCGACATGTGTGAGTGACATCAGCACGCGGAGCACCCGGGTCTGTACTAACACCTAGTTCTTCTCCAAACCCCATCTATTTGTTGAAAGACAATGGCACCTTCCAGATAGAGCATGATTAAGGCAACCAACTGGAATCTTATAAAGCAGTAGACACTTAAATTTGTGCACCAAAGCTTTACGAACAAAATAACAATTGGGTACCCGCTATACATTTTCAGTTTTTTAGTCTGCATGTTCACTCAAGCTGCACAGTTTGGTGGCAGGGTTTTAATGAATAACAATGCACTAATTGAGATTATGGATGACTTCTAAATAAGAGAGCAAAGTTTGCACCTCAAGGGTACAGAGCTTTCAGGTTCACCTACTTCTGCATAGTATGTTAGCTTCACTGAAGGAGTGTCCTGGCAGGGAAGAATAGCTCTGCAGTGCGTGGCCTAAAAAACAAAGTGACACAGATTACAGGCTGCTATTCTTACAGGCAGATAAAGTAATGCACAAGGAACATTTTTTAATATTACATTTTAAATTTCTTTGCACTACACTGCTACCATCAAAAGCATAATACCCCCAAGTAACCACATCTAGGCACAATTTAATTAGGCTCATGTGCCTGCTTCAAATTCATATATACATTTCACATTCCCTAATGAAGTCCACCAATCAAATGCCCCTTAGTTTAGAAGACAATTTGACATTTGAAAGGCAAGTGGACCGGTAAGATCACAAGCACATGTACTATTTGTGATTGCCTCACCACATTATAAGCATTGCTTCAAAAATGTCATAATAGAGCACCCTCCAGAACTTTATACAACATACATGCTTCCAAGTAATCATAAAAAGGCAGTAACCAGTGATATGGGTTTTCTGGTGGGGAAAGGAAATTTCCTAGACTTTCCACCAAAAAAGTGTTCTATCCAAAAATTCAGCAACTATCAAGCATTCCCCTCCCTACCGTATCTGTTCCTATGTAATTCTATGAGCTTCTCTGAATTTACCTGGTAGCACATCCTACATCTGCTTCATCCTGCACCTAATGGATCGATCTAAAGCAAGCTCCTTACAGGAATGGTTCTACTAAGTTATTTTCATACCCCAGGATAAGGACTTTAGGAAATGGGTAAAGTTTTCTCCCTTTACTGCTCATCTCCAAAAGACCACAGGGAAAGTCTAGACAGCACCTCCATCATTAATTGACTTTCGTGGAAATTACATGGTTTGATGTTCTAAGTATCAAAACGATTTCGTTTTGCAAATCTTGTTCAACACTATTATCACCTTATTTCTGACCTTTGGTAAAGAATTACAACCCTATTAACAGTCGCACTTAGTATTATAGTTCATACAAATGTGTTGAAGCATAAATGTCTGACATTTAGAAGATAGTACACAAGATTTGAAAGACACAATGACCCTGTTCTCTTAGCCACCAGGTCATAAAACTTCTTTTAAAGAATGTTCAATTTCTTGAGATAAGCAACAACCAGGATCAATTCCTCAGCTTCAATATAACCAAGGCCTTTTACGCCTTTGCACCCAGCCAATGTACCCACTATGCAATGGGAAGTTATCACACAATGGGATCCTGAGAGCCTTTACAGACTGCTACTCACTTCCCCAACACACTGTAAGATTGTATGATATATACTTTAAGAGAGTCTGTGGCAGACAGTCTTGGCTCAAGTCAATTCAGTTGAGAGGCACCGTTTGGCCAAGTGGAAGCAGTGCAGGATACACAAAACTAAGTAACATGTGGGAAAAGGTTGCCCATAGCAGAGAAGGAAAACAATGGTTTGCTCACCTGACACTGACTGAAGAGAAATGGGTGCCTTTTCCCCGATGTCTGCTCTGGAGTGAACCATTGGAGCGCTGAAGACCTTGGAGACGTTTCAAAAGTGATCTCTACAACCACATCTTGCCCCCTGTGAATATTGGAATAGTGTGCATTTTTGAGAACAGGTCAGATGTGATACTTCCATCATCTTTGGAAAGTTCTAACTTTTAAATTTGTAACTGCAAATTTAGGGACAAACTTAGGCAGTCGTTTTCTTAAAATTTTAACAGCCAAGCAATTTAATTATGTTAATGAAGAATATGTAGTGGGCAAATAATCTTCCATTCAAACAACTACAAAGTTGTTCGTGCATGAGCAACAGTAGCCCTAACTCACAAATACATTGAGTGGTGTATATTAGAATTTCAGGACAATGAGTCATAACTACCTCAAGGAACAAGTCTTATCAGTTTTTATAGCAAGAAAAAACCTATACGGGCCCAAAGTAAGTATATTTTGCCAGACTCTTAAGCAAATTTCTGCAAGTATGGCATCATGTCATATGCTACGATATTACACAAGCGCAACTGCTAGTTTAGCATGACACAGCCTCTTAATCTAGCACATTTTAAGATAAGATCATCAAGAGACCAGAAAAGGGGGATAAACTGAACACACATACTTTCCCAACTCAAAAGGTAGTGTGATTTCCAGCGGTGCTCCTTTGAAGCTATGACGTTCCCCAAGAACAAATTGTGCATCTTGCTTATTGACAACCACTTTGTGTATTGTTAGATCCTTTGTGTCCAAAACCTGTAAGTGAGTTCATGAGCTATTATTGACAAACGCACTAATATATATTGAAAATTGAATCAATATATTCAATATTTTACATGGCCAAATGGCCAGTATAAATTCTATCTGTTCATAAATTCCCAAAGAAATAGAGAAGCAGACATCTACAAAGGCTCAAAAATGTAGCCCAGCCTTTCCTTGCATGTTGTTAACAGGCTTTTCCTCATAGTCATGCAAAAGGATTATGTTGCCAAGACAAAGGGGACTGAGCAGAACTTGATTGCATTGCCCAGCTCAATTTTCAGAACAGTCGGTGCTATCAATCTCTAGGTGCTATATGAATACAAGACAAGCATCTTGCAAAGCTTTGTCTGCACAGCACAAACAATTATATGCTTCAGAGCTACACAACTGCAGCTATGTTGTGGCCAGTTTTCTACATCTGTTTTTAAGATGTAGGAAAACACAGTATGTAGAGTTAGCTGTATTTCACTTTAAATGTTCTGTTCATTCCACAACCTTGGGTCTCTGTGCCTTCAAGTACTTACAAAGAACAGAAACTCACATTGTTCCAAAGTACTAAACAGCTGATGAAACAAAGACACTTAAGATTTTTTTTTGGCCAGGTGTAACCCATTTCTGTGGCGAGGAGATTCAACTTGTAGAAGACATTATAAATCATACATTTATTTACACAACAGCACCAAGTAAAGTATATCAGTCCCTGAAGTGCATTAAATATTTTTAGGATATTGTGTAATCATTAGGGACAATATTCCAGAAACTGACAGAAACTTGACTTGGAAACTTCCCTTTACTGAGAAACTTGACTTGGATCTTTGTTTACAATTTAGAACATCCAGCGATCTCTCCAACTTCAAATCAACCGAAAGACTTTAGCAATCGCCGCCAGTTCTTTATCAAGGAATCGGCCACTTAAGTTTAGAGAGAGAGAGACAAGCCCTTGAGGAACTTGCTTTTGCAAGCCCCTACCATACCAGCGTGACAAAGTACAACTTCCAAGGAAACAAAATGCGAATATTGCAGCCACGAGAGAAAGTCGCCAGCCTCAAGAGCATCTGCTTAAGACAAACCAATTTAAAACAGAAGCCCAAGCCAGCTTTGCGCACAATCCCTACGCCCGTTTCCTGCAAAGCTGTGATTCCCAATGCGGGGCACATGTCCCACAGGGGGGCAATTTGATTTTTAAGGGGGGCAATTTGGAAGCCTGTTTAGACCAAGTTAGTGGCCTTTTAGGCTTCCTCCACGTGAATAGGAGTTCAATTTTTAAATAATAAATTATATGTCACGGGGGGGGGGGCGGCATCAGGATTTTAGATATACTTAGGTGGGGCATGGCCAAAAAAAAGGGAACCACTGCTCCAAAGGAAGCTCCGCTGGGTTCCTCCAAGGTAAACGCGCCCCCAGGTAAGAGGAGGAGAGAGAAAGAGATATTATCTTGGGACGAAGGAGGCGTCAAAGGAGAAGGTGTCACCCAGTAACTTTCCAGGGGTCCCTTCCGGTTCCCCTCTGGGGCGGCCGTCGCCCTCCGCCCCACAGAGGGGCCTGCGCTCCTGCCGGCTCCACGACGGAGGGCGGCCGGTCTTCCCCTCTCCCTACAGACCTAGAGCCCCACGCCCCGCCTCGCCCGTCTAGGGAAGAAGTTACCAGTCGGCGCAGGCTGTCCCTCTCCGCCCTCACGGTGAGGGCCGCGGTCCCCCTCAGCGAGCGGCTGGCGAAGTCCACGCGGCAGCGCAGGTGGAGGTGGTGGGTGCGGCAGCAGCCGGGCGACGCGAAGGAGCTGGGATCCTCCTCGGCCATGGCTGCGCTCTCGCCTTCACGCCAGCCGGCCCACGGCGCTTAAGAGCCGGCCTGCCGACCGCAGGCCCCGCCTCGTGAGGCGGGGTCAAGGGAAAGGGATTCTGGGAAAGACAGTTCTTTAGATGGGGGAGAGCCTAAGGAAAATACGGATGGCGGACTACCACTCCCACAATCCACTACGGGAAAGCCTCGTTCAATGGCTTCTGTTTGGATGGGCCGGTTATCCTATGGCACGCCGCAAATTCTCCGGAGGAAGAATTTAAATTGACAGATGAAGAGGGTTGACCAAGTGGTTCCTCGTTAGTATAGTGGTGAGTATCCCCGCCTGTCACGCGGGAGACCGGGGTTCGATTCCCCGACGGGGAGGTACTATGTTTTTTCCTTCCTTTCTTTGCTCTGTCTATACTGTATATATAATACAGTTTACAGCAACTATTTCGAACATGTACAATTCACCTACTGGTTTATTAATACTTGTCTCTGCTTGCAGAGTAAGTGCCGGTTTTGCACTAGCAATGCTTACAGCAATGGCTAATGATATTAAACTGAAAAGCAGCTTTTTAATAGAAGTTCATTATTCATACCTCAGGCGATTAGAGGAAACCTAGGGTGGCATCATTAAGTGAATTCATATTTTAGGTTGAGATTAGTGCTAGTGCATTTTACTTGATTAAAGAAGTGCCATCCTGTTTCATCAGGGATGGGGGAATTTTGCAAGACTGCTGTGATTTCAAAATTTATAATTATGACCGGTGATGAAAATTAATTGTGGATTATTCATTATGAATAATAGTGTTCACAAACGTGGCAAATGGACAGTTGATTCCAACTGTCCACTTGGACTGTGTGGCTCACCTGTTGGAGTGGCTTGGGATGAAACTTGAATGTAGAGAGGGACTCTTCTTCCGTTAATAATAATAATAATAATAATAATAATAATAATAGTAATAATAATAATAACTCATAATTTTATTATTTATACCCCACCCATCTGGCTGGGTTTCCCCAGCCACTCTGGGCAGCTTACAACATATCTAAAAATACCAATCCTTATAATTTTTCCTAAAATCATTGATTTTTAGCACATACAGAGGTTCCCATGTGCCCAGCTAATAGATAACCACATGGATCTTTGGATCAGGTCTGCTTGTTTAAAAAAATTGTATTCATTTGTTTCTTAACAAAAGGTTCTACACTTGATCTTAGCCGCAAATTACAAATATAAACAACCAAAAAAAAAGACAGTCTATTCTTTTATCTGTTTAGGTACATCTGTGCGCAGGTCTGAAAATCCATGTTATACTGGAGTCCTCAGCGCAGAAGAAAACTCGAGGCAGCCAGATTGAGATGTAGGGCACTGAAGATTGATATGTGGTGCTTTTGTGTAAGAAATAAAATGATGCCACACACACACAAAAATTCTGGTAAAGAGTTGAGTCTGGTTGTGTTTGACTTTGGCTAATTTTTGTATCATTTTGTAACATTTTCCCAGTACGGCAGTTTATCATACAACCTGTCAATAGAATGCTCTATCTGTCATGTGTTCATTTCATTTGTTATTTATGCCACTCTGAAGTGAAGTCACTATGGGGAAGGAGGGCCTGGACACGGGCATCTGAGTCTCTTCCTAGGTGTTGGGTACTGAGAAACTTGTAAATGGAAGCCTATTCTCTCTTAAGGCCCTTTTATCAGTTCAAAGATATGCTAGTTTAGGAAAATTAAGGAACTGTGTTTCTCTCTCTCTCTCTCTCTCACACACACACACACACACAAATCTGGTTATAGAAATTAATGGTCTTACTTGTGTTAGCTTTATATGAAAAGCATTATATTCGTGGCCAGTTGCTTACTTAATCTTGCTTTCTGCATGTTGATCTACAACACTGAAATTTCTGTGCTAAGACCATGCATTGCAAAACCATTAGTTTTAGTTCCTCAGAACTAATTTCCTAACTTCAGAGTTATGGATAACTTCCTTTTTCTTGTGGTACATCCCTTTGTATTTAACTTGCTTGCTACACTGCATTAAAATATATACTGATCTTTAAGCATGTGGCATCACAAGTTCAAGCAGACTTGCATATTTATAGTAGGGTCAGTTTCTAATCACTTATTTTAACATTTGCATCCCATTCTCATTGCTTGATAGTGCAATGGGGTGTTGTGCAAGCATAAAGAAGCGCTGTTGTAAGTTCCATCTGACCATATCATTGCCCCGTGGTGTGATGGACGGCACTGCCTTTGAAAGCTTACACAAGAGCAAACAACTTAGGACATGATCTGAAGCTTCACAGGGACATTCAAGATTGCTCCACATAATCTGTGGCTACCTCATTCCTCCATGCTGAAGTGTAAGGGGCAGCCCCACGCAGTGCTAAGCATGCATCAACATTTCTGCTTGCAAGCTGGAACTACTATTGCATCAGAGCATCACTCTTTTAGCTGACGCACATTTCATCTTATTTTTCCTTTAGGCAATGCTGCAGTCACTTCAGCGTACCACCATATGAACTTAAACCACTCTTAACAATAATGGTAGAGCTACATTTTTGTGACCCTGAAGTTTAAGCTTTTATGGGTGCCTCTTTGCAACCAGCAATGAAGTCTGGGTAACCACTGTTAGCTTCTTTAGTGGGGCTGTTCACAACCATCTTTACAACAGCTGTGCTACTGACTCTCAGACTTTGGGATTGTTGAAATATATACAACAAAACACTCATAAATTTGTGTTGTGCAACCCATTTTTTAAAAAAGTAATGTGGACTAAAGTTGCTTCTGGGGCCCCCCTGGGATAACAAATTCTCCTGTGGCACAATGGGTCAGTTTCTCTGGCTGTTAACCAGAAGGTTGGTGGTTCAAGCACACCCAGGGATGGCTGTGAGCAGAATTCCTGCACTGCAAAGGGTTGGACTAGATGACCCTCGGGTCCCTTCTAACTCTACAGTTCTAAGATTCTGTATTGGCTGTGAACTCTTCCATTAAAAAAGTATATTGTGAGCTGTTAGGAGTCCACCTAGTGGGGAAAAGCGGGACATAAGCTTTTAAAAGAAATTCAAAAGCTAATGTAATTTCACTCCTTTCTCAATGCCTGGAAGTCACGGTTAGTAGACAATACTGAGCAAAAGAGTTCAATAGTCTTATCAACCCAAAGCAGTTTCCTGTGTCCTAACTCTTTCAGTTACTGGTTGGTTCAAATAAATTTGACACCCCCTCCCCAATGTGACAAGACCTTTACTGGAGAGAGAAAGAGAGAGAGGACACATTGATAACACTTGTGGTTGCAGCCTCCACCAAATATAATATATTATTTGCATTTAATAAGAACCACGTCTTTCAAGCTGGAAGCTGGTGAAATAAAGGAGATATGTACCTACATTTGGTTTATTCCCCAACCATTGGCTGCACACTTTATTCATTCCATCTTTCTTCCTCCCCCAAAACAAAAGCTAGCAGCAAAAATAGGCTTGTTATTTACTTAACCATCTGCTGTTTATATGCAAGCCCAGTCGAAATAGGAGAATAAGAAAAACCTGCATGTCATCATAGAGGTCTTTTTTAAAAACCAGCAAACCAAGGCAGGCACCTTTATTTCATGTCTCTCCTGCCACTGTTAAATGCAATTATAACTACAAGGTGGCTTTAAGACACCAGCTAACAGAATGCCATGACAATAAAATAAAGCCAAATTAAAACAAGGAACTAAAAAAGTACTTAATTTGGAGACAGCTTGCAATGGAGAAGCAGGAGTACAAGTTAAACACCTCGCACTCTAGGTACAAAGGTGGACTTGCTAGAGGGAGCAGTACAAGTTTTTTTATATATATTTAGAAAAGTTTAATAAAAGTTGAAGTCCAAAATGTCTTGCATGAGACTTTTGCAACCACAGGTATTATCTTCACCAGTATTATTTGCAATTTATTATTTGCAGAGGAAACTGAATAGATTCAGAATAACTGTTACAGCTGCTTCCAGTCCTGGTTTGTTTGAGGGGCTACAGCAACTATCTCAGATTCAATTCAACTTATGAAGAAGTCATTTTCACCCCAGTCTGCATTCCATAAATTGGCTGCCAACCACTAGGGTGTACCATTGTCAATGCTTCAGCAAATAAGCAAGCAAGCAAACAAGCAAACAAACAAATACTTTGTGAAAATAGAGGAGAGAGTTGGAAATGATAGTTTCAAAACTAACTCAGTTTTTTCAAATTAAAATTTGGAATAGGAAATAAAACAAAAATCCTGGTGTGAATTTCATCTCTGCTATTATGTGTGGCACTTCTTCTGCGATATGTACAATGGGGAAGAGAATCTCTTTGATATCAGAAAGCATCAGGCAAGATTCAGTTACAATATCTTAAGAGGTGTCCAAATACACAGCAAACAACTTGCCAAAATATACAGTTGATAAGCAAATGTGACATGCAGCAATAGTATTTTCCCCGCCAGTTCTTAATCTTTTAAAGCCTTATATTTAAAAACAACACTGCAAGCAAATTTTCACAGGGAAATGTAAATTGTTTCTCTTCAGTGAGCTATGAAACCATAAAAACACAAAATGAGTATCAGGAAAGCAAGCAAAAAATTTACATATTTATTACCAGTAATGCAATGGGAGTCAGAAAAGGTTATAGACAATGGAAGGCAATAATGCCCTTATCTTGTGGCACTGGCACAAATGGGGGATTATTCCACTTAAGAGCAGGCTGCTATGCAGTTGGTTGGTTTCGAGCTGACTGGACTGATTATCCACAACAGTTAAAAATGATGCTCTGTGCTGGAAGCTGGAAACAGTAAGAACAGAATCTGGTAAACTTAGAATGTGCAGTAATTCATATTTGTGTTCCAGCTTAAAAACCTTAGGGTAGACTATTAGAATTTTTTTTAATATTAATAATGTGGTAAGCTTTTAGTAACCCTGCAAAGATATTTAGTGTACAGTTCTGTATTTCGAGTCAGATTCCTTTCACAGTCATCCACATCTGAAGTGAATAATAAGTTTATTATTATGTAGTCTGAGGAATGGCTTTTCATAGCCCATTGCTTACTTGTTTCTGCCATGGAATATGCGGAAGAGCATCCACAGTAAACTACACAAACTGGAAAGCAATAGCAACAAAAAAGAGCTTTGCAGATTCTAGGGCAGGGATGAGGGTCCTTGGGCCTTGGGGGAAATAAAAGTATTTCTAAGTAGCCCCAGGCAGGTGC
Organism: Podarcis melisellensis; assembly: GCF_964234715.1. Lineage (NCBI taxonomy): Eukaryota > Metazoa > Chordata > Lepidosauria > Squamata > Lacertidae > Podarcis > Podarcis melisellensis. The sequence continues at coordinate 41,125,167 of NC_138542.1, forward strand.
TGTCTTTCCCCCAGCTGTGTGCCCATTAGCAGAAGACAACAGGAGACAATAGCAAAGCTGAGAATGGGAGGTTGCCAGGGTAACAGGCAGGGCATGGTGTCACACAGGAAAAATGCGTCCCTTTGAAATTTAGAGGCTGGGGGATAATGCTGGGCTGCTGTGAAGGCTCGGCTCCTCCTGAGATGTGGATGCCATGAAATCTCTCTCCATTGAAAGCTTTCAGTGAAATAAATAATATTTCAAAGACACTGTAGACTGCACCACACCTCATTTCCCCCAAAGGAACACAGACCCTAGCTGAGTTCCAAGACCCCCTGTAATCTTGTGTACCTCTCGACAGAGATTGGGGTGACAAGTAACAATATAATAAATATATGCAATTTCAGTAATAGGGAATTCAGTCCTGAGGTAGGACCCAGGGTCACCAAGATTTTAGCCCTCCATGACAAATCCAGGGAGGCTGGCCTAGATTGTGAGGGAAGCCTCACTCATCCAAATTTGCTCCGATATGTATTCTCTGTCCTCTGTAGCCCTTTGCTGCTTGTTTACTTTATTGAGTTTCTGGTAGAGATACTTCAGTGTTACTACTTTCCAGGCAAACAGGTTTTCCTGCACGTTTCTATCAGCTTCTTCATCAAGAATACTTAAACAATGTTAACTGGCAGTTAAAAAAAAAAAAGCAAGCTAAGCAGTGTTAGAGTTGAAACTTGTTGCAAGGTCTGGTCTCTACCGCAAGTGTGTTAAGTTTTGTAAATTTGTGGCATGTACTGAGGTAAATGAAACCGATAAGCAGGTGGTTAAAAGAAAAACAAAGCTTATACAGTGGTACCTCAGGTTACATACGCTTCAGGTTACATACGCTTCAGGTTACAGACTCCGCTAACCCAGAAATAGTGCTTCAGGTTAAGAACTTTGCTTCAGGATGAGAACAGAAATTGTGCTCCAACGGCGTGGCAGCAGCAGGAGGCCCCATTAGCTAAAGTGGTGCTTCAGGTTAAGAACAGTTTCAGGTTACGTACGGACCTCTGGAACGAATTAAGTACTGAACCTGAGGTACCACTGTATATGAAGGAAGTCACTATTCTAATAGGGTGAATTATAGTATGTAGTACATTCTGCACTACTAATGTAATTAACCAGACTTAAGTAGTTTTTTGTTTTTGTTTTAAATCCAAGTTAGGAAGTGGACTAAGATTCAGTTAATAGATAGGAGGAGCAGGTTTCCTGTCCCTACTTATTTCCTCATGACCATTTTTTCCGACCACAGCTCAGGAAAGACTTGCACCTGACCCGAGGGCTATTCAGCAAAATTGCTGATCCACAGTATACATTCAAAGCACATTTAAAACACCCAACACCCCCCAGAGAATCCTGGGAAATGTAGCAGAGCTATAGATCCCAGTACCCTTAACAAACTACAGTTCCAAAGATTCTTTGGGGGAAACCATGTGCCTTAAAGGTGTGCTAAATGTGCTTTAAATGCCTGCTGTGGTCTGCCAAATATTGTTGGAGACCCAACTCCCATCAGCCCTAGTCAGCCTAGCCAGTGGTCAGGGATAAGGGATAATGGGAGTTGTAATCCATCAACACCTGGATGTCACCCAGCTCCCCACCCTGCAATACTGGTATATGCACACCCACATTTAACCCAAGAAAATTTCATTTCTATTGTTATTGCAACCTCAGCCTTCTTTTCCCACTGGACCTTCTGCCTCCATTCTATGGGGTTTGGGGAAGTAGTTTATCTCTCATAGCTACAACTGGTATAAAAATTTCAGAGCTAATAGTCCAGGTAAACATTATTAGGAACCTTCCCTGCCCCTTCCCATCCACAAAATGTGTCTCCACTTAAAACAGGGGTAGCCAACTTGGTGCCCTTCCGATATTGGCTGGACTACAGGTCCCATCATCCCTGCCCACTGGTCATGTGGGATGGGGCTGATGGGAGTTGTAGTCTAGCAACACCTGGAGGGCACCATGTTGGCTATTCCTGATTGAAAACAATGCAGGGTGGAAGAAAGAAACCAGAGGTTTCTGGCTGGCAACTGTATAACATTACCTATGCGTTTGGTACCGTGTCATATATTTCGAAACTGCACAAAATAGCACACATTTATTTGCTCAGGTGTATCAGTTATCACAAACACTGGCACCACTGAAGGAACCGGACTGGAGCAGCACACTCAATTGCTAATATACCACACAATGTATACTTTCCAACACTGGAAATATGTCTCAGGAAGTCGGCTGACTGGCTGGCAGACATTTAATTGCTACAGTGGAGCTGTTGTGCCAGACAGACTTCATGCTACCTTGACTGTCAAAGTATATTGGAAAGAAAAGCAGTAAAGTAACACTTTTGATTAAGAAGCTAGGGTGGGAGTGGGGAACGACTGATGAAATTGCATATGGAGTCCAGAAAAGTCCATTCCACTACTGATGTTCTCTTACTGCCATAAAGTTCTTTCTGATACGTATTTAGTCGGAATCTCCTTTCTTGTAACATGAATCTATCGGTTTGGGTCCAACCCTCCAGAGCAGGAGAAAACAAGCTCCCTCTTTCATGTGATAGCCCTTGACAATATTTGAAGATGGCTATCATATCTCCTCTCAGTCTCCTCTTTTCCAGGCTAAACATACCCAGCTCCCTCATTTGTAATACATTCTGCATAAAGGTAAAAGTAAAGGATCCCTGACAGTTAAGTCTAGTCGCAAACGACTCTGGGGTTGCGGGCGCTCATCTCGCTTTACTGGCCGAGGGAGCCGATGTTTGTTTGCAGACAGTTTTTCCGGGTCATGTGGCCAGCATGACGAAGCCACTTCTGGTGAAACCAGAGCAGCGCACAGAAACGCCGTTTATCTTCCTGCCAGAGTGGTACCTATTTATCTACTTGCACTTTGATGTGCTTTCAAACTGCTAAGTTGGCAGGAGCAGGGACTGAGCAACGGGAGCTCACCCCATCGCGGGGATTCGAACCAGTGACCTTCCGATCAGCAAGCCCTAGACCACAGCGCCACCCGCAAATGTATCATTTGTAATACATTCTACATACAAAATACTAGAAAGAATGTTCTCCCAATGAGATCACTTGATTGGCTCAACATTCAGACAGATTCAGTTTTTAAATCATGTTAATAATTAATATTAGTTCCCTCAAATATGGAAAGTACTGTATGAGGCAATTTCAATATTTCTTGTACTGTATAGCATTTGCTCTATTTTGTATAGGTATCTTACATTATTAATGCTATTCATTTGCATTTTTGTTGTTAGTCTTACACACTTTTAATAATATTAAAACGAGCCTTGATGCCTCATCACTCAAAAAGCAGAGAGACCCAGCAGATGCATACCCAATAAAAAACTGCTTATGTTCTAAGTATTGTATCCTTTTTCTATAATTACATTGGAGAATCGCACACATATCAACAAATTACTTTTAATAAGCAGCTACTGAGATCAATATTTATTGCTGATATACGTAATTGCATAGAGAACTGTTCATGTCTCAGTGGTCCCTCTGTGGAGCAAAACCTTTAAGTCTCGAGTTATGTTGTTTATTTGACCATGAGTGAGTGCCTTTGTATTGCAGACATAGTGTATTTTGGGAACCAGAGAAGGTGCTGTCGAAGTGCAAAGCCCCACTAATATTATTATTACTGTTTTTTTAACTTACGTATTTCACATTGTGAATAGCTCTGGGTTTTCAGCATGTGAGGGATTTGAGGACAGAACTGTGAATAAAATATTCCCATTGTTTACATGTCCTTTTGTGTGTCTCAGTTTGCAACTTCACACATATATATATACTTGTTTAGCTCAGGTTTCTGTGTGTGCATGGACAGGCACCCCTCCCTAAGGAAGCTATGACAGAAGGCCTGTGCAAATGTGCTTCCTCTTCCTTTTACTCCCCAACTTTTAAGGTCAGAGGATCTGGAAAAACCTCCTCCACCCTGCGATTTGATCTCATGATTGCAACAGTGCCACTGTTCCTCTCCCCACTGCCAGCCCCCTCCAATCCACTTCCCTTCTCCACCCTTTCCTCTCCTAGTATAGCTGTTAACCCCTTAAATGCCACTTATTGATTCAACCACTCCATATGGATACAATAAGAGAGAGGAGGAATGAGGGAACGCAACATTTCATACAGTTTCCATGTACTGGAGTGACTCTTAAACATTCTAGCAGTGCTAGGATATAGGAAAATTATCCTATCCTGGTGCCCTAGGCATCTGATTTGCATGCCACATTTCATCTTTTGCATGCACACAGAGACATACAGAAATACTTTTCTTTACTCCAATATCTTTACAGGGTTGTGGTTTGATGGCAAGATCAGGGATGTCTGCCTCACTTCTATAGGCATTGTATTTGGTGGATGAAATTCTCCACACTATCTGGAAAAGCAATGATTTATAAAAGGCCAAGATAGTTAGCCAGGCGTATGCAGTCTCCTTATGTAGACAAAAGTTGGGGAAACAATCTGAAGATTGCAAGAGCTGCCAACACTGTTAAAAACTGTGAAGCTTTCTTGCTTGCTATGGCAAGAAACTGGGAGTCCTATTTGCTACAGCTAGTTGGTAGAAGATGAACTGGGAAGCCACAAGGCTGCATCTTCTTCCACTGTTTTGATACCATTATAAATAGAAATACTACTTCCAGCGGTGAGCTTGTCACCCAAAAGCAACATTGGCAATCGTTAATAATGATTGTGTAAATAGGTCCATTTACATTATATATGTACTAAAGAATGTATATAACCACTGGCATGGGAAGGGGGTGCGATGGGTGCGGGCTGCCCTGGGTGTCATCCCTGAGGGGGGATGACATCGCCGCCCCACCCCCTGGGACACTCGCAACTCGGCAGGGGCAGCACTTCCCCAGGACACTCGCCACTTGCCGCGGGTGACACCCCCCTGGGATGCTCGCCATTCGCTCTGGGTGGTTAGCTCTGCCCCCAGGTACACAGCATGTGCGCTGCTCTGGGTGCTAGAGCAGCTAGTTCCGCCTCTGTATGTAACACATAGTGTGATTCAAGGTGTCTGCTTACATCAGGGGTAGGCAACCTAAGGCCCAGGGGCCAGATGTGGCCAATCGCCTTCTCAAACCGGCCCACGGATGGTCCAGGAATCAGTGTGTTTTTACATGAGTAGAATGTGTGCTTTCATTTAAAATGCATCTCTGGGTTATTTGTGGGGCATAGGAATTCGTTCATTTTTCACCCCCTAAAAATATAGTCCGGCCCCCCACATGGTCTGAGGGATGATGGACTGGCTCACGGCTGAAAAAGGTTGCTGGCTTACATGGCTGGTCAAAACAGTTTGCTACATGAAGCAGAGTCTCCATTCCCTCTCTAGGCCCAACACCTCAAAAAGTTTTGCTGCACGTTTCAGACATCAAGGAGTTACCTGCACTTATCTTTCCTCTGCTCTTTCCAGGCACGGCCCCCAATTTAAAGCATTCCAGCACACTTTTTTTTTTGCTCCAGAACTTTCCCCATGAAAACCCACTCTTTAAAGCTCTTCAGAGCAGGTTGTCATGGGGAAAGCTTGGGGAAAAACAAACAAGGAAACAAAAAACACTTTGGAGACTTCTACCTCGAAAAATCAAGGCAAAAGTTAAGTGTGGGTAAGCCCCAAGTTCAGCCTTTACTTATTCTTCCCCACCTTCACGGTGCTGCCTGAAACAGGCTACTTCACCCTTCTGCAGGGCAAGTGTCCCCCTACCCATGCCTGATCTGCAAGCTATTTACAAAAGGTGCTAGTCTTTAAAGTACTATAGCCCCCCTTGTTTCAATTTCCCTGTAATCAGAGCATATAATCATTGCTTTGCTGTTATGTGATACCATACAGCTTTGAGTTGTAGCACTTCGTTTTCTTCTTCTTAGAATAATTCAGTGCACAACAGGATGGCCACATTATCTGCACAGAGAGCAAAAGCCCACCATTTGGCTAAACCCCTACTCTGCATAACACAACCTCAAGGGCGTCCCCACATAAAACACATTGCGGTAGTCCATTCTTGAGGTTATCAGGGTGAGGAATCACTGTGGCCAAGCTAGCCCTGTTGAGGAATGTCAATAGCTGGTGTACTAGCTGAAGCTGGCAAAACACGCTCCTTGCTGTAGAGGCCATTTCTGCCTCCGTTGACAACGACAGCACTTAGAGCACCTCCAATCGATGCACCTGCTCCTTCAGAGAGAGGGAAATCCGCTCCTGACTCAAAACAGTAGAGTGTTACGTCAGCAATTGGCTGGTAGTTGTCATCTCTGGGTCCAGTGTTGTTTCTTAAGGAGCAGGTGCTTCACTGTCTTATTTGGACAGGGAGATCTTAGTCTGATTTCCTTTGCCTAGTTCACCCATCCAGATCTCAGTAATACCTGCTAAACTGGACCCACAACCATGATAGATGCTTTACTCTGCACCACGCATAGGCAAACTCAGCCCTCCAGATGTTTTGGGACTACAACTCCCATCATCCCTGACCACTGGACCTGTTAGCTAGGGATGATGGGAGTTGTAGTCCCAAAACATCTGGAGGGCCGAGTTTGCCTATGCCTGCTCTGTACAGAAGAGCATTGCCAGAACAGAGGGCAGAACAGCAGGGCCACCTAGGTCCAGGTGGAGGCTGGACTGGCCAAGAGGACAGCTGTCAGATGCTATCCCTCACCTCTCCTTGCCTGACCTGTCCATCCTCTCATATCATATCTCACCCTGCTCAACAGTTAATATCCTGGCACCCCATCTCACCCCATTCGACACACATATACACACATTATATTCAGCCAGGCTACTGATAGGAGCCAAGTCTATTCCAGTTGCAAATGCATCCAGATAAATAGGTCCCACCTGGTAAGGGCAGGCAGCACCTACTCAGATGCAGAGGTTTCCCAAGGCTCGCATGTAGACACAGACCTAGATGTTAACAATGTATGTGGCTATACATATATCACACAAGCTTCCATGTAGTTTCTGGGTCCCAGAGTTTTGGCTGCCAGAACACAACATGACAACAGAATGACCAGCAGCTTAACCAGCCAGAGACAGAAGAGGGAGCTCTCTCCACATTAGTCAAAAAAGAAGAGATGCTGTGAGGGTATCCTGCTTACCAAGTTAAGAGACAAGAGCTGGAACTCTCCCTATTACTATTGTCAGGTTTTGTTTTTGTTTAACAAAGACCCACCTCTTTACTTCTTTCTGGATACCTGATTCTGAGGGAAAGTACATGTTGGTAAAAAAATAATTCAGGGTGTTTTGAAATGTAGTGAGATTAACATTACCTGCCTCCCTTTCACAATTTTCAAAATATTGTTGCATACCACCCCAGTCTCCAAGTGGTGTGAGATTGCAGTGTTTGAGGCACTTACCCAGAGTTCAGTTTCCTCGGAATGAGGCACAGTGGAGACAGTAGTGTTTTTATGATATATGGTTTATTTACACTGATATGCAACCTGATGGAGGGGCTCACAGTGTTAACACCCCAACAAGATCCTGCTTCTCCTATAGCCACAGCCTTGGATTCCAGCCGAAATCAAGCATGTCTCTCTCTCACAGGCTTCAGGCTGCCTCCTCTGTTTAGCGTCTATCTCTCACACACGTCAACTTTGGGTTTTGTGCTTCTAACTGCCAGCAATTTGGTAGCATACTTCACATAAAATGCTCTCAGAACCAGAAACCCATCACCCCATCATTGCAAGTAAAGAAGGAATCTATACTTGCCTTACTGTACCTGCTCTCTGGCTGGGGAGGGGTGGAGGAAATCAGCCCAACACCTGACATTTTCTAAGTAAAGTAAGTCTTGCTGAACTTGAAATTTCCTTCTTAGTAAAGCATGCAATAGCATCAGGTAGCATAAATAATTTAAATCTACTAGTAAGGCATGATATTTTTGTAATTTATAAAAAGCGATGAATCCACTTTAGCAGGAAAGGTACTGGTTTGCTGAGAAGAAATTGAAAGGGCACCACCATTTCTTCATCCTGTCTAGACTGAAAACAGTTGACGTTCTATCAGTGTTTGTGGTCTGCAATTTTAAAAGAAAGGGAAAATAAGCCCTGCAAGTTGGCCTTGTTCGTCTGCCTAGTGTTTCCAGGCAATGGATGCTGCACCAGCATCTCTTACCCACAGGATAAGTGCTTTCTAACATTAGCATTGGCCAATGCGAGCAAAACAAAGATGTCTACATAATTATACCTTTACATGCAGTACCATTTATTCCAGGAACAAAGTGCCATGGAGCATGGTTTGAGGAAGCTAGAAATAATTGCGTCCTGGAAGAAATCTTTGAGAAATGCCTCCATTAGCATGCCTCCCAAAAAGCATGCCACTTACACAAGAATCTGTTCCATGCAAATCTTTCAGACCTCTTAGAATGTTTCATTTGACAGACAGGAGTAGATTAGGCATGTGCAGACAAACTGGAGAGGGGCAAGACATGTGTCTGTTTCCTAGCAAGCACTGGTACTCTCTGTACTGCTTACAAAAGATGCATGGAATATGTATTGCTTGAAGCAGAAAAGCATCTCCTTTTCTCCATGAGATCACATTGCATTATGTGTATGCGTCCCTTCATCTTCAAAAAGCAATTTAAGTAATGGTGACAAGAACGTATATTTTGAAGGCACCCATTGTAACTGTGTATACATTAGAATCTTGACCTGGTTTTGGCTTCCGGGATGCACTTCATCAGAGCTAGAAAAAATCCCAGGTGCAAGATCATCTGCATGCTTCAAATCTGCAGCTGGATCTTATGAACATTAGTATTTGTTGTGTCTTTCCCACTCTATGTAGGGCTATTAACCCACAGGAAACATCAGTCAGTGGTTAGAACCAATGGTAGTCAGAGGCGGAGATAATGGTGGATAGAGCCATCCTTCTTTGCTCTTCTCCAGTCACTCTCTTTCCATACCTGCCCTTTTCTCTGTCTTTTTCTGCAAGCATGATAAGCAGTGACACGATTTAACAAAAGCCCCATTGGTAAGTACCGGTAGTTCTCACTTCAAACCTTCCAGGCACCTTCTAGATCAGGAACCCTCAAAAGGCAGGGTTCTTGGTTGTGAGGAGGTTTGTGCTCACAAACCTCCTCACAACCAAGAGGGGGGCATGTAGCCTTCAGATCTCCACACAAATTAGATGGAGGGCAGGAATGGAGGGAGTATGTCCAGTGATGTTGGGGGTTGGGCCAAGGGGGCAAGCCTCCACCCTCCTACACACTTGTGCCCAAGCTGTTCTGTCAACAAGAAAATACACTCAACATTTTGCTTACAATCACAACCTGTTAAGAGTATTTTGTGGCTTCAGATTCAAATCCAGTGGAGAGGACAATCACAATGACTCAACAATAGGCCCCTTCTTAAATAGCACTCTGCTATGTCCTAAGCATTGCAGATCTCCAGAGTGAGGTTGGTCAACAGACTGGAGCTGACATAGTGAAATGTACTGAAGAACCATCATTTCTCTCCACTTTGAAGAGAGCTAACCTTGCAGAGTCTAGCGTGGGTTTCTTCCTGCTCAGGGGAGGAGAAGCCAACCGTTGAACACTGTAAAGCAAAACAAAAGGCAGAAGAAACCAATCGACAAAAAAGACTAGGGAGATGAAAGAGTCTGAAAGATAAAAGTAAGAAGAGTCTGATGTCGAAAAAAAGTAGAGTCCCTCTAGATTACCTTTGAAAGGAATACCGTACATTCCAAGATCACAAAAACCTGGAAGCTAAACAAATGTAAATATGTTAGTTCATTTAAAAAGGCAGAGAAGAGGGGGAGATGCCACAATGAATGGCTTGTCTGCTCTAGAATCCCTTTGAAGACTGCTCCTAATTCAGAAACCTATGCCTGCCCTGATGTGCGAAGGAGGACACAGCCCTGTGTTCATATGGGGGCACTTGTAATGGATTGGAGCATCCTGTACAAGCCTGGAGTATAGAGTTTATCTCAAGTGACTGGATTGTATGAGAACATAGAAGGGAATGTCTAGTTAAGTGGGTTAAAGATACAAAATGGTTTATTGTGTTATTTTTGTATTCTTCTGCTTTATCATGTATTATGTTTTAAATTTTTATGCAACCCACCCTGGGATTACCTTTAGTGATGAGAGGAGCAAGTAAGAAATTATTTCTTTTCTTTTTTTAAATTAATTTTTATTTTATTAACATATAAAACACATACATATACATTTACACAATACACGTACACAACACACTACCTTATTTTCATAACATAAAACATACCTACATTACTCTATATAATACCTACCTATACTATACATATCAACATACCTACACACCCACCTCACACAGACACCCATCAAGTGACTTGACTTCCAGCCGTTCTTGTTACGCTACTTTATTCTTCCAACTAGCTTAAACACATTTAATTACATTAAACACATTCATTACCTCGGGTTACATATGCTTCAGGTTATAGACACTTCAGGTTACAGACTCTGCTATCCCAGAAATAGTACCTCGGGTTAATAACTTTGCTTTAGGATGAGAACAGAAATTGTGCTCTGGCGGCGAGGTGGCAACGGGAGGCCCCATTAGCTAAAGTGGTGCTTCAGGTTAAGAACAGTTTCAGGTTAAGAACGGACCTCTGGAACGAATTAAGTACTTAACCCGAGGTACCACTGTATTTCTTTTATCTCTTCGCAAGTAAGAAATACTTTCAACAAACAAAAATAAATAATACAATATGTGTGGCATCTGACTCAGAGTACATCCACTGAAATAAACCAGTTTAGTTGAGTCATGACTTACTTAAGTCCGTTGATTTTAATGAGTCTTTTCTGAGTATTACATTTTTATTTGAAGCCTGACTTCCAAAAAGCTGGGAGACAAGATAGATTCTGGAAAACATGGAAATCCTACTGTTGATGTAATGGACTGTCCTGTTCCTTGTGCTTTTTGTTTATCATGTTTCATCCAACTTTCTTCTTTGTTCTCTAAGCTGAAAAAGATGCAACTTCTCATATGACTTCCTCAGATTTAGTAGTCCTCTTCATTTCATTGCATAATGTGCTAGGTGGGAATTAATTTCTTTCTGGATATGAATTCTTTGAGTGCTCGCATTAAAAGCAACAGGGCTTCTTTACAACATAATTCCCGCCTCAGATAAAAAAGGTAAAGCTAAATATAATTAGGGCTGAAACAGAAGAGTGCTAGGTCACTAGCAGACAAGCATATGGGGAGCTGAAAATATACGTAAATATCAACAGAATTAGAAATAGTCAAGATGGCGTGTTGGGCAGATCTTCTACAGTACAATGAAACCTTGGTTTTCGAATATAATTCATTCCAGAAGTTCGTTTAACTTCTGAAACATTTGAAAACTGAGGATCAAAGGGCTGGCAGCAAAATCCATTGAAAAAATGGAGAAATGAGCCTCGGAAACTATTAGACTTTCGAGATGCGTTCGAAAACGGAAGCATTAACTCCTGGGTTTTCGGCGTTTGGCTTCCAAAACGTTCGGCAGCCGAGACGTTTGAAAACCGAGGTTTGACTGGAGAAGGGTTAGGCAATGTCATGCCCTCTAGATGCACGAAAGAAATTTGCCCAAAGCAGGACATTGCTGAGTGAGTCACCGCAAGTCAGGGACTCCAATGCACAGGCCAGGAAACTCTTGGTTTAGTCACTGCTATTCCTGTTACAGATCAATACAGTACTAAGAATGGGGTAACTTGAATGTAAGGCTGTATCTACACTGATCTGGAAAACGCTATTTTTTTAAAAGTAGCAAAGCTCTCAATGCAATGTTACATTGACGACAGCTTGCTGCTCTACAGTCCCATCTGGTGTCACATGTTTATAACACATTTTAAACGTTTTAAATGAGCAGTGTAGATTAGTCCTTAGGACAAATCAGTTTTAACAAATAAGGAAAAGAGAAAAATGGAGCTCCTCAGAAATCACATATTGTCAACCAGGGGTAGGGAACCTCAGATTCAGAGGTAAATTGCAGTTCTCTGGGCCTCTCCATCTAGCCATTGGTACTCTTCCAAGCTCCTCCTCAGCTATACCCCCACTTCCTGCCCCAGGCCAAATGTGTCACTAGCCCTACTTTGCACCCTCCTAGAATGTTTCTGCCTGGCTAAAATGTGTCATTGAACTCTGATAATTAATGCCTAGATGGAGGATACAGAAGGGTGTGCAAAACTAGCTTAATGTAAAATGTATATTTGCTGCTCTGCACATAATTTGCCCACCCCCCACACCCCAAAGGCTGTCCGGAAGTGAATATGGCCCTCGGTATGAAAAAGGTCCCGGCCCCTTTTGTCAATGATGATAAATCTTTTAAATATATATATTCCATATAACCTTAATTTAAGATACATTATTGTTTTGCCTTCTGGTCTGAAACTTCCTTTGATATAAATGAAAGCTCCCCAGTAATGATTATCTAAGTAGTGTGTTGCTACTGGCAGGGATTTAGGATAGATCACATAAGGTAGAAACATATCTAGATCCCAGTATGAGCTGAGAAGTGGTGTACAAACCCTTATTTTGTTCTTGTGGTTAACAACTCAGGCTTCTGTCTGCCACATGCACAGTGCACTCTAATTTTGTGTGTGTTTAAGACAGGGGTCAGCAAGGTTTACCTCACCTGGGCCAGTTCACTCCAGCGGAAACCCTCCGTGGGCCGGATTGCGTATGTGCCTGCGATTTCCGGCGTCTGTTCCAACACGATTTCCAGCAGATGCGTCTACACAGATGCATTTCCCAGCATCTGTGCATGCGCAGACGCGATTTCCGGCGCCGTGGAATTGAGTCCCCGCACCGCGCTGTGCCGGTTTAGCATAGCACATGGGGACTCACCAAGTGAGCAGCTTAGTTCGGGGGCAGCTTATGGGCTGGTTAAACGACCCCCATGGGCCTCTAGTGGCCCATGGGCCTTAGGTTGCCTATCGCTGGTTTAAACTGTCTGCAGAGTCAGTGGAAGATTTTGGGGCCTTAAATTTCCATGGTGCCCTATGCAACGAAAAATTTGATGACCCCCCCATCTCTTGCCTTCCATTGTACATTATAGTTGCAGCACCCCCCACAGCACCCCTGAGGCTTCACACACAGTGCAAACAAACCAGTCGCACTCTGGCAGAGTGATGGTGGAAACGGCTATTGAAAATACATCCGGATAAAAGCTGTAGGGTTCGGGGGTGGGGTGGGGAGGTGTAAGAGACTAAAAGTTCAGCCTGCAACCGACAAATCTATAGTGGAGTTAATTAATAACACTCTGGTGTCAGATAGGTAGAAGGCCACCCTTCTCCTCAACCCCTTTTCCTGTTCATTCAATTGAAACAATTAAGAGAAAAGGCTTACCCACCCTTTTCTCATTTATCTTGGGCTTGCATTCTTGATAAGATCCTGGGATTCTAGTCACTTTGATTAAATTTCTTTCTTTTTTTAAAATCCAATTTTGACAGTGAACATTTCATACGGAAAAGAAATGCTATGTGGTTGCATATACATTTAACTTTTATCTAGTTATGAATTCAGAAATGGACAGAGGCAAAATAATAAACTAACATTTTGATAGGAACATTACATTCTTAACATTTCTGCAAGGAAAAGGATATCCCTGCAGGAAGGAGAAAGGTGGAGCACTGCCTATGTAGCATTTCTTGTTCAGCATTGTACAATCCTTTGCAGCGACACAGGAAGAGGATACGGAAGTTTCTACAGGAAGAAGGAGGAAAGTTCAAACATAAACAGTGGCCAAAAATTACCAGCAGTTCGTTAGATTTCCTTTTGCTTAAGTCTTTCAGTGTGAGTCAATATATAAAAAAAGTCATATACAGAGGTGTGCTGCTAAACACGCTAAAGCAAATAAGATTAGAACGAGCACAGTGTTTTAACATTAAAGCAATCATAAGGCAGGCATTACTATGACTATTTGTGGTCTCTAAATCTCCCACCTAAATTAATATGGAAGTAGGACTTATAACAAGAGTTAATGTCCTTTCCTAATTAGATTTGAATCTTCATCTTTCTTATGAAAAATATAGCAACTGTTTTTTTTGAGGGGGGCAGTAAAATTTAGCTTCGGCTAGTCAGAAAGTGGTGATAAATACCCCTTCAAAAACTGAGAATTTGGATAGTTCAGTTCAAAAAGTAGTTACTGTGGTCTAAACCACTGAGCCTAGGGCTTGCCGATCAAGAAGGTCGGCTGTTTGAATCTCAGCGACGGGGTGAGGTCTCGTTGCTCGGTCCCTGCTCCTGCCAAACTAGCAGTTCGAAAGCACATCAAAGTGCAAGTAGATAAATAGGTACCGATACGACGGGAAGGTAAACGGTGTTTCCGTGCGCTGCTCTGGTTTCACCAGACGCGGCTTAGTCATGCTGGCCACATGACGCGGAAAAACTGCGGACAAACGCTGGCTCCCTCGGCCAGTAAAGCAAAATGAACGCAGCAACCCCAGAGTCATCCACGACTGGACTTAACTGTCAGGGGTCCTTTAACTTTACCTTTAGCTGAGTCCTCAGTCAACTAGTCATGTGTGGCAGCCACCCAGAACCCCCTTTTGATTCCTCCCTGGTCCAGACTGCAAAAACAGAATTGGGGTAGCCATAAAGATTTGACATGTCAGAATCCAGTTAGACACCAGTAGCACAGGTGTTGAACTACAGAGCCTGAATCTGGGAGGGTGTATTTCTCATATCAATCAAAAAAAGGGTTCACACCACGATAGGGCAGATTCAAAAACAGATTTCTAAATGAATGGTCAAACCATTGATGGCTTCTCTTGCAGCTTATGCTACATCTTCACAAATAAGTGACTGGATCTCCTGGTGGTTTGTGTTTTTTATAAACTGTGTCGGTTTAAAGCACACACACACACACTCCAAGAATGTTGGGAAATGAAATTTGTTAAAGGTTGTGAGAATTGTAGCTTTGTAAACTACAGCTCCCAGGATCCTTGTTGTCGTTGAGGGAAATGGGCTTTAAAAGTATGGCATAAAGGTAAAGGTAAAGGGACACCTGACCATTAGGTCCAGTTGTGACTGACTCTGGGGTTGTGACGCTCATCTCGCTTTATTGGCTGAGGGAGCCGGCGTACAGCTTCCGGGTCATGTGGCCAGCATGACTAAGCCACTTCTGGCGAACCAGAGCAGCGCACGGAAACACTGTTTACCTATTTATCTAATTGCACTTTGACGTGCTTTCAAACTGCTAGGTTGGCAGGAGCAGGGACCGAGCAATGGGAGCTCACCCCGTCAAGGGGATTCGAACTGCCGACCTTCTGATCGGCAAGCCCTAGGCTCTGTGGTTTAACCCACAGCGTCACCCGCGTCCCTAAAAGTATGGCATATTTGTAGCCAAAAATGCAGCTGCTCAGAATGTCAGTTTGGTCAGAGCAGCAGCCCAAGGAAAGGGGGTGTTTAATCTCACTCTCTATTTTCCTGATCAAAATCACACACACATCCAGGGTGCTCTTTGTCTAAAAGGGGAACATACAATGCTCCCTTGCAATCTTCTCTTTGCAGGAAAATCAGAAGCCTGAATTGAAGAAGGCAATTCTGATAAGGAAAATAGTGGGGAGATGTTTTAAACACCCACACCCCCACTCTCCTCTCCTCAGCCTTACTGCTGCTCTGATCTCTTTGAGAGAACAGGAATTATGAGGATGAGGAACTCCATCTTTGTCATGCTAAATTTGAGACTACAGGAAAATACAGAGGACAGCTGAAATGCGGGATGAGCTGAATGGCAGAGATTTGGATTTAGAAGAAGGGGCCCTCTAATGCTATGATTATATGAATGACTGCATGCAGGGAGCATAAAAACAACCACCACTGAATTTTCTGCTTAAATTTAATTGTGCTTGCTCTGATCAGCACAACTAACACAATGCACTTACCTCCAGGGGTTTGTGTTTCCTTTTGGAAATGAGACTGTGGTGTCTTTATGATATGTGGCTTATTTACACATATATACTATTTGAGCCTACAATTCACAGCATTAACACCCAAAAAGGGGCTTGTTTCTCTCATAACTGCAGCCGTGGATTCAAAGAGAAATCAACCATTGCTCTGTCTCTCTGGCTTCCCAGTGTCCTGCTTTGCTTCTTGCTTCCATCACTACAAAACTCAACTCTAAATTCAAGCCTTGTCCTTCTAACTATCTCTGAGTTGTGGGACGGGCTCCCCCCATTTGTTGTCTTGCACAGAGCCCTCTTTCATTTGTTCTCCTAATGGCCCATCATCAAGGCGATCACCTCATCAGGAAGCTAGCCTGGCTTGATTAGTTTTTAACACTTGCTGGATCCAGGGATTATAAGGGTCTGGCAATCAATTTAACACACACACACAAACCAATTCATAACAGTATGAAGAGGAACCTTGCTGTAAGCAGGATCCAAACATAGGAGCCCAAGCATGTGGGTGGAAAAAGAGGACTCTATCTGGCCTCAGAGGTTCATTGGGGCCTGCCCTGGTTGCAAGCCATAGCTGTCAACTTACAGATTTGAAAATAAGGGACCAGCAGCCTCGAAAATAAGGGATCAGCAGCCAAGTTAAGGGATTTTGCTTAGCTTATGAGTTCCATCAGCCCTTCCCCACCCGAGAGGGAGGGAGACTGTCGCCCACACCACCCGCGAGCCCGGCATGAGGTGGTTGTGGCGCCACGGCGGGTGCTGAAGCGCCGCCCTTCTGCGTCCCTCCCCATCCCCTCCACTTCCTCCTCCCTCAGACTGTCTCCTCAGCCGCCACTGCCGCCTCCGGCTTCCCCTGGCAGCGCGGCCGAAGTCTCGCAAGAGAGGGGCTGCCCGCTCGCCCGCTGCCACCCGTCTCCTCACGACGCGTCCCTGAGGGGGAAAAGGGAGAGACGGAGACGCAGCAGCTCGTGCGCTCTCTCTCTCTTGCTCTCTTGAGGCGGAGGACCCCAAGCCGCTGCTTCCCTCCCGAGCCGGGCGAGCATGAAACCCAGGAAATTTAAGGGACATCATCAATCTGGGACAGCAGCGGGACATGGCGCTGGGATAAGGGTGTTTCCCGCCAAATAAGGGACGGTTGACAGCTATGTTGCAAGCCCATTACTACAAAGAATAAAAAAGAGGCTAACTTGTAGATAATTATTGAGGATTTTATTGCAAAACTATTTCCCTGAATTTATATGGGGTGTTCAGACCTTGTAAGATTTGCTAGAGTCAATAAGTATTGTAAGAACAAGAAAGACAACATTCTGAGTAGTATGTGCTCACCCTTATCTAAACAAAGCTGGGGACACACACAGAATGTAAGTTGCACAAGAAACACTAGAACTTGCAGTCTGAGAGACTTGTGCCTCCCTATGGCAGATGCATTCTCAAGAACTACAGAGTTCCTTAGTTGCTGATGGCATTCCCTGTACAGGAATTTTCACCTAATCACTTTGCACCAGCAGTAGCTGACATAATGTACTCCAGACATTACCGGGTTACAATTTATTTCAGCCCCAGCCAGCGTTGCTAATACAGTCGTTCCTTGGAAGTCGAATGGTATCCGTTCCGGGAGTTTGACTCCCAAAACGTTAGAAAACCAAATCTTTGCTTCTCATTGGCTGCAAGAAGCCATGGAAGCCGCATCGGACATTCAGCTTCCAAAAATAGTTTGCAAACCGGAACGGTCACTTCTGGGTTTGCAACGTTCGGGAGCTAAAACGTTCAGGAAATAAACTGTTCGAAAACCAAGGTATGATTGTAGTTAGAAATGATGGGAGTTGTAGCACAACAATGTATGGAGGGCACCACATTGGCTTTTCTTGCTTTAGGAGAAATCACTTTGCACCTACCTCCATCCTCTACTTGCTGAAACTTACAATAAACCCTAAAAAGTTACTGAGACAGGACTTACCTTTGCAGAAGGCATGCTGACTCTTAAAAAAAAACCCCAAACAAGACTTGTCCATGTATATCATGGGTAGCCAAAGTGGTACCCTCCAAGTGTTGAAAATTCCCATTATCCCTGACCATAGGTATTGCTGGCCAGGGCTGATGAGGTTTGTAGTCCACAATACCTGGCCAGCACCACTCTGTTCTGTGTGCTTGTTAATATTGTATTTAATAATGCTTTTCACCAATAGTTGTAGAGGAGGTGTTAAATTTAGCAGCCCCTTATGTCCTGGATTCCTGTCAACCTAGCAGTTCGAAAGCATGAAGTGCAAGTAGATAAATAGGTACCGCTCCAGTGGGAAGGTAAACGGCATTTCCGTGTGCTGCTCTGGTTCGCCAGAAGCGGCTTAGTCATGCTGGCCACATGACCTGGCCAATAAAGCGAGATGAGCGCCACAACCCCAGAGTCGGCCACAACTGGACCTATTGGTCAGGGGTCCCTTTACCTTTATGTCCTGGATACTTCCTGATCAGTGAATACGTGTAAATTCATCCAGCTTTTAGTCAATCCATTTATCCTGCTTTAGCACACCTTTTACTTCTGTGTCATTCAACAGCTTCCTAGCTTGCCTTCCTAGCCAGATTGCTGAGGTCTTTAAATAATTTAAATATTTTGTATTATTGATCTTAATGGTCTTTTTGCAATATGCTCCTCAAATTCTCCCCTCGCACCAGCCCATTACTCTCTGCTACCATTTTTTGGCTAGATTATATACGGTATATATTTGTTCCTTTACCTCTTAATTTGGGGGAGGCTTCAATTTTTTGAAGGAAGCCTTCTGGCGTCTAATAACTTCCTTGGCCAAAGCTCTATAACTATGCTGTCATTCTCTTAGGATTTGATGGTACCTTTCCTAATCTGCAGTGCACATTCTGGTTGAGTTTTCTTTCCATTATTTTGGTTTTGAATAAGCAGCAAGAGTTCTGGAGATATTTGACCTTCTTTTCTTGCCCTTTTAACTTACATTTTTATTTACAGACCTCCTTCTTTCTGAGGCATTCTTGACTTTGTTGGATTGTAAATGCTGAATCTGATAGTACTTCACTTCTTCTAAGTGGTTAATTTTGCTGTTCCTTAAATTACTGTGTGTCATAGCACTGAATTAAGACTACAGTCCTGTGTGTTGGTAGTAGCACCTTAAATTTTATCAGAGTTGTGGATTTCAGTGGCCTGTGTACTGGATTGCAGAGCTTCTCTGCTGGGTCACTGGGCTCAGAAACCGTTTGATTTTGCATTTCAAGGGACGGAAGGCTGCCTTTGAACTGTCCCATTGTGTCTTAATTTAGCAGTTTATAGCACCTCTATCAGTAGAAAGCCTGGTGAAAAGTTATAAGGGCCACAGTAATTAGCAGAGCTGAAGTCCAGACACCCTAATCAACAACAACAGAAAATGCAGAATATTTGTTGTTGCTTACACTATATTAGTAGAGATGCATTAGTAGAGATTTGAGTTCTATGCTTATGAATAGAACTCAAATCTATTATTGTATAACTGTGTTAGCACAGCATTTAACATGCAGATGTGTCCATGTGGGGTCTCTCTGCGAGGGTCTGCAAGAACAGTTAAATGACTCCAGCTTGCTGTTATCCCAGCATTTTTTTTTGGGGGGGGGGGAAGCTGGTTTATTATTTTTCAGCGAAGCCACCTTATGTTTTTAGTAGCTGTGGCTGATGAGCCAAGTTTGTTGGTCTTGTTTGAAGCTCCTCCCCGGGGGTGCAGAACAGGAAGAGGTGGAGGTCAGAGGGAGCTGCTGGAGTTCCTTGGTTTGTGTGTGCGTCTGAGTGAAGTTGCCATTACCCTTTTACTATGTGTGTGTCTTATATTACAGCAATGCTGCACATCAGTGGCCAAAGAGAGGGGAGAAGGGAGGAAAAGCCTGTTTACACAGACTGCAAACCGCCTGGGGAATAATGCAGGAAAGGAAGTGAGCCGGCTCGCTGTCTGACTGCTCCGACTTCCTGCTCTCTCTCTCTCTCACTCTCGCACACACACCAACCGGGGGGGTGGGGGGTGGAAGAGAGAAAGAAACAAGGGGGGGGATCAGGATCTCATTACAAGAGCAACAGAGCGTTTTCGAGGACTGTCAGTATGGAAAACGGGGGGATTTTACGCAGCTCCCTTTAAACCTGCGAGGAGAGATCGGAGAAGCCCACCAAACTCCGGGTATGTAAGCTTTTTAAAAGTTGGGCAGAGTTTGGAGTGGGGAGGCAGAAAAGGGCGAGGGGCAGACAGGTGGGAGCAGCATGGGATGGCGCTCAGGCGGCCCCCCCCCATCTTCCCTGATAAAAGGCGAAAAGTATCGCGCCACGGGTGGGGGGTGCGGGAGATCCCTGCTCCGCCACAAGGCATCCGGTTGGGGCTGCCGGGGGAGGCGGGAGAAGAGTCCCGGGTGCCGGGAGCTCCAGTGGCAGCTCCAGAAGCCCCAGTTGCAGCTCTTTGCTGCGGGGCAGAAGTGCCATCTGTCGGGGAGGGGGTTTGGGAAATGTCTGAGAGGGAGCAAAGTGGGTTGTGTGTGGGGCGCGCGGAGCGGGGGGGCGGGGGAGAGACTGGGGAGACGTCGCCCTTTTGGACTGTGCGTGAGAGAGGGAGGGCAATGGGAACTCCCGGGGTGTGGGGGGCAGAAAGGAGTCCCTGGCTTCTGCAGGAGGCGCGCGTTGTGTCAACTACTTGTTGTGCATATGGCAATGTGGAGGAGTCTCCACCTGCCGTTGACAAAAAAATGCTGGGTGGGGTGGGGGGCTAAAGAAGGGGCTCTCTTCTCCAGCGGGGAAGAGGGGTGTGAGGAGGGGCGTCCAACTTGGCTGGAGAAATGGGAGTCTGGGGGTGCTGCTGCGCCTCTCGAAGCGCGCGCGGCGGTGGGGAGGGGTCGCCTTATGTTTGGGGAGACGGCGTGGGGGCCAGTGCCTTTGTGAAGCGGGTGAGCTGGAAGGGGCGCGCGCCGCCTGACAGGCTTGAGGAGACGAGAGTTAATTTCTCTCCGAAGGCGCTGCGTCGCCATGAACCACTTTAGGGGTGTGCGAGGGGAGAGGGAAAGAGAGTTTGTATGTGCGCCTTTATGTGTTTCCACAACCTGGGAGCGAGGTGGCGGCGTCCCTGCTCTTGCTGCCACATGGGCCGTTTTATTAAGACAATGAATTTGAGTGTGTGCGCGCAGAAGGAAGGAGTGGGGCGGCGAGGTGGGGTGGGGGGAACCGCACACCAGACTGTAGCCCAGAGGAATTAGAGCAGTTTGCTTAAGGGCAGCGCAAATTGCTGGGGGCTGCAAGGAGAGGAGGAAACGGCCAAGGGGCTTTGGAGGAGGAGGGGGGCAGTGTTGGGAGAGTTTCTGGCTTGTCTGGAAACAGCAAGACTAATTGCCATGCGCTTCCGGTTTGAAACTGGCAGCAGACAACATCTTGAAAATGAGTCACTGCAGCTCACAAAGAAACTCTGTGGTTTTCTCCTTCTCAGGTTTATGTATTTGCTCTTTTACAGTTTCCTTTGTAGTTTTGAGAGAGAGCGAGAGCTGGAGAGTTTCCTTCACTCTCACCCTCTGCCTCCACCAAACCCCCTCCCCACTCCATTTTTATATTTTACACCGTCAGTTTAAAAGGGGGGGGGGAGAGACTGGAGAGTTGTTTTTGGATCTGGCTGTGCTGAAGGTTAGAGGGACTCTGATGCTGCAGGAGGAAAAAGTTCCCTGAATTTTCCACTGGCTGCAGGAAGAGAGCCCATTTAGTCATGGCTAAGTAATGTCTGCACACACCAACTAATCTCATTAGGAGTTTCCGTTCCCTAACACAGGAGGGTTTTGTGAAGCCCTCTCAGCTTTTCTGCCCACTACTGTTGAAAGCGAGACAAGTTACATCTTTATTTAGTCAGGGTGGGGGTGGGTGGGACCTACTTAATTTAATGCAGCATCTTTTTTATCATGTGATCTTGAATGGCTTTTTAAATGACAAAGGACACAATGGTTTCATTTTAATGTTCCTAAAATAAGGGCTTTACCCTTTATTTTGCCTTTTTATACTTTTTTATTGGTTTTAGGGCTTTGGTGTGTAATATTTGAAAATGGGATCTACCGTATCTTATTAGTTCCCACCTCCTTCCTTCCATCTCTTTTAGTAAATAGAGGATGATAAAATGTTTATCTAAAAGCAAATATATGCTAACTGCATTTGGCCAAATTCTCTTGCAACTAATGTGTGCAATTTTGTGATTATTTTAAAATATTATATGACATTTGCATTTTAACTTATTTTTGTATTGAAATAACTTTCGTACCCCGAATGCAAATGATTGGAGGCTGTCCTGTCTAGGGCTGAATGCGTCTGTCACATTCCTGTGTACCACTATCAAATTTCTAACTGATGAGGTTACCAGGCATCTGGGGATTTTCCTAGCCATAATTGCATTAATATCCAAAAACATTTTATCCAGGATTGGCACCCTTTGGATACAAATGGAGAATATCAGAATCGTTGTGTGTTTGAAAAAAGTGTAATAGGTATTGGTTTATTGCACTTTTATTTTGGTTTTCCCATGTTCCTGCAAAACCTGATATGCAATGGTTTAGAAATTCAATAAATTGTAGAATTCCAGGTGGCTGCAGTGGCTAAGAGTGCTTTCTATCAATTGCTGTGGGCATCCGTCTGCCTCAGGCGACAATGGAGGGGTGCACCTTTGGGGGTGAAGTCAATTACATTTTCTGTGTTGACTTCACTATTTACCTTTGAGCAGTGGCCTGAGAATTACCATCCAGGCTTTTGTAACTTCAAGGACTGACTGTTGTAGTATTGCTGAACATGGATGCCTTCAAATAATGTTTAGAAGGCCTAGGTGCTGGACAATGTGATAGCTCAACTCCTTCCAGGAACAGGTAGGTATGGCCATATTTATCAGGCATTTTGACACTTGGCTCAATCTTGGGCTGTGAGCACCTATGCAAAATGCTGGGTTTGAGCTTTAAAATGGTGCATACAGTGAATACTTTATCACTGTCTGCTGTTTTCTGGAGAAGTTATGCTCAGACCCTTATGATCATAGACATTTGATGAGTGGTGGGATGGAGTACAGCCTTTTGAATAGTGGTACATAAACTTCAGAATAGGGACAACCAACTTGGCATCCTCCAGATGTTGTTGGTTGCATTCCAACTCTCATGAGCCATGGTTGACTTGGCCAGTGTTCAGTGATGATGGAAGATGTAGTCCCAACAACATTTGGAGGGTACCACTTTGGCTCTAGAACATTATTCCCAAAGAAGCACAACTCCAGACGGGTGGTTTTTGCAGGTGTATTCTGCAACATGTCATGATGCAATAATAGTGGTGGATTTATAGTGAACCATCCATATATCATTCCACTTTTAGGGCCGGACAATATGTCAATATATTGTCTTATATCAATATCAAGAGCAAATCATGATAACAATTAAAAAAATTAAATTACCTGGCAATATATTGTGAATCGCGTGTATCTTTGTGTGTGACAGTCAAAAAGCATGATACAATGGTACCTTGGTTTAAGAACAGCCCTGTTTACGAACCATTCGGTTTACGAATTCCGCAAAACCGGAAGTAGTGTCCCAGTTTGTGAACTTTACCTCGGTCTAAGAACGGAAGCCGAACGGTGGAAGGGCACTGCCGGCGGGGGGCCTTATTAGGGAAAGCATGCCTCGGTTTAAGAACAGACATCCGGAATGGATTAAATTTGTAAACCGAGGTACCACTGTACTGTATTGTGAAAATTGGGAAGCCAATGCTTCTTCCTGTCCTGTGCAGCCGTTGCCATTGCTAACTCTGCCTCATCTTCTCTTCCGTGCCTCCTGTAGCGGCAGCAGCAGACTGATGCAAAATTCGCTCTTTGATAAACTGTGTGTGCACTGCAGGGTGGCTTTCTGCCTTAGCTCTCGGTCTCCCCTGCCTGCCTCCTCAGTGGCAGGCAAAAATCGTCCTTGGAGATATCGTGTGCACGCACATGCGTGCAGCCTAACTCCGCCTGAGCGCTCTGTTTCCTGAGCAGGTGGAGCTGAACAGCCTGCAAGTGGGAACTTCCCTCCATCAGAGACGCCAGGCTCTTGCTGAAAGGCAGGCACCAGGTTGGTAAGAGGCTTAGGTAGAAGTGTGGCTTCTGAAATCTGGAGCCCCTTTCCTCCTCCTGTTCTCATGTAAAAACATAAACTTGGGTAATAGGAAAAAGAAAAAGAAAAACATGCTGCTCAAGCATAAGACCCCCTCCTTTTTTGCTGTGCTTGTTTGTTGCAGGTGGGTGTGTGGTTGTCTGTATACACCTAAGCTGATTAGAACTCAGTCAAAATAAAATATGGTATATCTATACCAGGCTTCCGCCAACTCGGCCTTCCAGATGTTTTTGGCCTACAACTCCCATGATCCCTAGCTAGCAAGACCAGTGGTCAGGGATGATGGGAATTGTAGTCTCAAAACATCTGGAGGGCCGAGTTTGAGGAAGCCTGATCTACACCCATATATATCTTCATTCACCATGTTTGTTAGTAGGCATTCAGTAGCTCTGATAAGAAAGAAATATTGGGGGATTTGTTTTGTTTTTGTGAACAGAAATGCTGATATAATAACATAGTACCATACACAGCAGGATTTGACAAAAGACCTCACTACTAACACGTAGGCAAGGAGCGTTTCAACCCTCTGACTAGAAATTGTGGGGCAGGCGGGCAGGGAGGGTATCCTGCCACCTCTTCCGTTTTCAAGCTACGCAACAGATGTGGGGAGCAGGACAACAAAACAGAGAAGTGTTTCTGCACTCCTTTCACATATAGTTTAGCTTGTGATGCAGTTGGGAGTAGGGGTACATGTTTTCAACCACTTAAGTCTCAGATTTTCAGCAGTGATGATTTCATTATGCACCAGGAGGGTTTTAATAAGGTCTACTGACACGAAAATACATAAATAAAAATTCTGTACAAATTTTATCATCTGTATGAAATAGGCAAATGAAGCATACTTGAATATGTTTTCTGGTTTTGTTAATTATGGGAAGGTAGAATAATTACTCAGGTCAATGTTGAACTCCCAGTCAGTATTTATTTATTTATTTATTTAGGTGGTTTTGCACAAGCTGCAAGCGAGCTTTGCAACAAAAGCAAATAGATAAAATAGGGTTAGTGTACATCTGGAATTCCCGGGGATTTAACAGGCGAAAATAGCACCCAGGGGGAATTTTGGAAAACTGGCAAAATGTCCAGGATTTTGAGATTGAGTTTAAAAAGCTCAGCAACTATGAGCTTCCTTAAAAAATCTCAGCAACTTTTGTGTCGTGAATTTTACTTCTAGAAATATGGCAACACTAGATAAAGTCATTCACAATAACAAATCATTGCTGCCAGTATCCAAAGCTCTCTTTCAGGTAGTGCAAGGATTCCACTGAATAACACTGAAAAAGATGTGTCTTAATCAACCACCTGAAACTATAGAGAGATGGGGCAACATACACCTCAGTAGGGTGAGGAACCCCCACTGTGAAAAGGCCATTTCCTAGGCTCCCACACCACATACCTCATCCTGCATGGGGACCCCAAGAAGGGCTTCATCTGTTGGTTATGGGCCAGTCAATATGGAATAAGCCATTCTTACAGATATTTGGATCCCAAGGTGTTCAGGGCTTAATACCTTGCATCGGGCCCAGAAAATAATTGGCATCCAACATAGCTGTTTTTAAAAGAGGGTAATGTTATTGTGGCCTGCTGCTTGTAGGTATTGGCCTGATTGCTGCATTATTTTGTACTAGTTGTAATTTCCATAACATCTTCAGTGGTAGACCCAGGTGAAGTGCATTATAGTAGTCCAGTAGAAATCCAGCTGCTTCTTGCAGCATTGGAAATTTTGCCTGGCATTGCACAAGCGCATTTTTAAAATTACCTTTGGAGGCATAAGGACTGCACCCTTCTTGAGTGATTTTTGGCTGGCTGGAATGTGGCCTTGAACTTTGATAATGTTTCTTGCTTGCTGGCATAGATGGAGGGTAGAGAGCTGTGAAGATGGGCATAGAAACCTCTGACTTTTACGTCACCTGCAGTGTTAGGAGTATTTTTTAACCATAAACTGCACAATCACAATCACTTCACACAATTTGGGATTAGAATTTCCTGATTAGAATGCATGGATTTCCTATAACATCTCATAAATTAAATGATTCAGGCAGCATTCTTATGGTAAGTCCCATTGATCTTTCTGTAATACATTGTAATACTAAGTAGGCATATATATGATGGACTACCTTTTGTTTATTGGTATTTCTACCAACTTATAAACAAAGGAATTAACTCCAAATATTATTGCTTTTTTCTGTTTTTAAATGAGAACCTGATTTTAATTTGTTCATGATTTAGAATGATGCAGCAGGGCTAGCTAAATGTTTGCTGGCCCAGGACCAAAATATTTAGGAGAGGGCATGCCTACAGAACAGGTATGCATACAGAAACAAGCCCCCCAAAACATGATGCTGTGTGTGGATTGAAGTGACACTTTGAGACTAGGAGGCAAGTGGCTTTGACAGTTGTAGCTAAAGCAGAGGTGAAATAGCTTTAGAAAAGTTTTGTATTACGAGATTGGCATGAATCAAGGTAATTCTTATATTAATTTCCTGGTTTGCTTGTTTGGATATTCAGATTCATGTGAACGTAAATGATGTAAATGTAAAGGATGTAGATGTAGATGTACAGTGGTACCTTGGGTTACAAACACCTCGGGTTACAATAATTTCAGGTTACAGACTCCGCTAACCCGGAAGTAGTACCTTGGGTTAAGAACTTTACCTCAGGATGAGAACAGAAATTGTGCGGCAGCAGCAGGAGGCCCTATTAGCTAAAGTGGTACCTCAGATTAAGAACGGTTTCAGGTTAAGAATGGACCTCTGGAATGAATTAAGTTCGTAACCAGAGTTACCACTGTATAGCTGATATTCGGGGAGGTGGTGGTAGGGTTTGGCAGCATGCCCTCACTTATCCTTACATGTTTGCTTACACCTGAGGAGACTCAGTGTCCACGTAGGGCTAGGGAGATCTGGTACAAATGTAAGAAGACTATGAGAATGATCTTTTGAGGAACCTTGCAGTTTTTTACCACTGCTGCCTCCTCTCCTTTCTTCTTAGCATGAAGCAGTCTCTTTCCTGGTTTTGTGGCAAACCAGAGTTTATCATTCTGTCTCAACTGGAAAAACTATTTTATATGATTGCCCTGCAAAACAGGATTGAAAAGCAGAGCTGGATCCTAGTTTCTGGTTCTGATTTATAGGGCAAGCACAACTATATCTTGCTGGTTTGAATGAGATGGCAGAGTATTCTTTGCCTGAAGCAAGGGAAAAAAAGAGGTCATTGCTTCACATGATGGTAGGAGGAAGCAGGTGTGCCTGAAGCTGCTTAAAAGCTGATTCTCGTAACACCAACCATGGTGTGGTGTTATGTCTGGACTACCCGAAACAGGTGGAGTCCTTTGCTACTAAGTAGACTATCTGCTCCTAATTATGCATCTTGAAGGCCTAATGTACACGGGATCAGGAAGTGCACAATTTATTCTGATAGATTGCCAAAATGCAAATAAACCAGCTGCACACTTGTATGTAAAGCATCGTACGTGGAGAAAAAAACCAGCTTCTTAAAGAGAAAAGTATGTTGTTAAAATGTTCTTCAATCCATGTGTGCCACGGTGTGCTAGATAACTATCTTAGAAATAAGAGATGGAAAATAATTTATCCTTGAAACATAAGTGATGAGACACAAGGCACTTACGTATATACTACAGTGGTACCTTGGGTTACATACACTTCAGGTTACATACGCTTCAGGTTACAGACTCTGCTAACCCAGAAATATTACCTCGTGTTAAGAACTGTGCTTCAGGATGAGAACAGAAATTGTGCTTTGGTGGTGCGGTGGCAGCGGGAGGCCCCATTAGCTAAAGTGGTGCTTCAGGTTAAGAATAGACCTCTGGAATGAATTAAGTACTTAACCCAAGGTACCACTGTATAACTTTAGGCTTCTGGGAGCAAAACAAAACAAAAAACAAACCTCCTAGTGTGAGCTCAATGTTATTTTCTTTTCTGATCACAGCTCCTTCCAGGGCATCAGAGACATGCCTGAAAGTCTTCTTTTTTGCAGGGGAATGACGTTGATGTGGACCCCAGCTTCTAATTGAAATAGATGTAACCTTGTTTTTAGCAAACCTGATACACTTCATGCTCCATGATTTCCTCAACAATTCTGCAGTCAGTTGTCCTGTAGTGTTTCATTCCCTTCTTTGCAATTCTTAAAACAAAAAACAAAAAAAGTTTAACTTACTAAACCATTGTGGTTCCAATTCACCTCTATCAAAACAAATAAGAAAGCAAAACTACCAAATGTCTAAGCTAACTGGGATCCTTTCTATCCCCCAGCAATGTGTCGAAATAGTGTGTGGTATGGATGATCTTAGGGCAGCATTCACTTATGCAAGGACTTTTGCTTGCCTCCCTATTGTCCCCTGTATCCCCCCCATATTGGCTTGGGGGTGGGGTTGGAAGAATCCTAAAAACAGCGCAAGGGGGAGCAGTGGTGTAGCTAGCCGCTCGGGTGCCTGGTGCGGGGGCGTGTCCTGCAGTTGGGGGCAGGGCGAGCCTCTCCAACGCTTGGAGCCTCTCTGCCACTTCCCCTTCAGTTGTAGGGCAGCTGAGGGAGAGGCAGTAGGCAGACACAAGTCCCACTCTGCCGTTTCAGGCAGCGCGGAACCTGCAGGAGCCTAAGCCACCACGTCACTCCTAAAAAGTTTTGTGAGCCCAATTTTTTAAATTGGGAGTGGGTATTGTTATGTATAGAGATAGCTTGCACCTATGTTTGGTGTAAGGGACGCGGGTGGCGCTGTGGGTAAAAGCCTCAGCGCCTAGAGCTTGCCGATCGAAAGGTCGGCGGTTCGAATCCCCGCGGCGGGGTGCGCTCCCGTTGCTCGGTCCCAGCGCCTGCCAACCTAGCAGTTCGAAAGCACCCTTGGGTGCAAGTAGATAAATAGGGACTGCTTTCTAGCGGGAAGGTAAACGGCGTTTCCGTGTGCAGCTCTGGCTCGCCAGAGCAGCGATGTCACGCTGGCCACGTGACCCGGAAGTGTCTTCGGACAGCGCTGGCCCCTGGCCTCTTGAGTGAGATGGGCGCACAACCCCAGAGTCTGGCAAGACTGGCCCGTACGGGCAGGGGTACCTTTACCTTTACCTATTGTTATGATTGGCAAACTGGAATGCTTGTGCAGATGGAACAACAGGAAGAACACAATGTAGAATTTCTGCCCTTAGCAGTTTCCCTGTATTGTAAATTCAGTTTTTATGAACTTGCACCACTTCAAAGACACCAGAATAGAGTCCCCTCTGATTTTGTACATTTTTTTTTTTACCTATACATTTGTACCAAAAACATCATCACGAGAGGGATGAAGGGGTCCTTTGGCCCCCAGAATTAAATTTTGCTGTAGGGAATTAATTATAAATTAATTAATTGGCTTCACCTTGGTGCAGGAGCAATGCTGTAGTTGTAAAACTTGAAGCAAAGGAGCTCATCATGGCTCAATAGTTGAGGACATGTTTTGCATGCAAAATGTCCCAGGTTCAATCTCTGGCATCTCTAGTTTGGGCTGGCGGAGACCAGTGCCTGGGGCACCAGACAGCTCCTGCCAATCTGGGTGGACGACACTGAGCTAAGTAGGGACCAACGCTCCTATGTCTTTTTCAGCATCACCTCCTTAGCCACATCCCCAAGGAGAGTCTTAAGAACACAGGCAGCTGTACTGTTCCACTCTACAGTGGTACCTCGGGTTACATACGCTTCAGGTTACATACACTTCAGGTTACAGACTCCGCTAACCCAGAAATAGTACCTCAGGTTAAGAACTTTGCTTCAGGATGAGAATAGAAATCATGCAGCGGCGGCGCGGCAGCAGCAGGAGGCCCCATTAGCTAAAGTGGTGCTTCAGGTTAAGAACAGTTTCAGGTTAAGAACGGACCTCTGGAATGAATTAAGTACTTAACCCGAGGTACCAGTGTAATATATAAATACATATACAGTGGTACCTCGGGTTACAGACGCTTCAGGTTACAGACTCCACTATCCCAGAACTTTGCTTCAGGATGAAAACAGAAAT
The DNA here is from genome assembly GCF_964234715.1 of Podarcis melisellensis. Taxonomy (NCBI): domain Eukaryota; kingdom Metazoa; phylum Chordata; class Lepidosauria; order Squamata; family Lacertidae; genus Podarcis; species Podarcis melisellensis. The sequence continues at coordinate 41,155,145 of NC_138542.1, forward strand.
CTTGCGGCGGCAGTGGGAGGCCCCATTAGCTAAAGCGGTACCTCAGGTTAAGAACAGTTTCAGGTTGAGAACGGACCTCCAGAACGAATTAACCAGTGTACTCACAAGTGGATACACCCATATACCAAAGAACAGCAGTACATAGCCTTAATATCCATTTCTTATTTGTAATTTTCTTTTAAAAACAAAGACTCAGTTAGACTACTGGAATACTTCAGATATTTATTCTGAGCTCAGTTTTTCATCTAAGCATTTTTTGCTTCTGTTTGTTTCTCCCATTAACATTATGGGGTCCAATGTGCCCCAATAGCTTTTGTGTGAGACTGTCTTTTGGAATGTGATATGCTAATACAGTCCCCCCTCCCCTGTTAGCTGAAATCATTTCAAAAAAAAAAATCATAGCTTTTATTTCCATCCAGAACTTTAAAGGGACTCAGGGAACTCCAATCGCAGAGCAACACTGTTAAAAATGATGGGGGATTAACCGATAGAGGGGCCTATATTCAAGAGAAACCTCTGAACCTCCCTCTGGGGGGCTCTCGTGAGGACTTGTAAATGGAATATGATTCCTCTGGGTATCTGCTGCTGTTGACAAAGAGCAATATCTATCTGCACTATGTCCTGCTTATAAATTTTCTGTAAGCTGGACTATATGAATCTGTGGCCTGATATTTAGTAGAGCAATTATTATGTTCTTAATGGTTCCAAACAAGGAACCGTTTGTTGCCCTTGCATGGTATAGGGAGCCAGGGTTTGCTATTGGATAATATTTTAGATCCTGATTAAAAAAATAAAATAATCTATGGCTGCTTGGAGTAAGGCCATTACAGTTTAACTATTTTAAAAGTTAAAGCAATGCAGATAATGCATTTGAAGAAGGGAAGCAATGCAGATAATGCATTTGAAGAAGGGAAATCTTGGTGGAATATCAGCGCAGAGCAGAATAGTTAAAAACCCCGAGATGTCCTGAAAAATGGACTGGTAAGGGCCTCCATAATTCTTCTATTTACATTTCCTATACTTAATTGTGGTGTCCTTTGGGTTACGGTAATTTGTGTTGGGACTACTCCAGAATACATTTCAACTGATTCATGTCAAAAGTAGCCTGTTTATTTACACTATACACACCCTTCACTTCCGTAAATGCTGACTCATGGCCTAGCTGTAGTGGAGCGCTGAGCACTTTGCAAAGTGGTTCTTTATTTATTTTTGCTTTTGCCACGTTGAATAAGGGCACCGCTTGCCTGCCAGAAAGGTATCTGTTGGCCTTGAGCTCTTCTCTGTCATTGCAAGCCACGCCCAATGCTAGTTACAACAGGCCATGATGACATGCTTGCTCTGAAACGCATACTTTCCCATGCCAACTCTTGGTTTATTCTGCTATTTTCTGCGGTTTGCTCCTTCACTGTTTTGCACAATAAACATATCGCATAGATTTGAGTGATGATGCATGTTTATTTTATTTGAAGCTTTTTTGCTTTAATGAATCAGCTAGTATTTTGGAGACTTTAGAGAAAGACAAGAGCATATTTGTTCTTAAGAATTTTGTTGAATTAAGTATGACTTCAGAATTAGTCATGATTTAGAGTGGAATGTCAAGATGTAGGAACAGGAAGTCAAGCTTACTAAACATTGAAATAAAACACTAAAGCACAAAGTGTTTTAAAATGTATATAGTTTGGATTGTATAGGTTCTTTCTTGAGAACAGGATTAATTTTGATGTTGGGGTACACTTTCTCAAAGTATTTGTTCAAGTGCTGACACTTAAAAGCTGTTCCAACTGTTGATGATACTTGTATTTGTATGACGGGAGACAAGGTGGGGACATATGCAGCAGATGGATAAACTCAGGCTAGTGGAAGAGTTATCAAAAACACAAAACTTTTCAACCTGTTCCCATGAACATAAATTAATGGACATAGGGCTTGTAGCCTGGAAAAAGCTACACACTGACTAATAGTCAATATGGTTCAGTTTATGTACATCCTGTACCAGCAGCACTCTCATCACTACAGAATACTGAAACGCAGCTGAAGGCTAGAACAGGCAGTTGCAGGATGTCTTAGCATCCTGCTGAAAAAGAGAAACAAGGAAATGGAAGACACTCCAAGGAACTGGAAAACAAGTATGGAGCCAACATAAATCCCAATTAGGGTGCCGTGTCTTCCTTCAAGCCCTTCACAGCAGGCACCAGAACTCTAAAGGACGCACATACAGTAACCTAGTGTGGAACAAACCAGTGCAATATTCATTTGGCCATAGGTCAGAGAAACCCGTAATACATAGTAATCTGCTTTGAGACATTATGGAATTGCCTTTCTAGGAATGCTTTGAGGAAACACTGGGCATGCATTTGCTGCGAATGATTTAGGTATGAGAAACCCAGGACTTACAAAGCACATTACTACTAGCATATAGTTGGTTTATCTGCGGCTAACTACGATTAGACAAGCACTGAATAATTTATTTTAAAATTTGATAACGTGCATGTGTGTTAGTTTCCTCAATCATGTTTATTTGAGTTTAATGTAAGCTTAGTTGTTTTTCTTTGCACATAATGCACCAGTATTCAGTTTTATATTATTTTATCCCATGAGCCACTCTGCTGAAACATGCATAGCAAAGCTTATTGTAAAATCAAATAATGCTTACAAGAGGTTTCTTTTATGTACGGAATGGTGCAGGGATAGATATTTTTCTGAAGCCTATATTACATTTTTATAACAAAGGATCTGCCTTTTTCTTCAAACTTTGTCCATTAGTGTTATGCTGCATATTAATACAGGTGAAACTCGAAAAATTAGAATATTGTAGAAAAGTTCATTTATTTCAGTAATTCAACTTAAAAGGTGAAACTAATATATGAGATAGACTCATGACATGCAAAGCGAGATATGTCAAGCCTTTATTTGTTATAATTGTGATGTTTATCGCGTACAGCTGATGAAAACCCTAAATTAACAATCTCAGAAAATTAGAATATTAAATGAAATCAGCAAAACAAGGACTGCAAATAGATCAATATTGGACCTCTGAGAAGTAGAAGCATGCACATGTACTCAGTACTTGGTTTGGGCCCCTTTTGCATCAATTACTGCCTCAATGCAGCGTGGCATGAATGCTATCAGCCTGTGGCATTGCTGAGGTGTTTTGGAAGACCAGGAAGTTTCAATAGCAGCCTTCAGCTCTTCTGCATTGCTTGGTCTCATGTCTCTCATCTTCCTCTTGGCAATGCCCCATAGATTCTCTATGGCGTTCAGGTCAGGCGAGTTTGCTGGACAATCAAGCACAGTAATCCCATGTCCATTGAACCAGGTTTTGGTACTTTTGGCAGTGTGGGCAGGTGACAAAGTCCTACTGGAAAATGAAATCGGCATCCCCATAAAGCTCGTCTGTGGAAGGAAGCATGAGTGCTCCAAAATCTCCTGGTAGACAGCTACGTTGACCCTGGAATTAATGAAGCACAGTGGACCAACACCAGCTGATGACATGGCTCCCCAAATCTTTTTTCTGATGAGAGCAGCTTTTGCATCTCATTTGGAAACCAAGGACCCAGAGTCTGGAGGAAGAATGGGGAGGCACACAATGCCAGATGCTTGAAGTCCAATGTAAAGTTTCCACAGTCTGTGTTGATTTGGGGAGCCATGTCATCAGCTGGTGTTAGTCCATTAAGTTAATTTGAAACTTTCACAGTTTATTTTAACTATCTGGAACACCTTTCCCCAAGGAAACATATGGAAAAATTCCTTAGTAATTCTTATTTCAAATTAAAACAAATGTTGTTGTTGTTTTCATGGAGGTAGTGTATAATTATAGTGGCGAAATGCTGAACAACTTAGTCGATCTGATTAATTCTTTGCCAGAGACCTACTAAATTTAGGTTGGCAGTATGGATGATATCCAACTCAGTTGTACTCAGAGTAGACCCACTGAAACCAATGGCCTTAAGGTCATTGGTTTCAGTGGGTCTACTGTGGGTATGATTAATGCAGGATATCACTTTATAGTGCTAAGTGTAGAAAACTTCAATTCTTTCTCTCAGTTGTGCAGCAATATGTCTTTTGTGGGTTGCATTCCCCCATAAAGTAATCAAGCAGCCCATGTGTTTGTAGAAGCACAAATACCCAGATGAAATCTATGCAAGGAGGGCCTGCCACATCTTGATAAATGTTGGGGAATGTTGCATAATTGAAACAACCTTAGAAATGATGGAGCAACTCCTGCTTGACCAAAGCACTGTGTGTACATTAGAACCCCATAGAGCTTTGGCTCATGGCTGAGGTGTCCTGTGTTATTAGTGCAAAAATGGAAAACAGATAAGGTACCAGCAAAAGAAGAATGGCATATTAAACTGATGGACTATGCAGAGCTATCAGGGGTGACCACTAGAATAATAAATCAAAATGATGAAAGATATAAGGAGGACTGGATATTGTTTATTGAACATATGTAAAGTATTATAAGCAAACAATCTACCTAGCAGGATGGTAAGATTTTCAGTAGTGTAAAAAATAGCTAAAGTTTATAAAAGTGGTTGTGACAGGGTGAATCAAGAGAGCTGGCATGATGTGTAGTGGTTGGAGTGTTGAACTAAGAATGGGGAGGTGCAGGTTCAAATATTCATTCAGCCATGAAGCTTACTGGATCACCTTGGGCCAGTCTCTACCTCACAGCCTAGCCTTCCTCACATATAGAAGGGGTTTTGTGGGGGACCTTGTATGCCACCTTGAACTCTGTGGCGGAAAGGTGGGATACAAAAGCAACAAAGGGGGAAAAAAGTCTATTGAGAAGACCATCAGCTTTAGAACCGCTTGGTTTTCTTGTATTCCTTTGCTCAGGAGATCTACATGCATCGAGTCTCCCTACTCCAGAAACAGAAGTGTTGTGTCCTCTTGTATTTTGTAGTAGTAGGAGTAGTAGGGGCTTTGTGGGGGGGGGCAGCTGGCTCTAGCAACTTGTTAGCATATTCCTAGACCTGTAACCCATATAAACTCAGTGTTACCTATAATGTTTCCAAGCTCAAACAAAAGTTGTAGGACTCAAGGTACTGAATATTTTGAACAATTCCTTCATGACAAATACTTCATGAAGAAACTAACTGTTTCTTCTGACCTATAAAATATAAACAAAACTGTGGTCTATGCCCTTTTTCTGTCTGCAGTTGGTGTTTAATGAGAGATTAAACTTCATTTAAAAATTCAGCCCACTAGAATTAGATTCATGTCCAAGCAGCCGTGTACAGGTGCCCAAGTGCTTCTGTGTGCTCAGCAGGGCTCTTTGAACTTTCCCTTCTGAATACTGCACCTTGTTCTTCATTGGGCCATATTTCAGAGTGGCCTTTGTACAGGGAGCTATGTTGGAGAGGGAGATTCAGGTGTGTGTGCTCCTGTTCATGCCTGCAAGCGCTGCCCATAATATTTTCCATCTCCACCCCTTCTATAGGGAAACAGTGAATGGGTAACACAAACCCAAAGAAAGAGAACCACCAAGGCTCACTTCTTTAATGGAATCTAATAAGGATTTTAGTTTCGCAGTACTAATATAGAGTTATTTGGCTTCTCACAGTGCAGTCCTAGCTATGTCTACTCAAGTTAAGTTCTGTTGAATTCAATGGGGTTTAGCCCCAGCTAAGTGGGGTGGCACATGTTACACCAAACATAGGTGCAAGCTATCTCTATACAGGTACATCTGCTTGTGTGAAAGAGTATATACATTTGTTGATTTGTTCAGCTTGGCTGTCGTGTACACAGGTATACAGATTGTACACATGTTGAACATTGCATGTAAATCATTGTATGAGTGTACAGCTCAAACTATTTGTGTACACTCGTTCAATCCCAACAGAGGGCTTTGCAGTGGCAGCCAGGAATATAAAACTTAAAATGCTTACACAGGACTTTTCCCTTTACATGCTTTAACAACCCTTGGGTTGAGCTTCCAGTGACATCAGGGATGTTTCTATACTTGAAAAGTACAGCCTACGCTATGTAATATTTCTAGCACTGATGGATAGACTTGTAAAAATGTGTTGCCCCATTTAGCCTGTTTACTGTCAGTATAGCAAGCCACCTTCTGGTGAGAAAAGCCATTGGGAGGAGAGTCCAGAAGGGGTGGGGAGAATAGAAGCTTCAAAGTCTATTCAAAGTATAGATTTGTCAGTGAGGAAGGAGTGTAATAAATATTACTGGGGGAACAACTAAGCCAGGGGTCAGCAAACTTTTTCAGCAGGGGGCTGGTCCACTGTCCCTCAGACCTTGTGGGGGGCCGAACTATATTTTGAAATGAAAAAAAATGAATGAATTCCTATGCCCCACAAATAACCCAGAGATGCATTTTAAATAAAAGGACACATTCTACTCATGTGAAAACACGCTGATTCTCAGACCATCCGCAGACCGGATTGAGGTGGTGATTGGGCCAGATCCGGCCCCCAGGCCTTAGTTTGCCTACCCATGAACTAAGCAGTCGTATACAAGTAGCAGTTACTGGTTTCTGTTTCATCCTGATCACATCTAAGTTTTCCATGTTTAAAGAAGGGGTAGCCATCTCAAGTTTTATGTAAGTCAGCAAAATAATTATCTCTCTGCCACACGGACATGAGAAGAATACAGCAAGATTCATATGGAAAGAATAAAGATACAGGCTGGGGCTGGCTTTGAACCTGGGACCGAATGCTGTGCCAATATGCCACAGATGCTCACCACATGAGCGGGGCAGGAAGCAAGATGAGCCTGTGCACATTTTTATTTCCATCCCATGATAGATTTTTGGAACCAGTATAGATTTATGGGCTTTTTGGTTACCCTTTGAAACATCTGAACAGGTTGGATTTTAAAAGCCTTAATGAGGAGGAACTAGCAACATTTCCTTCCTGCTGAAGGCAGTTTCCCCAGTCTAGGAAGAATAATCTGTGTGCAGACTCAAGCTTTTATGTGAGGCTTGCTTGAGGAGACCTGGAATAGCAAAGATGCATAGAGTAAAAAAAGGAGCAAACCCTACATTCAGCATCCTATAGGGTGGTATGTAGGGCAATTCTTGCCGGGCTGGGTTTGCATTCACATCTCCTAAGGGATGGCTTGTTAAGTGTGTAATTATTTTTGTTAAATTAAGTGGTATAACATTTTTATAAATAAAAGTACTGGTGTAGTAAACCTCAGTAGCAAAAATGAACTGCTAGGATGCTGTAGAACCAGGACACTCACACAGACTCCACTACCACCACCTCCGGGCCAACAGGGATCTGGTAAAGTCAACGTTAACAAGGCTGGCCTGGGGTGCATTGTTGGAGGTGATATTGCAACAAATATAGCTATTGAAGCTATCAAAATCTTGACTGAAACTATCTGGAGGCAGAAGAATTCAAAAGGTGGTAGGGGAGAAGAAAAACTAAAAGGAAGATAGCGTGTAGGGGAGAAATGCATAACATTTTGAAATATTAGTGAGCAAATTTCAAGCATGCCTATGAGATTAAGGGAGAGGAGAAATGTTATAGCTAAGAGGAAAGTTGAATAGGGCAAGTTTAAACTGGCAGAAAATATAAGAACATTTGACAGGTACTTTAATTGTCTTTAAAAGCAGCTCTTCACATTTTGGAACATCACAGCTTTGGCTATGGCAGGCACCTCAAAAGTCATCCAGTACCTCTTTATATATTAAGTCAAAACTTAAGTTACCCCTAACATTGATGTATATATGGTCACATTCTACTAATGTAAAAACACGCTGATTCCTGGACCATCCATGGTCAGGATTTAGAAGGTGATTGGGCCGGATCTGGCCCCCAGGCCTTAGTTCGCCTGCCCATGGTTTAATCTCTGCACTAGCTTTTTAAGGACATAGCATGGGATTTTTAAGATTTAAGCCTCATACCTAATCACTCATCTTTTCACAGCAGTTTCCCTGAAAGCATACTGTGATGCATACATACATGACTGATAGGCTCTAAAGTGCTACAGGCAAATGCATTTAACTTCTGCCTGGAAGAGTTCAGTTCAGCTTGAAAGTTTACTGTCTTGCTTAATCAGTTGCTGCAACAAAAGGCACAATATTCCAAATGGCTCCGGAACTTTTCTGTGTTGTTGCTGGTTTTCTGAAGCCATCTTAGAAAACTTAACAGGAGTTGCAAAAAATTCTTAAATGTTTCCACTGGGTGGTGCTGCAGGAATTCCTACCTTTTAACTAAAATCTGGCTTTCCCAGAAAGACGCCTCTGAAATATAATAGGAGGAAGTCCTGATTTAGATTATACAGTGTCATCATATTGGGGCGGGGGGTGGGGGTGGGCAGGCATAAGGATGCACTGACTGGGAAATGATGCAGTTCTGGGTATGGAAAACAGGATCATCAAATATTGTGTCAGTTACCAGAGAGAGAGAGAGAGAGAGAGAGAGAGAGAGAGAGAGAGAGAGAGAGAGAGAGAGAGAGAGAAATTTGCTAAAGCTCAGCGAAATCTATCTTAAAACCTACAAGAGAATTACCAGTTTAGATGAAAATCTGCATTAATAATACAGAGATGTATCTGCCTAGGACTCACTTTACTTTGTTATAAGCTTGTTTTTAATGTTATATTTTAAATTGTTGTGTCCTGGGTGGGTAGTAAAATAAAAATATAGTACAGTGGTAACTCGGGTTAAGTACTTAATTCGTTCCGGAGGTCCATTCTTAACCTGAAACTGTTCTTAACCTGAAGCACCACTTTAGCTCCTGCTGCTGCCACGCCGCCGGAACACGATTTCTGTTCTCACCCTGAAGCAAAGTTCTTGACCCGAATTTCTGGGTTAGCAGAGTCTGTAACCTGAAGCGTATGTAACCTGAAGCATCTGTAACCCAAGGTACCACTGTAGTTATATACTGCACATGTTACACATTTCCTTGCAAGTCCAACTTTTAACAGTTGAATCATACTGCGTGGCCCCTCCTCTTGTATTCTGTAAAGCACCATGAACACTGATAGTGGGATGAAGATGACAATTTGAGCCCTCACCCAGCAAAACTCAGTATCCAGTAAAGAACAAATTCCCTGTGACCTACGATGCTTACATGAAATCTCTCCTCGGATTCACAGACTGCAGTGGCGTTACATGGGAAATGCCCCGTCCCCAAATCAAAATGGTAGCTATTCATTTGTAGTCAGCCATTCAGTGTGAAAATAAATGTTCCCTCTATTTACTTTCCTTTAGGGATCTCATTACTTACCTTAACTATTTATTCACTACTGCAGGCCTTTGTCTTGCAGAGGGTGAGAAGGGTGTTGAAAATACCTGAGAAAGTATTATCATATGCCACAGTTTCCCATTCAAAAGAAACTACAGATCACATTGATCACTCCCACTTCCATACTATCAAAGGAAAACCTGTATTTTGGATAGCTGTCGGGTGCATGGGCCAGGGCTTTTAAAGATGCATGTACCCACAGCAACAGTATTTGTTGCTGCATAAGGTGAGAAAACGCCAGAACAGGAAAGATCCAGGAACCAGCGTGGTCTGAGCAGTCTGCATTGTTGACTTCCTCTTGCCGCAGTAGGAAAGCCCTACCTTTTCCTGGGGATGTGCTTTCCATATGCTTGTGTGAGATTGTATCCAGCTGGGAATAGGGGCAGCTGTCTTGTGGACATGTCCTTATTGTGACATATAGATATTATGCAACTGCCACAGGATGCATCACGTATATGAAGGTGTGTGTGTGTGTGCATCTATGTGTGTGTATCTGTGGAAAACACTCCATGCATCTAACAAAGTGAGATTTTTTTTTTAAATAAATGTTTATTCATTTTCCAAACACATAATAAAGAACAAACAAAACACAAAACAAGAACATACAAACATTTAAACATGTATAATTTCATAATCTTATTTTCGTGTACCTTCTTTCCCCTGACTTCCCTATACCTCCCTTTCGCTACATCCTTGTTTTACATTTCTTTAGCAACTCCTCCAGTCAATTAACTATTTAATTCCCTTTCATTAAATTTTCTTTAACTTATTAGTTACAGCTGTAATTCTCTGTTTCTTATTCCCTGAGATCTTAACACTCCTCAACTTTACAACAATTTTAAAGATATATTTTAAATTTCTTCCAATCCTCTTCCACTGTCTCTTTCCCCTGGTCACGGATTCTGCCGGTCATCTCTGCCAGTCCCATGAAGTCGATCACCTTTGTCTGCCATTCTTCCAGAGTAGGTAGTTCTTGCGTCTTCCAATACTTTGCCAAAAGGATTCTTGCTGCTGTGGTAGCATACATAAAAAACGTCCTATCCTTCTTCAACACCAATTGGCCAACCATGCCCAGGAGAAAAGCCTCAGGTTTCTTAGGAAAGGTCCACTTAAGGACTTTCTTAATTTCATTATAGATCATTTCCCAAAAGGCTTTGATCCTCGGGCAGGTCCACCAGAGGTGGTAAAAGGTACCTTCAGTCTCATTACATTCCCAACATTTGTTATTGGGCAAATGATAAATTTTTGCAAGCTTGACTGGGGTCATGTACCACCTGTAGATCATTTTCATTATGTTTTCTTTTAAGGCATTACATGCCGTAAATTTAACACCAGTGGTCCATAACTGTTCCCAGTCCGCAAACATAATGTCATGACCGATATCTTGTGCCCATTTAATCATAGCTGATTTCACCGTTTCATCCTGTGTATTCCATTTCAACAGCAAGTTATACATTCTTGACAGATTCTTAGTATTGGGTTCTAACAATTCTGTTTCTAACTTTGACCTCTCCTTCTGAAATCCTATTTTCCTGTCCTGTTTAAATGTCTCATTTATCTGATGGTAATGCAACCAATCTCGTACTTTGGACTTTAATTTCTCATAACTCTGTAGTTTAACCTTTTCACCATCATATTCTAAAATTTCACAATATTTTGGCCATTTAGACTCCATGTTAAGTTTTTTCACCTCCTTAGCTTCCATTGGTGACAACCACCTGGGAGTTTTACTTTCCACTAACAAAGTGAGATTTTGCCCATGAACACTTACGTATGCTCAATAAATCTCTTAATTTTTTAAGGAATCACAAGCCTCTTTGTTAAGTTTACATCAAAAAACTATTTTACAGAATAAGCATTAATCCTACTCAAGAGTAAACCTCACTGATCATATTGGACACAACTAATTTAGATCCATTAATTTACTTGGGTTTACTCTGAGTATAAATTAACACACCCCTGTATGTTATTCCCAACTGTTCCAAATTGAACATTTTCATACTAAAAACCTAGTGCAACTCCGTGCAGAAAATGTGTCTTTTTTTCATTATTCATCCTCATGTCATTTTCCCCATTCTCCACCCCAGCCCAATTTGATTTCTAATGCATAAAATCTGTAAGCCAGATCTGTAAGATCATTTCCTCAGTGCTGGTTTGTCCAGATCAATAAATGTTAAAGGGAGTGGCAAATGCTATTGGAACATCTGGGCATAATATATATTCAAGGAGGAAAGCAAGTGTCTGAGCCATACTTAAAACTATGATTCTCTTCTGAGATGCTTCAAGGATGAGAAATAGGAAGTGGTTGGGGGAAACCCAGCATTTCTGCCAGATGGGGAAAACTTATTTACTTAGATAAGTGATCAAACATTCAGCAAAGGACGCTAGGCTGATAATTTATTTTGGGGATGAGGAACCTGTGGCCTTCCAGATGTTGTCAGACTATAATTCCCACCATCCCAGGTCATTGGCCATTGTGGCTGAGGCTGATGGGAATTGGAGTCCAATAATATCTGGAAGACTCCACATTGGCAACCCCAGATGTGAGACAAGGAAATATATATTAATGGCACAGTTGATTTATTATGTCAAGAGGAAAGGGGGAAAACAAAGTTGGAACAAATTTAACAAAAATTGGTATATGCTTTGAGTACTGCAGCAGCGGTGCGATATTCAAATACACAACATTCCGCACACACCAATTTATATACAGTGGAACCTTGGTTTTCGAGCGTTTCAGAAGCCAAACGCGTTTTGGAAGCCGAACGCCAAAAACCCGGAATTAATTGTTTCCCTTTTCGAATGCGCCTCAGAAGTTGAACGGCTTCTGCTGTGTGTTTTTCTTTATTTTCTCAATGGATTTTGCCAACTGCCCATTGCCCCTCAGTTTTTGAAGATTTCGGAATTCAAACGGCCTTCCAGAACGGATTACATTCAAAAACTGAGGTTCCACTGTAGTTTTATTGTTTATGCATATTTTGTCTGAATAACAGAAATGTAAGCATGTATGTTACTGATGTTGTTCTAAAAACATTTTTCCTTCCTCAGGGGATGAGCTTTTTCTAAGCTTGGCTTTTAAGTCTCGGAAACACCCGAGTACATGGTGTTTTTGCATATTGATGCTAAAATAAGGGGGGAAGACATGCTCCATTCAGTTACACATTTGTAAACTTATTCACATTAGGGCTCCATGCAAAATTTGAGTTTCGTTTGATTAGTTTCGAGGTAGTAAAATTATCTGTCCCCCCCCCCCCATGTAGCCCAAATGAGAATGACAAACTCGGTAGAAGCTGAATTGGCATTTAAGGGGTTAAAAGAAACCTGCGGTGCTTTAGCAAAATAAAGCCAGAGCTGAGATTACAAACAAGGACAGATGTAGAAGGCCAGGTTTCCTCTGGTCCGTTTCCCCCTGTTTCCTGCAGAAAAAGAGGAAGCGAAGTGCTAGGGAGAATGTGAAGCTAACAATGCCCTACGTCATTCAGCTGGGCGGGGGGACAGGGGGGAAAGTTCTGCTAGACACAGTCGAGATCGAGCAGCGATAAATGGATATTCACGCACTAATACCCAAGAGCCTTTTAGAGCGCCTGGGAGTGAAAAAAAAAGAGTGGAAAGTTGTGTCCTTGGAGAGATGTGCACATACAGACACACACTCACTCATGCACACAGACAGACATTAGCCGTGCAGTAGGTAGCTGGAGAAGTCATATTTCCTTTTGCCGATGTGCATGTAATAATGGCTCATTGCATCAAAGTTAATTTACCTGCCCTGGGCAGATCGGTGGTTGGAGGAGAGTGTCTCCTGCCTCCTCCTTGGAAAAGTTTTGGCTCTAGAACAGGCTTCCTCAAACTCGGCCCTCCAGATGTTTTTGGCCTACAACTCCCATCATCCCTAGCTAGCAGGCCCAGTGGTCAGGGATGATGGGAATTGTAGTCTCAAAACATCTGGAGGGCCGAGGTTGAGGAAGCCTGCTCTAGAAAGAGATGCCCGTGAGCATGCTGGGAATGTGTCTTCCTCACATAGCTAGGATGGGGAAAGCTCCCTCACCCAAGGCATGAGCCCTGGGACCTCTCCTTGGGAGAAGGAATTCCTCAGCCCAGGTCTGTGGCAGCTGGAGGGAGGGATGCTACAGAGGTACGTGGAGCCTATTCCAGAGAAGCTCAGTTGAGAAACTGCTGAACTGGGCTTTGCTCTGAGAAAACGAGTACAAGAATCACTGTAGTAAATCAGTGAAAGTAGGTCTAATATAAGTCAGGGATGGGGAAACTTTTCCAGTCCAAAGGCCACTACCCCTCGTGGGAAACCGTTTTGGGGGACAATGTGCTAGTAGTATGCAGGCCCAAAGATCTCCCCCCACCTCATGTGAAATTAGGGCAAGCAATGAAACATTCTAGCCACAAGTGTGAACAAATCTGCATAAACTTAATGAATCCTCTCGCATACCTGGCGCATGTTAGCACCTCTAATTTGGCCATTTATTGCCCCTTGAGAGCGATGGGTTCCCTCCAGGAGACATGTTCCACTTTAATTTTTAAAAATGCAACCCCCCCCCCTTTGCATTTCCTGAAGAATCCAAGCTCAACCCTTGCTGGGAGCAAAAGTTACCCATTAAATCATGCGATCTAATTGGTTAAGGTGCCTGTGTGGCGGGAAGCCTAATCGCCATGACTCATAGCAGCTCATACCTGTGTCCTTTTATATTTAATGCCACCTGTGTCAGGGAAGACTTTGGTCTTTAAAATTTGCAACCTGTGCCAAGGCCAACCCCCTCCCCTTCTGTTCTGCTCAGTTCACCATGTCATAGTTGTGGCATCCCCAGGCTTGGTGCCCAGTTCCACTGCCCTGGTCACGCTGCCCTAAATCTGTGTCTTACCATCCAGGACATTAACAAGATAACTTTGCAAACATAGGAACTTAAACCACTGTGGGGCTACCTTTGAGGGTGACCCGGAAACTACAACTAATCCAGAATGCGGCAGCTAGACTGGTGACTCGGAGTGGCCTCCGGGACCATATAACACCGGTCCTGAGAGATCTACATTGGCTCCCAGTACATTTCTGAGCACAATTCAAAGTGTTGGTGCTGACCTTTAAAGCCCTAAATGACCTCGGTCCTGTATACCTGAAGGAGCATCTTTGCAGCGCCGAGGGCCTTCTGGCGGTTCCTTCACTGCGAGAAGTGAGGTTACAGGGAACCAGACAGAGGGCCTTCTTGGTAGTGGCGCCTGCCCTGTGGAATACCCTCCCTTCAGATGTGAAGGAAACAAGCAGCTATCCTATCTTTAAAAGACATCTGAAGGCAGCCCTGTTCAGGGAAGTTTTTAATACTTAATGCTGTATTGTTTTTAACACTCAATTGGGAGCTGCCTAGAGTGGCTGGGGAAACTCAGCCAGATGGACAGGGTAATAATAATAATAACTGCTGGTGCCCATCTATTTCACAGCCTTTTCAGATACTGTACTATGTTCTGACAAATGGACCTTGCATTTTCTCTTCAATTTCATTTATTCATCCCCGCCCCTTGCATTTATAACCTGGCTTGCTTCCAGGGCGATGCCCATACATGCTACTTCCAGAGGGTCACCATCCAGTCACTGACAAGACCCAGACTTGCTTACCTTCAGTCAGGTGGTAGCCTCATGTACCATCAGGCTATATCCTGGGACTTCTAGAGGTGTGTGTAGATTTCTGCTGTGCTACAGCCATTTATTGTATCATTGGTTTATTTGATGACAGGATTTTAAGCCGTTCTGTAGAACCTTCATGATTGGAGAATAGGACAGAATGATACGGAATCAGAATAAATATCTGGATAACCTACCATCACCAGGAAATCAGTTGTCCTTGTTTACATGCAGTTTAGGAGGACTGCAGAAATCTCTGCAGAGCAGCTTTAAAGTGGCACATTTTCAGGTGCCGTGCAGGGAGTGGTGAATCATTTCATGGTATTGAGGCAAGCTTGTAGCTAAGAGGTTGAGCAGGGAGGAGCAATTTATATGCCCTCCCCTTAATATAACAGATTAGAAGTATAAACCATTAACCATGAAACAATAATATTAGCTACAAGTGGATCCAGCAACAAAATGTTGCAGGAAGAAACGTTCCTGCTCAGTCAACCGCCCTGGCCCTCCTCCACAATATTTCAGACCGATTTCCAGTTTGGCGGTTGTATTTTGGGAGTTTCCCCATGGTGGGCTGAAATTAAAAAGCTTGATAAAAACCTGAAAAGGGTAGCAATTCTGTAATGATGGCTTCCTGGTTCATGGCAGTTGTAGTTGGTCATTATATCTGAACTGGTCAGACTATAGTTACCTCTTCCTTTTGCTTCCAAGCCAGAGAGGCATTGTGTGAGTCCCCATCTTCCCCCTCACCCAGATGTATTCCAGAGTGTTGTAGGGACCTCAAAGCAAGTTTGGGGCATGTGGGTGGAGAGTTCAATTGAGTGAGCAGAAGTCATTCTACTTGTGGAATGACTCCTTTGGATGCTGCTCCACAACTGGAAAGCCAGTTTGAAGCACCTATTCCAATTCTTGTTTGGAGAAAACAATGCGTTAAAGCAGGGATGGGAGAGACCTGGCGCCCTACAGATGTTCGATGACAGCTTCCATGAGCTGACTGGGGCTGGTAGGGTGGAAGCCCACAGATCCCCCTTCGTTGTGACAAGGCCATGGCCGTGCATAGACTAACCTGTCTGTAGCACAAAAATGTTGTGTTTCCCCCCTCGATCCAGAATTGTTTGTGCGTATCCTCAATATGCTGCTTTCCATCTGGATTGATTCTAGATACCAGGGTGGGTGTGGTTACTTGATAAGCCTTTGAAAACCCTTCTCTAGATTCAGCTATCCATACCTTTTATTCCCTGTACATGCCCCAGGGGAATGAAGAAGGAAATGGAGATTGTGATCTTTGCTTATATACCCACCCCCACTGCATGGACCTCCAACATCTGTTTACTTCCATTTTCAAATGGACGCACCATTTGAATCAATCCGCAATAAGCTTTTGTTTTTGCAATGAAACCAGTTTCTCAATAAGCGCTTTTCGGAGACAAAAATATGCAATAGATCCATATTGTTTGTGGACTACAGGAAAAAAAAAATACTTGGTCTCCATTGATTCTTCAATAAAATGTTGCATGTATGTAGCCTATGATTGCTTCATGCATGCTTGAAAATTAATATGTGAACGTAATAACATAAGATGGTTAACAAGAATCATATGGGCAAGGTGCATTTTCAAATAGTACTTTTTTAAAGTGAGAGGGATTTTTCTTTGAAAGGATCTACCAGCAAAATGCTAAATGGATGCATTTATACAATTATCCTGATTTTATATTGCACCAAAAAAGGACTTATCTGGAAACACTTTAAGATGTGCATAAAAACATTGTGTGACATAATGAGTGCCTGGGCTTTACAAGTGCCAAAATATACATATAGTTGAGCCTAAAAATACATTTTACATAAACTTATATGGGTTTCCTCATAAGTCTGGAATGACTCTCCATGAACCTGTGCCCCGTCCCACACTGCAGTAATAAGTGTTGCATAGATGGGAATTACAGAATAGACATTCTTGCTTCTTAGAGGGAAATATTTAAAGCGTTTTTTTTTAAAAAAAGGAATGCTAGTGAAACAAGTGTGGGTAGGTGAGACAGACAGACAAACAAACAAACAAACAAACAAACAAACAAACAGAGTATGAAGTGTTAAATCTGTGGTGTGCATAAGGCAGAAACGAACCACCCTGCTATTTTGCATGGAAAGTCATGTAGCCACTCTCACTAGTTATCCAGATTATGTTCTGCCATAATGAGATAATAGTAGCTCATATTGATTACCGTATTTTTCGCTCCATAAGACGCACCAGACGACAAGACACACCTAGTTTTTGGAGGAGGAAAACAAGAAAAAATAGATTCTGAATCTCAGAAGCCAGAGCAGCAAGAGGGATCACTGTGCAGTGAAAGCAGCGATCCCTCTTGCTGTTCTGGCTTCTGGGATAGCTGCGCAGTCTGCATTCGCTCCATAAGACGCACACACATTTCCCCTTACTTTTTTAGGAGGGAAAAAGTGAGTCTTATAGAGCAAAAAATACGGTAAGTGGTAGAGAGTTTGCATGCCTGCCTGTAGTGAACTACCATACTTTAGAGTTGAGGAATTGAGAACGGGACAATTCCAAGCTGAGGTCCTCATAGCCTTTTTTCTCATATTGGTGAAATTGGAAGAGTAGCAACCCATCTCAGAGGAGTCTTTGATTCATATCTTGTGATGTGGGAATATTATGTACCCCATGTCTTCCAAAAGGCTGTTGCTGTGTGTACATGCACCTCAGGTTAATAAACCTGTGTCTGTACGTGAGTGCATAATGCCGATACAAAATTTCTCAAAAGAATTAAAATGTTTAATAACATAGAATGTGTTTTTCTAGAAAAGAAAAGGGGTTTTTAAAAATTCTGCTTATAAGGCTGCACTAAAGCCTGATAGGTTTGCAAACAGAATCCTGTGGGGTGATTCCTTGTGCACAGCTTCATCTGGGACTTTGCAAGGAAGCGTTTGAAATTATTCAGTGCCAATGTGGAAGAGTTACAAGAAGACTTAGAAATTGTGTGCCACCTAGTGGCAGATACAGAAAATGTGCACATAAGGCCGCTTTTTATAAAAATAAATACAGTGGTACCTCAGGTTAAGTATTTAATTCGTTCCGGAGGTCCGTTCTTAACCTGAAACTGTTCTTAACCTGAAGCACCACTTTAGCTAATGAGGCCTCCCGCTGCCGCAGCGCGATTTCTGTTATTTCTGGGTTAGCGGATTTCTGTTATTTCTGTAACCTGAAGCGTATGTAACCCAAGGTACCATTGTACTGTATTTCGAAATCTACAGCAGGGCAACACCTTTATTGGGACCAGAGAAAATGTCACAAAAGTGTGGCAAGCTTCCAGGTTCTCTTGAACAACCTTCCCCAGGTATTGTACACAAAGCAGAGGGAAGCAGGGAAGTTTAAAAATTAGGCTTAAGTAGTAGGCATGGTTAGTTTGTAGACCAGTTCCAAGGCAGAGGTTGTAGATTTACAGATATTCTGAAATCACATTATTTAGAATGATCTTATATTTTAGACTGACTGGAAGAAGTACGAATATGTCTCCCTTTGAATATTACCTTGCTTATATAATGCTTTAACTATCTTACTAATAGAATGACAGAAATATATTGCTTTAACTGTCTTACTAATTTACTTTTTCCTTGTTGTATAAACAATAGATGCTAATTCTTTGTAGATCTTTGACGTTTGCACAGATACGGGTTTTATTCATTTAAATTAGCTTTCCCGCTATGTTGAAATGTTCTCAAAATGGATCACAAAATAAATAACTTCAAATAACAAAATATGAAAACACCAAGCAATTGTGACATTATAGACCTTCCCCGTTCAACTTGAGGAAGGTTGGGGGTTGAGAAGAGGGTGGTACGTGTAAGGATATTGGGGGCAGAGTTTTTTGTGTGCCCCCTTTCCACCCTTAATTGAAGCATATAATGTTATCCAGAATTTCAGTACAAGATTGGTTGCGCACAGTATAGGCATCTACTGGTCTCATCACTATTAAGTAATATTTGTACAAATTACTCTGGTTGATATATTGAACACAGCTGGTCAGATGTTTGAATCAAGACATTCACATGGTTTGTCACTTTAAAGTTTAAAATCAACTATGGTTTAATTTGAACATGTTCTTTGCTCCTCTCTCGCTCCTTCCTGCAGGGGAAGAAACAAACCAGAGCCTGGCTTTGTGTTACATGCAGAACAGCACTTGTAGTTGGTTGCTGCAAAAGAAATAGTGACTAGTAAGGCAACAACAACTATGTTGTTTTACTGTGCCTGTGGATTGTTAAAAGGAAACAAACCATGAGCGCTGGTTCATCACAAAAAGCTAGCATCTTGATTGTATCCTCCAGGCGGAAGAGAGATAGGAGCCAAACACCTGCATTTTAGCAGCATCTACCAGCTTGTTCACATTAAACCATAATTTATTTTAAACTAGGGTTTAAAATGATGTACAAATAGGGGCATCGTTTCATTCTGTTAGCAAAAAATATATGTATGAAATAGGATTATCTAGCTGTCTTCTGCCATCACAAGTCCAAATTGCACTGAAATAAACAGAATGGCTTTTATGCCATTGTGTTTTACAATTGCAATGCTGTTTTTGAAGCAAGGAGCAAGAATTTGAAAGACTAAACTATAGCGGGTCCCCCTCCCTGCTTGAGTTTACTAGGTGGGTGGAATCAGTAATCTGGATAGGAGAAGCAAAGAGAAAAAGCACCACATGCAACGAAGAAGCAAGAGAGAAATGGTTTCTTAAGTGTCTTGACTTTACCGAAGCACAACATGGTTCTGGCTAGGTCAAGCCATTCCACCCATCTACAAAATGAAAGCAAGCGAATACATATAAATAAAACCTTAGCAATCTTTTCAGTGCAAGGCAAAAACATTTTTATTTGGCAATACATTTCAGGTTGCTGTAAATCCTAGTTTTGCTCTTATTTGCTGTCTTCCTGTTATCGTTTGATATTGTAATACGAGGTCTAGTTGTATACCAGCCTGGAATCCAAATCGGATGAAGGGTAGTGTGTACATGTTTTAAATAAATAAAATATTATAAGAAGTTATAACAAGGTGCAGCATCAATGTACTGAAGATCCTAAGTTAAACTATAATATTGCATAATTCTTTATCGTTTTAAAAAATAAAAATAACAATCAAAGAGAGTTATTTTCCTATCATGGTTCAAACTGTTTGCTTAGACTTGAGAAATGCCTTAAGTCTTAGCACTGAGATGATGGGCATGTGTATCTCTCTGCCCAGGTGTGAAGGGTGTAGTCCCAAAAATGTAATAGCAAAAAGGAAGAGAGGCTATGAAATAGAAATATTACAACAATATCCAGCTCAGAACTGAGCGAACATAAGCCCAGCATTTTCTAAACAAAGTAAACTGTGAGAAGTTCTGGAAACAATCTGTGGCCTTTTCACTTTTATGTGTACAGGGTGTATTCAGACATGTATTTGTCCCAGGAAAGCTGTACTCTGTCTATGTATAGGTGTGTTGACACCAGTCCATTTTTACAAGAACATCACTGTAACTTTGATGTTCTCTATCGCCATAGTATATTTTGCTTCCACTATCAACTTTATACAAAAGCAACAGCAGGAAAATGAAAACCCCAGAATTACAATAGTATTCTGAACACAGTCGGGACAGAAATAAGATTAGTGTTAGGCAGTCCCTTTGTGTCTACGCTTAGAGAGGGAGAGAGAGAAAGACCATGCAATGGCAGCCTGGATCCCATTGACTATTACAGAGGTAAGAGAGAGGGGGAGAGAGAACAATGGGCCATTGTGCAAAAACGGTAGCTTATTGGAAAATCCTTGGGACATTTGATATTCAGAATAAGATGTATCTCAGTATATGCTAAATGTGAAAAATGATATTTTAAAAAGGATGCCTCAATCCAGCATGGAATAATGCCAAAGCCCACTGAAATCAATGGGCTTCACTCTTTGCTGGGTTTAGGCTAGAATATTACTCTCTCTCTCTCTGGAATATTATACTACAGGATTAGCAAAAAAAAGAAGATAATTTTTACAGAATAATTTTACAATAGGGTTTATTGGGATATTTTAAAATGTGTTTTCTTCAGTATTTTATACATCCATTTTTTATTTTGTACTTTCCTGTAGCACGTATAATTGCATATATGATCCTACATAAGTATTGTGGTTGAAACTAAGATGAGCAGGTTAGGCAATGTTTACATTGTCTCCCCCGTTTTTTTCTGTCCATTGCAGGCATGGAGAGTGCAATCACATTGTGGCAGTTCCTGTTGCAGTTGCTTCTCGATCAGAAACATGAGCACCTAATTTGTTGGACATCTAATGATGGTGAATTTAAGCTACTTAAGGCAGAAGAAGTGGCTAAGCTGTGGGGACTCAGAAAAAACAAAACTAACATGAATTACGACAAACTGAGCAGAGCGCTGAGATACTACTATGACAAGGTAATTTTAAAAATTCTATTTGTGCAGTGCTTAAACAAGAAAGCAAAGAGTAGTAATATGCTTGTTAAAGTTGGAGTGCTGCCCTTTGGCTAGAAAGAGCCCCCCAAGGCTGCTCACAAAAAGTTAACATGAGTAGAAAATTCAGACAGTAAAATACCACTTACTTACAAAGATTTCAGCCAGCCATATATTATCAATAATATATTTTAAAGTTTTAATTTTTTTTAAAAAAAACTAAAACCCAAACACATCATTTTCCTTGCCTAAATGCAAAAAGCAACCCCCTCAAAATGTCAAAAACAGTGCAGCAGTAAATTCCCCAGCAAACTGCCACCTAAAGGCAGGGCAGCCTACAGTTTATAAGGAGAGTTTATAAGACAGTTTATAAGGAGGAAGCAGTGTTAATCAGATTCCACATGTTATATTATGTTAGACAGTTGCCTTTATAGAATGTCAGACTATTAGTTTGTCGGACCCAGAATTGACTACTCTAACTGGCGGTGGCTCTCCAGCTTCTCAGGCTGAGGGTCTTTCTCATCCCCTGTTACCTCAGGGCCAGATCTTATCTCCTCTAGCACTTGCAGGCCAAATTTGACAGGAAGGTGGGGGCTGCCCACCTGTCAGTCACCTGATGTCACAATGATGTCAGGTGATGGAGTGCTCTGAAGTCCCCACAAGCAGCCAATCCCAGCTGGCCTCCTTGCCAGTGCATATTTACGAGTGCACTTAAAGGCTCCCAATTGGTCATTGGCAGCCATATCGCCACCTGCCTCTCACCTGACATCACAAGGGGCTTCAGGTATGACACAGGTGAGCCTGGTTTGGGGGAAATGGACTTGTGGCCTAAGTAACCACGCCAGGCCCAAGTAAACCCACAGGCTACCTGATTTTTTTAACTTGAAATGCCAGGAATCAAACCTGGAGCCTCCCGCATTGTAGAGGAGATGCTGTTCACTGAGCTACTTTGTGAAAATACTAACGAATGTCACACTTGGTTTGCTGTTTAATGCAGAACATCATCAAGAAGGTGATTGGGCAGAAGTTTGTGTACAAGTTTGTGTCCTTCCCTGACATTTTAAAGATGGATCCTCATGCTGTGGAAATCAGCAGGGAGAGCCTTTTGCTGCAGGACAGCGACTGCAAGATGCCTCTTGAAGGTAGAGAGCAACACAAGCATGGCTTGGCGGCCCTGAAAGGCGCAAGCCGTAATGAGTATATCCATTCGGGGTTGTACTCCTCTTTCACCATCAACTCCCTGCAAAACCAGCCAGAAACTCTCAAGCAGATCAAAACAGAGAAGCTGGAGGAGAAGCTGGAGGGGCCCACCCCTCTGGAAGAAGTCCGAACTGTTATAAGGTTTGTGACAA
The DNA here is from genome assembly GCF_964234715.1 of Podarcis melisellensis. Lineage (NCBI taxonomy): Eukaryota > Metazoa > Chordata > Lepidosauria > Squamata > Lacertidae > Podarcis > Podarcis melisellensis. The sequence continues at coordinate 41,177,777 of NC_138542.1, forward strand.
ACAAATCAGACAAGCAAGTCATGAGGCCCATAGTCTCCCTGCCATCAACATCCGAGGCAGCCGCTGCTTCTGCTTTTTTAGCATCCTCTGTCTCTGCAAAAATATCCTCATTAATGTTGCCCAATGTTGCCAGCATCTCGTCGGCTTCGCCATCTTCCTCCCGGTCGCCGTCTCTGTCTCCGAACTCACCCCTCCCTTCAGAACACAGAAGCATCTTTTTGGAGTCCAGTTGCCAGGATTCTGATTCTCTCGAGCCACTGAACCTCTCGTCAGGATCCAAGGCAAAATCTCCTTCTCTTCCCCCAAAGGCTAAGAAACCCAAAGGTTTGGAGATCTCAGCACCTCCAATGGTTCTTTCAAGCACTGACCTCGGCTCCATTGCCCTCAACAGCCCAGCACTCCCCTCAGGATCCCTGACTCCTGCTTTCTTCACTGCCCAGGTAAGGCTTTGACAGGGGAATCCTATGCATGTTTACTTAGAAGTAAGCTCTGCTGAGTGTAGTGGGACTTACTCCTCCGTGTAGAGGATTGCCAACTGAGTTCCTTTTAGTGATGCCCATAGCGTGCGCTTGGGGAAAAGCATGCCTTTCCCCCCTGTAATGGTTCTAGGGGTTGCTCGTGCGTAAGTTGCCGCTACTCCTGGCTAGGTTGCCTGGTTGAACCCTTTCTGTCTGGACAGCCTTTCACCCGTGGCTGTCTCAATCGCTGGCAGAATCCGTCAGTGGGCGTTTCTTGAACTTCTTCCAGCAAAGAAGTTCTTTGACGCCAAGTCTCCTCCTACTCTCCCTGTGCGGAAGTCCCTGCGCGGAGGACCCGTGCTCTCCCCGCTGGTCTCCGGCGAGGAGTCCTGGAGCCTCCTCTCCGATTCCCCCATCTGCCCCCCTTCTCCACTGGTGTTACGCTGATTTCCTTCCCCAGCAGATGGGCTGCCTCTCTCCCTACTGGGACCTTCTGCGGCATCCCTCTGGAGCCTTCCCTCCGTCTCTGGCTCCAATGGCAGTTCTCTGACATCCCCCAAGGACAGAAAGAAAAAAAGCAGCTTGTAGTTTATTAAGAATGTATGAGTCCTTTTTCTATTAAAATGTCCCTTAGATTAAAAATACAATCAGTTACTTTTTTAAAAAAAGCAGCTATTACAAATAAAACAAATACAGCAGGAGCGAAAATCAGGAGAGCAGCAGTCAGTACAATATGTAAAAGCGGTAATACATCAGCATAGGCGAAATTGAAAGAGAGGCAGTGTGGCATAATGGTTAGAGTGTTGGACTATGACCTAGGAAACCACGGTTTGAATCCCCACTCAGCCATGAAGCTCACACTCTTCCCTTAACTTCCCTCACAGGGTTGTTGTATGGATGAAATGGGGGTGGGGAGAACCATGTACACCACCTTGAGATCCTTGGAAGATAAAAGTGGCATGCAAATGTCATCCATCCATCCATCCAACACTGGGGAAATGAAAAGGTCGTAACCTGAATGACAGTAGTTAATTAAATAAATAAAATAAAATAAAAAACCACTGGGGAAATGAAACCGTCCTAATCTGAATGACTGTTGTTTAGGCACCTCCCAAATCTTTGTGGGAAGGGTGTTCAAATAGGGGCACCACCACTGAGAAGACCCATCTCAGTAATGCTCTGCCTTCCATGTAAATTTCATCCCTGCATTAACAGCTTTCCAGGATGGATAACTCAACACTTAACTCAACACTATCTGCTAGAAACCTATGCACATGTTCCCCATGACAAATCTTGCATAGCATTGGGGCTTATGGGCACATTTGCAAAGTGGAGATGCTGTTGGGGGCACTGCACACACACACACACACAAACAGAGAGAGAGAGAGAGAGCAAGAGAGCAATCAAATACATGTAAACCCACTATTGCCCATCTGCTCTCAGTTAGGCTTTTGCTTTTCTTCAAGCCAAATCTTGGGTGGGTGTGTTGATCTTGCTGGAGAGTGCAGCTGGGAAGCAAGAGATCACACCCCTCCACAACAATTAGGCTTGAAAAAAGCCTTCTAAGAAAGTGGACACTTTAGATGCCAGGAAATCTGGATGCTTCCATGAACAAGAGGCCAGACTGTCCGTCCTCCCGCCCTTTTCAAAGCTAGTCAGCAATCATAACCTTAGAGTGGGATAGACCGTTAGCAGCTTAATTACATTTTGTAGTTTGCTGGCACCGTGGCCTTTCTCAAACAAAATATGAAATGACATGTTTAGGTCAAGCTGTTTTCTTTAATCATAAAGTGGTTTTGCGGTATTCAGAATAAAAAAGGCTGACTCCTTAAGGGCAGAATGAGTGTCTATGCAACTGTCTCTCCCTTTTGCATTAAGCATCAGATGGGCTTTAAGTCTGGAATCCTCTGTCACTGAATCCCAGGCATCATCTGCTTACATTAGCCATTTGGTAACAACAGAAGGTTGGTGCTCTACACTAGCACTGAAAGGTACACATCGTGCTAGTGAGAACTGGGTGCTCTCTTGGTTGTCTTTGGGAGGTTGTTGATGGAAATCAGTTGCAGTCCTCCTCTTCCTTTACTGCCATCTTGCAAGAGTCATGTGTTACTCAGTCCAGCAGCAGTTCAGAAACAACTATTTTAACATGGTAACGTGAACATGTATTTTAAAGCAGCATTCTTTTAAGTATGAAGATATGTACAGCCTGGTCCTTTCTGGAAATAACTGAAGACACTTTTATTTTGATGACCTTTTCTGGCTTGATGAAAAGGTGTCTCTGTCTAGTTTTAAAAAACAAACCTTATTAATACTCTAAAATGTCGGACAAACTAACTCTGCAGGGAACACAGACACTGCACCTTAAAGCATCCATTCTTTAAGTGTTAAAACACATAATAACCTGGCTGGGATGTTAGCCCATCACATTCCAAATCTACCTCTTTTGGGGTTAAAGCCGTTTGGCTGGAACAGATGGGAATTGTAGCCCAAAACATCTGGATGGCGCCAGAGTAGAGAAGGCTGGCTTAAAAAGTGCTCTTTGCTCAAGCCTTGTATAGAACAATAGGATTCCGACATTGTGCTGATGAGGGAGCAGAGCTTAGCCAAAAGACATGTGGTAGAACAGTTAACACTAAGCAGCGATCAACTCGGTCTATGATGCTAAAAAAGGAAACCTAGTTATTTTGGGTATGAAAGCCTGAGACTTTGCAGTTCTTTTAAAAATAAATGACCTGACAGTTGCTTTCTGAGCTGTGGGCTGCTTGCAAAAGAAATCTCAGATTTATTCATTCATGAGTCATGCTGCTAAAAATAGCACCTGAAAATCGACACAGGCCTAGCTAGGTAGATTTGGGCTACAAACTACTAACCCGGGTGCATGTTCCATGGAGTTCAACAAAATGCACCTTGGCGGAAACATGCACAGGATTGTGCAGGAAGCTTCAGCAGGATGGCTGGGTTGGTCTGTTGCAGCAAAAGCATCAGTCTTCCAGCATGTTAAATGCCAGTTCATAAATTGTGGCATAAGCTTTGAAATGGACTCAGGTCCATGAAAACTTGCTGTAATAAATGTGCCAATATTTAAGGCATCACTTGGCTTTTTGTAATTGTAGCTGTAAAGTGGCAACCCTATACACTTTCTTGGGGAGTAAGTCCCAGTGGCTAGGAGATTTGAAGGTTGCATTCTGTGGGATCTTATTCTGTCATCCTACAGTAAATATACATTTTATGGTAAATATACCATTTATGATATATAATTATGTCCACTTCTACTCTTCTTCAAAGATTAAAAGTGAGAACAATGTCTGATATTTATGAAAATTTTTGTTGCCTTAGTTTGGTAACTTCCACCTAAATATACATTTGTGGATCATTGCAAGTACTACGGTAATTTCTTTTGCTCCATGTGAGCTAATGATGGCAAGCAATGAGGAAGAACCATAGTTCAGTGGTAGAGCATATTCTTAAGGGTCCAAGCTAAATCCCTCATCATGTGATAGTCAGTATGGAACTGTCCAGAATATATGCAGCATGGGGGGAGAAAAGCAATGTTCATACTTTTTTTAACCTTCTCTGTTAGAAAACAAAGTGCCTTCTCATTGTCAGCTGGGCAGATGTATCATGTGATTGTGGCAAAACAAAACTGAGCACGATGAGGCAGTGAAACTGCTTCCTTATTAAGAAAAGAGGTACTTTGCTCTAGAGTGATGTCATATCCTACAAGGGACACCTTCAGCACCATTGACTTGAAGTGTTAATAAACAAAATAACTTGCAGAGTAAACAAGCAGAGGAAAGGAGAGTGTTATGCTCAAAGGTAATTAATAATAATAATACCAACAACATCAGCATAGAGATTCTGCCATGGCCAAAAAGCAAAAATGAACTAAACAGTAGTGATTTTTGTCATGTATTCTGGAGCAAGGGCTGACTTAGTTTAGACCTGTACAGCTTTCGTATTCTAGTTGTTTTTTCATGTGTTCGCACTTAAAAGTGGCTATAGAATATGCAGAGTACATTGGTTTTGCTCAGTGCTTTGGACTAGCATAGAAAAGCTAGACCCAAAGGATTGCAAACATGGGAAGCTGCCGTATACCAAGTCAGGCCAGCGGTCCATCTATGGTGACTGACATTGCCTCTCCTGGGTTTGAGAGACAACTTTCCCCAGCCTTAGCTGGAGGCGGCTGGAATTGAACCCATGACCTGATGCATGGAGAGCAATTGTTCTGCCGCTGAGGTATGGCCCCTTCCCCTAAGGGGAACTGACACGAGGAGTGTCCTGCAAATGCTTAGGCGTCCACACAGTGTGATAACAGGCAGATTCTATGGCAGTTCATGTGCTTTTACCTACACACACACACAGCTTTGGATCACAGTGTGAGATGTAGAACAGCCCTTTTGTGAGGAGAAGGGCATATTTGGACCCTCTTTCTCCATCATTTTCTGCTCATAGTTCCCCTTTCCAAGAAGATGCAGCTAGAAAGAAGTTGCATGGGAGCTCACCCAGAGAAAACACAGTACATGCAATGACAATTCTTACACCAAATCCCTGTTAAAATGCTAATGTTTAAAATCCCGAGGTTCAGAAAGGAAAACAGTTTCTAAGCATAAAACATCTCTCTGAAAAAAAGCTATGGGGCGAAGCAACGAGGAGGGCCTCCTGTAACATTCAGCCGGGCAATGTGAGTCAAGACATGGCTAAGCCAAAGGGTAGATGAACGTCGGAACACACGCCATGTGTCTTTTGTCTTGCAGACCCCAAATGGATTGCTGTTGACCCCGAGTCCCTTGCTTTCTAGCATTCACTTCTGGAGCAGCCTCAGCCCCGTCGCTCCTTTGAGTCCTGCCAGGCTGCAAGGACCAAACACCCTGTTCCAGGTAGGTTGGAGCAATGACTCTGCTCTCTTAGGTGGCGCTTTCTGGCCAGGTAGCCAAAGGAACCTTTTTGTGGCCATTCTGAAAAGAGATAACATTAGATGTGCAAAAACAATACCTTCTCTCAGGAAAGGAGCTTCAGTAACAGGGTGAGAGACAAATAAATGAAGATGCCAAAAGGCAGGAACTTTACACATTGCACTGAGGGAGGTTTATTGCTTCTCTGGAGTCAGCCTCCTAAAGGGGCAGGTGACTGTTATCACTAGGGCAGCAGCAGAGGTGGCTTCGGTTGATAATTATAAGCCAAGATAGCTCAGTTGGTAGCACATGAGACTCTTAATCTCAGGGTTGTGGGGTCGACTTCCACGTTAGGCAAGATTCCTGAACTGCAGGGGTTTGGACTAGATGATCCTCGTGGTCCCAACTCTCATTTTTTTTTATTCTAAGTCCCCCCTCTGTCACAGTTAGTGAAAACACATGTGCCAGACACCTTGATGTTATCTTGATGTTGACCCAGTGCACGGCACCTGTGAAAAAGGCAAAAATCCTTGCTAGGGATCATTAGGAAAGGAATCGGAAACAAAATGGCCAATATCATAATGCCATTATACAAAGCTATGATGCAGCTGCATTTGGAATACACCGTGTGCTGTTCTGGTCGCCTCAACTCAGAAAGAGGTTCAGGAAAAGGCCAACCAAAATGACCAAGGAGATAGAGCAACTCCCCTAGGAGGAAAGATAACAACAGCGGTGTAAGGCTTTTTTAGTTTAGAGAAAAGATGAGCAAAAAAGGGCACCAATAGAAATGTGTAAAATTATGCATACAGAGATACTTTGGGACATCCAACAAAGCGAAATGCTGGAGGATTCAGGGCAGATGAAAAAAAGTACTTCTTCGCACTGCCCACAGGAGGCAGCAATGGCCACCCACTCCGATGGCTCTGAAACAGTAGACAAATTCATGCAAGCATGGTAGCTGCCGGCCATGGTGGTTTTATTCTGCTTCCACTGTCAGAGGTAGTATGCTTCTGTATACCAGTTGGCCACACAGTGCTGAACTGGGTGGGCCATTGGCCCAATCCTGCAGGCTTCTCTTATGTTTTTTTGGCAGCTCTGATGTTTCAGCCAAAATATGTCAAAGAGACTGTACGTCAAAACTTAGCTGCGCATGGGAAAATAGAAACCCCCCACAAAATATTAAGATTTCTCAAGAGGATTAGCATGCCCTATCTCAGGCTGTGTTAAGGGAAGCCGCAAGAACAGTTTAAAATCACAAGGATTAAAAATGTAGAAAAAGCGTGCATGATCGCAGGGGCACCTTGGCTCCATGAGTACAGTATCGTGGGGTTTTTTCAATCCCTATTTTAAAAAGGGAGAAATTATACTGGGTATGAAAATGTTAGCACCATCACCTGGAATTTGGCTTCCTTGGCTGACGCAGGAAAACTACACTTACCAATAACAGGAAGGAGTAAATTTATGTCAGGGAAGCACCTGGAGCAAGCAAGGAAGATATAACTGCAGGGTTACCATGCCGCTGAAGTGAGTGGGGGCTGAGATCACCAAATTCCTGCCACACAGGGCACTTCAATGTGTGTCCGTAAATGCAGCCTATAAGAACTGTAGGCTTTTTATTAAACCTCTGTAGCAGCAGTGCTGTGGTATGCTATCTGCAAATATTCAAGTTTGTGTTGTGCTACCTTGCATTCCCATCTGCATTCCTGGGTTTAAGGATTTTTTTCATACAAAGAAGAGAAGGGTTTGTGCTGAAATACGGGTATCTGGTTGCAATATACCTGCTTCTCATGTTCAGGTCAGAGTCCTGTTGCAAACGTCTCTAAAAACTGGTGGCTTTAATATTGTTTTTGTTGTTGTTGCCTACTACAGCCAGGCAAACATGCTTGCATTCTTTCATTCCATTAACAATTGTGTGCTTGTACAAATTGGTGTGCTCAAGGCATTCCCACCAAGTATTAATTCCCTCTTTGTCCTATTAAATGCTTTTCTGCTGAGTGTGTGCACTCAGGAGGGGTGAAAAGAAACCACACACCCCCTAAGTGACACTGGGTAGTGTTTAAGCAGAAATGGAAGTTGGGGAGAAGGTGTTGCAGGGAAGGAGTTGTGGGCTGTTCCCAGGTTGTCGATATACAATGCACCTCATGCAAACCAGATTCATATCCAGTATATACTGTAATGCATTATGTGAAATAGTCCAGTGTTTTGTAGATTGTCGTTGTACAGGCTTGATCCTGACTAAAATGCACACAAAAGGAGAGGGAGAGAGGAAAAAAGTTTGGAGTATATACAACACTAGATATAGAGCATTTGGAAGAAGATACTTACCACCAAAATCTGGGGGTGGAACCCAACTTGTGCAGCACAGCTTCAAGAACTAGAGTCCTGAAACCCCCAAATATCCAACTCCCCATATATCCTCACTAAGCTTCAGCAACTGTTCTGACTTAGAACACAACCTGCTTTGCAGCAGTCCTCCTAGGGCTCTCTTTCGCCTCACACGAACTCCCTTATTTTTAGCATTTCCTAATTTTGCACACTTGATTAGAGCCATCCAGTTAGGATCAGACAGAAGCACCCACAACTTGCCCTGTAGTGAGAGCCAAGTGCATCCAGCACCTATTAGTGGTAACTGGAAGTGAAAAGGGGATCCAGATCCGTCACATCAAGGGCCCTGATTTGACTAACGTGTGGTTCAGAGAAAGGCCAAGATGACAAATCTATTAGCATAGGAAAAGTGTTCTTCCCAAGAAACAAATGAGAAGTGGCAACAGCCGCTGAGCCTGAACCTGATCTAACTCACCAAGGATTTGACTTGTTTCTTTCTTTAAAGGGCTCACTGCGCTCACTTCCATCTTCACAGGTAAAGCCTTTCCTGATCAAGGGTGCTTTGAGGGCAAAGTACAGCACTGCATATTGTGAGAGCAAGTTTTGTATCCAGGATAATATGTGAATGGGCAGAGTGCTGAAATCTCAACTAACATTCCGGACAGGGGTTACAAAACAAATTTTGTCTACACATGGGATGCAGATTTTCTCCTTCCAAATACACACACACACACACACACACACACACACACTGAGATTGGGGGGGGGGCAGATATCAACACTCCAAGTAAGCTCGCTTTACCTTTTTCCAAGGTTTTCCTTATGATCACCTTTTGAGGACATACTTTATTTATAAAGCTTAAGCCGATAGTGTGCTTTGGTTTACAAAAAAAGGTTGTAAAGTGACAAATGGGGCATTACAATGCTGCTCAGGTGACTTCAAGAAGCTTATGCATGGGGGGGGGGGGAATGCAGGTGCTGTTACAGAAAATTAAGACACGCTACTCTGGCACACAAGCCAAAGGAGTTGGACTGGTGAAACTATTTCTCTTAAGTTGGCATACAGGTAGAACAACTTCTGTTTCCCAGCAGATGGGCGAGGAGAGTCCTGCATCCAGCTTACTTCACTGGATCAGGTTAATTGGTAGAGCCTCTTGAGGAATGTAATTAACTTACTCCAGGTTTGAAAGCTTGCAGTATAATTAGGGCAATGAGAGACTTGTTCAAAGCTGCAGTTCACTCTGCAATAAAGGTCTAAAACAATAGCAGGGAAGCACGGCTGGAATTCATCTCAAACATCCCACTGGCTGATGTTGCTTTGCAGCCAGAATCCATACCATTGTTTGTTTTGCATATTATTTGCCCAATAGTTGCAACTGAGCAGTTCCAGGGAAGAATCTGGGAACCTTCGTGTCAGGCAGTGCACAAACACACAAAGAGAGCTCATTCTGAAGAGCTGGGACTCTGACAAGACATGGCAAGTGAAGGAATAAAGACACAAAGCTGTGATTGATTGCAGAATTAATTTATTAAGCAAATCAGAGCATTTTGCATAATTGCAGGAAGGCTGAACGTGTATGTTCCAGATGTCTCTATTTACAAAAACCTATTAGGATGAGTTGCTGGAGGTTCATTTCTTCTTCTGCCCCCTATCCCTGAGGGTTTCCTGAAGTTAAGTATCTGACTTGGGTCGTCGCATCTTGTTTCTAATGCCCATGCAATTAAACCCATGCACAGCCTGCCATTTCACATGCTTGGTTGATTATAACATATTACAGGGCAATTACATTTTTCCAGTGTACCTTTAGCAAAAACAACACCCTCGCTTCTTTTAAAACAGTACAGGACAGTCAGTTGTGGAGTAGAATTAGAACAGCGGCATGGAGGTGAAGAGCTTTCGGCCACATTATTTTTGGGTACACATGCTCCCACAGTCACTCTTTCTACTCAAGGAAGTGTCCCTATTTACACTAGTGAAACAATGAAGACTGTGCCAGAGTGGTGGCTGCTTGGGCTGCAGTTAAGATGCAGGCTGTGCTTCTATGAGAGGTGGGCTGGAATTAAAAGTGGAAATGGGCTCCCCTTCTCTCTCTCCAATGCCCCTTTCCCTTCCCCACTCCTTGCCATCTGCATGAAATTAGGCCAAGGGCTGCATGTGGCTTAAGGGAGCACAGGTTGCCCATACATCTTTAAATTATTTGGTAAACTTAAAAAAAAGCATTTATGGTTTAGAGTCTAGTGTTATCTCTGGACTGAACATTAATGCACATCTCAAAGACAATATTTCTCATTTGTTCCACTTTTGCAGTTTCCAACTCTGCTCAATGGTCACATCCCAGTGCCAATTCCCAGCTTGGATGGGACTTCTTCTCCAGTTCTCCTGTCTCCAAATGCTCATAAATCCTGATGTCTCAGCAAATTAAAGGACTCACTCACAAACTGGATTTTACACAGCCATTCTGATGGGTTTCATTTTTCTGGTGACACTGGGAGGACATCATGAAACCCTCTTTTACTATGGTTTGCACTTTTCATTACATGAATGATCTACTTGTATGATGTTTATTTAGCATTTTTAAACAGTGTTTTTTTATCAGAATCTGTTGTGCATTAAAATGAGTTATAATTTTTTTTATATCCTTGCTGTCCAAGTGTTGAACACTGTTAATGAAGTACTTTTCTTAATAGATTTCAAGACAATTATCTAAAGGATGTGAAACTTTTTAATCCTGTATTTCTGCATATTATGCACCATGCTTGTATAAACTATAACCGGCTGTGCCTTCTTTTGCATAATGTTATATAAATGATTTATATATTTTCCAGTATTAAGGTAAAGGTTGAAAAGGAACCAAGTATTGAACAGCCCCTTCCCCATGCTAGTATTTCAGTATTACCCTTGCGGTAGGCCATATGTTGCAGTGTATTCATGTAATTTTGAATTAAGTGCTTTCCACTTATATAAAGAATCCTCCTATTTCCTTGCTGAACTGTGGGGCCATAATAAATATTTTGGCCAGTAAGCGTGTTTAAGAATAGGACACTATTTAGATATAGGTGCTTCAATTCTTCTCTGTGGTAAGAGGAACATGGCCTTAAATATTTACAATGTATTTTAGGGACATTCTTAAATTAAGAAGATATAGCCTTGCTCAGTGCCACTCATTTTCATGTATTCATTGACTGAAGAAACTAATCTGATCTTCATTTTCCTGACCATACTCAAGGTATTGTACCTTCTAAGTTAATTTTTCCAGTACTTTGAAGCCAGTGGCTCCCATTTCACATGGCCAAAGGCTTAAAAAACTAGGCAGTTTTGGACAATTTTAAGAAGAGTTTCTAGCCCTCATGATTACATTTTTTTTAAAAAGTCTGTGAGCGTGAGAGACATACAATACAAAGTGTAATGTGTTCAGTAACAGGTTACTACAGAAAAAATACTACTGAACGCTGTGATTTAATAACACCAAGGTGTTTGTTCTCCTCAGAAAGCTAAAATACTGAAAACGGAGAAATAGAGGTTGTGTCACTTTCTAGAATATCATGACTATAGTTTCCTGAAGGTGACATACAACGCAAAAGCAGAATTAAATAAGTCTGGGTGGCATTGTATAAAAAGAGCATTGTGTCCAGGAGCTGTATTCTGGAAAGTATCTCATGCATGCATATTTTATGAACATGTTAACTATATCTAAACACTGAAAATATTTAGATTAAATGAAACATCCCAACCTATGTCATGTTCCCAAAGTTCATTTGAGAATTTATATAAACTCCAGTTCTACTCTACACAAAGCCTACTTTAATAAGTCAATCTAACTTGAAAAGTGCTGGTTCGATTGCTCGAGAAACAGCTAGACACTCCGGTAGAAATAATAAACTGTTGGTCTTCCAGGTTGTGAAACTGAAGCCTGTGTGTGCTTTTAAATAAAAATATGAATAAGGAATACTGTCCTATAGCTGGTTCCCACTGCACTTTATATCCTCAGGATTGTACTGCAGTGAGGTATATCATTTATTCTTTCTGGAACAGCATTTGCTATTTGGCAAGAGAGCCACTAATCCTGCTCCCTCCATGTTTTCACAGTATTGTATACGCTCCTCTACATCTTCCAGCAATCCTCTTCCACCTCTGCAAGAGGCATCATTTCCAATGGCCAAAGTTATCAAGCTCTATAAATGGAAAGCATATCACTGCTGAATACACTCTCACACACTAAATTCTATTTGCCATTTATAGTGGGATTTGGATACCACATTTTTGCACACTGCTCTTACATTGCTATCTTCCTGGTCCTTCTAAAATTATGTTCCACATTAATTTCCAATATTATGGTTTCCAGACTACCATTTGTTGCAAGCAATCAAAACAGCTATTAACGACCTCTGTCTTCCAGGTTTATAACATAGGCATCTTGTAGGTATAGTATATTCTTAAATTCTGGAGGAAGATGGAGCTTGATAAAAGAACTCCCCAAATCCTGATGTTTTAATGATTAAAGGCGAAGCATAATCTGTACAACAGGGTTGGCCCTCCAGTTGCTGCTAAACTCCATTATCCTCTGGCTATGGTGGCTGGGACTGATGGGAGTTGGAGTCCACCAACAAGTGGCGGGTCACAGGTTTTCTATCCTGGCTTTACACTTCTCTGTGTTTGATGCTATAAAGCAAGAACTATCCCACATCTCAGCAATTTTAGCAGGAAAAGCATAGCAGGGGAAGAGTAAGACAAAATTATTTCTTTTTCAGAGCATTCTAACACACCAACTGTGAGCCTGGTGACTTCCAACTTAAGAAGGTATAACAGGAAAAAGCAAAACATAGACCAACTATTCTGTATCAATGGTAATTTTATATTAAGTAAAGAGCAGAAAGCTGAACACAATGGAAGCCACATATTAGTACATTAAACAGTTCTGTGCTAGTTCTCTTTCTCTCTCTCAGGTAGCAGGACCAAATATCAGTGTGCTGACAGTGCAAGACTTCATTCTTCCACTTTTTCATCAAATGCAGGCTAGGTACTTTAGTGAAGTCCCTTCCAGGTCAAATGTACCAAGATTAATTAAATCACCTGCCCTCTGTCTTTTCTAGCTATTCTTAAGTGGCCTTATGATGTCAAAAGATTTGCCCTGTAGAAAATTTATAACCGAAGCAGCCTTCCGTTTGCTTTTCAATAAGAACTGGAATCTCACTCTTCCTTTGCAAACAGCCATGGTGCTCTTACTACTTGATGTCATCCGCTCTATGTCCCTCTTTAGCCATTACTTGTATGAAAGCAGAGTAGTGAGTAGAGAGGGGGCATGCTTTTACTCTCTCCCTAACTTTTGCCCTGCTAGCATTGGTTACTCTTAAGTTCAGCTGCAGTTGTTTCAGAGGCTTCTCATGAAAGCTCACCCTGTGATTTAGACTCTTGGAAGATCACAGTTCTTAAGTTGCAAGGGGAGCTTCGACAAGTAAAAAAAACTTAAGAATGGCCCTGCAGCCCCTTTGTATTCACTCCCTTGAACTGAAGAGGGCTTATGAGTTTTGTAAAGACCAGAAAATGAACATTAAATAATAAAGTGCATCCCCAAACCAACTTTAATTCTAATCTCATTTCCTTAAATACAAGTCAGTTGAAGTCATACTACTAAGCTTACTGCTCTTTCTAAATTTCTATTGTATTTCCAAAAGCCTCAAAATGCCGCACTTACCGGGTAATTTTGTGTCTCTGCTAAGGCCCATGCTGTTTAACTACCATGTGCTGAAAAGCATTGGGTTTCTCTAGAAAAGGCGTTTGTCCTACAATGTAACAAGTGTGAAGCCTCCTTGGATGATGGAATATTTATCAACCAACTTATTAACAGCCCTATTTACCTTTTACGCCTTCATTGGGAAACGCCCCCTCAACAAAAGATGTTATTTTGCATGGTTTGTGGCAATATGCTGCAGTAGAAGAACAAGAGCAGATTAGCAGCTCCGCTGAACACACCAAAAAATTATTTTTGCAGGTTTGCTGGCATTTTGTGCAGCAAAACACATAAAAGTGAATGGCACACCTACCTCTTCAAATATTTAAGGATACAGGTGTGTCTATGTGTTTGCTGTGTAAAACACCAAAGTACACTGTGCACTCATGTTTTCTGCAGAAAGTGTGGAGCTTTCATTCTCTGGGCTGGACAGAAGTATACAGGGAGACACAAGAACAGCCACAAGAGGATGTGGCTCTGCATTAATGTGTCAAAGTGGATATCATTTACCGTATTTTTCGCCCTATAGGACGCACTTTCCCCCCTCCAAAAATGAAGGGGAAATCTGGGTGCGTCCTATGGGGCGAATGCAGGCTTTCGCTGAAGCTTGGAGAGTGAGAGGGATCGGTGCGCACCGACCCCCCTCTCTCTACAGGCTTCAGGAAGACATCCGCAGCGGATAGTAGCCTGCTTCCAGGAGCGCCGGGCGCGCTGAAAGCAGAACGCCCGGTGCTTCGGGAACACATCCGCAGCCTAGGCAGCCCTGCGGGAGTTCCCTGCAGGGCTCCCCACGCTGCAGATAGCAGCCTGCCACCCGGTGGGTGGGGCGCCCTGAAGCAGAGCGCCCCTCGTGCCGGGCAGACATTAGCCAGCCCCACAAGCTCGGGGGACAGCAGGGAGGCGCAGCGCCGCCATCCCGCTGTTTCTCGACCTGTTTCGGTTTCCCCGATCAGCTTTTGGGGGGGAAATAAAGGGAAAAAAATTTTCCTTTATTTTCCCCCCAAAAAACTAGGTGCGTCCTATGGGACGGAGCGTCCTATGGGACGAAAAATACGGTAATAACATTCATTGCTGGCATTCCATTAAGGTAAAAAGGTGTCTTTCTCCCTTCTCTTGGGGATAATGTACATCATTCAGAATCATGCAAGCGACGTAAAGCTGTGAAAGTAAGTTGCATATAACTCTTTTCCCACTCACATTATGCAAGGGCTTTGCCCCTCTGACTGAAATAGATGTGTTGTTCACCATAACCTTTAAATGTGCTCCATAATTCAAGTTCTTTTATACAAGTTAACACATATTGTGGTCCAGAGAAGGTCAAGCACATGAGAAAACTGTTTGCAATTACAAGTTGCATTTCTGAAGATCTCCTTTAGTGGCTGATATGATGGACTGAGCAACGTAGAAACGGCCCAAAATATTCATTTAGCTATCCTGCTTTCCCAACACAAATGTCCTCTACACTTCAGAAGTCCTTTGATTGTTTTAATACACTCTTTACATGTGTAAACATTGGAATATCTTCAAGTTATCTACTTAACCTACCTCACAGGGCTGTTGTGAGGATCAGTAATATTTGTACAATTCTTTAGAAAAAAAATAAAAGATTACATATGCAGCAAGTAGCATTATTAAGCATAAAGCAGAACCCAGTAAATATATGAGAAACCCTAGATGTAATGAGTAATTGAAACATATTATTTATTCCCACCCTTTTATGTGTAATAATAATTCCCTCAATCCCCCCTCTGCTGGCTGTGAGGATTTTTGTTTTGAAATCCTCTCTCTCATACCTGCATTTTAACTATTGAACGTACGATTCCATTTTGGGTACTTTATACTCCAATATTCCTCCCACATTCTTTCCACATGTTCACCATCCATTAATGAGAAAAGAAAATGTATTTGAAAAATTATCCAAGTGACGAGAGAATTGGGGTGAAATTCCCATGAGCAGAGTGCAGGCTTTTTATGACTCTTACCTTACCTCTGAAGTGGCCAAGCGCAGGGGAAGCCATCATGAGGTAACTGCTCCATCATGGGGCCTTTTCAGATCAGAAAGCATAGGTAGCCAGGGAAGGTACAGAGTGCTGGAGAATTGTTTACTGGAAAGAAAAATATATACAGCCTCCTCAGAAAGAAAAGATCAGTCAAAAACCTGACACTGACTGAAATTCTAAAGTGCTCTGAGAATGAGGCAGAAAAACAGAAGCCCCTTTTAACAGAGCAAGAAAACTTTTGAGAAACCAGAGGGCAGAATTTTCAGCATACCACTACTTTATGTACAATAATTAATGAAAAACTTCGTCAAAACAGAAGCATCAAATTCTTTAAAACTAAATTGTAACCAGACCTTTTGGGATGACATGCATACTAGTATCAACAGGAGCAACAGCGTTTTCCTGAAAAACAAAAGGCTGCTCCTTTTGTTAAAATGGACATTCAAGAGTCTCGGCTTTCATTATAAGAACTGTTGACCCCTGAAGACTGACAAGTCCAAGTAAAAAATGCAAGCAGCTCAGTAAGAAACAATAAGAAGGGAAATAAAAGTCTAAAAGTTTGTTTTTCAGTTCATTTCGCATAAAAGTGTGTATCATTATTTCAAGTTTCTCAAGTACACAGAATGCAAATTGGCATCCAATGTATTAAAAAAAATTGACACATAGATTACAAGCAAACAAACTAGGTAGGTTAGACTTATCTCGTGGTGTATTTATTTCCAATTGATTTGCCTTTGCTGAAACTGACCCACTTTTTATTCTACTCCTGATGTGGATTTTGCCCTTGAACCATTTTGCCTTGTTTGGTATGAAACATAGAATCACAGAATTGTAGAGTAGGCAGGGACCATGAGGGGACATCTAGTCCAACCCCTACAATGCAGGAATCTTTTGTTCATCAAACACACGACTCTGAGCTATCCCAGCAACTGCATGTTAAATTGGATCCTACTGTTACATTTCTTACTGACATAAAGTAACCAACACATAACCAGCTACATTGAATTCACCATGCTTTGTACAAAACCAGTCCTTGTAATTCTGACGAAACCTATGCCTTGGATTCAGAAACAGTGAACACAACAGAAAAGTATAGCCTGGATCGGACATGTTCCTCGTTTAATAAACAATGGTTTGTTGGATCTGGATTTTACTGCATGCCTGCATTCTCTTGCTTACTGTTGCGCAGTCCACCTCCACTTGCATGTCCAGCTTAATACAATAATTCCTGTTTTTTCAAGCCACAGTTTGCTGAACTAAGGTGTCTGAGTGCTCTGGTCTGAGTGCTCCCTACAAACCAGGATTGGACACAGTACTTTCCTAATCCAACAAAACGTGGCATGAATCCGCCCTTGGATTCTTTCAAGGAGGGATCACAATGCAATAATGCATGTTTGGCAGGCGTCTGTCCAGGACATTAAGTCCTGTCTACATCTCATCTACACGAACAAACTCGTTTATGCACAGACTTCACTGAATCAATTTAGCAGAACGCTTGTCATAAAACATTCAAACACAATTGAGGATTTTCCATATAATATTTATACTTTCAAAAGTACAATATTAATACAGGTCCATCAGTTAGAAATAACAGCAGTTTGTTAGCTCTACAGGGCTTCTTTAACGTAAAACCAGCTTACAAATGCTGAAAAGCAGCAGTGGTCCAATAGTCACCATTACACATGAATTTGTCATCTCTTCCAGAAAATTAAAAAAAAAAAAAGTTCCCAAATTCAATTTACTAGTATCATGAAATATTAATAAAACATCCCCAAACATGCCACAATCACTATTCACAAATAAAGTTAAAGGAACATACAAAATATTTTTTCACTTAATACTGTTAAATAACAATAATAAACTACAAGATTTCCTGAACAGAAATGGTAGGACCCCTGAATGTTTTACAGTGAACTTCAGGAAAAAAAATTAAGTTATCTATGACTATTTTCATGATATACCAGCCAAAGATTTACATAACCATTTCAAAATATACCAATAAAGATTTACAGCCTCTTGAAGATGCACTAAACAAATAGGTCCAGAAAGGGGAACACAAATGCTTAAAAATACTGTTACTATCACCAGGAGGTATTTATGATACTCACTGAGATGCATAAGCTTAGTAGTAACATGTTGACTAGCTCCAAAAAAAAACAGATAACATCTAAGATCTTTAAAACCCTCTAAGTTCTCATGCTTTACAAAGTCTGCGATGCAGAGTGATTGACTTCTCTAGTATGGACTTGCATTCTTCCAGTGGATTTCCAGAAAATATGTTGACACTGAACAGCCATGGAAACATGGGGCTGGGACGCCCGGATCCCATCGTTTTGTTTTTAGTCATTCAATAAACATCAAGAATAATACCAAGCTTCAATTTGTAAGCCAATCCGCACTAATAGACATGGAACCTGATAGCATGTAACAAAAGGAACTGTTCCCCCCCCAGTTCTTCAGATCAACGTCAGTACTAAGTGCTTTGAAAAAAGGTCTTTTGTAATAAGTTTTGTTACTTTACATCTAATATTAAATAAGAAGTTGAAGGGCCATGAATTTAAGAGCATTAAAAGACAAATTTACCTATTTAACAGTCAAGAAAGCTTTGTTTACATTCCAGGAAACATTGCAGTTAAAAAAAGAAAAGATAAGATAAGATATAAAACTGCAGCAATAATTCATGGAGAAACAGATGCATTCACATATTATATAAAGCCACTGCAATTTCTGCAGGCGTTCAATTGTTTGTTAACTATACAGACAGTAGTTATTTAGCAGCAATGATTCCGCAATAAATAATGCACTGTGTTTCTCAGTCCTGCACAAAAATTGCAGCTACTGTTACATTAACAGTTGTAACCTACTGGCTCTAATGGCAGAGGAGACCGTAAAATTGACTGTACAAAAATTTGTCACACTGTGACAACAAATATAAAAACATAACCAGCAGGTCTGAAATAAAAAGACTGCACTGTGAGGAGGACAGTGTAGACAAACAAGATTTCAAGTCCACCAAGGGAAGGAACTGCCTTCAGGCTAGAGTCCTCGATAGGTGCAAGGCAGCCTTGGGCTTGGAAACTGTGTGGCCGACTTCTAGAACAGCATGCTTTGCCTTCTGTTCTTTCCATGCCCTGAAACATAAAACATGGGTTGTATAAAGGAATCTGAGCAAAGTTTATGGCTCCTACCAACCACTGCAGCACATGATGCCAGAAGGCTTGTGCATCGCAACAGACGTGCAAAGAGGCGATGCGGATCACTTCTTTGTGAAATGAACCTGCGCAGGCATCTCCAAGCTTAATTCGTAAGCAAAAACTCTGTACTTTCACAACGCTAAAAAACACACCATGCGATTGAGGAATCCAAATAATTCCAAGTATTCATTTACAAGGTGTCGATTTTACAGTTTCCTAGCCCTCCAGCTACTGCAGACCTGAAAAACAACAACAAAAATTCTTTGACGCTTACGTACCCGTCTCTGGATAAGTGGAGTTTCGAAAGCCAGGATCTTTCTGAAGCTGAATCTCTTTCAGAGTGAATATTGACACACCTGAAACAATATAAAGAAGTGTCTTTTTCCCCACTTAAGAGCCTCTTTTCGAGAAACATACACTGTGCTCAGAAGCTGCAAGAAACCACAATGACTGCCACATGGAGTTAGAAAGAAGCAAATACTGAGGGGGGGGGATGAAGGAGTTTTAGGGGAGTGCTAGAACTACTAATGGTGCTCCTAACACTGAAGAGATTATGAAAGGGAATCAAAAAATGATAGGGAGAAAGGAATAATATATATTTTCCCGATTGCTGCCTTCAAATGCAGCAGGTCAAGAGCAGGGAGAGCTAAGAGCCTAAGCTTTATTGACCCTGATAGATGCAAGGATCACATATGTGAGAGAAAGTTCTGTCTGAAGTTTGGGTGAGGTGTCAACAACTGTGAAGTCCTACTCTACCAGACTCTAGTAGACACAACTTTTTGACTCAGTGCTGCCTTAAGAGATGTTAGTGGTTTAAGGATCAATCATCCAAGGAACATTCAGAAACAAGGGAAGTAAGCCGTCACCTCACTCAAACAAATGCCCAACTAACATCAATGACAAGAGTGGTCTGCTTACTTTCTGGCAGGGCATGTATCCTTGTTCCAAGACTTCTAAAATACGCATGCTTCATAGCTTCTTCTGCTGAAATCCTTTTCTTTGATTCATACTGTTAAAGCAAACAGATGTTTTTTCTCCCGGATCATAGCTGAGTTTTTGCACACATGCTTTGAGTAGGGATTTAAATGCAAACTCTTTGAGTGGTACTCAAAAACAGATTAATAGCTAGTGCAGTTCTTTCAAGTGTGGTAGGTAAGCTGTGTCCTCTTTAGTCCATTCCGTATTTCTGTGGTATTTCTTTTACCAAATGAAGCAATCCTCAAGCTTAGGACCAATGCAGCTCTAATACTACAATCCTAAACATGTTTCTGCAGAAGCAAGTCCAATGAAGTTCAATGGGCTTTTCTCCCAGGTTATAAGACCACAACATAAATGATACTACCAAAGTGTGGATAACCATGGCTACACTACCTCTGTACTATGCCTAGTAAGGGCTTCGGCTGGTACACCAGTGGCAAGTCTAAGATGCTTCACATCAGAGAAGCCACCTAAGCTTTCAAAGAGAAAGCCAAATTATGTACCCAAAGCTAAACAAACAAACAAACAAACAAACAAACAAACAAACTGTCATGTAGAGGGAGTGCATCCCTGACTCCCAAGTCAGATGAAACACCTATACACAGTACTTCCATCATGTTCATTGGTCCTTTTCCAGCCTATTACTGACTCCACACATCATCTCAACATTGAGCAGCTAAAATTTGAAGGGAGGCCACCACCACCACTGCAAAAAACTGTTTCCAACAAGGGGCAAAGAACTCTTGTCAATTAAACCATTTTTTAATTTTTTTAAATTTGATTGGCCAGTGTTCTTGCCCATGTTTGAACTGATCACACATTCAATTTTGTACTCTTATCACCCACCAAGTAACCCACTGAACTCAATTTTCAGTGTTCATCTGAAAAGCTCAGTACAGATGTCTAAAGAGTAAAAAAGAAAAATAAAAGCAGCTTACCTGAAGAAATCTTACTATCAGTTCAATTCCTTCCGAGTCAAGCCTGGAAACAAACAAAACAAAGTTTAGCATGTAATAGTTCTGCATTCCTAAAACATTGCTTCAAGCAGAATCTAACAACTGAAGTGATGTGTACGTGTTTTCAGTGGAGAGAGATCTCTGCAAATTTCAAATCACTCAAGAAGTGGAGCTATAGTAAAAAACAACTTATACACAAACAAGGACTGTGAGACCCTAATTATGCAACTCCACTAACAACGCTCCTCTGCCAATATGCCCATCCAGTACGAAACGAGTTCATTCCCACTTTATCATAAGGGACAAAAAAGTATTTGTTATGATTTGGGAACATAAGAACATAGCAAAAGCCTGCTGGATCAGGCCAAGTCCAGCATCCTGCTCTTACAGTGGCCAACAGAGATGCCTGTGGGGAACCCCCAAGCAGGATCTGAGTACAAGAGCCCTCTTCCCTCCGGTGGCCTCCAGGTATTCAGAAGCACTACTGCCTCTAACTGGAGAGACAGAGTGCAGCCATCGTGGTTGTAATAGCCATTGATAGCCTTCTCTTCCATGAATTTGCCCAGTCATTTAAAGCCATCTAATGATGGTGGCCATCACTGCCTCCTGTTGGAGCAAGCACCCTAGCTTTAATTAGGTGCTGTGTTTAAATAAAGTACATTCTTCTATCTGAAACTTCCCACATTTGGCTTCACTGGATCTCCTAGAGTTCTAGCATTATGAAACAGGCAGGAAAACTTTTCTCTATTCACTTTCTTCACCTCATGCATCATTTTTATAAATCTTTATCATGTCGCCTTTCCTTACTCGTCTTTTCTTTAAACTAAAAAGCGACATGAATGCTGCCACCTTTCTTCAGAGCGGAGTCGCTCCGCCCTCTTGATCATTTATTTGCCCTTTTCTGAACCTTTTCCAACTCCAAGCTATCCTTGTTAAGGTAAAGGTAAAGGGACCCCTGACCATTAGGTCCAGTTGTGACCAACTCTGGGGTTGCAGCGCTCATCTTGCTTTATTGGCCGAGGGAGCCGGCGTACAGCTTCCGGGTCATGTGGCCAGCATGACTAAGCCGCTTCTGGCGAACCAGAGCAGCGCACGGAAACGCCGTATACCTTCCCGCTGGAGTGGTACCTATTTATCTACTTGCACTTTGACGTGCTTTCAAAGTGCTAGGTTGGCAGGAGCAGGGACCGAGCAACAGCAGCTCACCCTGTCACAGGGATTCAAACTGCTGACCTTCTGAGCAGCAAGTCCTAGGCTCTGTGGTTTAACCCACAGCACCACCCGCGTCCCTCCTTGTTAAGGTACCTTGTTAAGGTAAGGCGACCAAAACTGTACACAATATTCCAAATGTGGTTACATAATGGATTTATATAACAACATTATGACATTGACAGTTTAATTTTTAATTCTTTTCCTAATGATTCCTAACAGAATTTGCCATATTTCACAGCTGCTGCACACTGAGTTACATACTGTGACCCCAAGGTCTTGTTCCTGGTTAGTCACTGCCAGTTCATTAGAAGGCAGGTATTTTACAAATTTACTACCTACCTACTACGGCTAATCCAAGTGCTCTAGTCCTTTGGGGAAGAATTAGCTTTAGATTCTAAATTGATATTTTCATGCTATGTACTCAGACAGATTTGTCAACATGTTGCAGTGTCTCCAAACACAACATAAATAACTGTAGTACCTTGGAGCATGGTTAATTAAAGGCTGTGGCTTGTATTTGGGAAAGTTGTAGTTCCTAAATTCATCACTGGAAGTAATGCCTGGCCACGTTTCTTGTGATGGAGTTCCTAAGTTGAAAGAGAAAACAAATCACACCCATACATGGACTAACAAAATGCAAGCAATTACACATAGCATCTGAACCCAAAGTTCCCCCACCCTGTAGAAAGAAGAGATGGTAAGCAAGCAACTAAATTTTGGTAAAATTCAATAAAATTGTAGATTAATTTGCAAAAAATAAAAGTACCTCTCTTTATGGAACACTTTCAGAAATCCTCTTAGAAAGCATGATAACCCCATAACTGTAAGCTAAGCAAAATCTA
Source organism: Podarcis melisellensis (assembly GCF_964234715.1). Taxonomy (NCBI): domain Eukaryota; kingdom Metazoa; phylum Chordata; class Lepidosauria; order Squamata; family Lacertidae; genus Podarcis; species Podarcis melisellensis. Next base: position 41,200,363 of record NC_138542.1, read on the forward strand.
TTTACCTAGAAGTCTGAAAATTAAGTGCAATTCGTCTTCAACAGTTGACCCGGGAAATAGAGGTCTTCCAGATGCCATTTCAAAAAATATGCATCCAACTCCCCTACAGACAGGAAAAAATTAAATGACAGTTCAAAAATACTGATTCTGGTTTTCAGTCTAGTTGTACTTAAATGCAACTTGGCTTTCTTGACCTACCCATATAGTGCTAGTCATGCCAGTAAGAGCAAAACAACAATAATATAAAATAAGGTACCGCATTCTCTTTCTTCCAGAAGAACCAATTGGCAAAAACTGCATGCATGGAGTTTTCTCCACCTGATAGATCTCAATCAGTCTCACTACTGACATTTAGAGTTCCTAAATAGGGAAACCTTTGCAGAGTTGATTTCTTAAGTAATTTGCTACAACTAAATCCAGGTTAAAATATATTTTTCTATTCTTGGCCTGCCTGCCTCCCTCCACCGCTGCTGTAAACTAAAGAAGTGCTTTGAAATGTTTAAGAACACTCTGCAATATTACTGAGTTTCGTATTCACATGTAGGAGGCATAATTTCACTGAAAGCAAACATGGGTTAGTAATTGAGAAAGACATACCACATGTCAATTTGCGTTGAATATTCGGAAGATCCAAGGAGAACATCAGGCGGCCTATACCATAATGTGACAACCTCATTGGAATAGGTCTTCGTAGGGACAGATTTTGCTCTAGCCAAACCTTCAATGAGAAAGTGTCACATTAGTTTTCTGTAGCTCTTCTGAAGCCTGCTGGCATTTCATATTATATTGCACTGTATAGATATCATCTGTGCTTTCATCTGTGCTTCTACAGACATTCTGTGTGGCTCAGAAGATACTGCTGAACACACTAAGTAGAAGAATCAGAGCAAGGGTGGGGGGACACATGGCCCTCCAGGGGCTATTCAAGTCCAAACATCCATCAGCCCCAGCCAGCATGGCCAACAGCCAGAGAGGATGGAGTTTGTAGGTCAGCAGCATCTCAATGGGAGGTTACCCAAATTTATTCAACTTGCTGAAATACGCAGGCTTGGAAGTGCTTTTCTGCTTTGTACCCAAGGACAGGGAATTAATCATAGCTCTGAGGAGTGACTTAATGCTTAATTCCCTTAATGTTTAGGGAAGCTTTTAATGTTTAATAGGTTATTGTATTTTAGTGATTTGTTGGAAGCCACCCAGAGTGGCTGGGGGGACCCAGCCAGATGGGCGGAGTATAAATAATAAATAAATTATTATTATTATTATTATTATTATTATTATTATTATTATTATTATTATATTAATGCTTCCAAAGGGTGGTTTTTGAGGCTCCCAATAACTGTGCAGCCCCTGTGCTACTGAACAACAGGATAGAGCTCTGGCAAACTTCAAAACCATAGGAACTATGTAGCTCCTGAGTTTCTCTGACAAAGCAGGAAGAGTTGCTTAACCCAACTGAACTAAAGCTTAGGGGTGCTTGGGGGTTTCCCACTGGCATCTGGTTGGCCAACAGGATGCTGGACTAGATGGGCCAACAGCCTGATCTAGCAAGTTCTTCTTATGTTCTTAGAGTATGTGCACTGTGGACATTCGAGCATATATGCACAATTAATTGCATGTGATTATATGAGAGATATTCTAAAGAGTGAACATTTTCCCCCCTCAATGAAGCAAACCATTCACTCCATACCAAAGTCTGCTAGTTTTAATTCTCCTCTTTCATTAATTAGTAGATTTTGTGGTTTCAGATCTCGATGTAGCACTTTTCTCCTGTGACAGTATGCCAAACCACGTAGAATCTGGTATAAAAATAACTATAAAAAGAAAGAGGAGAGGGAGGGAGGGAGGGAGAGGGAAAGGTTAATTCAAAATTAAACTTTCAAAACTGATAAGGAACCACTGCATGGTTGATTATCTGATCGTAACTGCCAGTCTCCAAAAGCAACATGTACACTGAAAACAAAGAGAAATTCTTCTATAACTGCAAGCTGTTTTCAGGTACCAGCTACCTTAATTGTTATTAGCAAGCTTATCCTTATCACTCAAGTGAATTCTTTTAAAATACCCCTCTCTCATTGCTGCCTCCAATTACCTTCCCTTACACTGCAGTCTTCTATTTCAAATGCAGTGAAAAGGAGATTGCAGGTTAACCCAGTGACATGCTAAAGCAAATGAAAAGGCAGCTCTGCATATCAATGCATCTTTAATCACATTTGTCATACTTTCCCCATCATGAGAACTTCGATTTAGATACCACAATAGCCCCGTGCCTGTTTCCTTATGTTCCTTCCCCTGTCGCCTAAATTTGCCTCTTGAATCAACCCTTTGATATCCTCCATATTGTCTTTTTCTGTGTGTGTTTCTATGCCTGAGCAGGTGTCTGCTGCTGCTGCTGCAGGTTCTTGGCTAAAGACAAAAGTGTCCTCATAGAGCTATTTCTTCATACAAGAAACAAGCACACTCCAGCTTATTATTATTCATCAGCTGACTGAGAAACACGCACACAATGCCTTGGCACATTGCCACACATTTCACTGCTGAATTCTCCCGTGGAACAGTTTGGGAAATGGTTTTTGAACAACAGCAAACCAAAAAAAGGTTGTGGTGCTTTTCTCGTGGCTTTGCAAACCGTTTTTTCCTCAAAAAAGGTTTGGACAACTGTTATTCTCTTTGGCTCTCTTTTAAGAATTTCATTACCAAACCACATTGGGCTATCCTCCTTTGCCTTAATTCCCCAATGCCGGGGATGAGGAGAGCAAGATGTCCAATCGGAAGCCTACATTTGCTTGCCTCCATGAATATTCAGTATCAGTGTTTTCGTGTCCCCAGTCTACACCCACACTGTGGGTATTTTTTGCATCAAGAGACGAAGGTAAAAATCCCGCTCTGAGAAGATGACTGCTGCAGAACAGCAGCTATTAATCATTTGCAGAGCACTCTGAGTATATTCTATTTGTCACTGAATCTTGCCCTTGTTCCCAGGAGCTCAGGGCAGCGTACATGGAATTTTATTTTTATTTATCCTCCCATTCCTCCCTTATGAAAAAGGTAGATTAGGCAGAGGGAACTGCAGGTCTGAGCAGGGCCTTGAACCTGGCTTTCCTACATATGAACTCCATGTTTTAGTCACAGCACCACTTTCATAATAGCCTTGTGGGGTCTTCAGTGGGCCCTTAACAATACCTGGAGATGCCAAAGATTGAATCTGGAACCTTCTGCAGACTGAGCAGATGCCCCACCACTTTGCTACAGTCCTGCCTCAAACTGAAGAGATAGGGAAGGATGCAAGCAGGTGGGCATAGTAGCTCTTTAGCAGACAAAGATTATGAAGATATACACCTTTAGGCACCAGGCAAAAACATTCCTCTTTAGCCAGGTCTTTGGTTGACTGACAATGCCCTTTTAAATTGGGTTGTTCTTGTTTTTATTTTGATTATGAATTCTGTGTTTTTATATTGTGATTATATCCCGTGAGCCACCCTGAGACCTGCAGGTATAGAGTGGCATAATACTAATGATGATAATAATAATAACAACAACAACAACAACAATAACAATAACAATAATAACAATAATAATAATAACAATAATAATGGATTCAGATTTTTTAAAAGTCCTGAATAAGCTGCAAAGGCCAAATATATGGCCTGTAGACTATTTCAGCTCATTGTTAACCTGCATGTGTTAAAAAACAATGATTTTATTTCATCTGACGTACAGTCATGAGTGTCAGATGGGTAGGTTGCCACTTTCAAACGCTCCTATACAGTCGTACCTTGGAAGTCGAACGGAATTCATTCCGGAAGTCTGTTTGACACCCAAAATGTTCAGAAACCAAAGCTCCTGCAGCCAATCGGAAGCCACAGAAGCCGTGCTGGATGTTTGGCTTCTGAAAATCGTTCGAAAACTGGAACACTCACTTCCGGGTTTCCATCGTTTGGAAGCTGATTTGTTTGGGAGCTAAGGCGTTTGAGATCCAAGGTATGACTGCATATACCATGGCAAGGCTTTAGGTTATCAATCCAAGCCCCTTACAAAATATTAGCAGCAGCCTCGATTTTTAAAAGTTGTTTGCTGCTCATTCAACCCTTGGATAAACCAGTCCACACCCCAAGGTTAAAAGGTCCAGTTTTTTCCTCCCAATGGAAATTATTTTGAGAGCTAAATCAGATGGGTTAAAAAAATATGGGAGGATTGCTACACCAAATGAAATAAAAGGAACACTTAAAATAGCCAAATTTCATGTCATTCTGGCACGCTATAGGATCATTCACATTTACTCCATCAGTCATCAAGTAAACAACCTCCTGCTTGAGAAACACGAAATGTTTGGTCCACTGAAAGGCAAGCAATTACATGCAAAACTATGTAACTTGAATACTTGCCAGTTAAGAGGTTCTCTTCAATAAAGCAAAGTGCTTCTATGCAAATTTCACAGTGGTTTACTAATTAAACCTGCTTTCTGAAGGGGAAATTACTCAAATAGGAACGCTCCCCCAGACATACACTGAAAAATATATAAATATTAAGGAGCACTAATTATGAAAAAGAGCAAAATGGTTGGAATATAGTGACTATGACTTACCTTTACATTGTGCATACTCATAATGTTACCACAATCATCCATATACTGCTTTAAATCTTTGTCCTGTGAAAACAAAAATAAGGCGTGAAGTTATCTACAATAGGAATACAAAGTTATGTTTATTTCTTGCTATTCCTTAAAGTGTTTATTCCTTTAGAGAAGAGAGAGGTGCCTATTCTGGCTGATGGACCAGATGTTTATTTCCCTGCTCCTGGTGGGCCAAATCTGACAGGTGGGCAGCTTCATCCATCACTATGACCTCGGCTGATGCTGTGCCTCAAAGCTCTGACTGTCGATGAACATTGCCTGAAATCCAGAGAAGTGTGAGGCTCTTTGCAAAAGGCCTTTTTGGTTTTCAGAGTTTAGAATCTAAGCCATACAATCTAAAAGGCTCAGGGAAGATAGCTACAACCCTGCCAATCTATATCAGGACTATCGTCAGATTAAAACCGGAACCATTAATTGGTAGATAGCTCAAGCTTAGTAGGTCCAGTTTTGAATGAGACGGTAAATTATAGACAGTGAACAGACACACTTTTGAGGAATTTTGGTCTCCCCTAAAGCAAGTAAAGAAAGAGGAATATGTTGACGAAAGCTTTCACCTCTCACAACGCTGCGTTCTATTTTTTACAAAATTCATTTAGCATTTTCAGCATTTCAATAGTCAAAAAGGATTTGGGACACACACACACAAGATTATATACTGCATCAGCAAAGAGGCAGATGATTAATCAACTCTTTTTTATCATTTGGCAGCTCAGCTTTAAAACTACTCCTAGAAAATGCTTATGTTCAGACTTTGGTGAACCTTTGAAGGTAAAACTTTTGAGGGAAGTAGCTAAAATACCTCTCTGTTCATCCTTATAATCTGAACCAGGCATAGGCAAACTTGGCCCTCCAGATGTTTTGGGACTACAACTCCCATCATCCCTGACTGCTGGTCCTGTTAGCTAGGGATGATGGGAGTTGTAGTCCCAAAACATCTGGAGGGCTGAGTTTGCCTATGCCTGATCTGAACTGTATGCACAGATTAAAAGAATTGTGTGTGTTTGCAGCAGACACAAAAAGTTCATGATGGAGCACAGGGGAAGAGGTAGAATAAAGTATGTATGCCCAAAACTAGTTGAAACCAAAACTGAGTTGCTCCAGAAAGACACTGACGAGCTAGCACAAACCAATACTTTGCAGGACTGATCCCTGCAGAAAAGTATGGATGAAAGTCATTAGGTCAAACTCAGAAAAGACTGGGGGAGCGGGAAGTACTCCTGGTTGCTTGCTACTGAAATATGAACAATTTAAGCACAAAAATGGATCCTGAAACAATCTCAAAGCTGTATCACCGAATCCTATTAATGACAGTCCCTTTTCTATCCTTTTCTGCCCCAGGTTGCAGACCCTATGAATCACCCTGTCTCGTCAGGCTTACCTTTTTTTGTAACCACAGACACTGAAGCAGCACAGAGACTGCGTTTTAGAAGGTCTCCACCTTGTCCCCATAGCAAATATATGATTAATTGCCCAACTTCTCTAATATAGAACAACTGCATTTTCTAGCATGCCAATTAGGCACCCAAACATGAGAGTGGATTGGCTGTATATTCTTTTTTAACAGTGCCAGCACAATGTAATAAGGTAAGTCATACTATAAATAGCTTAAGGTAGTGCTGAAACGGCATTGTTCCTTGCCCCCCCCCCATGGTGGTGGTGGGGAAAGTAGTTGACACAACAGCTGGAATCCTGAAAACAAAGAGTACAAAACAACTGGCTTTCAAAAAGGAAACATTTGGGCTATTTTAGGATGTAAAACAGATCTCTCTGCTTCTGTAACAGAATAATATGAGGAAGATGTACATCTGCAGTACATACAAAACTTTAGAAGGCAAATGCATTAAGTATAACACACTCAAATTATATAAAAAAATAAAAAAAATGTTCAGTAGCACCTTAGAGACCAACTAAGTATCTGAAGAAGCAAAAAGCTTATACCAAGAACAAACTTAGTTGGTCTCTAAGGTGCTACTGGACAATTTTTTTATTTTTTTACATATTTCGACTGCGTCAGACCAATATGGCTACCTACCTGAATCAACACTCAAATTAAAGAGTTTTGTAGCCAGAAGAAGAAGAAGAAGAAGAAGAAGAAGAAGAAGAAGAAGAAGAAGAAGAAGAAGAAGAAGCAGCAGCAGCAGCAGCAGCAGCAACCTTACTACAATTCATACAAGAAATTGTGGTAACGGAATGAATTAATTAACGCCGCTGCCTCCCACAATTCACATATACTGAAACAGCATTATTATACTTCTCTAGGGTTAAACAAATTCAAACAAGAAATTTGAGTGGGAAAGAAAACAACTTACCAGGTACTCAAAGACCAGAGTTAATGATTTGTCTGTATGAACAATATCATGTAGCGTAACGATATTTGCATGTTTTAGATCTTTTAACAATGACACTGCAAAAGGAGAACAAAATTAATAGCCAGGACTGGTAAATAAATGGAAAAATTGAAGTGTACAGATATTAGCATGTCAAATGGATAGTGGACTAAAAATAGCTCTGTCTGGAACGCTATATAATTTTTTTACACACCATTATTTTAGTTCATGTGCTACAGATCCAGGCAGAAATACAATAATGTTCTGCAGGTGAAATCTAAGGATCCAAAGGCCCAGAGTTTTCTCCGAGTGAGTGGGTTAGGCACACTTTTATCTGTAGGGGCTTGAAAAGCAGAGGCTTAACCCCAGGGAACTACCTTGGTGATGATCAAAAGGGGGCATATGGAAGTCGTGAGGGAGAGGAGAGGAGAGAGAAAAATATAGGATGAAAAATGCCATATATTTCAAGTGTGGGGAGGGAACATGGTTTAGATTTGCTGTCACACCGAGATAACAGACTGTTTTACTATGACAGGGTTATGCTCAAGAGGAGTTGTTTCTCATGTCTGACACTTGGGCAAGCAAGCAAAAAGATGGCATGCTTCATCATTTATAACTGCTGGGAATGTCACAAGATGCATTTCTGGCAAAAAAATATATGGGCAGGGCGCAGAATTCTCTGTCACATGAATTCAAGTTGATCTACGGGCTTGAGGTAAGTCTCCAGGGTTTCAGGCAAGGTTCTTTCCCAGCCCTGCCTGGGGACGGCAGGTTTCGAACCTGGGATCTTCTGCATGCAAAGACAGTGTTCTGCCATTCCGCTACGGCCTTTCCCCTCGGGTTCAGGATTTGATGCATTTCTTCACAACACACATACTACTGGAGTTCCAGTTGGTGGAACCATATAAAATGCAAAAGAAAGAAAGAAAGAAAGAAAGAAAGAAAGAAAGAAAGAAAATCTGCTTACCTTCTCTAATGGCTGTGCATGGTGCCCCCTCTTCGTGTTCTAATCTGATTTCTTTCAAAGCTACCAAGTTTTCTGTCAGCTTACTTCTTCCCTTATATACAGTTGCATAGGTGCCCTGTAAGGAAAAGGACAAAATATATACACTCACAAAAAACTGAGAGTTCTTCTCCAGCTATAGAAAAAAAGCAAGCCAAACCTTGATTTTTTACTTTAAAAATCATAGAATCCTAGATATGTAGAGCTGGAAGGGACCCTGGGGGCCATCTAGTCCAACCCCCTGCAATGCAGAAATCTCAACTAAATCATAAATGACAGACAGCTATTCTGCTTAAAAACCTCCAAGGCAAGAGAGCCCACCATCTCTTGTGGAAGTCTGTTCCACTGTTGAACGGCTCTTCCTGTCAGAAAGGCCTTCCTGATGTTTAGTCGGAATCCTCTTTCTTGTTAACTTAAAGCTACTGGTTTGGGTCCCAGGCTTTGGAGAAGGAGAAAACAAGCTTGCACTATCCTCCATGTGATAGTCCTTTAGATATTGGAAGATGGCTATCATATCTCAGTCTCCTCTTTATCAAGCTAAACATACCCAGCTCCCCCAACCATTCCTCATAAGGCTCGATCTCCAGACCCTTGATCATATCTTGATTCCTCTCCTCTGCACACATGCTAGCTTGTAAATATCCTTCTTAAATTGTGGTGCCCGGAACTGGACATTTCTCCATCTTGTCCATGCAGAGGACCTACCACTTGTTTGTTCCTCCTCTTGCTTTGAAGATAGTCAAAGAAACCTTTTAAAAATCATTTTTAACCTCCCTTGCAAGCTTGAGTTCATTCTGAGCTTTGGCCCACCGGACCTTCTCTCTGCAACATTTGACTACTCGTGTATACTGTTCCTTCATGATTTTGCCTTTCTTCCATTTATTATACATTCCCTTATTATATCTCAGCTCATCTGTAAGCTCCTTATGCAGTTTCAAAAGGGGTTAAGTTGGCACTGTGGTTAAAATCTGTGCCAAACAAGCACTTAAGCATGGTTAGGGCAAGTAGAGATAGTTTTCACTGTTATACAAACAGAGGTGGAAAAGAGCCAATCAAGGGCTAACCATAGGATAGTTTAACCATGGTCAAGCAACTGTGAGTGCAACAAGGGTACCAGATCTCCTTTACATGCTTATTTTTTATTTTTTTGGGGGGGGAATTGAACACATAGGGTTGTAGCTAATGCTAGTGCAACTCAAGAGAAGACTGACTAAAATTAATGGACATGAGTAACTGACGCATTAATTTCAATGAGCTTACTCTGAGCAGGAATTAGTTTGATATAACAAAAAAAAAATTGTTTAAACTAATTTTTGAAAAAAAATGCAAAGAATGACAAAATCAAATAGTCCTCATCTATGAATCACTAGGGCCTAAAATAACAGTGTTAAGGTGTAATGGTGCAAATACAAGAGTGCAAATATCATTAGTGTAAGAAGTATATATTTTGTAATATAATGTTCCCTTAGGGCAACTCCTGCGATGTATAACCAGGCAAAATCAGACCACATAACATCTCTATATGCTGAAGATGCTCTCACAAATCAGATGACTCAATTGAAACTGTCATGCCTGTCTCAAGCTTTCATGTGTTGTCAAGTAGTCATCTCTATATAACCACTGCCGAACATGACAGCTGTTAGGCATAGTTATTACAAAGGAAAACCATCATGCCTTTTACAAACAAGGCACAGTTACTAGTTTTCCAGCCTGCCCTATTGCTTATCCTGAACAGTCAAGGATTTAAAAACATAAATGAAAGGCAGTGGATATAATGTTGGTTGTAGACCTGCACTGACGCTGATGGTTTCAGCAAGTCACTATCTATCACTGTCACTCTTGTGAGAGAAAAAACAAGATTATAAAACACCTTACACATTGAAGAAAACATTGATGTAAATATTAATTTATTGATAACAAGACCCACATCTCTTGGGGGGGTTGTAGGGTGGAATAGGATACATACCTCACCAAGCTTTTCCAATTTTATGTAAGTTTCCATTTTCCCAAATCCAATTTCAGACTGTAATAAAAGGGGGGGGGAGGCAAAAGGCAAATTCATTTAGAACTACTGTAATAAGTGAGATACTCATGAAGAACTGTTCACCTATTGGAAAACAAAACTGAGGAAGTAACATGTCGAAGCAGGGTTGGGATAGGCTATACCAGGATAAAAACTAGGGCCTGGAGCTGCACTTTCTTTAGTGGACTTCCTGCCTGCACCTTCCCACTGCAGCCCACTTATCCTCTTGAAATCTGCTTCTGGGGGTTAGAAGATTGCCTGGAACAGCAACAGATGTGGCAAATGGGGAACTGAAGCAGGAAGAAAGAATAAGCAAAGATCAGAACTCCCCTTCCCTTGCCACCTTTGCAGAAGCACCGGCTCACTCGCTGAATCTAAGCTCTGGCTTTGAATGTCCCAGTAAAAACTAGTTTCCCCACTCTGGGCGTACAAATTGGTCCCAGTTCAAAATATTAGCACTACCACAGGAGCTCTGGGAAGCAATGTGAAAGGAGATTACCCGCAGCCCAATAACAGAGCTTGTGCCAGGTCCTTTGGAAGTGGATTTGCTAATTTACCGCAGAAGTCATCACGGGCCCTGATCCATCTCCCATCAAAGGAAGATATGAATGCATGCCTAGTTATGCAAGAACATGGATGGGGAAATGTACATCAGAAGATGTATCCCATTCAAATTAATATATAGACACTACCCACACTTTGACCTAATGAAATTATTATTATTTTTTAGAAAACCCAGCAAGAGATATGTGCATGCAAGTCAGCTTATCCTATCGGACCTACTTAGCTGGATTGGGATGAGAGGCTGTGGTTTTTCTTTATTATGCCAGCAGCAGGTTGCAAAATCTTTCCTCATGTGGCCTGCCTTCCCACACACTTTTCTTTTCCCATATAGGACTCTGAGGGCTACTTCTTACATGCGCTTGGTCCTTGAGAACAGATACCAAGGTACAAAATGCATACACACGAAGGCAAATATTCATTTATTTCCCAAATGTTTAGACCGCCATTCATCACACACAGCAATCACAGGAGGGTTTCCAACATCCATCCAAAAACATGCACATATGGTTGATAATAAAAACTTTTTTGGGGGTCAAACAGTAAAAATATTAGAAGTGCAGATTAAAAACCTAAGACCTTGAACTACCACATTAAATTTCCTCTGAAGGCCTGGAAAGTTATCGTAACTTTTAATGGAATTCCAGAAGTGCAGTTGCCATCCACGCCTCCAGGGGAGAGAATTATATCGGCATGGTGCCACAACAGAGAAGCCCCTGCCTAGTATTGCTGGCTAGCTTGCTTCACCCCCTGGTAGGCCAGGACATGAAGTGCATATGCACGCACACAGGCATACACACACATTTTTTTAAAACGGACACTTTCCCACTTAAAATACATGCAAGCAGTCGGCCAAGCCTTTTCCACTCACTTGGTTTTAGAAAGACAAGAATCTTGATGTAGGTTGCATGTCTTTCATGATATATGTGAGAGCTATGAGTGTTTTGTACTTCATCCAAGAACAATATGCTGCTAAAAAGCACCTCTTTCCCTAGCAAATCAAGAAGTTAGTTTCCTCCACCACCCTTCCATTTTACCACTGAACACCAGGAAAAGCCCGGTAAAACTGGTAATTTTCAGTGCCATTTCTGAAACTAACTTTTGCTGGGTAATTGCTATTCTTCCCTCGACCCAGTAGTGGGACTAGAGTCCTGCTTTCACACCTCCTCTTAACTGCAATTCCTGTACTCTGCTTGCAAAAAGTGCATTATTAAGAGACTTCAACTCATTATCTTCAGTAATCCTGCATATTGCTTCTCCTGTGCACTGAAGCTATACATAACAGAGAATGTTGTGTTGCCTCAAAGCTTTATTGCTGTCTCTGTTGGGGAATCTATTTATACATAAGTATAAACAAAGTGGAAATGGGAAGGAACTATAGTATGCACACAGTACAGTCCTTAAGAGAAACAAAAGACTACCAGCCTTTAGGGAAGGTTTTACAGAATTTTGTTTTTAAAAAGTGGTAGTAAATGTTTCTCATTATTTGTGCTCCTATCACAAACCATGCTATGATTCTAATCAACTTCCTAGGGAGGGAGCCCTAGTGACAGGCTTAAGATCGTGTTGTATGTGGGTTTCTACAGTGCTCCATTTACTGCAGCAGAGAAAGAGTAGGATGGAAAAAACAGATGACCCTTCTGATAAAAAATAAGAGTTTAAATTACTTAGTATATGGAACTAAAAACCATTATCAGAGACTTATTTGGGGGTGGGGGAAGTCTGCAGAAATAAAACAATCACAAGGTCCTGTTTAAATCAGGCAAAAAGGGGGCCAGATAAACATGACAACTGAATGCCCCCCATTAACCACACTTCAGTTGGCAAGGCTGACTGGATGGGAAGCTAAACACAGAAAGACAAATAGCAACGTCAGTTCCTCGCACCCTCTTAGGTCACTGCAAAACAATCCTGAACTAATTATCTAGAGCAGAATCATGCAGTGGGATATGAACAATGCAAATGGTGGCAGCAAGGTGGCTGACACTCAGGGAGGGACTGGGCAGCAAAGTACAGTGGTACCTCAGGGTACAGGCGCTTCAGGTTACAGACTCTGCTAATCCAGAAATAGTACTTTGGGTTAAGAACTTTGCTTCAGGATGAGAAGAGAAATTGTGTTCTGGTGCCGTGGTGGCGGCAGGAGGCCCCATTAGCTAAAGTGGTACCTCAGGTTAAGAACAGCTTCAGGTTAAGAACAGACCTCCAGAACGAATTAAGTTCTTAACCCGAGGTACCACTGTACCTACAAATGAGCTTTATACAATCCCAGATACAGCATGTCAGTGAAATGAAGTTGCTGTTGTCATGGATGCCCCTGAATCATACTAGCAGCTCCTGCCTCTTAGCCCTGACATGAGGCCCTGAGGAGAAAGACACCAACCTTGGCCTATGGGTTAAAGCTCTCACTCTGTGTAGATGGGAAATGTTCATGCATGCATACTGCTAGCCCATTTGCTTTTTACCCTTCATGTTCACCTAAACAGGGACTACATTTGCAGCATCTATTACCAGACTTTATTGGCAGGAGGAAGAATAAGCAGGAGAAAAAGCAAGAGTCACTGGGGGCGGGGTGAGGGGTAGCACAACCAGCCTTGCCATGCAGCGAGGGAATGTGATGCTGCTACCCTTTGCAAGGAAATGCTGTGTCCCCACATCAAATGCTATCAGAATACTAATCAGCTGAGGTAAGGGCTGTCTAGCATAAAGCAAAAGTCAGCAATTATCTGCAAATGGCTGATGAAACCATGCTGACAGACATTCAAAGCTATTTTCCCTACATGACTGGTTACTAATTGTGGGGATCTTTTGCTATTTATTTAAATGGAGCCAGCTTTCATTTTTCTCCTAATGACAAAAACTTACTTTATAATCAACAGGGCTTATCTACTATAAGTCTGTTAACAGAACTAATCGTACTCATTTAACTCTCCTACTTAGTTGGGCCCCCAAAATGGTATTAAATATGTGTAACATTTCCTCCTAACCAGAGTTGTTTCATAATGTGCATTCACCTACAGTAAAGGGCTGTTTCAACTTCAATTTTTAAAAATAAATGTGAGGATTTCACTATAAGCGTTATCAATGTGAAAGGAAACAGAAAAAAGGAACTTCACACAGGTAGACCCCAATGAAAGTAAATAAAAGAAAAACTCTATACACGGATGTCAGGGAACTGTCATCGGAAAGAGAGTTGGTGCAGAGGCTCCAGCAGACTCGGAGAGATTCTGCAGCGGAGGAGGGAACCAGCAGGGGGAGAGCAGAAGCTCCGGCAAAAGGGGAGTCGGAGGAGGGAGGGCTCTGGGATACTTCTAGTGAGAATAGTGCAGAGGTAACAAGACCCCCGTTGGCAACTCCCACCCTTCGCCGGAAGCTGTCACGTAGAGAGTCACGAAGGCGCATGTCCGTGAAACAACTTTTATGTTGGCGTAAATTTCGTAGACGCCCACTGTCAGATTCTACCAGCGACTAACGGAGTCATGCCTTGGGAGGCTCCGTTAGTGCCTCGGTTTGGCTGAACTGCCAAACACCAGAGGGATCAAGCTTTTACGCACAAGCAGCTCATTATCCCATCACAGCAATCTGACAGTCTTTGTAAGCTGCTTGTGCAAGCAGAGGGCATCATGAGCGAACCAGCCGGAACCGCAGGAGCTGGAGCGGGCGCAGGTCCAAGCCTGGAGGAAAGGTACAGAGCGATGGAGGTCCAGCTCGCGCTGCAAACGGCGAGGCTTGAGGAGAGGAGGGCTCAAGATGCGGATAAGGGGAAAACCGCCCCACTTGCCAGAAAGGTGCCTGGATTGGTGCAGAGATTTGGGGGGGATCCCAGGAACTATCAAGCCTTTAGAACGGAGATGCAATATGCTCTCAATCTACTGTTTGATGACTTCACCGATGAGAACTCTAGAGTGGCGTACGTAATTAGCCATCTAGAGGGAGGGGCGAGGGACTGGGTTCGACCCCTGATGGCAGCCAATAATGATATCTTAAAGGACACGAGGAAGTTTTTTCGTGCCATGGACTTGATGTTTTCCAGCGAGATTGAGCAGGGGGTGGTGCGGAGGCAGTTGATGGGGTGCAAACAGGGGAGCCGATCTGTACGTGAGTACTGGACTGAGTTCACTATGCTTATTCATAGACTGGGGTGGGATCTAGCAAGTGAACCTATTCAAATGTTATTTGAAGAAGGGCTCTCTCCGACTGTGAAAGATGAACTTTCCCGGGCGCCCAGGGCGGAGTCTATGGACCAGCTGACTAAATCTGCACTGTCCATAGGAGCGCGCCTAGAAGCAAGAGCTTTGGAAAAGCGGGAAGGAAAGGGGGAACGTTGGAAGGACTTCCGCATTCCAGAGATTCCGGAGCAGTCTTTCCCGCCCGCAGAGCCGATGGAACTGGGAACAGCGCGCGCGCGCGTGCAGTTTCAAACACCAGTGAAGGGCGGAAGAAGGAGGGAAAGAGTGCCAAGAGATGTTATCTCTGCCAACAGCCAGGGCACTTTGCCAGAGTTTGTCCGCAAAGGAAGGAATGGCAGGGCATGGCGGGAACTGTTGGGGGAAAGGAGGAAGGAGAAATAGAGGAGCAAGTAAAAGCCAACGCCTGGTTGCCAACATCAGGGCACAGCAGCCAGGCCAGGGAGTAGTGAATGTGCCCACGCCGGAACCTCCAAGACCAGCGCTTGTGATAGAGGTGTTGCTGGAACTGCCAAACGGACACCCACTAAAGATAAAAGCGCTATTGGATTCAGGCAGCTCCTGTAATTTCATGAGTAAGGAGTTTGCTGCTGAACACCAGATACAAACTCTCTCATTAAGTAAGCCTTTGCAAGTAACCACGATTGATGGGAGGGAACTGTTGGGGGGAGAAGTGAGCCAACAGACTGTACCAATGATTATGAGGGTGGCAAGACACACAGAACTGATAGCGTTTAATGTAGCCACCTTGGGAGGAGCTCCCATCATTCTGGGAATGAGCTGGCTGGCACTACACGATCCGCTAGTAGGCTGGCATCAGAGGGTTGTTTCCTTTGGTTCAGCACATTG
The DNA here is from genome assembly GCF_964234715.1 of Podarcis melisellensis. Lineage (NCBI taxonomy): Eukaryota > Metazoa > Chordata > Lepidosauria > Squamata > Lacertidae > Podarcis > Podarcis melisellensis. The sequence continues at coordinate 41,215,940 of NC_138542.1, forward strand.
CCTAGAACACTGCAAGGAGGGAGAGGGTCAGGCAGGGGCCAGAGCCACTCTAGCAGGGATGGAAGTGACTGACAAGGGGAAGGTGCCACCACAATACGCTGATTTGGTTGACGTCTTCAGTGAAAAGGAAGCAGATAAACTGCCCCCGCACAGACCCTTTGACTGTCAAATCACCTTACTCCCAGGAGCACAATTGCCAGTGGGCAAGCTGTATGCCATGTCAGACCGTGAGATGCAGGAGTTAAGGGAGTTCATTGACAAGAACCTCAAGCGAGGTTTCATCAGAGAGTCACGAGCGGCGGGGGGCAGCCCAGTGTTCTTTGTGGACAAAAAAAACACGGGCAAACCCAGGCTTGTGTGTGATTTCAGGGCCCTAAATGCTGTGTCAGAACCAGTGACTTTCCCTATGCCCAGAATTGATGACATTCTGACACGGGTGAGAAAAGGGAAGATTTTTACCAAGCTGGACCTTAGGGGGGCCTATAACTTGATACGTGTGAGGAAGGGGGATGAGTGGAAAACCACTATGTTCACCCCCTTGGGGGCGTTTGAGTACCTAGTTATGCCTTTTGGATTACAAGCGGGCTCCGCCTGCTTTCAATCATTTATGAATCACGTCCTGGGACCATTGCTCTACAAGAACTGCGTGGCGTTCTTAGATGACGTCCTGGTGTACTCAGAGAATGAGGAGCAGCATGTGCGAGATGTTAGAGAAGTACTGAGCAAACTGCGAGAAAATCGGCTGTGGGTGAAACTGGAGAAATGCCAGTTTCATAGCAGGGAGGTGGAATTCCTGGGGTACCGGTTGTCTGACAAGGGGTTGGCTATGGATCCCGGCAAGGTTCAAGCGGTACTGGAATGGAAAACACCAAAGACCAAGAAGGACGTGCAAAGGTTCCTGGGCTTCGGAAACTTCTATAGGAAGTTCATCAAGAACTTTGCCCATTTAACAGCGCCCATCACGGATTGTCTTAGCAGCAAGAAAAAAATTGCTTGGACGGAAGAAGCGCAAGGGGCATTCGAACGCTTAAAGGCAGCGTTTGCGTCGGAGGAGCAACTTTTGCACGTGGATCTACGGCAACCAATGCGAGTGGAGACGGACGCGTCAGACCGAGCGGTAGGGGCCGTGCTTCTCCAGCCGGGGAAAGATGCGTCTGAATGGAGACCGTGTGCATTCTTCTCGCGGAAGTTGAACAAATCCGAGAGGAACTACACAGTATACGACCGAGAACTGCTCGCCATTCATGAAGCATTCCGGAGATGGCGGCACTTGCTGATTGGGGCGCAGCACAAGGTTCAAGTCCGGACTGACCACAAAAATCTGGAGTACTGGAGAACAGCCCGAGTGCTGAACCAGAGACAAGTGAGATGGGCCCAGGAGTTCTCCAAATTCAATTTTGAGATTCGTTACGTGCCAGGGTCCGAGAACGTAAGGGCGGACGCTCTTTCCAGAAAGCCTGAGTACTTAGAGGGGGAGGGGGCGCCGGAAGCAAGGCACGTAATCCCTGAAGACCGCTGGGTGTGTGGGGCGGCTTTGGTGGGGCAGAAAGAACTGTTAGAGGGTACGGAGAACGACGAATACGCCCAAGAGAAACTCAGAGAACTCAGGAGGACAGCGGAGAACACAGGGGGGTTTGAAGAAAAGAGTGGGGCGTTGTATTACAAAGGGGCACTGTACATACCCGATGGGGAACTGAGGGGCAGAGTACTCAAGCAGTTGCATGATAGCCCCACAGCGGGGCATTTTGGACAGCACAAAACCATGTGGTTGGTTACCAGGGAATTTTGGTGGCCCAAGGTGAGGGAGGATGTACGGGAATATGTCAGGGGTTGCGACAGGTGCCAGCGAGCGAAAGGGGAGAGGGTGGCGCCAGCGGGGCTCTTACAACCCTTACCCACACCAGAAAGGCCATGGGAGGCAGTCTCCATAGATTTTATGACGGACCTGCCAAAATCCAAGGGCAAAACGGCGGTCATGGTAGTGGTAGATCTATTAACTAAGATGTGTCATTTTATAGCCTGTTCTCATGCGGTCACAGCGGAGGAAACCGCCAAGTTGTTCGTAGAGCATATTTTCCGGTTGCATGGCGCCCCCTTGAGGGTGGTCAGCGACAGAGGGAAACAGTTTACTTCCAGGTTCTGGAGGAAACTTATGAGCTTACTGCACGTGGAAATCAATTTCTCCACTGCCCGGCACCCGGAAACAAATGGGCAAGCGGAAAGGGCAAACGGGATTTTACAACAATACCTGAGGTGTTATGTAAAGGACCGAGAAAATGATTGGGTAGATAAGTTACCTCTGGCAGAATTTGCCTACAACAACGCTGAGAACGTGTCCACAGGGCTGAGTCCCTTTCTGGCAAATTATGGGTGTCATCCCAGGGCATTTCCAGGGGAAGGAGGGGAGAGGTGGAGTGTGCCGGCGGCGGAACATTTTGTTGAAGAGATGGAAGCCATCCACCGTCAGCTACAACTTAACTTAGAGAGAGCCAAGGAAGAATATAAAAAGCAAGCAGACAAAAATAGGAGGGAAGGTGAAACTATAAGGGTGGGAGACCGGGTGTGGCTATCCACCCAGGGACTACCTTTCAAGGGGGGTTGTAAGAAACTGAAACCCAAAAGATTGGGACCCTTTGAGGTCATACAGCAGGTAAACCCAGTAGCATTCAAACTCAGACTGCCCAGTCACATGAAATTGCACCCAGTATTTCACAGGTCATTACTGTCGCCGAACCGAGAGGGACGTGAATGGGGGGGGGAGCGTGAGAGAGAGGTCTCCCGAACGCCCGTGATAGAAGAGAGAGAACGCGACATGAACGTGGCAGGAATCATTGATTCCAGGTGGAAGGGGGATCAGGTGGAATATCTGGTAGAATGGGAGGGGGAAGTAGAGTCGGAAAACACTTGGGTACCCGCTGAGGTAGTCAATGACGAGGTTTTAATAGAAACATTTCATCGGCGTTTCCCAAAAAACCCGCAACCCGTGGCACGATTTAGAAGGGAACACTTTGGGACCACTGATGAGGAAGGAGAGTTTGGAGGGTTCCCAGAGTCAGGGGTGGGTGAGGAAGCCGACTCCGACGAAGAAGAGGAAGACGGGGAGAGAGACGGTACGCCATGGTTAGAAGTGTTTGAATCCTCGGACGACGAGGAGAGTTCCTTTAGGGGCTTTCCGCCCTCACCGCCAGTGGGAGAGGACGCGGGGGGTGAAGGGGGCCCTGAGGGGGAGGTGGATGTCAGGGAACTGTCATCGGAAAGAGAGTTGGTGCAGAGGCTCCAGCAGACTCGGAGAGATTCTGCAGCGGAGGAGGGAACCAGCAGGGGGAGAGCAGAAGCTCCGGCAAAAGGGGAGTCGGAGGAGGGAGGGCTCTGGGATACTTCTAGTGAGAATAGTGCAGAGGTAACAAGACCCCCGTTGGCAACTCCCACCCTTCGCCGGAAGCTGTCACGTAGAGAGTCACGAAGGCGCATGTCCGTGAAACAACTTTTATGTTGGCGTAAATTTCGTAGACGCCCACTGTCAGATTCTACCAGCGACTAACGGAGTCATGCCTTGGGAGGCTCCGTTAGTGCCTCGGTTTGGCTGAACTGCCAAACACCAGAGGGATCAAGCTTTTACGCACAAGCAGCTCATTATCCCATCACAACAGCCCATTAAATGACCCCAACACGGCCAAAACCTCCAATTTAAACAACACAGGCAACAGCTGCATGAACATTATGTAGGTAAGATAAAATAGAATTGAACTATTCAGTTCTCTCCTTCCCCACCCCACCCACTACCACCTCAAGGATGTTCTGAGATGAAAGAAAACTCAAATTAACATTGAGGCTTTGAAGACTAGGAATTAAGATTGGGAACTACTACAGTCTTGAGATACCGTCCCTGTAAGGTGCACTCTTGCAGTACAACCAATAGCTCTCAGTACCTTTTTTACATTAAATATTGGAGATACAACTCACTGACTTGTATCTCACATCAGGCTAGCAGAAAAAGTATAGGTAGTGACCCTTTTCTGCAAGTCTTTTTTGGCTTTTCTTACAGGCCTTGGCATCCTATTAAGCAACCAACAAACCTTCTATGGGCAAAAAGCACTGCGTACTTCGCAACGTTCCTCTCTTCGTTCTAGGCAACATTTCTCCCTTATTGACAGCACCAGCATTGGCACCCATATAGCTAAATGAAGCACCACTGTTTTCCTAATAATGGCATGTGCTTGTATAACATTTTACACTAATGGAAACTGAGGACTGGATTTAACTCTTGTTCAAGGCCAAAAAAAGGGAGTGAAATTTTGTAACTGGATATATAGCTCATAGGACATATTTGCAGGTCATGCTAAACCATGGGTGTGCAAGGAGGGAGTCGCTGGAAACCCTGGAATTGTGCACTCAGTTCCCTTCCTGCACAGTCAAGAAAAAGACTTTGCTCAAATTGAACCGCACTTTCCATGAACGCCAGGTTTCTGTCCTAACTCTGGTTAGCTTTCAACAAACCAGTTTCAGAAACCATGGTTAGAAGTTGGCTCGTTTTGAAACTGACCCTGTTTTGAAACCACAACCCCCGGTCTGGACAACATGACAATCAGACATTCAGGGCAAGGGAAACTAAGAATTGGTGAAGTTCTTCCAGCCACACAAGAGAAGTTGGGGGTGGGATATGTGATCATGAGGATCCTTGCACCACTAGTGGTTGTGACAAAAAGCCAATGGTTAAATTGGAATATATTTGACCACAGTGTTAGATTACTAAAACATAGAAGGGTTAAAAACATTAGGTATAGACTCTTGCTCTTAAGTGACAGATGAATTAAAGGTGTGCCAAGATGATACACTGCTACAAACACAACATTGCACTTGTCAGGACATGCTAAGCTGATTAAATATTTACTCCACTAAGCTAGGCCTTTAATGCAAATGTTTTCAAAGGGAGACCATAAAATTGTTACTCTATTTTTAAAAAACAACAACACTTGATTCCCTCTGCTAACAGCAAGGTTTGTGCCACATCTGAAAAGCTAAGTTGAATGCAGAGTTTCTTGAAAACAAAATTGTTGCACATCTCAAAAGAAGAGCACAGCGGACTGAGCAGAAGGAAAGAGGCAGCACGTGCACTGCCCGCAAACCCAAACACAGCTGCCAGGTCTCAGCTTACAAGTTCCTTTAAATGTGGAAGGGGGAGTGCGGGCGCAGAAAAGGCGTCTTGTAAGAGATGGTCCATTTTAAATGCACACTGTGCTCATTAGAGGGCACAATTTTTCCTACTACAGCTTGAAAAACAGGTTCCTACAAACAAGGATTGCTTGAGACGGAAGGAGAAATAGTCAAGCTATCCTATAAAGCACACAGAAATAGATTTATCTGAATGTGCCAAGACAGGTACAAAGCAGCCCTTCTAAAAAAACACTTCTTTGCAGCTGAAAGGATCTTAAAAGAACCCTAGCTTTTTCTTTCGACTTTAAAATTGCTGTAACCAAATTTATTAATTTTCTATTCTTTTCCCATTTCACCCTCCCCCCCCAAAAAAAATCCAAGGCAGTTCGCAATCCACACAATTAGGAAGTTACCATTTGTGAATCAGTAACTACTGTTAAATACACACTTCTAACATCAACACAAACCCAACATTGGGTATAAACTTACTACTCTCCTACCTGGCACCATATGCAACCTGCCTCTGCCTCTACAATTTAGGACAGTGTCCTCCCTCTGTTGTTGCTAAGAACAGCTAATCTACTCCCATGAAAGCCTTACTTTCACCTTCCAATTTTCCTTAGCTGTTCACTTTCCTGTCATCCAAGGGGGAAAACACCATAACAGAGCAACCTTACTAAAAGGTAGCTCTTCCTCAAAAATCTGCTCCTCTTGATTATCTCGATTGCAAATAATATTCCAAAGTCTTTGCCTGCTGTTGCTACAACTTTCTGATCTTCTTAGCTTTTTATGGCTCATTCATGTAATTAAATGTTTGTGTGGGATGACTGCAAGCTATATTTTCAAAGCCTTCATGAAGATCCATTCACGATGCCGACCTCAAAGCGCTTATTCAAGCTTTGGACACCCACTGCCCCTGGTTTCCTCAGGATGGCACTTGGGATTTAAAAGACTGGGGAAAAATAGGACATTTTTTCCACAACCATCCTCAAATTAATGTCAAAGTTTTGCATGCCTGGTGTAAAGTCTAAAAAGCTATGTCGAGCTTAACTCCTGCAAATATCCTCCTGGCTGCCTCGTCGCCTGTTTCACCTGTCCTTTTGGCTCCTCCTTCGCCTCTGCATCCCACATTGTCTTCTTCGAATCCTCCGGTTTATGTCCCTCCTAAGCCACCGGATTTCTCTCCTTCGGCTCCTCCTGTCCCACCACTACCTCCACCACCTTCTTCGCTTTCTGCACAGCCCTCTACCACTCCTCTTCAGGAATCTCTTCGTGCCGCTGCTCCGTTGCTGGCTTTTGATTCTGCCACCCCAAATCTTTTTCCTGTAATTGTTCCTGGCGCCCCGGGGGGAGGCCCAGCCCGGCACGAGCAGTTTGATTTGAGATTCATAAAAGAACTATATTCCTCTGTCAGGGACAATGGCTTGCATTCCCCTTATACCTTGGGACTTTTTGGTACTCTTTTTCAACAGAATCTGGTACCAGAAGATATAAAATTGTTGGCCCGTACTGTAATGCAGCCTCATCAAATGATTTTGTTCATACAAGCTTGGCACTGGGCTTGCCAACGTCGCGCTGACGGTATTCGCAACAATCTCAACAACGTTGCGCAGGCAGCTCACCAAGCTGCGATTGCCGCCGCTGGCGCTGCACCCCCAGCCCCTGTTATGCTGACCCATACTGATGTTTTTGACGGGTTGACGGGTGGGGGCAATTTTCTTACCATCGCCCAGCCGCTAGCCCTTGATCCCATGTATTGGGAAGCCACTACCGCTGCCGCTCAGGAGGCCCTGTCCGCCGTGCCTGATGATAAGAATGAGTGCGGTGCGCGTTGGGGCAGCGTCCGCCAGGGCCCTACAGAGCCTTATGGACAATTTGTCGATCGCTTGTATAACACCCTCAAGCGGCAAGTTCAGGACGTAGCGGCCCAAGAAGTGATTGTCCGCCAGCTTGCGTTTGATAATGCAAATGAGGACTGTAAGCAAGCACTGTGCCCTTTGATGACAACGCCAAATACAGCCATTGCAGATATGCTTAAAGCCTGCCAGTCAGTGGGCACTGAGACGCACAAAGCCCGCCTTTTAGCTACGGCTTTGTCCTGCACTGTGTCCCAAAATCCTGCAAAGGATAAAACTTGCTTTGGATGCGGCAAAGTAGGCCATTTTCATGCGCAGTGCAGATCCACCACACAGCAACGTCGCGGTCAAGGTTGACTCATGGCATTCCCTTCAACTCTACAGGGCAGGCGATCGTCGAGCACGCCCACCTGACTTTTAAGACTCTTCTCAATAAGCAATTGGGAGGCCGCTTGGCTACTGTTTCTGAAATACCTATTGTTGTACATCAAGTATTGTTTACCTTAAATCATCTGTTGTACCCTCACAATAGGAATTTTACGCCTGCTGAACTTCATTTCAGGAAGGAAGAAGTACTGCAGCGCCCTCTAGTGTCTTATAAGTTGCTTCCAGATCCACAGTGGAAGGGTCCAACTTCTTTGATTTCCTGGGGTCGTGGATTCGCTGCCATTGACGTGGACGGAGAAATACGATGGGTTCCAGCCCGGTGCGTTCGACCTTGGCGCTCTTCTGTTGCCTCGTCTTCGCCCAAGGAGACACCAACGCCTTGAAATCGTATTCTACGCTGTCTGCCAGTGATGACCTTCCACCTGATCTCAACCCGCACTGCAGCTGGAGACATCGCCACATTGATGCGCCCTGGATAGAGTCACCTTCCACAGCTGTTCCAGTGTTTCCTGGCACGTTGAAAGGCCATCTTCATCCCTACCGCATTGGCCCTCCTCCCCCCTGGGAAGCCACCATGACTACCAATCACCCCTCTGTGGACACTGTGAAGCGCCGCTTTCGTCATGCTGCTCTTTTGCAGAAGGCCCAGAGACCTGAACCTTATCATCAGATTTGGACCAACAATACGTATGTTAGGGAGATAAATCATTTTGCTTCTATACTTAATCTTTCTGAATGTTGGGTATGTATGCATATCCCTCCTCAATCAAAGAGGTCTGGTATGTTATTGCATGGTATTCCAGTAAATGCTTCATATAAGATTAGTAATAATATGAAAGATAATCGTACTAGTTCACCCCCTGTGTTTTTGTCACTTGTAGAAATGGCGTCTTATTGTTTTCTTTTCAATCATAATAGTAGTAACTTTTTAGGTCATTATCCATATTGTAATTGGACCTATGAGTATGTTAATGGATCTTATTGTTTTCTTAACGTTACCACTATGAGTGGTAGGCCAAAAGTTTTAGTTAATAATGTCACGACCAACATGACTTATGAACAACAGGCTGCGTGTAGAGATTTTTATGTTTGGTTTGATTGGATGAAGAAAAGCAGTAAATCTACATGTTTGCTTCAATCTGATTTATGGTTATTTTGTGGCACAAGAGCCTACAAAGAAATCCCCTTTGCCTTTTCTGGAACCTGCACTTTAGGAGTAGTCATACCCCTGGTGTATAAAATGGACAAGCTCCCAGTGGTTCGTTTGCGTAATAAAAGAGAAGTGCATTCACCTATCTCTCGATATACAGGGACAGCCATCTCTAGATCTCTCCTGCCCTCTTTAGGTGCAGCTATGAATTACCGTGATCTGCACAAATTGGCTAATTGGACTGAAGCCTTGTTTAAATCTACTATCTTGGCTTTAAAATTAATTAACAAAGAAATGTCAGAAATGAGAGATGTGACTCTTGAAAATCATTTTGCTTTAGATGTAATCCTTGCTTCCAAAGGTGGAGTTTGTGCCTTAATTCATTCCCATTGTTGTATGTATATATCTGATCAATCGGCCAATATTTCTGCTACTATTGATTATATGGAACAAATGATAGCCCATAATCCTTTGAATCCACCCGAAGGTTTTGATCCATGGGAATGGCTGTCTTCCTGGTTACCTAATAGAGCATGGTTAAGAAAACTTTTGCTAACTGTAATTTTGCTTGTTGCAGGATTCATTGTGTTGTGTTGCTGCATTCAATGCCTACCCTCTTTGTTTGCCCAATGCACCACGTGGTGGTGCAGGCCGCAACCCGCCACAGGGATGACAAGAAGAATTTATGTCGCAAGATATAAGCGTTTAGAAAATGAGACAAATGATTTTGCTTAGGTTTTGTTAAGAAAATTTTTATTTTTCATAAAACAAGTAAGAAAAGAGGGCATGTAGGGAAATGGTTGTTAATGCCTATGTGGTAAAATAGGCGCATGGGTGGAAATTTACTGCAGCCTGACCTTTTGGCAGGGCAGGCTGTGCTGGGCATGATCAGCGCGTGAACACCTCATGCTAGGCCAGTGATTGGTCCACATAGTGTAGCCTGATAATTGGGTGATTTCCATGTATGGTATTGTACTTATCTGCAGAGTTGATACAATGTTGTAAGTTTTTTACTGTTCATAATAAATGTTGGGCTGCAGCAGCTTTTGAGCAGTTAAGCTTTGAGGCTGGTTAGGCCCTTTCAATCCATTCTGGCGTGAGACTGATTATTTTATGACGAGCAGGCCCTCGTCACTTATGTCTGGGATAACTTGCAATGTAAACAAGAGCTACCCTACCTCCAATTGGCAGAAGTAAGTATTTATACATAATATTTTCTCCAAGTTTAAAACAAAGCCAGCATGATTGCTATAAATAAATGCTATGAATAAAAACCGACTTAAAACAAGAAACAATGTTCTAGGCAAAAAAAGTATTTTTAAAGTTCTACTCAATGATTAAGCTCACCCTGAAACAATAAGCTTTGCATTTTATCAACTCTTTCAATGCTGTGACACTAGTGCTTTCAGCAGAACTTCATTTTAATATGGTATAGAAGGCAGACTGCAACTGCTGCGGTCTCCCCTTGTCTGAGGCATGTTTTTATAAATCACAGAATACTTATAACTAGGGCATTTAATAATTTATGATTCCACAGGGACACATAATATGAGAAGTTTCAAGTGCGAGGTGCCGGGGAAGAGCTCACAGTTGGGTATACCATTGGCAGGAACCCACGGTGCAGACAGAGCTTTGGCATCATCATTCCAAATAAAAATAAGCATGAACAAACCAGCAGGGGAAAGGGATGATGATGTGAAGAACAATAATAACAGTGATATTTAGAAAACAAATGCCACAACCACAATCACCCAACCCACTTTCTAGCCCAGCATTATGTTCTTTTTAAATTAAAGTCTAAATTATAAATAACACTAGTAATAATTATCTATCTTCCCTGTGCATATACCAAAGATATAAGTACATGAAATGTACACAAAGACATTTATTCTGGCAGCTGTTAATGAGCTGACCATATTTTTGGTGACCACTATGGCAGATGTGCAAGAGGTCACTTAAAGTGGTCAGGTATCTGTATCCTAAGTATAGAGAGGAGCAGAAGAAACTACTGGAACTGAGTCCAAAAAAATCAAGCAATGTGAAAGACAGTAGCAGATGTGCCACACTGCTATGCAGCAGACCACAAACACTGCTAGTTACAATCAAATGCCACAACACATTTCAGGTGCTACCAGAGTATCTGTCAACTAGAAAAGTCAGCAGCAACTTACCAGGGATGCTCTGCGAGATCGTCTGCTCATTGGTTGATCAAACGGTGGACTGTTTATCTGTAGCTTCTCAAGATATCCATCTGGTATCCTGATGTCTGCAGGTAGTGACAAACGCTTGTTCAGGTCCTAAGGAAGTTAACAACCAGTGTTAGAAGGGCACAAGTAATTAATAAAACCCCAAAAACAAACACCAATCAAATATAGAGTTGATTCAAAGAACATTTCAATGTTTGATAATTGAAAATACTAATGTGAAGGAAGCAGCATATATCTAATAGTTATGCCAAGGTTAGGTCAACTTGCTATTGGACACTATCTCCAAGAACCAGTAAATCTCAAAACAACTTGTTTCCAAAGAGAACTGCAGTTGCACTACACATCTCAACTGCTTCAACGAAACAAATCTATATTTGCATTACTGCAAAAGAGGATGTGCTTCAGAGTATGAGCCCATATTCTGAAGTAACCCCATCAAGCCCAGCTAGACTTACACCCAAGTAACTACTTATATCGTTGAAATCTGTTGTGTTCCATATACCGTATTTTTTGCTCTATAAGACTCACTTTTTCCCTCCTAAAAAGTAAGGGGAAATGTGTGTGAGTCTTATGGAGCGAATGCAGGCTGCACAGCTATCCCAGAAGCCAGAACAGCAAGAGGGATTGCTGCTTTCACTGCGCAGTGATCCCTCTTGCTGTTCTGGCTTCTGAGATTCAGAATTTTTTTTTTCTTGTTTTCCTCCTCCAAAAACTAGGTGCGTCTTGCGGTCTGGTGAGTCTTATAGAGTGAAAAATGCGGTATATGTGTAAACACACAGACCTAAAATATGGTAACTGTCAGCAGGTGCTCAGGCATGAAGGCCGTCTCCATAATGCTTAAGAAGAGTCATATTCAAACCTTCTCAGACACTCACAGTTTGATGACATACATTAGCAAGTATTCTTGAGTTTCTTTTCCTCTCAAATGGACCTCACAGACTGACGATACTTGGCAGAGGCAAAGGTAACCTCTGGAGCCCAAGATTCCTAATATTCCATTCTCTAAATAAAAAAATTCTGACCAAGTTCTGGGTTGAGTCCATTAGCACCACATTTTTCTGCAATGTAATTTACCAGTCTGGCATGCTCTAGGCTTCCCCTCACCCTGCCACTGAAGTGTGTCCTAGGTGTTCTCATAAAGGTGTTCTCATAACTCAACTATTACTTAACCTGGAACAAGATAAAGGTCAAATCTGATACTCTGACTCCAAATGGACTTGTACCAAAGTTCAGATTTATATTATCTGCCCTTTTAGGTACAGTAAGTATTTCAATTATATTCCTATACAGTGGTACCTCGGGTTAAGTACTTAATTCGTTCTGGAGGTCCGTTATTAACCTGAAACTGTTCTTAACCTGAAGCACCACTTTAGCTAATGGGGCCTCCTGCTGCTGTCACACCGCCAGAGCACAATTTCTGCTCTCATCCTGAAGCAAAGTTCTTAACCTGAGTACTATTTCTGGGTTAGCGGAGTCCATAACCTGAAGCATATGTAACCCGAGGTACCACTGTATTCAGATTTATAAACGTAACACTGTTGTGGACAGCAGGCAGCAGTTAACTTCTAGACAGCTTCCAACAGCTAGGAAGGTTTATCAGTAATAAGGTACACTTGCACACCAGTTTTTGGCAACTTCTTCCAAACTGCGACAGTTTTCAAAATGGATTATCAGCACTTGATAACAGTTTCAAACTCTTCAAGCTTAAATTGGGTTTGGGCCTGAATTGCTACTGAACGAGAGGGACTGTCTGGAAAGATATAAGGCATAACTCTAACCTGGCCTGAAGCTGACAAGTGATGTTTATAGACATAATCCAATGTTTTTAAAATAGTTCATATTCTTGGCTGTCAGACAGAATTATTGAGAGCCAGGGAATAATAAACTGTTGAAGAAGCAGCAAAGTAAGTTATAAAGAAAGAAGAGATGTGAAAGAATAGAAGCAGAAAGTAAAAGAGAGATGAGGACTGAAGGCAAAGAAGAGGATACACTTTCCAGAAAAGTGCAATGTAAGCTTTAATAATATAGGTGCACCTCACTGGACAGAAAGCACAAAAAGATAAATTATTAAACAACTGGCAAAGAGGCTAGAAGCCTAAAATAATTGCTTCAGGTTCCCAAATCTTCCTTATTACAGTAGCTGAGAAGCACATAATAAATCATGAGGACAGGCACTTAATTATTTGACTCTAACTATAGTATTGTCCTTGCTACTGCAATGCTATCACAGAGAGAGAGAGAGAATAAATGGAAAGCGAATGCCCACATGCCATGGTCATCAGGATCCCGTAACATTACCAATGAGAAGAGGGGGTAAAGATTGAGCTTCAAAGTTTGTAGATGTCAGCTTGATTGCCCAGAGAATCCATTATAGGTCAAATGAAAGTGATTTGCTCTCTTGTGTAAGTATCAGACTGAATCAGCCATCTCACCAGTTTCAACTAGCATCAGGAAGACATCATGTCAGCAACAGCCACAAGCTGCTTGCTAATAAGTTACACTGCTGCTGCTCAGCAAAGAGGATTTAATATGCCTTGTTTGTTCCACGATGCTGTTTGCTCTGCCGTTTAATTTCCTGATAAGCTGACCCTAAAGGCCCCACAGCCTTACAAATAAGAGCATACATAGTATGTAAATATTTAATTGCGTCTTCCAACATGGCAAGAAACTATGAGTCCATGCCATACACATGGGTCCACTTTTCTTACTGTTTTTGTATTACTGTATGTACTATTATAGAGCATGAGCTCTCCTTTCTCTCAGTATTTTTCCAAGCTAACTTATCACATTGCATTTTTGTAACATGACAGAACTGGAACACTTGCAGTGAACTGGATGCACAAATTAAAGTACTGTACCATAAGAACAGTAACTTCTACCGTCTTTGAAATATAAGGATTGTAACTTCCACAACTTAGCCCTTTCTCAGGATACTTGCAGACACACAAAATCTTGTACTGTTGAAAGTAATGTTGGGTTGCTTTCACTTACTTTGCTCAAGACTTCAGAGCAAGGTGTAAAATGGCAACTGTATGAGCAGAAGAAACCTTCAGATCCCAAACAACTGTGGGTTTTAAGGACCGTAAACATTATTTGTTTTGTTGCAAAGGTAACGTGTAAGGTAAATAAAATAGCAAAAGATCAGGATGCCCAAATAAAGGCATATAGGCCATGACACTAATCTATGTGTAGGCACCAGACAATTTTCAAACATGAATCATGGAGCACCATTTTGTTGTTTTACTGTATCATGCCATGTCAGGAACACACTCAGCTAATGGCAATGAGTAATACTTCCCTCATGAAGGAAGTCAATTTTTCTGCAGCACAAAATGACTTGTGAGTGGCTGACATCACAATGTTTATTGCACTTGCTTGTTTAATGTTCTGCTGAATTTTAAAAAATGAAGGGCTCTACTAAAATTTAAAAGAGAGGATTAAATACTACAAAGAGTAATAATGGTCATGCCAATTAAATAGCATGGGGCTCCTCAAACTTCTCTGGTCTTGCAGATGCCAAAAGAAAACAGGGGCTTATGCATCTTTAATAGATGTGTAGAAGAGGTGTTTTCAGCGACTGTGACTTGCCATGCACAGCGAAACTGCCTCTTCTGTGCAACTATTAAAGGTACAAGAGCCTCTGGCCTTTTTCACACCTGAGCACCTTATGTAAAAAGGCTGCATTGAACTTCCCATAAGTGTGCACCTCTACTATTTTTTATAGTGGATGACAACTGATCTTCCCAAAATTGCTTTCATTTACAATTGGGTTCAACTAAGGGGTCCTAAGAACCTTTCCAGCTTAACTTCACAGTAAAAAATTGATACAGTTGTTTTCTGTGTTACTGAAGCCCTGGAACACACCACCCATTATTTCTTTGGCACGCAAGACATGTGCAAGTCCACTGCTGCATGATAAAGATCAGTGGTTTGGGACACTTATGTAACATAAGCATGAGAAGAGTATATCCCATGCTCCAGCCAGCCAAGGAAGAAGGCATGAGAGGGGAGAAGCTGACACTTAGCTCTGTTCCCTTCCTCTTTACAGTGGATGTCACAGTGGGTTGGGCTGCTGCACTGCTAAATAGGTAAGGCAAAAAAGGTAAAGGACCCCCGGATGGTTAACTCCAGTCAAGGGTGACTATGAGGTGAGGCGTTCATCTCGCTTCAGGTCGAGGGAGTCGGCGTTTGTCCACAGACAGCTTTCCGGGTCATGTGGCCAGCATGACTATACTGCTTCTGACAGAACGGGACACCATGACAGAAACAAAGAGTGCACGGGAACACCGTTTACCTTCCCGCTGCAGCGGTACCTATTTATCTACTTGCACTGGTGTGCTTTTGAATTGCTAGGTTGGCAGAAGCTAGGACAGAGCAACAGGAGCTCACCCTGTCGCGGGGCTTCGAACTACCGACCTTCTGATCAGCAAGCCCAGGAGGCTCAGTGGTTTAAAGCACAGCACCACCCGCTCCCTAGGCACTGCTAAATAGCTTCTGCTGGGCAGTAAAGTGCCTCAGGTTCTATGTGCTCAAGGATCCTTTCCCTCCTTTCAACTTCACTCCATTTCCAAGCGTCTTATGTTCACTACCTCATCCCCAGGCTCACCACACAATCTGAAAACTGCTGATCAAAGGAACACATTGCCTATCAAGTTAATCATGTCATTCACAGACATGGGAGCCACTTTAAACCACACAGCCTTCTCCAGCAAATCTATTTTGCATAAATTAAATTTTCTAACACATCTGAAGCAGAACACATCTCAGAAAGGTCAGTAAGCATTAAGAGCTCAACTTCGGAACACTCCAAACACACTCATGGAGAAATCATTACCTCATAAATGGACAGAAAGCTAAATATAATAAGATCTTCAAACTGTAAGAGAACTCAAAACTGTGAATGAAAACCTAACAATTTAATACAGACATTTTTTAAACTAAGTTGTAATTAGTTTGTTTTTTAAATAAAAAATGTGCTTAGTGGATATGTGAAAAAGATTACACATTTGAAAAATTATGTTCTATATAAGAGAAAAGAAGATCATAGTCTGACTGAACACCCTTCTTAGACAGTATGTTGCTCATGGAATGAAGGGGAGTATGGAGATTAGAACAAAAGTTACTGGTTATTATTATTATTATTAAATAAATAAATAAATTTGTATACCGCCCTTCAACCATAGATCTCAGGGTGGTTCACAACATAAAATTACAATATAAAAACTAACAAAATACAAAATAAAAACAAAAACAAACCAATAATCCTCCCTCCCACAACACATTTAAAAGGGCAGTGGATGTCAATCAACCAAAGGCCTAGTTGAAGAAGAGTGTTTTCGCCTGGTGCCTAAAGGTGTATAATGAAGGTGCCACTACAGAAAAGGCCCATTATTGTGTTGCCCCCTTCGGACCTCTCATGGAGGAGGCACACAAAGAAGGACCTTATAGACCTAAGGTTCTGGTAGGTTCACATGGAGAGAGGGAGTACTACAGACCTGAGCCGTTTAAGGCTTTATAGGTCAAAACCAGCACCTTGAATTGGGTCCAGAAACTGATTGGTCAGACCAGAATCAGTGTAATATGCTCAAACTGTCTTGTCCCAGTGAGCAATCTATTTAGCATATAGTATATGTACTACTGTCTGTGTAGGACAGACAAAACAGGTTTCTCCAACCTTCAGTCCTTCAGATGTTCTTGACTACAACCAGTGCTGGGGGCTGATGGGAGTTGTAAGCCAAAAATCTGGAGAGCACCAGGTTGCAGAAAGCTGCTGTAATAACCCCAGCAGAATCTTTTAACTGCTATACATGCTACTGGCATCACAATTTAAAGACATTCCAGTTCAATAAGAGGAGTCACCACTCAAGTGGTCTCATCTATTATACAATAAAATAATTCTGAAAAGTAGATATTGTCCAAACTTATCCTTGCAATCTCTAACTTGTTATCAACAGCCTCATTTTTCAGAGTACCCAGACATCTTGCCAGCACTGACATCATTGATTGTGCTTGCCAACAGACGTGTAATTAAATCATGTCATTCTAATTTCAATGGCATTAGAAACACGTATTTTGAATTTGGTAGCGGAGGGAAGAAATGGAAGAACCGACAGTCTGTGAGGAAAATGTTTCCAAAGTTTATCTGATGAACTTAATTATGAGAATTATGTGCATCATTTTCAAACTGCTAAATGTAAAAGGCTTTCAGTCTGGATACTTAATTTGGAGGGAAATAACTAAAGTGAATGTCAAGGCTGCTTTTTGCATTCTTAGTACATAAACTCAAACAGGTGAAATGGGCAAGTTGCCGCACAAATCAATAGGAAAAATGTGTCCTGAATTGAATCCAAAAAGCAAAATTATATTTGTCAAAGTTCTTTTGGACTTTCTTTTGGGCAACAACTTTGTAAGGTTCTACAATAAAGAAGTTGACTTTAAAGTAAGTTTTGCCCTAGTATATTAAAAATATCAACTAGTTACATCTCAGTTTTGCTGCAATTTTTCTCCAGGTAGGATGGCTGGCATGCATACAAAGCCTTATAAATGAAGGAAATTAAGTATTCTTTCCTCCCTTTGTTTACCATCATACAAGATTCCGTTTGTTAAACAGGAAGACTGAAAAGCTGAGTCTAGAACTCTCCCATTGTGTTTAGTTTCTGAAGTGTTATGCAGATTAGTAAGCGGCAAGGGAAGGGAATCTGTGGCCATCACTATATGGTCAACAGTTAACTCATGTCCTGCTAATTACATGTTGTAGTCCAACAACATCCTGAAGGCCGCAAGTTCCCCATCTTTGCTCAAGAGTCTGCATGCCAGGAAATGAAAGTTGACGAGGGCAAAACAAACTCCTGAAGAAAGTTCCAAAATCTGGCCACACTAGGGTGTAGTGCTTTCCCCCCAGCAACATTTGGTGCTCTTCACAGCACAAAATCTGAGAATATTTATTTAAAATGCCCTGGTACCAAAATCAGACACCCCTGTCTCCGAGCAGCAAGAGACTCCAGGGCTCACAGTGTTATCACTCCAACTGGGCAGTTCTCAAAGCCATAGATTTGGAGTCAGTCCACAGGAAAGCCAAGCTTTTCTGTCTAGTTTCCACCCAGGCAAAAACTCACACACAAACTAGCCCCTGACCTATACTTCTCCATCCTAGGATGATGTGGCATTCACCCAGACGATGTGGAAAAAGACCTATGGTCTGACCAGGTTTACTCTCGTAGCTTCTAACCTCACAGATATAGATTTGGAATGGACCCACATATATCATCAATACCACCCCCCCAGGCCTATATTATGTTTACATCTTTCACATGTTTTTATTTCACGATGCTTCTGGGCAATTTTGAGCATCTGGAATTTTCAACACCATGTCTCTTTGGGTCAAACTAAATGTGCTTGGGATTCTCCTCCCCCCCCCCCCCACGCTCTCTCCACCAGCAGCAGATGTCTCATTTAGGATTGGAATTACAACATTGGAAGTTAGCCTCCCACTTGCTCCCAGTTTAATTACACTCACCAAGTCACTGGAGGTAAATACGTTTACCAATAGAAAAGTGGCCTTTTGTTGTGCAACAGGAAAGCTGTGGGTGCCTCCAGACAGAGACCTTCAATATTGAACCAACTTCAATATTTCCTTCCAGAGAGAAATTCCCTTCCAATCTTGGAGACAGGTGTAGCTGAGGAAATCTCTTCCCGCTCAGAGCAGAAGCATTTACAGTCATGTTGCGACCTCCTTTCCCTGCCAACTTCAGTTCCTCCAAGAGGGGCACCAGAAGGTGCTTAAACTTCCTAGACTTTGTCCAGGAACCCCAAGTAAATTCTGAGGGTTATGATTGTTTGAGGTGCCCTTTGTCAAGTCCAGGGAACTCAGAGGGACATTGGGATGGCCAGAATGGCTGGACAATTCCAGGATTTAAGGTGTCAATGACCATGCTTCCATCGACTCATTTCACGCCTCTTGCAGTACAGCAAGAATAGAAGGAATCTGAATTCAAAGATCAGGAAAACCTATCCTTTCAGGAGGACTCTTCCTGCATTCTTATGATGGGGGCATGCTACCCATTTAGGGGGCAAAGGAACAGGAGCTCTATGGGCACTGATAAGCCCTGGAAAAACTACATTAATTCAAACAAACTAAAAGGAGGGAAAACTTAAGGAGAACAGGAGAAAACTGAAAGCGAAGCTATTTAAAAAAAATAGACAGTCTTAAAAATTAAGCTGACATGCAAAACAATCATTCTCCTTAAAAGGGCAGACTCAGGAACTAAACGTGGCCATTCAAGTTGGTTGACCATTCTTCTCTGGAAGGGTAAATTAAAGTACACTGGCCCAGCCTTCAGACAAGGAGAGTTAATCACTGTACACTTTGACATATTCGCATACCAACTCTCTAAAGGGTTAGATGATTTATTTACAAGAAGTTCTCACAACACTATCAAAGATAATTTGGAAAAAGCATGAAAAAAGTTAATTGCTACTTCAGTAACTACCAGCTAATTATAGTGAACATCAATGAATTTACTCTAAAACTAACTGACAAGAAAGGAAGTAGTTAAAACCAGGCAAACAGATCCCAAGTCTCTTGTTAACATAATATAGTTTCCCATGGGGGAGTATTACCTCCATGGAAATCCTTCTGTGTATCCGGTTTCTGAGGCAAACACCTGTAGGGGATTGGACTTCATCAGACGACGTTCCGGAAGCTTGATCACTTTCACCATCTGATCCCATTTTCAGATTTTCATGTACAATATCTAAATCAAAGAAAACCAGCCATTACTTCACATTACTGTCTCTCAGTTAAGCAAGCACTATGCCTTTATTGCCAACCAAAGGCATTGGAGGAAACTAATGTAGTGCTCATTTTATCAATAAGATTGTGCCCACGACATGATTGTTCTTTCTAAACATAAAACGACACCATTTTGGTCCAACAAGTCTTATTGACTTGAGTTTCTATTTTTTTAATTGAAACTTCTTCAATTTGTTTGTCTTTGAATACCAAGGCTACCAATATGCAGTTGAGATAGCAGGAAAAATGAGTTTAGAATGTGTATGGTCACAGTGGCGTAGTGTGGGTTGTCAGCACCCGGGGCAAGGCAAGTAATTTGCACCCCCTAACCCGTGGATTTGCGCCCCTTAACCCATGGATGTGCGCCCCCTAACCCTAACCCCCAGATGTTGCGCCCGGTGCAGCCAGCCCCCCCTGCACCCCCCACGCTATGCCACTGTATGGTCAAAATCTTCTGTAAAGTCATACAGCTTCATATTAAGGATACATTTAAGAGGATGCTTTATTTAAAAGCTGCTAAGAAAGAACATTTCAAGCGAGAGTAATATTCAATTATCAAACTACTTCAAGTATTGGCACTGTGTTCTTGAAATGGGTAGCAGTGCAAATCAGCTCCTTGCATATGCAATAGTAAATGTCAAATTGTGAATGCAACATTTACATGTATTTTTTAGTGTTCTTAAAAGATAGTAGGAAATGAGAAAAACATACAAGAACCCACAACTAGTGATGACTAAATTACATTGAGATTTGTATTATTTACCTCTAATGACAACTTTATGAAGGAAAAATAGGAAAATGTCTAGTTGTTGTTGTTTTTAAAGACGTTGGGTTAAGAGAGCTTAACAATGCTTTTGCCAATATATTCCAGTGAAGGAAATGTGAACAGACTATTTTTCTTAGGGACACCAAATCTATGATTTTCAAAGTAAACAAGGAGTACTTTCTTGATGAAACATAAGACTGCAAGATAAAAGGCATATCTAGGCCATTCTGAAGAATTCAGCGGTGTGAATTCTCTTGTCATGCTGCATAGTATTTAACAGATTCCTTTTCAAAAATGGGGGAGTGCATACTTCTCTGGATGAAAAATATCATAATAAGGCACAAGTCTACAACCAAACAAACTGTCCTAGAAGAAATAATCCAGCAACACAATGGTCTGGTTCATTTGTAAAATGAAACCATGGTTTACTGCAACACAGAGAAGCCTCAGTGAGTTTAAGAAGGGGGTGGGGCTTTGCGTGATGCTCTCTCCCTTCTCCTCTCATACAGTCAAGACTTATGCCAAGAAAAATTACAGTTTCAAAGAAACTCAGCTTAGAGTTATGTGCAATCCTGGAATACTGGTTAAAACAAAGGTTAACTGCTAACAAGACAACTTCAATCCACGGTGTGGTGTAGTGGTTAAGAGTGGTGGACTTGTAATCTGGGGAACCGGGTTCGCGTCTCCGCTTCTCCACATGAAGCTGCTGGGTGACCTTGGGCCAGTCACACTTCTCTGAAGTCTCTCAGCCCCACTCACCTCACAGAGTGTTTGTTGTGGGGGAGGAAGGGAAAGGAGATTGTTGGCCGCTTTGAGACTCCTTAGGGTAGTGATAAAGCAGGGGATCAAATCCAATCTCCAAACTCCAAACCGTAAGTTACAAAGTGTTTAAAGTCTAATAGTTTTCTCAAAACTTTAAATAATACTCACTGCTGCTGTCACAGCAAAGCAGCTGCAGGGCAACCTCACCCACAATGCCTCATTCTGGAAGGACCCTATGTTCCCTAGGAAACTTTGTTAAAGCGAGGCATTGCTGGTTGGAGGCCCTGAAGAGACTTGGGACACGTACACTATAGGCTCTGCCTCAGGCAGCAGAACATCTTGTGCTGGCTCTGTCGAGTACAAAAACTGAGCTGAGTTCACAGCCATGCAAAACTGAATCTCAAAATCAAGGTGGGAAGAGTCATTTTGTTGCTGCTATTCTTTAACATATTTGGATTCAGAAAAAATATTGCCTGCCGCAATTACTGATCTACTGCAAATCAGCCAGAACCTGGCTGATCTTTTGCCCACTCGAGGTTTAACTATTGTTTGCTTTAAAACAGGATTCCTCTAAGTCAAGATTCTTTGAAATTGAAAGTAAAACTAGTCAGGCATTCTCCCAGCTGCACAGATGGAGAGTGGGGTGGAGTACACAAATCAAATGCCTTGCTCGGGTTTACTGAAGATTATCTAACCCACTATGGAAATGCATACATATATTTGATTTTGACAGAAGCTAATTTCCTTTAGTATGGGGTTACAGGATGCTTTATGTTCTAGGCAAATCATGTGTAATCAATGTGTGGGAGAGGAGAAAGACTACACCTGTTCCACCTGTGCATCTAAACTGTTGTGTACGTACATAAGTCCAATCAACATAGGCCTAGTTATGCAAAAGCAACATTAGACTATGTGCAAGTGCATCCATTATGTATCGTATCCAACGCATGTTGACTCAGGTTTAGGTGACAAGGGTGATGCAATCACCTGCTGACACTATAGGCTTTGTGCCATTTTAAACATTTACTTTGTTATTTGATTCCCCGCCCCCCAATAAATGCTACTTTAGCACTATGCTCCCATAACAGAAATGGATAACTAATTAAATAAACCTGATGCTACAAAGCCTAGATTCTAGCACTATACACTAATAGTGTATAGATTATTTTAAAAATAATTATCCAATAATGATCTAATAAAGGAGGTTCTAAAATTTCCCATTATGTATTCCAGTACTGTCAACTAAAGAAAAGGAATTAAATCAAATCAAATCCAGGTACAGGGTTTATAAATAGGCCTTTGATACAACAAAACATGTTTGTATGTGTATTGTCACATACATGCTTTAAATAAATTATATGGAAAATGACTGATGAGGAAGGTGAAGGCTTTATTGAAAAATGCCATCTGCAGATTAAGTAGTTAGTTGCAGAATGGTTGATATCAGACAACAAAATATTCTATCACTCCACTGTTATGAATACGAAAGATTCTTCTGTGAGTAATGGCATCCATTTTGGCAATTACAGTGCTTAAGCTTCCAATTCAGTAGAAGCTAGGTATAATGACTGTTGCAGTTTGCTAAGCTGGAGTAGCTTTTGTTTGCAGAAATTTATTTTTATAGCCCTAAATATTCTTGTATCTACTTGAAAATAAAACAAAAAATGCACTTTATATTAATTAAAAAGTCATGCATGGTAGATGTTATTCCCATTATGCAAAAGAATGAATTTAATACAATTGACTGGGTGAAGTAGTGGCAAATGCAGGAAACTGACTATACCAACTGAAGTCCCCTTCTGCTTATCAGACAATGCTGCACTCTGTTCATAGGAATGATTTCTATATCTTGAGCTTATTGACATAAAATTACACCTCTGGGAAACCTAATTCACATCTGCAGACACAAAGAACTGGCAAGCCTGCCAGTTAATTTCCGTATAAAGAGGGGAGGGGAACCTGCACTCATGAATATTTAAGCAATATTCCAAGGATTCAGTAACATAAAAGCATGTAATTGATTCAGACAACAAAATAATTGCAGGAGGAGAGATCACCATAAGACTTAGGAAGGAGACTGTAAAGAATGGATTGGTTATGAATCTTGTGCAAACGTTTTTTCACAGCTGTCATCTCTAGCCAATGAGCTGAAGTCTGGCACTATCATCTTCCTACCACCACCAACTTAGAACAGTCAGTCCCAAATGTTTCATCATGGGGACTCATTATTTACACTCCACCTTAATTTTGATTGCTTCAACCACCAAACGTTACTGCTATCTTAAGCTTCATTTAAGAAGGAAGCCGACAAGAAGATGGCAATAACTGCAGTTTCCATTTAGAATGAGTAAGTATACAGAAGGATGTATACCTTTGAGATTTCTCGAAGCCTTCTTTTGTGAAGCACCATAACACTGTGTACATGCTTTGTGGCACACTCTGGTCTGGATTAACTGGGCCTTTCTGGAAGGGTGACAGTATCCCTTGAATCGTGGGGCGTGAACACCCAAATAAGGCTTTACAGCGCCATCCTATTCATGTCTACTCACAAGTAAGTCACATTGAGTTTAATGGGACTCACTCGCACATAAGTATGCATAGCACTGCAATCTTAGCGGCCTTTAAATACACGATTCTGGGCTTCTGTCAACTGCTGCCAATAAAGTGGTACATGTGCTGCTCCACGGGCCATGTGGGCAGAAGGCCGCCAATGGTATCCCCAACACAGTCCAGTGGATAGCAATGAAATGGAGTGAAGGTGACATCAGTCTGGGATTTGCAGGATGCTGAGCTGCTCTCACAGCTGGTAGGCATCAGGACTGATTTGTTCCCAATTGCTGTGCCAGCCTCATGCAGGTGCAGGGATCAAGCCTGATCAGCCCAGTTCCACACCTCCTTTCTGTTGCCGCCACTCTGAGGAGCCAGGCTGTGGATGTGGTGGTACCTCCATGACTCCAGAATTTCGGCGGCAGCGGCAAACAATTTGGATTGTGGTCTACGTGAGGGATACAGTCTACCTTCCTAGGTGTTAGCCATTCACATGGAAATGTTTTATAAATTAATACTTACAGTTTGGATTTGTTTACCGCTGACAGTTGTTGTTCTTGTTTTGCATCCAACTAACTAGGATGCCATCCTACACAGATGGTGTCCACCAGTTTTATTTCTATTACTATATTAGAAATATGATTGCCTTACTGATACTCTGGAGTGCAGAAGCCATAGAATAACATAACAAATTGATAATATAAGGACATATTACCCAATCTGCTCCCGTTCCTTGGCATTGCCATGAAAGAGCCAAGGCTGCCACCGATAACACTGTGTGGTCTTCGTAGCGGAGGCTTTTTGAAGGATCCCGTGTACTGGTGAAGGAATGAGTGCATACTATGGGATGTTGGAGGTCTGCCATTCTTCACAATAGGCTCTGAAATTTGCCAACACCAACCAATTCATCCCACAAGCAGGAAATTCAGGAACATGTTGAGAGAGAGAGAGAGAAAAAGAACAGAGTTACCACACGGTCTGCTTACTGCAGTATTTGAATGAGGTTCAAAATATTTGAAACCTGGAAGGTAGATCATCAATGGTGAAGCACATCACACGAAAGAAAATGCATAACAAAAATGTTTGCTTTCACTCCCCCCTGTGCACAGAAGCTGAGCCAGAGAAACTCCCTAAGCATAGCTGAGAGCCAGAATATTGTATAACCTAGCAGGCATGCAGCAATCACTGAGCTGGTACAAGAGACAGGCAGGCAATTCACCCCGATATCATCAAGGTCTTGTACAGACTGACACCTCTGGCTCATCGCTAAAGGAGAGAAAGCAGCTGCTGCAGAGGGTTGAAGACAGCAACAATAAGTAGGTGAACAAAAAAAAAATAACCAGATGTCCTTCCTTTCAGGGGTAGTGCAAAGCCATCACAGTATAGAGTCCACAGTGAAAAAGAAATCTGTATTTTTACTGAATCTGCATAAATTTAAACAGGTTGCACCAGCTTTTCCTGACGAATAATGTTAAAATTATGTGCTCAGGCAATTCACATTTTTAATGCAGGGTACTTGCAGCCCGGTGTATCATCCCTCAGACAATGTGGCTGGGAAGCTGAGGGAATCACATTCTTTGAAAGTGCTACCTAATGGACTCATCTGAAAAGGTTCCATCCTTAAGACAGCTCATATATATGCAGAAAGGGTAATATTCCATTTTGTGAATTTAGAATACACCAACATAAGCAGAGCATAATAAATATATCATCAAGTACCTTTAAAAAAAACCCATAGAGAAAACATGAAGTGGTAAGAAAACTAAATGGCCTCAGATGATACTGAATTACATAAATTTATTCAATTAATACATCAAAGAGCCGACACTGTCTGTTAAAAAGCCTTAAGATATTCATGAAGTACCTTTGATTAAAACTAAACAAATCTGCAAGAAACAGATTGTTCCAAAGTAATCCCACTGTCAAGTTCTCTTCTTCTATTAGACCAAAACAGTGAGAAGTCCAATCCTATGTGTGGAAAGTTTACGAGCTTTTGTGAATTTTGGATCCATAACGTAATTAAAATAAGTAGCCAAATTTCCTCAATGAGGAAAAAAAGAACTTTTTAAACTGCAAAGTGTTTATGTGCTAAAATGCAAGCATAGCTTTGTATCACTTCGTTGATTACATTTTTACTCTCATGTAGGAACACATAAGTGTGATCTGTTTACTTTCAGCAATATATACACATAGTTGTATTGAAATCACGTGTCCTTTTCTACAACGAGAAAACTGTAACAAATAATTCCTATGAACCGACCTACTCTCTATTTTGAGTTAAACAGAGGGCAGCTCACTTCATTACAATTCTCTACACAGGAACAATTATTGTTTAACCTTGTGCCCAGGACCCTCACATCCTAGGAATGTGATAATGGCAACTAGGAATGTGAAATGTTTTTTACAGACCTATTCATTTCTCTTTCCTGAGAAACAATCCAAGTAACTTTAAGCTATGTGACTGGATGAAACAGGTTGCGCGACTGGATGAAACATATTACCCTCTTGAATAGCACTACCCAAGCAACAAACCATTCTTTATTGTCCTTGAAGGTATCATATACTTATTAGCACCTCTCTGCCTCCAGAAAGCAGGGCCTCCTGCAGGCTGGGAAGAAGGCAAAGGCACTGTCACTGTTGTAGAGGTTCTTAAGCACCACACTGTCCAAAGCCAGGCCACAGAAAACCTTCCAAGCTTAAAGGCACAATCTTCAAGCTGATAGAAAATGTCTGAGAGGACTGACTGAGTGGCGAGAGAGCCCAAAGGAGGGGGAGCAAGCTGGAAGAACAAAAGGAGCAGGGTCAAAGGGCAGGGGAGGGAGAGGGACCAAGGGAAAGAGAAAGGAGAAAGGCAACTTAGCATGGGAAGGGGGTATGTGGGGCAGCAGGAACCGAGGGCAGCCAACCTCTCTGGCCTTTGTTCTCCACTTATTACGATTCCTCCTAAGTCTCCAGCGCTATCACGTACTTATGCACAGCGCAGACACTGGAGCAGTTGTGCTTGCCTAGCTATATTTTCAGAAGCTGTGAGTAACGCACAGGGAATCGAAAGTTAACACCGTTACTTCGTGTTGTCTCTTCTACATAACAGCCCTGTAAGACAGGGTGAACACCTACGCTCAACCACTTCCAGACCATAGTGAAAAGCTTCCGACGGCTAGATGGACGTTAACAGGGGTTTTTATAAAAAGGAACATCCTGTTGCTCAACCACAATCCATTTGTGCTCATTAAATAATCATGTCCATGGTTTCCCTTTGCTTCTCTGAAGCAAAGCTGAGTGGCTCATTCAGTAGAATTTTGTCTCTCTCGAGACAGATGCCAACACCAGAGCACAAGACTCTTAATTGCAGGATTGTGGGTTCGTGCCCCACGTTGGGCAAAAGATTCCTGCACTGCACACTAAAAGATCAATTTCTTACAAGTGCGCAATGAGCATTTTGTAGCTCTTGTAACAGTGCCAGTTTTGCAGACTAAATAGGCATATATGGGCTAAGGCAATCCCACAAGCATACTGGTATATATTTAACTCCCTTGTTGATATTTGGTGAGCTGCTTCTTATGATGAAATCATTTTACTACTTTCCCACAGATCCCACAAAAGCATCTCTAGATTATTAAGATTTACATATTCTGGAACCTAGCCATCAAGGGAATGGTCATAAGCTTTATTTCTGTGTGTCAAGAGCCTTTCCTTTGCAACTGTTCACCACAGCAGGATATTCTGGTCCTCTAAAGGAGGGTGATGTCTACCCACAATTTGCATCTGTTCAGAAAACAGCTAGGATACTCTAAGAGAAATCAATTCAAGATGACTTGCAGGAGCCTTAAATTAAACAGTGGCAGATCTCAGAAGGGGAAATGGACAGGTATTAACACAGCTCTAAGTTTCTTTGTAGATGATGGAAGCAGTATAAACAATGACTTCCAGAAAAACAGAAGTGCACTCTCTAAATACAGAACGAAGCAGTTGCTTAGGAACAGAATCAGGAAGCATTTCATATAGCAAGATGCTTGGCAGCCAAGGGACAAAGAAACTCTCTGGTGTGATGTTCAACTGTAGTCATATGGATTTATATCTAGCTGTGTACAATATGCGTGTTGGACTTTGTATCAACAACAAGGCAAGCTTTATGTTGCATGCTTTACCATGAAGAAGCCAACAGTTCAAGATCTATAAGCAAAGGCTTCAGTCCAAACTGGAAATAGCAAAACTGGTCCTTACTGGTGCCTTAGCACCAGTGCCCTGGGGAGGTCACTTTGGTGCTGTTAGCAGCGGTTTGATTGCACCCCGGAGGCGCACTTCATTGTCCCTTGAGACAGACAGATGCCAACAGTAAGTTATATCCCTAAAATTTATGGAATGTATCCTCCGCTCCCTTCACCAGCTTTTCGCAGATGGTCAGTGCAGCTTGAAGCTTCCCAAATATGTAAATATAAACAGTATACTTGAAAAAGGCTTAAAAGGCCACATAGTCAATAGGACCGGTGATGTAGAATCTCATTTGCCAGGGTTAAATCTACTCCACTTCCTATCTAACTAAAAAAACAACACCAAGAGTACACTGTCCTTTGCCCCTCTTGTTCATGATTTCCTTGCAGTACTTTGCGATGCTCCTCCCCCTTCCTACACACTCTTCCGCCCCACACATAATGTTCTCTTCCCTTCTGCTACTATTTGTTCCTTCTTCCCACAAAGCTTTGCTTTCTCTATACATACAGTTACTTAAAAATGAGAGTTAGCAGCAGGGTTCTGTTCTCGAAGGCCTGAGGTGACAGTTCTAACCATGACTTCATGAATGCCTTTTACACAGCAGCAATAAACATAAGAGTTCACTTTCCTTAGAGGCGGATACACAGCAAGACAAGCACACATGTGGGCCAGGATTTGGCTGCGTAATGGCAAGTCAATATTATTCATTCTGAATTGTTGCAAGAGGAAACGCAGCGTGTGAGCAAGGAAGGATATTCTGCTCTGAACACACACACACCTATACTTAATGCTTAGGATATTATGTATATCAGAATAATACAGTCTGAGAAGTTAAGCCATGCCTTAAGAAACAGTCCTTTGGATAGTGAACTGTACAATTTGACTCATTCTCAGGTCTGAAGAAGGCACGCCCCACCTTTATGCAACTTCTCCTTTTCCATATAACGCATCACAAATAGCTTTCCCACATGCATAGGAACTGTGACCACTACTCAAATAAATAATTTGCATGAAATTAAGGGAACCACAAACACCGCTAAAGTTTTGTTGACATTGTTTGCCGCAGCTTCTACTCCTATAGAGGTAAACTATTTCTTATACAGTGGTATCTTGGGTTACAAACACCTCGGGTTGCAAACACTTCGGGTTACAAACTCCGCTAACCTGGAAGTAATACCTCGGGTTACAAACTTTGCCCCAGGATGCGAACAGAAATCACAGCGGCGGCAACAGCAGGAGGCCCCATTAGCGAAAGCACACCACAGGTTAAGAACAGTTTCGGTTAAGAACGGATCTCCGGAACGAGTTAAGTTCATAACCCGAGATACCACTGTACTGAACAACAGCAGAAGAGGCTCCAACAAACCTCTAGCTGAATAGTAGCTGTTCTCTTATTTGCAAATAAATTCCTGCATCCAAATCTAGAGGAGGGAAAGGGCCACGTAGAATTTTGAATGGTCACAAAATAGGGTTTCAGCACCTCCTCCCCATGAGTAACTAAACCAAGATAATTACAGTGGTACCTCTAGTTACAAACTTAATTCGTTCTGGAGGTCTGTTCTTAACCTGAGGTACCACTTTAGCTAATGGAGCCTCCCACTGCCACCACCGTGCGATTTCTGTTCTCATCCTGAGATAAAGTTCTTAACTCAAGGTACTACTTCCGGGTTAGCAGAGTCTCTAACCCAAAGTTTTTGTAACCCGAGGTGTTTGTAACCCGAGGTACCACTGTATATATTGCTCAATCTATTAGATTATCTTCATCATTGCTTCTTCTAAGCTATTGATCAACAGTTACTTGCCAGGATCCCAGGCAGATGTCACTCTAAGCCAGTTAACCAGTTGCACAAAAAACAGGATCTGGGACCTTATGAATGCAATGCACCACTGAGAGACAGTCCTTCTGCCATATGATGCAATTTAAAGAAATATAAATCAATCAAGGAAGCATGTATGGATTCCGGGGGGGGGGTGTGTGAAGAATTTGGATTACCTTGGCAAAGAAATTTGAAATACTGAAATCTTCCTAGCAGTAAGACACTAGAGTCCCTTCCAATATTCTTGGACTACCAATTCCTGCTGCCCCAATTCATATGATCATCAATGAGATGTTGTGCAACCAATCTCATCTGTTATACTGCAAAACACCACTATTGGACAAGCCATGCACACTGTTCAGTGCTTTTCAGAAGCCATGAGTTTGGGAACTCAGCTTATGCTTTCTAAACAACGCATCAGCTGATATTTTACACAGCTGCAAAAATAAATAAATTGAAAGCAATGTTATAAACACAATACTGAATATCATAATTTACAAGGCAGTAAATTGGAACAGTACAGAAGTGGCAATTCTGCTAGTTAAGTATGAAATGATACCATATTTTTGC
Organism: Podarcis melisellensis; assembly: GCF_964234715.1. Taxonomy (NCBI): domain Eukaryota; kingdom Metazoa; phylum Chordata; class Lepidosauria; order Squamata; family Lacertidae; genus Podarcis; species Podarcis melisellensis. The sequence goes on from NC_138542.1 coordinate 41,246,159, forward strand.
AGCTTAATATGTTAATAATACAAGGCTAGACGCAAAGGCATTTTTGAAGCATTCCCATCAAATCTGTAGTAACTCGAGCTTAACATATATTACAGTGGACGCTTGGGTTGCGAACGTGATCCATGAGGGGTGCATGTTCGCAACCTGCAGCATTCACAACCCGCAGCAGCACGTCTGCACACATGCAGGTTGCGATTCGGTGCTTCTGCGTATGCACAAAGCGCGATTTGGTGCTTCTGTGCATGCGCGACCCTCCAAACCTGGAAGTAACCCATTCCGGTACTTCCGGGTTTTGGTGGGTCCATAACCCGAAAAAACGCAACCTGAAACGTCTGTAACCTGAGGTATGACTGTACTTGCAATTACTTCCCAAAAGTAAAGATACACACTTGTTATTCTAAACTAAAACATCAAAACAATTTAAATTCATCACTCTTGCAGCAAGTAACTTTTATCATTAAAAGAATACCATTTTCATAAATACTTGATAAAATTTAAGCAAAGCGGTTATTTTTACCGTTATCTTTACTGCTGTTTTCTTCAATAGTCATTTGTTCGGCCAGTTCAGAAAGTGACTCATCAATCGTCTGGCTCCCACGCAACGTTAGGGAAAGTCTCCTCTTGAACTTTTTCATTCTATCTGTAATACGTCTGGCTCACGGAAGCCTATTAAAATAAGAAAGTTGTTATTTTAAACACTTGTTTCAACCGTAAGAAAAATGTGTTTAGTGCTGATTGCTTATACGGTATCAATCTAAACTTTGTAAGGTCATTTTAACAAAAGAGCTAAGTTTTGAAATTGTGAATTTAATACAGCTTAATGTTTATCTCAGTTCTATTCTGGCTTATCTCGGCTTGTGGTGGGTAAGTTGTAACAAAATAAAATACCCCATTAACAGACACTCCACATTTATTATAACACACCCAGAGTCTCCACTTTTTAAAACCAACCAAAGTTTTACAGGCTTAGACTGACAAATCTTTAGAAAATGGTAGTTCCACAACTGTGTTGTGGCCAACTAGAATATTCTTCATCTATGTGTTCCTGCTGTCCAACTTCATATGTAGATGGTGTAATTTTAAAAAGGTACACCTTATGGGTTATGATGAAATTTAAGGGAGGTCTAACCAATAGAAGCACTTCCTGGGAGAACTGACTGTGTGGAAGCTGGGTTTGGAGGAGAATTTTTATACACAATTCTGTTGGGACTGGATTAATTGCAAGTGAATTAAAGCTCCTTCACATTAGAAGGAACTTTAAGTGGTGAACTTTCAGCTCTCCAAATGTTGTTGAACTACAATTCCCATCATCCCTGACCACTGACCATGCTTGCAATGGATGATGGGAACTGTAGTTCAGCAAGATCTGGAGAGACAAAGGTTCACCGCTGCTGTATTAGATAAACTTCATGCAACAGCCTTCTGCAGCAAAATCAGAATACACCTTTCACAATTTTCCAGTGAGATCCCTCTCTCCTACACAAGCAGGCTGGGTGGGAGATCTCTCAGGGTGGTAGGAAAGCAAATAAAGCAATTAGAATAACATGGTAAGGAAAAAAAGGGGGGGAGATAATACGACATCCTATTGAGAGCAGGCTGGGCCAGCTTCTCCAAACTATTTGCTCACTTTTTGACTGATCTGTTCAAAACTGGACCATGTTTCAAACAGAAGTGGTAGAAATATGAAGGCAAAGTAAATAAGGAACTACAATAAAAAGTTATTTTTAAAATTTTTATTTTATAAAATAGTAAAACAGGAAGATTTTTCTGTTTAGTTAATGTTCTTGTGCTTAAGATGAGCCATCAATTATGGAAAATCTTTGGGACTAAAGTACAATGACGTGGAAACATCTTCCACATCAGAACCAACGGAATGTATGACTTATTCCTTACTTCCTATCAATGCGCAAGACAGCATTCTAAAACCAAGGGGTAAATTAAGTCCAGAGGGATGTTCTGTGTGAGTCTCATAGTGTTGGCAAACAGACTTCAGAAAAGTATCCGATTCATGTGTTGTGGCCAGTTTAAGTATTTTAAGGATTGATTTATGAATCCTGCCATCTTCAGACCCAAGTGTTGCATTAGAGGAGAGGAATGGTTGCTACTCCCTTCTGTTAGTTTCCCATGTTGCTGCAATAACATTTGAAACCCAGAGATGAAATGGGAAGGCAAGACATATTTACTTTCCTTACCTGGCACTTTCAACCAAGGGGGAAACCTATTCTATTTCTGAGTTGCAATTGTTTTTGATGCACAGAACATGGGCTGAGTACATATAGTTTTTAGTCCAAAGGACCCATAATGTTTAGGTAGATATAACCACATACAAATTATACTCCTTTCTGCAAAAGTCTGAATGGCAATATAAAAAGACTACTACAGGCAACCCGCTCCCCCTCCCCCCAAAAAACACGCTGCTAATCTGGCAAAGATACATTTGTTCCACTGGTATGCCAACACAAACTAAAAGAATTAGAATTTGGCAAGCGAAATGTATTGCTTAAGAATAGCTTTGAATCCATTCTGGGCTCCTTTGGGAGGAAGGGTAGGGATATAAATTTAATAAATAAACAAATGCAGCTCAGAACTGAACTAATGCAGCATTTTACATCTGAGTTTTTTCAGGCATATGCTGCTGAAGACTGGAAATTTAAGCAAAAATCAAATGTAATATCCAAGAACCATCCCCTGCTAGTAACCTGAAAATGAATGCCCTTCATTATATTAAGACATTGATAGATGTATTTGCTTTCTAGTGGAAACTAATTCCATTTCTAGGCACAATACAATAGTAAATGGTACTGTTGCTGGCTAAAGTTTAAGGTTCACTGCCAAAAACCAAACACAAAACCCAACATAAAAGGTTGTGTGCAATGTAGCGACAAGCTGAAGTCAGGCAGAGGTATACTTGTTCCACTGGTGAAATGTTCTGCACCAGCTAAATTCTGTGCACAAAAAGATAGAAAAAGCATAAGCTGGCTGTTGCTGATTTTGTGCAACAGCTTGCAGAATCTGTTGGAAAACCAGTTCCTGCTAGCACAACTGCTGTATTCCTTTGTTGTGCAACTTTAAAACTCACAATGAACACTGGATATAACCCACTAAATTCCACACTCTAATCTGACTTTGATAGCCGCTTTTCTGTGAAGCTCTGATTGCATGCTACCATTGCCTCAACCTCATGTGGCAATGATTATTGAGCTATCCCCACAATGTAGATGCTCCTCTCTCCCACAATGACTTGGCCAACTTCTAGCTCCAGAAGCTGGAAGACAGCAAAAGAAAGCTCATATGAAGATACTGCGGTGTTTTTGTACATCCCAACCTGAGCCACTTTCAATATTCATGCTTGGCGTCAACAGGCTGCAAAGGACGGGGTCATGCAAGTCAGTGCACTTTTACATGGAAGTGTTTGCCTTCTTCTGCAGGGCTTTCATTCTCCCTACTTGCAAAGCTGTCGAAAATTAACAAAGCAAGTCATTCTTAGCACAAATAGTTATGGTATCAAATACGAAGAGAGGCAGCTGTAATTTCAGACAAAGCTTCATTAACACGGCATCCACAGCTATCGGCAGCATGTGATAACTGTACTCAATTTTTTAGGGCCTGCAGTGATACAATTATGATGTTAGCTGATGGGCAGTTATGTTGTCAGCTTTACAGTGGTACCCTGTGTTACGTACTCAATCCGTTCCAGAGGTCCGTTCGTAACAGGAAACCGCTCGTAACATGAGGCGCCCTTTCGCTGATGGCGCCTCCTGCTGCTGCCGCGCAGCCAGAGCGCAACTTCCGCTCGCATCCCGGGGCAAAGGTCGCAACAAGGGGCATCTACTTCCAGGTTAGCGGAGCGCATAACCTGCAGGATTCGTAAGCAGGACGGTACATAACACAAGGTACCACTGTATTTGTACTGTATTTGTACCCTCTCTTTAGTGGACAGTTTTATAATAATCACACGCACACCATTTTCAGAGCAGTGCATAGCTGCCTCTGAACAGAAAAAAGACAGCAGGGTAAACTAAAGAGTGATACAGAGTTCAACTCCATGGGTGTAGCCAGTCCTTTTGTTAGGGGGGCAGAACCTCAGTTTACTATGTATTTTTATTGATTTGGGGGTGGGAAAGTGCCCATCCCTGCCTCCCCTGGCTATGCCCATGTTCAGCTCTGCTGTCTTTCATTACAGGAGCGATCACACTTTTTGCGGGGAGGGGTAGCACATCTTGCTGGCATAGTGTTCAGCTTTCAAATTTAAAAAAGGAAGAGCCTTAGACAAAAAACAAAAATGGTAATAATCAGGATGGTCCCTGCTGCCAGACACAGTTCTGTCTGGCGCAAAGCCTTTATATTTCTATGCCAAAATAAGCCTGCTTCCACCTGCTTCTCACTCACCCGGCTGATCTCTGACTCTCTGAAGTAACATGGGTGCAACAATTTACACCAATATAAAAATCAACAAGGATAAATGGGCAGTCCAATGCATTTCTGGAGGCATGGATGATACGAAGATTTCTGATACATGTGACAAATCAGACCCCCTAACACAACAGTCCTAGGAAGAACAACAAAATTATGGGTATTAATGTCTGCCTGTGACAATAAACAGGAGAAGAACTTGTAATTAGTAAATGAAAGCCATGCCATCTGTATAAAGCAACAGAAATGACCAGAGGCAGCAACAGAACACTTGAAAACCCATGACCAGTAAAAGCAGACACACACCTCTAATGATGTCACAGTTCCAACAGAGTGTGGAAGTTCTTTCCAGGCAACAAATAGCATATTTTCAGCAGATGACTAGTGTGCTGCCAGATCTGATGGGATTATGAGAAGAAACTATGGCAACATGGTTCCCACCCCTAAAATCACACACTTGGAACCAAAGGCACCCTTTTTCAAGCGGATGGCACAAAATGGCCTCTCTGATTTCCTCCTACACCTTGCATCCACTGCAACTTCCTGAGGCCACAGTATGCTGCTCTCAAGAACCCCTAGATATCAACAGCAACTTTTTGGGAGGCAGTAGCCTTCTAGACAGAGCCCACCTGCAAGTTTTTGTATATAAGCCCTAGTACTTGAAGAGATGTGCATATTCCCAATATAAAGAGGTGGAGAGAGACAATGTATAAAACGTGAGCTTGATCATCATTTCACTTCTGCTAATATCAAACTTGATAGTCCAGTGAAACATGCTTATTGCCCTCCAAGAGGAAGAGGAAAAGGAGAGTATATGTCCAGAAATGTATGGAGAGGTAAACAGATTTGGGAAACTTCTGACCTGACAGGACCTCCAACAATTTAAATGCATTCCAAGACCATAATTCTCCCCCCACCCCGACACCAGGATGCTATAAACTTTCAAGGACTTTGAGCTCTTTGAAGTTAAATGAATTCTGGGTGGGGGTTCTGGAATTAATTAGAAAAGTAATTATGCAATCCTAATTAATCATCCTTCCAGGGACTCTTTAAGCTTCTATAAAGGCGAAAAAGTTTCTAAGAGTAAGTAGTACTGCTTAAAAATATTATAGAAGGAGTTGAATTGATTCCAGGCTGTGCAACATGACGCACAGGCTCCTTGAATCCAACTTCCCACTCAAAATCTCCTGTACACTGTTGAAAGGTAAAGGTAAATAAAACCCTTGACTTCACAGCTTGAGTTCAAAGCTACTGAATCCTACTTACCTAGCAGCTCTAAACCCCAACAGTAAGACCCATAGTGCAATGGCACTGTAGCACTGCTGAGGTTCAGGCTTAGCTGAGAACTGTTGTTTGAGCTCATTGCTGCAACTGCTGAGCTTTGTCAACTCACTAGCTTTGGCTGAAAGGTGGCCTTGGTGGCAGGGGAGGGAGGGAAGTGAAGAGAACAATGGCACTTCCAGCCTCCCAGCAGAGTAGACTCCCACCCTCTGTTGCCGGGTGATGCAGAATCCAAAAGGGGTCTAGAGTCACTTCCTTTCCCAGTCAATCTCCAATGGTGACTGTTCTTTGTAGGGGGGGCCGGCTTGCGTCCCCAGTGGGGCCAGTTTCGCCAATCCCTACGTATGCCTCTGCCTACCATTCAGTGCCAGAAGCTGTGAGATCAGACACCAAGTGCCCTTAATTGCTCCATACTTTGCTTAAATTTGGTATTTGGTCTGCACAAAGGGCAGAACAAAGTGTGACAGATCTAATCAGCAAATCTGTTTGATCATCTATTCTCCCTATGAGACAAATTCTGTCTCTTAAAGGCAGACCCAGAAAATGCAAAGGTAAGTTCTCCCTCAATATTCATGGGGAATCCAAAACTTCTAGTAGCACATATATGCAAAAAAGGGTTTAGCTGCTGTTAAGAGTTACCACCAATTCCCTTTTAAACGAAAAGATTGAACTAACTTCAGGAAAAAACAGAAACCAGAGAATACATGCTAAAATCTATTGAGAATGGGACTCGTTCATCTAGCTGTCCAACTATCACTACTTCTTTACAGCTAGCAGAGGTTACTAATAATAGGAAATTGGTCACTTTCAAACTACCTAAGACAGGCAAGTCTAATAAATAAGGTCCTTGCTTACTTTACAACAGTTCTCCACTGCACACTTTCCATTAAACCTATGAAAATCCTGTGAAAGATTTGATTATTAACTTGTTTTGCATTAGGTTGGGATCTTAAGACCTGCCACTATTGGAGGCAGCATGTTTACTTATTGGTCTGAGTATATCATGCCTACTCTGCAAACTTTACATTGGCTAGTCACCAGAGGCAAACTGAGTTTTAGGACAGCATAAGGGCTCGTTTAAAGCTCTGGCTCCAAGACTTCACAGCTTGGTAAAAAGCTGCAATTTGAAATCTACTTGTATTCATGGTAACTTAAATGTAAAGGCAATTAGTTGCAAAACTGATTTGCTGAAAGAGAACCTACACATTACGGCACATTTTCCTCTGGTATCTACTTACTGCTTCCCAGATTCAATGCAAGTCTGAAACAAATCCAACCGAGGCATTTCTTTAAAGATCCATAGAAGTGCTTATTATTCTTTACCACTCAGTTTTCTATTAACTTGTTCTGCAGGAGAACCATTTTATCTTGTTTTGCGTTGGTTTACTCTTGCGTACAAATACTACATCACAGTGAACATTGACTTCCACATGTGAATTCTGACAATCCCAACTGGTTTGTGTGAATGTCCAAGTGAATCTATGAAATACTGACAGCGCCCCAACTGCTGTTTTGGATATACACAAGTTGGCAAATTAAATTTAGATCACTGTCAACATTAGCCATCTGGAATTGTCAGGACTCATACTTGAAAACGTCACAGTTCACCATATTTTGGACATTCACAGCAATGTACACACATATTACAGATTTCTAATGAATAAAAGATGCATAGTGCTGCTGTTTCTTTTTAGCTACAGTACTTTGGGTTACATGACTATCAATAAAGTCTAACCCCGCAAAAACACATGTCCTTTGAACACGAACGTGGCAATCATTCCTGGCTTACAAATACTGGACTTTCCAAATGCAGAAATACCGGTACCTTTAAAACTATAGCATTCATATACACAGATCTGAAAAGCAATCCTAACAGCAATATTCAGATACAGTATATCTGCTGCAGCAAAAGCTGCTTATCTGCTCAGCTCATTCCTACCATACTGACTATAATCATTTCTAAACTTTCCAGCAGCTACACTGTAGATAAATGTTTTCATTCATATGCAGGTGGCTAACATGAGACAAATTCAGTGAACTTGAACAGAATGAGGGCTTTCTATAGTTGTTAGTCACTGATGTAATCTGACTGTACCATTTACAGAATGTCTTCACTTACCACTTACATCATTCTGCTCAGTGTAAGGCTTTAAAAAATTCATTATGGATATTACAAAGTAAAATAAATATAGATGCATTATTCAAAGCAGCTCCCTTTTTAAAAGGCAGCTCTTTTTTTGAACTCTGTTAAAAATATGAGGCCTCTCAATAACAGATTCTGATTCTCAAACCTTTCTTAGCATATGTACAAGATTCCAGTAGGGTTCAATACAAAAAAACCACTCCAAACCTGCCTCTAACACTTATCCATCCTGGATAAACATAAAAAGGCTACTTTGCAACATCTCAATAGTATATTTTTAAACAACTGGGTTTTGTCCTATGGGACATGGATATTCTTGCAACTATGAAAAATACGGTAGCCAAACAAATATTCACTATCAATGTTTACAACAGAGATTGCGAAAGTCACCTAGATTGCAAATTTCAGCTATAAGCAGTAGGTAATGCAAAGGTATTGCTTTGCTACACAAATTGCACAAAATGTGTAGATAATTAGGCTAAAAATGTTGACTGAAACAAGAGGCTTGGATAGACATCTGTAAGAGTAACCTCATAATTCTGTCTAGTAATACACATCACACCAATTTTGTCAATCCTCCCGTTACTAATCAACCCTGTTAGAAAGGGGAGGATTAACAAAATGTAAGCAATATGAAAATCAAGGTGGTCAAATGCTTATCAATCACACTGACTTCCTCTGAAATCACACTTAGAGGGAAAATGTTTGAAGTGTGATAATCATTTGCAGCTGGATACTATAAGTTTCTCCATTAAATTAGAAGATAGAAGTCAAAAAAGCCAAGTTTATTCAAGTCCAGTATCTTCTTATTGCAAAAGGTGTGAACCTGAATAATGCTGTGCACTTTGCCAGCTCAACAATATAAACACCTCAAGATTCAACACAACAAAACAAATTACTGATTGTTCCAATAGAAAACGCGATCACCTAGGTTGACATTTGCTGGCACATGTGGAGCCACAGGGAACCCTACAGGAAACAAAGCTATTAGTTTATTTACTCAGGAGGAACCAGCACAAGCAGAAAACAAAAATCCACACATTCAAGTAATCCCAAATAACATGCAAGAGCTTCAAATATTTGTTTATTTTATTTCCTTTGTTCCTACAATGAAACTCATGTTGGTAAATGAATAAGAGAAGAAAGCATGATGAAGAATGACTCAAGAATGAGTGCGATGTAGTACTCAAAATTATTCTTTCCAATAAAGAATCGTGAAAATGCTTTCCTATCAAAACCATATGCTATTGTGCTATGTATTCCCATTACAGGTACAGATTCAAAATTTCTATTTTTAAAAAATACAAAGGACTTTCACATGCTTATCACAGCATGTGGTATATTTACTACCCTACACAGGCACTTTGCAGTGTAAAATATTATGCAGCCCAGGCAAAGGTTTACATGCGCATCACGAGAAAGTACAGATATGAAAATTTCAACCATGGTAAAATTATGGCTCACATCTTCCTTCCTCCACCCCCTCCCCAAGTTAGCACCCCTTATCTCAACTTGTCCCCCTAAGATGCACTGTTCCACCCACGGTTTCTGAAACAGTTTCTACATATGAATTTACTGGCAAAAAATTCCTCATAGTTCTTACAAAAGCTCACCAAGGGTCCAAATCAGATTTTTGTTTTTATCTTCTTGCATGGCACACATGGATTTGCATAGAAAAGGCTGGCCAACTAAAGTAACTGGCCATGTACAGTTACTTACCTCACTTTCTACTCTATTTCTTGAACTTCAGTTCAAGTTTGTATATTATACAAGTTTCATTGTACTGGAAAACTATACGAAAACAAACTACCCACAAAAATGTAGCTAAAAATCAAAAGGTTGTTCTATTTTTATACTTCCAGCTTCTGACAGACTGGCTTATCTTAAGGTTTCAGTTCACCAAGGACAGAGGAAAATAAAATTCAAACTGTTAGAATGATATCCATCTCAGACATACTCAGAGGAGACTCAACAAAACCAATGGACCAAAGTCTCACTATACATTGAAAAGTTGCAAGCAGCATAATCTTCTTCCATGCAGAAGTAATTCTACAAACAGAAATATCTGCAAAATGTGTCACTATTCACCCTATTTATGAGAGCATTTGGATTACTGTTTTTTGTTTTGTTTTTTTGGAAAAAAGCTAAATAATTATTTGAACAAACCTAATGCAAGTATTTCCTGCCAACCTAGCAGTTCGAAAGCATAAAGTGCAAGTAGATAAATAGGTACCTCTCCAGCGGGAAGGTAAACGGCATTTCTGTGCGCTGCTCTGGTTCCCCAGAAGTGGTTTAGTCATGCTGGCCATATGACCCGGAAGCTGTCTGCCTGCTCCCTCGGCCAATAAAGCGAGATGAGCACCGGAACCCCAGAGTCGGTCACGACTGGACCTAATGGTCAGGGGTCCCTTTACCTTTACCTTTAATGCAAGTATTGTATGATATTTTTTCAGACAAATGGGTTCCAACACACTACAGGCTATTTAATGCAAGGATCCAGGGATGAAGCAGACACACTAGAGAATACTCTATTTCCCCCATTTGCTGACTAACCAGTGTTTCCTTTTTCTAGATGGGGAACACTTAGATATTTTTTGAAGTTTGTTCTCTCCCCAGACCTTTTAATGTCTGCCTTATTGTACTGATGATTTAGGAATGTGGGTGGTGCTTTGGTCTAAACCACTGAGCCTCTTGGGCTTGCTGATCAGAAGGTCGGCGGTTTGAATCCCTGCGACGGGGTGAGCTCCCGTTGCTCGGTCCCTGCTCCTGCCAACCTAGCAGTTTGAAAGCACATCAAAGTGCAAGTAGATAAATAGGTACCGCTCCGGCGGGAAGGTAAACAGCGTTTCCGTGAGCTGCTCTGGTTTGCCAGAAGCGGCTTAGTCATGCTGGCCACATGACCTGGAAGCTGTACGCTGGCTCCCTCGGCTAGTAAAGCGAGATGAGCGACACAACCCCAGAGTTGTCCGCGACTGGACCTAACAGTCAGGGGTCCCTTTACCTTTACCTTACTAGTGATTTAGGGCAACTCAAAACAGTCTGCTATCAACTCTCACCATTGAAAAGGATGTTTTAACAATGTAAGAGTTTTTAATCCAAAACTTCTGTATATGCTCATCTGAGTATCCATCAATTTAATATTTGTCAAACTCCTCCAGTTATTTGGGTCAATTACTAGAAATACCCACATATTAGAAACTTGTTGCCTTATGTACTGTCCCGGGCACAGCCAGCCCCAATGAGTACAGGTGGTTGGAAGTGTCCTTCTTTATTGGCAAAACACTTGATGACATCCGCTCCTAAGGTGAAAGGAATATACACCTCGCGCTTGTTGATTGCCTAGAAAAGTTTGGATTTGATATCCCGCTTTATCACTATCCAAAGGAGTCTCAAAGTGGCTAACATTCTCCTTTCCCTTCTTCCCCCACAACAAACAAATTCTGTGAGGTGAGTGGGGCTGAGAGACTTCAGAGAAGTGTGACTGGCCCAAGGTCACCCAGCAGCTGCATGTGGAGGAGCGGAGACGCGAACCTGGTTCCCCAGATTAAAAGTCCACCACTCTTAACCACTACAACACACTGGCTCTCATCTGCTTCTTCAGACATGTGCTCTGACCCGGACAGTTGGAGCAACAGAGCGACCGCTCCCCTTCCAGTTCACTTGAATGCCTTGTCTGAGACACAAGCAATTGGCGACTTCTCTTATGTGGCAGCTGTAGCTGCTCCTGTCACTTTAAGCCCTTCCTTGTCCTTGGAGGGGATGGAGGAGTTTCTAATGGCCTAACTCTGTCTGATACTATTTCTTTCCCCTGAGTCTTCCTGCAACTCTTTGCCCCCACTCCTTTCCTACCAGCTCTGACTGCCCAGACTCTTCCTCTTCTTCCACCCCAGTTCCTGCCTCACAGGTGGCGCAGAACCCCACAAGTCTGCCAAAGAAGGATAGAACATTCTTTATGTATGCTACAACAGCAGCAAGAATACTCATCGCAAAGTATTGGAAGATACAAGATCTACCCACCTTGGAAGAATGGCAGATGAAGGTGAGAGATTATATGGGACTGGCAGAGATGACTGGCAGAATCCGAGACCAGGGGAGAGAGACAGCGGAAGAAGATTGGAAGAAATTTAAGGACTATCTCAAGAAATATTGCAAAGTTAATGAATGTTAGAATGACGTTGGTTTAGAAATTATGTGGTTTCCAGCTGTAATGGATAAGTAAAAAAGAAAAGAGAGACTAAAAATTAAATGAAAAATAAGGGAAAGGATTTGCTGAATTAATAAATTAGAAATTGGAATACAAAAAGGGGAGGTATGAGGAAGTCGGGGAAATAAGTTATAAGAAAATAAGGGACTGAAATTATACTTGTTTTTATTTTTGTTTGTTTGTATTACTGTATTGTTTAGTTTTGTTTTTATAAAATATTTGAAACTTTAATAAAAATCTTTTTTTAAAAAAACAACAGAACCCCACAAGTCACTGGCCCCTTCCCCTGGATCATTCTCCTGTCCCCCTGCCTCTTCTGCTCACCCCTTGGACTCCTGCCTGCCCTGACATGTACATGGTACTTGATCTTGACAAAATAGACCATTATTCAGAAGCTCTAGCAGCTGACTAATAAAAACCAGAGGGAGTACATGTGCTGTTCTCTGAATACTGCTGTTCTTCCTCACACTAGATTAGACTAAACACAAGATGGCACACTGGTAGAAATATGGTGGTCTTTGGCTAGACTTTGTAAGCACTGTCACCGTAAGCTAGGTATCAATCTGTATGTTTGCCGGGCCTGAGATAAAATTTTCTACCCTGTGAAGGAAGTTTCCCTAAAGGACATTTAGGGATTAAGCAAATTGCAGAAAAGACAGAAACTGGGTTATATTTGGAAAGAAGTGGTAGCCGGGGGGGGGGGGAGGACTGTATAAACAGGGTGGAAGAGACTAAAAGTCCATGAATCTCAGCTAAAAGAATGCTCCAGTACATTGGAAAGAGAAATCTTAATGTAAATCAGCCTTTGCCAACCTGGCGGTGCACAATCATGATAGAAATTGAAGTCCAAAACACTTTGAGGGCATCAGGTTGGCAACGGCTGATGTAAAAACGGCCTCGGCCCAGTATACCTGAAGGAGCGTCTCCACCTCCATCGTTCTTCCAGGACGCTGATGTCCAGCACCGAGGGCATTCTGGCGGTTCCCTCATTGCGAGAAGCAAAGCTACAGGGAACCAGGCAGAGGGCCTTCTCGGTAGTGGCGCCCGCCCTGTGGAACGCCCTCCCATCAGATGTCAAAGCGATAAACAACTACCTGACATTCAGAAGACATCTTAAGGCAGCCCTGTTCAGGGAAGTTTTTAATGTGTGACATTTTAGTGTATTTTTGGTGTCAGTGGAAGCCGCCCAGAGTGGCTGGGGAAACCCAGTCAGGGGCGAGGTACAAATAATAAATTATTATTAAATTATGCTTATTATAAATGAAAATGCTTTTGCCTAGAAATACTTGACTACAGCATGATTTTATATCAGTAGTCCCTAACACTTGAAAACTATAGAGAATGAAAAGAACTCTTAACCATTAAAATATGTAATTATGACAAACTATTAGAAACACGTTGTTGTTGTTGTTAGAGCAATTCCTATTCTGAACAATCAGCATGATAATTTTGCCAGCCCAATAATATGGTTGATGAAAATAAGTAAACCAAGACACTTCAGAAACTGATTGGGCACCCAACTAGCACGTGAAATAAACAGTTAATAGAACACAGTCTCTTTCTTTTTACTGCCAAAAGCTGAAGCACAGAATTAAGGTTACCCTAGTTTCTACAGAAGACTAGAATTGTTCAAGATTTTCATTCCTTGCCTTAAAATCATCCTAACCTTACGCCATTGCTTTTAACTGAGGGTTATTATTTTTTCTTGTAAATGAATAGTATTAAAGTTCACACATGCATATTAAATTCAAGACACACCATATCCCCTATTTGCAAGCATTCAAGTTTATAACAACACTGTTTTGAAACAGAAAAATAGCTTTGCTAAATAGTTCACAAATGTTATAGTAGCCTAATCGTATTTACATGCCACCCTTGTTCACTTTCTCACAAAAGCCTGATACTTGGAAACAACATAAACAGAGGCTTCTTTATTCATCATGTAAAACATTATTTCAAAAGCAAGCAGACAAAGTGCAGCCCTGACTGCAGACGGCATTAATGAGGAGATACTGCTGACGATAGCAGCAAGTTCTTCAGGGGATTGGTTTCCCTCTCAAGTACTGCCAGAAGATTCTGTTAAATGAGCAGTGAAAATACTGAATAAAGTATTTATGATTTACACAACATAAATCATATGCTGATACTCCTGACATGAATTTGTAACAAGCCCAGTGTGCATTAAGCGAGCATGGGAAGCGTGCCATGGAAATCGTTGTACTTCTTGCATGTGCTGCAGCATATGTGCGAGAAAAGTTACACTTCTTTGTGATGCACTATTTTCAGTCAGTCATATAATTCAAACTGTAATTGTCTTCTAATTCTACCAAAATAAGCTTCTTCTGATTTCCACAAGACATCTTTCAGGTTAAGCTGTTTAATCTTTTCATTCTTTGCAACTAGTTACAGATTCAAAAAAACTTAGTAAAATTTGTATAGTGTTCTCTGCCTCCCCCCCAAAAAATAAAACAAACAAAAACAAACAGATCTTCAAGACAACTGTCAGAACTATGTGCTTAGCAAAGGAAATCAATGCACCAATTAACTAGTTAACTCATATTACAGCCATACGAGAAATATGTAAAATAACTAAGCAAGTATTAGAAATCATCCCAGAATTGGCCCTACTAAACATCTTCCAAGACAACAATGCCCATTTACACCACAAAGAACTCATAACCCTCCTACTTTCAGCAGCCAGAAACACCATAACCAGACACTGGAGAGACCTGTCAGGAGTAAGCATGGACCAATGGTACCAAAGAGTATGGGAAACAGCCTTACTAGAAAAATTAACCAATAAACTGAAACTGGCACGGGGACAAACAGAAGAAGACGCCTTTCCCGGTATAGCTCCCCTTTATCACATACACAGCCCAACAAGACAATGACAAAAATCCACCAACAGCACACAAATCAATATGGTTAACCTGATCCAAAACACCCACCTACCCCACTCACACATGAAAACAAAGACCACCACCACAGCCAATCACAAACAAACAACCACACCCTAGGCCAACTCCAACCTCTCTCACCACCAAAGGAACACAAGTGAACAGCAGAGAACCTGCACAAGCAACGCTGACACAAAACCCCACATACATTAAGCAAAATAGAAACATCGCCACCCACCCCCACCCCCACCCATCTTCCCCCCCTCCACCCCTCTCCCCCTTTTCTTCCTAATGTCTCAACAAATAAAACTGATTTGTAAAAATGTTACATGGAAAAAATACAAGAGAGAAACATTACACATACTTCTGTAAATCAAGAAAATCTTTAATAAAAAGACAAAAAAACCCACAAAACCTAGTTAACTCATATTGAAGGCCCTACATTTATGCAACTTAATAATGACTGTTACCTCCCAAAAATCTAGTGGAAGTAAATGACATCTACACTAAACAAACAAGAAATTTAACCCACTCCGTCCAGTTCTTTGCCCCCCCCCAGGCTTCCATGTCTTTGCTAGCAACAGTAATACCATTAATGAGGGGTGATAGTCAATCACGGCAATTTGCTCAATAATGTTACAGCCTGCTTCATTAAATGTTTCATAATGTGGACTTTGAAATTTTAAATCCAACAATCTTAACTACATTCTTAAACACCTAATCAGTTCTACAAAGAACAAAGCTCCTAAGAAACTTATGACCCTGGTCTTGCTTCTGAGGACATGAAGTGCACAAATGCTCTCATGCCACTGAAGGGCTGGGATTCAAATGACAGGAGCCCTTTCTTTAAAAACATAGGGAAAAAATTATAAAAATAAAATAAATAATAACGGGGGGGGGGAGCAATCAGCTTCCTTCAGGTTCTTCAGAGATTCTCTGTGGAAAAGAGATTCTTCGTTGGGTGAATTGCCTTGCTTATTTCTGTTCCTGTACCCCCTTTCCCCAAAGTTGCCTGCTGAAAGAATGGCTTATGCCTGCAGTCAAGCGTAGGGCAAGAACTTCAGGCTTAATTAGCCTTTGGCTTATTAAAAAATCTATGGCCTTTGAAAGGTTTTGATTTTGCTAGTTTTGATTTTGCTAGATTTTGTGTTTTTATTCTGAAAACTGCCCTGTGATCCTCAAATGAAGAGCGGTATAGATTTTAATAAACAAACAAACTACTGTATAGAGGCATCGTGCCACAGATTTCCAAGGGAACTTAACAGGGTTATTATAACAGGGTAATTGATCAAAATTCTCTATAAAATGTCAATTCACTAGTGACGAGTGAATAGAGGTCTTGGTAGTTACCAGGGGTGGGGAACACGTAGCCCCCAAATTTTGTTGGACCAAAACTCCCATCAGCCCAACCCAGCATGGCCAATGGTCAAGAACAATGGAATTGCAATGCATACATAGGTTTCCCACTTCTGCTCGACACTAGCTCTGCTACAAGAATGATCACACTTATCCCTACTGTGAAAAAACTATGGTTAGGCTGCAGTAAGGCACTCCTTGTAGGACTGTCCTTGAAAAGTGTTTGGAAACAACAACTGGTCCAAAATACAGTGCCCAAACTTCCAAGAGGAATTTGCTGCACAGAGCATGTAACTTCTATATTATATCAACTCCACTGGCGACCAACCAAAGACCTAAATGGGTTTGGGTAAAAATATCTGAAGCACCAGTTGATCTCATGTTTGCCTCTACCTGCAGTCTGGTCAACATCTGATGCCCTGCTCCATGTTACCTGCCTTTAAAATGAGTCAGGATACACAACAGACTACGGTTTTTCAGTGTAGCACAGCAATTATGGAATTCTTGCCCGAGGCAGGCCTCCCTCGTTTGGTCACAGCCTTTCAGTAAGTATTTACAACCTCCATACTACTGATGCTATACTGTTTTCATATGATGATGGTACTTTTCTGCATTTCTTGTTGTATTTATTTCAAAGCTGGCTTAGGAGTCCCTCAAGACCAAAATTATGTAAAATAAATTCTATAGACTGAAGCTTCCTAAAATAGCTAAATATTTATTTATAAATATTTGTATACTGCTGTATCCTTTTTTAAAAAATCAAACTGATTTACAGCAATAAAAACATAAAACCATACAATTGCAAATTGGGAGGGATGCAACCAGCCATAGCAAAACAGGTGATACAGAGAGCACACTGGGACTTAAATTTAAGCATGTTCAGTAACACCTACTGAACTTCATGGCTGAGTAGGGATTTGAACCCTGGTCTCCCAGGTCCTAGCACTAGGTACAGTATAGGTAAGGTAAAAGTCCAGCCAAAAGCAAATATGGGGTGCGGCACTCATCTCGCTTCAGGCCTCTAGCCACTACACTGGCTCTCACTGAGGAAACATGTATTTCTACCTGCAAAGTTTGAGCTTTAAGAAGAGGGGTGAAAATCAGCCAGATCTCCCTTTCTGATTCCCCACCTGCAGAAGAGAAGCAATCCATTTAACTGTGTGAAATAGCTTCTTTTGCTTGCTTGCGTATGCAAATCGTAGAACAATGGAAGGTTCCCTCTGACTCTCAGCACATCAAAAGACTTCCTGAAGGGGAAAGCTTCAGTCACAGATGGAGCTGCCCTAGGTTCTCCCACCCAGCCAGAGGAGATCTCAACTTGGTCCCAAAGGGGTGCTCCTGAGAAAGCAACTGGCAATGCTGATGGGGAACATCATGTCTGGGAGGCAAATGTAGCCCTCTAGGCCTCTATGTGGGACTCTCCCCAGCCACACTCACTTTCCAGCCACCGCCCTCGCCACTCCTCCTTGGCTGTTCTTCTTGGTTAGAATGTGTCCTGGAATTCTGATGACACTTCTGGCTTGGCTGGATGGAGGGCAGAGAGGGATGTGTGTAGAGACAAGTCTATCATACGGAGGCATGTGCATGTGACCCCCATAAGTTTGCCTAGAAGGAAAAGTAGCATTCAGGCTGAAAAAGGTCCCATTCCCCCACTGGTCCTTTGCAGCGGCGGAGTCTCTCAGGCACCTGGGGCGGAGTGCCCAGGGGCAGGGTGAACTGCCCATAGGGGTGGGGGTTGCGGCGCCCATAGGGAGGGAACAGGGCACTTGGTGTCCCGTGCCATCCCTATGGACGCTGCGGTGCACCCTGTCCCTATAGAGACGAGACGTGGCACCCATAGGAACAAGCCGTAGCCGTGGCACCCATGGGGACGGGGTGCATGGCGCCCACAGGGACGGGATGTGGCCGCGGCACCCATAGGGACGGGGTGTGCGGCACGGTGGGACAGTGGGGGGGAGGCAGTGGGCGGACAGCACGGAGCCTGCAGGCACCGAGACGCATGGTTCATGCGCTGTAGGCCCCATGGAGATGAGTGCCACCCGCCATTTTGTCGCCCCCCCATCAGGGTGGCACCTGGGGCAGACCACACACCCCGCACCCCCCCTTCGTACGCCCCTGGCCCTTTGGGGCCAAAGTCTAGTGTACACCCTCACCTAAATAAATGGCTTGAGGCCCGTCAGCAAACACAAACCTCCAATTTCCTATTTAATGGTAGCTTATTTAATCATGTTGCATAGTCCTAATGGTGTTGACCTGTTGTTTTTAAAGGGTTCACCCCTCATTTAACTGAAAACTCAAGTAGTCATTTTCCTAACTTCCTTAGGAAAGGGAACAGAGGTTGATGCCAACAGGATGTAGGGGGAAGCTTTTTCAAAGAAAGACTATAGCAAGTTTTCACATCAACGCAAATGGGTTACTTGTGCTTAGACTAAGATACAACACCCTTACGTGACCATGAACAGGAGCAGAATAGAGACAGAAGGTACGTTAAAATTATCAATGCATTCTTAGAGCGGGAGAGGCTGACGAGTGCCAAGATGAGCATAATTCTCATCTTTGGTATTTATGTGGAAGACTAGGAAACTAGCACTGTAACAGAGCATCAGGATTCACATCTTGATCCCTGCTGAACTCTGGAATAAATTCCACATTCCTGCTGACTCACAGCAGGAGGTGACTCTCATTAACTTTACAAACACACACACAAACACACAGTAAAGAAAGACAGAAAGGAGTGACTGCACAGTTTGCATGGATTAGACTTAGAACCTAATTGTGAGAATAGCCAATCAACGTGACACAATGAATAAGCAGTACTGTAATATCAACTATAGATGAGTGTAAAAAGGAACTGCAAAATTTTTGTCATTTAGAAAAGGCAGACAATTTGGTACAGTATATCCAGGATATGTTAGACCAGTGACACCTAAAATCAAGACTACAGCTGCATTCAGACAGCGCTTTATTCCATTTTCCCAACCCTGTTTTGCTTGTTAATTTCCACGTTTTCTGTGTTCTTTCACATGACATAAAAACCACTTCTGGAAGTCCAGTGGAATCTAGCAAAAGTCTAGCACCAACTTTCATGTTAACTTCTTCCAGGTAAAAAAATCCATTTGAAATTCTGTTATTTTCTAATGGGAGTTTTGCATTGTAATTTCATGTGGCAAAATTTGGGTCAGTGTTCCAGTATACAGTTCTTTCCGGCTGCTTAAAATTTAGTGGTATATAGATAAAAAAAGGCACAGATCCATTAACACAACAAGCATTGTGGTGTAAAAAGAACATTAGAAATTAGGACAGCAGTGCTAGCATAACCAGGAAAACTAACAGAATAATTGCCAAGTCTGAATACAGCCTGAGGCTGCTGTAAGCTAACCAGGAAGTCAGCACCACTGAATTTAATAGGCTATACCAGGGGTCAGCAAACTTTTTCAGCAGGGGGCCGGTCCACTGCCCCTCAGGCCTTGTGGGGGGCCAGACTATGGGTTTTTTTTGGGGGGGATGACAAAATTCTTGTGCCCCACACATAACCCAGATGCATTTTAAATAAAAGCACACATTCTACTCATGTCCAACACTTTAATTGGACAGAGTATTATTCACTTAATGAATGAATTTTCTATATTTTATGATGTTTTAATAATTGTATTGTACAGATCCATAGTATATATTTTTATATGTTTATAAATCATAAAAAGATAAAAGTGGGTGGTGTATATATGTTATAAATAAAAACAAACAGAACACCAGATTCCATCTTAATAAAAGGTTAGAAAATTACACCAACCCTTGAATAGTTGTATATTTATTTGGAGTATTCATAATTATGGATTGTGGGAGTTATGGGGTTTTTTTGTTCTTGTTCTTATTATGTAATTTACTTGTATTTTTGTGCTGTGAACTGCCTTGAGATCTTCAAATGAAGGGTGGTATACAAATTTAACAAAATAAGTAAATAAATACTCTGCATACATACTAAAGTTATCAGAACATGTTTATATTTAAAATACAATAAAAAGACAAAGAAATACTGGCAAGGGCAAAGCTGTATTTTTATATCTCTATCTACCTATCATCTATCTATATCTATCATCTATCTATCTATCTATCATCTATCTATCATCTATCACTCTGCAGTTGAATTTCCTAGCTTGGAAATAGCTTTCAAAGAAGCCAGATGTTAAGTCCTTGCATCTTAGGGCTTCCTCCGTGGACTGCTGCTGACCTTACTCACAGCTTCTGGCTTTGATGGAAGATGCAGGAGGCATTAGGGGAGGCAAAGGTGTTGGAAGTCTCCCTACAGTCCACTGGCATGGCTAGCACCAGTGCAGGTGTAGCAGCGCTGACCTCCTTGAAGGAGGTAGCCTCCTCCTTGAAGGAAAGGCAGCATATAACTGTAATAAATGTGCTCACTTCAGCAACAAATGAACAAACTGCTACTAAGACTGACAAGAGAAGGGCGGGAGCAATTTGTGCCAGAGTGGGAAGAGTGTGTGCATTCCCAAAGCTGGCTCCCAGATTGCCAACCATGGTTTGGAAGGACTTTTTGTTAAGTTACCTCCAGGGCTCCTGTACTCATGGAATAAAACTGCAAAACCCTACACCAGCCTGGACTACAACTTCTTTCGGCCCCAGCCAATATAGTCAATGAACAGGAACAAGTTGTGGTCCAAACCATGTTGCGGACACCAGGTTGGGGAAGCCTAGCCTAGGCAGATTACCCAGACCCTGAGATCACCATCTGAGACCCTTATTTGGGTACGTCCTCCGCGAGAGGTCCAGAGGGTAGCGACATGAGAATAGGCCTTTTCTGCAGTGGCTCCCCATTTGTGGAACGCTCTCCCCAAGGAGGTTTGGCTGGTGCCTTCATTAGACACCTTTAGGTGCCAGGGGAAAACGTTCCTCCTTAATGGACACCCAATGCCCTTTTAAATGTATTGTGAAAGGGGGGATTATTGGGTTGTCTTTGTTCTTGTTTTTATTATGTAGTGTGTTTTTTTAATATTGTAATCTTATGTTGTGAACCACCCTGAGATCTATTGGTATAGGGAGGTGTAGCTATTTTAATAATAATAATAATAATAATAATAATAATAATAAACAAACAACAACAATAAATAACAATAATAATACCCAAAACTCTTTGGGAAGAATGTCAAGATGCAAATAAATGGATAAAAGTAGCAAGATGTACAACAACCTTAGGAAATTAGCTCGTAAAACAGAAAAACAAAACAGTTCTGAAAAGATGCCTCATCCTCAAAACAGCCTTTATCAAGCTCTGTCCTCTCCCAGCCAGGCCCCTTTCACATGTTGTTTGTTTCAATTAACGGAGGGATTTTCTCTGTGTCAATAGGTTGTCCACTTCTAGTCTTGCTAAGCAAAGTGCATGTTGCTAAGAAATGAGGTGGCTTCCAATTTGGAAAATCCATTACAGAGCAACAAACATACATACATAGCACAGTAAATAATTTGCAGCAAAACTCATTGCTTTCTAAAGTGTTAAGCTAGCTATTATTATGTTACAATGGGCTTGATTAACCATTTTATCTCATAATACTTATTATATGAGAGCGTTGTGTGATTTATATCCAAACAAAGAGCATTACATAGGTTCTAAGCGCTAAGCAGAACATATTGTACTGGAAAAATAAATTTGTGGGGGAAACATATCCAAAAAAAAATGTTTGAAAAGTGGATTCGTTCATAAAGGAAATTCAGGGTGTGTCTAGATTAAGAAAACCTGTGCTGCCAGTAAACAAAAATTTAAAGGAAATGACTGAAGCTCTGTAATTTGGTGACTAAAAAT
The DNA here is from genome assembly GCF_964234715.1 of Podarcis melisellensis. Taxonomy (NCBI): domain Eukaryota; kingdom Metazoa; phylum Chordata; class Lepidosauria; order Squamata; family Lacertidae; genus Podarcis; species Podarcis melisellensis. The sequence goes on from NC_138542.1 coordinate 41,268,265, forward strand.
CTGGGCTGGACAAAACAAATATAAGAATCACCTCAAAATCTTTCACTGACAAAATTGAAATATATAACCATCATCAACTCCTCATCAACCATCATCAACAGTTCTTCTGCTTTATAAACAACTACAAGTATGTAATCATAACTAATCATAAAACATATTCAGCAGCAATATACAGTGGTACCTCGGTTTACAAACTTAATCCGTTAACGAAGTCCATTCTTAAACCAAAACCGTTCTTAAACCAAGGCATGCTTTCCCTAATGAGGCCTCCTGCTGGCAGTGCCCTTCCACTGTTCGGATTCCGTTCGCAAACCGGGACACTACTTCTGCTTTGCAGAGTTCGTAAACCGAATTGTTCATAAACAGGACTGTTCTTAAACCAAAGTACCACTGTATATTAAGAAGCAGAGTTATATATTCCAGTTAATTTAAATGAGAAGCGGAAAAGCAAAATTATGTAATTCCTACAAATTAGCAATCTTAAGGGCAACACAAACATGTGCTGGTCTAGAACGAAGCCAATCATTAAACCGCCATCTCGATAAAGGTTCAGAAACAATTTAAAAACCATGTTTTTTAATCCTCCAATAAAATAGTAATTGCATGGATTTTAGGCCCAATTAAGTATAGCTACCATAATTCCACATGTATATACTTCTTATGGTTGCGCTGCTTTGATTCCTTTTTATGCTATAGGAACTACAGAGCAGAGCCATATTGGTCTCCCAAGTTAGAAATAACAATGTTGTTTTTCTTTTCCCTTTTCAGGTTCTAAATGGGTACTATCATATTCCTTACATTTTTACCCTCATATTTGTGTTGCTGTTGGGCAATGAAAAACAATTACAGCACAAATACTCCACTGCAATTGAATAATATACTCAGGCAAACTGCACAATACTTGAAAGTTTGTCATTCATTCATTCATTCATTGCTTTCGTGCTTTGCTTGCATATCCCACCTCCTGGCCCTCCTCATGTAATTCCCACAAGAAACCTGTGAGATAGGTTAAGCTGAGAGTCCATAACTAGCCCAGTGAGCTTCATGGCAAAGTGGGGATTCAAACCCAGGTCTCTCAGCTCTTGGTCAGACACTCTAACCACTATACCACACTGGCTCGCTAAAGAATCACAAACACTACAATATAAAGTATAAATGGATCATACTGAAGAAAGAATTCCATATTATCTAATCTTTCTAATAAACACTATTAAACCGTATATTATATTATATTACAGTACTGGACTACTGGACACTCCTCTTAATACTGTATTTTAAACATGTTAGGGTTTTTTCTGCTTTCACTTTTAAATGCCCGCTGGGACCTTTTCTATTTTGCCAGATTATAGTGTTTTTGTTGTAAACTGCTTTGATTCTTTTTGCTCTCTTTTTTTTACGAAATAGCATTTTATAAATATTTTTCTAAATATAAAAATAAAAAACAAGGTTCTCAAAATATTTAAAATCTAAGTTTTCTTCTTTGAGGACAGGCTATAGAACATGTGCTTTACATGCATAGAGTCCCAGAGTCAATCCCTAGCATCTCCATGTAGGGAGAAGAATAAAGCTACAATATTTTCATTATCTAGACATTGGTCATCCCACCTCCTAGCAAGATGTATGCTATACTGGATTTATCGAGGCACATAACATATCTGCAAGGGAAGGTGACAAATGTACACAAAAATCCTTTAAGAGGCCAAAGGCAAGTAGAAGACAGAAGATTACACCAACAGAGAGCGCTAGGTAGGGGGAAGCAGACGAAACAGGGATCAATTATATGAAAGTTCTGGAGAAGGCAAGCAGGCTTTGGAAACTAGAAGGGCTTCTAATGCTATATCCATCAGCACATGGTACAGATAAGTCGAAATCAAATGCAGACCCAGGTATTCCATAAAATGAAGTAGCATCTGTTAAATATAAAGTATGCTCACATGTACTTTTCATTCTATTTAGTAATGTTTACCTGGCTTACTTCTAAGTCAACATATATAGGGTTGCACTGTGAATTAATGACCAAAAATACAATTCACTGTATAATTTTAGAAGTTGAGGTATCTGCTCCGTGAATCCGCAAACTCTGTTAATATTCAAGGCTACCATATTTTGAATGAAGGGAAAATAGGCAAACTATTTTCTAAAAATAACACAGCAAATATTTCTTCTGGTTCTCAATGGTTCTTTTATTTTACCCCCTGAGGAATTTTAAATATGAAACGCTTAGGCATGAGCACTGCTTGCTGTTTTTCACAGATGCTTCATACTGTATTTCAGTTATAGGCATGGAAAAACAGATATGTAACACCAAAGAAATGATCGTGCAGAAGATTATCATGCAATAACTGTCATGAAGTCAGAAATCCGGTACTAGAACACTCAGAAATCAATGGAAATATTTGTGAAAACAAGCAAGAAAGCAATTCAACCGAAGCCATTAACTTTAGCCATCATATTGAAAGTGATGTCAGATACTCCAAAGATTCTAATCTGCTTGCTTCTAGAAGAGCCATATTAAGTCCCTGATCCTCTGTAGTCTGGATCTTTGCCATCAATTTCAATAAAAGTGATATTCTCCATAGCACCCTTCATACATCATAACCTTTTTCTCATTTCAAGAGAACAGACAAAGATAGCAATCCAAATGAATTACTAGGAAGTAGGCCTCACTGAATAAACATGCTTTGGGTTGTGCTGGAAGATCAGTGAACAATCCACACCCTCATTCCACCTTTTTACTTATTTTAACCCTAAACAAGTGCAGGACTTGGACTAGTAGTAGAGTTGTGACAGTTATTCAGTTTTCACATTTGGGGTTAAGCACTGTGCTTGTCTTGCTAGACAGCTTGGAATCTTCAGTCTTTCTTAATCATTAATCTGCTTTTGGCAGAAGGAGAGGTTCTTCAGTCATCTAGCCCAAAATCTTTTGCAAGTTTCATACTGCAGCTAAACTGAAATACAGTATGGCAGGAGGCCAGCATGCTGCAGTGAATAGAAGGTGCAGCTTTGACACGCAGAAGGCAAGTTCAGGTTTCTGTTCAGCCAAGAAGTTCAGGTACTAAGCTTGTTACACTCATGTAATTTTGTTATTTAAGTGAATTTGGGATTGCCTATAGGGTGTATACTCAATGGGGTGTTGCAGCTGGCCAGCGAATCGTAGCTTCCTAATTAGCAAACCCTTATGTTATACTTTTATTATGTTATACTTTATGTTATACTAACCACACTTTTTAAGGCATACCCCTAAAAAAAACTGTTGTGAACAAGTTTATTTTTATCCATATCACTGGGTAGTATCTGTTGCCTTAATAAAATAGGAAGAAAATTCCCATTCTCTTCCCATTTTATCATAATATCACCAGTGCAACAGAAATTAAATTTAGAACTGCCCCTTTTAAGACGGCAAACATACCAGGGAACAAAATCAACTCAAAGCTAAGGATTACAACCCATTTAAAAAGCACTTAACTTTCCATTTTAAGGAACAGCAGATCAATCTATTATACATTCATTACAACAGTGGAATGCTATCTATGCATAATTCCAGATATACGCATTCAAATATGCACAAGCATATGTTCACATTCGCATACACATACTCACACTTTCATTTTAGTTTGAGTGCACTACACAAATAAGGAGAAAGAATTCTGAATAGAAATATCTGGCTCTAGTTTCTCTCTTACTTTATCCTTAAGGTCTTTAGAACGCTGGCATACAGCTGATATAAACAAGACGCCAACTGAGTTTTAAAGAACTTGAACATTCTCTGCTGCTGCCCAAACTGTTACAATAAAAAGAATAAGCAGGCGCTCAAGGCCAGCCAAAGAGCAGAATGAAGCTAATCCGTTTCTAAAAACCCTACAGTGCGATGTTTTCTACATAATCTCAAATGGTGATTCATACCAAGTAGGCTCCACTGTTCTTGCAGAACAGGGTATTTTACTCACACTGAATATGTGACATTACAGATCCTGGAGAGGAAGGGGGGGATTGCTGGCTAGAGTGAGGTCACCGAGGTTCAGGGTCAGTAAGTGTTTCGTATATCCTGTCATTTAAAAAGCGCTCCGGGACAGAAGTGGGAGGAGACAGAGAGAAAGGGGGGAAAGGGCGAGGAACCCGAGGAATGTTAAGAGAATGACAGAATGTGCCACTGCTGCAGGAGATCATATATAGAGCAATGGTCAGGAAACAAACACCGCGACCATCCTGAGAGTTGGATCTCAGGAAATGCACAATATCAGGGCATCCATCCCATTTTGTTCACGGGGCCTAAGCTAAGGGGGCAGACTATATTAAAAACAAAACAAAACCCAGACCTTTTCCCTCCTGCTTTTTCACCGGCCTCCCCGCCGCCCCCCCCCCCCGCAACACTCACAAAGAAGAGAGCAATGCTTAATCCTTCCGTGTCGTGATAACCCCCTCCTGCCTTTATCTGCACAGCTTTTCACAGCTGACACCGACACCAGAAAAGCCGTACGCCAGCAAAAGCCACCAAGCCACCTCTGGGGGAGTCCTTGACAGATAAGATGCGCAGCCCGGAAATGCAGGAGAACCCGGGATCGGGTGGGTGGGGGAGAGAGAGAGAGAATCCGAAGCCTGAAATCCCTCCTGGGGAGATCCGAGCGCACGGGAGGAGACCCCAAAACATCGCCACCACGTCCCATCCCTCCCACGCAGTCGCAGTCCGGACTTTTCCCCTCTCTCCCCGTCCATCCTGGAGGGGGTGGAGGGAAAGAGGCAGAAAGTCACAGATCCCAAGTCCCCCTTCCGCATCTAGACGTAGGTGTTTTGGATCGGATGAGAGACAGGGATCTGGGGGGAAAACAGGGGCTTGCTCTTCCCCACCAGGCGGGCTTCCCTCCCCCGGCCGAGATCTGCTCACCCCATCGCCCCACACCTCCGCGACGCCTCCCCACCCCGCTGATCTCCCCGCCAGGCCCTTGACCCGCGCGCACCGAAGACAATGAGGAGCGCCCCCAACTCACCAGAAGAAGCAGCAGCAGCAGCAGCAGCGGGTCTCTGCCGCTCCGGGACTTGGGGGCGGCTCTCGCCCTGCCCTCGGCTCCCTCCTTCTGGGCACGCTGCAGCCACCGCCTCCTTCTCGGTAGCCGAGCCCCCCGCCCACCGGTGCCAACGCCGCCGCCGCCGCCGCCCAGGAGCCGCTTCCTGTTCGCTGCGCTGCCTGGTGCCGCGGGAGGGCCTCTGCGGGCGCCTTCCCTTCCCGGCGCAGGAGAGTCACGGCATCCCGCCAGCCAACATGGCTGCTCCCCGGGGGTTCGCTCCTCACCGCCGCCGCGCTACTTCCTTTGCTGCGCCGCGGTGCGACTCCGGATGCTGCTGGGCCGACTCCGCTCGCCAAATGGGGAGCGACGGAGGCAGCAGCAGGAGAGAGCTCTGCCGAGCGCCAGCAGCCGCGCAAACCGGGGCCAGCGCGACAGCTAGCGGCCGGCGAGGGAGCTGCAGGCGCGGCCTCCCTCAGTGCTCCGCGTCGCCAAGCCTGCCCGACTCCAAGGCGCGCGTGGAGCAGCGGCGGGAGGAGCGGTGAGGGTGCGCCGCTCTCCGCTCGCCTCTTTCCTCGGGACTGTGAACGCGAACGCGGAGGGAAGGCGCTTCCTCGCTGCCCTCCCCTCTCCGTTGCTAGGGCTGAGGCATTCAGGTTACGCTCCTGCTGCCGTGTTTTATTTATTCTTGAAGCTTATGTGCCAACGGTGCCTATTTACCATCAGGCTTCTTACCTGTCCCGGGGCGGGGGCGGGGAGGGGAATAGCTGCTCCTTCCTTCCTTCTTTTCTTCCTTCCTTCCTATTTTGTTGCTGAGAATAATCTGGGGGCTTGTTCTACATTTTTATTTTTGCATTATGCATATTAAGTGCCCACAAATGTTTTTCTGTATTAGTTTTCTAGTTCAGGATGCGGTAGAAATGGGTATGTTTCTAATACACACACAAATCCAAAATCTCTCAGCTCACATTCCTGCACAGCCTGGGTTTTGTAGCAACACAGCCTTGGCAGAAGAACATAGATCGGCTCGGGTTTTCCGCAATGTAGGATCACTGTCAAAGGCTCGGGTTTTCCACAATGTAGGATCACTCAAAGATCCTGGGCTTTGGGGCATCATCTTTGCACAAACACAGGGATCCAAGGCGTAACTAGGCACTGTTTTTACATAAAGGCACTCAAATGTGCTGTCATTCACATCCTTCATGGAGTACGCCATGAAAATCAAGTCGCTGGGTGGTCATGGTGGGGCAAAAACACGGATCAGAAGCATATCTCATTGCTGATTTTCGTGATTTCTACAGGGAGTTCCTCCAAACCATGCCATGAGAGTACCAACAACAGCTGCATCACACTGTGGTGTTGCCACAGTGCGAAAATGGAGCAAGGTAGCTCCACCACAACACTACAAAAACTATTAGAACTCTACTCATTTTACTTATTTCAAATACTTTTATACTGCTTTTCTGTGAAACACCATGGCAGTGTACAATGGATTACAAACAGTAAAAACATTTTTAAAAACACCATGCAAAAACGTAACAAAAAAGATCTTTAAAATGTCAAATTTAAAAAGCTGTGTCTTGACACCTTTTCCAAAAGCAGAAAGAGGAGACCAAATGTAGCTCTGGAGGAAGCATACTCCACAATTTGAGAGCAACATGGGAGAAAGACCACTCATGGACATCTATGCTTCTCTGTGTGGGTGGGTATCCTCAAAAGGGCCTCCTGCAGATCTTAATAACTGGATAGGAAAATAATGGGTAGGCCACCCCTTAGATAACCAGGTCCTAATCTGTTTAGGGCTGTAGAGATTATAAACAATACATTGAATTAAGCCTGGAAAACAATTGGCAACCAGTACAGTTTCTTTCAATATCAGAGTACCAGGCACCAGTTAGACAGTGCCTAGTTGTTGCTTCTGCCACCAGTTGAAGTTTCCATATGTTCTTCAAGGGTAACTTCGCATAGACTATAGCATGTTACAATAGTCTAAATGTAAAGTGACAAAGACATGGGTACCTGTTGCCAAATCAGACTGACTCAGGAAAAGTAGCAGCTGGTGCACTGAACATAATTGTACAAATGCACTCGTTGCCACCACTCAGCTGAGAATTCAGGGTCAAGCAGCTCACATGAAGTATGAACCTGCTCTTAAAGTGATAGTGCAGTCTCTTCCAGAACAGGTTGCATTTCAATCTCTGAATCTGATTTTGTGGTTATCAAAAGCACCTCTGTCTTAAATTTAATCACTGTAATCCAGCCCATTATCAAACTAAGGCAGTGTTCATGGGCGTAGCCAGGATTTTTTTTTGGCGGGGGGCAGAACCGATGTGATTAGTCAGTTAGTTAAGTATTTCTACTGTTTTACTTGATCTGGGGGGCAGCTGGGCCCCCTGGCTACACCCATAGCAGCATTCAGTGGTATTGATTGCTTCCTTGGTATTTGATGACAAGAAGCAACAGAAATGAGCATTATGAGCATGTTGGTGGCATTTTCATATATTTTGAAGACACAAAAGAATATGTGTGTGGGGGGGTGTTACCTGATGGATTGGATTTCTCCAGCTTTTACAATAGGTCAGCGATATGAGGCACTAGGATAAAATTGACACATAGAGGGATTCCATTTGATTCCAGTTGCCAATTCAGAAGAAAAATAGGAACATAGCATCTGTAGAAAGACTAACCACAGAAGATCACTTGCCTGTGGAGCTGCAACAACACACATTCCTTTTTGAAAATGTCCCAGTAGCATAACTAATTGCACAGAAACATATTTATTTGGATGGAACTGCAATTCATTCAGAATTTCTCTGACCTCTAGGAGTGTGTCAAGATTTTGAAGGATTAGGACATCAAATAATTGGGGGTGGGGAGAGACTATCCTGCACTTGTACCCCTTTGCACTTTGACCTGCCTTTCTGCAGCATTTATATTTGTGCTGTCATCTAACCTCTTTCTCTGTGTTTATTTTGGAGGTTTGAATGAGAAACATAGTCTCAAACCTCTCAACACATTATTTACTACCATTTCACAAACCTACCTCCCCCCCCCCTTCACTTTGTATTCTCAGCAACACTATGGTAAGGTCAGGCAGTTCAGATAAACATCTGAAATTAGGAAGTCTCTAATTTGCCAGTTTCAGTTTCAGTTTCTCTGCTTCTTATTCTTCCAATCTTCCAATGAGTTTGCCTTGACTTTTTTTTAACAAAATGTCTGTGCAAAAGTGTGTCTGCATTTTGACGTGCATTTCTTCAAGGATATGCATTTTTGTATGCAATTTTTCCCTAATATAATGCTTTTAAAACATTTTAATGCTTCAAACAGTACTTCAAACAAATAGTTCATTACTAAAATCATGGATCTATTACAGTAATTTTCAAAACAGAAATTAACTTTTTAATAGCAAAACACTTGGGCTTCCACCTTCTTCTGCTGAAGTTAGGCCCTTTCCCTTCACATAGGCAGTTGTATACACATTTTTTGGTTGGAGTATGGCATCACAAAGTTCATAGAAGTGCTACTTTTGAAGGAGAGCTGCATTTCTGTACAGCAAATATGGATTAAGTAGGTTCACATTAACATACAAACGAAATAAAATTATCCTTCCTATCCGAAATGCAATTCCTAAAATACCTACATCCCGGTCATTGGCACAGGTTGAACTGAATGGGGAACTTGGAACACTGCCTTGTCTGCAAGACAAATATTGTTTTTTGTTGCTTGTGTGCTCTTTCCTTTTATTTTATTGGCTAAAGTTCAGTGCTCCTAACACAGTGCCTTTCATTAGAATGTATTCTGAAGCATTTACAAGGGATAGTAAATGCCTGCAAGGCAGTGTGTCTCAGACTTCTAAGGGAAAGGCTGAGGAACAGTTTTGTATGTCTCATTGGTGCTAGACTTACATAGAGTCTAAGCTCATGTTCTGTTGTAGGTCAGTTTGGAAGTGGGTGGCTTCCAATAAATCCACATTTTCTACTTAACAGTATTAAACTAGTAATATCCGTGTGTCAGACTCACATCATTTGTTAATATCTGGAGTTGGCAATAACATTTAGACACTTTCTCGTCTCTTTCCCAAGAGCTTTGTGATTTTATTTCTTCTTTAACTTAGCTAAAAACATTATCCAAAAATTGTTAAATGCATTCCCGTAAATGCATTGCTTAAATGAAAACAGTCATTAGATGCATTAGCAAAATAAAAGAAACTGTTTTATAACATATTTAGGGTGCTTTCCTGAATATCGTCTTTTACATTTCTTTCTACTGCTTCTACGTATTTGCAGTGTTGAATTGGTATTTTCTCCTGCAGTTACTGTATAGAGTTCAATACCAAATTAATGGCATCCATTTTCCTTTGGTTTGCAACTGATGCTCTTGTCTGCTGGGAGGAAAATGCCATGGTTACCTTGTGCTCTCCCCTCCCCCCCCCCCCCGTTTCCAGGACAGAAACTTCCACCCAGACCCCTTTCCCAGGGTACCCTGAGATATTGCACCTGCTCAAGGGTGGAGGTGATACATCAACTCACACCACCCTCAGAAGCTAGACTAAGCGTTCAGCCCAATGCAGCCCGCTTAAATATACCAGCAGTTGATCAGAGTGAAGACTTCATCACTCTGGTCTGCCGCTGAAGCTTCGCACCCTCCATGGCCTCTATTGGCCAATGCAAATTTAAGATATTGGCTGGCTAGGGTTGCCATATTTCAAAAAGTGAAAATCCAGACACAAAAGTTGTTGAGCTTTTATTTTGGGGGCCAAAATATAGACTTCCAACATGGGTTGCCATACATCCAGATTTTCAGCTATTTCTGCCTCGACACAGTTTTCGTCCGCCATATTCCGGACGTATGGCAGCTCTAACCAAGGCCAAAGCCAACAGCCAGCTGCAAGGAGGAGGGGGCCTCTGCACCAGGCCGCAACTGTTGCCCACCCCCAATTCTGGGCAAGCAACCCATCAGCCATCTCAGCATAATCTCCCTCCTGATTATCGTGGTGGAGAGGTCTATGGGCGATCGAAGTGCCGGCTGAGGACATTGGGACCGGGGGCAAAATGGCAGGGTGGGAGCAGGAATGAGAGTCCAGAAGCCAGGGGTCCGAGGGTCAGGAAGCAGGGAGTCATGAAGCCAGGGGTCCGAGGGTCGAGAAGCAAGGAGTCATGAAGTCAAGGGTCTGAGGGTCAAAAAAACAAGAAGCCAAATGCAGCAAGGCAGGAAACGAGTTGCTGTGGCGATGAGACAAAGGAAAATGCTGACCTTATATCCCTTCCTGGCTCTTGCCACCAGGTGCTGTGAGTTACCAAGCGGCCTCACCTGTGCGGCCGCGCCTTGCCTCTCCAGAACAAACTTAGGAAGGCCCCAGTCCTGCGAAGCCCTACTGGTCACAGGGCCTGGCTCCTGCATGCACTCCTGACAGGAGACCATATATATATATATATATATATATATATACACAACACTCAAATCCTTTGAGGAAGTGCAGGATGAAAATATAATGAGAAAGTAAGTAAACAATGTTACGTGTTGCTGTGAAACAGGCTGCCAAAACCTGCCAGAGCATTCACTGCCAAGGAGAGACCTGGCAGAGCTGAGATTGCCCAGGGAGTGTAAAACCTATGTCTCTGGGTGGCTGTGTCCTGTTCCAACTTGCCACATGGTCCCTATGAAGGTGGGTCAGGTGACAAGTCGAGGCAGGTTGTAGCCATGCAGAGATACTCGTGTGTGAGTGGGATTGTGATCCTGGAGGAGAGGGCAGGAAGGAAAGGGGAGAGAGGGAGGAAGAGAGAAATGGTGAGAGGCGGAAGGGGTGGAAGTGGAATGGGGAAGAGAAGGAGCCCGGAGACTGATGGCTAAGGAGCTGAGGTGCTTGACTATGTGTGCGCACACCATACCTTTAAAGCACGTTACCCACCACTACCACCAAGAATCCTGGAAACTGTACAGTAATTTGTTACGGGTGATGGGAATTTTAGCTTTGTGGTGGGTAAACTTTAGTGCCCATTCTTTGCGCAGGGGTGGGGATGTGCTTTAAATATATGGCATATATGCAGTGACTGGAATAGGACAAGGTTGGAGCCCTGAGGTCTAGTGGAGGCAACAGCAAAAAGAGAGTAAGATATAGGACACTAGAGTCGACTGTCAGGAGTTACTGTAGCAGCCTTGCAACAAATACTTACTGCCAGAAAGCACTGAAGCCTACTTGTGCTGCTGCTTCATGCTTATTTATGATGAAGAGGTAGCCTCCATCCCTGAGGGTCCTACAGTCCCATGTTTATTTATGGTTTTGAACATGCATCTCTGCTCTTCACTTCCTGTGGTTCAGAACATTTTTAAAATTACATTGTTGTCTCACTCATAACCACAAGCGTACATTTATAAACCATTTACGCTAGGTGATTTATAAATGTTTTAAAATTAATAAATTAAATTCATTATGACTTTCTATTAATATACTTTTGAAGGATTTTCAGTTTCCATATTATACACACAGAAAATTTGGAACAATATATGGGGAAACACTGAACGCATTATGCGGATTCGAGAAATTAAAGGGGAAAAAAAAATACGGACAGGAACCCAAAAAAATTCAAAGTCTTTATTAACCTATGTCTCAGGACAAATAAATAAATGAATAAATAAATCAGGCATCCTTGACACGTGATGCCACCACATAGGAATTTTGAATATTTTTCAGTCTTGGCGTTCATTTACATTTCAGCTAGTTGTTCTTTCCTCAAATGGTAGTTGTTCAATATGCCTGCTACTGTTGCAGGCAAATTCTCTATAGAAACAGCTGTATCTTAGTAACATGCCAATAATAGATTGAAGGAGGTGTGTGATGGAATGCATCAGTACATACAATAATTTTAAGCCCAAGTTTAAATAGCAGATATGAAATATTAGTTGTGGCTTCCATTGATAATATAAACGTAGGCTGCAAATGGTCAGAGGCATCCTTCCTGCCTTTCAATTGTATCTTATATATATGGCCTAGCAGCTTTTGTCAACCTGGTGCTCTCCAGCTGTTTAGAATGACAACTCACACCAACTTTTATTTAGATGTGCAGCATAAAACTTTATAACCAAAACCCACTTCAACTTGTCTATTATTTTTCTTCTGTGCTCAGAACAAAAATGTAGTACTTTGTCTGATGGAAGCTCTTTGCTTTTAATAGCTTTGTGATAATGATGGGGAGTAATTCAGTGGGTGCAGATTTACCTATCACTATATAGTTGGAAAAGCTACACCTGTAGAATTTTGTGCTTGCCATAGCTGTTAAAGATGCAGAGCCTTTGTCTGAAAATATTGTGCCAGCTCTATTTTGGTTTAACTCAATTAAATTATTTATTACACTTGCATATTCATTGGTGTTGATTATTTTGCAAATCATAAACCAATGTAACTTTGGGGGGGGGGACCCACCAAAGATTATCTGGCCCAAAAGCGGAACCACACACTCATTATGGACTTTTGTTGTGGCTATCTCCCTTTCAAACGCAACATTATTTTTTAATTAATGTAAACAACAAGGACTATCATCTCATGACAATTTGGGACAGCATTATTTGGATCTGAATTGCATCTTTACTGTCTTGCAGTCATTTCATTCTTCCCTAGTTCTGGTTGCGTAACTGTACTGTTGGATAATGCAATAGAAAGGTGAAATCAGAAAAAATGAGGCATGTAGGGGGAAAGTCAGTGGGAGCAAGGAGAAGAGTGACACAGAGTAGTATACATTGCTGTGCATCAGTGGGAGCAGAGGTCCAAGTAATGAGTACCTGTATTAAGGGAACGTTTTTCTATAATATTGTATTTTTGATTTTTCCAATAACAACAATTTTTCTCATATATACGTATCTTATCCAAATTTACATTTATTGATATTCAAGGCTTCAGAATCAGGAACTCAAGGAAGTGGGAGCTGTTTTCCTCTCTGCTACACATCCAGTCTTCTTAAATGTTCATTTGTAGCTAGTACTGTACAATATGTGCCCTTCTGTCTGTTTTTGAAGCTGTTGCCAGCATGTAAAAACACAGAGAGCCTGGTCCTTCCAAATGCTGGTTGCTTATTAAAAGAGCAATGATAGGTTGAACTGATTAGTATACAAACAAACAAAAAGTTTGGTGTACTTTCTATAATGTTCTTAATTTATATCTCATTATTTTTTGATGCTCTCTCTCTCTCTCTCTCTCTCTCTCTTGTTACTATATCAACGTCAGCTTTCTTATGCAATCATTAACTGACTCCTCGATCCTTGCTGACAACCAAGACAACATTCCCAGACATTGACATGCAAGATGGCACATAGGTACAAACTGTTTGAATTTGCCCCCTTATTCCCACTGCAGAATTGGCTAGATGGTTGCTCTACGTTTTGGTCCAACAACATCCAGCAAGCCGATGCAGAAGTCTCTAAATGTTAGCTTTGACGAATGCAGGAAAAGAGCAAATCAAGAAATGGGCCCCAATGTTAATATTATTTATTGTGGCGTACAAAATCCTAGCTGAGTAAAAGATTTAGTTTATTATTAATAGGATAGCTAGAAAAAAACTAACCCAGCTATTGTGGTCAAGGGATCTTCATGTAGGAAAGCATCCGGGATGAGTATATATTTAGGAATCCATGATGAATTTAGAGAATCAGTGGGCATGTAAATCTACCAAAACTGCAGAGGGGGAAAAAAGTGTTCCAACACTGGGCCTATTGTAGGCATGGATTGACTGTGCCAAGCTGGCTCAGAGCTGGCTATAAGACAGAACTTTCTCCTCTGCCTTTTTCTTTTTTTCTTAACCCTTATCAGCCAGGCTACAGCTTCTCTTTTATACAAGGTTTGTCCTGTCCATATGCCCTGAGCTCTAGAGACTGATGAGCCAATTAGAGATGCTGGTTAGTCCCTGCCTGGCTGTATGTAACCCTTTGCTCCCCCAGGGGAAGGTTCCTTTTCTCACAAGCAACCTTTTGGGAACACAGAGAGATTCAGAATTAATATACTGGAGCAGTATAAAGCACTTAGCAACAGAAAGTGTGTGGGATGCGGTGACAGCAGTATGTGTGTTGCAACCTAGTGACATTAAGAAAACTGCGTGGAAAATAGAAGCTTTAATTTGCTTTTATTGAGTCTGTCCCCTCCCCTCATTACTCCCCATTTTTGTCCTTGGAGCTGTGATGATATGTTGGACAGCAAAAGGCCACTTAGATTTGACATTTAAAAATCATGTAGGCTACATGCACGTCATACATTTATTTCAGTTGGAACTCACCGAAATGTAATTCCGGCATCTCTCAGGTGGGCACAATTGCCATTATAAGAGAACAAGGGGGAGATGTTCATGGTGAATTCTGGCGCCTCTTCTTCTAGAAAAATAGCACTGCATTTAAAGCATATTTCCCCTGCCAAGGAATCCTGGGAACTGTAGCTTAGCCCTAAAAGAGCTGCAATTTCAAGCACTCTTACCAACTACAGTCATACCTTGGGTTGAAGTTGCTTCAGGCTGAGTGCTTTCGGGTTGTGCTCCGTGGCGACCTGGAAGTAACAGAACGTGTTACTTCCAGGTTTTGCCGCTCACGCATGCGCAGATGGTCAAAATGACACCACGTGCATGCGCGGAAGCGGCAAATCACGACCCGCGCAGACATGGGTTGCATTCGCTTCTGGATGCGAACAGGGCTCTGGAACGAATCCCATTCGTATCCAGAGGTACCACTGTACAGGTCTCATCATTCTTTGTAGGGAGGAATGTACTTTGAAACTATGGTGTGTATACAGCCCTAGTCTCTTTGGTCTGCAAGGATATGCTGGAAAAGGATATGCTGGCACTTACCTTGCCGAGACTCTTAATTTAGAATCAAGATTTTAAGATAGTAGCCTCGGAATCATGTTTAAGTGCTAACACCCAGCTCTGAAACATACAAAGTATCACTTCATAACAGAGTTCATTTGAGTTTGAGCATGTGCAGAGTACCTTTCCCTCACTGATTAGCAACTACAACCAGCATCTGAGAGTAGGGGACACGCTTTATAAGTCTGAGGGGATAGTTTTTAGGACAGAGGCAAGGACTGTGTGACCTTCCAGATGTTGTTGGACTCCATCTCCCATCAGCCTCAGCCCTCATCAGCAATGGCCAGATGTGATGGGAGTTATATTTCAGCAACATCTGGAGGGCCATTATTGCTTTAGGTAGTGTCATATGTCTGTTTTACATTGTGGCATAAGTTTGTTCCATGGCAGCTGAACTGCAAGTACAGTGGTACCTCGGGTTACATACACTTCAGGTTACAGACTCCACTAACCCAGAAATATTACCTCAGGTTAAGAACTTTGCTTCAGGATGAGAACAGAAATTGTGCTCCGGCGGCACGGCAGCAGCAGGAGGTCCCATTAGCTAAAGTGGTGCTTCAGGTTAAAAACAGTTTCAGGTTAAGTACGGACCTCCGGAACGAATTAAGTACTTAACCTGAGGTACCACTGTACAGCAACAGGCTGAACATCAGTGGCTTTCCCCGCTTTTTGCTGTATATGAAAGGGATGTTAAAGAGCAAGGATGAGCTTCCATCTGTGTCATCCTATGTAAGTGGTAGGGAGGGGAAGCAGGCCTTTCTGAAGCTTGCTTTCAGCCCTGTCATATTAGAGGGGCTGATTGAAGAGCACTGCGGCTCAGCCCACTCCTCCATCCCCAATCTTTCTCTGCAGCCTTATATGTCGTGTTCCACAGGCAATTGGCTGCCTGCTGCTGCCAAAGAGGCTTGTGAGCATTCCTGTGGGAAGCTGCCTGCACATTCATCTACCTTTGTTAGGAGCTGCTGCGTGCCTTCCTACTTATGCCTTTTATAGAATCATATGGTTTCAATATGCACGCTGAGCTACATCCACCAGCTCATAAACGAATAAGTCAAGCCTTGATTACGCCATCTACACCTTTAGAGCACAAGGACACCCTACCGGCCCCGCTGATAGCAAAAGACGGTAAAAAGATGATTATCTCCGATAAATCCTTTGCATTATTTAAAAGCTACAGGGTGCATCCTAGGGACGGAACTTTCCATTGACACCTAGGCTATACTCTGGGCAGCTTTTTTTCCTTCTGTTGCAAGAGCATAGGGAGTTTACATCAAAACAGTCCACTGCTGGCAGTGACTCTCAAGGATGTCAGATCTTAAGGATCTCCCAGCCCTACCTAGTGATGCCAGGGATTGAACCTGGAACTTTTTGCAGGCAAAGCAGAAGCTCTGCCCCTGAACTATAGTCCTTTCCCGAAAGAACCATGCAACTTACAGAAAGCCTGAACAACTTCTCGCTTGCACAGAACCACAAACATTCGATGTGGAGGAAGGTGAATGTACCTAGTGATCCACAATACATGGATGTTGGAATGTGTTCAGCTTTGCAGTAACAACAACAACAACAACAACAACAACAACAACAACAACAACAACAACTTGGAGAGCCAGTGTGGTGTAGTGGTTAAGAGCAGTAGTCTTGTAATCTGGGGAACCGGGTTCGCTTCCCCGCTCCTCCACATGCAGCTGCTGGGTGACCTTGGGCCAGTCACACTTCTTTGAAGTCTCTCAGCCCCACTCACCTCACAGAGTGTTTGTTGTGGGGGAGGAAGGGAAAGGAGAATGTTAGCCGCTTTGAGACTCCTGAAGGGGAGTGAAAGGTGGGATATCAAATCCAAACTTTTTATTTATACCCCGCCCATCTGGCTGGGTTTCTCCAGCCACTCTGTGCAGCTTCCAACAAAACACTAAAATACAATAACCTATTCAACATTAAAAGCTTCCCTAAACAGGGCTGCCTTCAGATTTATTCTAAAAGTTTGGTAGTTATTTTTCTCTTTGACATCTGGTGGGAGGGTGTTCCACAAGGCGGGTGCCACTACCAAGAAGGCCCTCTGCCTGGTTCCCTGTAACTTGGCTTCTCGTAGCGAGGGAACCGCCAGAAGGCCCTCGGCGCTGGACCTCAGTGTCCGGCCAGAATGATGGAGGTGGAGTTCACAAGTTGTATTTGTGGAAGATTAGCAGCCAAACCTAACCAATGCATATTCTTGCTAGTTAGCATGAGAAGGGGCTAGCACCACAGAGCTATATTGGTGATAGGCAGATATTCAGACCACAGAAATACAATTGGTAGAGAGGGCTCTGTGTGATGTCATTTCCCCTGCTCTCCTGGAGAGGAAGGAACATATAGTACTTCCTGTTCCTCTTGGTCTTCCTTTGACCAGAGTTTTGAAGCAGATGTGCCTTGTGTTTGCTCCAGCTCAGATGCCAGAAGCTGTAAATATAAGTATTTTGCCTACATAGGTTTTCCTGCTCCTGTTGCTGCGAACCAATGGAAGATTATAAGTAAATTATATTTTTAAACTTATTTCCCAGGCTGTTGCCTGATTCCTTATTAAGCAGGACAAGAAAAGGAGAGCCATCTTACTTCATAGCTGGACTTGCTCAAAACAAGGCTTTACAGCTTAATTCCTATGCTTTTAATTTTGCAGCCAAGATGGGTTTTTGAAACTCTGTTCAACCCACACATGTGTGTGCCTGGAGGGATAAATTGCAATTAACATATCCTCTCCTATCCATTAAAACCCATCCCACAGTACTAGCCTACCTCACATGTTCATACCTTCTTTCTTCTGAGCTTACTGAGCTGCTTGCAAAGCCACACATGATGGGCTTGTTTGTAGTACACATTTACTCCCCAGCAAACTTCTCCTGTGGTTGAGAAGTATGAGAGCTCTAAAAGAAAAGCGACAATAACTTAAAACAATGGGAAAATAATGACTCAGAAGAGCAATTAACGATAAACATTTTATTTCTGTTTTGATTATCTTCAGCTGGAGTTCTCATCAACAATTGAACAATTAATCAATTAACTGAACACATTAACCAATAAATTAGATTTAAAATTACCTGTGGCTTCTGAAGACATTACGACTAAGGCTGTGTTCACGCTCCTGTTTACTGTGCACTTTGCATTTCCAGTTCTTAAGCCATGCTCACACAGCTTTATCCAAAATACATATGCATCATTAACTTGTTTCTCAAACCATATTCACACTGATTTGGGGTCCGTAAGCTGTTCCTAAATTCATCTCAAGCCAGGTGTGGAAACCTTTGCATAGGGTAAGGACTCCCCTCCCCCATTAACATCCCCTATGCGTACACAAACATAAATGAATCTGATGCTAATAAGCTGTGCTCCTTGAGTATTTTTGGACCATTCACAATATTTTCTGGACACAGATATGCTGGGTACAATTATCCATGCTCTGGTAACCTTTAGGGTGGACTATTGTAATGCCCTTAAAGATCATACAGAAGTTGCAGTTAGTAGAATGTGGAGGTCAGGGAGCAGCGATCCAATCACATATAACTGCTATTCTCAAAGAGATTAACTGGTTACCAGTTATCTTCTGGGTCCAATTCAAGGTAGTAAAGTTGAGATTTAAAGCTCTGAATGGTTTGGAGCACAAATATGAGAGAGCTCCTTCTCGCATACCGACCTGCCTGTGTATCAAGATCAACAGAAGAAGCAATCCCAGTGGTTCTTGAATTAAATGACTTGTACAGTGTTTGGGGCCCATGGGAGAGCCTTTCTGGTGGTGGCCTCACATCTGTGTAATAACCCCTCCCACAACATTGTATTTGTTCAGACACCAGGTAAAAACCCACCTTTTTTTTGCTGGACATTCTGTGGCTAATGAGCTAAGTCATTTCAATTGCATTTTTAATTATACTTGTGTAATTTATAAGAACAATTTTAATATGTTGGTTTGTTATGTATTATGCTTTTAAATTACCTTATTTTTTGCAAACTGCTTTGACCATTTTGGGGGATGGGTGATTAATTAAGAAATCCCTTAATAAATAAAATAACTATGCAAAATTATATATACAAATATCTTAGGGGAAAAGACTACAGAAACTATTTAAATCAGAAATATTTTAATTAAAATACAGTACATGCTAATTTCTTGAAACAATTCAAACTATGTTTTTAGTAAAAGTTCCTTCACAGTCAATGCTTTTTGAAAGAAATAACTGGAAAATATTATACTGGCAGCTTTGGCTGACAAGACACATTCTAAGCAGAGGCTCGAGGCCTAATTTCTTCCTTGAATATGCAATTGTTTCTCTGAACTGAATGGATGTCATTTAGTGTATACATCAAGTGAGTAGGTGCACGGACGCTGTGTGAAGCGCATTACTATGACTATTGCACAGATTTGCTCAGTCACTTTTCATAAGCTGTTGTGAAAGATAAATGAAGCTGAAAACTATGCCATAATACATTCTGA
The DNA here is from genome assembly GCF_964234715.1 of Podarcis melisellensis. Lineage (NCBI taxonomy): Eukaryota > Metazoa > Chordata > Lepidosauria > Squamata > Lacertidae > Podarcis > Podarcis melisellensis. Next base: position 41,287,560 of record NC_138542.1, read on the forward strand.
AGCTTTGGATTTGTTGTGGTTCCTGTCCCAGAGATATGTTCCCAGCCATCAGGTTCCTGCGCATCGGATTCATTCTCTGGGTTATTAGGACATGCTTAATGAAATTGATGGTAGGTTAAACTTCATGCGTAGGGAACTTGTGCCCCTGCAGGTGTTGCTGGACTCCAAGAACCAGGGAGAGCCACTGTGGTGTGGTGAATATGCTGTTGGACTGGGAATACCAAGAATCAAACTGCCCTTTGGCCATGCAGCTTACTGGGTAACATATCTCTCAAGCTAACTTACTGTACAGGGTTGTTATGAATATAAAATAGAGGGGGAAGGAACATATTTGCCGGCTTCTTGGATATAAATGTATTAAGGAACTCTCAACAGACTCAGGGAGCATGCCCAATGATCAAGGGCAATGGGAACTCAAGTATAATACATCTGAAGGACACTATGCACTACATTTTGAAGCAACAGCGCATGACTGTTGATCAAATCTGTTCAACCTACTTCTGCGGTGTTCTGTGGTTCTGCTGGAATTTGAACCAATCACATCCACTAAAGAATAATGGCTCTGAGCATTAGGTTCCCCTTACTATGCTTAATGATCTGGTCATTAATTTTATAAATTTCTGGACTCTTTCTACCAGGGTTACCCAAGATGGTATGTAATGAAATAATCATGTGGGGAGGACACTCAGCAAGGCAAACGAACTGGGGGAAAGCCTTTATTAAGCTTTAAAGCATTGCCAGTTCAAATCAAAGTATACAATCACAGACCTGTTAAAAACGAAATAAAACACAGAAATCATACGAATTCTAACATGGATTAAAAGACAGTATAAGACACATATGTTTCAAGTAGGATTCTTATTCTTATTCATTATTCCTGACTTTGGCTACAATGTATAATAGTAGCAAGTAAGATTGGGGCTGAGTCAGTTCATGCATCTCCACCACTTGGGGGGTCTGGGAATAAGTGAGAACTCAGTATAACACTGGGTCACTTCGTTGCACAACACATACAGTATTGGATTTGTGCATGTGTTGCCAAAATCACGTGGTGTGAACCCTGATCCTATGAGTAACCCGTGAGTGTCCCTTGTGGTTACTGTGGTTTGGTAAAATGACATTTCATTTACTGTTACAGATAGGTAGCCGTGTTGGTCTGCCATAGTCAAAACAAAAAAAAATTCCTTCCAGTAGCACCTTAAGGAATTTTTTTTTGTTTTGACTATGGCAGACCAACACGGCTACCTATCTGTAACAGTAAATGAAATGTCATTTTACCAATTTTATTTACTGGTTTTCTAATTACTGTTCACATTTCCGTGCTACTCCTCTAAGGAGATCAGAAGCATTTGCATATGGTTCACAAGCAATATTCCACCCAGAGACTTATGAGTCTAGATTTGCTTTGATTCCACAGGAGAAACACACAATATGCCTCTGGGGTTTCCCCCACCTATTTCTGCTCCAGTTATGCAGACTGAACAGCCAGGAACATTTTGAGCAGCGAATCTCGCAATTCTACAGCTTTTAGATTTATCAACAAAGCCAAAGAGAGAGCTTATATATTATATACCACCCTTCATCTGAAGATGTCAGGGAAATTCACAAGTTAAAGTACAGGATAGAAGCACAAAATAAATTATTTATTACATTTGGTTTTCATCTCACTGTCCTCTCTCTCTACTCTCTCTGTCACCCTAATACCAATATTGGGCAGTTACCGGTAAGCATCAAAAGGATCCCAGCCCAAACAGGGCCACTAAAGAACGAGAGAGAGGTTATCATCGCACTTTGGGAATTCCGAGGCTTGCAGAAGTGCCAAGTCTTTTTAAAAAGAAAAACCGGGGCAACTGTACCCCCCACCAAAAAACAACAACAAACCACTAAACAAAACACAACCCAGCGAGAACTATGCATGTTCAGCATGCTACTGAATGTTTAGTACTGTATCTGTCGGGAAAAGGGGAGGGGCACGAAAATGGTAGGAGGCGTAGCATGGAGCATGGCTGGCCCTGTGAACGGAGGTGCTGCTGTTAGGAGTCGAAGGCATACTGTAACATTTTATTGCATGCATATTCCATTTGTCAATAAAGGCAACCTATGAAACCCAGCATCATGTCGAGGGCTAAGCGCTCCTTCCGACAGCACCGTTGATTTGTACACAGAGCGTTTTCCCGCCATCTACTAAAACCAAGTCCTCTTCTGCAAACCAGGCGGCACAAAACAAAACAAAAACAAGGTCCCAAAGAACCGGGCCACCCGCGCTTCCCTCGCACCACAGACAAGTACGGCAATGAGGAGGAGGAAGAAGAGAAGCGCAGGAGCTCGCGGGGAGACAAAAGGAGCGCGAGCCCCTCCTGGCGCAACTCCCGCGCCTCCCCCAGCTCCTCCTCTTCCCCTGCTCCGTCTGCGCTTGTTGCCCCGTTTCCTAGCAACCGCCAGCGTGCAGCCTCTCGGGGCTGGAAGAGAGCGCAGGCCGCGGAGGACGGGCGGCCCGCCATGGAGGCCCCCAGGCCCCGAGCCCGCTCCCCGCCTCTGCCTCCCCCCAAGCCCGCCATTTTCTACGGGCCCGTGGAGCCGGGGAATCCGGTGGTGGACAGCTTCGAGAAGGACCTGAGCGCTTGCCTGGGCTACTTTCGGCGCCAGCGGGAAGCGAAGGCCTCGGGGGCCTCGGGCTCCAGGCAGCAGGAGCTGCACAGGCTGGGGTAAAGCGGAGGCCGGGGACGGGGCTGGCGGGGAAGGGCGCGCCTCTCGTCCCGCTCCCTCTCTTTCGCCTGCGCCCTCTTTCTCCTCCGTGCTTCCTTTCTTGCTGTAGAATATCTCACGATCTGCTTGCACATAACAGTATATAAGTTCTCAGAAGTTGCCGGGGGATAGCCTGGACTCTTCTGAGACGTTAAGCACTCTGTCCCTCATTGGGCACATGCCCTGGTGACCGCCATGAAGGTGGCACTGTGTAGTATCCAGGTGCCTCACTTGTAGCTGACACCTGTAGCTTAATTAATTATTATAACAATAACAACAACAATTTATTATGTATACCCCACCCATCTGGCTGGGTTTCCCCAGCCACTTTGGGCAGCTCCCAACAGAATATTAAGAACACAATAAAACATCAAACGTTAAAAACTTCCCTAAATAGGGCTGCCTTCAGATGTCTTCTAAAAGTCAGATACAGTGGTACCTCTGGTTACATACTTAATTCGTTCCGGAGGTCCATTCTTAACCTGAAAATGTTCTTAACCTGAAGCACCACTTTAGCTAATGGGGCCTCCTGCTGCTGCCGCACTGCTGGAGCACGATTTCTGTTCTCATCCTGAAGCAAAGTTCTTAATCTGACGCACTATTTCTGGGTTAGGGGAGTCTGTAACCTGAAGCGTATGTAACCCGAGGTACCGCTGTAGTTGTTTATTTCCTTGACATCTGATGGGAGGGCGTTCCGCAGGGTGGGCACCACTACCGAGAAGGCTCTCTGCCTGTTCACCTCTTTATAAAGACTCTAGATCCAAAGTTGGAGCCATTATCCAACTGCGTATCCTCCTTCCCCTTTAGCATTGTACTATCCTTGCACTAAAAAGGACTATGTGCAGCCATGCCATTTTCTGACAGCTATTAGAAAAAATAAGTGCTAGGGAAAAGCAGAAATAATGCTTTCCTCTTGCTGCAGTTCTTTGACCCTTAGTTGTGCTAGCAGGCTTTCACCCACCATATGAACCATGGGGTGCAAAGTGGGAGCACAGGCACAATTAGCAGTTGTTGTTTTTTTTAATGCAAGGAGGATAATAGGAAGGAGAAAGTTATTAAGAACTAAGAAGGCCTCTGCTGGATCAGGCAACCGCCTATCTAGTCCAGCATTCTGTTCTCACAGCGGACATCCTGACACCTATGGGAAGCCCGCAAGCAGGAAATAAGCTCCATAGTGCTTTCCTGCTTATGATCCCTAGAAACTGGTTTTCAGAGGCATACCCAGCTCTACCTCTCTTTTAAATCGGAACCAGTGAAGGCAGTGAAGGTCCTGTGTGAGTATCTGGAGGCGGTTGGAGGATGCATGGCGGCTAACAGATTGAGGCTGAATCTTGACAAGACAGAAGTACTGTTTCTGAGGGACAGAGGGCGGGTGGGTGTGGAGGACTCCCTGGTCCTGAATGGGGTAACTGTGCCCCTGAAGGACCAGGTGCGCAGCCGGGGATTCATTTTGGACTCACAGCTGTCCATGGAGGCGCAAGTCAATTCTGTTTCCAGGGCAGCTGTCTACCAGCTCCATCTGGTATGCAAGCTGAGACCCTACCTGCCTGTGGACTGTCTTGCCAGAGTGGTGCATGCTTTGGTTATCTCCCGCTTGGACTACTGCAATGTGAAATTACAACTAATCCAGTATGCGGCAGCTAGACTGGTGACTGTGAGTGGCCGCCGAGACCATATAACACCGGTCTTGAAAGACCTACATTGGCTCCCAGTACGTTTCCGGCACAATTCAAAGTGCCCGGAATTGGCTCCCAGTACGTTTCTGGGCACAATTCAAAGTGCCCTTTAAAGCCCTAAATGGCCTCGGCCCATTATACCTGAAGGAGTGTCTCCAGCCCCATCGTTCTGCCCGGACACTGAGGTCCAGTGCAGAGGGCCTTCTCACTAGTGGCATCTGCCCTATGGAATGCCCTCCCATCAGATGTCAAAGAAATAAACAACTATCAGACTTTTAGAAGACATCTGAAGGTAGCCCTGTTTAGGGAAGCTTTTAATATTTGATGAATCATTGTATTTTAATATTCTGCTGGAAGCCGCCCAGAGTGGCTGGGGAAACCCAGCCAGATGGGCGGGTATAAATAATAAATTATTATATTATTATACTGTCTCAGATATAGGCGGTAATATAATCATGGCTTGTAACTTTTGATTGCCTCATATTTGAATTTGTCTGATTACCTTTTTAAAGCTGTCTCAGTTGCTGGCGATTGCTATATCTTTTGGTAGCAAATTCCATACCGTAACTGTGCACTTTGTGAAGAAGTATGTCCTTTCATGTGTCCTGAATCTTTCAACATTCAGTTTCATTGAATGACTGCTGGCTCTATATTTTAGTGGGAGAAAAACTCCTATCGACCTTTTATAGATCCAGTCTAATTTTATACATCTCTTTCATATTCTCTGAATTAAAAAGCCCTACTTTTGTAACTCTTCTCATAGCCCCTGGATCATTTTGGTTGCCCTTTTAAATCTGGGAGTTTCAGGGAATATTTAAAGAGAATATCAAACACAATGGCCCAGTTGCACAATATGGTAAACCAAGGATTGAACCTGCTTTGCTCCCTCCTTTCAATGTGGAATATAGACACTGTTGGGATACTGCCAGGGAGACAAAGGCCATCATGCCTCCACGTCGATTCCGGACTATCCATCAATCTCCCGTAGAACAGTATCAGTCAATTAGTGACACAAGGCTCAGAAATAGCTTGCCACATTCCAGCACTCGTGCACACCCTTTCAGCAGAGTTCGCACAATGAAAGATGCACTCAGGAGAGCATTATTTACAACTTTATTCAGCGTTGGTCAGAACAAAGAAAAACATGACTGCCTGCCTGCGTATCCAGGCACAGAGAGAGAACAACAGCTATATACAAAACAGAAACATCCTGTGAACAGGAAATACGCAGGCTGTGACACAACAACCTGCTCCCTTTTTAAGGTGGAATGGAAATATCCTAAGAGACACAACCCCAATCCTTGACTTAGCATCATGTCTGAACCAGAGATCATGGTTTATTTTGCTCCAAACAAACCATAGTAGTGGTTTGTGCTTGGCTTGGTGACAGTTGTTTGGCTGTGTCATCCCTGTTTCAGGTATAATGTTAAGATAGGGACTGTGATTCCTGGAAGACCTGTTCCCTGCCTTGTGTCCCTTTTCTGACCTGGCCTGGAAGGGCAGGGCCCTGACTGACGCCAGCTACAAAAGCTGAGGCTGCTATCTGTTGGGTTGGATTAAAACTCTTGGGCTGGGGTGTATATTTGGGTTTTTTTGTTGTGTGGGAGGGGGGTTGTTGCAGTTGCTGTTGAGTTTTTTGTATCTTTATTTTCGAGCTTGTGATTTATTTATATGGAAATCATTCAGTTTTGTTGTGTATTATTTGATGTTTTATTTATTATTCATGACTACCTTTGTTAAGTTGTAGTTATGTATTTTTTCATGTTGTAAGTTGCCTTGAGCATGGTTTGAACTGTGGAAAGGCGGCACACAAATAACATTATGTATGTATGTATGTATGTATGTATGTATGTATGTATGTATTTCTGCCAGTGTGTTTCCTGCCTTTATTTAAACAACCAAATAATAATCAGTCCATAACTTTCAGTGATTATTTTTGTTTAGAGCAACTACTTTGTTTAATATTTGGAACAACTACAAGCCTCGATTCCCAGATTGGTATTACAATGAAAAACTTGTGAAAGTTGGTGATGAGCTTGTGGAAATGAAGGTAAGTGATGCCTTATGTGAATTATTTATAGCAATTTCTCTTCTATATCCGCATTTGTAATCTTCCATCTGAGAATATACATCATGCATTTGGTAAAGTGCAATCTGCCCATGATAGCTCATGTCTTTTTAGCAAACTAGACGTGATGCTAAATTTGTCATGTTCAGTTAAAAGAATATTTTTAAAACATTAAACAGTGGGCATATGTGTATTAACTGGATCAGACCATGGTATACAGGGAGTCATGAAAAAAAATTGTGTTAGCAAATGGGTAGCCCTCCTTCTGATGTGCCATGGTCCTAATCTAATAGGAACTTTCGGTGCCTACTGTTTGATGTCTAAAAAAGCTTAATGCAATTGCGGGTGATGAATTTAGCATCAAGTGTCATTTGTTTTTAAGGTACAACAAGACTTCTTGTTGTTGAAAGCCATTTGAATACATAATACCAACCCAAGATAGCTGACTGTGCAATCCTATATAAACTAAAAAAAAAAAAAAAAAAAAAAGATTCTTCATCTCAGGTAAATTTCAGCCTATTTGTGGCCATTAAAAGGTAAAGGTAAAGATACCCCTGCCCGTACGGGCCAGTCTTGACAGACTCTGGGGTTGTGCGCCCATCTCACTTAAGAGGCCAGGGGCCAGCGCTGTCCGTAGACACTTCCGGGTCACGTGGCCAGCGTGACATCGCTGCTCTGGCGAGCCAGAGCCGCACACGGAAACGCCGTTTACCTTCCCGCTAGAAAGCGGTCCCTATTTATCTACTTGCACCCGGAGGTGCTTTCGAACTGCTAGGTTGGCAGGTGCTGGGACCGAGCAGCGGGAGCGCACCCCGCCGCAGGGATTCGAACCGCCGACCTTTCGATCGGCAAGTCCTAGGCGCTGAGGCTTTAACCCACAGCGCCACCTGTGTCCCTTTGTGGCCATTACTGTACATCAAAAGTAGACTGTTAACCCCATAACCAGGCCTTTGGTTGATTTGATTGACATCCTATGCCCTTTTAAAATGTGAGGTTGTTTTTTGGGGGGAGGGTGTCATTGGGTTGCTTTTATTTTGAGTATTTATTTTGTAGTTTTATATTTTGATTTTGTTCTGTGAACTGCCCTGAGACCTCCAGGTATAGGGTGGTATATAAATTCATAAATAAATAAATAAATAAATAAATACCCCCTACATGGGTAGGCACTCTGTTAAAGGTATATGAAACTGGAAAAGGAAATATAGTAATCCTTAACTGAAGGTATAAACACTTCTGTAGAGTGAGAAGACTCTCACCTCCCCCCAAAGTATTCTGTTAGAAGGATTGTGTGTGTCTGATCACATTACTTGAATTAACCTCACTTGCAGTTAGTCTTATTCCACATGTTGAGGGAGATTTATCAAGAAACTCATGCTGTACAAATTGATGATGGTGATGATTCAGTTGCTGGCATTTTTACTTTTGATACGGGAACAAAACATTAGCCTAGCATATAATTACAGTATATTATAATTGTATATAATACAATATATTATCAATTAACTGCCATTTTTTGACAGATTAATAAGAGTTATACAATGAAATCTAAGATCTGTTTTTGCTTCTTAAAGAATGCCATGCCCTTTCCCTAGCTTGTGTGTCTTATTTAACTCAAGCACCTAAATGAGACCTGCAGTCTCAGTTTTATAGTTCTTGCTTCCTTTTTTTGAAACAATGCTCTGTGTAGGTTTCCATTTGCTCAGGAAGTGGTTGCATTGTAGAGGTAGATGAAGAGATCTTGGTCTCTAGCTTATAACACATTTTCTTCTGAAATGCAAATACAATTAAGAATCACTAACATGACTACTATATATTGAATATTTCTAATTTTCTTTTATATATACCGTATTTTTCGCACCATAGGACGCACTTTTTCCCCTCCAAAAATGAAGGGGAAATGTGTGTGCGTCCTATGGTGCGAATGCAGGCTTTCGCTGAAGCCTGGAGAGTGAGAGGGGTCGGTGCGCACCGACCCCTCACGCTCTCCAGGCTTCGCGGACCTCTTCGCAAGGAGCGGGAGCGCTCCGGCTCCTTGCGGAGAGTTGCCAGCATGCCGAAGCCTGCGCGCGCTGAGCTCAGCGCGCCCAGGCTTCGCGGACCTCTCCGCAAGGAGCTGGAGCGCTCTGGCTCCTTGCGGGGAGTTGCCAGCATGCCGAAGCCTGCGCGCGCTGAGCTCAGCGCGCCCAGGCTTCGCGGACCTCTCCGCAAGGAGCCGGAGCGCTCCGGCTCCTTGCGGGGAGTTGCCAGCATGCCGAAGCCTGCGCGCGCTGAGCTCAGCGCGCCCAGGCTTCGCGGACCTCTCCGCAAGGAGCCGGAGCGCTCCGGCTCCTTGCGGGGAGTTGCCAGCATGCCGAAGCCTGCGCGCGCTGAGCTCAGCGCGCCCAGGCTTCGCGGACCTCTCCACAAGCAGCGGGAGTGCTCCCACGGCTTGCAGAGAGCTGCCTGTTTGCGGGCTGGGGGGAAAAATTTTTTTTCCCCCTTTATTTCCCCCCCAAAAAATGGGTGCGCCCTATGGTCCGGTGCGCCCTATGGTGCGAAAAATACGGTATACATATGCCATGCTTTGATATAAAGGAAATCTTGTTTTCTTGATTGTTATAGCCATACATATTGGAAAGAGCACAGTCAAGTTAAGCAGTTGAATAAAGACAGTTGTTACAGCAGGAGGGATGTAACTTTTGCTTAAATTTTACTGAACTAAACTACCTAAAAATGCTGAACTTTGGTTGAATTGCTATTGTTTTTGTTGTTTGTTTCAGTATTAGAGACAAAATAGAGAAACAATAAATGACAACAATATACTTTCCATGATATATTGACCAACAAGACTGATTAGACTTTCTCTCCACCTCTACCATGCTGTAGTCTTATACAGTACTCACCTGGGAGTATGTCCTGTTGAATTTGATGCAACTTACTTCTGAGTAGACATATATAGGATTGCATTGTAAATGTATTATAAGAAGGATGGGCAACTTGTGACCCTTCAGATGTTATTGGAGTGGAATTACCATCATCCCTGAACATTGTCTGTGTAGGGTTGATAGGAGCTGGGTTCCAAAATCTTAATGTTTTGTCACTTAAAATTTTATGGAAATTAAAATAATGCATTTATTGTGTGTGTAATCAGGTTTTCTTTTGGCTTTTCAGGAATACAAGCTGGCACTTACACAATGCTATGGGCGATATCTTCAGGAAATCTGTAGTGTAAATCTAAACAAAATTGGATCAGACGTGCATCAATTTAAGTCTGATTTTTTCCCAAAGGGACTTAGAGATCCAACTGCTGCACGTACAGTAAGTATATACAATGAAGATTTAAAATAAATGTGATACTATTTAATATTTTAATAATTTGGCATTAACAAGGTTTCATTAAATATTCAGCAGACACCACTCATTCTTCCTCCAGCAGCATGTTGTCTTAAGGGTACTTCTCATATAACAACTCATATCATGTTTAAAGAGACATTCATACTTTACTTACATCTAATTGTGTATATATTTTTTGCACACTTTTTTCTGTGGTGCTTGCTTATTGCTATGAGTAGGAAAAAATAATAAGCAGGATTTAAAGGTGTATTATTTAAAAAAACCTGCCCTTTTAATTTGCAGTTATTGAATATAATGGCACATTATAAGTCATGTGTAGGGAAATTAGATGTGCAGTTGGGATGTAAGAAGATATCATTTCCCATTTTGTCCTGTATTTATGACATGCTGCACTGTTTCTGTTCTGTTTTCCCCCCTGCCAAAAATGATGTTATTCATCTCACTGTCTGTTAAGGCAAATTTGTATAACTTTTGCACCATCGAATCTAATGCGCCTTCGAATCTAATGCACACTTAAATTTTCAGAATCTTGAAACCAAAAAAAGTACTTGCTGGCAAATGTAAATGTGCCATCAAATCTAATGCGTGCCTTAATTTTCACAACGTAATTTGGCCAAAAAGGTGAGCATTAGATTTTAGTAAATATGGTATTCAATTATTACATAAATTATGTAAATTATGTTGACATTATGTTTTCCCACCCTATTCATTTCAGTTCAAATAGGGGGGGAAAGGTGATTAAATATAATTTGCTATCTGAAAGCAACAACAGTGAATACAAGTCACATTAACTGGATCATTTTCTGTTGCAGACATGGGACAGATAAGCTATCTTCTTTAATTTCCTCCCCCATTTCCATTTTCTTCATAATTGCGTAATGGTTTCAAATGTTTGTGTGCCCTTATGTAGAGATGAATGGAGATGCATAGCTTCTTCCATTAGAACATCAGAAGAACCCTTCCAGATCACACCAAAGACCTGTCTTGTCCAGTATCTTGTTTCCCACAGTAGCCACCCAGATGCCAACAGGAAGTTCAAAACCAGGACATGAGCGCTATAGCCCTCTTCTGCTAGTATTCCTTAGTGACTAGTATTCAGAAGCACGCTGCTTCAACTTTGGGCATAGTATATAGCCAGCTCTATACAGCTATATCATGGAAGGGCAGTTGACTTGCTGATCAGAAGGTCAGCGGTTTGAACCCCCGCGACGGGGTGAGCGCCCGTTGCTTGGTCCCTGCTCCTGCCAACCTAGCAGTTTGAAAGCATGTCAAAGTGCAAGTAGATAAATAGGTACCACTCTGGCGGAAAGGTAAACGGCGTTTCCGTGCGCTGCTCTGGTTCGCCAGAAGCGGCTTAGTCATACTGGCCACATGACCCGGAAGCTGTACGCTGGCTGCCTTGGCCAGTAAAGCGAGATGAGCGCCGCAACCCCAGAGTCAGTCACGACTGGACCTAATGGTCAGGGGTCCCTTTAGCTTTATACTCCCTCCAATGATACACCTGTCTCTTAGTCTGTGGCATCCAACATCACCCTGTGTGTGAGAAATACAGTTCTTTAGTCTGGGCGTTTTTGCTCATTCATAGGAGAATCTTATACAGACTTGCATGTATGAAAAATACATTTCATACATTCTGACTGTGTGCTGTGGGCAAAGTGTCTACTGAATTGAGACAAATCTTACATTTGCAACTATGTTAATGAAATTAGCAAGCATATACGTTGTAGGATCGGCATAACCATCCTTTAAAAAACAACTGATTATTCATATTCTTAGTCCTCTGGGCGTTTTATGATTTCATCTAATAAATATGTTAAAAGAGTTTGCCAATGTTTTTGAAAAACATTTGGGATCTAAGCTCTCCTAGGATATTATTTATTCTTCCTGTTGTAAAAGCAGATACTAAGGATTTCACTTTGAAGCTTCATAACTGGAAACCAGCTGTTTGCTGTACAATAATATGATACATGGACCCAAGTTTTCCCCCCTGCTCTAAAATGTAGGTCTAAAGTGCTCCAACATGATGTTCTCTGATTTCAGGTGGAAGATATTTTGTACTCTCTTGGTAACCAAATATCCTAGTTTAGGGAATTACAACAAACACTTTGTTTGCCTTTATGGTAAATTGAAGCCCAATACAGATTGTTTCTGTGTATCACTTCTTTTTATTAGATGAAAGGAACACTTTTAGTATCCTAAAAGTGTCTTAGCATTTTCAGTACTGAGAAATTCCCTGAGTTTTTAGATTTTTAAAACGGGTAGGAAACCTCTGGTCCATGGGTCTGATCTAGCTTGCTGAGCCTCCCTATGTGACCCGCAAGGCTATTTCGGGCAAGCCACACCCACTTGCTCTACCCCTGAAATCATAAAGGCAGGGCATTGCAGGCACTGACAATTTGGAGTGCCCAAAAAGTCCTGTTGCACAGCATTTCTCAAGCACCTGATAGCCAGCAGATTGTCAATCAGATGATGTCATAATAATGTTGCCCCATTCATCTTTCCAAGTGGGGGGCAGTGAGGGGGATAAGGATCTGGCCTTCCGGTTCAAAAAGATCCACTACTCCTGTTTCACAACATCTTTTCTGAACACTCTCTAACAACAATGTTTTGTCATTGGGTGAAGGTGATTATTGCTGTTGTGGTTATTATTTAGTGTGATTAAAAAACTTTGAAACACATGGTTCTTCTTCGTACAGAATGTGGGTGGCCAACACTCAGTTAAAGTATATTTAACAATACTACACCCAGTTAAAGTATATTTTAAAAATTGCTACTATGCCTATTGAATATTTTCCTGCTCTGTGCTATATAGAATTGGATTATAACCAACTTTGGAAGCAGATTATCAAGATGTTTTAGACTATTATTATTTTCCAGGACTGAGCTCTGCTTTGACCATGAATGAGTGTCATCTAAGGGATTGGCACTTATGGATAGACTCCAGAAGGGACACGCAGCTAATTAGAAACAGCAATTTTACCACTCGACAACAGTATTTTAGAACTAGCTGTTTGACCAAATACCTTTACTGAGCTGTTTCCAAATGATTCCCACTGCAGTTTTGGATGACTGCTGCAGCAAGGTCCCCTGTGCAGGCAATTTTTATATTTGTGGTCACCTCAGGTGGAAGACACTACTCATTATCTGTTGACCTGCTCCTTATATAGACACCCAAGAGACCACTTTCTGAAAAGTTTATTCACACAAGCAGGCAGGTACACTCTAGCTGAAATGGTCTAGTTTCTTTTAAGTGACACTAATAGCTTCGTAACACACAGAGTGGCCCCATAAGCATTGGCTTTAACAAACAAACAAACCCATGAAAAAGTAATTCAATAACATTTCTATAGAATGTTGTGATGATTTGGAGGTTTAATATGAATCAAGCTGGATTTGAGTTTGTTGGTGTCTCTGGTAACCTCTCTCATATATCATGGATATTGACTCATACCATGGATGTATATGATCTGTATTTTTTTACTGCTACTGTTGCTGTGGGTTTGTCATGGCCTTTGGCTAGAAGAATAACTTTATATTGACAGAAATATATATCTTTATCTTCTTTGAATCATTTATAAACTGCCTTTTATTCAAAGAATGTTAAGGCAATTTACAACAATCTAAAATACCTTTAATAGATGAAATAAGATAAGAATAAATAAAACATGATACAGACAAATTCTCAAACAGTTCCAAGTACAAAAATTAGTATGCATGGCTGCCAAAGGCCTGAGTGAATAAATAAGTTTTTGACAGGTGCTGAAAATGGATCACTTTTGGCGTCTGCTGCACTTCAGAGGCACCAGCTTCAGGCAAGAAGTGTGAATCCCTCACACCAAATGAGTAGCAAATGCATGAAAACAAACAAGCAAGGACCTTATCAGAACAGTTGCTGTGCTGGAAGTGGAATGTTGGTTTGGCTGTGGAAAAACACTGTCCTAGAGACTGAAGTTCTGAGGATGTTTCATTGAGTCCTTGTTTAAATTTAAGTACTGTGCCATGAAGCCATTGCTTAAATTAAGTGCTATGGTAAAGGTAAAGGGACCCCTGACCATTAGGTCCAGTCGTGACTGACTCTGGGGTTGCGGCACTCATTTGCTTTATTGGCCGAGGGAGCCGGCGTTTGTCCGCAGACAGTTTCTGGGTTATGTGGCCAGCATGACCAAGCTGCTTATGGCGAACCAGAGCAGCGCACGGAAACACCGTTTACCTTCCCGCCGGAGCGATACCTATTTATCAACTTGCACTTTGATGTGCTTTCGAACTGCTAGGTTGGCAGGAGCAGGGACCAAGCAACGGGAGCTCACCCCGTCGCAGCGATTTGAACCGCCGGCCTTCTGATTGGCAATTCCTAGGCGCCACCCACGTCCCTAAGTGCTATGGTAGAAAGTAGTTAATTAGCTAAAAGGCAGCGATTGGATGAAAAAAGCACAAAGGAAACAAGCTAGTGAAGAAGGGGCCAATGAAGCATGGGGTAGACAGTGGTGGAAATTTCATACAAGACCTAGGAGTGAATGTGCTGAGTGGCACATTTGTGAAAGAGCTGGGGAAATATGTCCTCTGGCTGAGTGGCTGAAGGGTGAGTTATGGGGTGGGGTGCTAAATTCACATTTTGATTTGAAGAATTACGTCATTTCAATCTCTGATTATTCATTTTAGTTCCATGTTTTGCAAGTGAGGAATATCTGCATTTACAAATTGGTGTGTGATAATGATGAGGACCTCCTGAATCAGGAATCTGTGAAGACATGTTTCAGACTCTTGTCCATATTGCAACTGATCATGCAGATGACTTTGCCACATGAACGTTTGTGTTGGCTTGTCTACAATGGTACGTCACAAATTTTACTTTCTAAATGCTGTTGGAGAGCTGTCAAGATTAAAAGAGTGTTTAATTTTAGAGCTCCCTCCCTAATATAAAATTCATGGGGAATTTCAGTTTTGACGTTTCTGTTTACATTTTGGGTTGAATTTTCACTGTGAAGCAAATTATTTATTATTCAGACAGTTGAGTGCTGATAGCTTTAATGTGGATGGATAAGTACTGACAGAGCACTATAGTTTTTTAAATTAAAAAAATTATAAGCATGTAAAATATAATATCTAATATACTGTAAAATATATCACAGGGCATTGTTTTCATATAAGGGAATTCAGTTCCCAAAGTTTAGGAAATATTTTTTTGAGATTATTAGAGTCATGAAATGGTTGACAAGGTTTCATAAGTAAGTTTCAAAGAAGTTAGAAACCATTTAATATGAATTTTTTCCTGCTAGATAAGCTTTGCCAATACAACCTATAGGTGTTATTTTTTATGTCCATTTGCTGTATTCACTGTGCAGGTTTTATACATATATACATGCAGCTTACAATTTATATTGAATAAGTTGAATATATTGAATATATATTGAATAAGTTGAAAAGCCAAGTTGAGGTGAGAGTAAGGATAGTCCACAAGCTCAGCATAATATATATAAGCATGCACACAGATGTACACATTGCTATATATGTTTTTAAAATAATTTACTTGTCCTTGCAGGTACAATCCACATGTATACCATTTGTAGGCATTTAATGACCATAGGTCACTCTTCTAAGGTATGGCTAGATAAATTTGGAAGTATTTGTCTCTTTTCCTTTGTATGTCAAGATATATTAATTTTTCAGATTGTTACTGTTCTGCATGTTTTTGGTAACATTTTAGCTTGTGTTTGCCTTGTGAGGATTTTGTGTGTGTGTGTGTTTGTGTTTTAAAGGATGTTCTTAGCTTAAATGAATGAATGAATAAATAAAGTATAGAAAACTGGCAACGTTAAATCTGATATTGTTCGTTCAGTGATTTTGGCTTTTGAGATTTCAATAGACATTGCCCATAGAATTTCAGCATACCTTCACAACTAGAGCACGTACCAGTTTCACTGGCACCTAACTTTTAGGCTCAGTTCAGAGTGTTAGTTGTTAGTTTTCATGCTGTATATTAGAGGTGGGGAACTTTTTCTAGCCCAAAGGTTGCATTACTCTCTGAGCAGTCTTCTGGGGCCACAGGCTGGTAGCAGTAAAGGCCAGAGGCAAAAAGTGGGTGGAGCAATTCCTAATGTTTGTACAGTAGACTATATACCAGCCATGCAAAGTCCAGAGGTTCCTACACATGCACACTTCTTCCTCCAGATGAGCAAAAGGCATTAACATTGTTTAAGAATACATTCCAGCCAGAAAAGAGGGTAGGTGGCAGAGCCATTGAGGGGTGTGGCTTTGGAAAAGATGGTGGTGTGGCCTAGGTGGAGAACAAAACCTTGGGAGAACCCCAAGGGCCAAATAGAGGCTGCTCTAAATGATTTGGGACCCCAGGGTAATTACTTTCTTTTTCTGTATCAATCTAGCTGTTCACCTAGATTATCGGAATATTTTGTCTGGCCCCTCTTTACAGCATTTAGACACTGAATGAAGAATTGGCAGTAGACTTTTGCCATGATCATCTTGTGAATTGTTAACATGTTGCCTTTTAAAAGTTGTTTGGTTTGCCATGCTTTTGTTTTTCTGCTTTTCTGTTTATTATCTCATGTGATAGTGTTTGGTTTTTCCGTGGTGTTAGCTGCCTTGGGTATCTCAGAAACAAGACAGAAAGGCAAGATGTACATATATTGAACAAACTTAACTAATGACACAAAATTTGTTTTCTAAAGAATCTTAGATGAATACTCAAGGGCTGTGCTGCTGCTGCCGCCGCCGCTCTATAAATACAGTACTACACTTTAAAACGTGGTCTTGTACCGTTTGAGTAAAAACTCCTTAGTATTGATTTTTATACATTTTACTTGCATGAAAATGGGAATACTTTATTTAACCACGCAGATTTATTATGAATATGTTATTTGATTTCAAAACAGTGTGAGAGTGAAGATAGATAGATAGATAGATAGATAGATAGATAGATAGATAGATGATAGATAGATTTCATTCTGAAATCTGCAATATGAAAATAAGGAAGATTTTTTAGTTGTCCTTAAACTGAACTGTAGTGCCACCCAGTGGCTATTTTTTTTACAATAAGATCATCATGTGACTTTAAAAGTTTTGTTCATCTCGGTTGTACACTCCAGAAAAAGTAAGCAAGAAAGGTAGATGTGTGTGTGGTGGGGGGAGTCAGTTTTGCACATAAGTCTGCAAAAGTTATTATTTTTACTAGCTCACCTACTCATAATGTTAATCAGTTATGACACAGTAAAGTCTTGAATTGAAAGAGGTAAAAGAAGTATAGTAGTTACCTTTCAAAATTTGTCAACCCCTGCAATATTATATACTAATCAGTGATATTCAGGGTTAGTCATATTCAGAACACACACACTGAAATAAATTGGCTTAGATTACGTTGACTTCAGTGGATCTACTTTGAATATAACTAACACTGGATGTCACCCATTAATGGCTTAATTTATAATCAGTTTCTCTTTCAACAGGTGCTTGAATATTTATTATGGGCCTGTGTATGTATGGAATCATCGATTCCCCTTTTAGCTGTACACTATTTGCCATGGAGAGCAACACTGTATGCTGCTGTTTGCCAGTGTTATTATGACTGCTATTCTGGCATAAATGGAGAGGTAGTGATTTTCATTCATATTTTAAATATAATTTAAAATATATTGGATTTGTGTAAAAACAAGCTGCTCTTGGGAGACTATTTTAAAGTGTGCATAAAGGGTGCTGTCTTTGTTTTGTGTTCCTTGTCTGAACAGAAATACAAATTTAGTTAAAACAGTCCATAAGTATATGATGTTGGGATCATTGATCTTGATTTGATGGGAGCACAACCTAGCAATTTTCCAAATGACTTATGCTTGGATAAAATAGACAAGTTACCTCTATAATTTTTAGTTTACTTTCCCCCTTTTCTCAGTCTTTTGCACTGTTAATACTGTTAGTTTTGATTTCAATAAGTGACCAACATACTGGTCCTTATCTGTATAGTTACAACTGCCATACAGGAACATTTTATCCCTGCAGCATAAAACTTATTTCTGTTGTAGACCAGCTGATACCTTTGACCCTGCAATCCAAGTACTTCTTCTCTAGTCTGTCTATCTGATTTAGCTCTAGCCTACTCTGTTCAGTCTTTCTGCCTATTCTGTCTCCAACATTCTCCATAATGTGTTTTGCTCTGCCTACTTACTTTCTTAGTAATCTGAATCCAGAATTTTGGGCAGCTAAACCTAGAATGGTTATCAGGATCCCAAGCACTGCCGTTGTTGGTTGTTCCTGATCCACATGAAGCTTCCCAGATTTCTTCTCTATCTTAACTGGAATGTGACTCTAGGATGGGCATTGGAACTCTGAATGCAGTCAGTGGAGTTCTAGTTCAAGATGGGGGACACAGTATTGCCATTTCTTCCTATTTCCACACCTGCCTTTATTAACAGGAAAATAATAGTCACTCCAGTTTACATATATATATTATTGTGCTTCAGATATTTGCACGTCGTGGTTTGGTCAAAATAGATGAACTAAAGCAAATGGAAAATATGAGTTCACCAGCATTAAGCACAGAAACAAAGAGAAAATTCAAAGAAGCAACTGTGAAGGTATTCATATTTTATAGGGATTTATAGTATTTAAGGAAGTGGAACATGTAACATTATAATTTATGCTTTTTTTCTCTCCTCTTTGGGGTCAGATGGCAGCAATGATCTTCAAAAGATCAGCATTTGAACCCAGAAGACGACCAAAGGGGCTTTTTCGTCCAAGAGTGAAAAATAATATGAAAGATATACAACATGTATGTATTAGCCATTTCACCCTGTCCTGATCTGGACCCCATGAGGGTAACTTAGCCAGGCAGGTAGCAGGTATGGTCAGATTTGAGTTGCAGTACCTTGGATAGCTCCAGGGAGTCAATTTGTATCAACAAGATTCAGAATTCAACTGAGACCTTTTATATCACTTGATTGGACCAACCTTCCTGGGCCACCCTCTTCTTGAAGAACAGAGATCCTTAATGTGAGTGCAGTGAACTCCCCACGTGGGCTTAATTAAACTCACTAGGCTTCTCCATTTGGCTCACCAGGCATTCACCTGCCTTGCACCTGCTGATCAGCAATGCCCACACAGCCTTTGCAAGGCACTTTGAAACCCTTACTACTAGCTGTAGGTGCTTCAAAGGGCAAAACGGCCCTCTGCAAGCACCAACAACCGGCTGATTGTCAGTGCATAAAGAGACCTGTGTACATTTGAAGCCCCGACAATCAACTGTTCACTAAACCCTGACATCTATTCTGCTGACACCACCTCTTCATTGTCATCCCACTATCAATCTACTGGCTTGGAGCCTTCTTCCCCTGGCGGTTCCCTGGCAGGTGCTCCTCTGCATCCAGCCAGTCCATGACATATGGACACACTTCTCTAAAATGTCTTTAAAAAAATCTGCTTCATAAAGATTTAATTTTTAAAATTTAAATATGACACAAACAAACAGAGCTTTCCTTAATTCCAGCTAGGTCACACTTCAAACTGTTTTTTTACCTATCTGTGCACAGTCTAACTTAAAGCTCTCCAGCATGGTTTTATATATATGTTTACTTACAACAGCTATTTTAAATATCTGATCCTTGATTATTTTTGTTTCATTTAGCTTCCTTGGCCTCGAACAGTCTCAGAACGGCTGATGATGGAGATGTTTGATTGTAATTCATCTATCTTTTTTGGCATCTTGGAAGCTTTGTTTGATAGAAATAGGCGGACACTGATCCCTAGCCCTCCTATTCCTGATGAAATGGAAATTCGTGATGTCATTTCAGAGTTGTTTTTTGCAGGCGTGGATATTCTTGATGGTAAGTGGATGAAATTAACTGTAGAAAATTGGCTAATTATAACAAGGAAAACCAAATGTAATTCTTTTCTTACTTTTCAAAAATTGGAAGTAATTGTTAAACTTCTAAATATATCTAAGTATCATTGTCAACATGTGGAAGTTCTACTCATTATATCAGAAAGTAAAATGTTTGTTTCTTAAAATTCAAACTGTGCTAGGACTGAAGAGTGCTCTGCTTTAAACTAGTATCGGAGTGGAAGAAAAATAAGACACAGTAATAGTTTTTTCAAAGCTGTGGGAGTATGAACACAAGAAACTGAGCCATATGCGAGGCAGTGGAGAAATCACATGTATATATGTAGGGCTACCAAAATCCACAGTAAGCAAGAACGTGAACCGAGAGATGGATATTTGGATTAGAACTTTCCTAAAATCAATCTAATTTTAATTATTCTCCTATTGGAGACTTTAACATTTTGAACTTTTCTTTTCTTGCTTTCTTTGGACTTCAGCTTTCAGCATGACGTTAAACTATGACTGTTCTCTTGATGTATTTTCTGAGATCCAATAACCCCCAACAGCTGTGAGGATGGTGGTGGTTAGTGGGGAGAGATCTAATCTGACAGCAGGTGGGAAATAAATAGTAAGTTAAATGAAGAAAAACTAGTGAATTGAGTAGAGTCGGGATAGCTAGTGTGGTGCCCTCTGGATATTCTTGGACAATTCTTATCAGTGTTAAACCAGTATGGACAGTGGCCAAGGATGATGGGAGTTTTAGTTCAACATCTGGAGGGTACTTCTTTGGCTATCCCTGTAGTAGAGACCATTCTTATATAACTAATGAACCATATTCAAGGAGGTAATAAGCAATTTGAGCATGCCTTCTTATTACCAAAAGATATTGAGATGTTATGGGAGGTTGCTCTTTTAGGAAACTTACATGTACTGTAAATGTATTTCAAAATTATATGATAATTAAAACATCTTGTAAAATAGTACATGAGGGCTAACAAGATAGTTTTATTGCAGGTGGTGGCGTAGCTGCCCGAAGCAGCTTAATCCCTGTTTCTATGGTTATAACTGGAACATCAACACTTATGGAACAGATCTTAGCAGGTAAATTAATGGTTTTTATTCTTGTAACACTGACAGAGCAATACCAAGTGGCAGATCTTAGACCACATTTTAAGTCCTGGCAGTTCCTGCTGTCCTGGGCTGCAGAAGGTCCTTTTTTTGCTGTGTCAGAACCAGGGGGTTTGTGGGGTTTGGGATCCTGTAGACTGCACTCTGAAACACCATCTTTCAGGATTTTCTATGGCTGCTGCTGGTAAACCTCCTGCTTGTCATGGCAGATCTTGCGACCTCCGCTGTGGAGGAGACCCCACACCAGTGGTGCTCCTATTTGCTGGCAAAGGACAGCGGAGAAGGACTTGAACATCATAGTAACCTAGCCAAACTGAGATATGAGTATCAGGGAGTTAGGATTGTATCTTTGATGGTTTGGGGATAGGATGTGTTAAAATGATATTATTTGTCAATGGTAATCTGACTATTGTTGTATTTTCTACAACAGGCTTTTTTGTTTACCTGCATTCACACCCCTCTGAGGTGGAAAGCCAGTTAACATTACCACTTTGCAGGACACTTAGAAAGGAATTCAACATAGTTCTATGGCAATTGTTCTGTCAGTGCAATTTTTTTAGCTTGTCTGATGGAATGATCTCCTCCTTCCCCCTATATTGTTCTGGGGGTTCTCCCACTCCCTCCTGTCGACCCAATTTTGGAGGACATGGGAGAAACCCCATTGTACTAGCGGGGAGCCCTTGCACTGACTTCCACTGGCAAGACTGATTAGTTGAATCTTACCCTTAAATTTCTTGCTACATTAGATCATGTGTCCAGAGAGCAGATCAGCATAAGCATTGTCAGCCATCTGGAGTTTGTGCCTGTGACAAGTGATGCACATTATGGGAACGGCCTATTGCATGCTAGAAAAATTCTTAAATGACAACCAAAAGGCTTCTGGTAACAAAGTGAGCTGAGTGGATCTCCTATCAAGGGAAGATTTGCTTCCCTCATGAGTAGAAGAGTGGGTTCAAGCTGTTCAGCCACACTCTCTTAGTACTAGGGACACTTAGAAGGCTCCTCACGTAGCAAGGTTCCTAATCATGTAAATACTTCTGAGTGCAAAAGCCCAAATCACAAATTTGTGCTAAATGGGAAAAATCTGAGAGGAGCCCATGTGATGGTGGGTGGAGAAACGGGGGCAGGGCTTCGACAGTTTGAACCCTTGCATTTTCAGTGTGTATTTTGTGTTGCTTTGTGTTTTAAAAATAAAGAGACATATGTATTTTATGTAAATAATTTGACCCTTAAAGGGCTAGGGAGATTTAAATGGAAACCTTTCTTCACAGCTACCTCTTTGAGTAGAAGTTTGAATCAGACAAGGTCTTCATAGAAAGCTATTGGTCTATTGCAAAGGAATTCAAAGGAATCATATTGGTCCCATACTTGCAGAAGTAGTTAAATCAGTAAATAAATACATTTAGTGTTCTCCTTTCTGTTTGTGAGTATTGTGGGAGTCTTACACCTTTTGTGTTACTGTTATAGGGAAGAGTGGTATTTCTGCATATGCTGCCTTGAGATTTCTTAAGATGGCTTTCAGCTATGAGGAGTGGGATAGCTTTGATCACGCAGCTATAGTGTTTTTTTCCTTTCTTCAGGTAAATTCAGTTTCTCAATGTTACAAGTAGTTTGTTGTGCTTAGAATTCATAGGTCAAGCAAGATCTCTCATTTCTCCGTATATTTATAGAATCAAAATGCCCCCAAATGGAAGAAAGCAGAATCAGAACTCAAAATACTTCTAGTAATGCAGCCTCTAATATCCGCAAGAAAACCAAGACACGGCTTGTGTGTGCATGGAGGTGTTATCAGAGAATCAAGTACTTTTCGTAGTCCAGGAAGAAAATCCATCACATTTCAAGGTGTGTCACAGTTAGTAGCTGTTCAGTTAATGATTACACCAAGAAGTGATAATACAGGATAAGGAGAAAGTGAAAGTCATCCTATATATTTTTCTAAATATTGGTAATAAAACATGATTCACTGTACCTCCCAAAATGTGACTAACATTATTAACTGTTAAATATTTGTACTGGTGTACTATTGAATATAATGGGAAGAGAAAGAACTTTAAAACTTAGGGAAATTTGACATTGTCAAATGCTTTCTCGGCACCTAAAAACATTAAAGCTTCTTGTTTTTCATTTCTTTCTTCTAAACATTCTATTACATCAATTGTGTTTCTAATATTATCTTTCATTTGTCTTCCTGACAAAAATATGGCCTGATCTTGATGGATTTCCTCTTTTAATACAGTTTTTAACCCATTAGCTAATATGTCTGCAAACAGTTTATAAATGTTATTCAACAACAAAATAGGTTGATAGTTCTTAGCCAGCTCTGGATCTCTATCTTGCTTATGAATCAAAGTTATGTATGCACTCTTCCAGGATTCTGGTAGCTCTCCTGTATTCAAAGTTCTATTCATAATATCTTTTCAAAGGTTGTATTAGGTCATCTTGTAGTTTTTTATAATATATCGCTGAAAGGTCCAGGTGCCTTTCCTAACTTTGTAAAATTGCTTGCTGTAATTCCATCATTTTGACAGGTCTATTCAGAAATGACATTTTATCTTTTGGTGTCTTAGGTACGGTAGTTCTGTCTTCTAAATAGTTATAAATTTCTTCTAAATTAGCTTGTTTGGCTCGATATAGTTCTGTATAAAAAGTCACAAATTTATCTCTTATTTTGGATTTTCCACTACTCTACCTCCTACATTTATTCTATTAATGCAGGTTTGTTCTTGTTTCTTCTTTATTTGCCAAGCTAATATTTCCCTGGCTTGTTAGCGTGTTCAAATTGCTTCTGTTTTAAATATTTAATTTTCCACTCTATTTCCTGGTTTATTATCATAGAATACTGCATTTGCAACATCTTGATATCCTGTTGCACTATCTCTTTTTGAGGGAAATTTATTAATTTCTCTTTTTACTTCTTATAAAATTTCCTGTTTTTTCTGCTCTCTTATCTTTCTTTGGTATGCGCTTTGCTGTATTCAAAAACTCCCACATTACTGCTTTACTCACATCCCATATCACCTTTAAATCCGTTTTGCTCCTTACATCTTAAGCAGTTCATTTGTTGGTCCCACGAATTGGAGATATTTGTTACATCCTTTTCCATACAAATAAAAAAGCCTGACCAAGATTTTGAGATAGCTTTTTAGAGTAGGTAAATGTTTGGGATCTTGGATGAAATACTCTTTTCCTGTTGATTTTCTTTTTTCTACTGCACTTCTCATTATTAAATGACAAAACTTTAAACTTAAACTTTAAATTTTCCAGATAATTGAGCATGTTCAGAGAGAAATTCTGTATAACAGTGTATAACAGCTTCATTTGTATTTCATGTAATTTCCTGCATTTGCTTCAACTGAGAATTTGGAATTAAATATATATTTTATGGAATTGACTGCTTTTAATTTTCTTTTCAAAATAAATTGCAATGGTAGATGGAAGAGTACCAGCGGGAAAGACTACTGATGAAATTTTTACATTGGCAAGAACGCTTTATTCCTGCATCAATACACCTGAAAAGGTATAGTAAAACTGAGGTTAAGTATGAACTACATGAAATTGGTGTGTTAAATTAATTTCTTGTGCAAAATATTTTTATTTTTTATAAAAGACAATGGATGTCAGATTTAGAAAGCTGCAACAATATTTTTAGTTTCATAACAACTAAGCAGAAATATAAGACAGGAAAGGGCTGTAGTAGAACATGTCTTTGCAAGCAGTTCAATCTTTGGCATGCTGAACTGGATGTACTGATGATCTCTTTTTTTAAAAAAAATAATTTTTATTAACCGACCAATCAAATAAAATCAGATCCATCACATAAATTCCGAATTACAAAGCCGAATTTTAATTTTTTGTTGGGGGGACCCATATTTCAAGTTCCGAGGCGGTATTCCGTTCATCTTCTTGCTGCTGCGTTAATATCCACAAATCTGTCCAAATAATGTTCATAATTCTATCCAGTCTTATCTTGCTGTTTCCACATCTCATCTTGTTCGTATATTTTCCTTTTTTCCTTTATGATCTCTTCTCATAATCTCCTTAAGCAGATAAGCACCAATTATAATCCTGTGTGAATTTCCTGTTCGTCCAATGCTCATATCAAGATGGTTTCCATATATCATCGCTTTCATAAATAACATCACTCTTTCCATCATTAATCTCGCAAATCTGTCGCTCTTAAGCCCCCCTGAGGAGGCTCACCCACAATATAAAAACAACTCTGTTCCTCCTCCCAGGCTTAAGTCTTCCGACAGAACTTGCCAAAGTGGCAACGGTATTTTTTACTGCGTCATTCCAAAGCTCTTATACTTTCCGCGATCTTCTTAAAACATGCTTTGGTTAGAAAATTATCTCCACACAGCCTTAAATCCACAGCTTAAGTCATTTAAACGGCATTTCTGACTTGTGACTTGTGGGGGGAGGATTCTTGGTTAATCACATAGACAAAAGAAAGGAAAGTTTTTTCCCCTTCCCCCATCCAGTCCTTGCCGAACATACCGAGCCTTGGTGTGTCTTCTCATGATTTATTCTTGTTCCTGAGACCCGTCTTGTTTATCAGAGATCTCTTCAGTTAGCAGTCTTTACTCCCCCTTCTTCCTTGAAATATGTGTATTCGCTTCCTCCTAATTGTTTCTTTTGAAGTTACTGCAGCTAGGGGCGCGGACCAGAGACAGCATCCAGGAGCACCGAGATCCACAGGAGGGCTTTCTGCCTAGTGCCCCCACCCCCACAAATTTGGGGGTGGTATAGGACACAGCAGGCAAGGGCAGTCCCCCCCACAGGCTTGGGGGGGCAGGGAGGCTGTTTACTCCCATCACAGCCTCTTAATTACCTCGTGTGGGTCGGAGAGATGTTATTGTCAGCCATCTTCCGATGCGCCCCTAAGTGGCCCCCCTCTGGATGTACTGATGATCTCACTTGGTATAAGACAGTTTCCCGTGCAACACTTTAAGGAAACTTTCTAAAACAACAACAACAACACTATGTTGCAAACAGAAGCACAGGGTCGTTCTGAAGTACTGAGATGTAATGGGAGCTTGTTAGAAAATAATGGCAGCTACCATACAAAATATAAAAAGAGAATTCCAGGCTTGTTCACAATACTGAGCCTCTTTACACGTTTGTGTGCTTGCACATATCTGTAGCATACCAACGAATGCGTGTTGGTCCATTCCTTTGCTCTTCAGCTCTGGCTGTCTGCCCCTTTGATACCACCTACTTTTCCTTCCTTCTTTCTGTTGGGGAATTATGTCCCCTAAGGGTGGTTACCAAAAACATAATGACATTGCAACTATTTCTTTCCAGGTCAGAGGATGAGATGGTGGCAGGAGCAGAAAGTGCTCCATCTTCTCCCTTTTTAAGCAGTTGGCTATGCAGTGCTTTGTTCACCAAGCAGGAGAAGTCTTAGGAGGAGGCAGTGACTCATTTGACTTGCTGGGAGGGAAGAGAAGGAGGAGATACTAGTGTTCAATCCTGCAAATGCATTCTTGGGTTTTTTAATTATTTTGTGACTTCACACCCTCAAAAGCCAGGTAGTTGAAATCTTTGAAAAATACCTTTTCCTCAGGTTCTCCTGCCAGACAGAGAAATGATGACAGATGCAACCATGTTTTTGTGGCAAAAGTGTAAAATTGCAATTCTGAGGATCCAAAATAGCGGAAGCTTTTTCTTAAAGTCTCTTCATAAATACCAGACAGCCAAGGTAAACCTTTATCATAACTCATATTGATTAAGGTTAATTATGTATCACACATCCAGCTATCTACAAATGCTCCTGTGGTGTTGGTAATGACGCATGCTCGTTAGTACTCTACCTGTTCAGTATAAATAGCTATACTCTTGACATGCAGGGCACTTTCTATAAGAGAAATGAAAGGTCAGTTTGACTGGCACAGAAACTTGAAAACTAAGAGAGGAAAAGGTATAAGATGTGGAGGAGCTTCAACTTAGAGTTTTTGAAGCAACCAGTGGCCTGACAAGCAAAGGTTTGCTAGCAGCTTGAGAAGCAGGGACCCAGGAGAGTGTGACTGTTCCATGCCATTACTGATAGTTGAGTCCATCCCTCCAGGCTGAGGAAAAGTCAGTGGTACTATGGTAGTCTCCTCTAGCTTGACAGTGATACTGTCCTCCATAGACAGGTGGCTTTAAAGAACATAGATAAGGTCCAGGGCATTGGATCTATGTCTGAAGGGGAAATCAAGGACTCTGCACCTCACAGATGGGACAATTCATTGTGTTGTGGCTCTGTCCTTCATTCTAGGAAATGCAGCCTGCCATATCCATGTCACACAGTCGCTTGCCACATTACATTCACAATTTTTAAATAACTTTAAATAAAATGTAAAATGGTTTAATATTTTTTCCTCCTTAGTGGGTCCACATACTTTATGTAATTAATGAAGTGATTCACGCCATTAATCTTGGAGATACTAATACTGTGGTAATGGTGGAAGTTGCATTACGGCTAACAGCAGTGATGGAGACTATTGCAGACTTCACAATCAAATGTAGAACCACATCAGGTATAGTCTTTATGAAAACATTGGTTGGTTGTGGCTAGGAGCATTCTCTTACTGATGGCCTCAGCAGCATGTGGTTCTGACCTAAGGGAAAAGTTAGATCCAGGCATGCAGGATAAGGCAAGGCAAAGCAGGGCAAGGAGATGTGAGGATTTCAGGATTCACTGGCACTCCAGACAGCTCTCTGCAGAGCTTAGTTTAAAATCTTAATGTTGTTTCAGCACTGAAGTTTTTTCAGTCCTCAAGGCTGCATTCTGCTATGGGCAGGCTCCTGGAGGTCACTTACCAGTAGTGGGTGTGGCCAGAGACAAAAGCAGCGATGGCAACAAATGTGCCATTGTACAGTAGCTTACATTTGAGCCATGCAGAAGCTATAAGTTCATATACGTCAGTCTTTCCATCCTCCCTCCCAAGAAGCAGGAGGCATGATTACAATTAAGGATACATTACAGCCAAGTAAAAGCACTTGTGGGGGTCACGGAGCCGGACTTTGCGGGAGCAGGGTGGCGTAGGAAAAACAGATGTAGCCTAAGGCCAGATATATCTGCACTCTGTCTATGAACTTGAGTCTCCCCTGCCCCCAGTTTAGACAGTGCACGATTGCCACATAATGCAGTGAAGATTGAGCAGTCATTCTTTGAAACTTGAATGCTACCTTTTATTATTTTATTTTACTTTATTTATATCTTACTTTTAAAACCAATTATCAAAGGGGTTTATAGGAAATAAAATGTGTCAATACTAAAACAGCACTAAAATATACGTAGAGCACAAAAACGCACTTGCGTTAAACTAACAACGGAAGCAACTGTGAAATTGCATCCTGAAACAAAAAGGGTTTTGGTAACCATTTTATGGGAAAGGAAGGAGCTTGTTAGATTTCCTGAAGGAGAAGATTCCTTAATACTCATCTGCTAAAGAGACAAAAGAGCAGGCTTCCTATGCTGACTTCAGGGCCCTTAAAATAACCTAGCCCACTGTGAATTACATAGGAGCTCAGATATGTTTTGATCATGAACTACATTTGTAGAACTGTTCCTTTCCTCAAATAAGAGCTTTTACCCAAGCTGTATAAAATACTTAATGACCTCTAAGCTATTCACAACAATATTAAAAATAGATGGGAAAATGTTTTTCAAGAGAGTATAAGTGAATTTCAGTAAAAACTTGTATATCTAGACTCTAGAGGGACTGAATTATGCAGTTGATGTTATTGTTTAAGAAAATGCAGGCAAATGAATGTAGTGATGTTATTTTACATTAGCAGCGATAAAGATGATGTATGGAACTGTTCATGTGAGATGTTGGTAGTGTGGGGAGACTATAGTAGGAGTTAAAACACATATGGGGAACTTGTAAATGTGTAGTACTTTTTTGTAAGAACATAATAAAAGGAATTGAATAACAATTGTGATAGCATTGCCTGTAGATAATTAAGTTTTATTGTACAACAAATTTTAAGATAAGAGCTATAGAAAGCAAGTGTCTTAAGTAATCCGTAATGTTATTAGCCTCCCACATTTTGGTTGCAACACACTGAAATAAAATAAAAAAGTCCTTTGAGGGATAGAAATGGGTAAGAAAGATATAGGAAGTGGTAGGCATAATGAAACATAAACATGTATGGGACCGATCAAATTGGAACAATTTTTAAAAAAGCATTTGCTTTTCTTTCTCAACTTTGAACTTGCCAGGAGCAAATAACTTTTATAACTACGTTTCTATCAGTGCTGTTCTAGACATGCCTACTCACAAGTAAGACCCATTGAGGTTAGCAGGTCTTAACTCCCAGGTAAATGAGTATAGGACTGAAGCCTAAATGTTATATGTGTAGAGAATTGCGTATATTTTCTTTATCTCAAGGTGGCTAAACTGTGGCCCTCCAGATGTTTTTGGATTACAATCCAAATCATCCCTGACCATAGACTGTGTTGGCTGGGGCTGATTGGAGCTGGAGTCCAACAACATCTGGCGAGCCACAGGTTTGCTACCCCTGCTTTACATAAATGAGGGTTTTTTTCTTTTCCTTTTTTCAAATTTGGTGCTTCTATGCAGGGCTTTAAAGGTTTATATCATACTGGTATTGCAGCAGTGTTGAGATTACCCTAGCAGAAAGTTTTGCCAGAATAACTCTGGTGCTACCCAGTATAAAGTCCTCCATGTCGGCATATTTCAAGATGAGCTGGTGCTGGGGACTTGGCTGAGATTCTTAAGCAGTTGATTGCACTGTTCTTTCTTTAAAATTTTAATTTTAATGAGTTGGTTTGCCAACGGGCCTGGTGCCTGAGACCAGCTCCCCGTAGAACACATCCTTGGGGATCTTGCCATCTTCCATTGTCTTCTGAAAGAGACGGATGCCAATGAGAATATTTTAGTGGGAAAACTATGGTTTCGAAATACAATATTTTCTGATACCTGATAAATGAAACTACAGAATCATTTAGGAAGCATTTCTCTAGGACTGCAGTCTGTTTAGTATTAGCCTCTGTGAAAAGTGCTGTACATTAAATTGACATTTGAATTGTATGACATTTATGTGCAGCTGCAAAGTTCTGGACAAAATATATTTAGCTACTTTGTCAATGCATGAGAAATATTTGTCATTGTAGAAACAAGGTAACAAACCAGAGGACTTCACTGCTGGAGTCTTTGGTTAATATATCTAGTACTGTGTCCCTTTCTTACTTGATTTCTCCGCCTCTTTAGTGCCAATAGAAAAAAATGATGCTGCATTGGTTTTGGAGTACTGTGTTGAAGATGGGCCTTCATTAATACAGGTATAGTATCCTTTTATGCTAGACTAATGTAATGGGAATTGGGGTTGCTTGTGCGTAAATTCCAAACTGCTCCGAGCTGGTTGTATAGCTGGACCTTTCCCCGGTTTGACAGCCCTAACAGCGCGACTGTCTCAGTCACTGGCAGAATCCGTCAGTGGGCATTTCCTAAACTTCTTCCAACATAAGAATTCCTTAACAGAAAGTCTCCGCCTAGCTTCTCTGCGCGGAAGACTTCTGCGCAGAGTGGGCGTGCCAAGCGGTGGTCCTGCACTCTCCTCACTGATCTCACTGGAAGAGTCTCGGAGCCTCCCCTCCGAAGTACTCTCAGCCTCTCCTTTCTTCCTGGTGTCACCTTGGTTTCCTTCCTCAGCGGAAGCTCTCTCTCTCTCCTTGCTGGTTCCCTCTCCGGCATCATTAGGGAGCCTTACCTCTCCACTCGGCTCCGATGTCAGTTCCCTGACAACTAAGATATGCCACTCCTTAATATTCATAATTTTGAATAGAGGTAACAGGTAAGGAAAACTGATAGGAAAGTGTGATATCTATCATCTATCTATCTATCTATCTATCTATCTATCTATCTATCTATCTATCTATCATCTATCTATCTATCTATCTATCTATAATCTATCTATCTATCATCTATCTATCTATCTATCTATCTATCGATCGATCGATCTATCTATCTATAATCTATCTATCTATCATCTATCTATCTATCTATCATCTATCTATCTATCTATCTATCTATCTCAGGTTTTCTCCCAGGTACGCTCGGGTGAGTGTGGGAGCAGGGCATGAGTTTCTCCATCTTTACAAACTCACAGTTCCTTAATTTCATAGTATCAACACATCCTACGTATGTGTTGCATTGACCTTTGCTGTGTATATAGACCCACATTTAACCAGAACCAAATAATGAGGATAAAAGAAGCCAAAACTAGAAATAATGGTTAGCAAGTTGGGAATTGTTTGCATGATTGTTGGGGCAAGAATAATCTTGTGCATGCAATTTGAATAATCTTAGCAATTATCTACTAGCTTTTAGCTGGTGAGCAAATTGTTCATATGGACCCCGAAAAAATTCATTTTGCTTCTCTCCTTTTTATTTCTAGTTCTTAAATTTGTCATAGAACCAACATCAGTAGCTTTCCAATTTTCATTTTTATTAATCTGATGTGTGGACTCCTTTTAGAAATCTCCATCAGAACAGTTGCATTTGGCTTATGAGTACCTGGACAGAGCAATTAATGCAATGAACCGAGCTCGCCTAATTACGCTTTTGCCTGATGGTACATCGGTGCTTGATAACTGCTGCAAAAAGGTATGAGCTTCAAGTAAGAAACTAATGTGAACACAATGCTCAGATTTGCTTGGCCCATTGAGAGCACCCCCTTTCCCACTCTTTCTTTCCACTTTCTCATCCCATTTTCTTTCTCTCACCCCTAAACTGCTTAAGCATCTGATCTATATAGCTCACATTTTTTTTCACCCATTCTCTTAACAATTTTCAGTGGAGCTTTTTCATTCTACTGAAATTATTTCATCCATTTTTTTTTTTTTACTTGTCCATCTGCAATGCCATATTTCTCATATCTTCCTCCTCTATGTGTCATTCTGGGGAAAATAATGGGAGCTTGACTGCTAAGAGGAAAGCTTTGCTGCCACTGTTGCCCATGGCAATGGCAAAATAGACAACACAAACATATATAACACTTCTCTCACACAGCACAAACATGCTTCTATATCCCAAGTGCATCTTTTTCTCTCTCTCACACACATCCATAGGGATTTGTCTGGGTCAGGATTTTTTAATAACTTTCTAAATAACAGGGTGGGGATTTTTAAATAACTGATCCCCACTCCATTGTTTCACCTATTCAAATGTCTCTTCAGGAGTTGTGTCAGAGTTTTATACAACCTCGCTTAATAGGGTAGAATTGAGTTTCTCACTATGACTATCATTCCATCCATGTAAGCCTTTCCACTTGCCAGGCAGAACAATCTCCCTCGTCCCTTCCTTGTGTGTACTGTTACAGTCAAACCTCAGTTCCCAAACACCTCCGTTATCGTACATTTTGGCTCCTGAACGCCAAAACCCCAGAAGTAAATACTCCAGCTTTTGAACATTTTTTGGACCAGAACGTCCGACGCTGCTTCTGCTTGAGTGCAAGAAGCTCTTGCAAACAATCAGAAGCCACACTTCGGTTGTCAAACATTTCGGAAATCGAACGTTCTTCCGGAACAGATTACGTTCGACAACCGAGGTTTGACTGTATAAGGGGTCTCACCCTCCAAAGCAGATTTGGGGAAAGGAGAGTAGAGAAGTCCTGTGGAACTAGGGAGAGCCATTGCATTGGCTTCTGTCAGAGCAGCAGGTTAGTTGATTCTGTCTTTAACTGTTTAACCAAACATTCAATAATTTGGCATGAGATATCTATTTCTGTAGGTGCAAATACAACTTTTGCACACTATAGGAAAATTGGAAGGCTTTCACATGTATTAACTGGATATGTGTGGATTGCGTGTGTCTCTGTGTGTAATGTTTATTTCCATGCTCTGTCCCATCTGTTCTTTATTTGTTTGTGATTATTATTGCCCTTTGTGAGGGTTGTTTAATGGAACTCAAAAAAGCAATTTTTTAAGAATCGTCACCAGTGAGAAATACCCCCTAAAATGTTTAAAACTGAATTTTGTTTAATTCCTTTCTATCAGAATTGGAACAAATGGTCAGCATATGACATCAATGAAAAATCCGTAATAGGAAACAATTTTATTATGGATTTACACATTGAACTTATTCAGGCTCAGCATCGAGTAGCTGTTAAACTTTTTAACTTGCCACAAGGTAAGATTAAATAAAACTGACTGATGCCATGTTTTAGTAAAAGATTTTTGCGGAGGAAGACCAGTACAGCTTTATGGTAATAGGATGTAAAATATTGCCCATTGTATATATTTTTTAAAGCTCAGTGATTTCCTGGCTATTTTGGTTGATGTGGATGACTGTTGTCCAATGTAGTACCTACACTGTATGTAAAATACATATTCAAAGTGCAGTGCTTATTGTTAAAAATAAGAGAATTTTCTACCCAGCTAGGTTATCTATTCCTCTTATAGTACATGTAACATGGTTGCAGAAGTGCCTTCTCAAAAGTGCATATGTATTAGTATTGATGAATACCATACCATTTTGTAAACACTATTTTTTTACATTAAATTTTCAAATATATTTCATTACACTCCCCAGTATCCCAGCACTGGAGTGTTTATCTATTGTGTGGCTGGGAACTGGAGATTGATCTGCTGGTTTCCCAAGCCTCTGTCGCATGGCTCATTTGGGCTATGGCGTGACCCAGAAGTGAAAGCTGAGGCTGGTTTTCTCTGGCCCAAGGGTTGGAGAAGGATTTGTTGCCATATTGTGGGACATGATCGCCTTTGAAAGGAGATGAAGGCTGCCCAGTAGCGGGGAGAAGGAGCTATTCAGCAAGCTGAAGCAATTCACCAATCAACAGATCCATCCTCTTGGGTTGGAAATGTCTGTCAAAAAGACTTGGGAGATTAGCTGCCACCAAGATAGAATACAGAGGGACCATTAGAAACCTACTGCAGTAGTACTGCCCTTTAAAAAGCTAGGAGGGGCACCGGGGTCACAGGGAAAGAAATTGTACCACTTTGCTTGTTTCTACACCTTTCCTTCATCTTCTTGAGTTTTCCTGAGGGACAGTGGATGAAGCTGGGCTATTGAGCCAGATTACTTAATTTTAGTTTTGTTTTTGTTTTTTTAAAAAAGCAAGACGACGCTCTCTCTCAGAATTAAAGTACCATTTCATGAACCCCTGATTTAAATGTTTTAGTGTTAAGTATAAGCGAGTAAAAAAATCATTTGAAGATCATTAGGAAGCATCCTAAGCATCCACTTTCAATACAAGGAAGGCATTCATTTTGCATTCTGTCTGTCTTGTTCTTCCATGAGTAGCTTGTGAGTTTTGAGTTCTGTTATGCTGCAAGCATCTGGCACCCTCATTCTAAACCAGGAATAATCCAAATATTGGGCCTAAATAAACCTTTTCCATTCATCTCAGATTTGAAATTATTTCTGTGGGTACACGGCTGTTTCCAAAAACAAACTTGCAAACTGTAATATACATGCATCTTGATACATCTATATGCATATGCAGTGGGGCCCACCTGTCCACTCAGGACTCCTGGTGCTTGCAGTCAGGTGCAGAAAGGTGATACCCACACCATGTCTTGCAATGCTACACCTGCATCTTTTGAGTAGCAGCTGTATCTGCAGCAACTGTGTGTGCCTAGCAGTGTGTGAAGCCACCCAGGCTTCATAAAAGGGACGCATTTTTGCATACTTCAGTCTACACTCTAGTTTTATACAATCTGAAGAGTCAAATGAAATGAAACAGAAAAGTAATCCTAATGCCACGGTGGGATGATAAATACAGGACTCGTATAGAATCTAATGTATTACGTTGTTTTAAGCAAATGACATTTGATATAAACTAATGCTTACTTCTTTTTAGGCATTCAGATGGGTGGTAAAAATATCAAATCAAAGGCCACTGCAAAGAATTTACACCAGTTCAAACATTTAACAGGTAATGTACATTAATATGTACTTGTAAAATTAGATTATGGAAACACTGTGCTTTGCCTGATTTACTATTTTACTTTAAACAATTGCTTCACAGAACAAGATGTAACAAATAAAATAAAGAAGAATAAACTGTCCAGAGCTCTCTATTTGATGCAGAAGGCTACACTGATGCCAGTAGGAGCAGCCAGTTCTTCCCCAAAACAGCTGCTTGAGGTAATATAAATTACCTTACAATTAATGGAAGTTCCATTATTATGCATCCCTATAATAGTTTGCTGTTGGCATAATTGTATGTTGAAGACTCAGGAAATCCTTGGCAATATAAATGTTAAAATTAACAATAGCAGCAAACCTGGCAGGTCTTTTTCTTTTTTTAAAATGTGAGTTTTTAGGAAATCACTTCTCAAAATCATATATCTAAGTGTAATTCTATTTCTATTAAGCATTAACAATGATTCAGGTACAGGGGTGCCCCGCAAGACGAACGCCTCGCAAGACGGAAAACCCGCTAGACGAAAGGGTTTTCCGTTTTGGAGGCGCTTCGCAAAACGAATTTCCCTATGGGCTTCCTTCGCAAGACGAAAGCCCATAGGGAAATCTCCGGGACAGCGGGGAAGCGCAGCGCATCTTCCCCACTGTCCTCGGACCTCCTCCGAAGGCTGGCAGTGGGGCGGAGAGACCTCCTCTCCCCGCCAGGCTTCGGAAGGTTCCTCCGAAGGCTGGCAGTGGGGCGGAGAGCCCTTCTCCCCGCGCCAGCCTTCGGAAGGCTGCTTCGAAGGCTGGCGGTGGGGCGGAGAGACCTTCTCTCCGCGCACCCTTCGGATGGCTGTCCTGAAGACTTGCGGTGGGAGGAGGGTTTTTCCTTCCCACCGCCAACATTCAGAATGCTGTTCTGAATGTTGGCGGTGGGGAGGAAAAACCCTCCTCCCACCGCAAGCCCCGGGAACAGAGGAGAAGCGCTGCGCGCCTTCCCCTCTGTTCCCGTACCTGTCCGAAGGCTGGCGGTGGGGCGGGGAGACCTCCTCCCGTCGTCAGCCTTCGGAAGGCTGCTCCGAAGGCTGGCGGCGGGAGGAGGTCTCTCCGCCCCACCGCCAGCCTTCGGAAGGCTGCTCTGAAGGCAGGCGGTGGGGCGGAGAGACCTCCTCCCGCCGCCAGCCTTCGGAAGGCTGTCCTGAAGACTTGCGGTGGGAGGAGGGTTTTCCTTCCCACCGCCAACATTCAGAATGCTATGTGCCTTCCCCTCTGTTCCCGTACCTGTGCTGAAGGCTTGTGGTGGGGAGAAAAGCCCTTCTCCGCACCGCCAGCCTGGCAAGCTGTCTCCATAGGAACGCATTAATTGATTTTTAATGCATTCCTATGGGAAACCGTGCTTCGCAAGGCGAAAAACTCTCAAGAAGAAAAAACTTGCGGAACGAATTAATTTCGTCTTGCGAGGCACCACTGTAGTGGGAAACGACAGATTTAGGCTGGGAAACAAAAGATTTAACCTCTTTCAGCCTGGGGAACATGGGTAGAAGAATGTACAGTAGGCTATATTCTAACCACACAAAAATAAGAGGTTTCACCTTACCAGCCCACCAACTCACCTTCCATCAGGCAATCAGTAAGCATTATCACAGGTCAAGGACACATTCCTGCCAGGCATTTCTTCCCTGGAATCCACTTTTGGGTTTATAAACAACAAGACAAATAACAGTTGGAGGTCTATTACATCATGCTGTCTTCAGTTCCAGATAATAAATTTATTTACATATAAATGTATAGAAATATTACTTTAGTGAAGAGTTTGGTTAAGATTTTCATGTACTGTACTTGGAACCTATGGGAATCTTCTCCATTGGGCACCCCCAAGTGGGAACTGTTCCTCCTGTTGCTTGAGGCATGAAAGTGTCATCGGTCCAACAGACCCTCACCCTGGAGTGATAGTTCTCACCCCAACTCTGATAGCTCATTATTATTTCTTTAAATAGAGAACTAAATCAGGGGTTGTATCTAGCGGAAGACTGTCCAATGAATTTGTGATAGACCACTTAGATTTCCTAGGTCCAAGTATAAGGGTTTGTTTGGGCCACTGCTCTTCATTTCAATTCTGTCTCAGCCGTGATCTTGATGCACTTTCCATATATGTGTACTTCCCAAAGCTATCGCTACAAACCCAGTAGTACAAATTCCTAACTAGGGTGGGGAATGATGATAAAAGAGGAGGGGCAGGACAAAGTCTGGAAAGAGACCTCTGTAATGAAATTTTGGTAAACAAGGAACAAACTTTAATAACAAACCAGAAACAGTGATCGATCACTGGGTGGGGTACAGAATGTGTCCGCTCTTTGCATAAATGTCACATAAATCGTGTGTCCAGGCACACACTAAAAATGTTGTATTCCTGACTGTTCTTATTCTCTGCCCTATGAATCAGCTGTTCTTTATATTTATTCTTTCTGTTTGCATCTGAAATACAGTATATGTAAGCCAAATAACATTCTTGAGCCTTTTTAAATCTTAGGAAGCACTTACTCTAATACAGAAAGCAGAAGCTGAACAAAATGCAATACGTTCTGCTTTCTTGCAACCTCCGAGTAGCGCGAAAAGCAAAGTTCCACCTCCTCCTATATTGCTGTCCAGATCACACAATTCCATGGCTTTTAAACCAGCACCATTTGCTTCAGATGTTAAGGTAATACCTCTTAGCACACTGACACCCACATATATACACTAAACAACATTGGGCCAGTTTGTTGTGCCATGAATATGGCCAAGGGTTGAATGTATCCAACTCTATGTGCAGGTGGAATGGAATCTGCTCATGCAATGGGACATCACCCTCTCCTCCTCCCTACAGTTCCCCATCTGCCGTCAAAATCTACCCTGAATGGTTGCTTCAGAGTGATTTGGGGACTGGAGGAGGGAGAAGAACATGAAGTCCCGTTGCGCAAGTAAAAGTCTGCTCATGCTGTGTGGGTCTCTGACTCATGGATGGTATCCATCACAGTAGTTCTAGTACTATAAGGATTTCATATGCACAACAGAACTCCCTCCCTCTTTTCTCACCATGTTCCCCCCCCCCCCGCTCTGGAGGGTTTGGGGAAACTCCGTAACAGATTTAGGAGGAGTGCAGGGAGAGGAAAGTGGGGGCAAAGGTGGAGTTCCATTTCTAGCAGAAGTACTTGGATACTGCCATGAGTCAATGGGATACACATACTTTTTACACATAATTATATTTTGCTTGATTATAAGGAATGGAAGTACCTTTTCCCGCTTCTTTTTAAATATAATTTTATGTTTAGTATTCAGTGTGAGCATCGTATTGACAGAAAGATAAATTTGTGCTCTGTGTACATCCTGCTATGGCGCAGTTGTTTCTGCACAATGCTTTATGCAAATGCAGAGGGTTCATCACTAGGTGGCACAATATAGTCACATTTATCCTTTTTCATAAAGTTTTTTTAAAAGGTTTTTAAAATTGTAGATAGTAAACCAGACAATTCATTACTCTAGAACCACATTTTAGAAAATAAATTCATGATTATATTATTTGACATTCTAAGTTCCATTAAAATACATAACATATTTTGACAGAACGTCAATACTGCTCAGTACGTGAACTATAACATACCTGTTTGAATTGAAAATGATTGAGTATTTCATTGAAATTGCTTTATTTTGTTTTACAAGTAGCACTATGTTGTATGTCTCACATATTTTTGTTCTGTGGGCTTCTATGATTTGAAGAAGCCAGTATTTAAATGTACAGTATATTGTATTAGCACCTGTATGCTGCAGAATTTGTTTCCTAGGGAGGTAACAAATATAATCCAGTGCTTTTTAGAAGGGATTTTCACTGGTGGGGAATGAACTCACAAGGGCACTTTTAGCCAGACTTTAAAGCATTCATAAACTACAAATTATGTAATAAAATACAGTGGCTATATTATTGTTTTAACATTAAATGCAATTCCGGGTGCTTCTAGATAGGGGTTTGATATTGTTCAGATCTAACAAATGGGTGGTTTGCAGCAAGTTTATTTTTTACATCTTATTGAAATAATCGAAGAAAGCAAATGCAGAATGGTGGTGGGAAATCAGGTCAGTGTTTTGATGTCAGTGATGTCATGTGAAAACTCAAAATTTGGGTGCATGAGGAACACTTATTCTACAATAAACACCTGTCAGGGAGCACCCCTAAGAAATTTAACATGTACATTTAACAACCAACTTAATTTAAATTAATTATTCACAGGTAGCTGCAGGGGGAAGGAGGGAATGGGAAATTTTCCTTTTGTGAACTTTGCAAAGTTAAGTAGCACCATAATTAGAACCCCATAGTGATTTGGAAACTATTTCCCCAGCAACTTACTGTTTAACTGCCAGGTATTATAGGGCAATCCTAAACATTTTTACTTTGATGTTCTACTGACGTACATATTACAACTCTCATTTTCTTTTTAAAGATTGCATGGTACTGTATTTTTGGACGTGTAGCAGAAGGATGTAACCCAAAAGTCCGGTTAAATAACTACAGCCTTAAGAACACAGCAGAAGTGGTAAGGTTTTCTATAATCGTGGTCCTTTGTGAGTTTGTCTGCCTGACTACCGTACTTCTGAACTGCATTGCTGGTTCAGGCAAGAGTGGTAATGTTGAATGTAGTGGAAGAAGAACATACAGGGTACTTCAGGTTACATACGCTTCAGGTTACAGACTCCGCTAACCCAGAAATAGTACCTCGGGTTAAGAAGTTTGCTTCAGGATGAGAACAGAAATTGTGCTCCGGTGGCGCGGCAGCAGCAGGAGGCCTCATTAGCTAAAGTGGTACCTCAGGTTAAGAACAGTTTCAGGTTAAGAACGGACCTCCAGAACGAATTAAGTACTTAACCTGAGGTACCATTGCAATAGACTTTATGGGGTAGATGCAACTTGAGCCAACTTTAATTCCCATTCTCCTTAGGAATTGCGTAAGGAAATAGCCTAACTTTCCCCAGCTTTCAATACAGTGGTACCTCGGGTTACATATGCTTCAGGTTACAGACTCCACTAACCCAGAAATAGTGCTTCAGGTTAAGAACTTTGCTTCAGGATGAGAACAGAAATCGTGCTCCAGCGGCATGGCAGCAGCCGGACGCCCCATTAGCTAAAGTGGTGCTTCAGGTTAAGAACAGTTTCAGGTTAAGAACGGACCTCTGGAATGAATTAAGTACTTAACCTGAGGTACCACTGTATGCTTTTGAGTATTTGTAGCATCAGCAGCTAGTATTTTAATCTACTGAGAAATGAAAATGGAATTTGGCATATTTCATGAGGCATGGCAAGCATCAGTAATTATGTCGGTTGAATAATACAAACTGACTACAACTTCGTAGATGAGGACTAATTCTTTCTTTCTTTCTTTTTTTAAAAACCTTTTATTATTAAAACTTGAAAAGGCCAAGAATGAATAAATTGTAATATGATACACCAAACATACTTGGGGGCGGGGGGACGACAGAAACAGTCACCAGAATGGCTTTGTGGTAACCAAGGTAAGTTCAAGGCAGAGAGGGAGGCATAAGGCAGTAAATGAAGAGGAGGAATTTCCGTTTCTTAAGCAAGAAAGTTTGAAGGAAGCAAGGTTTGGACAAAGGTTATATGTCATAGATACTGCTGAATAAGTCAAACTTCCCTGGGATAAGTGGCTTCATATGTCGTTTGTTTATGTGCATCACTAAAGTTCCTACGCCAAGCATAAACTGTAAAAAGAGGCCAGTAGCATTGAGTTTAAATAAGGCACTACCCCCTCCCTGGGACGCGGGTGGCGCTGTGGGTAAAAGCCTCAGCGCCTAGGGCTTGCCGATCGAAAGGTCGGCGGTTCGAATCCCCGCGGCGGGGTGCGCTCCCGTCTTTCGGTCCCAGCGCCTGCCAACCTAGCAGTTCGAAAGCACCTCCGGGTGCAAGTAGATAAATAGGGACCGCTTTCTAGCGGGAAGGTAAACGGCATTTCCGTGTGCAGCTCTGGCTCGCCAGAGCAGCGATGTCACGCTGGCCACGTGACCCGGAAGTGTCTCTGGACAGCGCTGGCCCCTGGCCTCTTGAGTGAGATGGGCGCACAACCCCAGAGTCTGGCAAGACTGGCCCGTACGGGCAGGGGTACCTTTACCTTTACCTACCCCCTCCCTGTATAATTATTATAAC
The DNA here is from genome assembly GCF_964234715.1 of Podarcis melisellensis. Classification (NCBI taxonomy): domain Eukaryota; kingdom Metazoa; phylum Chordata; class Lepidosauria; order Squamata; family Lacertidae; genus Podarcis; species Podarcis melisellensis. The sequence continues at coordinate 41,328,400 of NC_138542.1, forward strand.
AAAGAAAAAATAATTCTAAGGGGGCAGCAGGACTGTCTTACAGCAGCCAGGGTGGAAGGTGATAGACTTTTATTTTAGTCCAGATGGGGGGCTCAAATTAGGCTCCTGTCAGGGTGAACTAGGATTTGAATCCAGTGGATCTGTGTCTGGATCTGGTCCCTTCCTGCCTCTCACCTATTTTGAGGCCCTAAGCTTGCTACCGTTGATAGGAACAGTGCTAGTGGTAGCTTCTCAAACACCTTCACTTTCAGAGGGGGCCTCTTTTGTGGCAGAGCTTTACTCCTAGCAGAGATGGCACCTCCAGTTTATCCTAACCCTATTCAGCAGGACCAGTTGTGGCGTTAGGATTGTTCTGTCAGGTGCCAGCATATTTACAGTTTAAACACAATGATCGATCTACAGACAGGCATTTCCGTCAATGTTAACCTGACAGGGCTCAGTAAGGAACTGGCAAATAGCACTGATGCAAGTAGTGATTAGTGATGGATTTTTAGGTCTCCCTTTGCAGAATAATAATAAAAAAGTGCTAGGTCATAATGTTCCTGATTTGAAGGTGTTTGTATTGTATTAAGTATTAATGGCAGGAAATTGGCAGCATGTAGGTGTTACCATGTGATGGTTGCTGATGTAGTTCATAATGTGAATGCTGAGTTCTTTATAGGCACTGGAAACCATAAGGAACCTTTTCCTTCTCTCTAATAGAATTTTAATGGTTCACCTACTGATCAGAAGAACAGGCATATATAACAGGCATCTTCTTTTCATGCTTTGGACTTTGTTCTCTAAAGTTTAAAGCATGAGATGCCTGATAGGTGAACTTTTTCTTATTTCTGTTGTAGTGGTAAAGACCTGAGAATAGCAATGTGTTCTGAACCCCTCTCCTACCTGGTCCAAAGTCCAAAGATCAGGAAACGCAGTCCAGGGTCAATCCAAGTAGCCAAGTCTGAAGTCCAGTGATCAGAATGCAGTCCTGAAGCACAGCCCCATAGAGGCCCAGGAGCATCCAAGCCAAGGTCCATCAACATGGGCAGTTGAACAGACACTTAACCTCCCTCCTGCCCTCCCTATGCCTCAGAGCCCACTGTGTTCATGGAGTCAGGGGCCTCTCTGGCTCTGGTGATGGGTCCTGCTGCTCTGGTTAATGTGCCTTGACCACCATCCCCTCACCATCCTCCATCACCCCATGAGTTCTTCCTTCCCCATCCCTTGCTTGCCTCGGTGTGTCCTAGTCCTGGCTACACCCCTCACCATGATCCTCTTCCTCCTCCCCGTCATCCTGCCAGTTCATGACACAGTGAGGAAGTTGGCAAATATCCCGTAGAAAAGCAAATGAAGGGGAGCTGTCACTTAGAAATCATCCAGGTTTTAGTGGCATTTTTAGTCTCGGTAATAGCAAAGTTCTTTGGTTACAATGTGTAAATCGCACACATCTTTTTATGGCAAGCTTTTAAAGCCCACCTCCCATAACCGTGCCAAACTGTATGGTACCAAAGTTGCTGCTATCGTTGTTTATACTGCTGTCCATTACCATAGTGCTATTTCTTTTTTGACCCCAATGAAGTTATTCTTTATTTTAAGGTACCATTTGATGAAACTTGCATCTTGGAAGTAGAAGACTTAGAGCCCAACCAGAGTTACATATTTGCAGTTGCAGCATATGACTCAGATGGAAATCTTATCAGTGATAGCATTGGAGAAACAACTAAGCCAATTCTTGCATACCCTCCTCTTTCTGCTGCTGCTGTCCGAGCATACCTGATTCAGGTAGAAAATTTTATTAATGAAGCAATTCATATTTGATTGTGGTTTTTTTAATCATCCTTTTCCTTTTCCTTTAGAATATTGCTATCATCTCATCTCTCTCCTTGCTATTTTGGGAATAAAAACAGTAACTATTGATACATAATAGCACGCAAAACAAAATTCTTCCCTTGGGGCATTAAAAGAAAACTAAGAAATCCTGCAGACACAATCTCCCTATTCTCCTCTGTTCTCAATAATTTCCTACTCAATAATGGTGATAGCTATGGACATGTGAAAGTTAAGTTTCTTAAAGCTTATATTGGGGTCTGTTGAGGTTTGCTTTTCTTGTCCACACAAGTTGTTCTTGAATAAGTGCTCTTTTGTAGAAAAAAAAGGAAATGGGGGATGTTTATTGACAATGCCCCTGTGAACACGACATTCACTGCCAGTCACCGGCTAAGATCACACATTAGATTTGTACTACTTAGCTGAGATAAGGCAAGATGACTTGAGTAAACAAGAAATAGACTGCCCAAACTAAAGATGGGTTTGTGCTCATTTCCAAAATGAATTGCAGGCTTTGAAATTTAATATTGATTGCTCATAAACACTCGGTGTGGTTCTCTGAACATTCAGAAATGCTACATATGCAATTCTGCCCTTGTACAATTGCTGCCCTGGCCCTTTCCTTTTTTCTAAGGACAAAAAGGGCTTTATTTGGAGAAGAGGAGCAGGTAGCAGATGAAGGAAGGCTCCAGAGATTTTGGGAGACGTCTATCTGACCTCCAAGGGAAACGTTGTTCTCTGAAGCTGCTACAAATAGGTATCTGCATGTGCGCAGGTGCGATTTCCGGCGCCGCACCGGCTTAGTGCAGCGCGCAGGGACTCGCCAAGCAGGCGGCTTGGTTCGGAGGTGGCTCATGGGCCGGTAAAATGGTCTTTTGTGGGCCGCATCCGGGCCATGGGCCACATGTTGCTGACCCCTGTTTTAGACCATATGCCAGTATTTCTGTTCATGAAATGATGTATTCATCAAAACCTCAGGTCTCCTGAACACAAAGATCTTAAAGGATCCACCTGCCAAGCTTCTACATCCCTTGTAACACATCTTATTCTGAGCCTCCTTCTTTTCATTTTCTACATTCAACTGTACGATCCACCCCGCTCCCACCCCTGATTCCTACAGACTACAAACCCAACTCGAGTTCTTTGACTCACACCTCTCTGGGATTTGTGGCTTCACTTACTCTGCCACAAGCCCAGTCCTTCCTTTCAGCAGCATCCATACAGTGATGTACTCACTAAGGGATCAGTAAGACATGCAAAATGGTGTGTGCTCTCCCTGTTGCTGTTTTATGCTACTTTGGCAGTCCACCTTCTGTTCTGAAGAATGTTGCTTTCATTTACATGTAGCCTGAAAATTAATGATAGCTTTTACTAATAAATTTAACAGCTTTAGTACTTGTCACGGCCACCCAGGACGGGTCCCAGCTCACAAGAGACCTCACTCCGTTGCAGTTTATTTACAGGAAAAGTTTATTGAAGATTTCTGCTTCTCGTACAGTTCAGCATCGTGGCCGTACGTCTGTCACGTTAGACCGCTGAAGTCCCCTCTGACTCCTCCCCTCTTCCACACCAACTTAATAGCCTGGCTCTAGACCACCTCTTCCTCTCCTTTCTTTTCCGCAGGGTCTTCCTGCCCCCCTGGGTTCCCTCTCTCCGTGACTCGCCTGAGGCTGAATCCTCTGCCGCCTCTTCCCCCCTCCTTCTGGCTTTAGGGCCGGGCTCCTCCCCTGAGCTCTCTCCACTTCCGCGCGCCTCTACGTTTGAACTTGGCGCGCGTACGTTGCTGCTGACCTTTCTTTCGACCGCTACACCACCCCTTGTTCTGCTCTCCACCCTTTCCGGCTGAACACCTTGCTCCAACCCCCTTTCTCTGTTCTCTCCTAATCCTGCTCCCTCCGAGAGGCTGACGACTCCACCCCCTTTACTCCGTTCCGGCTGAGACGCCTCTTGCTGCGTCTGTCTTCCACTGGGCTCCTCTCCGCTTCTCCCTTCTCCTCCCTTTTGCTTGATTAAGGTAACCCCCTTTTGAGAATCCTCTGACTCGCTGCTCAGACTCGTGGATTCCCTCAGAATTCCGTCATCTTCTTCCTCATCCTTCTGCCCCTCCTCCCACTCGCTCTCCGTCTCCTCTGTCATCTCCTCCTCTCTCCCAGAAACCCTGACATCCATCCCCCCCTCGAAGCCCCCCCTTCCCCCCTCCCGCTCGCCGGGTGCAGGTTGAGGAAAACGTGGTTCTTCCGGGGTCGGTTCAGGATACAAGTTGTCCACTTCAACGTTCTCCTCTGTCATCTCCGTATATGCGTGTTCGAACTCGGGTTCCCCACCCACAGACCTCACAGTCTCTTCCTCCATCACTGCTTCTCCTGGCGCTGCCTGCCAAGGACCTACCATCCATCTCTGACTCCATGCCTCCCTTGGTTGATCCACCCACCAACAAGGGCCTGTCTCCTCCCCCCCCAGTCTCGGATCCCTGGTCGGGCTTGTTTCGGGCGTATGGCCCTCGGGTGAGGAGAAACCCTCGAACGTGCTGTCTGACAAAGTGGGCGTGAAAAGCCAATCATCAAAATACTCCTCGGGCATGGGCTTGTGCGGAAAAAGTGCATGGAACTCCTCCTTCAACAGGGGTTCGTCCAACGCGTAACCCGGCACCCAGCTATTGGCAGAGGCCGGAGTGCCTTCCCTGGCTAGAAAATATTCAACTCCCTCCTCCCCCCATCTCGAGTCCAGTATCTCTGTGACCTCGTTAAGAGGTTCTGGTCTTGGCGATTCCCCCCCCTCAGGCGCCCTCCTACGTGGCTCTGGGAGTGCTCCTGACTCTTGAAACCTGTGTGGGGTTTTGTAGGGAGTGAGCACCGACCTATGAAAGACCGGGTGCACCCTGGAACCCTCCGGAAGGGCTAGACGAAAAGCCACCGGATTGATCTTAGCCTCAACTTGATATGGCCCTAGCTGCCTGTGTCCTAACTTCTTCTTGGCCAATGACCTGGCCGGCATCGCGTGGGCTGCTAACCACACCCAGTCCCCAATCTGGATGTCCTCTCCCGCCCTCCTGTGCTTATCGGCCTGCACCTTATACGCCTGTTTTGCCAGCTCCAAATGTCTCCGCAGCTCCTCGTGCACCTCTTGCAACTCCGCTGCAAACTGGTCGGCATCTTGAGGCCCCCCCCCTCCTGGTGCCGCAAATCTCGGGAAGGTTCTGGGATGACGGCCATTGTTCGCGAAGAAAGGCGTCACCCCGGTGGATGCGTGTTTCGTGTTGTTGTAGGCGAATTCAGCCATCGGCAGATAGTCCACCCACGCCGCAGGTCGCTGGTTGGCGTAGCACCGCAGGTACTGCTGCATGATCGCGTTGACCCTCTCCGCTTGACCGTTGGTTTGTGGATGTCTCGCCGATGTCAGGTTGATTTTGACGTGCAAGATGCCCAGAAGCTTTCGCCAGAAAGTGGAAACAAACTGGCGCCCCCTGTCGGACAAGACGGACTGCGGAAGTCCATGCACTCTGAAGACGTGATCGATGAAGAGCTTTGCGGTCTGTTCTGCCGTCGCCACCTTGGCACAAGGGATGAAATGCGCCATCTTGGTGAACAAGTCCACCACCACTAACACCGCCGTCTTACCTCTGGAGCTGGGCAGGTCCGTAACAAAGTCCAACGCTACCCTCTCCCACGGTTGCTGCGGTGTCTCCAGCGGTTCTAGCAATCCCGCCTGCTTCTGGTGCACTGGTTTGGACCTCTGGCAGATATCACACCTGGCGACGTAGTCCGCCACCTCTCCTCTCATCTGGGGCCACCAAAAGTCTCTAGCCACCAACTCCATCGTCTTCTCTTTGCCGAAATGGCCTGCACTAGGGGCGTCATGCAATTGTTGCAGAACCTTGGCTCGAAGATCGTCGGTGGGCACGTAAAGGGCACCCTTACGAGTCAAAAGTCCATCTTGCAATTGGAACTCATCGTTGTCTCGCGACCCTCCGCGTAGCTCCTCCATCTTGGACTGTGCAAACTGATCCCTTTGCAACGCGCGTCGCACCGCGTCCAGGTCGACTGCGATGGTAGCGCACGTCCACGCCTGCGGTGCGAAAATGTGCTTTGCTGCGATTGGAGCTGCTTCCTCCAAGTATTGCGGCTTTCGGGACAGCGCGTCTGCAATAACATTGGAGTCTCCTGGGATGTATTCTATTTTGAAGTCGAAATCCGCAAAGAACTCCGCCCAGCGCATGTGTCGCTGGGTCTGTAACTTAGCCGTCCGCCAATACTCTAAGTTCTTGTGATCCGTGCGGACTTGCACCGTGTGCTTGGCTCCTATTAAGAAGTGTCGCCACGCTTTGAAAGCTGCATGAATGGCCAACAACTCCCTGTCCCATATGGTATAATTGCGCTCCGTCTTGCTGAGCTTCCGGGAGTAGAACGCACCCGGTCTCCAGTTGCCTTGTGAATCCTCTTGCAAAAGAACGGCCCCAACCGCTCTGTCTGACGCATCGGTCTCTACCCGCATGGGTCTGCCGGGATTCACGTGGAGCAGCTGCTCTTCGGAGGCGAAAAGACCTTTAAGCGTCCGGAAGGACCGCTCCGCTTGTTCGGTCCAGACGAACTTCTTCTTCTTGGAACTGAGGGTGTCAGTGATAGCCGCCGTCGCATTCGCAAAACCTTTAATAAACTTGCGGTAAAAATTGGCAAAGCCGATGAACCTCTGGACCTCTTTCCGATTTCGAGGGCTTTTCCAGTCCAACAGCGCTTGAACCTTAGCCCTGTCCATGGCCAGTCCCTCGTCGGACAACTTGTAGCCAAGGAAATCAACCTCTCTGACATCAAACTGGCATTTTTCCAACTTGGCGTACAGCCTGTGGTCCTTCAGCCTCTGCAGGACCTCCCTCACGTCCTTATCGTGATCCTCCGGCGATTCCGAGAAAATCAGGATATCGTCGAGAAAGCAGACACACTTCTTGTAGAGGAGACCTGCTAGCACGTGGTGCATAAATGCTTGAAAAACGTGGCTGCCATTTTGGAGACCGAAAGGCATGACTCTGTATTCGTATGTGCCCAGAGGGGTGAACATGGCGGTCTTCCACTCATCTCCTTTCCGGATGCGGATGAGATTGTAAGCTCCACGTAGGTCCAGCTTGGTGAAAATCTTGCCCCTCCTGACGGTCGCTAAAAGGTCGTCAATCTTGGGCATGGGGAAAGCTTTGGGCTTAGTCAAGCTGTTTATGAACCTGTAATCCACTATAAGCCTTTTTTGGGGCGTGTTTTTCTTCTTCACAAAGAACACAGGGCTGCCACCCGCTGCTTTAGATTCCTGGATGAAACCTCGCTTGAGGTTATGGTCTATGAACTCCCGAAGCTCTTGCATCTCGTCTTCCGACATGGAGTACAGCTTGGCAGCAGGCAGTTGCGCCCCTGGCACTAAATCAATCGCGCAGTCGTAAGGTCTGTGAGGCGGCAACTTGTCAGCTTCCTTCTCACAGAAAACCTCCAAGAAGTCCTGGTACTTGTGAGGCACTGTTTGCACCATACCCAGATGCAACTGCTGCTCGGCTTCTCCTCCCTGATCGGTCTGAAAGCAATGCTGAGCACAATACGATGAACAAAAGGTGATCTGCCGCTGGTACCACGCAACCGCGGGACTGTGCCTCTCCAGCCAACTCATGCCTAACACGATGGGTGTGTCCGATAAGTGGGTGACATTGAAACTAATAAGTTCTCGATGGTTGCCAATCTGCATCATCATGGGAGGGGTTTGCTGCACCACTTGCCCCCCCAGCAACTTCCTGCCGTCTACCGTGACCACGTTTAGAGGCGTCGTTGCAGGCAGGAGCGCCATGTTGTGCTGCTTAACGAACTGCAGTCCCACGAAGTCGGCGTTGCTTCCCGAATCGATCGTTATTGGAACCTCGAGGAGTCTCCCATCAGGCAACTGGAGTGTTGCTGTGAGCAGAACTGCCGGTCTGGGAGGCAAAGGGTCCACGCTCTGCAGTGAAGCTGGGGGCTTGTCTACAGATCCGCCTGGCTGAGCCCCAGTAGCTCTGCTTCCAGCCAGGCACTGTCGTTTCCCTGAAGCTGCTCCCCTGGTTGCACCTCTGCTGTTACAGTTGCCAGTGCTGCAGTGTGCTTCTGGAGCCTCTGGGGGCACTCTTTCGCCATATGGTGCGCACTGTCACAGATGTAACACTTCCTGGTTCCTCTAGGAGGCTTCGCTTTGGCTGCACCAGGGACAGGGCTCTGGGATGGCTTCTGAGCCCTAGCACCACCAATCTCCATTGGCTCCTCGCTGTCCTTCCCCATTGGCGAGGGGTGCGCACGGCTGAAATCCCTGTGCACAAAAGGGAGAGTCCTCGCTTGCGCACGCGCTTGGGGCCCGTCCTCCTCGTGCCACGGACGTCCCTCATGTCGAATTCCAATAGCTAAAGCCCGTTGCACCACGTCTTCTAGGGTCTGGGGTCTGTCCCCCCTAGCGATCTCATCCTTGATGGGGGGGCTCAATCCCTCCCAAAAAAGATCTCTGACCGGCTTACTGTCCTTTGGCCAATCTAAGGCGGTGAGCAATGCAAAAAATTTAGAGTGGTATTGGCGCACAGTCGCTTTCCCCTGCCTCAGCCCGTGCATTTGACGGCGCGCAATGTCCACATGCACAGAGGATTGAAAACAAGAATCCATCGCTTTGATGAACGCAGTTGAATTGCGACGGGCCGGTCCATCTTCGCGCCACAGATTGCGTAGCCAAGCCCTGGCCTCCCCATGCAGGTGCGAAACAATGAACCCCACTTTCTCCTCCTCATCTTTAAAATCGTGACGGAGTAAATGCAGTGCATATACGACGTCCGCTCTGAAATTGGGATAGTCTTGCAAGTTGCCATTAAAATGCGGAACCAGGGCACCCCCCCTCCGTCCAAGCGCAATGCCCTCCGCTCTGGAACCTGGGGCCCCCGCCCTGTCCGCGTGTTCCCACCTTGCCTGCAAATCCTGGCACGTCTTCTCCAAGTCGTCATTCTTCTTCTGCGAAGCAATGACTGCCGATGTGAGAGCGGTAACCTGATCCCGCAGTGCAACCAGCTGCTCCTCAGCGCTCATGGCTGCTCCCGTTCGTGAGCTTCGCAAAAAAAATTTTTTGCTTTCTGAGAGGGGACTTACTGTCACGGCCACCCAGGACGGGTCCCAGCTCACAAGAGACCTCACTCCGTTGCAGTTTATTTACAGGAAAAGTTTATTGAAGATTTCTGCTTCTCGTACAGTTCAGCATCGTGGCCGTACGTCTGTCACGTTAGACCGCTGAAGTCCCCTCTGACTCCTCCCCTCTTCCACACCAACTTAATAGCCTGGCTCTAGACCACCTCTTCCTCTCCTTTCTTTTCCGCAGGGTCTTCCTGCCCCCCTGGGTTCCCTCTCTCCGTGACTCGCCTGAGGCTGAATCCTCTGCCGCCTCTTCCCCCCTCCTTCTGGCTTTAGGGCCGGGCTCCTCCCCTGAGCTCTCTCCACTTCCGCGCGCCTCTACGTTTGAACTTGGCGCGCGTACGTTGCTGCTGACCTTTCTTTCGACCGCTACACCACCCCTTGTTCTGCTCTCCACCCTTTCCGGCTGAACACCTTGCTCCAACCCCCTTTCTCTGTTCTCTCCTAATCCTGCTCCCTCCGAGAGGCTGACGACTCCACCCCCTTTACTCCGTTCCGGCTGAGACGCCTCTTGCTGCGTCTGTCTTCCACTGGGCTCCTCTCCGCTTCTCCCTTCTCCTCCCTTTTGCTTGATTAAGGTAACCCCCTTTTGAGAATCCTCTGACTCGCTGCTCAGACTCGTGGATTCCCTCAGAATTCCGTCATCTTCTTCCTCATCCTTCTGCCCCTCCTCCCACTCGCTCTCCGTCTCCTCTGTCATCTCCTCCTCTCTCCCAGAAACCCTGACAGTACTCATCAATGTTACTTCAAATATCCATAGGAGAGGTATATGAAAAAAATGTTCTGTTATATAAATATTTTATTGAGCTTTGGTTTTTAGTTTAAATCAATGCAAAAAATGCAACTTTTACAACAAAGAAGCAAACTAAAACAAAAATGAGAGGAGAAGAAAGGGGGGAAAGTGTGTGTTACTGCTCATAGCCTTTGCTCATTTTATTATTTCCCTTTAGTCTGCTTTTCAGGTTGAAAACTATGCATTATCTAAGAAGGCATTTCTACCGCTATGGGACTATTTTGTCTTCGAACCTCTTATTCCTGATGTCACAGTTATTTCTGTAAGCAGCACTCTGATTGTACCTCAGAACAGGTAATCAGCAAAACTTGTTTTTAGATTATTAATGGGCCTATATATTTTTTAAAATAGAGAAGCTGTCTATAAGCTGTTTATTCATCTTCCTGATTCTTGCTGCTAGAAGGTGATAGGATATAGAGGATGTGCTTGATACACACCCCTGCAACTGCCTTCACGTTTGAGGCTGCCTACCCCAAACACATCCCAGGAGTTCACACTCTTGCCCCCATGTACCCCGCATGGTTCCCCTGCTGGAGTCAGCCTACTGAATGGTGGTGACCCACTACTCATGGCTCCCCTTTTACCTGCCTTGACCCAGCTAGCTAGCTAGCACCCAGTGGGAGCTGGGACCAGGTGCATCCGCCCAAGGTGATGATAGGCTGTGGGAGGGAGCAGGGCTGGAGAATACTTGGGTGCCAACAAATAGTTTACCAGAACTAGTGGAACCTTTTAGTGTAAAGTATCACAGCTAGTTTATCTCTTATTTATCTTCATTGCTGTTGTTGTTGTTTAATCGTTTAGTCGTGTCTGACTCTTCGTGACCCCATGGACCAGAGCATCTTCATTGCTATGCCATGTTAATTCACATATTTTATGTGCTTTGCTTTTTATGTATTTTGTAGATTAATTCCTGAAGCTCTATCTCGGGCGTCTCCAAACCTTCTATACTTGTTCATCAGGAGCATTTTTATCATCAATGACATCACAGTGGTTGAAGGAAATCTCTTCTGTGATTCTGTTTGTTTCAATGATCTGAGATACAGTAGACAAGTATGTGTGGTGTCACATTAATGCAGTGTCCTTGAGACTGACTTCGTTCTTTTTATGTGTCAAGTTTTAACACTCACTTTCCTATGCAAATTTAGGGTTGAGCTGAATTTTCACATGTGTCTGCTTTCACATTAATAGTTGCCTTTTAAAATAATAGGACTTTTGTTGTAGCAAAAGCTGCTTCTTTACACGTCTCAGTCAATTACTTGCCTCCGCCCTTCTGTCCAGCCCTTGTATTCTAGGCCTAGCATTCCTTGTGTTCCAGCTCTGCTCCCGATTTGTGATGTTCTACCAAATCATTTCTTAAGTCTGTTCTTGTTATTTGACCTGTAAGAAATTGATATTTTGGTAATGGTTTGCCCTGCTAGCTCGTGGCCATTATATGAGGCAGAGCAGTAGGGAATGCATGGATGGGTGTGAAATGTGAGGCTTCTTGGTGAATTGCGCATAAGAAAGCTTCTTCTCACAAGACCAGTGTACTAGCAACAAAAGCAATATTGTGGTTTCTAGAGTTAAAGGACGCGGGTGGCGCTGTGGGTTAAAGCCTCAGCGCCTAGGACTTGCCGATCGAAAGGTCGGCGGTTCGAATCCCCGCGGTGGGGTGCGCTCCCATCACTCGGTCCCAGCACCTGCCAACCTAGCAGTTCAAAAGCATCCTTGGGTGCAAGTAGTTAAATAGGGACCGCTTACTAGCGGGAAGGTAAATGGCGTTCCGTGTGCGGCGCTGGCTCGCCAGATGAAGCTTGTCACACTGGCTACGTGACCCGGAGGTGTCTGCGGACAGTGCTGGCCCCTGGCCTATAGAGTGAGATGGGCGCACATCCTTAGAGTCTGGCAAGACTGGCCCGAACGGGCAGGGGTACCTTTACCTTACTAGAGTTATATTATCTACCATTGCTTTAAATAATAGCAGCAGGGTCAGAAGCTAAACTAGTAGCACTGTATTTCCACCAAATAGATGGTAGACATGTTATTAAAATGTTCCATATTACAGTTTGGGTGCACTGCTAACTTTGCTTTCATTTGCAAATGTGATAAAAATTGTCTCTAAACAATTACCATATGACAAAAAAATACCCTTTTCTGGATTTTATGAAGAATACAGTGGTACCTCGGGTTAAGTACTTAATTTGTTCCGGAGGTCTGTTCTTAACCTGAAACTGTTCTTAACCTGAAGCACCACTTTAGCTAATGGGGCCTCCTGCTGCCTCCGTGCTGCTGGAGCACGATTTCTGTTCTCATCCTGAAGCAAAGTTCTTAACCCGAGGTATTATTTCTGGGTTAGCGGAGTCTGTAACCTGAAGCGAATGTAACCTGAAGCGTATGTAACCTGAGGTACCACTGTACCACATTTATAGTTAGGCTTATCAGAAATACCTGAAAATTTGAGATTCTGTACCATTTGCTGTACTTCTGATATTTGAAGAAAATGTCTTTTTATTTTGCATGTGATCTGTGACGGAAATGTATAAATGAAAATATTTTTTCTCCCAGGTTGCTAGAATAGCTGAATGTGGGAGAATGCTAGTGGCACTTGAACTCAGCAACTGGTTAAATGATGTGAATTATGCACTACAGTCAGTTGTTCATTGTTATGGTCTTTTAGCTCCCCTGATCTATCACAGGATTCCTTCAAAACCAGTCATTCAGGTAAAAGGAGTTTATAAATATTAGGCTGCATAATGTTCATCTTAACATACCCACATTAGTTTTGTTCAGGCATTGATTAAAAACGTATTTGTTCCCGCAGTCCTTCAGAACATGTTTAAAACTGATGATATTTATTACCATTTTGCCACTGATAGTGATGTTATCCATGCTTTAAAAACTGGCTTTACTGCCGCTTTGGATTCATTGTGATTGTTAGCTGCTCTGGGATCTCTCTGAAGAGTAAGGACAGGATCCAAGAAAAATAATGAATAAGAATAATTTAATGGTAAATAGCAATTAGTAGACATCATAATTCTTGGGAAGCTGGTTGGTAGCTAGCAATGTTAATCCTTCCACATTAGCAATTATTAGAAGCCAAGATGGTTAAGAATCAAGAAAGATGAGCAAAGATCACTCCTAACAGGGATTTTTGTCTTAAAATTGAACAAGAGATGAAAATTAAGCTAAGTTGGAGGAACCAGGCCAATGTGAGTCCTCAATCAGATAAGCGTGGCTTTTGGATGGAAGCTAAGATCAGTTCCCAACTGTGGTGGCCAGACACTATTTTAACTTAGCAAAATGCAATGTTCTTTCCCATAATTGTATGAAATGCATTGATTCCACAGATCTTTTGGTCAGGGCATTAGATTTTGGGTGACTTTACATGGCAAGCGGCCACCGTGGATGGGAGCCGAACTTAGCTTTCATTTAAAAGTGCCACCACTCATCCTCTGCTGATGTGTCTAGGAGCCCAGTGGAAGCTGGTGAGTGGTGTTAGTGTAAAAGCAATGGCGGCAACAGAGAAAGCATGCTGCAGCCTTTGCAATGCACCATACACAGGGCTGGGACAGGCCCTGGGTGTGTATGTGTTGTGGAGGTGGCGCAACACCATGCCAGGTTCTGTTCCGACTGAGTCCATTGCTGGCCCTCGTGGGGATTCATGATGATGCACACCTTTGTGGGAACATTGTAAGAGGCATCAAAATTGGCACAGGGCCAACTCAGCATCCCTGGGGGGTTCATTTTGACTCATCAGTCATGCAGTATTCTACTACTGTGTTGTTAAATGGCCATCCCTGTATTTTCAGATTATCATTAAGTATCTTACTGTTCTTCAAGAGATGCCATTGTCTACTTTTCAAAAAAGATCAACCGCATGCTACGAAAGCCTCCAGCACATGATTGCTTGCTCTTGTTATTTCACAGTAAAGGTATTTGTTGCATCTAGAATTTATTATTTGGTTTATTAACGAAACCATGGCTAACACAAACGTTTGCTAGTGTTATTTGTGAACAGGCCAATGTCAGTGCTTGACAACTCTCTCTAGATTCTTAGATGCTTCTGCAAGATTTGGATATTTCCTTAAACTTAATAGGAATGCACTAGAGAAGGATTCATTGTGCTAGGTCAAGCAGAATCCTTCACTGTCCCTGATCAACAAGTTGTCAACAAGGCCCTTAATCAACACGATGAATTGAATTTACTGCAAACAATTTTGGGGTTTCTTGCACACACACAAATTGTGGTTCAATTTTTAGAAGGCATCAGTGAGGGTTTGGTGCCACCATGTGGCCAAAGGCAGGAAAAGCAACGTTTAGAGAAGCAGAATTCCCATCACGCAATTTGCTTTGCTACCTTAGATGAAAGGCTCATTCACCATTACCGCTCCATCTCCGCAGGCATTTAAACATTTTTTCCTACCTATTTCCTCTATCTTATTCATTTCTAGTTTAAGACCTTTTTGTCTCCCTCAGTTTTGTGTAGTCAGAAGTTTCGTTTTTTTCCACCCCATATTTTTTTCCTCTCAGACTCCTGTCTTCCCCGTGGCTTCCCTGTTCCAACTGCCATTTTGTCTCCACTTTCTCTTCATCTAAAAAAATGCATGCATGCATGTATGTATGTATGTATATTTATTTAGATTTATATACCACTTTCACATAATAAAATAAAGGTTAAAAACATGAAAATGAGTAAAACGAAACAGCAAAACAATAATCCCCCTTCCCACAGACCCATTTAAAAGGCTGTAGAATATTAATCAACCAAAGGCCTGGTTGAAGAGGAACATTTTTGCCTGCTACCTAAAATATATATAATGAAGGCGCCAGACAAACCTCTCTGGGGAGAGCATTCAACAACCACGGAGCCACTACAGAGAAGGCCCATTCTCATCTTGCCACCTTCCAGACCTCATGTGGATGAGGCACACAAAGACACACACACACACACACACACACCAGATGCTGATGATAAAATGGGCTATAACCTGCAAAATTGTGCTGTAATTCATGAGCTTGGATTCAGAGGAGTGTGAGGTTGCTTTTATTCATGCAAGGGGGCTTTTATTGTTCCTTACCTATACCCCCTGTGAAATGGTAGTTCTCTAATGACACCTTCCCTGCCCTCCTCCCCATGTAATGTGCATACAGAAGCACTTTGCACCCACCAACAAGCTTTTTGGATCCAAGCATTAGTTTTTAAGATGTTATAGTATTCTGTTTTTACAGTATTCTGTTGTTGAACTTGTGGCTATCATACCTTTACCTTTATCACATGGAAATAAATATATATATATTCAATAGGTGCTGCGCTCATGGAAAGAATATGAATTAGCAATAGTTGTTGTTAACTATGGGAAAAGGTTGCTGGATTGTTCACAGGGAACATCTCAGTCGGCTGTAACTGCAGAAACAGGGGATGAAATAATAGAAGAAGAGGTAACTGTCCATACTTTTCATTTCCTCGTTTTGGATATTAGTATCCAATCAATGGCTTCATTGGGAAGGGATTAACTGAGTTATTTTGTTCGAAGTGATTAATTGGTGGGTTGAAACCGACCAATACGAACACAGCCCAGTAGCTATGTATTATGACATGCCATGTGTTTGACCGTCACATTTCTGCAGTTGAAGCAAATAGGAAAACCGGAAAGATTTATCAAAGGCTTACCATTGGTGGAGGTTGTTCAGCTTGATTGGTCACAAACTCTTTAGGTCCAAATTAACAAAACTCAGTGGTTTGAAGACTAGCTATAGCTTAAATTAGAATTTGGCAACCTTCTGGGGCTTTTGTGTTTTTTTACATGATGGTACCAGGATAGTGCCGCAGTGCGGCTCAACCTGGCTGCTGCCCTCCACTGTCTGGATAAACAGGAGCAACACCATTGTCAGGAGGTCAGTAGTGCAGCAATGCTCCACTAAAACAGCCACTCTTGTATGGATGAACCACAGGCTCATGTTTGTAAATCGGATGCAAATGAAATGTCATCTCTTTTCAAAAAAAAGAGGGAGAAATATTAGCTATTTGTTTATTTTACAATTAATCCTGTATTTACTGTTGTGATGGTGCTTCAGCTTAGTCGAGTGCAATATAAAGGGAAAATAATAATTTATTAACTGATTGTTATAGACTCCTTCCAGAAGGACAAAGGGCCAAATAGCTATGGCTGAAAAAGTAAATGAGAACTTAGAAGCTCTGGAAACCAACATGCTCAAACTGACGAAACCAGGTAGATTTTTAAATGTGTATAATTTTTTAATCTTATGCAATCTCTACTAAGCCTTTTATATTGCATGTCTTAAATATTGACTTTGGGTTTTTTGTTTCCTTTTTTGAATATGAAAGAGAGATAATGTAAAATCAATATTAATCTAATTTCTGTATTAATCCACTGTTGGTATTACCTTTAAATATAAATCTGTCACTTAGCAGACATAATTGTTTTTTATAATCCTTTATTCTGTTTTTATCAGAATACATTTTCAGCTGCATTATGGTAACTGATTTCTTCAAAAACATACTAGTCATGACATTTGAAAAGGCTCTCAAAACTCAAAAATTGCTGCAAAACATCTTAGGTATTTCCTATACGTTTGTATTTCAGCAGAAAAGGTGCTCAGCCTGTAGAAGTGATATATGTATTTTTTTTGCATTTTTATTTTCTTGTTGCCACTGGCACTCTTTTAATGAAGCGATGAGTCATAAATACAGTCGACAGAAACTATATAAAAATACACAGCATGGCATTTGCAGTGGGTGTACTCCCGATAGCGCAGTTTCCCTACAATCAAAGTGTTAACTTGAGAAAAGTTTTCAGGAGTCTGCTGTCCTATCATACCTGGGCTCATGGCTCCCAGGGAAGGCTGTGGTGGAGAGTGAGGAGACCCTTCCTGGAAGGATGGGTTCATGTCCAAAAGAGCAGAGTCAACTCAGATAAAGCAGATTCACAGGCTTGCATCACAGTATGTAGAAACACAGAGGGAAAGTCTTTCAGGGCTGCTTGCTGTGGTGGCTTTTGGTAAGAACTCATCCAGTAAGAGCTGCCTCTCTCTAGCTTGTTGAAGTTTTCTGAGAGCTGGCTTGTCAGGCCCTGCTGTCAATTAAGCCCCTCTGAGGATCTGTTTGTGTTTCTAAAAGGGCTATTGCCAGATTTACATTTGCTGACTCCTGTTGCATAGGGGCAGTGAGGAATGCATGGCGGAGGTGGCCTGTGAGTCTCAGGAGTCAGGTTAAGCCTTATCCTCTGGCCTCAAAGATCCTGGAATGGGGGATAATGGTTCCCTGAGGGATGTATTCTCTCCCTCTGAATTTTCTTCTGAGCCGGAGGTGGGATTGAGACTAGAGAACATGACATCTGCTCCATTCTAGCTGACCTGCAAGGTTGTGGTAATTTGGAGAATGGCTTCTGGATCCTTCACAACCCCTGTTTTGGAATAGTATATTTTTAGCTGAGGGCTTTAGTTTTGAAAGGCCATAACAACCAGAAGCTATCTGTGTTTATTCTGGAGTTGGTCATAGAGTTAAAGGTGCAAAGAATTACAGCATTAGTGATCGGTACAGGTAGGTGTCATGTCCCAGTTTATTGGGATAGTACAAGCCCAGAACTAGAAAGAGGAAGACCCTGCTGTTGATCTTGGTAGTAACTTAGGATGTTTAAGAGGAAGCAGTGGGGGCAGACAGCACTTCACCCCTTGAGATCACTATGCTGGAAAATTCCCAGAGAGCAGCACAGTGGTACCTCGGGTTACATACGCTTCAGGTTACGTACGCTTCAGCTTACAGACTCCGCTAACCCAGAAATATTACCTCGGGTTAAGAACTTTGCTTCAGGATGAAAACAGAAATCGCACGGCGGCAGCGCAGCAGCAGCAGGAGGCCCCATTAGCTAAAGTGGTGCTTCAGGTTAAGAACAGTTTCAGATTAAGAACGGAGCTCTGGAACGAATTAAGTACTTAACCTGAGGTACCACTGTAGTTTGGAACTCTCAGTGCAATGTCACTCTATACCCTTTAAGAAGCTCCTGCAGCCAATCAGAAGCTGCGGAAGCCCCATCGGACATTCGGGTTCCAAAAGAACATTCATAAACTGGAACAATCACTTCCGGGTTTGCGGTGTTTGGGAGCCAAAACGTCCAAATTCCAGGGCATTCGGGATCCAAGGTAGTAGTTGCAGCTTTATCAAGCAACAGCGAAGGAAATGTTTCCCTTTGCCTGGAGCAGAAAGTTATTTGGCACTTACTTTATGGCTGAAGCACTGTGGGAGGAGACTCACAGCTGCCAGACAATCCCCAGTGTTCTTCCCCATACTTTCTGCCATGGGGAATGTCACACAGCTGCTGGCATTTCCATCTTTGTAGTTCTCATCATGCTTCCCAGAGGCTGATTGCATCCTTGCCCATGGTGAGTGAAAATGTGAATACTTGTGGATGTGGCACACTCCCTAAATCCCTACTATCCATTGTGGTGCCCTTGAAAAGGTGTTGGATCTCCCATCAGCATTGACCTTGATAGCTTAGGCTGATGTAGTCTGATGTAGATGCCAGCGTGGTGTAGTGGTTAAGAGCAGTGGGCTCGTAATCTGGTGAACCGGGTTCGATTCCCTGCTCCTCCACATGCAGCTGCTGGGTGACCTTGGGCCAGTCACACTTCTCTGAAGTCTCTGAGCCTCACAGAGTGTTTGTTGTGGGGGAGGAAGGGAAAGGAGAATGTTAGCCGCTTTGAGACTCCTTCGGGTAGTGATAAAGCGGGATATCAAATCCAAACTCCTCCTCCTCCTCCTCCTCCTCCTCCTCTTCTTCTTCTTCTTCTTCTTCTTCTTCTTCTTCTTCTTCTTCTTCTTCTTCTTCGTTCAGAAGCATCTAGGTCACCCAGGTTGGGTACTATTGCTACAGAACAATGGAGGAGATGTCTGAGTATTACCCAGGCCTTTGGCTAATTAAATAGTCTATGACCTTTTAAACTGTATGTCTATATATGTATGTCTGTGTGGGATATTGATTTTGTTTGTTACTATGTTATGTATTTCTATGTTATGTATTTCTATTGTAAAACACCCTGTGATCCTCAGATGAAGGGTGGTAATAGAAATTTAATAAATAATAACAATGTGCATAATTTAGCTCCAAATCTAGTCTGTTAGGTTTGTTGGATTTCAGTGGGGTTTCTACCATTGAAAACAGTAGCTCTGAAAGTGCTTAACGTTGAGTAGATTGTGCTCAGCGTATATAACCTTTATGTATTTTTTATGCCATTGTTGGATTGTTTCCATCTAGGTCCGGATCTGACAGGAGATGAAGATGTTTTGCTCTTGTATCCTGTTGTTTCAAATTGGCAAACGAAGAATGCTCATAAGGAAGGTAACCATTTTAAAAGCATACTGTTTTGTTTTTCATTTAGTATTCTAACTGGTATCTTGAAAAATATCAACAAAGTCATCCATTTTGTGCAAGTAGAGCTTCTCCCTCTCCACTCCCTTCCCTGCCTGCTCTGAGGAAAACCCCAGGACAGAGAAAGGGCTGTCCTCAGATACTTACTTTAAGGTGGCTGGCTGTGGAATTCATGTCAATCCATTTTGCTGATTTACCTTCAAGTATCAAAAAAATTTTCTTCCATTTTGTTAGTTCTTATCCAATGAACTAACGGGGGGGGGGGGGGGAATTACACAGGGCCCCAGGCCCTTGCAGGCTGCTCCTGAGCTTCCACTTTAGTGAGGCGTGGCTAGCACTTCTGAACTCAGTAGCTGCCAGCCCAACAATATGGCACCCTTGCTCCAATAGTCATGTTCTTGGCACACAATCTGTAATTTGAAGAAAATCCCCCCCCCCCCAGTGCCTTCTCTCCTGGTCCAGGAGCTTAGAGAGGCAGTCATGGTTTACCTCAATCAGCACTGCACTCCAGTGCTGTGTACTATCCAGGTTAGAGGGCTAAACGCAAGAGCCATCAAATTCCTTGGCCTAGTCTGATCCCAAGGAACCGTTACCACTCTGAAGAAGCAAGGACTGTACTTCATATGGTAGCAAAGCTATGGAATATTGTAATCTGAGAGCTTTATTTAGCCATTCCCCAGAGGACCCTCACATCCACCCACCAGTGAAGCCAGTGGTTGATCTTGCCATGTGGGGCTGTGAGTCTTGACAGCATAGTGACAATATAAGAGGCAAGATTATCAACCTAAGAAAGGCATTAAGTCTTGGAAAAGATTAATTGAGTTTGTCCTCAACTAAACTCATTGCTCTTGCATTGCTCTTGCTCCTGCATTGCTCTTGCATTCTGTCCAACTCATCTTATCCTTTTGAGAGGGAGTGTCATAAACTAGGAGTTAGAAGGGTTAATTCTATTTTTACAACTTTCTAATGAGTATGTTTGTGGAATCCTCTAATAAAAAGCTGAAGCAATGCTAAATGGAAGATATTAACTATGATTATCTTATAAATACGCAGTGATGAAATTCAAGAAGAGCCCTCGCTTCCTTGAATATTTTGTTAAGCTTGTGTACAAAGCCATAACTGAAGAGAGATTTTCACGAATACTAGAATGGACTGATGATGTACTAGACTACCTTAAAAAGTAGGTGCACAAATTTAAGAGCAAATAACTGAAATTATTTCATCTCTGAGCTTTTCACTGAAAACATCCAGCAGGTCATGTGGGCTTTGTTATTGATGTTTGTACATCTTGAGAAATAATGGAGCGTGCCTCCAGGGGTGGAGTCAAACTGCTGCATTAGCAGCACTGAAGTGATCTCCGCAGAGTGTAAGCCTGGCCAGTGTGGATTGAGGTCCTGGGTTGCCCAGATGACATGACCCCCCTCTTGACCCTGAGGATTTGATCCAAAGGAAAGCAGAGCAAGAAGTTTGGCACTAGCTTGGCTGCAGGAATTGCCAGAAGAAGGTCTACAAGGTGCCACCCAACTGCCTTAGGGACTCCCCTCCAGATCTGGGTAGGGTTTACTCTTTAGCCCTTTCTTCTGCCAAAGATATCCTGCAAGGCAGCAGAAATTAAGGGTCAGAGTTTTCCTTCTCCTAGACGGGCTACCTTCCCAGGTTGAAGAACTCCACCGAAACATAATAGTTGTGAAATTACTCACTGCTTTTCCTTCAATATGAGTTTTGTTTGATATTACCATACCTTCAGAGCTCCCAAACACCTCCACCATTCACTCAAGGATTCTGGCAAGTCCTTCAGAACTCCAGGGAAAAGCTTAGGACTCTTTTCATCATAGGGCACCCACACTCAGCAATTGTTATAGCTTGTCTGTTCCTTTCTAGTTACAGAAGCTCATCAGAATTCTGTCCTCTGTTTATGGAGTTAACGCCCTTTCCTGCAGAACCCCTCCATTGAGGACAGAACATGTACATACTGCTGGTTGTGTCTCCTCACAGTAACTTTAATTTCCTTGTTCACAGACGGAACAGATTCTTTCTAGGTATCAAGCGAGTTGCTAAAAAAGGAAAAAAAGGTCGTGCAACAGTAAGTTGTATAATATTAACTCACTTAGACTTATCTGATGTGATTAAAATGCATTAATAATAGCTTACGTCTAGAGGAAAAAAATAGATGTTTATATATGTAAATATAGTGTTCATATATTTTGGACATGCCGTGAAACACACATATATGATTCTAAAATATTGTTATGTTCTTTAAAATGCCAATATTGCTGATCAGGAGCTGATATTAAATTAGTGTAAACTATAGCACTGTAGTAGAAACTCCGAGGATTCTCCTTAATAGCTGAGCGGTATAAGAGAATAGAGGGACGCAGGTGGCGCTGTGGGTTAAAGCCTCAGCGCCTAGGACTTGCCGATCGAAAGGTCGGCGGTTCGAATCCCTGCGGCGGGGTGCGCTCCCGCTGCTCGGTCCCAGCGCCTGCCAACCTAGCAGTTCGAAAGCACCTCCGGGTGCAAGTAGATAAATAGGGACCGTTTACTAGCGGGAAGGTAAACGGCGTTTCCGTGTGCGGCTCTGGCTCGCCAGAGCAGCGATGTCACGCTGGCCACGTGACCCGGAAGTGTCTCCGGACAGCGCTGGCCCCTGGCCTCTTAAGTGAGATGGGCGCACAACCCCAGAGTCTGTCAAGACTGGCCCGTACGGGCAAGGGTACCTTTACCTTTATAAGAGAATAGGGATAACGGCTTTCATGTCGTAATTGACTTAATTTATAGGTTGTTACTTGGGAAAGTAAGTTAATAAATAGTGTGGAAAATGAATGTTTCTTTTTTACATAATAGAACATAACTGGAAATATAACGTCCACCCATCCATTTTTTTGTTTCTTAATAAAATATGTAAACCAAAGCTCTAACTTGCCAAAGGTTTTTCAGCGTTGAGTTGATGATATATTAGTGAGAACAATCTATATATCTCTTAAACCTGTACAGTGGTACCTCAGGTTAAGAACTTAATTTGCTCCTGAGGTCCATTCTTAACTTGAAACTGTTCATAACCTGAGACACCACTATAGCTAATGGCGCCTCCCACTGCGTCTGCGCCGCTGCCACGCAGTTTCTGTTCTCATCCTGAAGCAAAGTTCTTAACCTGAGGTACTATTTCTGGGTTAGTAGAGTCTATAACCTGAAGCGTCTGTAACCCGAGGTACCACTGTACTTTTAAAATGAGCCTTCCAAATAATCAAATTGTATTGAATTTGTCTTAAATAATAATCACGTTATAACAAGATAGTAATAGTTCAGTGAATATGCTGCAAGGCTTTTCATACATTCAGAATCTTAATATGTTGTCAGCCCTATTTAAACTTGCATGGAACATCAGAAAGATAGCTTATTTCCAGGTATGGCAACAACATAATACAGTGTTACCTCAGGTTACATATGCTTCAGGTTACATACGCTTCAGGTTACAGACTCCGCTAACACAGAAATAGTACCTCAGGTTATGAACTTTGCTTCAGTATGAGAACAGAAATCGTGCTTCTGCGGTGCGGCAGCAGCAGGAGGACCCATTAGCTAAAGTGGTGCTTCAGGTTAAGAACAGTTTCAGGCTAAGAACGGACCTCTGGAATGAATTACGTACTTAACCCGAGGTACCACTGTAATATATAAATACATATACAGTGGTACCTCGGGTTACAGACGCTTCAGATTACAGACTCCGCTAGCCCAGAAATAGTACCTTGGGTTAAGAACTTTGCTTTAGGATGAGAACAGAAATCGTGCTCTGGCGGCACGGCGGCAGCAGGAGACCCCATTAGCTAAAGTGGTGCTTCAGGTTAAGAACAGTTTCAGGTTAAGTATGGACCTCCGGAACGAATTAAGTACTTAACCTGAGGTACCACTGTAGTACTGAAATAAACTGAATAACTGAATAAACTGAAACTAACCACAAATACAGCTGTGGAGGTATGCAGGGACTGCCCTCTCCCTTTCCTCCAATTGTACTGGGTATTGAGCTTACTGTAATGTCAAAAGAACCTGTCTTCTCCCACTGGAGAACAAATTTTGGTTGGCTACCAAGACAAGACGAGGTTTGTTTGCTTTCGCAAAAGGATGCTGCTGTGTATCCAGTTCCATTTTGGAAATACAGGGCACCACTCACCTTTCAAGAGCTGTTATGGTATGTTGTTGTTTATTGTTGCTGTTATTATTATTATTAATAATAATATTTTGTCTTTTCCCCCAGACTGAGACGTGAGACAGCTTACTCTGCTATGTTTTGTTGCTTAATTCTAGCATATGTTAGATACAAATTCTAGCAGACATTAGATAAAGACGTTATAGGTTCATGGTATAATGCACCGAAATGATAGCTCTTACTATTTTCATTCAGACGTCAGGGTCACCAACATCCAAGAAAAAAACAAAAGCCAAGATTTCCAAGGAAAAAAAACTACCTAAATATCCCACCAAACACCATGGTGTGGGCAAATCATCTGACTGGCAAAGGTAATTCAGCTGTTTTATGTGCTCTAATTAAGATTTAACTGGATTTCAGTTATGTCTGTTATTTCTGGATATGGCCTATCACATTAAAGAGATTAGAAACGGACATTGGAAAACATTTTTCTTTAATTTTAACTAGGCTTGAATTGGACTGGCTCAGATTAAGTTGAGCTATTTCCCCTCCAAATCAGGAAAGAACTAGAATTTAGGCAAGAAATCCAAAATGGATCCTGTTGCACCCTAACTGGGGACTCGGTCACTAACACCCCCGTCCACCCTATCATTGTTGGATTGTTTGTTTAATAAATTTCTAATTTGTTGCTTCAACTTCGGTGTAGACCAGTGTAGCTACTGAATTCCCCTCCAGATTTCAATAAAGCAAGGTCTTGTTCACATGTAACGCCCAGCCAAACCATGGCTTAGCAGGAACTAGCAAGTGTGGGGGCTTCTTCCCCAGTCATTCTGCTGCTACGCTGTGCTTTAGTGTGTTGTCTGAATCCAGGCTTGTGATTTAGCTCCCCAGACAAACCACGATCTATAAATCATAGAACAAAGCTTGGCTACATCTTGTGGTTTGCCGGGAGAGAGCTAAAAAAAGAGTCTAGGTTTGGATGCCACATTAAATCACATCATGGCTTAGCTCAGTGCAGTAGCAGAGAACAACCAGAGAAGAAGGAGGTGGCTGTGCTCACTCTCAAAGTCCATGTTTGCTCTTTTGTGCTAAGTTTTGGTTTGGCTTATCATTACATGCAAACAAGGACAAGATGTGGCTGTTTTTACAGTTTCAGAATTTTTTTTCTTTCCACTTACAGCCATTCTGTTGGGATTATTGTGAATTGTTTATTTTGGGCAACACAGGTCCACCCCCCTGTAATATAAATCACTCTTACTGTGGTTTTTATTTAGGCGAGAAAAAGAAGAATCACGAAGAGTAGCTATGCAAGTGCTGACACAAAAGCTGAATTTGCGTTCTAACGTCTTCTTGAAACGAAAGAGATGGCGGCGGGTATATGTTGAAGAGTTGCCGTGGCGATCTCAGCTGAACATTTACCTGGCAATTGCCCACTTCAATTTGTTTAAAAAACGGATAGAAGAGTTATATTCCATTGATGTTGATTCTTTGAAAAATCTGAACAGGTAAAAATGGATAAATGTGATGATTTTTAATGGCATAATCCAACAATGCCCTAGCAGCCTCTTTTACCTCCTGTCCTGCTGTATTCTGTGTTTTCCATAAACAAGAACTGTTATACTTCAGTGGAAGACGTGTACAGTTCAGAAGACTGATCTTGAAACTCTTGTTCTTGTGGCGTCTTAGCAAACCACTCCTGATGGGAAGCTGCTTTTCCCTTGTATGTTACCATGACTTAGAAGAAACAAAA
Organism: Podarcis melisellensis; assembly: GCF_964234715.1. Taxonomy (NCBI): domain Eukaryota; kingdom Metazoa; phylum Chordata; class Lepidosauria; order Squamata; family Lacertidae; genus Podarcis; species Podarcis melisellensis. Next base: position 41,353,424 of record NC_138542.1, read on the forward strand.
GTTATTGGCCTATTAGTGGAGTTATTCCCTATTAATTACTTTTTGGTAATGCATCTCTCCTACTTTCTCTTTGCTTAGAATTACTATGAACTTAAAAAGATCTGAAAGGAACAAAAGAAATGTACTTCAAGGCTTCAGAATTCTTTTTCAAACATACTTACTAGGCAGTGCTTTCTTCTTCATGTGCCAAGTTCTAGTGCTTGATATGACTTTCGCAACTCTTCATCCATTGATATGAATGGCCAGACAGGGTTACTCTGAAATAATTCCACTGAAGATTTGCTCTTGCTGTTTCCCCAGCTGAGTCTTAGTGTTTATGTGTTTGTCTGCCCCACTTCCAAGGAGCTAAGGATAATGGAAGTGATCGTTTCCCCATTTTATCAACTGGAATAGAAACTGAGCTTTGATTTCTTAACTTTTGCACGTTGGTTCCAACCTGCAGCTATATTTATAGTTTAAACTCTTTATTTTTTATTTTAGTTATTCAATTCCTGGCCTGCCTTTCCCCAGATTTGGTGTCCCCATGGTGAATAAGAAAATAAGAGTAAAATCAATAAAACCTGTCTTGAGAGATAACTAATATCACCTCTAGTTGTTGTTATAATAATTATATTTATACCCCATCTTTATCCCTTATGGGATTCAAGATGGTTTACAGATAGGAAAACCAATAATTAATAAGCAATTAAAAATTGATAGAATTAAAACTCAATGCATATATAAAATGTATTAAAACCATACAATAAATTACAATAAAAACAGCACAGCTGTCAGTTCCCAAAAGCCTGTTGGAACAAGAAAGTCTGGTAGAAGGACAACAAAGAGGGAGCCAGTCTAGTTTCTCAAGGAAGGGTGTTGCAGAGTCTAGGAGCAGCTACCAAGAAGGCTGATGGCCCATGGCTCACGGCTTCACCAGAAAATCCACACTGGGTTGGAAAGGTCACATGAAAGCAGGAATTAACTGAAACATTCAGCATAGTGCTGTAAATATAAAAAGAATTCAAAAGTATTTGCAGAATAATAAAGTTGCAATATTGTTAGTTTTTATGTATTTGATATCTCTTGCTTGCTCTTCTTAAATAATGAAATGTTTTGTTTTGCAGTTATCATGAACTAGACCCCGACGCCTTCTCATTAATCAATTCAGGCACTATAGTGGTGGCAGCAACAACAGAGGAGCAACTGAAGACTTTTCAACTTCCGTATTTTAAGAGAACAATATCAGGAAAAATCCGTAAAAAAAATGGTAATTGAATTAAAAATACGCAATAACAAGATAACTGTAATCTTGCATATTAAAATCCATCAACCTTCGCTCCTGTTCTTGTCCAAAAAATTAGGACATATAACAGTAACTATTTGGTTTCATAATGGATTTGTTTTCAATTTGTATTTCTTATAGAATGAGTTTAAAACAACCTTCTCCCTAGAGTGTAGTCCAGCAGATGGGTAGATACTGTCATCTGTCACCCAGGGGCAGGAAATGCAGTGTTGAGGGAGGTGGTTGCCTTGCTGTAGGCAGACACTCCCCCCCCCCATTTTCTGCCGCCCTTCTAGGCAGTTCTATTTCTCCTCCCTCGTTATTAGTCTCACTTTTTGAACTATTTTGTGCTTCCCTGTTCTTTTCTGCTTGTTGTTAGTGAGTTTCTGAGTGATTTTGAACATATTTTTTCTGTCAGCTTTTGGTCTTCTTCCTTCTCTTCTTCTTCTTGGCAGGTTTGGGTTTCTGTGTGTCAAGGGTTGTTAGTTTCCTATATTCCCATCTGATAGACTATCTTTCAGGAAGAAGGGGCTGTTGGCTTTATGTGTAAGAAATTTCTCCTAAGATCAGAGCCCGTCCTCTTTCATGTGGATAGATTGGCTTTCTGATTTTTATTTATTTTATTGCAATGTTCTTTTTTTCTTGCAGTGTTATTTGTTCTTAGCTTTTCAAATTGTCAAAATTGTTCAGTTCCTTTTATGTGTCAGAGAAGTAGTTTTTGTGTATTTTTGCCTATTTGCACTATTTTGCACTTTCTTATATTCTTATTTTTATTTGTCTGTCACCATTCTCTTGTTGGAGCAATCTTTTGAGACAAAATGGACTGTGGTCTCTACATACAGTGAGGCAACCTGCTTCCAGAACTCTGCATTTTCTGCCTGTGGGTGACAGATGGCAGTAGCTACCTATCTGATGAAATATTCTCCAGGAGAAATTTATTTCAGGTTATGCCAACAGCCACTATTATTGGGGTTAGCTGTTGATTCTCCTGATTGCAAGCATTGGGCCAGTGGCAAAACTAATGCATTATGAGTACGTAATGTTACTGAAGTGAATTCAGATGCTGATGGTGGGCGGGCTTAGTTTGATTGCATGGTGAAATATCTTCTGCATTGTTGTGCACCCAAGTCCTGGCTTTTCAAAATTCACAGACATTTTATCTTGCTGCTGACCAATTGGCATAGTTAGTTTTGCATGAGCTCCACATGTATTCCTTCCCCTGTGTCTCTTTTGTCTGTCTTAGCCAGTGCTTTATATTGTGCACCCCTGACCTCCTCCTCTAAGCCTTCATCCACTCTGTTCTGATGCCCTGTAGTTTGAGGTGCATCACATACCACTATTAGTTCTATATCTGTTCTTGGGACTCTTGCTCCAAATATGCCTGGTGTTTCTAATAATGTCTGCTTTCTTGACTTCAATGCTATTGCTGCTGCTTCTAGGATTTAAGTTATTGATCCTGTTTTGATTGCCTGCCTTGCAATTCTTACTGAAGTTTTATCCTGCCCATCTGTCCCAAGTTTCTATCTTAATTCTGCCTGTCTGTCTGATTCTGCCTGTCTGTCCCAGACATGGTCTAGAGATACCGATGGACCATGGGATAGTCCTTTTATGACATAGCTATGGACCCAGTAGGTCATACTCTATTCCTAATTTAAAGCAATCCTAAAAAACAATGCATACAAAGAAGGGTTTGTACAGCCTCTTTAAGGAGCTTGTTCCTTTGCTGTTTAGGTTTAGATTTTTCTCAATGACTGGTCTTAAGACATGTCATTTAAATCACATTGTCTATCCTTAGGGGACTGGTGAGTAATTTTCCCTCTTCTTTCTGACATTCTTAGAAATATTTGAAAATGGTCTGCATGCTTACCATTCTCTCTCTCTCACTTGATTCCCACCCCAGCCAAAGCATGCCCATTTCCTCCTGTTAGTTGCTTCCTGAACTGCAGTGCTCCAAGCTTGAAGACAGTACCGCCAGAGGAAATCTTAAGTGTGCTTAATAGAACAAAATTAGAAAGCACAAATCTTCACATTGTTTAGTCTGTTATTCATGTAATCCTTATATCTTTCTTATTCCGTTGCATGTTCATATGTGGTTATTCTTTTTGTATTTCTAGTTCACACTGTTGAGAACAACACTTCTTGTCCAGTTTAGGAGTAATGTGAAGACAGAGGCAAACAAAATAAAAGGGTGTCTCTCCGTATTACTTTGCTAACTTTTGATTTGGTGATTCAGTGCATTTTGTTATCAAATTGGGTTGGTGGTGGAAAATGGAACCTAATGGATTGCAAGCATCAGTTTATCTGCTATTTGGAGACTGATTGATTTGGAGGCTTAGCAAGAGTCAGAATATTCCTTGTGGCTAACTTGACAAAATGGCTGATGAATTCTTCAGAACAGCCATAAAATCCAGAATGAAAAGCACTGCAATTGATTCCAGAGAATTGATCTAGTATTGATCTGTTTGTTTGTTTATTGCTTGTAGCTGTGTGCATAAGCACGTAGTTATGTAGTCAGCTAGGAGCATATGTTTAAAATAATTCAACCTCTTCAAAATCTTTCTCTGAAAGAAATAGGGTTTAGATCAGAACACAATTATTCATCCTGACAATTGATGGCTTTTAAACAAGCTTATCAATACTATCTTTAGTTTAAGTGAGCTTTTTCGGTTTCACTGTTTGCTGCTCCAGTCCTGCCTTTCTTTTATGAGGGTTTCCAGGGCTGCTTGGTGTAATGGCAAAAGGAAAACACAATTCCAGTGTCTCCTTGTTGCATTTCATAGGCTCGAATAGCCCTTCCACATCTGTTGACGTCCACTGCAGCAGATGTAGCCCTGTCTTCCTCTTGCATCACTTGTCAGGCGCAAGCTAGGGAATCAGAAGCCTAGTCATTCAGTGCAAGAACAGTGAACTCAGCCATTCAGCCACCAGAGCAGCTGTGAAATATGGTAGGACCTGTCACTGTTTTTTCAGATGGGCTTCTAGTTTGGCCTTTTGATAAGCTAGGGGGTACTTACACAATTCTGGAATCTCGAAAACACCAGCCCTGAATATTCTGCAGCCAACAGCTCATAGCAAGTCAAGACTTCCTTGCTCTTCTTTGCTCAGACACACTTGATTCCACCTCCCCTGTCTTCGATTCTGGTCCTTCCATGCCTGCTTCTGACCCCACTTTACAAAGTGCTTCTTCAGATGCTGTTTCCAGCTCAAGCCTACTTGACCACAGTAATTGTCTCACCCCTGAAACTGATGCCACAACGGATCCCACTGATCTTTCCCAGCAGTCATCTTCTGCCTCAGATTCAGGTGGGTTACTACATATTGGACAAATGTCTAACAGCTGTTGAGTGGTTCCGTGATCTGAGGCATAAGGATTTCCCATCAAATACATCACTAACCTATCACTTTTGCAGAAGTTCCATCTAAGGACTCACTATATTGTCAGGTGCTCCATTTCTGTGTCAGGTTCTAAGCTTATGTTTCAGGCATCAGATGAGGATGAGATCAGGTGATTGCCAAGTCTTTGGATAGATGAGGATTCAAAAATAGAAGTTGTCAATGCATAAAGGAGCATATATAAAAGGCATTGCGGAACAGGACAAGCTGAAGAGCATACAAGGATGTCAGGACGTGTTATTAAAAAATATAGTAAAAAAAAGCCATCAATTTGCTTTCCTTGGTGATATAGTGGACAAGACTAAATAAAGAGCATCAATGAACCAGAATGCTATATGGGAGAAAGGGAAAAATGGCAGTTTCTCCATAGTCATCTAGAGCAGTGTTTCCCAACCTTGTGCCTCCAGCTGTTTTTGGACTACAATTCCCATCATCCCTTGACACTGGTCTTGCTAGTCAGGGATGATGGGAGTTGTAGTTCAAAAACAGCTGGAGGCACAAGGTTGGGAAACACTGATCTAGAGGGTTCTGCTAACTGTTCCGATACATCTTCAGTTCCTTTCTCTTACCAGATGGCCTCACCAGAGGAACTGACACCTGGCCCTCAGTGCTGTCATTCTGAGACTCACAACATTTAACACTCAGCTTGGAGGGGGGCAGATATGATCTCAGAAAGATACAGAGTCTGTCATGATCATGGGAGTGCCCACCAGAGAAGGCATGAGGCAGACCTTTTGCAGCTGAGGCCAGATGTCCAAGCTGAGGGCAGATGTCGCTTTCTGTAGCTGCTAGCTCCTTTTGGGGTATTGGGATTTCTGGTTGTAGGGATCTTCCTCCCAAGGAATCTCTGGTTTAGCCATCTGTGTCTGGCATCAGAGATGTCTTCTCAGATGAAGGGGTGTGGTCTCTGGTGCCTGCAGGCTCACACAGCATGGACCGGGGAGTGAATCTATTCTCAGCATTCTAGTTGCCAGAGGTCTCAGCCCCCAATGAGTCCTGATCCAAGGCCATGATGGAGTCTACTCATTCCAAACTTGTGTGATTCATTGAATTATAGATGTGCTGATTAAAATCATATCCTTTGTAATGTTTATATACATTCCAGAATGTTCTCGAGCATGTTTCTTTCTTGTATATTTACAATAAAACTGCAACTGTTCCTTTAGTATTAACCAGTCAATATAACTATGGACTAGAAAGATTACTTCTCACAGTATGTAAATAGAGAGAGGTCTGTAGCTCAGTGGAAGAGCATCTGCTTTAGATGCAGAAGGTCTCAGGTTCAGTATTTGGTATCTCCAGGCAGGGCTGGGAGAGATTCCTACCCAAAGTGCTGGAGACCTGCTGCCAGTCACTAAACAGCACTGACCTAGTTGAACCAATGGCTTTGCAAGCCAGTTTCCACCATGCCCCAGGTTGCTCTCAACAGTAGGTACAGTTCTTATGTAGGCCTCCTCTTTTGGGGTGACTGGTTTATGGGCTGTTGGTCTCCACACACTTGGGTCCAGAGCTCCTGTGTCTTTCCTGTGGAAGAAGGAGGCTCCACGTTTCCCCATTTTTCATTAAGGTTGAGGCCCTGTAGCTGTTCTCCTTCCATCCCATCAGGCATACAGATAAGAGGACCCCATCGTGCTTCTTTTAACACAGGTGGGGAGCCTCCAGGCAATGTCTAAACATGGTCTTCTCAGGCGTAGGGATTGGGGCCTACTTAAAGGTTATGGTACTGGCAAAAGACCGTTGAGTCCCTGCAGCCCATCTTATTAACAGGTCTGGAAACTACTCATTCTGATGTCTTTGAAAATGTGTCCTCAATTTAACTCAAATGTTGTTTGTTTTTAGATCCATTATATTTTTCTGATCACAACATTAAGCCAGATGAAAAAGAAACCCCGCGACCTCAGGGACTACCTCAGGGATATGTTACCGTAAAAGAACGTGAAAAAGCGCAATCTTATTCATCTTTGCTGGAGCATTTTGTTAAAATCTTTCTACATTTTAGAAGAGCGGCGGTAATGTTTTTCTTGAATTAATGTGTTTATGTTATTGTATTAAAATGTCTCTACCAGTTTCAATAGGTGATACAAACATTTGTTTCTTGTACTTCTATTAACTTCCTCTTCTATTCCAGATCTCAGTAGTGTAGTCTAGTAGAAAGGGCTCAGATCATCTAGGTCTTCCTAACCCTTTAAAGCAGGAGTCTGAGAAAGCTTGGCAGCAGCCCATCTGTCATTCACTCACTTTTGTCACCTCTTTGCTTCTTAACCCACTCCTTGTGTCAGTTAGGACAAGAATCCTCCAAGAGATGACTTAGAAGGCTTTTTCAGCTCTAATTTATATTTTACCTCTTTTCTTTTCCTAACAATTCATGGAGGAGAGTGTTCGTTACGTGACACATAAACCTTTGCACACATTCCCCCTCCCCCATCTTATTGCTGAAACAGTGAGGGAGTCCCAGTATAACTTCAAAAACCATTTGATCCTTCCTCAAATACTTCGGCGAAAACAGCCATGAATAGCCAAACCTCCTGTTCATATTCCAGCAGGGGAAACACAATTTTGACATACAATGAGCATTTTTCCGTGATGTGCAAACAATAACAGTGGCCCTAGGTGGCAGTGCTGTCCAGAACTATGGCTAGTGGCCACCATCTTTAATGGGGGGGGGGGGCTTGTAGCATTGTACATATCCCACATATCTCTGGAAGAAGCCAGAAAGACAGCAAGAAGCCCTTTAGCAAACACAGAGAACACTCCTAAGCATTTTCACGCTAGAGAAGGTGGAAGGCCAATAATGAGTTTCTGGGTAGCCTGTTGCCTAGATGCCAGCTTTCAGACCAGCAGGAGTTTTTTCCTAGCTGGAAATAGTACCTGGTGCATACTTTCTAAAATAGGAATCAGAAGAATTCCTTTTCTTGGTTTCTCTTATTGTATTTACTAAAACCTTTTAAAAGGCAACACCAGAATTATTTACAGTAGGTAGAACTTTGTTGCCTTTTGCTTTAAGTAAATGAATGCAGCCATAAATAATATGGTAAATGCAATCTTATATTGGATTGTGCTGTGTTTTCTGAATGGCCCCTTCAGGGAGCACAGTACACAGTGCTATAAAGCCCAAACCTCTCCTTAGAAGGGACTTGTCCAGCTTCCTAAGCACATGCTGTTCTACTGAGCACAGCCTAATACCATGTAGGCTCAGAACCTCATTTCTGTAATGATTATGTTGCACAAAGTGAAGCCGCATTCATAATGAAAGTCACCACTTCACATGCATTAGATCAGCAGCATGGAAATATGTTAGAAATTATAGCTAGGGAATGTACAAGTGGAAAAACACCAGTAAAATATGAATAGGTTTTGTGAATATATCTTGAAATGGCTGACAAAGATTATCAGAAAGCTGTAGTTTTAATCACTGTCTGGCTGCTTGGCTATAGAAGGCTCTCTCTATTTATTTCCTTTTATTTTCTGTTGTTTATTTTCAGCAATAGCCAACCTCTCTCCTCTCAGTTATTTTCCTGTGTATGAATTGGATATTTTTGTGTTCTCAGCTGCCTGAGAATTCAGTGGGGTAGTCTGCATGCTATAGAGGGAAGTTTGTATCCTTTTTTTCTATTGAAAAGTAAGAATGAAGAAGTAGTTAACATATTTTCCCGTCTATAAGACACCCCAATATATAAGGACCCCCTCCATTTTTGGGGACTCAGTTTTAAGAAAATGGTTTGTGTTTTAATGCTGACACCACTGAGAAATCTCCAAGCTCCACTCATCAGACTTGTATCTGACACTTTACCATCCAGGTTTTAGCCTACCGTGGTGGCCACTGGACGTTGCTTCAGAATGTGTGCCGAGACCTTTGGACCTATACCCAGGAAGCGCAGTCAATTATTAGACATTCACAATCTTTTCATGCACCATTTCCTATTACCAAGGAGTTGTTTCATGACACCATTTGGCTGCCATATTACATGGCATCAGATATGTTGCTTGATATGGTGGTTGATCTGCAGGCTACTGATTCTGTTAAGGTAAATATATTTTATTGAGGTTGTCTGCATACTGTATTCAGCTTCGTTTCTGATTTACAAGCAGCAAAAAAAATGTATTTTTACTAAAGGATTTTTTTTCTTTGTTCTTGTTCTTGGCTTATTTAAACCTTTCAGCTACTATCCAGTGTACAATTTATATTACAATATGGCTTCTAAAAACACAAACCTTAAACAGGACTAGCTAATCTTTTTTGGGGGGCCACATTGATGGATAGCCACCCCTTTGAGGTCTGCATCCCAGTGGTTGATGTGGTTGGTTTATATGTGTGCATACACATATTGCACATACATACATAAAGACCACTCACTCATACTTGCCACATTTGCACATTCACCATACAAGCAGCATACACATACATTGCACAAACTCACCAGACATGAAATCACTACTCGTAATACACTCATGCATAAAGACACCTACACACACACACATACCATTTTCAGCACTTTCATTCCAGCACTGGGGTGGGCGTGGCTGAAAATGCTGCAGAGGTCATTCTCTTTGTTCTAGAGGTAGAAGTGCTGCCTTTTAAAGAGCAGGCTAAGGACTTTATTTCCAATCTTAGCACTGTGGCGCTTAGCACCAGGATTGCAGATAAAACATAGTTCTGCCTCTTCTTTATCTCTAAAGAGCAGACAGATCAGTCTCTAAAGAGCAAGGAAAATGCTTTATCTTCCAATCAGATTGGAAGATAGAGCTAAAGGGGTTGATGGGTCACTTCCTGTGGCTTGGACTGTGGGTTAGACTTGCTTGCTTTAATCAAACGTTCGATTTGTGGTCATCACATGTTCCAAATTATTGTTGTTGTTGTTGTTATTTGTATACCACCCGCAAATGCCAGGGCAATTCACAAAACAAAATAAAAACAAGAACAAGCACATAATTCAAATCACACATTGGTATTTTTCAACTTCTGTTTTCTAAAATGATATAAAATTTCTGAGTGTTGTATTACGATGAATTGGAAACAATGTTGTTTGGGATATTAAAAAGAAGGATAGGTCTTACCTGAATAGTAGATTTATTACTTGGGAGAGGAATAGCCCAATCCAAATCCAAAGACTTCATCGTCCACCGTAATAAATGGTGTGTGTACTTGTGTATGTGTAAAACCTGAAAGATCATCTCACCCCTTATATAACAAATTGATTGCTGCTCTCTGCAGGTGAGGACCTTCTGCACACATCTTATCAGGAGGTCAGTTCTGCACAATGTAGACATCAGGCCATTAGTGTTGTATCAACTACCCTTCAGAATTTCCTTGAATATCAGTTTGGTGGTATCTGTGTTGTGTTTTTGGCATCTACTGAAGACTTCCTCCCTAAACAAGACTGTTGAGTTGAGGTCTTTCCCAGTCTTACAGCTGCACTGGAATTGCTATTAAGATTCAGTTCAGTTTTAGCAAACAGCCATTACACGCATAAAAATAACAACAACAATGCTGCTACTAATAGTGGTTTACATTTCTACTCCCCAACCTTTTTAGGGGATAAATCATTTCCCATACTCCCTTTAAATTTTGTTACACGAATTTATAGAGCCTTAGTAAGAAAATTGGATGTTCTAAAGGATATATACTTCTCTACATCAGACAACAGAATACAAGATTTTTAAAATGTTTTTATCTCTTGTATTTTGCTGCCCAGAGTGCCTTTTGGAGGAGGGGTGGCTATAAACAAAACGAAGAAACAAACAAATGGTGCAGCTGTGCAGCTCAGGGGAATCGAGCACAGGAGTATTCAGTGTTGTGCCCTCCAGATGTTGTTGGGCTACAAATTCCATCCCTGACCGCTGTCCACACTGGCTAGGGCTGATGGGAGTTGCAGCCCGAGAACATCTGGAGGATACCGCATTGACCACCTCTGATGTTCTATATCCAGAAAGGCTAGTTGAATAGATTTTTGAGGATAAGAAAAGCCTGGCTCATTTGCAGAACATTTATGAATCACAAAAGAACCCAGCGCATTTGGAATCCTTGCTTTACTATTCTCCGTTTTGAATTTATAGATTGTTGAAGCTGAAGGAGATTTCTGTGTTCCAAGTTGTGTAGGCGGCATAGCTCAAGATGAAGGCGGTTCTAACTTTTCATTTGAATATCCGTTTGATGATATCTGTGTTGTTGATTTGCAAGGAGTACGTAATTTGGTTCTGCGAACTATTGAGCTTCTGTTTTTTTTGAAGAAGTGGGAATCACTAGTATACATAGCCATGCAGTTCAACACAATTACACAGTAAGTAACATATGTGCTCTTTTTGAAGGGAAAAATGTGTGTGGTTTTTTTTAGAAATAAAATGTTAGCAGTTTTTAATTTTGAAATCTATCTGATTTTTCTAGTGAGAGATATACAGAGCAATTGATTCCACTGTTGGTATATGCTCAGAGACAACTGCAGGAAAGAGCACAAGTCCGTGACTCTACTACCTCACACCCTAAATTCAAATATCTTGTTACTGATACCGGACGCAAGGTGAAATGTTTTAGATGAGCTTACTTTGAGTCCTACATGTGAAAACTTGGAGGCAGACAACATTTCCACATGCCCCCTCATTCTAAAGTTCCAGGAGGGAGTGGGGGTCTGCAACAATTTAAAATACAACATTATAAAACAAAAAAACACCGTCACCAAAAATACGATGGGTCCCCAATATATACATCTCAGGTGTGGAGGACCAGGGCAAAGATATGTGACTTAATGGTGGAGGATAGGTAGGAAATAAATTTCTATACTGCCCTTCATCTGAGGACCACAGGGTTGTTTACAATATAAAAGGTAAAGGGACCCCTGACCATTAGGTCCAGTCGTGGACGACTCTGGGGTTGCGGCGCTCATCTGGCTTTATTGGCCGAGAGAGCCTGCGTACAGCTTCCGGGTCATGTGGCCAGCATGACTAAGCCGTTTCTGGCGAACCAGAGCAGCGCACGGAAACACCGTTTACCATCTCGCTGGAGCAGTACCTATTTATCTACTTGCACTTTGTGCTTTTGAACTGCTAGGTTGGCAGGAGCTGGGACCGAGCAACAGGAGCTCACCCTGTCGCGGGGATTCGAACTGCAGACCTGCTGATCGGCAAGCCCTAGGCTCTGTGGTTTAACCCCAGCACCACACACATCCCTTAGTTTACAATATAAAAACACAAAAATGCATAACATAGCAAAAAAACAAAAACTACTCCTCCCCAACACACACAGTTTAAAAGGTAATAGATTATATAGTTAGCCAAAGGCCTGGGTAATATTCTTACATTGTTCTGTAGCAATACTATCCAACCTGGTGACCTCTAGATGCTTTTGGACAACAATTCCCATCAGCTAAGCCATCACGGTCAATGTTGATGGGAGAGCTAACACCATTTCAAGGGCACCACAATGGGTACTAGTGCACAGACCCTCATTTTGAAGCATGTCAGTTAAAGATGGTGAACATTTGTTTTGATTGTTTGCACATCTAAATTATTTCTCTGCAAGGAATTTTCAGAAATCAAGTTTTAGGTAACCAAATATTGACATAAAAATCTGAGTTTAGTCACATTATTTCGAAAACATTGCCAATAGCTGTTACAGTGTGGAAAACATTTTTCTCTTAGGTGCGCTGTAGAGACTTTGTTGCGATAAAGCTGCATGCTGCTGCCAGATGTAATGAAACAACGGATGAGGATGGATTTGATAGTAAAGGTCAGAGCACATACTGATATATAAGTCCTTTTTATCTTCAGAAGGTTTTCTGTTCATGTCCTTTTGGAGTACTATGGCAATATTTTTATACTATGTCTAAATAGGCCATGCCTCAGTCTCATGCAGCCAGCCATTTCTGTGAGAAAAGGGATATTTACCATATTCTGTTCTGTTTTCCTGTGATACTGGATCTTGATTTTTTGATGGAGCTGCAGGGGCCTTTCATTGAAGAGGCAGATGAGTCTACTTCCGTTCTGTCTTTTTCCTTCTGAATTAGAATTTGGGTACTTTGCTGCAGCTCTTGCTGATCCAATTTAAAAGGAGCCCTTTACCTCACCCTAGTTAACTTTTTGAATGATAGGGTTTTATTTTGCTGATGAGGAAAACAACTGGTGTAGAGGCACAAGTTACTAATAATATGGTGGAGCTGGGATTGGTCTTGATAGATGCCAAGGGACCTAAACTGGGGATTCAGGCAAGAAGCCCTGGCTCCTCCCTTGCTAAACCTCTGGGACAGCTGGTTGGCCAATGGGGTTACTAGCTGGATCTTTTTTGTATTGTGCCACCCATTTAATAGCCAGAAAGGATACTGTTCCTTAGTCACTCATTCTGATCTGAGGACCAAAAGGGGCCTTGGCGGTGTTCTGTAAAACAGTTCCACTTCCGAGTGGGATGGTGTTGTGGTCAGATCACATGACCTCCACACGCAGCGGGGGTTGGTGAAGTCCCGTGTCATGGCCCCCGGCCGGCCAATCCAGTTGCCTGGGGGGCGTGGCTTACCCCTTTTAAACCACAGCGCAGCAAGGGGATCTCCCTTGAGTGGCGGCTAGGTATTGGTAAAACCTTGTTTGGGGGAGGGGAGGTGTGGCCATCACCTGCCCCTCCATACTAAAGGGTATTCTGTTAAAGGAATCTGGTGGTCGTGGTTCCTGTCCGAAGCCCAGGTGGAGGCTAGGGCCATGGCACGACCTTCCGGTGACTCTAGGGGAGCTTCCAGTTGATGTGCATCAACAAGCTCCCCCTACTGGTGGTTAAGCCTTGTGAGACTTCCTGCAGGTGGGCAGGAGTCAGATATAGTCGGTTCAGTTCCAATGCCTAAGCCAATACCACTCACATTCTGTAACCAGTAAAGTTGTGGCCTAAATTTTGCCCATTAACCTAAAATATGGTGTCCACGTGTTATTGTTGTTGTTTAGTCATTTAGTCGTGTCCGACTCTTCGTGACCCCATGGACCAGAGCACTCCAGGCACTCCTATCTTCCACTGCCTCCCGCAGTTTGGTCAAACTCATGCTGAACACTGTCCAACCATCTCGTCCTCTGTCGTTCCCTTCTCCTTGTGCCCTCCATCTTTCTCAACATCAGGGTCTTTTCCAGGGAGTCTTCTCTTCTCATGAGGTGGCCAAAGTATTGGAGCCTCAGCTTCAGGATCTGTCCTTCCAGTGAGCACTCAGGGCTGATTTCCTTCAGAATGGAGAGGTTTGATCTTCTTGCAGTCCATGGGACTCTGAAGAGCATTCAAAAGCATCAATTCTTTGGCGATCAGCCTTCTTTATGGTCCAGCTCTCACTTCCATACATCACTACTGGGAAAACCATAGCTTTAAGTATATGGACCTTTGTCGGCAAGGTGATGTCTCTGCTTTTTAAGATGCTGTCTGCTTTTTAAGATGCTGTCACGTGTTATTATTCAACATAAAGGGGAGGCCTCGGGGTTTTGACATGCAAATGTTGATCCAGACTTAGGTCCTCAATCTGTACAACTCATCGCATTGAATAACCACACAGTGCCCATTCATATTATTACTAAGCTAAACTATGGCAGTCACTTTGCTCCTTTCCTGGTCCTTCTGCTGCCATGCTACCCATCACTAAGCCATGGCTTGTGGTTTTCCTCACTCAAGACAAACCATCAGCTGGAACCAAGGATTGTTCTAGGGTTAACTGCTTGAAATTTGTCTGAGAAAGACATACCATTAAATTGGGTTTAGCCATTCAGCTGAGCCCTGTATGTGTAGCATCAGGACTGGGGGAGGAGTGCTGATCATTTATTACAGAATCCACATTTTTTCTCATTCACACCAAGCCATGGTTAGGTATAGCGCTATATGCAAACTGTGTCACAAACTCCTTGTCCTTATTTAATGCTTGATCTAGAATCTGGTATTTTAGCCTTCAATCACGTTAGCACGACACCTTTGGTCTTTGGCCTGCCTGTACTTGAATCAGACTCTTCAGCTGTGGCCTGTCTTGGAGTTTGGCCAAGGCCTGACATACCTCTCTTCTGATTTGAGGAAATAAGTTGTACCCTTTCACCAGTGTTAAAGCAAATTGTGTTTGTTGTCTGTTTCAGACCAATGTTGTCAAATGTGAAACAAAATCATTGAAGCATTTAAAACGTTTGCTGTATAAGAAAGGAAAGATCCATATTTAGGTTTTAATATATTTATTGCTTCAATTAAGATGCGGATCAAGGAAGAGCACTGGTTTCTGTTCCTCTGGATGTGTCAGATGCACTGCAGTGTTTCAGTGAAAGCCTGGAAAAAGCAAAATACCACAGTAGATCTCTTAAATATAGCAGGAAATTGCTTGCATTATTTCTTGCTCACACACAAGGTGAGTAATTGCTATAACATCTGTTGGTTAACAACAAGATTGTGTGTACAATTGATCTACTTTAAGAAGTCAAATACTGGAAAGCTTAGTGTGAAAAAGAAGGTAATTATTAATGCAGATGCTTTTTATATTCATATGAGAAGTTATGAGTTTGGTGATATAACCACTACATGGTTATCTTAGTTGAGGACCATTGTTCTCTTACATCTGCACCAGCCTTAAATGTGAATATCTTTGGCAAATTAATTTTAATTCTGTGTTTGTAGAATTTATACAGATTCTGTATTTGCAGCCAATAGATTGTGTTGGCTAGGAAGTGTAAATAAGCATTTTTTCCCTGGAATTACAGAGCATTACCTTTGAAATTAATCTTTTTCTACAATTAATTGCCACCAGAATCAAAATCTTTTGGATAGAGTATATTCAGTATATTAATCACTTTTCTAATCTAGAGTGTGGAAGAGTAGACACAAGATGGAAGGCATCTTCACATGGAAAAGTGGAATTTATGATGGGGGCTGAGTTCACATATCAGCCAGAACCACCTGATTTTTCTAATGAAAATTTTACTAGCATTAGTTTGGTTCAAGGCAACTCCATTCCCCGGTCAAAACTGTCAGTAGTCATATCTTCATATGAGCAAACTCTTGGTAAGATTATAATTTGTTTTGCTTCCCTTACAAATATATATGTACAGATATATACTTACAAGTACAGTGGTGCCTCGCAAGACGAAAAGAATCCGTTCCGCGATTCTCTTCGTCTAGCGGTTTTTTCGTCTAGCGAAGCAAGCCCATTGACAGCTTAGCGGATTAGCGCTACAGCTGTCAAGCGGCTTCCAGCGATCAGCTCTTAAGCGGCTTATCAGCGGAACAGCTGATAAGCGGCTTGGCGGCTTAGGAAAAGGGCAAAAAAAGCGAAAGAAACCCGCGGGGGGACGCAAGATTTTTTTCCGTCTTGCGAAGCAACCCCATAGGGGAATTCGTTTTACGAAGCGCCTCCAAAACGGAAAACCCTTTCGTCTAGCGGGTTTTTCGTCTTGCGAGGCATTCGTCTTGCGGGGCACCACTGTATGTGTCCACAAATTTTGGTGGCATATAGCCTATCCCATGAAAGTTTCTTCTGTACCCATATGCTTTTTTCTACTGTAGAAAAGATCTTTGGCTGAGATCCTGAGTTAGCTCCCCATCCCCTGATTTATTGTTAAGTGGCTTCGGGATTTTTATGGGGATTCATAAGTGAAATAAATGAATAATATTATTCAGGATAATGATTTATTTCTGAATTCATATAAGTTGATTTACATAAATATATTAAGTGTGTATTAATATTTATATTTTTTAAAAATTCTCCTTCAACCAATGAAAAACAGAGGCTCTTCAAAAAAATGATCAGCAAGACCTCATGGTGCAGGCTTTCAGTGAACTCGGAAATATTCACTTTTATACAGGAAACAAAAGGTATCTATAGTGCAACAGATATAAAATGAAACTGTCCTTAAATTTTCAGTTTTAATGCATAATTAGCTAAAGCATAGCTAAAGGCTGTTAACTGAAGTCTAAGGGACCTGCAAATACTATTGTTTTGATTGAGACAAGGTTTTATGTTCAAGTGTGTGCCAGTGTTACTGACATATGCTTTGCTTGCGTTTGCATCATAAATTTTGTGGGAATCCCTTGTTAAGAGCGGTGAAGGGCTTTACAGCCGTTCTTTCCACCTTCTGATAGGAAGCACTTGGAGCAGGTACTTCAATCCCAACCTGCAACTGCACATGTGGCTGCTTGAATCAAGTGGGTATTTCAGAGGAAAATAAGAAAAACATTG
This sequence comes from Podarcis melisellensis, assembly GCF_964234715.1. Taxonomy (NCBI): domain Eukaryota; kingdom Metazoa; phylum Chordata; class Lepidosauria; order Squamata; family Lacertidae; genus Podarcis; species Podarcis melisellensis. The sequence continues at coordinate 41,370,236 of NC_138542.1, forward strand.
TACATAATAAGTCAGCTAGTGATCGGTTTTTATTTTGATGTGATTTTAATTGCTATAAACAGCTTTAATATTTTTAAATGAAATTGTGATAAGCAGGGTTGTTGTTTTTTTACAATAACTAAGTAAAATGTGATTGTATGAACTGAAAAACAAAACAAAACACAAAAGTTAGCTTTGAAGGAAAGTGTCCCTACTTTAATTTAGGTCTTAATGTGCATTTGGTTTTAGTTTTAACATTTCCCCATTTCCAGGGGAAGGTCAGCAGAGTGTCCAGAAGGCAGAAGAGATTGTGTTCCGTTAACCATCCTTTGCTGGTGGAAGAATAGCACTGTAATTTATAGAGCCTTCATAACTGGGCCAATTTCTTGTGGGGTTCAAGCAACCTTTGGGGAGGCAGGATTGCCAGCATGCATCCAGTTCTGCTCCTGCCTTTGGTTGAAGTGTAGCAGTCATTTTCGCTCTTGCTCATCTTTCAGTTACTTCTCTCTGAATTTCTTCTAAACCTTTCCTCGTCTGTCATAGGGAATTAGTAATAGTCCTCCTTCCCCCATGGGCACATTCCCCTCTGGTTCCCTTCACTCCGTAGCTGTTATTTTTATTTCCCACCCTCTGCCACGCAGTTACTTGGGCAGCACCCAGTACCTACACCAGGCACTACCGCCAGGATGCTTTGGATTCGGCATTTGGCAGGTGGTCCTGCAGCAGGTCCTCCTGCCACAACCTCTTGCCCTTGCACTCCCACCCTAGAAAGGTTAGAATCCCACTCTACCGACCTTTCACTGGAAATTGGGGAGGAAATACAGTTGTACCTGCTTGAAGTGTACTTTTCCATTTCCTAATGAAAGGTCGGCAGACCCTGCCCTAGTTGGGTTGGCTGCAGGATTCTTGTTATTAGCACAAGTCCCATTGACATTGGGAGGTGGTATGTTTTCTTTCTGCCCTTATACTCCCGGCTGTCAAGCTTGGCGAGTCCATGACCTGAATGCTTGTTGGAAGTCCTGACTCCCCAAAAGTTGCTGCCTGCCTTTGGATCACAAGGTGGAGACCTCAACCCACGCTGCTGACCTTTCACTAGGAAATGGAAAACTACACATCAGGCAACTGCAACTGTACTTTTAAAAGTGCAAGTGGTTTGCATGCATGTCTGTGGGGTGCGAGGCTTCTGTATGCAGTTGAGTGCTGGATTTGGCCTGGGAAAATCTCTCTGTGTGTGCAGTTTAAGTAGATTAATATTTGCTGCAACCTGAGAGGTGTGGAGGGCATCTATCTTACAATATTTACTGTATACAACATTTTTTTTTAAATAATATTTATTAGGCATTTCCAATTATAACAATATAAAAAACAAAGCATCCCAATTTAGAATCTTATTTTCCATATCATCTTTCCAAGACTTCCCCTCCCCTCCCCCTCTTGCATTCCAATTCTTACAAATAAGTTCAGCAATTTCTTATCCCAAATTTTAGACTTATTGTCATTATCCCAATTTTAAAAATATTTGCCCACCTCCTAAAATCGACTTAATCCCTTCCACGCGTTCTCCCCTTTAAAATACATAATAGATTAAGATATAATAAGATAAAATATAGTTTTACAACCTTTGGATTCCAAATTTCCCTCCCCCTTTCCCCGGTTGCGTCCCCAATATTTCTCGAATCTGATGTCTTCCTGGAGCTCCCACCTTTTTTTTAAACCATAGTCCTTTACCAGTCATTTTTAATTTTATATATCCAATCTTGGAAGGAGTCTGTCTCAAAAAGGCCCATTTTTTCCATCCAGACTTTTATATACTTGGGAGTGAAAACTCCAATTTTACTTCTTTATACTTTTTCAAGTCTAGATGTTCCAAATGTTCCTGCTTCCAACTTTGTCCAGTTGTTAATTGTTCTTTTACTGTATACAACATTGCAGGCCTCCTATAAAGCATCCTTGCTCAGCACAGTCCCCTTCCTTGCAACAGGGTTTGACAATGGCCTACACTGCAAGATTGTTCTATACTACTTCCAGAGCCCAAGTGTTGGGATTTATCAATGGACAATTCCTTTATCCCATTCTGAGCCTGACCTGAAGTATGCAGTGTAAGCAACACTGCAGGGCAATCAGATCTCTTCCAGCGATAGTCCCCTCCAACCTTCATAATGGGCATGATGAATTGCATTTGCTTTGGAATTTGCCTAGGTTTCCTTAGTTCCTACCTGGGAAGCAGCTGCTTTTCAGCATCCCTGGGTAGATTGTCCCACTGTTTATGAAAAAGAGAGGGAAATCATGTATTCACCTGCCAATTTTACTATTTCTGGGAGGCAATGACATCTCTGATTGATGTGGGACATTTATGTTCCTGTGTTTCCTGGCCATGCCACTTAAAAAACACAGACATCATGGAGTTGGCAGGGACCTTGAGGGCCATCTAGTTCAGTCTCCTGCATTGCACAATCTCAACATGTGGTACCCATCCAATTTCAAACCATACCAGACCCTGCTTAGCTTTGCAAACATACCAGCAGTTTTATTGCCGCACCACTAGGTGGAGTGTGTGTGTGTGTGTGTGTGTGTGTGTGTGTGTGTGTGTGTCCCTCCATAGATTTCTTTTTTTTTTGTTAAGTTGCAGACCAAGGTATAGGAAGAGTAACTGGAAAAAAATATGCCTCTTGTGTTTGATTTTCCAGTTTTTGCAGTTCGCACTGCATTTCATTAACCTGTTACATCTGCGCTTGAGGGTGTGATGCCAAAGAAAATATTTTCATTATCTTGCATTTTAATAAATGTCAGTGAAACATTGGATATTTTTAAATGTTTTTCAGAGCTGCTTTCAAATGCTGGTGTCAAGGCCTTGATGGAGTCCTGAAAATAGTTGATGCACTTAATCACTGGCACGAGTTAGACGGCTTGTCAGAGAATGCCACTGGCAACTTGGCAAATAGCTCTCAAGGTTACTGTGAGAAATTTGTTTCTCGGGGTGGAATTTGGGGTTGCTTACAAGGAGCAATCTTAGCAGCCAAAATAGCTCAGTGAGTATCAATGCAACCTTCTCAGCCACTGATCCTAGAATAATTCATGCGTATATAATAAAGGATAGAATACTTCTTATTGTTAATGAAGTTCTTTTTTAAAAAGCGCCTATCAGAAATACTGATAAATAAATCATTCAAACATGCTGTCTAAGTTTATATTCATACTGCATCTTTATCCAAGTTACCTTGTACAGGCAATCTTCATTTTGTGCAGGGGTTCTGTTCCAGACCCCCACACGCGTCGGTGGAGCCTGCATAAGCCCACTTTGCCCAGCTCCGTCCCACCCCTCCCCTTTTCATGATGTCTTTATGACATTTGGGAGCTGCTTCCAGGTTCGACACCATGCTTGTGTGCATGATCGTGTATCATTTGCATGTGCCTATAGCAGGAGTTGCCTGTAATATCATCTCGGTTTTTTATTATCATTTGAATTTAATATGTATTTCCAGAAAAATATAGGATATTTAATATAAAATAACAAGTTGAAACACATAGCCACACAAATTACAGTAGTACCTCGGGTTAAGTACTTAATTTGTTCCGGAGGTCCGTTCTTAACCTGAAACTGTCCTTAACCTGAGCTACCACTTTAGCTAATGGGGCCTCCTACTGCCACCATGCGATTTCTGTTCTCTTCCTGAAGCAAAGTTCTTAACCCGAGGTACTATTTCTGGGTTAGCGGAGTCTGTAACCTGAAGCATATGTAACCCGAAGTACCACTGTATACTCCCGTGTGCCACCCTGAAAGTAAGGATGGGATAAAAATACCAGAACATTTACCTAGAGGGCAGGAAGGGAGGGAGAAGGTATATGCTCTGCACATACTCCAGGAGAGCATCAGCAGAAGTGCTGGATTGGCTTTGGCAATATGCTCAAATAAGCCTTTCCCTCTCCCTTCAAGTATGTGGCAGTGACTCCACTGCCAGGAAGCCCAGATATGCGGCAGCACCCTTTCTCAGTGATCCCTCTTTACCCCAGTTCTTCTACCTTTAACATGAACCTGAGGGGTAACCACAAGCCTATTATGAGTCAAATGTTCCCCTCAAATATATGTGTGATGCATTCAGAGATCTTACTTAACATAACCAAAGCATATAAGTAGAAAAATGTATTTGCTGATCATTATATCATTGTCTGATATAATACGTAAACATGAAGGGTTTTGTTTTCAGGTAGAAATAAGTTCAAAATATTGGTTACATTAAAGCAGTCACAGTGTCCCCCCCCCTTTTGCTTCTCCACATAGGTACATATTGTTGTATGATGTGAAATTAAGAACCAAAGCTTGCATTTTATCCGCCATTCTCTTCAAGGTAATCAATATGTTTTAATTTGTATCTTGTCTAATAACTGATAAAAGTTGTTTTCGAGATTTTCACTCTCAATAAGTAGGTAACGGTTCTGGCAATAATGCCTGCAATAGTGTGTGAAAGCCTCTTACTAGCTTGGTTTGCAGAACAATCTTTTTAGTGGGTTAATCCACCAAAAATAGGGTTCTGAAACATCTGGAAGTGAAGGAAGGAAAGCTGCTGGTAATCTAGGAAGCAAGGAAGGGCCTGAAGTCTAGAAAGCTCATAGGCAGATTTCTGACTTGCTTGGATGATCAGCAACTTAAAATAAGCAAAGTCAAGTCTACTGAGAGCTATGAAGGACAGCAGCTGAGCTAGGAATTCCATCTGTGGGGATTGAAGCATGCTCCAAAAGGGCTTTGGCTAGATGAAACTGACTGCTGCTTCTGTCTGCCTTTGTTTCTAAGAAGAAAGGAAATTTGGGAGGCCTGCTCCCACCCACAAAATATACAAACTATCCCTTTTGCAGAAGCTAGAGGCCATATATTGTGTCTGCTATTGTTCTGTTTCAGTATGATGAAGATGTGTCTTGAGCTGCCATAACCCCAAATAAGCTATGAAAAGGCATGACAGAAGTGGAAATCCCAGCTAGACTGTTTGATTCAAGGTGGTAGTTGTAGACAAGCACCAAGTAGGCCTCAGTCCACTTTCAGGTGGCTTTCAGCACTGTAGCTAGCCCAGTGTCTCCTGGCTCATCTACCCTACCCTGCTGTAGCCTTTGGATTGGGCTGACATCAGCATCAGTAGTTCCATGAAAGTGTTGTTGCTTGCATAGGCATGTTGGGGAGCAGGAGTTGGCTGTAGCATGTAATGTTGGAGAGAGGGAAAGAAAGAAAGAAAGAAAGAAAGAAAGAAAGAAAGAAAGAAAGAAAGAAAGAAAGAAAGAAAGAAAGAAAGAAAGGAAAGAGTCTCTGGTTTGGTAAATTCTGCTTAAAATGGGAAGGATGAGTCACGATAACCCCAGAGCCAATGTATGCACTAAGCTTAAGGAAAGATGAATGATAGAACTGCCTGTTACAAGGAAATCACTGCAGAGGGAATAATCTAGCAATTTGTAATTTCCATCTTTCAGTTGGAAATTATTTCAGCCACTGCCAATTGATTATGTCTAACTCTTCCACTCATTTTGCGAGTGGCTCCACACCTATGACCAGTGGACCACAGTAACCCTGAGCCCTGTCAAATAATTTCTGGAGGCAGAACATTCAAGAACTCTTGTTCTAGCCAACTGGCCACTTAAGACTGGTTTCAGATCTAGATTTGTTGTCGTTTAGTCATGTCCGACTCTTCGTGATCCCATGGACCAGAGCACGCCAGGCACTTATGTCTTCCACTGCCTCCTGCAGTTTGGTCAAACTCATGCTGGTAGATTCGAAGACACTATCCAACCATCTCATCCTCTGTCGTCCACTTCTTCTTGTGCCCTCAATCTTTCCCAACATCAGAGTCTTTTCCATGGAGTCTTCTCTTCTCATGAGGTGGCCAAAGTATTGGAGTCTCAGCTTCATGATCTGTCCTTCCAGTGAGCACTCAGGGCTGATTTCCTTAAGAATTGATAGGTTTGATCTTCTTGCAGTCCATGGGACTCTCAAGAGTCTCCTCCAGCACCATAATTCAAAAGCATCATTTCTTCGGCAATCAGCCTTCTTTATGGTCCAGCTCTCACTTCCATACATCACTATTGGGAAAACCATAGCTTTTATTATACGGACCTTTGTTGGCAAGGTGATGTCTCTACTTTAGATCTAGATAGTAATAGTAAATTAAAACTTTAATTAATAAGCAAGAGAGATTCCTGTATGTGCCATGAAGCATTTGTGCAATGTAATGATCCCACTTGTTCTAGACTCAATAAAACAAATGTTTATTCTATATTAACATCTTAATTTTTTAATATGAAGCACTACACGTTAATTAATGTGGTTTTAATGGGTATAAACTTTTGTACAGATTTGGAAGATTTTAATAACTGTATAATTTCCAGTCCCTCTTTAGAGTTTCACTACCACATCCTAAAGCAGATTGTGACTTTGCACAATATGAAACAGATATATTAATTCCTGGCATTGATCTATTCACGGATTACCACAGAGCTGATGTCGCAACAGTTGTTGGAAGCCTGACTTACGTTATATATGAATTGCATTGTAACAAGCAAAATCTAATAGTAAGTTCTCATAAAGTATATATAAGACATTTGTAATTCTTTTAAATGTTGAAATGGGTTATAAATTTGGTCTGTAGTTTCACTTTTATACTACTCAAGGAGCATGAAGCCAGTGTATAAGGTTATGAAGCTTGTTTAGTTGAATACCTAATCCTATGAATGTTTACTTGGAAGTACAGTATGATTGCATCTCACATGAGGGTTCGGTTCCAGAGGCAGCACACTTATGCAAAAATACACATAGACAAAAGCTACTGACTGGCATGGGGTGGGGGTAGGGGACCCTCATATTCAGGACCTCCCAGTATGTACTTTCTGCTGGCTCCACTGTCCCCATTTCATTAATGATGTTTTTGAATTTTTGGGATCTTAACATTGCTATTTATGTTTTTGGAATGTGCATAATTTTGTATGCAAGAGAAGGTAAAAAAAAAAAGTGACAATCAGATCTATAAATTAAGAAGTATGAATCTGCTAAGCTACAATGTATGGATTGAAAGCTCTTACAAAAGCCTTTGGCTATATACAATTAAGTTTTATGAACTATGAATAAATATTAATAGAATTCTCTGGTGTCTTTGCAGATTTTGCCACTATTCACATTGTATCAATACTTGGTTTCTGAAATTTGTCGCAATGCAGCTAAAAGTATTGAAGGAAGAATTCTCAAGGTAATGTAACAATATAACAGTTAAGCAACACGTTCAGTTTTTCAATGATTGCTTAATATAAATTGGTTACTAAATTATTATCTACTGCTGAATTTATTTCACTGGAGAATAATAATTTATAACTAATTGGAGGAAATGAGCTGTTTTTTGGTGAAATGAAACAACTTTTTATCCTCAAACAGGAAAAAACCCAAATGGCCTTTTCCTTTTTTATGCTACCTAAGTGGTGTGATTTCTTCCCATATGTCTCCAGTAACATTGGAATCCCAAGATCACATGGAAGGGACAGCTTGATGCAGCTAAGGAGCTAGCATCATCTCCTTCTGAGAGCTGGGGATATGCAAGTTTGAAAAAGAACTGCATCATCAATAACAAATTTAAGATCCAAACCCTGCAATTCACAAAATGAATTGCACTACTGGCTCTGTAAACCCACTGGAAGCTATAGCATTTCTCTCACAAAAGCTGATTTGGTTGTGTATAAATCTTTGTATGTAGAGCTGTCACTATTGTGGACATTTAGTGTAATACTAACCTTTTCTTTAAAAAGATCAAAGTACTTACAGATTTAGGATTTTACTCTGATGCCTTCAATGAACTATGCATTCTCAACCGTGGAGAGAAAGTCCCCTGGAAGCTACCTGCAATCTATAAGCTTGTTCCAAGACTCCCGGTAATTTTTTAAAAACTTAATATCATAGCCTAATATGTCAGGAAATACATTCTCCCTTGCACTTAAGGTTCACTGTGAGTTCTTTGCAGGGTCTTTTAGAAAGGACTTGCCCGGATTCCCTTTCTAGGGGAGGGCTTGGTCTCGCTTGCTTTTGATTCTTCCAGCTTTTAAAAATAGTTTCACACCCTGGATGAAAGGGTTATTTAACCTTAACCAGGGATCTGCCATAGTGACAATCAGTTGGAGAGCTAACACAAAAGAAATAATGATGTGATTGCTAAGCATAGTTGTGAATAGGTGTGTGTCAGTCTGTTCTTTTTCTATGGTTTATTACTGTAGATCATGTCATGAGTAAAGGTTGGCATAACTTAATATGAAATAGATCACCATTATGATCTTTCTTGACCCTGATACTAGTCTTATCGCAAACATGTCCTAAAAGGCATGGAGGAGACATCCTGAACTCCTAATACTTTCTTGTAAAGATCAGCACTTGTAATCTAGTTACCAGTAAACCTCCTATTAAAGAATGGTTGCCACACAGACAAATAGTAAGACAAATCAGTTTAGTCATTGCTCACTAGGATTATAGTCCTTCAACTTTTAATTAAGCAGAATAAACAAAATGGAAAATAGGAAACCCTAGGAAGAGACAATAGATTTATTGGAATTACAGGAATTGCTCATCTCAAAAAAAACCCTCCCTTCTCCATTAGAATGTATTGACTAGAATTAGTACAGAACCCCTAGATTTTCAGTAGTTAGTTAGCTCTCCAATTTACATCATGGGATGCTGGAACCAATGGGATGGGCAATGTTCTCGTCACGTGATGCTAGGCAGGAGCAAAGACTTTTGGGAAGTAGTCTTGATTCCCTCAGTTTTTTCCTCCTGCCTAACGCAGCAGTCTGTTCTTCCCTGCTCTCCCCTTTTTGTCAGATGTCTAGCTTGTACTTAAAGAAAGTATTTTCTGCTTTTCCTTTGCGGTGTTTTTTGTGTTCCCTTTGATTCCTCTGTTGCCTTAATATTTATATATATAGGTCTCTGCGAGTTTTGATTCATCACAACCACTCCTGACAAATACAAATCTACAGGTAAGAAGATGGTTGTGTATCTGATTCATACGCCAGGCTGAGACTCAACTTGAATTGGTACACATTCAGTTTTTTACTTTGTTACTTCAGCAGATAATATGGAAAGGAAAGTATGTTCTAACACAAGATGCAGTGATTGCCACCAACTTGGATGGTGTATTTATTTATTCAATTTCTGTGCCACTCTTTGTCCCCGTCGGGACGAAGCACCATTACAAAACGCTTCAAAATATCATGAAGACAATAGATCTAAAGCACAACTGTTATAAATATTAAAGTCTTAACACTCAAAAATATTGGGTCCCTGGGGAATGAATAAGTTTAACTGAAGTCTAAAGGCCAGCAATAAAGGGGGACTAGATAAATTGATGGAGCGCCAGGTAGTATAGCTTCTAGTCGTGACGGCTATATTGCCTCTAGTATCAATTGGCATATTTCTAAATAACAGTTGCTGGAGATCATGATTGGGAGAGTGGTGCTGTGTTTGTGGGTTTCCCAAAGACATAGTGAACAAAGAACACTGTCTTAGATAGACTTGATCCTGCAGAGCTTTTATGCTCTAAATCTGCAATCCTAAATCCACTTACCTGGGAGTAAGCCCCATTGAATTCAGTGGGACTTAACCTTTGAGTAGACATGGTTAGGATTGCAGCCTAAGCTGTTGAGGACAATTTATTTAGCCCAGGGAGTTGGATATATCCTGGCCAAGCTGTTTGGGAGTGAATCCTCCTTGGAATGGCATCACCACTCTCACTTACCTGTGCACCTTGAATCTTTCCAGTGCTAAATGAGAGGGCATCCTAGAATCATATACAATGTAGCAGAATGGCACAGTCAAGCTGGATTTGAAATTTGCGAAGGGGTGCTTCCTTCTTTCTGGGCATCTTTACACTCAGGCTACCTGCCAGTTTACTGCCACCTTGGTTGGTTAAGAGGATACTTCAGAGACTTCTGTATTGCTACACAAAACACTAGAGAGTACTGTCATTTTGTGTAGGTCATGAGTGCAACTTTTCATGCTGCTGTCACTATGAGGTTCTGCATTTGACTCAGTGGGTTCCATGCATCACAGAGGCTTCTGGGTTTGCATCTTCCCCCCCTTGTACATCGCAGTGTTGCACCACGTGTTGCAAGTTGCATCACATGTTGCAAGTTTCCATTGACAACTTCTGAATTGGAAGTCATACCACACCAAATTACAGTTAGGGGGTTGATTATAAGATTGTTGCAGCTTAAGAATCCTCAGTATAATTCAAGAGGGAGATACCAAGTTTAGAATTTGTCAAGTAACTGGCTAAATGCCACTTTAATATTGTGGACGTTCAGTTTGTCACTAGTGCATAGTTATGTCCCTGTAGGAGAGTTACATATTTAACAATGTTGATATCTGTATAGTAAGTACATTATAGTAGGACTGCTCGCACTTCAACACCTGGGAGTCACCATAATGTAGTTTGGTTCAGTAGTAGTTGCAGTTTTTATTTGATTTTTTGTATGACTTTGTTAGGTTTAAATTTTGCTTCTGAGTAAGGTTGCCATGAAATTAAGTTTTAGAAAAATGAAGCATGTCTGTATATTTTTATGATATTTCCTTTTTATTTCAAAGGCATTAGAAGATGTATTTAACAGGCCTGTACATTCAGCCTGGGCTGAAGAATGTGAACCAAGAATCATGGATAACTTAATGTTAGTCAAAATGCACCTTATTATTTGCCTCTCTGCAACATTAAACTGTGTTCCTGAAAAAGTGACAAGAACAGTGTATAGTATGGACAGTGAAATCTTAAGAAAGGCAGGCAGAAACACTGATGCTTTCCAGAAAGGTACTGGCAAACAATAAAGCCCACGCTCTCTCTCTCTGAATTTTATTTTCACTCATTTAAGGTTTAAAAGCTTATAATGTTTGTGTAATGATTTTATTACCTTGCTTAGTATAATATTTCTTCTTACTAGAAAATATTTTGTTTAAAAAGTGCATGTACTGCTAAAGTCTATAAAAGGACCTAAATGTGCTTATCTTTGGCTGGTCATACTTTTTCCCATTTTAAAGTGTTTATAATTAAAGTTTCAACTTTATTTGAATTCTTCTACATGTTATCTCCTGTAATGCTGGCAGAATGTACGGGCTTTAAGCTCATACCTATAGGAATTAAGAAAAAACACCTCAAAGAGTGGTGTACTGCCTTCCCACCCAACACAACCCAGAACAAAGAGGAAAAGCAGTTTCCCGCCAGTGCTTCTGTCTTCTGCATCAGAATCCATCAGAAGTGTTCAGCGCCGCTTAAAATAACCTGGGCCAGCTTATCAAGTGTTGTGATTTCTGATTCTTCCATGAAAAAGAGTGAACTGTGTGACTCTGATCACCCTAAAAATGAATAACCTTTTAGATGACATCTCCTGCCTCTGCTAGGAAGAACAATGACTAAATTCACAAAAAATATAGGCTTGGATCCATTTACCTCAGGGTCATAAATCTCCAGAGGTTATATTAACAAGTTCTTTGCAAATACCAAGGGAGTAGTCTCCCACTTTCCAGGGAATTGGACAAAGCATATTTTAATGCTTCAGAACAAGTATCAGACACTCAACAGAGTGATATCCATTTGATAGTATTTCTGCTTCACAAATAAATCTGGGATATGGGTGGGGAGCTCATTTTAGATTTGAAAGGCCTAAAATAATCCATCAGATTTCAGTCCTCTTCCCCCTATTTTTTTGAAAGTCACCAACAGTCAACAAGCAAATTACATGGCACTAATAATAGCCCATACATTCTAGAGTTGCACAGGAGATAACGCAAAAAGAACAACTCACAGGCGAGCACCCGGCTGCTTTCTGTGCTACTTTGTTTTGTTTAATTGCTTCAAATTTGACAGTGTATTTTATTCCTTGCAAAGGTTTTGTCCCTGGACCCGAAAAGCGAGACAGAAGTTTTATGATTTTGGAACTTGAAAAAAACAAAGAGATCTTAAATATGGCTGTGCTAAAGGTAACAGTGTTGTTTTAAATGTGAACATATATATCCACATTTACACATACTTTGGCCAGTGCTCCAGTTTCTCAGTTGGTGGGCATGGCAGAGGATTTCTGTGCATGTTATGTGGACTGGTATTGGGTGGTGCTTCCCTTGGGAGGGGTGCTGGGTGTTGGGTCTGGCTTCTCCTGCAGCTTTGGAGCTGCCCGGTTAGTCAGTTGCCTGCCAGTCACGTCCTGGCACCCCTAAATTTGGGCTAGTTCTGAGGTAAGGGTATATGTTAGAGCTTTAGACAGAGAGATGTTGGCTCTGTGCAAGAAATTCAAGCCATGCCTTCAAAGAAAGAATTGGGAACACACTCTTAAGTGCACTCCTGATTTTTTGCAGCCGAATGTTGGCACTTTGAGAATTAGGTTCCTTTTTCTGTCACTCTGTAGTGTGACAGGAAAAGGTGCCAAATTAAAAAAACAAACTAACAATGAGTTTGGGCTGCAGAGAAAGAATCAGGAACATATTTAGCAACACCACTCATTCTCTGGTCGAATTCAGTTCCTCACCTCTGCTATAGGCTCTCAGCTGGCAGATCTTCAGTATACTCTGAATTAATGTAGATCAAGGCTGAAATATATTTTTATTTCGTTCCACTTCTTCAAGACAAAATCCCATATAAAACCACAACCAAAACTGGCTCCCAGGCAATGGACTGGGAGCTGGTGACTAGAACTTAATATCTGATGATAGATCTCATGCATTTTTGTGATATGTATTCAATTATAACCTACTAAAGATAAAATACAAAGTAAGAAATAATTATTTACTCCCTGTCTGTCAGCATTGGCTACTGTGGCCTACAAATGTGTGCAAAGTATAGGACAATTGTGTTTAAAGAATCAAATGTATAACTAGTCAGTACAACGGTTAATAATATTCAAGCATTTTAATGGTTGTCTAGGATTCAAATATATATCCTAAATATTGTATCAGAAGCATTCCAAGATTGTGGATTCCAATGTAGAGTAGGCAGTAAGATTTTTCACGAACTTCTTATTAGTTCTTTGTAAACTGTTCAGTAATGGTGATTTATTATTTTAGGGAATTTTATTGGCAGAAGCTGAAGAAAGGATTAATTCAGTTCTCGAAATCATACAAAATAAATATGGCACATTGCTTTATGAGTGTTCAGCTTCAGAATTGGAGACTGTCATTGAAGCTAAGCTTCAGCTTGCAGCTATTGCTCAGCAAAGACTTCAAACAGCATTCAGGTAAAAAAAATAATCAGCAGCACATTTGTTATTTCCACTTCTTTTTTAAAAAAATTCTAGTGGAAAAACAGTGTCATTATGTTAACATTTTTTTTTAAAGAAAAGCTGACTTTATCCAAAATTGGACAGTGGTCTGGAAATGCTTGCTTTCAAGAAAAGTTGAGACCATTGGCCCGCACACATACTGTGCTGGTTATAATCTGTGCTGATAAGTGGGCAGTTTGGTATCCATGTGCCTCGCTCATGGCTGGGTGGAGAAGGGGTGGATTTAGGAGGTAACAAGATGCTGCCACACAGTCACATTGAGTTAAAGCATTACAGACCTAGGTGTTGGTACTGTCATGGTCCAGGAGCCAGGAGCCACCTCCAGAATACGTTCCAGTCATGACAAAAAAGTACACTATATGACTATGCCCTAGAACAGTTGGTCATGGAACTGACCTGAGGGGCAATGATCCTGCACTTAATCTATAGTAGCACTCAGGATCTGGTGATGATGAACCGATTGTTGATGTACTGATTGTGAACAGTGACCAAAATGCTATCAAATTCAACTTTTAAAATTTATTTTATTAAATTTCTCTCAGCCCTCCCCCTAAAGAACCCAGGGTGGCAAACAACAAAGCAGCAAAATGTTAGCTATTTCTGTTAAAAACTCCTGTGGTTTATACTATGTTTCCCCATGAATACAAACAAAATTGATGGCAGCTGATGTGGGTACCAGAACTACTGCTTTAAAATAGGAAATACTTCTTAAATGTTTAATGATATGTTTGCTTATCACAGTGCTGCTTTGGCCTTTTCTGCAATAAAACTTCTTCAAGATGCAACAATTTTCAAGAAATCACTTGATTCAATTAAAAAACCAGAGAGAAAAATAGAGGTATGTGTCAAAATATCTTGACAAGTTTATGATGATAAGGCACACAGAGCTAAAAAAATAAAAGTGCCTTAAAGTTATAGCCAACTCTGGAAAGCATATGTGACCCTTTTAGATTAATACATGTCTATTGTGTATTGCAACCCATTTAACTAGAAGCAGAACAATTGTTTTCATAAATAACTCAATATATGTACTAGATTACTTTACATTTTTCTGCACATTAATGATATATTATTTTACAATAGAAGAATTGAGCAATGCACCCAGTTAGTTTATTTCCCCCATGTCTTTTAGATAAATGGTGATATAATTTATGTTGAAGATTCCAATCTGCTTCACAATGTAACAGCACGAAAACATATGAATATACATATATGGCTGAGATGTCGTTTGGCATTAGTGACTGCAATGACAGCACAGGCACGAGGCATTGAAACTATGAAAGGTAGTATTTGACCTTAAAACTACTGTTAAGTTGTTGGGGTGTTGGGTGTATGCTCTGTGGAAGCTCAGTCAAGTGGTTCAGCTAACCACAGAAAAGAGAATCTCTTCACAAATTCTTCACTCGAATCTACAGTTCCACCAGATAGCCTTCAACAATTTCTGCAATCTCCTACTGCAACCCATTTAGCATGCTGTAACCTGAGCCCTTTTTATACACAGTTATTTGCCAAATCTGCCCAGTAACACAGATAAGAGAGTCACAGGATGCCTGCAGCTGCATTCTGCGGAATGAATCGTCTGCTGACTCATGGAGAATTAACTGCATTCCTTAACATAATTCACCAATATGTTTTGTCCTACTAGCCCTAACACTTTTACTGTGATTATTACATCGATCAAAAAGGTTTTTCCTACTTAGGTAGCACTCAACTCCAGCTGCATCTTGCATGCACTGTATATAAAGCTGCATTACTAAAAGCAGATGTGGCCTTCCTTTTAGTACATTTTAGTACAATCAGGCAGCACTACATCTGCGCTAAATCACTATAGTGAAGGCAATGCAATGCTCACAGGATCTTGATCATGTTTGTCAATATCTTTGAGTAAAAAAAAAAAGATGCTAATATGCATGCTTGAAATGTTATATTATTAACATATTAAATGTTCCATTATTATTTGTCAATATTATGATAATTGAAAATTGTATGTGCTGCTGTTTGGGAAAATAATGTGTGTACTGATGGAGGTGCATTTCTGCTTATTTGAGAAAATGAATTGAAGGAGTGCTCAAGTCTGATTGGTGAGGTACAAATGGAAGCGGAGGAATTCAATGATGTTGAGACACTTGCCGAAATTACAATGCAAGCTGTTATGCTTGGCCTGCAAGAAGGAAAACCAGTGGCTGACATTAAGTGTTGTTTACAGGTTTGGACTCAAAACTGATTTGTGAACTCTTTCCCAGTAAAATTGGTGTAAAAAACATTAATTCTGACACAATTCATGGATTTATTTTAGCTAAGTGTCTTAATATAAAGTGTGGTGTCCAACTAATTGTTATTCAGAATAGACCCATTGAAAGTAATAAACATGACTAAGTTAGATCCATTGAATTTTTTGTTTTATTTTTTGCATTTTTCCATTCCATGCATTTGTTTCCTTTGCTGTGTCATTCTAGTTTTTCTTATCACCTCTTTTAAACATCTAATACAACATCTAATAGGGACACGGGTGGCACTGTGGGTTAAACCACAGAGCCTAGGACTTGACGATCAGAAGGTTGGCGGTTCGAATCCCCGCGACGGGGTGAGCTCCCGTTGCTCGGTCCCTGCTCCTGTCAACCTAGCAGTTTGAAAGCATGCCAAAGTGCAAGTAGATAAATAGGTACCGCTCCAGCGGGAAGGTAAACGGCGTTTCCGTGCACTGCTCTGGTTCTCCAGAAGCGGCTTAGTCATGCTGGCCGCATGACCTGGAAGCTGCATGCCGGCTCCCTTGGCCAATAAAGCGAGATGAGCGCTGCAACCCCAGAGTCTGCCACAACTGGACCTAATGGTCAGGGGTCCCTTTACCTTTTACAACATCTAATAGAATAGTAGGTACCTATTACAACCATAAAACATCTCTAGTCATGTCCCATCATATGAAGACTTCCCAGCTTGTCTTTCCTTGACATCCTAGATTTTTATTTAATTTTGCTGCATCTCCTTGGTTTGTGATTCCTCCGCCTTTTGAAAAACATTTGAGAAACACTCCGCTAGACCGTAACTGCACATGAATGTATTCTGTTATGTTTTTATAGAATGTAATCAGGTTACTTGAAGAAAAGACTCTGATTTCTCCACCAGCTTCTTTAACACTAGTGCAGAGTATGCTTCTGCTGACTGACATAATGAAAACACAAGCAGGGGAGGATTCAGATAACCAGACGTCTAAAACTGATCAAATGGATGTATTAATTATGGCACACACAATTGTTGTCCAACAGGTGAGTGCATTCTGATGATTTAATGCTAATTTAAATTTGTCATAGAGTTTACTGTCGTCTTATGGTGTAAAGGTATACACAAGTCCATGCAATATGAAAAGACCATGCTGAAGTTCTAGGGGTGAAAACAACAACTCCAGCTGTCTTTAGTGCCACACTATTTGTGATATTAAATGTGAGGTGGGTGTTGGTTATTCAGTGGCATCAGAGGGAATTTAACTCTCAGTGTGAGAGGGAATTTCTTTCTTCCCTTGCTATAGTTCTGAGGAAAATCCCAATGAAGGATTTCCTCTTTCCTAATGAAAATACTAGATTCATTAGGATGCAGTAGGTGAGAAATGAGTTAAATTTCTACACCATGCATGCACATTAGATACAAGATGCATTTAGTGCCAGGTGTAGCTTGGCTCTTAAAATGTGTTCATGTAGGAAGCAATGTCAAATGCCATGGGGCAAAGAATGGAGTCAATTTTGACTCGGCTCCCTGGGATTTAAAAGGCTCAGTTTAGATGAGAGAAGGCTACTATTGGTATGAATCCAACATTTTTGGATCCCAGCTGTTCCCTTCAGAATGCAGGCTTGCAGTCATTGCTCATCAGCTGATAGCCAGTGAGTTCAAGCCTGTTGGATTGGCTGTGTCACTGAGCTTCCAGTGGGAAAGCAGGCATGAAGTCACTGTCAACTGATGGGTGGTGACATCAAGCTTGCTGATCAGCAACACTTCAAAGCACCAGCCAGGACTCTTTGCAAGCCCTGTGAGATCCCAACAATCTTCATTTCACATCATTGTCCAGTTTGTTGCATAGGATTCTCCACCCTGACTTAAATCCGTATTCCTTTACTAGCTTACAATGAACTGTCATGGACTGGCTGGATGCAGAAGAGTAGTGGGGGGTGCCAGCTGTGGAATCCCCAAGGGAAGAAGACTCAGAGTCAGGGGACTGGTGGTGGGATGGCAATGAGTGGTCAGAGGGGAAAGAGGGAGGAGAATGGGAGGAGGAGGTGTCGGAAGCTGAAGAAGTAACAGGGTTTAGAGAGCAGGAAGAGTCTGTGGCAGAGAGCAGTCTAGAATCAGAGGCAGAAGTGGGGGCTGGAAAGGAGGGGGGCTAGGAGGCAGAGATGAGGCAGGCTGCTGAAGAAGCAAGGGGGTCTCCCTCTCCTGGTGCAACCAGCTCCCCTCCCACCTGGTTTCCTAGAACCAGAAGAAGTATGAAGAGGGTGGAGCAAAGAAAGGCAAGATGATGAAGTCACAGATTGCTTGGGAAGAACGTGGTGGAGGAGGAGACTTGGGGAACTGTGGGAAGGTGGAGACCTTCAATCCTCACAACTGCCTCTTTGGGGCAAGATCTACTGGGGAGAGTTGCTGTGCTCACTAGGCCTGGCCTCCTGAGCTGTCTTTTTCTTTGAATAAAGAATTAACTTCTCTGATGCTGTGTGAGTTACTGCTGACCTGCTCCCGACACCCATTCCTGACATGAATGGAGCATTTGCTCCAGCACCACAATCCTTAGTAACTCTGAAATCTCTGAATGCAAAAGACCTAATAACAGTGACAATTGCAGGGATCTGTTTGTATAAGAGTAATGGGATTAGCAAATTTTCATTACTAAATCACACTTTTCAACAGTTATATGTTTTGGGGCAATTACTTGAAAAACCTACAGCAGATCCTACACTGACAACTCTACTGGAGCCTTTGAAAAACATATACCTGCCACATATCAGATTACTGGCAAAAGTCAAACTGAGAATTGGTAAGGAAATTTAAGTGTCCTACAAAACATGTTATTATTTATAAAGCACGTCTGATATCCAGGTACTGCAATATATTTCAGTTATGTTATTGGCAACTTTAAATACATAAATATTTTTTGCTGGAATCTGTAATGGAAAGATACTAAAAATAGAAATTGTAAAGCAACAGTTTAAACTATAGTATTGTTGGCTATACTGAAATGAGTAATGTTTATGTTGGCTGTCACAGTTTAGTCTAGGACAGGCTTCCTCAACTTTGGCCCTCCAGTGTTTTTGGCCTACAACTCCCATGATCCCTAGCTAGCAAGATCAGTGGTCAGGGATCATGGGAATTGTAGTCTCAAAACATCTGGAAGGCTAAGGTTGAGGAATCCTGGTCTAGGATGTCTAGGATTACTGCTCTTCAAATGAGAAATTGTAGTAAGGTTTTTTGGTTTGTTGTCATCTAAATATTGCATTTACTATAACTTGCCTTTTTCAGCTGCCTTGCATATGCTCACATATAGAACTATAAATATATCTGCAGTCAATTTAGTGCTAATGTGAGATATCTCAAAATATTGAGATATATAGTGACATTCACAGCATGTTTAATTTTTGTTGTCAGCTACTCGGACATAATTTTTTGGCTCTTAATTTTTTAAAAAAGAAAAGGGAATGTATTTTATTTTTCACAATATTTGATTTTTGTTCTTCCTTGGGTAACACTTTCTTGCAAGTATTTATTGATTTCTGTTTCTTGATTTCTAGCGCATACATTGACTCTAGAATTATCTTGCATGTCTAAACCACAATCTGAGTTCCAATGGGTAAAAGCCCTCCGGCATACAGAAACAGCACTGGATCTATGTGCTGCTTCAGTGAGACGAGAGTTTGATCTGGAAGCAGAACTTCTTTTTCGGAAAGGTACGATAATATGCAGCTCATATCCCCACAGTACAGTATTCCCATGCCTGTGTCGCGTACATTGTACATAGGGGCCTTAGAGGGCATTATATTGTTCTTTTTTTAAAGAAAGAAAAAATAGGTGTGCCCCCCCCCCCCCCGGATATCTTCATATGCCGCCTGGTTGCAAAACATTGCTACTGAGCATTTTCTGCAT
Source organism: Podarcis melisellensis (assembly GCF_964234715.1). Classification (NCBI taxonomy): domain Eukaryota; kingdom Metazoa; phylum Chordata; class Lepidosauria; order Squamata; family Lacertidae; genus Podarcis; species Podarcis melisellensis. The sequence goes on from NC_138542.1 coordinate 41,389,601, forward strand.
TAGCTTGTCAGATTAATTTGTGTGTCTCTTTTTTCTATTTAGGGAAGATAGAACGACAAATTGATTGTATGGGTGTTAATAAATCAACAGTAGCTGTTGAGAGTTTGCTGGATGCCATAAAGTTAAGTCTTGGTAGTTACCAAAATTTTGGGTAAGCAGCTGTTCAAATACTTTTACCTGTGTGTTTTGAATTGGTGTTTTCATTGTCCTTTTCTAGTAAAATAAAGGCTAACAGATACCCTGCCCCCCCTTACTTAGAAGCCAGGCCTCTTATTTATTTTACAAAATTTATATACCACTTGATTGTAGGAAAAAACCCTTGAAGTGGATTCAGTACTTACCCCAAGTAAGGATGCCTAGGACGGATGCCCTTTTTCTACAGCGCAACTTGTAAATTGTGTTCTAATCTACATCTTGAAGTGCTCGGCATGCTATGTGCAAATCCTAAGGAAGGTTTATTCATGAACTAAATGGAATGTAAGGTTTCTTGGATGTAAGGGTGTTTACACACAGAGGCTTAAAGTGGATTTCATGCACCACAGGTGTGCATGTTTGTTTGCTTGTGTCATCCATGTGCCACTGTTCTCATCCAAGAGGCAGTCCTCACTTGCCCTCCATTTAATTTGGATTTTCCTAATCCACTGATAATGTGGTAAAGGAAAAAAAAAATCCAGTTTAAGATTGCATTTAGTGTAGTGTGGCTACATTGAGGTGCATTGTGGGAGTGTTTCCCCTGCATTGTGGTGACATGCAAAATGTCATGCCCCGGCTTCCATTTGCTTGTTGTCAGAGCACAAACTAGCCACTTTGTTTCTATAACGATTTGTGTAAAGTTATGTTACAAGCTTCGTGGGCTTGTTTGTTTGCTTTGCAGATTGATAAGAAAATCATACATGGAGGTAGCATTGCTTTATTTTTATTTAATTACAAACAAGGAGGAATCTCCAACTTCTGGTTCACTGAAGGGAAGAACATTTAAACCAAGGGTATGTACCATTTGTCTTCGACTAAAGGCATGTGCATACAGCAGCTTTAGTTCACAAAAAAATGCCTGAACATGGCCACTGACAGCGCTCTAACCATATCAAAGTAAGTCCTACTGAATTTAATGAGGCTTGTTCCCAGATAAGTGGGGATAGATCAAGCTTTTTCTTTTGCATGAATTTGTCAAACATTTATTCCCAATGAACTATGACAGCTATGTTGACCCCTGCAATCTCTTGCTTGTCTTGTGGAGTTTAGCAATCAGATCTATTGAATCACTACGTCCAAACCCCAATGAAGTACTTTTGTAGTTATACTAGTCCTTTATTATAACAACTGTTTCTTAATTGTGGTAAAAAACAGTCTCAAAAACAATGAAAGACTGTTTAAATTCCTGAACACTGAAGGACCTCTCCCATTTTGGACCCCCAGTAATTTTCCATAAATTAAGCAACTAAGTCAAATGTTTCAGCTTTGATTCTCTGTAGCTATGCAGAGAATTTAGAAGTGTTGTAGTTTTATCATATGGGAACAACCACCTTTGTTTTTTATCTTCATTCATTTTAGCCTTCTTGTTGTCATGTTTTTCTGAACAAAGAAACTGATAGCGTCTTCTTTGAGCATATATCACTCCTATCTCCCCTTTTTTCTCACTGTCACCACAAAAGAAATAACTGGATTATAAAGTACTGTAATACTTCTATTCTTCAGGTGCACATGTTTAGACCTGACATGTCATTTACTCTACCTGCTTGTCTTTTTTTTAATGCACAAATTTTAAGGGGGCAAGGGTATTAGAGGAAATGCCAGGAGGTGTAGCTTTTCATGCAAACAGAAATTCCCTCTTCTTCACAATTATTAATGATGCAGGAGTTCTGTCCTCTTTTGCATGTAGCTGCTGTACCAAGTTTATACCTCCAAAACAAGCCATCAGAATAGCTATTTCATTCAAGATAGAGAGATTTCAGTGTAAGATCTTATATCCACTTGCCAGGGAGTAATTCTCATTGCACTCATTGGGGTTTACTTTGGAGTCAACATGCATAGGACAGCACCATAAAGAAATAAGAATTATTTTTTCTTCATGACGTTCCAGAAGTTTTTACAGTATATTGTGTTGTTTAAAAATGCTTTCCCATAATATATTGATTTCCCTCCCCCAACCCCCCCCCCTAAATTTGAACGTGTGTTAAATTTAGGCTGTCAGCAGACATCGTGTTAGTTCGGAGGAAATTACAGCCCTGGAAATGTACAGGGTGCAGGCCTGGATTGCAATACGAGCTGCTGCACAGGTTTGGGGCTTATTTCTGTAATCTTACTTATATTTCTTTAATAATTATTACTTTGTTTTTTTTTTTTATAAATATTTTATTAGGTTTTTAATAAACAAATTTCCACTTTCAAATACATACTTCCATGAATCCAATGGACTTCCCCCATCTCCCGAGCACTGCATTCCCTGTGTAACCAAAACCTCAGCAATTTGTTGACTTGTTTTGTACATAACAATATATCTTCCATTTTATCGTGTTATCTGATGTAAACATTTCGATACAATTGCATTAATTTTTAATTTCCACACAATAAAAATATTTCGTTACCTCACTTCTGTCTTATAGTGTCTTATTTATCAATTCAGGAATTTGCCGATACTGAAGCTATACCTTCCTAGAAAGGAGCATTTTTTAACATTCATACAACTTATAATGCTTTTTCAAATAGTCCTTAAAATTTTTCCAAACTTCCTCCGTTTCTTCTTCTCCCGAGTCTCGAATTCTGCCAGTCATTTCAGCCAACTCCATATAGTCCATCAGCTGCGTCTGCCATTCTTCCAATGTGGGTAGATTTTGTGTCTTCCAGTGCTTTGCCAACAGAATCCTCGCTGCTGTAGTAGCGTACATAAAGAAAATTCTATCTTTCTTGACCATCCTCTGGTCTACCATGCCCAGAAGGAAGGCCTCCGGTTTCTTAGGTAAGGTGAATCTCAGCACCTTTTTTAGTTCATTATGTATCATTTCCCAGAAGGCCTTCACTTTCGGGCAGGTCCACCAGAGGTGTAAAAATGTCCCTTCCTCTTCCTTACATTTCCAGCATTTATTATCAGACAGGTGATATATCTTTGCAAGCTTGACTGGGGTCATGTACCACCGGTATATCATTTTCATAATGTTTTCCTTCAAGGCAGTACATGCCGTGAATTTCATTCCGGTGTTCCATAACCTTTCCCAGTCTTCAAACATAATGTTATGCCCCAAGTCCTGTGCCCACTTTATCATAGAGGATTTGACAATCTCATCCTGTGTGTTCCATTTAAGCAGCAAGTTATACATTCTCGAAATTAGCTTGGATTTTGGCTCAAGCAACTCTGTTTCTAGTTTCGATTTTTCCTCCTGAAAACCCACTTTTTTGTCTGCTTTAAAAACTTCCTGGATTTGAGCATAATGCAACCAATCTCGCACCTTGTTTTTTAACTTTTCCATACTCTGTAACCTCCATTTATCTCCAATTTTTTCAATTATTTCCCAATATTTAGGCCAGTGGGCCTCCATATTGAGTCTTTTACGTGCTTTGGCCTCCATCGGTGAGAGCCACCTCGGAGTTTTACTCTCCAATAAGTCTTTATATTTTGACCAGACCATGAAAATTGCCCTTCTGACAATATGGTTTTTGAACAATTTATGAACTTTAACCTTGTCATACCACAAATATGCATGCCACCCAAAAGCATTATCAAATCCCTCCAGGTCAAGGACATCGGTGTTCTCCAATAGGATCCAATCCTTCAACCAGCAGAGGGCTGCAGCTTCGTAATATAACCTCAAGTCCGGCAGGGCAAACCCCCCTCTTTCTTTCGCATCTGTTAGTATTTTAAACTTTATTCGGGGCTTTTTGCCCTGCCAGACAAATTTAGATAAATCCCTCTGCCATTTTCCAAAACATTCCACCTTATCCACGATCTGGAGGGACTGAAACAAAAATAGCATTTTCGGCAATACATTCATCTTTATAGCAGCTATTCTGCCCAACAAGGAAAGTTTTAATCTTGACCATGTTTCCAGATCTCTTTTTATCTCTGACCAACATTTCTCATAGTTGTCCTTAAATAAATTCAAATTTTTGGAGGTCAAGTGCACCCCTAGGTACTTTACTTTTTTAACCACATTTAGTTCTGTTTCTTTTCTGAACTCCTCTATTTCAGTAGTTGTCAAGTTTTTTGCTAAAACTTTAGTTTTTTGTTTATTCAGCTTGAATCCCGCCACCCGACCAAAATCAGAAATTAATTCTAACGCTCTTTTAGTACTAGAGGCTGGCTCCTGTAATGTTAATACCAAGTCGTCTGCAAAAGCTTTCAGTTTATATTGTTTCTCTCCGACCACAATTCCCTGTGTCAACCGGTCGTTTCTAATCATGTTCAGTAGCACCTCCAGGACTGAAATAAACAGCAGAGGAGATAGAGGGCACCCCTGTCGTGTCCCTTTTTCAATTTTAAACTCCTCTGTCACCACGTTGTTTACTATCAATTTGGCCTTTTGTTCTGAATAAATTGCTTCTATTCCATTTTCAAACCCCCGCCCTACTCCCATCCTTTCCAAATTTTTCTTCATAAACAGCCAAGAAATGTTGTCAAAGGCCTTCTCCGCATCAATAAAAATCAACACCACTCTTGTGTTTAAATTAATCTGTAAAAACTCCAAAATGTCAATGATGTTTCTTGTGTTGTCAAATAAATGCCTACCAGGGAGAAAGCCTGCTTGGTCCTTATGAATAACTTCATTTAAGACTTTCTTAAACCTACTTGCCAAAATGTCTGCAAAAATTTTATAATCCACATTTAGGAGTGAGATAGGACGGTAGTTTTTAAGTTGAGTTTTTTCAGATTCTAGTTTTGGGATCAACGTGATGAAGGCTTCTTTCCACGTTTCCGGTGCCTTCCTCCCCTCCATAATCTGGTTGCAAACTTCCAGCAATGGTTGTGTCAATGAGTCCTTCAGTACCTTATAATATTTGGAAGTAAGCCCATCAGGTCCCGGAGATTTGCCCAGTTGGAGGTTCTGAATGGCGCATTCAATTTCTTGGGTTGTAATATTACAGTTCAGGGTTGCTCTCATTTCCTGGGGTATTTTTTGTAATCCATTAGTTATAACAAATTGGTCCACCTCTGAGCTTTTTATTACTTTGACCTCCTGCAGAGAAAAAACCAAACAATCTACAGTTTACATTATAGGAAGGAAGAATGATAGGGTGATGATGACAACACTTAACAATTTTCCTCTGTTCTTTCTATATTAGCCAATATCTTTTGTATTTTTGGGAAATGGCAAAAACATGAGCAAGAGCAACAATTAATTTCAGTAATATGACCATGAATGCTGATTTCAAATTGTAATTATAAATGAGTGAGGGGACTTCAATTTTTAAGTATCTCATGGCTTCTTGGGAGGGAGGATAAATGTGACTGAGTTCAGTTTAAAGGTGGATCTCCTTAACTCATAGTGATTCCCCAAAATTTGCCCTCTTCTGAATTTGGAAATGCAGCCAAGCAATGAGTAGCAAAATGAACACATACTAAGGTAAAGTGCATATAAAAATCAATTTATTCATGAAAATAACAGGGAACCCAGAAGCAGTTATTTCCCATACCTAGAATGCCATAAGACTCTGGCAGTAATGGAAATAGTCGTTGGCAGATTAATACACTGTATGGGCCTAGATTGAGAGGTTTTATTCTCGTGCAAATGCACCTAGGAGGTTAAAGGCAGTAAAGAAGGAACAAAATTACCCTACAGTTGCATTGCTTGCTTTTGGTTAAGTGCCTTATATGTATGCACGCCTGTCTGTCATGTAGTTAGGCACCTGTGTGATGTAGGTCGATAGGTCTTGATTCGAAATTGCTTGTATAATAATTAAATTATCAGTGACAGTGATATAGCATAAGTCAAAATAACATAGAACATTTCTACAGCCATTTATATTATATATTATATATATTGTGTATTTGCTTTTACTGCTAATTTTCTGATTTACAGTTTTAAAGCTAGTACATATTACAATGAGTTAAATCTGATCAAATACATCTTGATTCTAGGTCAGTGAAGCTATTCTGACTTCACAGCAATTAATTGGAAAGAAGCCTGTTAAATTGTATAACATGAGACAGAGAGCTCAAGAAAACATGCCGGAATTTGCTCTGCTGGACCTCAGTTCTTCCTACAAGGACTTTTTGTCTGGTATTTGTCTGTTAGCCTTGTGTTATTCTACAGAATGTATGTTATTGAGTGACTGAAAAAAGCCATACGAAGATGGCAAATTTGGCAGGTGTATTTTTAAAATATCTACTTTCACATATACCACAAGAACAGCACCTGCACAAAAAAGGATCACCATACTCCATAAGACATTAAGTACGAGTTATCATACAAAAGTGAGGTACAAATGCCAAAATAAATAGCAGAACTATTTCTCTCTCTCCCTGTAGATGAGCACACAGTCATCACACCAGGCTGCTGCAAAATGTCTCTCCAACCTGCTCCCTCTGTTCAATCAGGGACCAAGCAGAGGAGGCAGGCTGGATAGTAATATGGGAGTCAGTGTCCCAGAATGGGCAGGGGTGTTTCCTGTGTGCATGCTATGTGGCAACATGGTACTGTTAAGCCAAGCGATAGTCAATAAACTCACCACCCGTATCTCAGGTTGTGAGGTATAGAGTACTATGTGGCAGTGAAGTGTCAAGGTGTGTAATGTGTAAACCAGTGCCTAGCTAAAGATAGTATGCATCAGCTACTGCTGAGTGCTTTTGAGCCTCTTTTGCCCTAATCTGTGATTGATGAATTCATAAATTAGCACCTTTTAGCTCTATTTCTGGTTTCTGCTGCAGTTAGGAGGAGGAATAAAACAATCACAGTATAGGGGTTGAAATGAACACACAGCTGAGTAGAGTTTGACACAGAGAGAGCATGATCAAACAAGTGTCTGTTCCAAGACATATGCAGAGTGGATTAAAGTAATCATCTGAAACATAGATTACCAAATCACTTATTACAAGGGAAAGCAAAAAGTTCTCAGGGTCATTAGCCAATGGAAGAAAATTAATTAGGGGTTTCATTATGTTTTGATGCATTCCTACAGGTAATAAACTGGCCCGTACAAATCCCTCATTGGTTTAGGAGTGCTATTACATTGCACACTGTAGTAATTAATGGATCATCAAACTTCAGAAAAGATCTAAAGTACAATGGGTAGATAATATAAATAAAACAAAGCAAATGAGAAATTTTCCAATTTTCAACTGGTTTAAAATATGGGATTGTTATAAGAGGCTACTAAGACCAAATATTTCACCACTTAAAATTGGTATTTGACTTTGAAATTGATATTGATCATGGTGTCAAAATGTGAAGGGAAACCAGATCCCCCCCCATATATCTTTGTATTGAAGTATTTAGAGGATTTTTTGTTCCATGCACACTGATTGCCCTGTTATTAATTAAGTAATAATCAACAATAAACCCACAATAACTAGAAATGTCTTGATGGGGCTCCATTGTCTTACAGTTGGTTTCAATTTATTTTATGCTAAACTGTGCACAATGTGCAACTTAAAAAACAGCAACTAATTGATGTCAGGTGTTTTGTGTATATTATTGAGAGCTGGAATTGTGTAACATGTATTTTGCTTTCCAGAAGGATATGACGTTTGCTACAAAGTTCCCGTGATGACTTTGCCACATGAAGATAGAGCAGAAAGTGATGGAGCTGAAAGCGCTCCTCTTGAAGACGTTCAGTGCAAATTGAAGATACCCTGGGTCCATGTAATTCGCTACAATACTTACTTAACCAGACACTTGAACTTGAGCCCCATGCTTGGTAGGAAATATTTCTTTTTAGGAAGACTATTGTCTTAGATATTGTGTTGTGCACAGACAACTGTTTTTCTGGAATTATTTCCGTATTGGTTTAACCATAGTATTTTAAAAAAATATTTATATTTTATTGGAAAATTTTCAGTGGAACAATAAAGTGAAAGAAAAAGGCACTTATAATACAATGCAATATGTAGCTATATAAGTAATGCTATTATTCCAATGAGTATACAATTGCTTTTACCTTAGTATTGACTGTCACCCTACATCCATCTCTTGAATATTATACAGTGTAATGGTGGGAGGGGCATCTCGGTCTATCCCTGATGTAGACACTACTGAAGTAGGTGGACCAATGGTCTCAATCAGGGTAAGGCAGCTTCTTACGTTCCTATAAGAAAAAGTAGGCCCGGTCCCACCCCAAACATGAGTATTCTTAAAATGCCTGGAGTGTGGAACAGTTCCCTGATCAAAGGTCCCGGAAAGCCTGGTGCCTAGCCTGCCAGTAACCATATTAATTTCGTAACAGATCTATATGACAAACTTTTTTACTGGAGTTAGTACGAACTAGTGATATCTGAAATGTCCTGGTTCAGAAAACAATGAATAGTAGTAGCAGTGGTGGTTGCTGCATATAACAGTATGGATTTTTGAGACATACAGAAATGAACAATGGCTTGCTTGTTTGACATCATTTGGTCCACAGCTTAAGAAAGAAAATGATGCAGAGTGGAGAAATGATTATTGCAGAGAGATAAAAATCATACTATGAATAATAAGATCATGATTCGTTTGTTTAGTGTTTATAATGTGTGTGTATTATGAATTGGAGTAGAAATAGTCATGAATTATCTTCTCGTCACAGCTGTTCCAAAAGCAGGTGCGGGCTTATTTGCTAAAGAAGATGTGCTGTTCACTTCAGTGTTTGACACAACAGTTACCCTGCGCTTAGCAGAATTGCATTCATTCTTAAAAATCTATCTGCTTATATATTCTGGCTGCTGCCTTCAAGAACCTCCAAAACAGCTATATGGTTTTGAAAAACCTTGCTATAGTATGACTGTGCTTGGAAAGGTAATTTGTTAATAGTACTTAAAATATATTTTTAAGCATTTACTTTCTGTATTTATGGCCCCTTCCTACGAAATATTAAAGACGTCTTACAATCAAAATAATACAGAATAATAAAAACCATGAGTGATTACCAACATTAGTGATACTCAGAAAAGGCCCATTCATTTTCCTGCCATGAGGAAAGCTCTTCAGAAATCAGACATATTGTGGAATTTTTGCTTGGCTTCTTCTGAGTAAACAAATGTGTATGGTTTTTCAAACAAGTTTTATATTGGGAGGAAAACTTGAACAAAGATAAACTTATGCTTAATTATTATAATTTTAGTCACTCTCAGGAGCACTGTTACCAAAAAGACAAACATCATGGAAATTACCTGCCAGCCTTGCTTGTAGCTCTGAGATGGACATTCATTCAGACAACAAGGCAACCAGTACTCCCATCAGGGAACTCTGTGTGCAGTGGTACCTTCCATCTTTGGAAAGGTCATTGAAAGAAGGGGAAACTATGGTAAGATTACAAAATTGGTGCTCTCTTTGAACTTAAAGCATGAACTCCTTACATGGAGTAAAGTAAGGCTGTGGGTTGTGCCTGATGCTGCATTCCTTTATAATTAAATCAAACACTGAATGATTTAGAATAAAAATATAAAAAGCTAAACCATTTTAAGTAAATGTGGGATTCTTTAATTTATCTCATTCCCTTGGTTAAGGATTGGTCTCCTGCTGAATTAGTTATATAGTAAACCCAACACAAGAAAATACTTCTAGCAGACTGTTGAAGTAAATCAAACTGTTCACACTCTCACAAGGATCCAAAGGCCTATGTAGAAAGGTGTGTCTTAAGCAACCTACAGAACTAAAGTAGAGAAGATGTTTGATGCAGGGGGCTTCATAAGTTAGATAAGATTTTCTACATTCTGTTATTCAGCCAGAAGTATAGCAAAGCAATCTGTTGGGTGGAGAATAAGGTACCAATTCTACAAATACATTTTCTTTAGTTTTTAGCTTACAAACATATAGTGTGTCCATCTATGGACTAATCTAAATGGCATTTCTACAAGGATAATACACATCTAATCGAGGTGTTATTTCTATACCTATTTCTATTATATATCTTTCCTTCCTTTGTGTAGGTTTTGTTTGTCTATGCTTATAATACAAAAGCAGTCAAAATTACCAACATCAAGTCTTTCAATTCAGCCAATGTGTACTGTGGTTATTTGTGGATCCCACTGAACAGGTAACTTAATGTATTAATTTTGCTGCATGTTGTATTGTATGCGAAAGAACATGGTTTTGTGCATGCTCTGGGTAGTTTGTGTTAAAATATTGCCTTCCACTTATTCTCCTCCATGCCTTCTAGATTGTTTGTCACCATCTCTCTCTCTCCCCCCCTCCCCATTTCTGTCAACCAGTGCCATACAAAAACACTGCTATAATTATGCATAAAGGGAAGCAAAGAAAACCATCTTAGTAAAGAATTTATTTTTATTACCCAATGAAGTATATTTTACTTTGTATGTATACAGTACAGTGGTACTTCGGGTTACAGACGCTTCAGGTTTCAGACTCTGCTAACCCAGAAATAGGACCTTGGGGTAAGAACTTTGCTTCAGGATGAGAACAGAAATCATGTGGCGGCGGCAGCGGGAGGCCCCATTAGCTCAAGTGGTACCTCAGGTTAAGAACAGTTTCAGGTTAAGAATGGACCTCCAGAACGAATTAAGTTCTTAACCCGAGGTACAACTGTATTGATAGTGCAATTGTATTGTGTTAACATTTTTTTCTTTTTTTTAGTGTTATTGCTGTACGTGAAAAGCTGTCTGATCTTAAGCTACAAATTGAAATGTTAATGCAAACTGTGAAGACTTCTCAATTAGAAAGTGAAACAGAGAGACATTCAAGTTCAGCGAAAACTGTGGCAAAGGTGCCACTTGATGAAAAAACCAGGGTATATAAAAATTGATAATTCAGGAAGCACTCCTACAACAATCAATGAGTGTGGCATTTATTTGTATTTTGTGATGCTGTGAAGTTATGAAATTGCACATGGCAATTGCAATAACTTCCATTCACTACAAGGCAGAATTAACCTTTCTTACCATACATTTTAACCATCTTCCATTTGCTTCTTCCTTTTCTGTAGGGGAATTGCTAAAACATATAATACAGGCAATATGCTACGTTTCCAAATTCCCCCATACTTGGGAGTAACCCTGATGTGAGCACTATGTTTTAAGAGACCATTATGACTAAACAACAACAACAATTCTTTCTGACAAAGGCAGCTAAACTAATGATTGTTAGAAAGCAACATAGTTGCTGAAAACTACTTCAAAAGAGGTTGCTCCTAAGATGCTTGCCCTATTCAGAGTAAAATTACATGTAACATTAAAGGCATGCCTGCCTCACATGCTTTGGAATACCCATATTTTTTCTTTATAAAAAGCATCTGTCTGCTCCCTGATCTTGATAAGAACTGTGATGTGGGGAGGGGACATTCTGACTGTCTTCCAGAGGGCATTCCACATCCTTTGGGATGGTGCCTCTTACTGGAACTTCTACTCATTTTCTTATCCGATGGATCCTTATTTCATTAGAAGCCTTTGGTGATATACTTTAGACACATCCACACCAAATATTTTAAGCACATGGCTTCCCCCAGCGAATCCTGGGTACTGGTGCCCACCAGATTACTCCTGTCTGCGTGCTTGTTGTGTTGAAATGGTAAAAGAACACTTAAAAGTTTAGTGAGGCAGAACTTACCTTTGCAGAATGCTAATCCTCTAGACATTATTGGGATAGCACCTCCCACTGGAACTCATAGGCAGAGCCAAACAATCTGCCATTGTCAGATCAGTTCCTGGTGCAACTAGACTTCTCCACAACCCTTTCCCTCCGCAGGAGCTTATGGGAAATGGTTTTTAATTTTTTTGTCAGCCATAATTCTTAGACTTTTTGTTAGCAAAACCATATTCAGTTTTGTTTAAAAAAATCGAGAGAGACAAGTCTAGAAATTTCCTTGTGATCTGTTTGCGATAACATCAGTGGAGTGAAGTGTTGCCAGTACAGTTGTTGCATGATGAATGCCAAGGAAAAAGTAGACATTTATTTTCAAAGTAGGAGACATTTATCATGTGACACTTTTTCTTCAATATCTATTTTAATAAATGATTAATGATGCATGTGGTGGCATTTTACCTGATGGATATTGTGACAGCACAGACAACAAGTCACTGCTTATTGAAAAGCTGTTTTTTGAGTAGCTTGGATAACAAATATTTCAACCAATCATATAGTGTAGTAGGTCTAAATGGCAGATAGCACTGCTTTTAAAGGACCATTTTGATTTTTTTATGGAGTGTCACACATGTTTTCACCCATAACTAAATAATCCTAGTATCTGGATAGGATGCACTAAGAATTTGGCTGGTGATTTGATACTGAAGCAGTGTAACCATAGGGCTCTTCAGACTGTGTTCCAGTCAACTATGTCCATGCAAATATTTGGGACTGAGTTGCCAGATTATATGTACAATCCTTTAAATATAAGTTGATGATTCCACAGCAACATTTAGATTTCACAGTCTAACTTGCATTTTGCCATAATTTGGATCTGGTCAGTGACCCATGTAGTCCAACATCCTGGTCTTACAATACCTATTGTATGCCCATAGGAATCCCGCAAGCAGGGCCTGAGCACAACAGCACTATTGGGCCTTTGCCTAATTAAACCTTCTGTGGTGGCCTTTTAAACTGTTTCTGTGGGGTTATTGTTTGGGAGAGCAACTATACCATGCTCCCTGGCATGAATTGATGGCAGTGGAGCATGAGGTTTGCGGTTTGCCTTCCAATTCAGTTTGGGAGGCAGAGAATAATCACAGACTTTTGCTCTTCAGCTGAAAATGATTTCACTCAGCATGGTGAGGAGACCATTTATAGCAAAAGATGGGCCCTGCCAGGCCTCTCCTGGTTTGTTTCTGTTATTCTGCTTGAAAAGAGGAAAGTTTGCTTCCCCGTCTAGGTTTTTCTGCTGTTCCTGTTGAATACTTAAAAAGTCCATGAGGCTTTTTTCAACTATTCAACAGGACATCAGATAAACCCAGTGTTTTTCAGCATTAGCCTTCCATGATGGTGACTGTGTTTTGTACATAATTACAGTATATGAAAAATAAGAATCTACCAAATATAATAGATTAAATGCATACAATATAATAATATTTATATTCCCCCACTTTGCTACAATTAGGAAATGGTCAAACAGTGTTTCTCTGAAATAAGAGCCTTGTTGTCTGTTGACCCGCATGAGCCACCACCACTCACAGAGGTATGTTGTTCAGATTTCTTTTGAAAAGCATCTTCCACATATTTTTTTCCACTGGTATCAGTTTTTATGAATACATATGGTCACATTCAAATTCAGTTTGCTTCTGCCTTTGTTCGGTGCAACCAGATCACCATTTGCTCCCATTCTTTGCTCTCTCCTCAGGTCTTTTTGTATAGTTACATTGTGTTGTCCCTTCTTACCTTGTTTTTCCTCCCTTGTTACTTGCTCCCTCTGCTATGTTGGTCCATGAGCCCTTTCTCATTTCTTTCTCTCTTCATCTTTTCCTGCTAAAATTCAGAGCCTTCCCTAGGTGGGAAGTAGATAGCCGGGAAAGACTTGGTGGCAAGCTTTTATTACTTTTGTTTTCTGCACTGGGGTGGGAGATTGCAGGGAAGCCCCTTTCTCTACTGGTAAGGCACATGCTGCCTCAGATTGCTTCACTTTTTCTTCCTCTTGAACAGCTACCACCCTTGGCCATTTTTTATCGCTCCGGCTCACCTGAGAGTCAGTGTATTGCATCACACTTTGCATGCACATGGCACAATGCTCTCAATGGTGGATTTCATGCCTGCTTCAGCCTCCCTTGTGCCTTTTCACCCCACTGGCCACAAACCCTCATCTAAATGGCACCATTTGGACACCACATTTGGACTGGAGCCTCCAGTAAAAACCACAAGTCCCCGCAACAGCACGACTTATCTAAAGAGACTAGAAGGGCTCGATATATGAGAGAAACTACTGCCTCAGACCCCAATCAGGATAGGGGCCCCATTGGACATGTAAGGTCAGAGCATAGAGCAGGCACAAGTCCTTAATGGCTTCTCAGCATGCCTCAGGTCACACTGTTAGTCCCTCGGTGTTTTTTTTCCTTGAAAAATGGGTGCTGGTACTCACCATGAAGTTGTTACAGTAAGTGCCACACTTTTTAACAACAACAAAAAAGAGGTGCTGGTACTATGTACCCTTGAGTACCCCCTGGAAAAAATGCACTTGTCTCCTCTCATTCCTCAGAATGAATTAAATTCATTGTGACTTGCTCTAACTGAAGTTTATATAGTAATAATAATAATAATTTATTATTTATACCCCGCCCATCTGGCTGAGTTTCCCCAGCCACTCTGGGCGGCTCCCAATCAGTGTTAAAAACAGTACCGCATTACATATTAAAAACTTCCCTGAACAGGGCTGCCTTAAGATGTTTTCTGAATGTCAGGTAATTCTTTATCTCTTTGACATCTGATGGGAGGGCGTTCCACAGGGCGGGCGCCACTACCGAGAAGGCCCTCTGTCTGGTTCCCTGTAGCCTCACTTCTCGCAATGACGGAACCGCCAGAAGGCCCTCGGCACTGGATCTCAGTGTCCGGGCTGAACGATGGGGGTGGAGACGCTCCTTCAGGTATACAGGACCGAGGCCGTTTAGGGCTTTAAAGGTCAGCACCAACACTTTGAATCGTGCTCGGAAACGTACTGGGAGCCAGTGCAGATCTCTCAGAACCGGTGTTATGTGGTCCCGGCGGCCACTCCCAGTCACCAGTCTAGCTGCCGCATTCTGGATTAATTGCAGTTTCCGGGTCACCTTCAAAGGTAGCCCCACGTAGAGCGCGTTGCAGTAGTCCAAGCGTGAGATAACTAGAGCATGCACCACTCTGGCGAGACAGTCCGCGGGGAGGTAGGGTCTTAGCCTGCGTACCAGGTGGAGCTGGTAGACAGCTGCCCTGGACACAGAGTTAACCTGCGCCTCCATGGACAGCTGTGAGTCCAAAATGACTCCCAGGCTGCGCACCTGGTCCTTCAGGGGCACAGTTACCCCATTCAGGACCAGGGAATCCTCCACACCTGCCCGCCTCCTGTCCCCCAAAAACAGTACTTCTGTCTTGTCAGGATTCAACCTCAATCTGTTAGCCGCCATCCAACCTCCAACCGCCTCCAGGCACTCACACAGGACCTTCACCGCCTTCACTGGTTCTGATTTAAAGGAGAGGTAGAGCTGGGTGTCATCTGCATACTGATGAACACCCAGTCCAAACCCCCTGATGATCTCTCCCAGCGGCTTCATATAGATATTAAAAAGCATGGGGGAGAGGACAGAACCCTGAGGCACCCCACAAGTGAGAGCCCAGGGGTCTGAACACTCACCCCCCACCACCACTTTCTGGACACGGCCCAGGAGGAAGGAGCGGAACCACTGTATGACAGTGCCCCCAGCTCCCAGCCCCTCTAGACGGTCCAGAAGGATGTTATGGTCGATGGTGTCAAAGGCCGCTGAGAGATCCAGCAGAACTAGGAAACAGCTCTCACCTTTGTCCCTAGCCCGCCGGAGATCATCAACCAGCGCGACCAAGGCAGTTTCAGTCCCATGGTGAGGCCTGAATCCTGATTGGAAGGGATCCAAATGGTCCGTTTCCTCCAGGCGTGCTTGGAGTTGTTCAGCAACCACCCGCTCAATCACCTTGCCCAAGAATGGCAGATTTGAGACTGGGCGATAGTTGGCCAAATTGGCCGGGTCTAAAGATGTTTTTTTAAGAAGCGGTTTAATGACCGCCTCTTTCAGCAGGTCTGGGAAGGCTCCCTCACAGAGGGAGGATTTCAGCTTAATTCTATTAAGATTTTTTGGTTTATTCCATGTTTGTGCTTTCTCTTTTGCAGATCCCATTTGACATCACTTTACCATCAATAAAGAATTTAAGGAAATTATTTGAGCCAGCTAATGGGTGTGTGATAATTGCAGGAAATGTCTTCAACTGGATAGTGTCTTTGCTCGCTTGAGTAAACACTGGGGAGTAACTTTGTCATTCATTCAACCTATGTAGAGTTGACAGTTTATAGAGTAATATGCTGTCATACTGAAGCCAGTTGTAAATTCCCTATTCCATGAGATAAAGAATTGGTCTCTATTCTTCTCTGGAATCGATAAAATATTTGAGGCAGTTGTAATAAACATACATTTGGTGTTGTTCTTTTTGACTTCTAAGTAGTAGTTATCTATGTTCAGATTTAATTTACTATGTAAACTTTTTGGTTTAAAATATTTTAAAATTTACACTCCACTAACTGATTTATGTTTCATTTTTGTTGTTCTTCTAATAGAAAATTAAGATTTTTTTTTGCTTCTGTATTTTTCCAGACTTTATATCCTTTCCATAGTTGGAACAGTTAGTATTCCTTCTCTTAAAGCTACCTAGTAAGTTAAATGTAGGTTTTTACATTTGTCTTAACTGCTTAGAAGTGATATTATTGAACCAGAAATGATTTTCTTACATGAGCTTCTGGGATTTGAAGACATTTTTTCAGTGAATGTCCGCCTTTCAGTAGAGGTTGTTGCTTTTCAAATTTTGCAGGCTTCCATGATGAACAGTAGTTGGTTGTTATTCATGAATGTTCGAGCGATATAATGCAAGCTTTTTATTGTGCTATGTCCGAGCTGTACTCTGTAATTCAGTAGTACATCCAACTATCAATTAAAGTCTAAACTAACCAACATGCTAGTCCTAAATGCTTTACTTACTTTCAAATACCATTGTAGTTCCATTGTAGGTATTGCTAATGTTTAAAAATACTGAATACAAAGATATTAAAAATTATTTTAAAATCATGCTTGTATTTTAGCTTGTCACTTTTGATAGTATTTATTTTGCAAGTTAGAAATGTGTAAATGGTCTCCACAGTCCTTTCTCTTGGCATGCAGGCTTGCTGGAGTAGGGAACTTTCCCCCAAAGCACTAAATTTCCTCATGTGAAAGTGATCAGGAGATGCATGCTTGAAGTGGGCAAGGCGAAAACACACTCCCTCCCATTCATATACACTCACAGCTCTCTCTCTCTAAACACACACACACACACACACACACACACACACACACACAGACTTTCCCCCTTTCTCACCTTGTCTTCCTGTGCATAGGGAGGTAATAAAGTTAATTGGTGACATAGGAAGAATCCTGCTCCTTCATGGCCAACTCGCTGCAGAATAAGACATGTGAGGGTGTGTGACCTTGTGGGGAGCATGGCTTAAGGAGAGTACCTGGAGCTGGGTTAAGAAGTTTAGTAGGCCAGATAAAGTCCATGGACTGGAGTTTCCCATCCTTACTGAAGTTACTGCAGCAGTGGCTGCATAGGGAAGAAAATGACATATCCAGCCCATATACACTCAGCACAGCTGTTTGGGAGGGTGGTAAGAATGTATAAGGACTCCCTCAATTCTAAATCTCCTTTTCTCATAATACATACTAGAACCTTCATCCAGTGAAGCTGAATATTGGAAGATTCAGAATAGATGAATAGATAGTGAACTATCAACCCAAATACCTAAGACAAGTAGCAAGCGGCTTAGTTCTCTCTCTCTTTAGTTAAAAGATGAATGAAATTCCCTCATCCTTTTTCTGGTGCTCTCCAAGAATACCTCCAGCAAAAGGAAAGAAAAGCAGTGCATATTTGGTTCAAAGATAAAAAGCACAGCAGAATAAAGACCCACTCCCCTTTTTGAGAAGGATTTTCCAATAGATCTTTATGTATCATAAGCAAAAAGCACAAGCTCATTTTTAAAGCACTTTGAAGTTCTGCTTGAGGCATAGTAGGCATCTTAATTAAAATGAGTAACACAGTTTGAAAACCAGATTAAAGGATATATTAGTAATTAAATTAAAATCTGTTTTAGAATCACTGTCTTTGCACAACAATCTGCATGGTACCTGTCATGGCAATTAAAATAAACATTTAATATGACACTTGCCACATTTTTAAATAGCTTATGCTTTTAAGATATTTCTAATAAAGTAAGAATTTTCAACACCTCTTAACACAGCTGAAAAATAGTAAGGATGAGATTTTGATACTGCTGTAACTATAGCAACTGAAGCAAACATCACAGCAAACATCTGAGATTAAGAATTTGTTTCAAGTTCTAGAAGGATACACTGAAAAAATTACTACTCTAAGGAAGTTGGAGAAAAGCAAGTTCTTATGCAACAATTCAATAAAATAAATTGTATGTCTGAAACTAGATTTTCAAAATATCTTTTCATGTTTTATTAATTATAATTCATGATTTGTTAAATTTCATGTCTGATGAATTTTTCAGATTGAATTTGAGAAATATCTTATAAATTAGGGCTGCAGAAAATAATTGACAAGCTCAGTTGGAAATCACAAAGTGAGTCAATTCATGTCTAGATGCAGATGCACAAATGACCTGCCAGAGAAGTGGCCTCCAGGCATCCAGTATACCTTTCCCCCAATTCCTCTGCCACCAATATTTTTTTTCTTTTTAGTTTATGAGGAACTCCATCATCACAGCTAAATTCATATGCCGCCCACCCAGCTCACATATATACTTTGGCCTAGGCGAAGGGAGAAATACAAGCTGCAGGGGAATTCCTAAGCCAGCCTATGCAAAATGACATGGCCAAGCTGGGGCCCAGTGGGTCAGTGCATCTGGCTGTTAACCAGAAGGTTGGTGTTTTGAGCCCACCCAGGGACAGCTGTGGGCAGGATTGCTGCATTGCAGTAGATTGGACCCAATAACCCTTGGGGTCCCTTCCAACTCTACAATTCTATGATTAAGAAACAATACAGGGCCACTGAAGACCATTGGCAATGCAACAGAACTGTCCTTCCCCACCCCAACTCCAACTTGTGAACAGAGATTGGGGATTTGGAAGGTTGCCAGGATAATTGGGTGTGAGGTGACAGGAAAATAGTGTCTTTAGCAAGGTGTGCTGGGAAGAAGCAGGGAGAATAAAGAGAGAGAGATCCCTCTCCTCTTGGGCAGGCTGGCCAAAGATAGGCTGGGAAAGATGCCTTCAACTTCAGTGCTGTAGGCTTGACCATGTGGGAACAAATCTATCAAAGGCTGCAACCATATACTAACTTACCTAAGGGTAAGATCTGTTGAACTCCATGTGACTTACAAGGATGGCACAGTAAAATTCCTAGTTCCAGGTGGCTTAGGACAAGGATCAGCACAACATCCATTCACACATTACAAAACATAAGGTTAATCTGTTTTTCAGCAGATGTAGTTTAGGATTCTGCAGCAAATTCTTACACCTAAATAGAAGTCATTGTAAAGGAGGATGGAGAAAAAACCCCTGCTCTGGATCCCACCTAGTCCAGCATTCTCTTCTCAGTGACCACACAGATGCCTTTGAGAAGTTCAGAAGGAGGACCTGAATGCAACAGCAGCCCTCTAGTTACCTGCGATTCCTTGCAACTGGTATTCAGGAGGGTACTGGCTCGTAGCTATGAATAGCTCAATTCTTCATGAATTTGCCTTATCTTTTCATGTGATCCAACTTGGCGTCCATCACTATGCTCAATCATTTTTGCTGCACATATATAAATCACATTTGATTCCCCCCCTTTCAGGCACCATTATTTTTGAGAAAAATTAATATGCTGCATCGTGCCATATTACGGGAATAAATAATCCAGCCTTGTTGTTTTTTAAAGCCTTGTCAAAATAAAGTAAAAAAACACCATTCATAGCCAAGTACAAACACCTTTGACTGTTCCATAAGCTTTCAAGAAAGTTCTTGACTGAGTTTGAGAACATTCCCGGGCCCTGACAACAAAGCACCGGACGCGCAATGCAAATTCAGTTAACTCTCATCATCATGATGGATCTTTTCACCGACATGAAACGATTATAAAGTGTTAATATCATCTGGCATGAACTTTTGGCATTCTCCTGTCAACGCGTCAGAAGAGCGCAGCCCAGCTGCTTTCCACGAAGTCTCCAGGGAGCAGCCCAGGCCGAACCTCCCTCCTGGTCACACAACGCCGCTTTTCAAACCAGCGGGACGAAACGACGACAACAAACATACTCCGCCGCGTGACCTCACCAACTTCGTTGGCCGACGGTTCGGTTTGAATGGAAGCCCCGCCCACTTCTTCCTCTCTCCCCTCCCTCCTCTCCCCTTCAACCAGGGAACGCGAAGGCGGCTCCTTCTCTCTTTTGTCCTCCCTCGGCTGCCGTAAACGAAATTCGCTGACCGGCGGGAGGGGGGGGTAGTGAGCCCAGTCCCGCGGTGAATGTTGGGACGGGCCGCTAAGTTGTAAGGAGCGCGGAAGCTGCGCTTTTAGCGGCCCCGTTTTGCCTCACGAGATAAAGAAACCGAAAGCGGCGGCTTGCTGCTTCGAAAGTTTGGGGCTCTTCTGCCCAGCGACCGGGGAAATGAGTCGCATGGGGTAGAAAGAAGACTTAACGCGGGGCGTCCCGGCCAAGCGGGGAGGTGAGGAAGGGGAGGCGGGGGGGGGGTCTGTTATTGTGGGGTTTTGGGGGGAGGGGAGGTCCCTGGCGGGTTACCTGACAGCTGGCGGAGTTCTCCCTCTGGTTCTCGGCGGCGATTTGACACCTGTTGGGACACAGAGGCCCCTGATTGGCTGGGATTGGGCGCTTGTTTTGCCTTGAGGGGTTTAGGGACCCTTCGTCCTTTGGACTGGTTGACCCACCTGGAACAGCTTTATACGCCCTCAGTGAGAGGTGAGAGCCACCGGGTGGGGGTGTCTCGGCCCTCCTCCTCCTCCCCCT
The DNA here is from genome assembly GCF_964234715.1 of Podarcis melisellensis. NCBI lineage: Eukaryota > Metazoa > Chordata > Lepidosauria > Squamata > Lacertidae > Podarcis > Podarcis melisellensis. Next base: position 41,410,373 of record NC_138542.1, read on the forward strand.
CCTCTTCTCCTTTGCCCCAGGTTGCTCCCCTTGGAACTACAGTGGTACCCCGGGTTACATACGCTTCAGGTTACATACGCTTCAGGTTGCAGACTCCGCTAACCCAGAAATAGTACCTCGGATTAAGAACTTTGCTTCAGGATAAGAACAGAAATCGTGCTCTGATGGCGCGGCGGCAGCAGGAGGCCCCATTAGCTAAAGTGGTGCTTCAGGTTAAGAACAGTTTCAGGTTAAGTACGGAACGAATTAAGTACTTAACCTGAGGTACCACTGTAACCAGAAGCGGCTCTTGAACTGCCACAGTGTCTCTTACAAATCCGGTGTAGACTGCCCGTCTCAGGGCGGTTCACAGGATGAAATCACAATATAAAACCACAAAGTACACAATCAAAATAGTTTAAACAACAACCCCATAACCTCCCCAACACATTTTTAAAGGGCATAGGATATCAATCAAATTGTTTCTTAGCATAAGAAAAAGCTCTGGTGGATCAGGCCCAAGACCTGTCTACTTCAGCATCTTGCTGTCACAGTGGCGGTCCAGATGCTTATGGGAAGCCTGAAAGCAGGGCCTGAGTGCAACTGCACTCTCCCCTCCAGCTTATGGCAAATGAATAAACTAGGTTACTGCCACTGAATGCTTGACCCTGAGTGAGCAACTTGCTAGGCAGGCAGGTTGGAAGCAGGTTCATTGCGGCTTCTCCCCCATCAGCAGCATAAGTGTTGCTCCATCCAACTTTTTTGTCACACAAAAATCACATTTGTGAATGGAGGGGCATTTGTAGTCTCATATTGAATGTGGATACCCACACCCACACACCAGTTTCACTTTATCTGTTAACTGGTGGTGAGTAGCAATTCTATGGCAATTTCATAAATGCTCCTACCCCTATGTATAAACTCTAGGTCTTCAACTGGTGCCTTGGGACCCAGTATCACCTGATGTAAGGTGGATGTCAGCAGCAGTTTCATGCTTTTCAACTGAAGTTCTTATTCTTACTATATACTGGTTTTAGTAAATGTTCTGGTCCATGGGGTCACGAAGAGTCGGACACGACTAAATGACTAAACAACAACAAATGTTGGGTTGTTTTTACTATGTATTGATGCAATTCAAAAAGTTATTTCTAAGCTCCTTTGAATCTGTTTAATCAATACAAGGGGGTAGAAATTCTATAATAAGGGGTATGGGGAGCAGATAATTTCTGGATTTTCTTTCTGAACTTGTCTGCTGCCTTACAATTTAGTGGGACACGCATCAGAATTTAAATGTGATTTGCCAACATATTTTTTCCCAGGCTTTTCCTGAATAATTATTGTTGGAAATTGGCAATTCTTTGTTTTTGCTGAAACACAGATTTAACAGTCTGGAAATTAGATTAATACAGGAAAGATCCACATAAGATACCCTTCAGTATATATCCTGCAGTAGCTGTGCTACATTGGGCTGTGGCTTGTGACAGGTCTGTTTCTATAGTGGTATCCCAGCTGTGGAACTCTTCTATCATAAATGTAGCAGGGCACCTACATTTTTGAATAGAGTTCACTGCCAGATGAAGACATACCTCTTCATCAAGGCTTTTGGGTGCACTTGTTTTTGGTAACTGCCGCTGCTGCCCATTCTGGTATGGATTTTAGTTCTTCTTAATCTCTAATGTTGTGGTTTGTAGTTTTTTTTAATGTAAACCATCCAAGGTCATTGGTGGTAAAGAGGAGTATAGAAACTAAATAAATAAGGCAGCCAGAACTAGCATTGACCTTGGCTGTAGCTTTAAGGATGGTAATATTTAAGAGCTTGCTCTTCTCTTTTCTCCTCTCTCCCATTCCTTTTTCCTCACATGTTGTGTCTTTTTAGATTGTATTATTGAGGGCAGGGCCTGCCTTAGAACTGATTTTGTAAGCTGCTCTGTGCGTCTGTTTGCCTGAAAGGTGGGTATAAATGCTGTAAATAATAATAAATACTTGAGTAAATAAATCCTGGAATGTTCATAATTCAGAATGAATTCAGAATGCATCTCAACATTTGATTTTAATTGCTTTTGACTTTATATTTTGTCTCACATGGAACTTCAAAACAGGTGTTTATTTTCATAATCTGATCATTTTCAAACAATTAGCTGTGAACATAAGGCAGCACCAACAGGAAATGTCTGGGCTTCAAATGTTTTCCATAACTTATTGTGTTAACCTGCCCAGCTTTACACTTCTGCCAATTATAACAAAGAATATTTTGTCATTTAGAATAATTTTTAATAGGTATGACCAATCTCACCTGCATTTTCTTCTTTCTGCTTACAGGTGCAGCCATGCAGGAAAGCATCCGATTTGCTTCATCGGGAGATGATGATGTTAAAATATGGGACGCTTCATCCATAACTGTAGTGGAACAGTTCAGTCCCCATACTTCATCACACCCAGTTAGCTCTGTGTGCTGGGGCAGCAACAGTATCCTTTGCCACTTCATGAGGCACAACATCTAGAGCTATAGCACTCATTGTTTAGTGGCAATTTTTAGTTTTGTCTCTGGGGCCAGTGAGCTGTGCTTTAATACAAACAAACAAGCCACAGATACTTTTGCAGCGCTAATGAGATTTAATTGATATAATTAATGTCCTATAGTAGCAGCATCTACATGGATTTTGGACATCCACATTCATAAACTATCATCCATTAAATAGCATCTGTGCTGTAACAACTGAAAGAATATGAATAATAAGTCAGCTCTGTTCTTTAAAATTCCAAATACCCCTTGCCTCCGGAGAGAGTGAACAAGCATATGTGAGAACAAATGTGCTCAAGAGCAAAAGCTGAATTTATCAGAGTATGGATATGGAATGCATTTCAAAGGTGTATGTTCCATTTGAATATACTTGGTTTACTTCTTACAGACTGCCTTGGCAATTTGGTTCAATAACAGCTTAGTTTAAACCAGGAGTCAGCAAGGTTTATCTTGCCTGGGCCGGATTGGTCCCGCGGAGATCCCTCTGTGAACCGGATTGCGCGCATGCCTGTGTTTTTCTGTGTCTGCACAGACGTGATGTGCAGATGTGATTTTCGGTGCCGCGGAAGCGAGTCCCTGCGGCACACGGTGCCAGTTTAGTGCAGTGTGAGTGTGGGCGGGGGCGGCTCGGGGGCCAGTAAAATGACCTCCGCAGGCCGCTTCCTGCCCATGGGCCTTAGGTTGCTGACCCCTGGTTTAAACTATCTTCCTCCTTGTGATTTCAGTTGGATACAGGTGGCTATAAATACCTCCCCTTGTGTTCCTCTTCATGCCTCTCCTCCAGGACACAGAGGAGGAATGGTTATATATGTGTACATATTCTCGTTCTCAACCCCTAGAAGCAGCTGCCATTAGTGCTGCATTGTTTCTCTACTGTTCAAGGGAAAGACTGTGGTAGAACATGTGCTTTGTGTACAGAAGGTCCCAGGTTGAATTCCTGGAGGAGCATGCAGTGTCCTTACACAGTCTTTGTTCTTGAGGCAGTATGCATATTTGTTTCTTCTTTCCAGGAGGGATATAAGATGAGGAAATAAGCAGTGCCAGGGCTTTTTCTCCAGATATGCTAGATATGGCCATGCTCTGTAATATGAGGGCCCCACCGCAGCCCCAGAGTCGTCTGCGACTGCACTTAATGGTCAGAGGTCCTTTACCTTTTTATGTGCAAGTGAAGCTGCATATGTCCAGAGGCTCCCCCCTTATTTTAGTTGGATGATGTTCCATTTTTGCAAATGCAGTTCCTTATTGTGGTTTTATAGCATTCCAAGTATAGATGAGCATGTGTGGTGCTTCATTTATGGGCCAGAAGCTCTGGCATGTCATTGTGCCCATAGTGCTGTCCCACTGTTGCATGATCACAATGTGTATATGAGCCACCAGTATACAGGTATACAGTATACAAGCCACCAGTCCAAGCCACAGAATTTCCATATTGCCTCATTGCTTGAAACACTTTGGTGCTGGGATTATTTTTTGTATTTTTATCCACTCCCCCCCCCCCAGGAGCTTAAGGTGGTGTACGTTGTTCTCCACCTCCTTGTTTAATCCCCACAACAACCCTGTGAGGTGGGTTAGGATGAGACGCAGTGACTGGCTCAAGGTCACCCAGTGAGCTTCATGGCTGAGTGGGGATTTGAGGCTAAGTCTCCAGGTCATAGTCCAACGCTCTATAACCACTGCACCACACTGGCTGTCATGTCTTAACCCTAAGGAACTTTTATTTTCTTTTTCCAAGAACAGAGTGAGGAATCATTTCCCGCCTGGGCAGAGCCCCAGAGGAACTAGGACTGAAGTCTATGCATTAGCAGTTTACTTAATGCAGTATCATTTCATTGATTAGGCATTTGGCAGGAGATTGCAAAAAAGTACTGTTTTCTGGGTGGCTTATTGGATTGGTTATTTATGGTTCTGTTTGCTTTTTAGAAAATATATGCTATGCCTACAGTGTCATTTATATTTTATTTGACCTCTTTTATCCTCCAAACCGTTAGATTTCTTTAGATTGTGAGCCCTTTGGGAACAGAGCTATTAACATTTAGAAAATGCTGTAAGCCGTTCTGAACCCATTTACCAGATGAGGATATACATCTAATAGAAACAAAAGCTTAGTTCAGCTAAAAGTTACCCCAAATGATAAGAAATCAAGTGATTTCACTTGCATGTGTGAACCAGCCCTTAGTAATGGCGGTGTTTAGCTGTTCGTACAAAATGCCTGATTCCAGTAGTTCATTGTAGCTAAATGTCTTCTGCTTCCTAGGTAGGGATAGTGAGTTTTCATACCAGCTACTCCATTCTTTTCTGTATCATAGACATCTTTCTGACCATGCACATTTGATTGGGTGCATCTTAGAAGATGCTTGCTTGGATGTTTGATGGAGCCTTACCTGCCGTGTTTATCATTAGAATGATGTCAGGGGATAGTGCAGATGAGGCTATATACAGGCAAGCATAAGAATGGTTTGCTTGGATAATGCTTGGCTTTCTTATTCATTCACAACATGTTTCTGTTTGTAAGAAGGTAGGTTTTGGATGTTACAGTAAATTTAGCAGTGTAATTTCTACTGAAAAAGAATTTGGTCAAAAAATACCCTCTTGATTGTAATTTGGTGTAACTTATGTCAATACTGTACTTTAAAACTGTTGTAACTTGACCTGGGACCATAGTGAAAGGCATGTAAGAAAACGAATAATGATAACTGAAGTGTTAATTTTTCTAGGTCTTGAATTTTCCTTGAGTTGACAACTGTCATACAAAGGAAAATCTCCCAGAATAAATAGTATCATTGAGAAGGGACACTAGTACATACCATTTTTGATAAGTCTGTGTTCTGTGTCAGGGAGTCGTGTGCTTTTCCAGAGCTGTCACCCAATAACTTAGATCTTCTTGCTTCTCCCCCCGCCCTGCAGTGTGTAGGTGCCATTCAGCACAGCAGAAGCTGCTTTGAATTCATCTGTTCCTCTAATTGCTGAAGGCTTTAGTTACTTCGGGATGTCTGAGCCATTAAGTAGATCTTGTTGGCTGTTCAGGATCAACGGTACAGCAGCTTGTCATCCTGTGTTGAGTTAGACAAGCTTCAGCGCATGGAAAGCAATGTACTAATGTACTATGGCGCTAAGTAAGGAAATCTCCTTAGACGTTTTCTGTTTTGCTTAAAAGAGACAGCTAAATGTTAGAGATGAAAGTTACCTTGTACACACCTGAAGTAGTGGGCTGCAAAAGTTCCTAGGCATATAGGTTTTTCTTCTTTTCTAAAGGCCATGCCTTTCATTGAGAAGCCACTTGGACACATTGTTTGCGACAATTGTTTAAAATAAAGGATTGGTAATACCTGAAAATCTTAAGCAGTTTAACTGTTTATAATGTAATTTGTGTTGCTGCAGTATGGGGCAGGTGTAAGTAAAGGAACCCATATCACTTGTTTGTGGGCAAGGGAGTATTCTAAAGCACACCTGTATAGCTCAAGCAGATGATGGCTTGTAATAAACAGGGAAGCAACAACACCACAGCCCTGTACAGATTTCAGCTGGCAAGTTTTATAAGGAGGAATTCCATCCAGACTTCAACAGTGGCAGTCAGTGTAATACTGAAACTTAGGGGTATTTATCTGCTTTGGTTTTATTGTACTTGTATAGTATTTGTTTGAAGTGGGTGGATGTAAGTGAAGGGGGAGGTGTTAGAAAGAAACATTCTCTACATCAACAGGCTGCTGTTCAGGTTCTGGCTTAATGTCTTGATGTAATTTTGTGGAACATGTACTCAGTTCAGTGTTAATATCTTGGGCTGAAGATCTGGAGATATCAGATGCCCAATCTGTGGTTGGCAATTCCACTGCTTAGCATTCACACAGCTAACTTTAGAATGCATTGGATCACTACTTTTTGCAAACACATTTTTTTTAATCGCAAAAATACTAGCAGCAAATACTGCTTTGAAAAGGGGATAGAATTTGTGGGCAAGTAGAACAAACTGGACATGGAATAAGTTGCACTTCTCTGTTGGAGGAGTATTTTTAAAATTATAAACTTGTGTTAAATGGATGCAACATGGAGTTCATCTCTTGAAAGGACAAATCCTCTCAAAACTGGAATGTTTTCCCATTTCTGCTTTCTTTTCTTCATTAAACAAAACTGCATAGTATATAAAAACTAACAAAGACACTTGAATCAACATTTTTCTGTTTTGAATTTTATGCTAGCATATGTTGTTTAAGGGGCTTGGATTAATACTTTTCCCTTTTCAGCTAGTATATAAACTTTGTGCTATGTTCCATGACACCTGTTTCAGATAGTTTTCTGGTCACTGCTTCTGTTGCTGGTGATAAAATAGTGATTTCAAATGGTAAAGGTAAACCAGTTCCACTCTTTGAGCTAGCTGAAGGGGTAAGTAAAACAGACTTGTTTCTTTGGAGCCATAGAATGTGACTTTTTGCATGTTTACTTGGAAGCAAGTCCCATTGTGTTCAGTGAATAAGTGCACCTTTACCTTGGAGTAAACCCCATTGAACACAATGGGATTGACAGAATAGACACAGATAGGACTTACAGTTACTTCATCTATTCCCTCTTTCAAAATAACAGATTTTAAAAAAGGTAGTTATACATAAGTATATATCTGGAGCACAGGATGATCCTAAAAAAAATACTTCAAAAGGTCCCATTGTCTTAATGGAGAATGCTTCCAGTTGAAAAACAAGCCATATTGCCTACTGCCTCTGTAATTGACACTTGTGGAAGCCAAGGAGTTGTACCAAACGTGCATGACACAGTCCTCGGCCAGAGCATTTGTGCATGTAATTTGTATACAGTATTATAATGAGCTACTCAAATTTAAAATTGAGTAAAGTTGACATTCCTCTGTGTATGCTTCAATTTGGAATGCTAACCCCACAAGTGCAGTGTTAAAACTAATGTGGTTAAAAGGATGCTCAACTGTTGTTTTCTTCCATCTGACTTCCTGATTTCCAAAGTCTAACTGATTTTGGTACATGTCTTTTTACTCCTCTTGTAGGCTGCTGAGTGCATATGTTCATTGACCAAATTGCGGTGCAATTTTATAAGTGCACATTGCTAACTTGCAAGCGGGTCACATGTTGTCTGAACAAAATCTGGAAATTAATAAAAAGGGAAAATGGTATTTCAGGTATTCACTGGGGCTGGGCTGGAAACTGGGGAAAAATCGGAAGTAAGAGAATTTTATTTGCCATTCTAAAAAGAATATAGCTTGCTAACAACTTTGAGTGAGGACCACAGAGGCTGGCTTTGTTTGGATGCAACTCTAAAGCAGGGGTGACTAATCTGTGACTCTCCAGATGTTGTTGCACTCCCAATTCTCAGAAGCCTCAGCCATCATTGCCAATGGTGAGAGATGATGGAAGTTGTAATCTAGAGGACCACAAGACAGCACTCCTCCTGTTCTAAATTATGCTTTAGCGCACGCATAGGCAAACTCAGCCCTCCAGTTGTTTTGGAACTACAACTCCCATCATCCCTAGCTAACAGGACTAGTGGTCAGGGATGGTGGGAATTGTAGTCCCAAAACATCTGAAGGGTCAAGTTTGCCTATGCCTGCTTTAGCATTACATGGAGGAGCTGCAGTGAACATTAGCTCTTGAGTTCCCCCTTGGCTCTTTTCCAGCATGACGAAGAGGAGGATTTTTGTGTTTGATATTAATTTCCTTTTAACTTGTCTGCTGAAGCTAAACAAATCGTGGCTAATCTCACTTACAGTATGCTTAGTTGAAACAAACCAGCCTTGTAGCTTAGCGACAGTTTGTCTGGCTTTGGACATCATGGATAGTTGCAGTCAATCTAAAATGGAAGTGAAAGATACTAAATTCCACACAGCTGTACCAGAGAGGGATTACAAGAGGCTCACTGTACCTGTTTCTCATAAAGTTAAATCACTGTTTAGTGTTGTGTCTGAATAAGGTGATATGATGTGCATAAAATGTATTTGTATTGATTGGCTTTTGTTAGCTGTATTGCAGCCACTTTAATGAAACCCAGACATGCATTAATGAACATGGCTGGGAGTCTTGAGAGAGATCTTTTGATACATTGCTGAACATAAATTTCTGTTCTCGGCCCATTATTAACAGAACATTCCTGCCCTCTGGTTTGTGGTGACATAGGGCCTTAGACTGATAAAATGCTCTCTCTAAGCTTTAAATAAGCAGTCAACACTCTCACCAGTGTTCTTCAGATCATTATGTTAGTTGTGATCTTTTTTGTCACATGTACAATGATCTCAGTTTTATACAAAAGTTTTTAAAAGGTGCCTATATGCAAACCCGGGCTTTCAATCCGAGGAGCTTTGTATCAATGTGAAAAACTTGGAGGACAGTTTGAAATGTGCAGAGGAAAGAGTGAGTGAGTGATGCCTCAACAGTGTTAAGTTTAGTATTGGCTAGTCAATATATACTACCTCAGGCAAGCAACCTGCCGCTTCTTTGATTGGCCACACCAAATTCCCCATGCCCTGCCACCCCAAAGTAGCATACACTCTTAAATGAGCAAGCAGACAAGTAACTGCATATTAATTCTCATGATGCTTAAGTCCGTGTTCCAACATCTTGCCAATACTTGCTCACCCTTGGGGATAAAGAAAATCATAAAAGGAATATTGTAGAATCTGTTTTTTATGTATGTTAGCTTTTGGAGCATGCTGTTTGCAAATTACATGCAAGCTAAACATGGTGAATTCCTCTTTTCCACTTTTCCTAATTTCATTTTCTCTAACCGGTAATTGATGAAGAGTATTTGCCCTTTTAACTCTTGATTAATATTCACATGATCAGCAGTCATGGGGAGAGTTGGGTCACCCCCAGCCACTTGCTCTGCCCCCAGCCACTATACACATTTAACAACAACAACAACAACATATCCTACTTTACTGCAAGGGCCCCAAATGATACTATGTTCATTTCCCCCTTTTTATTCCCTCCCTAACCAGGCAAAACAAACCTGTATAAGTTTGAGTTCTAATTCAATGTATATTGCAAGTGGAGGTGCGGATAGCACTGTTAACATATGGGATTTAAAGTTCAGAAAACTTCACCGAGCTCTTAAGGTAAGACAAAACACTTCCTGCTTTATCTACTTGTCTATTAAATATGACTCTGAAAAAAATACCCCCCCTCAAAACAAACCCTCTAGCTTTGGGTTCTGATCTTTAAAGCCCAAATTTCAACTCAAAATTTTGAATTCCTATCACCATAGGTGTCTGTGCTAGCAGCAGGCTTTGTGGACTGTGTTGCTTTATAAGGAATATTTTCAAGCTGTCATTTTATTATATTGTATCTCTGAGTGATTATTTGAGTCTTCAGAAACCATGTTATGTGAAGTTGGCAATGAGTGTTGGGGCTGAGCTCTCCACTCCCTCCACTTCTCTTGCCCCTCCTGTTGTGTGCTGCCTTCAGTACGAAACTCCTTGCTTGTATTAAGCCAGTCTTCTGTTGTGTTTGAAATGGGGAACTCTGGCTTCGTACCGGTTAACAAACCTGAATGTGATTTTCTACAGTTTTCTGTTTTTTTAATCAGTTAATCCTTTTAATCTGTTGATAATCCCTGTCTACCTATGCCACCATAATTATGGAATTTAGTTTCAATGCTAATTTTAGGATTTCTAGCTTTATAGTTGCCAAATGGCAATAAAGCTCCTCTTAAATAACTAGCTTTTATCTGAAAACATAATGCTTTGACATTTATATGTATGCAAATGTAGGATTATCTGGAAGACTGACAGTTCTTAGGTAAATAGCTGAACAAAAATTGTATGTGTTGGAGAAACAGTTGATGTAACTGTGCTATATTGGAATAGCATTTTGTGTATACTGAATCCGGGAAACTTTTGAATACATGAACTCTGTATGAATGAATGTCTTCTACGGATACATTATTATTAAAAACACTACTACTATCACTGTAGAATAGGGGTAGGCAGATGGGAGATTAGATCTCTGGGTGATTTTTGGCTTGATCATATGGGAGATGGTGATCCTTCAGATAGTGGCCTCAAACTGTTCAGCTATTGCAAGTTTGAATACTCTACCATGTGAAGGAGCTGCAAGTTAGGAGGAACCCTGGATTAGGCTAGGCTTTGCCTGATGTGCTGGCTTTTCATTGCCAGAGTTGTCAGTCTGTTGGATTTCATACCCGACCTGCAGCAGAAGGTCCCAGGGCAGGTGGCAACAATATAGACATGCTAGATTAAAATCAATTGAAACAATTCAATTCTTGATGTGGGGGATTCATTTGTGGGATTAGCTCATGTTCCCATTGTACAAAGTTGTGCCTTTCCCCCTTAGATGTGCAGGTCAAGGTCTTAGTCCTGCTGGGTCTTTTAATTTTTGATACCAACCTTTGGAGACTGAGCCAGTTACAAATCTAAATATGAACTTTTTAACTGATAGGCTTCTGGAATAGAATATAACCAAACACATGGAAGTTAGCTAGGTCCATTGTCAGCTGCTGCTTTGTGAAGCCCTAAAAGTGTGAGAGAGACAAAGCTGGATTATTCCGTGTGGCCTGAATACTTGTATTACTTTAAACCTGACAGAACAAGAGAGGTTAAAAGGATAACTACCTGTTTAAAAACAAGAAAACCAATTGCAACTGACTAATATTTGCATTTTCTTATCTTCTTTAGGATCACAGAGATGAAATAACTTCTGTAACATTTAATTGGAATGATTGCTATATCGCTTCGGGGTCTATGAGTGGTGAAATTATTCTGCATAGTCTTACTACAAATTTATCCAGCACTCCATTTGGCTTTGGCAGCAGTCAGGTAAAGTGTCTGTGGAATGTGGTTCCAATGGTTCAGCTGCAGTGTGTCATACAAGTGATGGTTGGGTCTAACCATTTGCAATTAGATTTATACCCAATTGTCTCTCCACCAGATAATTGTTCTTTACCCCCAATAACTTCCATACTTGGGCTGCAATCCTGTGCACACTTACCTGGTAGTAAGTCACGTTGAATACAGTGAAACTCCCCCCCCCCCCGAGTAACAATGCATAGCATTTGGCTGTTGGCATTTCAGGAAGCCCATGCTAAACTTGTGTGTTGAACTTGAGCTACCCAACCCCACCCCCCAACCTTCCACCTCTGCAGTATACTGTACAAGCAGTTCCTCTATCCCTGACGTAGAACCTTTGTCCATGCTACACAGTGGATTGCTGTGGAACTGGGTCTTTTCATGTGACACAACCTCTTGATCATCTTCTGCACATCTGATTGAACTTATGTGTCATGGCAAAATGGGTTATCGGAGTCGGGATAGACTTGCAAGTCCTTGCAAGGAAATAGGACTTTAAGGGTGAAACCTTTACTCCTAGTCTTGATTTTAAAAATAAATAAGTAAATAAATTTACTTATATCCTGTTCTTTCCCATTGGTTCAGAACGGCTTATAGCAGTGTTAATATCTGAGATTTTAAAACTCAAGTAACTATTAATGTGAACATGGGCCTGGTTGCATTTCTCCTTGCTGTCTCCTTGAATAGTTTTATTGCTGGCACAGCTTGGTGATAGCCACATTTCAGTGCTGATGTTGAAAAGCTATAAAAATTTTTTTTAATGAATGTGCTTGGGTTTTCTTATTAGAATTTCTAGCAGGTTGGACAAGTTAAGTGTCACACATACTGAGGGTTGCAAATGGTAGCATTGTCTTCATTGGAAGCAAAAGCCAAGTTTTCAAAAGCTCTGTTTTTGATTCATTGTTATCATCCATCAGTTATATTGATGCAAACTTCTTCTTAATAGTCAGTTTGCTCTTTTTTAAAAAGCCACCTTGTTGCAGAGCTAATAAAGTTGTCATAGCTGTGCTTTATGTGTGGCTTATTTGGGAAACTCTCTCTGACAGTTATTGATGGACAACGTGCTGTGGGTTAAAGACCAAAGCAATGAAAGCAGGGTGGTGGTGGAGGAGGAGGAGGATCTGAGCTGCAGTGATAAGATGCTGAAAACCTTACAGCTGAGTTGCATTGACTGTTATTTCCTGCTATTTACTTTGCCATTTGTCGCTTTTCACTACATGCTGCTGAGGAAAGATTGGGTTGCTCTTTAAACCTTGACGAATATTAATGTAAAATATAGGGAGCAATGTAATTTACAGTCAAGTCGGATAGGTTTATGGTAGAATAGCAAAACAGGGTTTAAATATTGCCTATGACATAAACCATATAGCACTAATGAAAACAATGCAATCCTTTATTTGTATGGGATAATGTTAGAAGCATTAAAATATCTCATTTCTTTCTGACTACCACCTGTTTATACATTTCTTTTCCTGAGTGAGTTATTTTACTTAACTGTCATGCGGGACAAAAGAAAGAGAGGCAAATGGAAGCAGTGGGATTGAGAAGCTAGAAAAGCCTTGGAAGAGACATAAAGTGGGTGGCTTAATTTTTTCCTGCAACCTGGGTGCTTTCCTCCTGCCCCTAATTCAAGAGAGAGGGCCTGTTCTAAATATTGTTTAAACAGACTTCTTAAACAGGCATTCTCTTTTTCTCACATCTATTTTGGAAGTTTAAATACCTGATAGTCATCACCTGGCTTGGTTGGTACATGTTTCTTTGTTAGTCCTTCATGGGGATGTAGAGAAGCTGCAGCAGATTCCTCAAAGACGCATATTTTCCTAGCTACAAAGACCACGTCAAAGGGGCTTGTGGGAGAGGAGTGAGGAAAGGCAAATAAAAGTTTTCTTATTATTGCCTATATGCCTGTGCCTTTTGCGTCTTGCATTGTTTTAGAATGTATATTCAGAGCATGCTAAAAGCCTAATACATTAAGGAACCCATAAGGATTGTTTTTGAAAGTAGATTGTCATGGATTTGAAATTAGGACAGTTATTTAAAGTCTTAACAGTAACAAAGAATGCACTCAACTTAAAGCCCATTATTCCATCAATTTCAGGTCTAAAGTATCTTGTTGAATCACAGCTCCACTCTTGAAAACTCTTAATGGTTGAGACTTAAAAAGCTTGGCACTTTGTCAGGATTCAAGTTTCTATTGTTACTGCAAAAATGCCGAGCTTGGAAAAGTTGTTAAATTTTAATTGCATGTCACTCCAGTGAGGCCTGGATGGCAGACTTGCTGACTAAACATCTGAAATGGCTGTTCTTGTAATAAAGATGTATCAGTGCTGATGCTCACTTAAAGGGTTTCTAGGTGTTACTTTTTCTGTTTCTCACTACTAGATACCATGTCAAATTCAATCTCCTTTGTGGTGGGGAGCTGCACTGCATGAGCACTTCAGAGTTGGATCGAAATTGGGGGCTGATTTTTTCACAAATATTTTTGTGCTCGCCCCATTTTTTATATATATTTTTATGACTGCTCCTGCTGCAAAGACAGTCACTCGCTGTTTTGTTGTAATGTGCTGAAACTGCCACTGTACCACAAAATGAGCAGCAGGGGTGTGCTGTTTCCCCCCTCCAATTCCCTTCTCCCCCAATAGATTAGGCTTTATTGCCAGATTTCACCTACGGTAACTGGGTGTTAAGGATGGCAAAGACCTAAAAGTTGTATAAGTAAGTGATGATATTGCTGCATTTGAAGGTAAGGCTAGTACTAGGATTCCAGTGGTGCAGCCTCTTGCCAACTAATTAGCAAAGAGGTTTTTTTTTTTAAAAAAATGTACACAAGTACTGTAGTTTAAATGTATGCATTGGCAAAGCAGGCCATCACTTTTAACATATGCAAATGTGTTTTCTTTCTTTTTCAGCCCATTCGGCACTTGAAATATTCTCCCTTTAAAAAAGCATTATTGGGTAGCGTTTCCGACAGTGGGGCTGTAACTCTGTGGGATGTCAACAGTCAAGCCCCATATCATAACTTCGAAAGTGCTCATAAAGCTCCGGCCTATGAAATCTGTTTTTCTCCCATCAGTGAGCTGCTACTTGTAACTGTAGGTCTGGATAAAAGAATCATTCTCTATGACACCACCAGTAAAAAGTATGTATACCTTTGTCAGAATATTATCTGTTGACAGAATTCTGTGTGCTTTTCAGGAATTTACGGCATACTATTAAATATTTTGTGAAGCACTGCTGATCAACAAACAAATAAAATAAAGCCAGACTCCTAAGCCTTGAGTTGGTCTCCTTTTAATTGATTGAGGCAACTGGAACATTTAGCATTTCTTCACAAAAATGGTTAGGTGTGGAACTTTTAACGTGCCACAAGGTTTGGTTTTGTGAAAGTAATATTTGGAGCGTGCTTCTTAATGGTGGAAAGCAAATTGTGTGTGGTTGTCTTAGTTACTGAATTGCTTGTAGGAATATTAAAGCTGATGGAGTCCTTCTGCTGGACTTGAAAGCTTTCTTATTTGGTACACACACATTTCATGAGAGGTGTCTAAAATTGAGACATTTTGACATTTTAATGGTTGTAGTTTGCAAAAGTCTCTTTATTGCATCTGCAGAGCCAGTATATGAGCCACAGGGAAAATGCCCAAACCCACTGTTGAGCAATACCTTTAGTAGGACCAACCAAAGTTTGCAAATAAGGGAGCAAGCTCTCAAGATCTCCAGAATTCTTCATTGGGCTGGATGTACTCATTGTGGGTATTCCTTCTGCCTTCCTTGGCCTGCCAGAGTTGGTCATCCAAAGCAGAGGGAGCCCTGAGTCCTCCAAAGAACAAGAGGACACTTGAAAGGGGGACAGTCCCACAGGGAGCTGTTTGACACTGGCAGTTTCCTTCCTACCTACACACTTGAATTCTTGTCATATTTGAGGAGAGGGGACATCCATTAGCAGCTGGGAATGTGTGTATCTGCTTGAAGAATGTAGCTTTGTGTATTGTATTAACTTAAACATAACATTGGGAAATAAGCAGAACTAAAATTACAGTGTGGTATAATAGTGTTGGCTTTAAGTCTTAGCTTAGCCGTGAAGCCCACTGAGTAATATTGGGCCAGACACTACCTTTTAGTCTAACCTGGCCAATAGCTAAGTGAAGAGTTAATGAAAAATAGCTATTCTTTTGGAAACTGTAAATAAAATTGTGGCTGTCCTTTCTCTCCCCCCCCCCCCTTCTCGGGTGTTCAACATGTTTCTTCGTCACAAAAAAGGCAGCTAAAGACTTTAGTAGCAGAATCTCCTCTAACTGCAGTAGAATTCATGCCTGAAGGAACTTCCTTGGTGGTTGGATCTTCTCGTGGAAAGATATACCATTATGACCTAAGAAAACTGTCCGCACCTGTGAAATCAGTCAGTGCTCACAAAACCTCTGTGAAATGCATAACACTACAGTGCTCTAACAGCTTTTCAAGGGTAAATGTCTTGTCCTTTTAGTGTATAAGTGTAGGTTAAAACGGAAATAAAATGTGCCTAATTATGATCAATATATGCCAAAGCACACAAGATGGCATGTTTGTGCTAAGCCCTGTATCACTTTCCCATTGTAATTGTAGTTAGAATTGTATACAACTGTCTCTTTTTTCAAAGCTTGATGGCTCTGTGTACTTAACACACATCTATTTGAGTGCTCTATCCCCCCCCTGCTCCCAATACAGTGGACCCTCCAGCTATGAACTTAATTTGTTCCGGGGGTCCGTCCGCAACCTGAAAAGTCCGTATCCAGAGGTGCTGCTTCTGTGTAGAATCACAAATTAAGTGATAGAGCGCTTCTGCGCAGACTGCTTCTGTGCATGCAGAAGTATACATTTCTGGGTTTGCCGTGTTCGCAACCCAAAGTTTACGTATCCGGAGGGATACATAAGTAGAGGTACAACTGTATTATAAATGGTGTCTGCTATTTTTGGGATTAGAGTCCTATCGGAAGCAGTATTAGAAGAAAGTTGTAACTTAGTACTTGACTGTCCTTTTCCCCTTCAGAGTAGAGCACTTCTGACTAACTTATTTCTGTTTCAGTCTAGCCTTAAGTCATCCTTGACTAAGCAGGCCTGCAAAAGATCTGATATCAAAACAACAAGCAATACTGGAGGGATTCAGAATGCTGGCATGATCAAAAACGTTACTCCTAACATGCCTGCCACGTTCCTGTCCCCATCCTTGCCAACAGCTGAAGTTAAAGGAGCTGATGCCATTCAGGATAAATCTGGTAAAAAGATGCCAGCACTTGTGAGAATCATGAAGGAGGGAAATACGAAAATACCAATTGTTGCCATTTTAAGAATTGCTTAATTGGTCCTTTATTTTATTTCTTTACTTACAGTATTTATTGGGTGGTATACATTTTTTTAAAAAACAAATTCTTAAAATTTAAAAACGCAATATAGAGAAAATTAAAACCAAGTTATAATACTATTGGAATAAACCCAGCAACAGAAAACAGGAGCCACCCTGTTTGGTGCCTGCAAAGGCCTCCTGCTCCTCCAAATGTTTAATTTTTTTTGGGGGGGGGAAAGGGTTGTTTGGATCATGGCACCTGCTCTTTTGGTCTATTTTGTTTGTTTTGGGGTTGGAGTGGAGAGATTTTAAACACTGCCAGTTTTTCTTCTGTGAAAAGGGCATTTTGAAGTATCCACAATAGTGTTCTAGATCTCTAAGAAGTGCCCCCAGGCCCAAAATGTTGCGGACCAAAGTACTGAGAAAATAAAGTCTACACCTGGTGCCAAAAAGAAGCTCAACACTGTGACCTGAGGTCCAGCGCTGAGGGCCTTCTGGTGGTTCCCTCACTGCGAGAAGCGAAGTTACAGGGAACCAGGCAGAGGGCCTTGTTGGTAGTGGCACCCACCCTATGGAGTGTCCTCCCATCAGATGTCAAGGAAATAAACAACTATCTGACTTTTAGAAGACATCTGAAGGCAGCCCTTTTTATGGAAGTTTTTAATGTTTGCAGTCTTATTGTGTGTTTAATGTTCTGTTGGTAGCTGCCCAGAATGGCTGGGGAAACTCAGCCAGATGGGCGGGGTATAAATATTATTATTATTATTATTATTATTATTATTATTATTATTATTATTACCACCACCTATGTAGAGGATATTCCGCAACTGGGGTGCCAGTCATACTATTATTCTCCTTACAGTATAGTATACTTTATACAGTACTATACTTTATTACTATACTTACAGTAGCCACCCACTTCCTCTCATTTGGTGGGGTGCATTCAGAGAAGGGTCTCTTAGGGTCCAGGCAGGCATATAGGGTTGGAGAAGATCATCTAAGCAACCTGGCTCCATTCCCATGCCCAGGTATTGGCTCAGCACACCCACTGCCTCACCTGAAAAGGAGTTGAAAAGGAGAGAGAAAACTGCATGTTGTACACCTGTTGGTGATGCCTCAGTCCTCACCTCTGGATTTTCTATTTGAGTCATTTACTTTGGATGTTAAATAGCATGGTGATAAAAATATCCCCGTGGAGCCCATAGCATAATTGCCAATGGGTACAGCAGTATCCTGCCCCCCCCTAGCACCACTTTTTGGAATCCGCTATCCAGGTATCAGTAGAACCACTGTGAGACAGTATCTCCAACACTGAACCAGACAGCTTTACCAGAAGGATGCCATGGTTGATAACACTGAAAGCTACTGAGGGGGCCAAGAGGACCAGGGTTATACTCTTCCTATCCTTCTCTTGGCAGAGTTCATCCCAAAGGGCACCCAGAATACAGACTTGGAAAGCTCAAGCCATGCGTTCATTCATCGTTGCTAGCGACTGACTTAATTTCCCCCCCAGACCACTGCACAAGTGACTGAAATAAAGATGAAGAACGTGATTCTAGATCTTAACTATTTTATAAAAACATTAAAAAATATCTGTATGTTGTGATCCTTTTCGGTACATATAAAACATTCAATTAAGTGTGATGCTTTCTCACTAAGCTCAAGCTGACAGCTTAATCTGTCTTGATGAATGGAGTTCATACCTGTTCACCTCCTTGTGGAAATGTGAGTGGGAGTTCTGTCAAGCACTTTGGGTGCCAAATTGAAGGAAAGCTATCTTTATTGCTAGGTAATGCTAGCATTAAAGCTTAAGGCGGAATCCTCTTATCGCAGTTTTGGAGGAGAGGGTGCTGCTGAGTAATTTTATTGTCCACACAGTTAATGTGATAAGACAACAGGTTTTGTTGTACCTTAGTGTGTTTGCTAGACCTGTTGTCAGAGGCTTATTGATAATGGCAGTAGCTTTTACTTCCTTCCAAATCCTTGACATCTTCCCTCAGAAACAAATTCTATTGGTTCCTATGGGACTTGTTTCCAGTTTATTTATTGGCAGCCTTCTACCTTTTTAAAGCTTCTTTTAGGGTGCTTAAATACCCTGGCTGAACTATATTAAACTTGTCTTGTTCTTCCTGTAGGACTCTTCTATGCATAAACATTTATGTTGCTTATGGAACTAGAAAGTACTGGTGTCTAATAGATTTTGTGAAGAAAGCTTAATTTGTCATTTAAAATGACTTTCTTATTCAGGATAATGGATGTGTTCCTCTTCTAGGATTCCCACGCAGCTGCAGTTTGGATGTAATTCCTTCCAAAGAAATTGATCATGGGAATACTTCTAATCCAGCTGATGATTTGGGGAGAAATAGTTTAGGTGACTTGTTCTCTCCACTTCGAGATGGTAAGTTGACATTCGAAAAAGATTGTATAGATACATGTGCTGGAAAGGACTCCATCCTATTACATCCTGCAGTTAAGACCCTTAATGCTTGCAGTCATGCCCATCCTATATAGAGCATATGCTATTAAAATAAAATAAAATATTATAGCCAAATTAATAAGGTGCCTCTTTAGATAGTGGTCAGTCATAATCCCCAAACCATGCCTACTGTATTAAAAACTTAAGCAGTAATTGTTTACTGTTTGAACAAAAGATCAGGTAGAGCTGTTACTCAGATTCTACATGTATAGGATTTCCCTCCCTTTTTACAGTCAGTGTTTATTGCTTTGTCCTATAGATGTTGCAGTTTGTAAAACAAGTGAAGATGTTCCCGGAAAGAGTGATGGTAAGCACTTACTGTAGTACATTTTTAGTATCTCTTGAGGGCCCAGCCTGACACTAAATTGGTTTAATGCTACAGGAAATCAGAATAAGTAGCAATAAATGAAGGTAAGTAAAAACAAACTGGGGCGTGGGGTGTAATATTTGCTACACTGTGCATGCTAAACCTGTGTTCAGGAAACATTCTTGGTTGAAACAGTACAAATATATAATCCTTTAAAATATAAAGTGGTATAGAAATGAAACGAATAAAATAATAAAAAATACACAAGTGTGTGACTTTGCTTTTCATTCTAGGTATGGATTTTCAACCTTACCTTTCCAGTCTGGATTTTCTTTCCCAGTTCAGCACTGCATTGCCTGTAAGAAAAAATCCAGTAGGATCTGGCCCACAAGTAATGCATTCTAGTCCACTTAATATATTTGTTGCCTCTCCTATCAAAGAGGATGATGAGAATCCAGATGTTGATGCTAAGAAAACTAATCATGGAAGACAAGAGTCCAGAGAACATTTCAAACAGGTAATGCTGTAATTCTAATTGCCTGTGACTTGAGCTGTCCGCCTTGCATTTTTGTTTGTTGTTTCTGCTTTTTGCTGCGTAGAAACATGCATATGTTGGATAGTAGTGCGTTCTAGGCGTGGGCTGTTTGCTTCCTAACCATAGTCATGAGATTAGGAGCACCATAATGCATGCAAATCCCCCACCCCCTTTCAGTTTTGGGGTGTTAGGAGAGGGATAGTGCTTCTCGCAGGGGACACGTCATGCTTCTTCTGGGGTAGTTTATCTACCTTTGGTCTCCACTCTGCACTCACCTCTCACCTGTGACTCCTAGAAGCTGCAGCTTAGGGTGGATTGAGATAATAAGCTTTCTCCCATCTTTAAACAGCTTTTGTTGTTGCTAGATCGTGCTGATTTTGATTGTCCCAAAGGGCCCAGCACATGACTGAGTGTACTACTTATCAGGCAAGAAATGTTTATATTTGTGGGGCTGTGTTGGCTGTGTTCACATTTATTTTCCCCCTTCTGTACAAAGTTGAGTTCCTCCAGCTCTGAGTTTACAAGTATGAATACCTCCCCGTTGGCCAACATAATCAGGAGTCCTGATCCCCGAGAGAGGCTTATTAAGAACCTTCAGGCACAACTGACCTATGAATCGCCAGTGAACGGTCCTACCTCAGCAAGTAGGTCTAAATCTCACCTTTCTGTTATGGAACACAATCAACTGGCTAATGACTTGGCATCCTGGGTGAATGTAATGGGAGTGCAGCAGTCTCTAAATATTTTTTGAATATATAAAATTTATGATGTACTACTGAGTAAAAATGTAGCATAATCTAATGTTTCTGTCTTTGTGCGCATGGTGTACTCTGCCAATTAGTTTGCGTAATTTTCCGGGAATGGTCTTCAATCACTCCAGCACTTCAATCACATTTCCAGTCATGCGCCTGCTTTTAAATTCTTAAATCCCAGCACTTATGAACAGTCAAGAACTTAACGTTTTCATTTCATAAATATAGGTGGTGATTAGAAATAATGTGACTTGTGTGCTGTGGTGTGCCCATCTTGCCTGTTTATATAGCAGTTGTCTGTATCTTTTTGGGTCCCCTTTTCTTGCCCCAAGTTAAAATGAAATGCTCATACTTTACTTTGCATAGCTTCAAAGATAACTTCTTCGGTTACTGCTGGAGTTGCCAATTCGCTATCGGAAAAAATAGCAGACACTGTTGGAAGCAGCAGATTGAATGCACCTTTATCATCCGTTCAAATTCATTTCATTCAGAATATGATACAAGAAACTCTGGATAACTTCAGGTAAGTTGAGTTGTATCGACACTTTGACTATAGTTATCAGTTTTTATAAAGCCTGAGCAAAATAATAACTTTAGCGGAGCCCGACAACGAGATGTTGCAGTGTATCTCTGGAGTGTGTGGGTTACTTGTGGCTGAGGGTGTGTGTTTGAAGAAACATCAAAGGCACTAATCTCAGCTCTAGCTTGGGTCTGTCTTAAGGTACATCTTCTTTGTTTATGAATATTAAAAAGTGTGTCCAGTTCCCATGCAAGTCAATAGAGCATGAGCTTCATGCAGTCAAGTACTAGATTTGGCCAGGGATGAGGTTTGAGAGGATAAGGTGACCTTTGCTGCAACCTGAGAGGTATGGGAGAATTTTGGCAGACTCTGAACCAACCTCTCCCTTCCTCTGACCTGCAGTATTAACTCTGGGCTGCATTGCAAGCCTGCCTCAAGTATGCTGTTTTGACAACAACCCTGTGGTGAATATGAATGCTCCAAATTACTGGCTTCGTTCTTCATAGTCTGTGGGTGGCATGGGCCTCTGCAACTCCGACTTAAAAAAGAAAAGGTTAGCAGGGTGCTATAAAATTGGCTGGCATTTCAGCATCACATCAGAAATAGATCAAATTAATTTATCTACCAAATATACACTTCAGCATTCTTTCTGCCCCAGGAAAGCTAATTGTCTTTGAGTGGTTTTAAGAAAGCAATGGGGTTAGCTCTGGATTTGTGTCTTAAGTGCTTCTCTTGTCATTGTGACGTTCTATGACATCACTATATCTTTTCTTAGCCTTGTTACTTTATGAGCAAAAAACCCCACCACCCATCAGTGTGTTATTGTAGTACAACTCAATCAGGACATAATCAAACTTCTGTATGAATTAATTCAAGAAGTTGGTAAGTTAATTCACAAAGCCCCTGGAGTGTGCTGCTCTTGCACATTTTAAACAGCCAGAAAATGGCTTAGATTTTCTTCATCTCGAGTAAATACAATCTGCCACAGAGCAACAGTTTACAGGTGCATCTGTAGGCACATATCATGAAGCTTTTATTGTAAATGAAGAATGTTCGCTGGAATCTGTTCCAATGTGCATCTGGAGCAATTACATTTTCCCAATTTATAATAAAATAAATTTTATGGCAAAAAACACTCAGTGTGTTTCATTTCCTGGAATCTGAAATAGTACATTTTCAGTGTTGTTGTTGTTTAGTCGTTTAGTCGTGTCCGACTCTTCGTGACCCCATGGACCAGAGAACGCCAGGCACCTCTGTCCTCCACTGCCTCCCGCAGTTTGGTCAAACTCATGCTGGTAACCTCGAAAACACTATCCAACCATCTCGTCCTCTGCCGTCCCCTTCTCCTTGTGCCCTCCATCTTTCCCAACATCAGGGTCTTCTCCAGGGAGTCTTCTCTTCTCATGAGGTGGCCAAAGTACTGGAGCCTCAGCTTCACAATCTGTCCTTCCAGTGAGCACTCAGGGTTGATTTCCTTCAGTATGGAGAGGTTTGATCTTCTTGCATTTTCAGTATTGGTTGACTAATACTACTTGGGTTGTCATCAGACTTCTCCTTTTCTGTTCTTATTACTAGCCTTGTTTAGCTTTTGCTTATAGCAGAGCATTCTGCTTGCACCTGGTTTGTGAAACTGGCCATTGCCTCTTGGCTAGAAGGAGTGACTTGTAAAAAAAAGCAGAGGGATGAGGGGGTTCTAGTACTTTGTCCTTCACTTCCAAAGTTTGTCTCTATTCCATTTACCATAGTCTATAGCAAACAGGAAGGGGCGCAGGTGGCGCTGTGGTCTAAACCACTGAGCCTCTTGGGCTTGCTGATCAGAAGGTCAGCGGTTCAAATCCCCGCAACTCTCGGTCCCAGCTCCTGCCAACCTAGCAGTTCGAAAGCACGCCAAAAAGTAGATATATAGGTACTGCTTTGGCAGGCAGGTAAACAGCATTTCTGTCTGCTGCTCTGGTTTTGGTGTTCCATTGCACCAGAAACGGCTTAGTCATGCTGGCTACATGACCCAGAAAAACTGTCTGCGGTCAAACGCTGGCTCCCTCGGCCTGTAAAGCAAGATTAGTGCTTCAACCCCAGAGTCGTCTGCGACTGAACTTAACTGTCAGGGGTCCTTTACCTTTTTATAGCAAACAGAGTCTATGTCATTACTGAGTGGTAATCCAAACCCCTGATCTGTTATGCTGGAAGGCATTTAAGTTGATGGTACCCCTCTGCCCAACCATGGAAGTTCTGTGTGCTCCCTTGTAAATTGTGGGTGGATGAAAGTTACTAGTGGCAGCTGGTGCAAATCTCTGAAATGGGGTGTTTCGAGGCAGGATTGGGGTGGAGCTGAGCTACTCAAGAATCTACTGGCTATCAAGCCAGTCTAGCTACTGGCAAGCTGTGGCACTGAGTCCAGTATGGGCCTCTCTGCTGCACCAGACCATAGCTGGTGCATCAAAAATAATAAAATATCAGATATTTCAATTGTGCCCTTAACCTTAGATGACTAGATGACCCTTGGGGTCACTTTGAACTCTATAATTCTGTGATCCCATGACTCATTAAGAACCCAGAACAGTGGTACCTCAGGTTACAGACACTTCAGGTTACAGACTCCGCTAACCTGGAAGTAGTACCTCGGGTTAAGAACTTTACTTCAGGATGAGAACAGAAATGGCGCAGCGGCAGCGGGAGGCCCCATTAGCTAAAATGGTACCTCAGGTTAAGAACAGTTTCAGGTTAAGAACGGACCTCCAGAACGAATTAAGTTCATAACCCGAAGTACCACTGTACTGGAAATTAATTGCTACGAAGGAGCTATGCTTTCCCTAATGTCAGGTTAGTTCTTGGGGGGTCCGATAAAGATACACATTATTGTTGAATTTAGGGTGGGGTAGGATAAGATGTTTAGTCTTGTCCTGAAAATCACCTTTAATTTAAGAACCAAAGAGAAATGGGTAAACTTGCGAACAGGAATTGAAGGTGCATGGTATTTGTTTCTTCAGGGAAGCCTGCCATCGTGACATTGTGAATTTGCAAGTGGAGATGATCAAACAATTTCATGTGCAGCTGGTATGTATAAAATATATACAGAAATGTGCAGATGTTTTAAAAGCATTTCAGCTGAAAACCCTACTCTGGATTGCTTGTTCATTTTAAGATCCTAGAAAGAGCAATGAGATTATTGATAACCTCGGTTTGCTAGGTTTGGAATACTATAATTTTTGCTAAGTGACACTGCAAACTAACTTGCAATCTGTTGATTCTTAAAAGCTGGGCACAGAATAGTACTGTCTGATGAGTGTAATATCACATACTTGGGGTGGAAGGGAAACTAGATTGCTTTGCTGAGAGAGTAGTGCTTGAGACAGACTTCCTACATTCTTGGTGATTGACTTTAAATTTTCAAAGGGGATGGATGGATGGATATCTTTCTGTGGAAAAATTACAGTGGCCCAGTTTGCATGTCACAATAAGCCATAGTCTGAGAAACTATTGTTTACCATGTACACTGCTCAGTTGCACCCACCCTTTGCCAGTGTCAGACACAAACCAGAGAATGTTTCTTCTTGTAGTTTGGAGAGAGAGAACCCATGAGCACTTGTTCACATGTAATGCTAAGCCGGCCACTCTGTGTGGTTTTGCAAAGGGGGGGGGGGGGAGAGGAACAAGGTGGGTGCAGTTGAGTAGCGTATATGAGCATACTGCTCAATCACACTAAACCAGAGTTTATTTCAGCCTGTGGCTTGCTATGGCATGTGAACGGTGGCCAATATCTTCTGACCACCTTGATTCCAACATTAGTATTCTATATAAAAATGCATAGTCGGGTTTGAAAATCTTTTTCTCTAGTAATGCAATGTTCTGTTCTTTTCCCCTCTAGAATGAAATGCATGCCTTACTTGAAAGATATTCTGTAAACGATGGCTTAGTAGCTGAAATTGAGAGATTACGTGAGGAAAATAAAAGATTGCAAGCCCACTTCTAAAAAGTCCGTGTTCATGCAAGGAAAATGAGTTGAATTTTTTTTATTGTGCTATGGCACACTGATGTCATATGTCTGACACTTAAGTAGTATGTGTAAACTCAGTGTTTTTTCCAGCACTAAAGAACCTTATTTTAAAATAGAAAAGGCAATAGTTAACTGATTAATACAAAAATATGCACTAATAATGTTTATATCAAAGGGTTTTTATGGAAAACTTGAAATACATTGGTTATAAAGAGAGGCTTAACAAGAGTATTAATCAATTTTAGCTATAAACAAAGTGCCTTTTTATAAAGGGAAACTAAATAGGAAATGTATTTTGTATAAGAATTGCTTTGTTCTGATAAATTTATTATGCATTTCAGTTATTTTTTTTTGCAATGAAGACTTCTATGACAATGTCTTGGTTTGTTTCCTTTGGCTAGAAAAAACATAAATGTTTCACATGCAGTTTTTATTGTATATTCTCTTTTGCTACTGACTTTTTCCTATAAATGTTACTTTGTAGGTGTAGGATGCAATCTTAGATTTTTGTTACAACTGAGTTGCATATTTACATAATTTAATGGCATACTGATAATTTGTTCTGACTGAATAAACAATTTGTAAAGTTGCATAAACATGCTTGACTGTTTCTGACTTTCAGCTTGGTCCTCAACCTCTCTTTTTAGCACATGTCTAGTGCAGTCCTAAGAGTCATAAGAACATCTGTGTTTTTACCCAGTCTGCAGTTGTGGTTGAAAAAGATATATTTACCATTGTATGACTAGTCCAGAGCAGAAAATCAAACTCATATTCCTATTTGACTCTTGTCTTAAATGTAATGGCTTGATTACAGGTTTAAACTCTCTTGGCATACTTTTATCTGGCTTCATATTACCATTTTTGCATTGTAAATTGAGTGCTTACTTTGTGGTTCACGTGCAGCCTGTTCAGACAGTAGGCAAACTCATTTTTTAAAATGAAAAGTTGTTGCCCTGTGCCCTGCCAACATTTTGAACAGTCATTGCTGCTAAGACTGCAGTCATGCCAGCCTTCATCGAAGTAAGTCCCATTAAGGTTAATGAGACTGACTTCTAGGTAGACATGTCTATAGAATTGCACTGTAAGATTATCATGAACATCTCAAATTGACCACAAAACCTGGCTTGTCTTCAGTGAATTATCATTAAGGAACAGCCTTAAGCATTTCAACGCAGTTTTTGCCTTGGGAAGGGCTTTAGATTGGGTGGAGGGAATGACCAACCCTTGCAGCCATTGCTGTTCTCTGATGCCATAATTTCTTAGAAGCCCAAAATCTATATTAACAATATCAATAGTGTAATTGTTATGCACATAGTTGCCTTGAGAGGATCTACCCTTAAAGGTAAACAAGTCTACTTGGTAATTTGATGTTCACTAGGACTTACTTCACCCCATTTTTTTTAGGATTTCAGGAAGTATGTTGAGGATCATAGCTTCTGCTCTGCTCTTTTTATTTATAAATACTGTGTTGTGAAGGACATTATGAAGCTTGACAACATCCAATAACTTCTGCTGACCATCATGGTCACTCAGTTGTTTGTGAAAGAGGAAGGTGCCCTAAATGAAGCTAGCGATGTGTTTCTTGTATGTGCACAGCTAACTGACACAAGATCTCTCTGCCCACGTTTGGGAGATTCCCCTCTCCCATGGCAGCCCAATATGATGCAGGCCCTATTGCTCAGGAGGCCTCCCAGTCCCTAAAAAGCATTTTTCAGGGGTGCAGAGAGGAGCAAAAGAGAAAAGGGGTTGTACAAGCTGCCTCCACTTGTGCTACTGCAAGCTTACTTTTTAAGGTGCCATGCTTTTGTTTTCATGGTAGCAGACTTGACCCTGAGTACTTCTCTGGAATTTTGGAGAAAAGAAACTTTTTGACCTCAGTGTTGGCTGTTCCTTATATTTAGAGCGAACCTTTGACTGTGCAGACTTCCCTTGTTTTCCTACTACGTCATGAAACTATGCAGCAATCATCCAGACCTCAGGGGAGTAATACAGGATTGATGTTCCTAAAACTGAAATTGCCGATGACTATATGCAATCATACCTATGGGAATTACTGTCGAAAGTAAAGCATTTAAGTGCATGATTCAGCTGCAGCGTTGTACAGAAAGAATGCAGACTGTTTTGGCAGAGATATAAAACTTGGAGATAACGCACGTCAAAATAGTACTTGTCTTCATTTGCCCTCATTTTAGTATGTAAAGCATTTTAAAGTTTGATGCAAGAGAATTTGTAAGATATGCTACTTTGCTTTTGCATGCTGCATAGATCAAAATCAATGGGACATTAAAATGCTAATATGTAGACATAAAATCGAGAAATACCTTTATAGGGGGAGAAACATTGAGTACTTTTAGTTTTAAAACTTTCACAGCAACACATTAAATGCTTTTGTTTTGGTTTTATGTGTTAAACCTTTGACTTTAGGTGCAATAACATCGAGAATTTAAAATTAAAGCATATATTTCTGTGTTCAATTACATGCCTCACCTTTGGCTTGTTATAATTTTATTTTTCTCTATAATTGGGACATGGAGGTGCTTTTTTGTTCTCATAAACTCTTATGGAAAACTTGGGCTTCACCAGTGGATTTCTTCTTATGCTGATATGCTTCTAGGTTAACCGCTCAGAAGGCGGGCAGAAAGCTTGTTTCCTGCAGAATATGAGATCTACTCCATTCAAAAGTGAGTGAAAGTTTATGTTTAGAAGCTATTCAGCTTTGAAACAGAATAGCAGTATTCAATAATTAACATTTTTAGTGTGTTTTGCTGTGCTGGCTAATCACACACATGGAAGATCTGGCCCCCACATGAAAGCCAGCCTAAAACAAATGATTAAAATGTGTCGCGGTGAACAGGGCTGCACATTGTTCATACTTGGGTGTATTGACTTCTGTGTGTAAATGAGAAAAGATGAGTAGAAGACATAATGAGGGCTTAATTCACTTAGTCTGCAGTCCTTAGGTGTGTGTAAGGAAAAAGCTGGAGCCAGCAGGATGGAAGTGAAGGCAAAGGAACACGCTTGCACTCCTCCTTTAACTTAATTCATTCATTTCTTTAAAATTCATCCTGTTTCAGAAACATGTCTGATCCCCTCCCAAAAAAAGGTTTAAGGATGTTCCTGGGGACTGTCCTTGGTTTGCATCAAAACCACATTGCAACATGACCCTTTTTTTGACTCTACCAACAGAACTGGGCAGTGTCACTGCTGGGCAGTGACAACGGAGGAGGTGGCAGAGTGGCAGGCTCCGACATCAGATCTCCCTCTGAAATCAGAGCCTCTGGACCCTGAACTACCCTCCCATAGGATTAAATGCTTAACCAACTACACACTGTGCTGGCTTTTAAAATGTCATATCAGTTTATTTTTCAATGTATAACCTATTCTGTTCAGTTTGGGGGCCGATAACATAAAATGTGCTGGCATCTGCCATCAAAATATAACAATTGGCACTAGTCAGGATTTTTTTAAATGATATGTTATAAGTACTCAAAAGTTGTCATACTCAACTTTATCTTTAGAGGAAAATTAGTTTCTATTCCCATGTTTCCTTTTGATAGAAAAGCCATCACGAGACTTTTATCTTGTCAATTCCAGGAGGTGCATTAATGTAGTGACAACTCTTCTTAAACACATTAGGAGGAACAGGCTCCACAACACATACCATACATGAATTATGCTGTACTTTGGGCCTTTAAGCTGAATCATTTTCAGGAAACTCTCAGGCTATGTAGTTCCCTTCTTAAACAATTCTATTTTATTCAAACAGAAGATGAATAAACAATACACGAATCAAAAATAAAGGGGATGTTCATATCAAATGAATTTGTACCTGGAGATATGAAAAAGAGGAAATCTGCATCTTGTATAATAATTAAGTTGTCCAGAGTTCTGTAACCTTATGTTCCTTATTGACCAAAATGCCAAATCCCATGCAGTCCATTGACAAATTTTGAGCAAATTGTGATTATGGTAGGGGTAGTGAGGATATGGGAGTTTTCTCTGTGTTCTAAAAAAAATATTACTGGAGATACAGACTGGTCCACTATTAGGATCAAAAAGCGCCTGGGAGGAAGATCTGCATATTGTGATGGAGGAGAAGGACTGGAATAAACTGGCTAAATAAGCCAGTGTAAGTTGGTCTCTGTGAGAATGAGGAAAACTTCCCTTATAGTCAGTGATTGTGCACAACACTGACACGATTGTTTCCTTCATGTGAAAAGCCTTTAAAAAGCAGGGAAGGAGGAGGTTTGGGGTTGGCAGCCAGATTTCTCGATCCCTAGGCTAAAGTGTAATAGGGAATACAGATTCTAGGTTTCGAGTTTTAAACCCACTTTTAAACTCTAACCTGTGCCTATTGTATTACTGTTACCCTCTTGTGGCACAGTGGGTCAGTGCATGTGGCTGACCCATTGCTGGTGATTCAAGCCCACCCAGGAACCACGGTGGGCAGGATTCCTGCAATACAGGGGGTTGGACTAGATGACCCTTGGTGATCCCTTCCAACTCTACAATTCTATGATTCTTTGTGGAAAGACTTCCTACTCCCAGTTGTACACCTGCCACAAATATGCTGAGCCTCCTTATAAGTGCATTATGTTTCGGTGTGTTTTTTTTACGCTGGGTTCTCCACCAGCTTCTATATCGACTCCCTGTTGCTTGCCTTGCCCTTTTATTTAGCTTCATTTCTTACTCGGGGTGAACCCAAGGGATATCTATATCAAGCAAATCCATTGTTTCCATAGTAACATGTCTTTCAGGAAGGGGGGGGGAGCCATCTTTTTCTTTTAATTAACAAAATAGGCAGCAGAAATAAGGAATGGTGATGGATGCTGTATAAAATTAGAAAAAGCATTTGGCATCCACCAGGAATTCTTTCTGCTGCTCAGGAGTGATGCATATCCCTGAACTAACAGCAAAGTCTTCCCAGCTTCCATGCCTCCCTTTTGGGGCTTTCTGTTTATTTTAACAGGACCAAAACCATACAGTCTGTCTTTCTGAAGTACGTTTAGTTGCCATAGAAACAATGATGTAAGTGGCAGGGATATCTCTAACCTCCGCTTTGAAAGTGAAGCATGTAGTTGCTTAATATAGAATGGTTTGAAAGCCAGGCTCAAGCTTGGGGGGTGGGGGTTGGGGAGTAAGGGAATTTGATTATAATATCTGCTCTTGCAAGAGCACCAAATGATATGCCCAGTGTTGCTGCTCCCCCCTTTCCCCACCGCCCTTTAGGACTTTTATTCTGTACAAAGTTGACAGGCGCTTATCTGGACGTGGTTGAAAGGTCACTTATTTCTAGTGGGGCACCTGTCCGTGAAAGCAACAAACACAAAAAACACCTGCATTTTAAGTCGCTGCTCCTGAAACGTCGTCTTGTTTCAGTAGTACTGCTTCTGTGGCAGAATAGCTAAAGGCCACAAAACTTCATGGTTATGAAAGAAATATGTGGAAAAGAATGATGGTATTCTCTTCTCCTTTTTGCAGTACACGTTTGGCTTTAAATCTTCACACTGGCATTGTACTACATAACAGCCAAGATCTGCTTAGCATGCCATCATCAGTAGCTGAAAAGGCTTCGGCTGGAGCGCCACTGCCAGTTGGAGTAAGCCATACTGGGAAAAAGAGAGAGTCTGAACCATTAGAAGCTTCCTGTATTAATGGAAGAATCGATGGTTCCATGTCTTGGAAGAGAAGGAAACCTATTCCCATTAGTGGTTTACTACCAATGTACATAGGGACGCGGGTGGCGCTGTGGGTAAAACCTCAGTGCCTAGGACTTGCCGATCGAAAGGTCGGCGGTTCGAATCCCTGCGGCGGGGTGCGCTCCCGCTGCTCGGTCCCAGCGCCTGCCAACCTAGCAGTTCGAAAGCACCCTCGGGTGCAAGTAGATAAATAGGGACCGCTTAACAGCGGGAAGGTAAACGGCGTTCCGTCTGCTGCGCTGGCTCGCCAGATGCAGCTTGTCACGCTGGCCACGTGACCCAGAAGTGTCTGTGGACAGCGCTGGCCCCCGGCCTCTAGAGTGAGATGAGCGCACAACCCTAGAGTCTGGCAAGACTGGCCCGTACGGGCAGGGGTACCTTTACCTTTTTACCAATGTACATAGACATTGTTCAGATTTAAAACAACAATGTGCATTTCAGACTACAGAAACCAGTAGGTTTGCAAATAGGGATGGATGAATTTGTAGGTGGTAGGTGGGTTCAGCTTGACTCCCTTCATACTTTCAAAGCATGCACCCCCACAGCAGGCAATTGACAACCCTAGGTACAAATCAACACATGAACTGAATGTAAGGAACACACACACACACCAATTTAAATGAAAGAGCTCATTGCACATTGATATGCACACAGCCCTTTCTCATTCTTGCCAAATGTGTGGGGTTGTAAAGCCAGTGGATATGGCAGGAAGGGGCTGATGGGCTCTTCCCCGCCTTCCCTCCAGCACGTGAGGGGTATTAGTCTGAGCCCCTGTACAAATGCAAAATGGCCAGTCCGTTTAAAAGATGTAGAGAAGGAGCAAGGTGCCAAAAGACAGAGAGACTGGATAAGATTTCCCCATTACAACTCATTACTCTGAAACAACAGATTTGCACAGAATCTAAATGCATGGTAACCCCTCCCACGCTACCGTATCACTTTGATCTCACATTGTGATGTATAAATAAAGCAAGTCAGGGCGCTGTGTGATGCATACTATCCTCCCACCTGCATTTTTCAATTCTGCCCGGGTGTCCTGGTGTGCTGAAGCTCTTTGGTCTGAAAGGTTTATGGCAGGCTTATTAGCTGTTCTATTTTAAGAGAAAATTAAAATTTTAGATGATCATGTCAGTCACACATTGTAACTGGGAAAGAGTAGGATGTTTTAATTAACCTAAGTGCTTGCTCCTAATTGTGATAGCTAGATGCCCTTTTCCTTTTTATTTTTGACTGCTATGTCAGGGGAAGGGGAGGGGAAATGACTTTCCTTTTACGAACTAGCAAGTGTTTGGGTGACTCCAAAATTTAGTATTCTAACTGGATAAATTTACCAAGAGTTCTACCTTTGTAATTAAAATGTTAACAGTCAATTAGATAGCACCAAAGTGTGTATTGCTGTTAACTGCCATTAGGTGGCACTATTTAACCCCACTTAAAGAACTGCTTAAAGAATCAAAGTGCAAGTAGATAAATAGGTACCGCTCCGGCGGGAAGGTAAACGGCGTTTCCATGCACTGCTCTGGTTTGCCAGAAGTGGCTTAGTCATGCTGGCCACATGACCCAGAAGCTGTACGCCAG